>NC_081824.1:378659328-379873828 GCF_030867095.1 Alligator mississippiensis | reverse complement strand
TCTTTCTTTTCTGATTGAGATGAACTGTAGGAATTTACTACTTACAGCATTGTCTCAAGGATAAGTTTCTTACCACTTAACTGGTGTGTAGATTTATTCCACGTATCTTTCATCTCTACACTTTAAGATTTAGGTACTATGCTTGGGGAGAGAGTGCAGATTCTATTTGTAACTTCCTCATATCTAGTTCCAGGTGATCTGGATTCAACACAATCAGTGTGAGCATGCATGCGTGCATGAATGACACATGCCCCCATTGACTGAGAGGCACAGTGGCAAAGGGAGTGCGGTGGCAGTAAGCCAAAGCTCCTACCAATGTTGCCGGCACCATCGGTGGTGGCCGGGGAGGGAGTAGCAAGTGCCGACCAGAGGTTGGTGATCATCCGCAGATGCCACTGGCAGTGTCAGCAGTGGTCAGTGGGGATTGCAGGACACCCACAGACACTGCCGGTGGTATTGGCAATTGGGTGGTGAGCAGCAACCTCCCACAGGCACCGCTGGCAGTGTTGGTGGCACTTTTTTGTAAGGGGTACACTGCCATGCTCAAGGGGTGCACATACACCTGCATGTATCCCCTGTGCATTGCCCCTGTGTGCATGTGTGTGTGTACACACACATACATACATATCACATAAATATACACATACTTTTTTTTTTGGAGAATGGTCAGTGATTCTCATTTGTCATGTCTTGAGGATTTAGATACGTGAAAAGGAAGAAAATACCTGTTTGTACCTGCAGATGCACCTTTTTACATATTCAGCCAGACATTAAAAAACACACACACACAACCATCAACCTACCAAACAACCACCCCACATGGACCCCAGGAGTTGGGGATAGAGAGTGGAGAGGACGGAACTGGGTACACATGAGTCCCCACACACAAGTGTGCCCCCTTACCTAACCGGTGGTGGAGGTGGCAGAGGCAATGACAAGGGCAGCAGCAGCTGATCTCCCTAAGGTAAGTGGGGTGGAGGGACCCAGCGCAGCAGAGGTGGATCTGGAGGTGAAGTTCCCTAGATCCCTTTTAGCTTAGCCAGCAAGGAGCTGTGCTCCTGAGCTGTGCACATGAACAGAGCGTGCAAACAGGTATGCTCTGCACGCCGGTGTTTGCACCAATGTTCGCGCAAGTGGGCAAGCAGGAGGGGCCAGGAGGAAGTCTTCGGCAAGGGAAAGGTGAGAGAACTACACCAAAAACATAAAAATTGTGTGGACATGGAGTGTAGCTAGGGCTCCTGCCCAGGGGGAACCACCCACCCGGGGCTTCTCTGAAGCCTCCATCCAGATGGAGCGCTTGGGAGAGCTGGTGTCACCCTGCCCCCTGGCCTGTGGGAGATCCCTGACAGGGATGGGGGGCAGGGAATGGGGACCCCCACACCTGTCCCACAGGTGACTGTCTTAGAGCCCTGGAGGGGCAGGTGAGGGAGCTCCAGGAGGAGGTTAGCAGGCTGAGGAGGATCAGAGAAGCAGAGGATGAAATTGATGGGTATTTCCTTTCCCTGCAGGGCCAAGCACCAAAGGGAGAGGAACCCCAGGAGGTGCCCTCCACAGTGGAATGGCAGATGGTTCCCTTCAGAGCCAGGGCTGCTTGCAGCGGTGCAGTACCGGTTCCCACAGTCCTGTTGGGGAACAGGTATGAGGCCCTGCCAACATTGGAGGAAGAGGAAGGAGAGGAGGAAACCTCTGGAGAGGAGGCCAGTCCATGCACAGAACAGGCTGAAGGAGGCAAGTTGACCCAGAAGAAGAGATGCTGGGTGCTCGTTATAGGAGACTCCATCCTGAGAGGTACAGAGGGTCCCATCTGTCACCAGAATCCCATGTCACATGAGGTCCACTATCTGTCCGGAGCAAGGATTCAGAATGTGATGGTGATGATCCCGGCCATTATCCGGCCCACCAATTACTACCCCATGGTCCTAATCCATGCAGGCACTAATGATGGAGGAGCAGCCCTGATCACCTGATGAAGGACTACCAAGCTCTGGGGAGCAAGCTGAAGGAGACAGGGGCACAGGTGGTCTTCTCATCTGCCCTTCTAGTGAGCGGACATGGATGATGCCATGAGACCTGCATCAGGGAGGTCAACTTGCAGCTTCAGAAATGGTGTCTCGAGGTGGGCTTTGGCTTTTTGAACCATGACCCATACTTCCGGACAAAAGACATGCTTGGGTGGGATGGGCTTCACCAAAGGTAAGCGTGTGTTCTCTTTCAGGTTGGCCGAATTCCTTTGGCAGGCTTTAAACTAGGCTTGTCAGGGGAAGGGGAAGATGTGGACAGAGGGAGCCATGGAACACTGAACCAAGAGCCACCCACAAGAATAGCCCAGCCAAGACAGGCAATGAGCACAAGAAAGACCCAGGTAAGAGACAGGGGCCCAGATAGTCCAGAGATTAGGGGGGTGGAGCATACACCTCCAGGAGGCCTTAAATGCCCCTACACTAATGCTCGTAGTATGCGGAACAAGCAGGACGAACTTGCCCTCCTGCTAGCTAACACAAATCCAGACATAGTGGGGCTCACTGAAACTTGGTGGTATCTGACGCATGGCTGGGCAGTTAACATCAAGAGCTATAGGCTGTACTGGAAGGATAGAACAGGGAGAAAGGCTGGGGGTGAGGTGCTCTATGTCAAAGAGTAATAGACATCCTCAACAAACAGCACTGGGTCAGAGGAGGGGCAGACTGAAGTGCTCTGGGTCCAAATACAAGGGGGCTGGGGGGAAGGGACATAACAATAGGGGTTTACTACAGGCCACCCAACCAGGGGGAAGAGCTGGACTGGGAATTCACAGGTCAGCTCACGGAGGCAGTTAGGTCAAGGGACGTGGTCATCATGGGTGACCTAAACTATCTGGACATCTGCTGTGAAGATCAGTCAGTGAGGTCTGACCACTCACATAGGTTTCTAGCCGAGTTACAGGACCTCCACCTAACCCAGGAGGTGCACAGTCCCACCAGGGGAAATGCTTTGTTGGACCTGGTCCTGGCCCTGGGCAATGATTTGGTGAGTGGACTGCAGGTTCTCGACAACCTGGGCGATAGCAATCATTTTCTACTGGAGTTCACCATCCAGCACAGGGTATCAAAGGCCTGCAGCAAGGCAACAGCCCTAGACTTCAGGAGGGAGGATTTCAATGAGGTAAGGAGACTAGTTTGGGAGGCACTGAGGTCCCAGAGGGGCGGGGAATTGGGAGTCCAGGTAGAGTGGTTGTTCCTTAAGAAGACAGTCATCTAAGCCCAAAGGGTCACAATCCCAATATGGATCAAAGGGGGCAAAAGTGCTCAAAAACCCCCATGAGTCACCAAAAGAATCCAGGAATGTTTCAAAACTAAAAAGGAGGCGTACACCCAATGGAAGGGAGGTGCCATCACCAAGGAAGATTATACCTCCATTGCTCAAGACTGTAGGGGGGCTGTTAGGAAGGCTAAGGCAGAGATGGAACTGGGACTAGTGACCCAGATCAAGGATAACAAGAAGTCTTTTTTAAATACATAGGGGGTAAAAAGAAGCTACTGGATAATGTAGGGCTTCTTCTAGGAAATCTGTGGTCACACCATATGACAAAGCTAATCTCTTTAACAATTTCTTTGCCTACATCTTTTTGAGCAGCAACTGGGGCATCCCCGCCACTGGGATTCCTGATGGACCCAGGGGAGGTGCTGCCAGGCCCAGGGTCAGTGAGGACCTAGTTAGGGAACTTCTGGTGGGACTAGACATGTACAAATCAGCAGGTCCTGATGATCTCCACCCCAGAGGGCTGAGGGAATTAGCAGAGGTCATTGTGGGACCCTTGGCACAGCTTTATGAGCACTCATGATGCTCTGGCAAAGTGCTGGAGAACTAGAAAAGGGCCAGTGTGGTCCCCATTTTCAAAAAAGGGAGGGAGGAGGATCCAGGAAACTACAGTCCTGTTAGTCTTACCTTGGTCCTGGGGAAGATCTTTGAGAAAATTATCCAGGAGATCATCTGCGAGGGACCAACAGAGGAAATTATGCTTATGGGCAACCAACATGGGTTCATTCGAGGCAGGTCCTGTCAAACCAACCTGGTGGCCTTCTACAACCAGGTCACAAAATCCTTGGACACAGGTGTCGCAGTGGACGTAGTCTTTCTGGACTTTAGGAAGGCCTTCGACACTGTCTCTCACCCCACTCTTATTAAAAAATTAGGTGACTGTGGCATCAATGCCTACACAGTCACAGGGTCACAAATCAACTGAAGGGTCGCACCCAGAGAGTGGTGGTGGATGGGTTTTTTTTGACCTGGAGAGATGTGGGCAGTGGGGTCCCACTGGGCTTGGTCCTCAGGCCCACACTGTTCAACATCTTCATCAGTGACATGGACGAGGGGGTGAAAAGCACCTTGTTCAAATTCGTGGATGACACTAAAATGTGGGGAGAATTGGGCACACTGGAGGAGAAAGACAGGCTGCAACTAGTTCTAGACAGGTTACAGAGGTGGGCAGATTAGAATAGGATGGGCTTCAATACTGACAAGTGCAAGGTACTGCACCTAGGGAGGAAGAACCAGCAGCATACCTAGAGGCTGGGGAACTCCCTTCTAGTCCACACAGAGGCAGAAAAGGATCTTGGTGTCATTATTGATTCCAATATGAACATGGGCCGCCAATGTTGGGTCAGGAAGGCTAACCACACCTTGTCATGCACCCACAGATGCATCACGAGCAGGGCCCAGGAGGTGATTCTCCCCCTCTATGTGACACTTGTCAGGCTGCAGTTGGAGTACTGTGTCCAGTTCTGGGCGCCGCACTTCAGGAAGGGTGTGGACAGCAATGAGAAGGTCCAGAGGAGGACCACTTGCATGATCAAGCGGCAGCAAGGCAGGACCTATGAGTGGAGGTTACAGGACTTGAACCTGTTCAGCCTCCACAAGAGAAGGTTGAGAGGGGATATGGTGGCCATCTACAAACTGGCCAAGGGGGACCAGCAGGCTATGGGAAAGTCCCTGTTCCCCCGAGCACCACCGGGAGTAATGAGGAATAACGGCCTTAAGTTGATGGAGAGTAGATTCAGGCTAGATATCAGGAGGCACTACTTCACAGTCAGGGTGGCTAGGATCTGGAACCAACTTCCAAGGGAAGTGGTGCTTGCTTCTACCCTGGGGGTCTTCCAAAGGAGGCTGGATAATCACCTAGCTAGGGTCGTTTGACCCCTGCATGCTTTCCAGCCCATGGCAGGGGGTCGGACTTGGTGATCTGCTCAGGTCCCTTCCGACCTTACCAACTATGAAATTATGATACTATGACCCTTCAAAAGCTGCTGTTTACAAGTTTTGCAGGTACTATAATTAAATGTGTTGCTGGTTTCCAGGGGCTGCAGTGATGCTGTTGCACCCTCTTTGGTTCCTGCTTCACCCAAGCTTTAAAACCAACTGCCTGAGAGAAGCAGCTGCATTTCTATTCAGGCAGCATTATGGAAGTCAGTGTACTTCATGGCTCATTATGATGTGCCAGATTCTTGCTACTCTCTCTCCACTCCACAGGTATTAACAGCCCTTTCTTCTTTTTTTGGTTCCAGGTTATTTTGTCTTTGGCAATTTTGCTGTCTGTTAAATATTCCTGGTAATCTCTCTTCTGTTTCATAGCCATGCAGACTGCTTATAGTTCTATCTCAAAACCTTAACTCAGGTGTGGTAATATTAACTCAGGGGAACATTAACTCAGTTGTGGGAGTGATTGGTAGTGAAGTGTTGAATGCACTATCAATATGCTCAAGACAGATTTTGCTTTACAAATCTGAGTAAGATATGTACATTTAACTATAATTACTACAGGAATAAAATGATATCTTTAGACTATTTTTGTCTAGTTAGTTGATTTTAAAACATAATGTATAAACTAGCAAATTAGTATACATTCCAATAAAGTTATTTGTTTTTGCTTTGATCATAAACTGAATAATATGGTGCTGGGTGCCTGACATGTTAGTAAAGCTTCTAGTTTCTCTTTAAGTGTACTGTCTGTGATGATGCACCAAACTACCTAAATCCCCCTTTCCAAAATTTGAAATCCACCCATGCTGGTCTTCATTGCTTTCCAGTGGCAGTCTACAATGCCAAAGCACCACTGTCATTGGTGCTATCCAAGCAGCATTTTCAGTGGGGTTCCAAAAAATAAAGAAATAAAAAAAGAATGGGCATAGCAAATTAACTTCTTAGTCTTAGAAATGGTCTTCAGAACAGGGTTAAAGTGCTTTTCTTTGTACATCTACATTCTGATTGTTTAAAATCACATGATATTCTTACTTCTGAAGATGAAAGTAAGCCAAATACTGGTCTACTGTAAGCTAAAGAGTCATGTGGAGGCCAGTGAGCACATCATCCCATGAAAATGTCCATTTAGCCTATTTATTTATGAACTTCCTGATCCTGCCTCAGTTATCAAAGGAACTTACTGAGCCTGCCACTTAGCCTCATCATCCACTCCTTTTTTGTACATAAGGCTGTTCTGTCCAGCAGGCAAAATAAGCATTTGATGTTCAACAACTACAATCCCTATTTTGTGGAGCTAAGGAGACATCAACAGTAGGATTATAGCAATTTATAGTGAATAGGTGTTTTTAGGGTACCTGCAGGAGCAAGAGTGTATTTTGATTCTACCCTGAATGTTTAAAAAAATAATAATAATAATTCCAAATGGACACATTTGGCTTATTAGAAACACTGGGTATGTTTTAGGTGCATTTAGCTCTGTAGTTCTGGAACTTCCCAACTGAACTTGCTTTAGGGCAGAACTATTGAACAAAGAATGTAAGTGTTAGCATGGTCCTAGTGTTAAAAAAAAAACAAGAAATATCATTTTTTTTTAACACATTGTGGCGTGAACAATAAGTTTCAAGAAAGCGGATAAGATTTTAATTTGATAAATGGCCTCTAAAAATTCAAAAGTGCTATAGGACATTTTTATAATCTTTTGTATCATTATTATTACACTTTATCACAATTTTCTGGTGAGGAATGATCCTTTGAAAGGAGAGTATGAAGTATGCAATATTAAAGAGTTTACTTCCCATATTAGAGCTTAGATTACAGCATGAGCCAGTATGGTGCCAAGTTACCAACTGACATTTTATTGTGCTAGCATTCTCGTTCTGTTGAATTCAGAAACTGATACTTAAACACTGTGGTAAGAATGACTGCATATTTTAAAGTTTACAACTAGCTTGCTACTTAATAAAGGCCAAAGGCCACATCTGCATTTTTCCCTAGTGCTTCAAGATATATTTTATGATTCTGCTATGAATGTTTTCCAGGAGAAATAGAAAACTGGCATGAAAATAAGACTGCTGTAGGAATATCTCTGTAAATCAGCTGTTCAGTGCCATGCTATCATCACATGAAGGGTTGTGCTTTGTGGATCCAAGCCAAGCAAATCTGACAAATGGTGTGTCATGTTATGCAGCATGCATCTAAACAGTAATACCAGCAGGGTGAGTTCCAGGAGGTTTTCACTAGTTTATATATCCAGTGCATTGTCAAATGTATTTATCCCAAAGAAGTCATTCTGTATTGTATTATTTATTAAGCTGATTTCAATAAGTAATTATTTTCTAATTTGTAAATAAGATGCACTGCAGTATATGTTTGAAACAAAAATTGTGGCAAGAGTAGGAAAAATCATTAAGCTCATTCTTGTATTGACTTCTTTTCTATCTCCTAGTAATCTTTGTGTTGATTTCCTAAATGTTCCATTACCTAAATATATTTTTATAGAGAGAAAACTGAGCCACAACATTTGGATTTGGTTTCTGGGCTAGATGATAAAATACCTTTGAGATGACATACATTTTTACAAGAAGCAAGGATTTCTTAGGGAAATATATTATCAAGTGGAAAAGTAATTGTACAATGAATGTTGATTAGCACAAACTCTAAAGTGCAAGGAAATTGTAAAGTAGATCATTCAAACCCAACATAATGCAAATATCTAAGCATTAGTCTACTACACTATAACACTCCATTTTCCTAATCTAATAAGACCCTACCAACTTATGTTCAATACTCTCAACTTCAGGGCACAAAAACCCCCAACAACCAGCAGGAGAAAGCTGAATTTTGACTTGCTTCTGAAAAGTGTAATGGTGCTACTACATTAAAACTCAAGTTCTCTCTTATGCTGGTACAAGACCCCAAATCATTGAACAGAACCAAACAATATCACTTGAGATAGTTCCAGCATTGTCAAAACATCTATAAAAGCCAATATTCGTTCTGACATTCCAGGGAAAGCTTTCTGTGCCTTATTTTACTGTGCAGTAATCTTAAAGCACATTAATAGCAAGTGCAGATGCATCCAGCATTGATTACCTGACTGACAGTGAATAAAGGTAATCTAAATATATTTACTGGTTTGTCTACTTGAACTATATTTCATTAGGAGCTGACAGCCCCTTGGGAGCAACAACAGAACCACACCTCCTACTTTCTAGGAAAGTGCCCTAACCTTCAGGCTTTTTGGCAGAAATGGCTGAAGGCATCTCCACCCTTCCTGTTCAAGCTAGGCCATTGTGTGAAAGGCATGCAAGAAGCATGCAAGAGACTTCCTCACACATACACTGAAAAGAGGAAATAACCATGTAACATGGTTGCAGAGAGGACATAGCATGGGAGGGCAGATATATTGCAACAAACAGTTCAGTTACAAACAGTCCAATTAAATGGGGATGGGAGGAGAATGGGAATTGTTATGCAAGAAAAATAGGACTATGATCTGGGCATGATGCAATTGTGGGGAGAAAGGTTTTAGTAGCTCAGGGGTGGGCAAAATATGGCCCATGGACCAGATCTCACCCACCAAGACATTTTGTCCGTCCACAAGTGGGTCCCTTGGCCCGAGGCACAGGGGGAAGCCAGGGCTATGGTATGTGTGGCTAGACCTGCTGCCTGCAGGCATGCAACAGGACTGAGGTGGCACAGCAGCCAGATTCCATTTCCCAGCAGCCCCAGTGATGGCTCCTTCTGGCTGCTGTTGCTGGATCTAGCCCTGATGCCTGGGCACCCTGGCCTGTCCATCCCACACCCATCACCAGGGTTGGGACCCATATTGTTAACCAATTGTCTCAATATAAAGAGTGAGACTTTTGTAAGAGGAGGTAAGGCAAGACACTGCATTTATTGATTAAGTGCTTAGTATACGCACAGGCAGACAAAGTTCCTTGGGTGAATTTGATATCTTTTATTAGACCAACCCAAATGGTTGGAGAATAGTTATTAAGCAAGCTTTCGGGTTCAAAAACCCTTCATCAGGCTAAGGAAGCTTCAGCAGTTGCTGTGTGCTCTTCCTGGATGGAATGAAAAGTAAACAAACCAGGGGCTGGGCTGGGCTGGGGAGTCAGTTGCCAGGCAGATTATAATGTGTCAAAAATCCAATGTCTATGTTTAGTTCCTAATCTCTAGTATCCAGCAGGCTGATGAAATGGAGCTCATAGGCTCGTCTCTGGGAAGTGTTGTGTAAGTTTCCCTTGAGGATCAGGACTGAGAGATTGGAGAGAGAGTGGCCCTCCTGTGAGAAATGTGCCCCCACCGGTAATTGAGTGTTTCTGTCTTTGATGGATTTCCGGTGTGCATTCATTCTGGTGCGCAGTTGTTGTCTGGTCTCTCCTACGTATCTTCCATCAGGGCATTTGGTGCATTGGATGAGGTATATTACATTTCTGGAGGTGCAGCTGTAAGATCCTGGGATGCTGATGGCTCTGTTGTGGGGTGTAGTAATAGTAGGGGTGGTAGAGATGTGTTGGCAGGTTTTGCATTTCTTGTCCTGGCACGGTCTGGATCCTTTTGGTGTGTTCTGGGCTTGAGGAAGTTTGCTTCTGGTGATGAGGTTAGCGAGGTTCGGTGCTTGTCTGAAGGCTAGGATGGGTGGCTCTGGGAAGATCTTTTTGAGAATAGGGTCTCTGTCTAATATGTGTTGCAATTTTTTGAGGATTTTCCGTACAGGTTCAAGGGATGGGTGATATGTCATAACCAGCGGTGTGCGATTTCTGGGTGTTTTTCTTCTGTACTGCAGCAGTACTTCATGTGGTATCCAGGTGGCTCTTTCAAACGTGTGATCTACCTCTCTGGAGGAGTGTCCTTGCTGGGTGAAAGCCTTTTTAAGATTGGTGAGGTGGCAATCCCGGGTGTTCTCTTCAGTACAAATGCGGTGGTATCTGAGGGCTTGGCTGTATATCGCAGCTTTTTTTGGTGTGTTTAGGGTGATTGCTGGTTCTGTGCAGATATGTATGTTGGTCTGTGGGTTTCTTATATACTATGGTCTGTATTTTACCCTTCTGGATACTGATCATTGTGTCTAAAAAGGAGATGTTGGTGCTGGAGTATTCTAAAGAAAGTCGGATGGAGGGGTGGTGACTGTTGAATTTCTGATGGAACTCAATCAGAGATTGCAGGTTCTCAGTCCAAATGATGAAGATGTCATCGATGTATCTTAGGTATAGTAAGGGTTTGATGGTGCAGTTCTTGAGGAAATCTTCTTCCAGGTGGCTCATAAAAAGTTTGGCATACTGTGGGGCCATTTTAGTGCCCACAGCTGTTCCCCTCATCTGGAGGAAGTGTTGATTATTAAAAGTGAAATTGTTGTGCGTGAGGATGAAGTGTATAAGCTCAGTAATATCTTTGGGTTTGTATTCTGGGTTTTAATCTTGTTCCTGTAAATATGTAAGGCAGGCTTGGATGCCATCCTGGTGTGGGATGGTGGTATATAGGCTGGTAACGTCCATGGTGGCTAGGAGTGTGTTGCTGGGAAGGTGGTCTATGTTTTTAAGTTTCTGTAGAAAGTCTGTAGTGTCTTGGACAAAACTTGCTCTGTGGGTGACAAGCGGTTTTAGGATGGATTCAACAAAACCTGATATTTCTCCAGTTAGGGTCCCATGGTTGGGTATGATAGGTCTGCCAGGGTTCCCTTGTTTGTGGATTTTAGGGAGCATGTAAAAAGTCCCCGGGTTAGGTAGCGGGGGGATCAAGGTCTGTAGTTTTTCTTGTAATCTTGATGGAAATGATTTGATGGTATTGTTGAGTTTTTTGGTGAAAAGGGGAGTAGGATCTTCTTGTAGTTCTTTGTAGTAGGTGGTGTCAGAGAGCTGTCTCTTGGCTTCCTTTATGTAATCCTCACGATTTAGTATGACTATGGCTCCTCCTTTATCTGCTGGTTTTATTACTATTTGGTGGTTAGATCTTAGAGATTCTATGGCCTTTTTCTCTGGTAGAGAGAGGTTGTTGCGGTGGCATGTGTTGCTGATTATTTCATTGTTCATTCTTTCCCTGAAGTAGTCAATGTAGCGGTCAAGGTTAGGGTTTCATCCACTGCAAAGTGTCCAATCTGATTTTTTGGGGCTTTTTGGCATTGAAACTTTCGTGAATGTTGTCAGAGGATGAGTTGTTGTTGGGTTCAGTTTGGTCGTGGAAATATTCTTTGAGGCGCAGGCCTCGGAAGAATTCTTCTAGCTCTCCACATTGAAGTATTTTATTAGGGTATTTTTCTGGACAGAAATTTAGGTCTTTAGAAAGGACAGATTTTTCAGTTTTGGTAAGCGTGTGTGTGGAGAGATTGATAATATTTGTGGGTTGGTTGCTGCTTGCAGTTTCATCAAGTCTGAGGTTGGAAGGTCGTAAGGTGTTGGTGTTGTTCCTCTGATGGTTGTTTTGTGGCTGGGGAGCTTGTTCTTGGAGTAATTTTTTTCCATTTCTTCTTTTTATGTAGGATGAATGCTGTAGAAAGTTTTTCATAGTACATACACACACATGCACACACACGCTCATACCCCGATTTCTGTTCTGCACTGATATACGTTACAAATCTCATCAGTGCTCAAGTCAAATAAGTGGCTAGTTAAGCTGATCATGAGTGGGAGCCGGGCTTCTGTTGGTCCATCTCGTCAGGTAAACCAGTGCTCCAAAATGATATGCAGAACAAGACCCAAAAATAAATATGTCTCACCCCACCTTTTTAGTCTTGTCAATTCATTCAAACCTCTGGGCTTTTGCTGTGTTATCAGAAACAATCCTCCTTGAAGGTCAATTGATGTTGTTCTCTCACTGTTCTGGGGTGGATTCTTCTTGTTTTGGTCTTTTATCTGTCTGTATTATTTAGTCAGTCACCAACTGGTGTTTTCCTTTTCCACTACCACACTCTCACCCATTTCCACATACACATGTAGCATGCAAAGGAGTTAAAGGTCGAGCACATATGTCAAGCTACAGAGCAATACAAAATGGAGTTTCTTAAGCCAGTGCAAAGCTCAAGAAAATACACCAAAAAAAAAAGCATCAATATACAAGATTAAGGTAATAGGCAAAAGTCTATCTGCATGTTATTTACCTAATATAAAGCTGGTATTGATACCATTTGCATAACAATGTGGGCAGGGCACATGGCTGGGTGGATGAAATGGGGCTGTGGGTGGGAAGATGCATCCAGGAGCAAGATGGGAAGACAGAACCAGGGATCAGGATTGGGATCAGGATAGCAGGGTGGTGAAAGCACAGAACTGGGACAGAGCCATGATCCACTGCCTCAACACCCCTGTGATGAGTGCCAGTTTTACAGGCAGTGCCATGCAGGAAGCAAATTTTGGCTCTGCCCTGGGCCATGACCCTGCACTGTCAGCACCCTGTGACCCCAATCCCCAGCCCTACCTACCCATCCCACTTCCAGACTCAGTGCTCCACACACCTGCAGTCCCATCCCATCTGCTTGGCCATGTGTCCTGCCCATGCGGGTCCTAGTCAGTTTCCATAAAGACCCTGGGATCACAGAAAAGTGACAGCATGGGGCCAGGGCCTGGGCAGAGCCACAATCCACTCCCTGCACACCCATGCACCCAGCACAGGGGCATGCGGAGACCAGATCACTTCTCTGCCCCAGGCCCCAGTTGTCACCTCTACATGATCCCAATTCCTGCCCAGCCCTGTCCCTGCCTACCTGTCCCATTCCAGGATGCTGCTCCCTGCCTGCCCACAGCCCCATCCTAGCCACCTGGCTATGCACTCACTAAAACTCCCTAAGTGGCCCTCTGGCCAAAGTAATAGTCCACTGCTGTAGTAGCTGATCACAGTATGACTATGAACCACTAATGTGATTCAGTCATGAAAAAAATGCTATATTTGGAAATATTGGTGGAGCATTTTGAATATTAATGCCATTGTACCTTGCACTAGTGAAACCTATTCTAGTATACTATGTACATTTCTGGTCATTCATATATAGGAAAGATAAATTCAAACTGTAACAGGTGCAGGTGAGGGTTAGCAGGGCGATCAGATGAATGAAGAGACTATCCTGAAAATAGATTAAAAGAGCTTGCCTTGTTTATCCTAACAAAATGAAGACTAAGCGGCAATCTGATTGCTGTTTACAAATACATCTGAGGAAGAGAAGAAGGGCTGCTTAAAGGGTAATTTAGGCACACAAACAAGTAGATATCAACCACCACTGAATAAATTTTGGCTGAAAATGAGAAGAGGGTTTTTAACAGTCTGCATGGTGAGGTTCTGTAACAGCTATCCACCAGGAGAAACCTAACAGGTGTAAAGATGGAGCCTAATGAATTTATAGAAAGATATTAAACAGTGCCCCTGGCAGATGATTGATTAAAGGTGCAATGGGATCTTATATTTGATCTCATCACTTGTGCCTTCCGCCACGCTACACATGAATGGCAAGAGACATGATTTTTCTCAGGGATCAGATCCCAATTACACTATATTGCCAGCGCAGGGGGAACTTAGAGTCATGATCCCAGGTTCATAAAATCATAGAATCGTAGAATCATAGAACTAGGGTCAGACGGGACCTTGCAGATCTTCAGGTCCAACCCCCTGCCTGGACAGGAAGAAAACTGGGCTCAAATGACCCCAGCCAGGTAGGCATCAAGACGCTTCTTAAAGACCCCCAGGATAGGAGCCAGCACCACTTCCCTTGGAAGTTGGTTCCAGCTCCTAGCTGCCCTAACTGTGAAGTAGTTCTTATGGATGTCTAATCTAAACCTACTCTCCAACAACTTGTGGCCGTTATTCCTTGTTATCCCGGGGGGCGCTAGGGGAAACAAGGTCTACCCCAAACCCTTCTGGTCCCCCCTAGTGAGTTTATAGATGGTCACCAGGTTCCCCCTCAGCCTTTGCTTGTGAAGGCTGAACAGGTTCAGGTCCTGTAACCTCTCGTTGTAGGGTCTGCCCTGCAGTCCCTGGATCATGTGGGTGGCCCTCCTCTGGACCCTCTCAATGTTGTCCACATCCCTCTTGAAGTGGGGTGCTCAGAACTGGACACAGTACTCCAGCTGTGGCCTGACCAGTGTCGCGTAGAGGGGGAGGATCACCTCCTTGGCCCTACTTGAGATGCACCTGTGGATGCACGATAAGGTCCAGTTAGCCCTGACGACCGTGACCTCGCATTGTTAGCCCACATTCATCTTGGAGTCAATAATGATTCCAAGATCCCTTTCTGCCTCCGTGCTCTCAAGAAAGGAGTTTCCTATCTTATAAGTATGCTGCTGGTTACTACTGCCCAAGTGCAGCACCCTGCACTTGTCAGTATTGAAACGCAACCTGTTTTTGTTAGCCCACCCCTGTAACCTATCCAGGTCTTTCTGCAGTCTCTCCCTCCCTGCTAATGTGCCCACCTCTCCCCATATTTTGGTATCATCAGCAAATTTAAACAGGTTGCTTTTCACCCCGTTGTCCAAATCGCTGATAAAGAAATTGAACAGTGCGGGCCCAAGGACCGAGCCCGCCCACTTCCCCCCAGGTTGAATATGACCCGTCCACAACCACCCTCTGCGTATGACCCTTCAGCCAATTCACAATCAATCTGACTGTGTAGGCATTAATGCCACAGTCACCTATTTTTTTTCATGAGGATGCGGTGGTCGACAGTGTGAACGGCCTTGCTGAAGTCCAGAAAGACTACATCCACAGCAACGCCTGCATCCAATGCTTTTGTGAGCTGATCGTAAAAGGCAATCAGGTTGGCCTGACATGACCTGCCCTTAATGAAACCGTGCTGGTTGCCCTTGAGCATCATCCCTGATGCCTGCTCGTCACAGATGTGCTCCTTGATGATCTTCTCAAAGAGTTTCCCCAGGATTGAGGTAAGACTGACGGGCCTATAGTTGCCCGGGTCCTCCCTCCTCCCTTTTTTAAAGATGAGGACCACATTCGCTATCTTCCAATCACCTGGCACCTGGCCTGAGCACCACGAGCGCTCGTAAAGCCATGCCAAGGGGCCTGCAATAACCCCTGCTAGCTCCCTCAACACCCCGGGGTGGAGAGCATCTGGACCTGCTGATTTGAACACGTTCAGCCCCTCCAGTAGCACTCTAACCTGGTCCTCCTCAACCTTAGGTCTTGAGGCATTCCCTTCGAGTCCATCTTGAATCACAGTGGGGGAATCCCTGTCCCTGCACAAGGTTCCCCCTGTACCAGCAAAATCAAGCTGCTCCCAGCTGTGGGAGGGCATAAAAGTCAAGGGCTCCAGTGCTTTCCTAAGTCTGGGAGCACCTATCAGCTAACTGCCACTAACAGCCTCAGGGCACACCAGTGCCTTTGACTCTGACATATGCCTGAGGCATGGACCCCTGATCACTTGCTGCTCCCAGCCTTCAGAGAACATCAGAGTCAAGGGATCCAGTATGCCCCAGAGGCTGGGAGCAACAGTCATCTGATCGGTGCTCCCAACCTTGGGAACACAAAGAAGTTAACAGCTCCCATGTCCTCCCAAGGCTGGGAGCCACAGTCAGCTGATGTCTGCCCACAGATTCAATTTAAGGCATAATGGGAACCAGCCATAAAGTTATTGCACATATTTTGTGTAATCATTCTGTGGCTTATTCCTTTTTTTATTGCACCATTAATTGCATTAATGTGTGGCCAGGTTACTACTTAAGATTTGATTCATTGGTTAATCATGTCTCAAGCATAATGTCTACTAGAGGCCAGTATGCTTGTCTGTGATAGCAGGGGAGTGGACAGTTTTCTATACTTTGAGTTCATATGTCTTAGGACTTCTGATCTTCAGAATACTTTTGCAGTGAAAGCAGGTTGCTTTAAAACCATTTCAAGAGGACTGAGTAATACATCCTCAGTAATCACTAACTGTATATCTAGAACCAGAATTTTCAGTTTCCTTTGCATTATATATACTTATATTTACAGATCATTGTACAGTGCTGATAGTTGCAGCTGTGGCTCCTCAGTTTCAAGGAAAATACTGGGACCGGGAAGATTTAAAACACTTGAGAGATTATCAGTAGTCACCTATGGAAACTTTGTCTTACATGTCTTGCTTAGCATCTGGTATGAACTGTAGAAAGTCAGAAAGATTAGTGCAGTAGTATGATTAGAGTCTAATTATTTCTTATTTGCAGGGAACCTGGTTTCTCTGATTTAAAAAAAAAAAATCCCCAATTTTTGTATTTAAAACCATAACCCAAAACTCAAACTTTCTTATGATTAAAAGTGTTTAACACTGAAAATGCAAGGTTCTCCACCTTGCAAGGAAAAACCCTCAGCATCCATATAAAAACCTGCAGCATCCTTATAGGCTCAGCAGTGCTACGCTGGTTAGTACTACGGAAGGAAGAGACTTAGGGGTCATTACTGACCACAAGATGAACATGAGCCTGCAATGCGATCCTGCAGCTAGTAAACTGACCAAAATGCTGGCTTGCATCCATAGATGCTTCTCAAGCAAATCCCAGGACGTCATTCTCCCATTGTACTCGGCCTTGGTGAGGCCACAGCTGGAGTACTGCGTCCAGTTTTGGGCCCCACAATTCAAGAAGGATGTGGAGAAGCTTGAGAGAGTCCAGAGAACAGCCACGTGCATGATCAGAGGTCAGGAAAACAGACCTTACAACAACAGGCTAAGAGCTATAAGGCTCTTTAGCCTGGAAAAGCACAGGCTCAGGGGTGATCTGATGGCCACCTATAAGTTTATCAAGGGTGACCACCAGTATCTGAGGGAATGTTTGTTCACCAGAGCACCCCAAGAGATGATGAGGTCAAACGGTTATAAACTCCTGCAACACAGTTTCAGGCTGGACATAAGGAAGAACTTATTTACTGTCCGAGCCCCCAAGGTCTGGAATAGCCTGCCATCAGAGGTGGTTCAAGCACCTACATTGAACACCTTCAAGAGTAAATTGGATGCTTATCTTGCTGGGATCCTATGACCCCAGCTGACTTCCTGACCTTCAGGCGGGGGGCTGGACTTGATGATTTTCCGAGGTCCCTTACAATCCTAAAAATAAATAAATAAATAAATATTTTTTTTAAAAACAATGAAACACCACTAGGGTGTTTATCTATATATTAGTGGCATTTCATTTTAATAAAAAAAAAATGTGAATTTGGGTTACTTTTTTAAAACTGAAAATTGGGGATTTTTTTAAATCAAAGAAAACCAGGATCCCTGCTTATTTGTGATTTCAGAAATAAAATAGGCACACAAAGTGATTAAAGATGGTCAGGATTTTTTTATTTTTTTTTAAATGAAAGCTGTTTTCATGAAACATGAAACACCTTCCTTGAGATAAGACAAACTCATCTGAGCCTGTCAGCAAGTCTCATTTATACAAACAATGTCAAAAAAGGGCTCCCATGGGAAGGTGCACTCTGTACCCTTGAAAAGAAAATTAGATTGGAAAAAGCAGTACGCCTTATTATAGACACTGTTATTCTAACGTATTATAAAAATGGGATCTCCCTACCTAGTCTTTTCTTGCCCTCAATCCAAACTTGGAGAACTCAGGTCCCTTGAACCCATATTCATCCTGGTCATTAAAATATTAAATTTGCAGAAGCATTGCTTAGGCTTCTCATCCAGTTTACTACAGACATCACAAGAGACCAATTTACAGAGCTGAGTAGCTAAGAGCTTCCACTCTGTCAAATAGATTTTATAAACATTTGTAAAACAGTCCCCACAATGAAAACAAAGGGAATCTAAGAGTATTCCTGAAAATGTGGTTTCAAAACAAAATAGCTCTGTAATGAGACACCACATCAGCCCCCCAGTTCTCAGACTACGATCTATCCACACACCCACACTGACCTGGGCCTCATAGCTTGAGTCTTAAAGGACATCTGACCAGAAGCCAGGCTGCATCATCTCTGAGAGTCCTCTCCTTTCTGAGCCTGACTCTCTTCTTTTATACCACTCCTGCAAGCCTGGCATTAGCTGCAAGCATACCAGGATGGGACAAACCCAGGCAGCCCAGCAACTCTCTTTAACCCCTTCTTTTCTTGGGCCTAGCTACTCCATACCTGGGATATCCAGAGGTCAAAAAAATGAAAAAAAAAAACAAAGAAGCATGCGCTCAGGCAGCATGCACTGCTGAAAAACAAAGCTGGGCCACTTGGAGCCACACTGTGACTGTTGGCCAGGCTCCGGCTGGCAGGATTGCCATGGCTGCATTCCCAGGAGGCCCCCAGGACTCCAGGTAAGGCTGCTAAGGCCCAGTAGCCCTAGTAGCCCAGACCTGGCCCCAGCCTCCCCTACCATCCCTGGGGTAACTTGCCATGTGCCAAAGCGTGCATGACATGGGCACTCCTTGGGGACAAGTAGCTCTGGTTCAAGCTGCACCACTGCTACTTGTCCCCAGGGAACCAAATGTCCATTGCATATCTGAAAATGCCATTTGAGTATTTAGTGCTTTTCAGGATCAACAATGCCCCAGCTACATTTCAGCTCTTTATTAACCATGTGCTATGGGACCTCTTGAACCAATTTGATATTGCCTACCTGGATGACATTCTAATCTTCTCAGTGGATCCAGATCAAAAACTATCATATGTCCAAGTGGTCCTGGGGAGGCTACATCAACATGGCCTTTCTGCAAAATTGGAGAAAGGTACCTTTGAACAAGCCTCCTCTGAGGTTCACCTTTGCCCCTGTGTTAGCCCATACAGATCTTTCATTTCCCTTTGTTGTGGAAATGGATGTTTCCAGCACTATAATAGGTGCTCTGACATTGGCAAGGTTTGAAACAGGTCCTGAACCCCTTTTTTCTGCAAGATCATTCCAGTGTAAGAAAATTATGAGATTTTGGATTGCAAGCTCTTGGCCATCAGAGAAATGGCAATGTTGCCTTGCATGCCACAGGGTGCAGGTTTTCATGGACCATAAGGACCTGGAGTACTTTCAAAAGGATAAGACACTCAATCAGAAGCAAGTTCACTAGACATTCTTCTCCCAGTTTGGCTCCCAGATAAGAAATTGGAAGGCAGATATCCTCTTCTGGAATGCTGAGTATGACACAGACTTGTCACAAGAGCCATATGAACCCAGCCCTATTTTGAAGTCTCCATAACTTCATCAGTGCTGTGTTTCTAACAGCCATGCGGTCTCCCTGCCTTTTGCCACCGCCCAAGAGAAAATGCCTCCAGAAAAGTAAACCATTTTCGTGCAACAACCACACCAGGTACATATGTACCTGAGGGAAAAATTACATACCCCCTGGCAAAGGTAGACTAACTATCCTTTGCCAAAGTCATGACTTCCTTGAGCAGGCCATCCTGGATCTGAAAAAAACCTACCTACCTACCTCTAAATTCTCGCTACTTTTGGTGGCTCTGATTGTGAAAGATGATGCAGGCCTCCATCTACTCTTGTAATGTTTTGTCCATACAAAGAGACTGACCCCTCAAAAGCTTTCTGGAGTCCTACAAACCCATCCCTCCCCAAGTTAACTGTGTTCTGCATTCTCTTTGGGCTTCAGTATTGAACTTCCAATCTCAAATGGTTATTCTATGACCCTCTCTATAAAGGACCAACTCACAATACCACCCATTTTATCAAATTCATGGGCCTCTCCTGAGCAAAAATTAGAGCCCAGCTACGATTAGAGCATGAAGTATGACTCTCCAGCCTCACATATTGCATTGTATCAGATCATGGGGCCCAATATATTTCCTAGTTCTGGTATGAAGCCTTTTACCTGCTGGGAGTCTGTGCCTATTGCATGTCAGCTTACCATCCCCAGATAAATGGCCAAGCTGTGGGATCCAATGAGGCCCATCATTTTTTTTTTTTAACTAAGCAGTGTGCTACTTTAAAAATAATTTATTTATTACAGGGCTTACCTCCTTGCAAACAAGCCAGGAAGTTGGGTTTGGGGGCAGCCAGGCAGGGAGAGCCTGAATTTGCCCTTATCTACTTTTCTTCTCATACCTTGAACCTGAGCATGGCTATATCTTCTTCTTTTCTCATACCTCTTTTATCTCCTCACACTTTCTGCTGCACTCTTCAAAAAGCTTGTGGCCTCTGAGTACCCCAAAATCATGGTTGAGAATCATTGATTTAGACAAATTCCTACAGCGCTGGTTACAAGTACAGTTAATCGCTTCTTTCCCAGATGATGTGCTAATCAGGGAAACTGAAACAGAAACAGTATTATAACGTAAATACTTTTAAACCAGAAATATTCGAATAAAACCATAGGTTGTCACAGAGAAAAAAACATATCTTCTGTTGCTTTTTCTTGAAGAAAAATATATTTAAGTGAAGTTCTAAAACACAAAAACACACACACAAATGTAATATTTATTGAAGTAAAATGATAGGGTCCAGCAATCTACAGCATTTACTGGGCCTACAAATTATATGTTTTGGTCAAAATCTCTCGTATCTCTAGATTCACCATTGTTTGGGATGAAGAGAGAACAGAATTAAAAACAAACTAATTGTGAGACATTTCAAAGCTATATAATCATATTGTTAAAATGCAGATTTAAATTCTATCCATTAGAGAATGATCTGTTACATATGTATCTACTCATCAGTCAAGGTATTAATACTGTATTCATCACAGGTGTATCAGAGAGCCTTCCAAATTCCAGAATAATAGAATACAGTGAACACAGCTCAGTAATTTATGTGCTAACCACTTTTATGCTTTCCCTTGTATTTCCCCAGTTTTTTGTCTACTACTTTTCCTTGGCTTCTTCATGAACCAGGCTGTTGGGTAGGGTATAGGGACTTTTTTCTTCATCACCAGGGTAATGTGGTCATAAAATTATCCTATCTCAGGAAAAAACAAACAAACATAGCTCCATTCCAGTTGTAATTCTGCAAGAGAGCAGAGTGTTTCATATATTTTGCACCTTCTCTGATGGAACCTTAAGTAGAATCAAGAAAGTTAGAGAAAATGATTCAGTATTGTCTGGAGTACCTGCTGTCTTTGTAAAGGTGCTGGATGTAGCTGGAGAGTCACCTTTAACATAGTAAAGCAGGTGTCTCAGAGCTGAACACACTAAGAACACTACCTCCAATAGCTAGAAAGCTTTGATTTATATGTCATTTGGTGTACATACTTCTAAGAATATAAGAGTGTACTGGTGTTTCACAATAACAGTTCCTCTGTTAATGTGAAGAACACATTGATGTCAGACTGATTCTGGACATGGTTTTACCTCTCTGTTATAGTTAAAGGGTGGCATAAGCTCTAGCAGCCTGTGGAATGCTCTTAACTCAAACCATGGTAAATGATAAGCATTAGAATGTTTCAAAAGATGAGAGCAGTGCAAAAGAGAGCTTCAGATATCCTTGGCACATTTTTTCTTGACATCCCATCACCCTGAGGAAGTTTGAATCCGGGTGTCCCCACATAGCTCTCTAACCTTTACACCACAAGTAAGCTATTAATCATTCCTATCTCTGGTGCTCCTTTGGAATCTATGTCACTAATATTGCCTTTGGATAAACGGATGAAGGACAGTATAGGGCATGAGTGACTGGTGCCTTCTGAATCTGGGGGGGGGGGCACCCGCAGAAGCAATTGAAGGTGGCAGCCCTGTCAGCGGGGGCACCAGCCCTACCGACAGCATCAGTGTCGGCCATCAGGGGAGAACATGCACCCCCATGCACCCTCTACCAGTCACCTATGGTATAGGGTGAAATCAGTGAGGGCAAAGGCCCAGGCTACAACACAGGGTACTTTCACCTCTTGGTCAACAGTGGCTTCACTGAGCCACACATCCTCTGGCTTAAGACTTTCCTCTTAACCCCCCATCTCTCTCACATACACTAGGTTTGCCTGTGTGAAGTGGCTAGCATTCACTCTGGATTTGGACGATTCAGGGGACAGTGATTCAATTTGGTGATTCAAATAACTGTCCCAAATCATTTCGGCTGAATCTGATTCAGAAGTTCGGCTACCTCTGAATCAGCTGAATCAGCTGAATCTCTGAGTTGAACAGATCCTTTCCCCACCCACTCTTCCAGCCCCATCAATGGCTGCCCCGCCTGGCCCCAGCATCCCGGCACTTAAAAAAAACCCCAAAACCCTGCACTTACCAGCTCCTGCCAGGCAATTCCTGCTGACCCCCATTACCGCAAAGTGCATGAGGAGGGCTCTTCCATAAGCCCCAGAGGCCCCGACAGCCGGTGCAGCAGCTGGTGAGTATGGGCCCTTTATTTTTTTCTTTTTAAGTGTTGGAATGCTGGGGCCAGGCCAAGCCGGGCAGCCATTGATGGGGCTGGGAGAGCGGGCGGAGGTCAGGGAATGTTTAGATGGGGCTGGGAGAGCAGGCAGGGGATGGAACCTGGTGGTGGTCCCCCCATGGTGCCCTCCCCACTTCTCCTGCCCACACCCCTGCTCCCTACTTAATGGCACAGAGCACAGTTCCAGGTCCCTGCAGTGGTAAGCAGGGACTGCCCGAATCTCTGAATCATTCCGAATCTTTCCTGAATTGATTCAGAGGCTTTGAATTGATTTGGACATTTTAATTGGCCTCCCAATTCAATTCAGATTTGAAGATTTGACCACTGAATTAGGCTGAATCTCCTCTATATCAAATCAGCAACTGAAGCTTCACACAGCCCTAATAGAAGACACTGATAATCAGGGATCCAGGTTTTCTCTTATTAAAAAAAATCCACAATTTTCAGTGAAAAAAAATAACCCAAAATACACATTTTCCCATGGTTCAAATGAAACACCACTAATATATAGATATATGAGTATTTGTGAAGATTGCGGCTTTCAGTTAAGTGTTGTACTGTTTATAGGGCACTACATTCACACAGGAGGCTGTCCAAGAAGTTCTTCTTCTGAAGTGCTGGTTTTTGAGGCATCCAATCCGGATCTCAGTTTGTTCAGCTTGCCCCAGGCTTGTCTGTCAAGATCATACCTGATGGAGGACTTGTTTGATGTTGGTATAAAACACTGTAGGAATAGATCTGAACTTTCTCAGCAGTTGGACCACTCCATTGCTCCCCACATGTTTGATTCAGTATCCTGAAACTCTTTCAGGAGCTTGTGGGTTTATGGCTTTTGAGCCTCTTAAACCTTCATCTTCAGTTAACAATTCATGGAACAGGTGATTTGCATCATCTCTTGTCAATATTGCCAGCAATGATGTTATGGTCTGTTTTCTTATATCACTTGATCTAATGCTTAAGAGTACAGAAAGTACATCTATTTGTGTGTAGCTTGTACAGCCTGTTTTAAATCTCAGTGCATGGTTAGTACAGTGTCTAGCTTTTTAGTCTGACAACTTCTGGAACATATAGGAGCACAGTATTATGCTTCGGCATGTATCAGTGCAAGTACAGTGGTTCTGGACACTTTGAACTTTGTCCCCATTTTATGCCAGCTAAACATCTTAAGGCAGCTACCCATGCAGAGACTTGAGTGCTGGCCTTCTAAATGTGATGTTTTTAGGTGAGGGAACAGTCGACTTTGACTCTTAGGTAGGTGGGGATATGCTCATGGGGATATGGTTGCCTACCCTGATATTCAGTGTGCTCTTGGCTAAATGATTGCTCAGATAGAAGAGTGTTGATACTGATTTTTTGATGCTCAGTTTTTAGCGCCACTTGTAAAGGAGATAGCCAGTGATGAGCTCCATGTCAGTACTCAGTGTCTTTTCCAGTTATATCGTATTTATTCCTTAGGCTACTATGGTGACATTGTAAGTATTCATGGATGGCTTAGATGTTATATACATAGGCTGGGGTACGCAACGTTTTCTGGCCGGAGTGCCGTAAAACACCACAATGTCTACCTTGGAAGGTGCCGGAGTGCCGGCATGCTAGAAAAACAAAATGAGGGCAGGAGGTACATGGCAAGATGTCCTGCTTGTGCCCCTTGCCCCTCACCCAGAGCCTGTGGCCCCCAGCCCTGCTGCCCCTTGCCCCCCACCCAAAGCCCCTGCTCCCCAGCCCAGGCTCTGTGGCTATTAACAGCTACCCAGAGCCTGGGTAGCTGCTGGAGCCAAGACTGCTTGGAGCATCTCAGCTGCCTGCTGGGAGCAGCCTGGGCTCCTGGCTGGCAGCAGCTATCCAGAGCCAGGGCTGGCTGCAACTAGGCGGCTGCAAACAACTGTGCTTGGCTCCAGAGCCCTGGCATCAGCTCCATGCATGCGCCTGTAAGTGGGCGGTGGGGGAGGGGCCTGAGGCAGTATAACCCCGGTCTCTCCCCCGCTCCTGGCACATAGCTGATGACTGGGCTCCAGAGCCCAGTGCAGCTGTTTGTAGCCAGCCTGGGCTCTAGGCAGCTGCAGCAAACTGTGGGAAGGCTGCAAACAGCTACACTGGGCTCCACAGCTCTGGCATCAGCTCCATGATGGTGATGACTGCATGGGCACCTCAAGGCAGGCTGTGCTGCCCTTTTGGGTGACCATAAGGAGATCCCTGACAACTGGAACGTTCATCCCTGACATTGAGGACATTGCCCCTCATCTCCCCCTACACTCTCACAAGCTGGCAGAAGGCTGGGTCACCTTCTGGGCAGGCAACTGTGCCTGTCCACTGCTTGTAAGCTGAGTCATGTCACTACATACCACTCCAACTCCCTTACCTGCTCCCCTACATGTTCAGGACACCCATTATCATTCTCCCCAGCTGGCCCAGACTGGCCTCTTAAATGTGGGATTGTCCTAGCTAAACCAGGACAGATGGTCACCCTATGCATGCAAAACGTCTGACATATATACATTAAAAAGTACTGGTGTGAGTACTGACCCCTGGGGGACTCCATTCTTCGGTGTTTGCACTCTGCCTTTGTCTCCTTGTCTGGTAGTGAGCTTAAATGATCTGCTGGAGATCATGTTCATGATGAAAGCACATAGATTGCAATCATGTATCATAGAGTGCAGTTTATAGTTGAGGCCTTGATGCCATACAATGTCATAGACAACTGTAAGGTCAATAAAGCGGTAAGGCCATAAGGCCATAAAGCAGCATTGCCATAAGGCAAGAAGGTCATAAGGCTGCAAGGCCTGTTTTCTGCCTCATTTCAAATCCATTTTCTATGTCAGATATAAATAATGTAACTTGGTCAGTGGTACAACACTTTTTTCTGAAAGTTAACTTGTTCTTTTGGGAATTGGTGATCAATGATAATCGTTATTCTATTCAGCTTTATGTGCTGCATGAGTTTATATGTAACACAGAGTAGTTAGATGGGTCAGTAGACAATGATATCAGCTTTTCTCTAGATGTTAGGAAGTCTGTTATTTTCTAGACATTTATACATGTATTTCTGAAGCCATCGTTTCATTGTGGTTCCAAGCTTGGTTACAAATTCTTGAAATAGCTTATGTGATTCAGTAGCCTTGCCAGTTTTGACCGCTTTAACAGCTGTGTCAAACTCATTGTCAGAGATGGAGGCAGTTAAATTAAGGGTGATTTAAGTTGTTCACAAGTCAAGAGTCTAATCATTTCTGTGTATTGCTTGCTGGGATTGCTGTACTCACTGTTTTTGCACAGTATTTTTGCACTGGAGTTTGCTGATACACAGCAAGGTTGTTTTTTTGTGACTTAGACTATAAGGCAGTTAATAGTTCACCACACTTGTCTGCTCGACTGGGTCATGTCTGATCTTTCTATGGTAGTAAGCCATTAATCCTTTTTTTTATATTAGTCATTGTGGTAGCCAGCTGTTCTGTAGTTCTTTTTATGGTTGCAGGGTCATTGCATTACTTAATGTTGTTAAAGTGCAGTTAACACTACTCATCCCAGCATAGCAGATAATGGCTTCTATAGCCTCTAGGTACACAGTTTGGCTATTTCAATTAGTTTGAAATACAGGCAGTTTGTAGCTTTGATCAGTGTTGATAGATCCTTTAAGTGATTTGTTCTCTTGTTGTTCAGCCTTTGATATTTCTGCCAATCAACCTTTCAAAAGTTCCATCTTAGAGCTGGTCTGCTAGGCCTGTGCAAAGCAGAAAGTATTCACTTTGGATTTGGATTTGGTGATTTGGAGGGACAGTGATTTGATCAGGTGTTTTGAATCACTGTCCCAATTTGATTCAGCTGAATCTAAATATATTCAGCACCAAATCTTATTCAGCCATACACTATACAAGCAGGCAGTGCTGGCAGGAGCAGCAGAGGGAGCAGCCAGACGAGCCCTGGCTTTAGCTGGCAGCCCTGGGAGAAGCTGCGGCTCATCCAGCTACTCCCCTGGCTGCTCCCGCTGGCACTACCTAGTGCCTGCCTGTACAGTCCATAGCCGAATCTCTGAATGTCTCTGAATTGATTCGGAGGCTTCCAGTTTGATTCAGAGAGATTAATGTGTCTCCTGATTCAATTCAGTTTGGAGATTCCGCTGCCAAATCAGCCTTCAGGATCCATGGCTATGCTACCTTCATCAGCAGGGATCCTAGTTTTCTCTGATTAATAAACAACCCCCAATTTTTGGATTAAATAAAGGAACCCAAAATCCACATTTTTCCATGATTAAAACAAAATACCATTATATATATGACATTTGGAAGTGTTGAAAGGCCTTTGTATTTGAGCAGGCATTTAGGAACAAAATGTATGCTGAGTTGTTGTTTAATGGATTTCTGCTTTATTTCGTTCTGTTATTTTGTTTTATTTATGCTGGCTTCCCTTTTAAATTGTTTTAATTTTTTTCACTGTAAGCTGCCCTGAGCCTGTGTTGGGGACCGTGTCATAAATATCACATTAAATAAATAAATAGCTCATAGCCCAATGTCTAGTTTGCTAAATTACATTATTCAAGAGTAGAGATTTCCATGTAATAAATGGATGGGAGAACAAGTAGTTCTTACTGAACGCATCTGTACTCACTCGGGATGGCATCTGTACTCACAAACGGATAGGCTTCAATATTACTCCAGATCACAGTTTTTCTCACTTATACTGATGTTCATAATGATATAAATAATATCTTATAAAGAACACATGTCTTCAGTGATTTCAATGGAGAAGAAAGGGGTTTTTTTTGCATACTAAATAGCAGTTGCCTTGTTTTTCATTTATTCTCGGTAATCTACTTTCTTTTGTCTTCAGAGTTTTGGTGATGTGCTGCTTAGTTTCATCTTAAAATCCTTACCTGTCATGGAGATGTATATAAAGGCAACACTTCCTAAAGAATCATCTTCAAACTGAGTAGAGGTTTCCATCTGTTGAACAAGTTTAAACTGAGTGATAAACTTGAAATATACCATGAAATAAACCATCTGCTTCAGAAATATTCTTACAGATAATCTAACAACCAATGCTAACAGATTTTCACTGGGCATGTCTACACATGCAGTTAATGTGACTGACTATATTCTGGCTCAATTTAAGCTGGAGTTAACTAATCCTGATGTCACCATCTACATGTGGATGCCGAATACCATTTGTATCTGATGGGATACAGTAACTAGCATTGCAGTAACTAGCATTGCAGTAAACTGACATTTTGTTCTGCAGAAAATTAGTCTGCTGTCTGCTGTTGAGTAAAGCATCTTGTGTAGACTTGCCCACTGTATCAGAAATACAGTTTAGGGATAGGAGGAATTTGATAGATGATTTCAGTGGAGATAATCTGTTTTTGCTACCAGCCTTCAGGTTTGAATGACTGTAGTTTACCTGTTCTCAGCACAAAAACTTTGTCTGTCCTCTTTCTTTTCTAACAAGTTAGTTGAACAAATTACAAATCTAAGGAAAACCTTGATGATCTGAATAATTGTAAGATAATGAAACAAGTAGCCTAAGAAGTTGTGGAATCTCTTTCATCAGAGATTTTCAAGAACAACCCTAATAGGCATCTATTTGGAATGACTTAGGAGCACTGCATCCTGCATATGGTAGGCAGTTAGACAAAGTGACCTTTAGGCGATTCTATGATTTACAAAATATTATATTTACAGGTGAAATGTCAGATTGTTCATAATATGGGAACTTGCATTAAAAGTCTAGTTTTCTACTGCGCATGTGACTGAATAATTATTTAATTCAATTGCATTATATTAAAGAGAGTTGTTTGCAGAGTGTGTCATTATGTGGACATCTATATATTAGGATAAAAAGTTATAAAGAGAGGTATAGATTTTCAGTGTTGACTAGTTATTTAAGGTGCCTCAGGTTTTAAGTGGCTTGTTTGGGACATGTTACACAGACTTGATTTTCACAAAGTATCGAATTCTATCTTCTAAAAATGAGGCTGCTGACATTGTTTAAAATAGATGTTAGTCACGTGTTTTATAGCAACACATGCATATTTACTAAATACACGCATAATAGTACTGATTTAAAGACCACTGAAGCAATTAAACATGATTAAAAAGTCATATGGACAAGTGTATATACTTTATGTGAAGTAGATGATAAACTGATTGGTAAATCAGCAGAAGTCCATATCAAAATGTACAGCTTCCACATGAGAGGATTAACATGATATTAAGTATTATATTCTATTGAAATAAAAAGCAGTAGTGATTTATGCAAATACCTTAGTATTTAAAAATAATAATAAAAGGAAAAACATGAGCAGCAGTATATTTCAGTAAGAAGGGCAAATAAATACACTAATGCACACAGCTGCACTTCTGTTGACAAATGATCAATGTTGTACCAACTAACAGGGTCATAGAAGTTATTTGAAGGTGATAATTCATATACCTAATAAATCATTTTATAAATGATAGAAAGGTTTTGAAGCTAAAAGTATATTCCAAAAATTGGACTTAAAGATATGTCATCCTTGGTTCTAAAACATTCAGAATGTTTAAAGCTACACATACTCAGTATGAATACAGATTTTTGGAGTACTGTGTAAATGTGATCAGTGCAAGAGACCAAATTTTAGCTGATTATTAACAGTAGATTCTATTTTTACAATTTTATTAATAGTGTGGTTGATACTGAGAAGAGACTTAGGCCCAAAATTCTTAATAAAACACCTATTAAAATAATGTTGTTTTGCGTCAATGCCATTATTACAATAACCTGATTTGAACAGCCATAATGAAATGAAAATACTTTCAAATATTGCATATAATAGTAATTACTACCTGTTTGTCTTGTGTACCTAAGTGCTCCCACCCAGCCAAAATAGTTCAATTTTAGTAATATTAAACATATGTATATATACACACCAATATATATAAATGTATATATATGTAATATATATGTAATTATTCTTACACACACACACACACATACAAACATATATGAATGTGTATGTGTACATTAGTGAAGGGTATCAATATTTTACAAGTGAAATATGGCAGATCATTTGATCTGAAATTAAAGAATCAGGAAAATTTTTAATGTGTACAAAGCTATGTTAAATAAATGAAATTTTGTTCTTGATAAATTAAAATATACTCAAAGAGTTCTTGGATATTTTCTTTAAACTAATACTATGGAAAAAATCTTGACCAGGGATCCTGGTTTTGTCAGATAAAAAAAAAAAAATTAAAATCCCCAATTTTTGGATTAAAAAAGGAATGTAAAATTGACATTTTTCCATAATTAAAATGAAACACCACTAATATATAGGTATTTATACAGTGGTGTTTCATTTTGATCACAGAAAAATGTGGATTTGGGGTTACTTTTTTTAATCCAAAAATTGGGGATTTTTTTTTTCCATCAGAGAAAACCAGGATTCCTTGTCATATCTGCCAACATAGAGAAATACCATCATCAAGAAGCTACAGATTATTTTAAGCTGTTCTATATTTAGGACAAATATGGGAGGAGCTGGGAGGGGGGAAGAGATACAGTACTGACTGGCATAAAAACAATTATAATATTTTGTTTTACTTTTGGTATGTTGAAGATTGTAAAAATTTAAGAACTATTTATCTAAATATGAATCTGATAAATGAAAATGGTAAATATATGATTATTTTTAAAACTGAAAGATCGTAAAAAACATATGTATTTAACTCTTACCCACTTTGTCTATACTGTACCTAACCTCCAGGGTCAGATGGTGGTCAGTTTCAAAAGTAGATGCATTTATGCAGAGGTGCTCAACCCCTGGTCTATGGGTCAGTATGGGCCCAATGCTATGTCATCCAGTCAACAGTGCTTCCCATAGATTTGTGAGGGGCCCCATGGTTTGTCACTCTACATGATAGATCATGCATGATCCTGGTGCAGAGGGGCTGGACTGGGACAGAGTGTAGCCCTAGACCCTGATCCTGGCTGAGTGGGAACATCATGGGATCCTGGAGCCCAATCCTGGCTGGGTGGAGGTGGTCCAGGGCTCAGGGGCCCAATTCTGCCTGAGCGCAGGGTTGCACAGGGTCCCCCAAGCTCCATGGGGGCAGAAAAGAGTATGATCCAGCCCACAGACCAGCCCTGCACCATTCTTTTGGTCTGTGGGGCCAAAACCATGAGTACCAATGCATTAATGGATTTTCAGAGACTTGAACAGTATAGAATTTAGGTGCCTAAATCCACTGAGATATGTAATAGATAGCATGGTCCTAACAGTGTACCTTAAATTCTCATTTTGAGTAAACATGCTGTTATAATCTCAATCTTCCTTGATGTAATGTGGGGGCGGTGGAGCGGAAGGAGAGGGGTGGTGTCCTGGGAATCCTAAGAGATTGATGCCTCCTCTGATTAGGGCAGTCTGCCTTTCCACACCTTTGATGTCAAATGCATTGATGTAAAAATGTGGGAGGCTGCCCATGTGTGCCCTGGTGTTCTGGGTCAGTTGCACAGCTCCAACCCTACTCCATGTCCCATGTTTCATAGATGGCATCCAGATCCACTATTACTTCCCCAGCCCCTTGCTGAGCCATATGTGGCGTCTGGCCCATGCAGGCCACAGGTCCCTCTATGTAGACCTTGGCCCCTTGGCCCCTCATTGGACCACTCCCCCAGACTCTCACTGAACCATTCTCTGACACATCTCTGAGCCACACACAAACTCTCTGGGCCTTTTGCCCCTTGAGCCTTAGGTCTTTCCTGGTGGACCTTGGCTCCTAGCCTTTCCCCCACTATGGGGCGACCCACAAGGCCATGAGGGCTAAGGCTTTCAGGAACTATATCCCTGTCTTTCACTGGGATAGCACTGGTGTGGCATTGCCTAGAGACTGCCCCACCACAGGCAGCCCCACCAGACCATCCAACCCCAGCAGGGGGCAGTTTCAGGTCTTATCCAGGGCCAAGAGGAACCTCCTCCTTCCCCGTAATTTCTACCCTAGCCTCCAGATGTTCCAGGAGCTGCATCCTACAGGCTGAGGCATGTTGCTCCTCTGGCTCCCCAGAAGTAACTGGCAGCCCTACTCCCAGAGTCTGGACTTATACACTCCCTGGCCAGCCCTCCTCCAATCAGGAGGCCACCTGTGGTCAGGGGACCACCTACTTGGTCCCAGTTGCTACTCCACAGCCTGCCTGATATTCTTCAAGTGGCAGGCACGGTGTACTGCCACACTTGACATGACAATATTAATTAATCCTGCTAATTTGTATAGTGACTTCATGATAAATAATATGATAAATATGACTGATAATAAATAATAGTGACTCTTCTTGCATTGATCTGCAACCCAAGTATTTGTCTTGAGGAGAATGGATTCTCTCTGGTAGCATAATCAAAGTTCATATGCCTGCTCTGGTCCCACATAAATACTGATCAAAACATGTGCTTGACATAACCATGTAAAAGAGGTAATCAAGAAAGAAGTGAGTGTCAGTAAATGATGCTTCATTCCCAATGGATGTCTCTAGGGGAAAAAAAACTCCCAAAAAACTTGGTTCCTTTCAGTACATGACTTATCACCTGGGTAGAAGGAGTAACTCTTATACCTGGGAACACAATCAGGTGTTTATCACTCGCATTTAGCTGGTTTGTCACAGATGCTCTCAAAACAAAGGTCCTAATCAGGAAATGGGAGAACAATAATTGTTTCCATAAACATGGGTACAGGATAAAGTAAAATGAAAATATTGCTAGAGAGCTGCTATTTATAATTGGATAAGATAGGGCGTCACTCTTGATAAAAAAAATGATTAACTAAATCCTCCTATAACAGGAGTTCTTTCCCCCTTTTTGTTATTTAGATTAATGTTAAATTAAGTTAAGGGATAATGAAGGACGGACATACTCTTTAGATTAAATTACATCAATATTTAGCTCAATAGTAGCTGGAATTAATAAAATAAAACAAAAGAGTCCTCCTTTGTAAGACCAGATTTTTACTGTGTAGCCTTCATGTAAGTATATGTAGTTTCTTTAACTTTTTTTTGTCACTTAGGATGAAATATGAATGCTGATTTTACTTGTACTGGGTGAGATTTTGTTATTTCAGTGGATTTTCATTTTCATCTTGAATGAGCAAATTTTTTTGTCAACTCAAATGGTTCAGCCAGAGATTTGTCCTAAGTCTTCTTTCTATGTTTAGCATTATAGTTATGCTGCAGAGTGGAAAACTACATTTTGCTTGTATGTCTTTTTCATTTCAAATTAATCTTCTCTCCCACCTTCTGTCAGATCACTTTGCTACTAACAGGCACAATACTACCAGAGGAGAAAATATCCTAGATGTGACTGCATGATTAGTTTTTCAACTGAAAACAAGAAGAAAATCAAAACAGTTTAAATGAAGTGTCTCAAATAAACATTTAATTTAGAAGATGACAAGTACTGCATACAACATGTCAGAGCTGGTGCTGAAAGAATTCTCATGGAGTGGAGTTAAAATATTCACTTATAACAAAATAAGAAAGAAACGGAACTTCTGTGAATAAATAATAGACAAATCTGAAGTGGCATGTAATTAAGTAAAAATTACACTAATTTAAGAAATCGTCTGAATGCTTTTCCATAACACAGCCCTTAGAGTGTTCATTGAGATATGATACTTGGGGTCATTTTTTCACATAAGAATATGAAAGAAAAACTGATTTGAAAAGCCTAATTCTCCATGGTCATGCAGCATTTTTATTATGTACTTAGTAGTGCCTAGGAACAGTCATCTTAGATCAGGACCCCATTGGTTTTGGTGCTGTGTAAACTTAGAGCAAAATGATAGTCCCTGCCCAAGTGACATTACACTTTATAAAGTGTGACACTAGAAATAAGAGAGAGGTGCAGATTGATAAGGAGATAAAATGAGACAGTATTGGTCAGCATCATAGATTATGTCAGCACAACATCAGTCTGTAACATTTTCTTTAACCCACCCCATCTGCCTCCCAGCTTCATGTTCCTGCTACCCCTTCAATCCCGGTCTCAAACACCCCCACCTGGAGCAAGAATAGAAGCGTCTCTTGGCTTACCACCCCTGTGGCAACTCACAGCTGTAGCTCCTAGTCCAAACCCTGCTCATAAGCACACTAGTGGCAACTCACAGCTATGCAGGCTGGGGACACAGAAATGGTTTTTAGCCTTAAGGTGCAACTGTGGCTGCAACTGCAACTGTGATCATGACTATGACTGCTACTGCGACTGCGACTGCTCCAAACCTGAGCTAGCACTAACACTGATCAAAATTTAAGCAGCTCAAAATGCAACAAAGTGTAACAAGACTCTTAGTCAAAAGCCTTCCTGAAATCAAGATACATTAGTTCCATAACATTCCCTTCATCCAACCAAGTAGTTGCTTTGTTAAAGAAGATCAAGTTTGTTTGGCACAATCTATTCTTAGTAAATCCATGCTGGCTGCTGATTATGAGCTTTTCCTCCTCCAGATACCTGCAAATGGATATTCTTATGATATGCTCTGGTAAGTTTCTGGTTATTGACGTGAGGCTATCCAGTCTGTAGTTCCCTGGGTCCTACTTTTTTGCCTATTGTTTTGTTTAGGAGCACTATGTGGGCCCTTTTCCAGTACTCTGGTACCTTGTCCTCCTCCCACAACTTCATGAATATCATTTCCAAGGTCTCCATGATCTCCTTTGCTATTTCCTTCACTACCTTGGGATGAAGTTGAGATGAAGTTCATCAGGCCCCGCTGACTTGTATGTACTTGAATGTAAATCTGCCAGGATAATTTAATTGTGGAAAAATATGGTTTTAGGGTTTGTTTGTTTTTTTTAACTGAACATTGGGTTATTTTTTAAATCAGAGAAAACCAGGATCCCTGATGGTTAGAGTGATTATGTTTTAATAGTACAGTCTTTACCACAGCTCTAAGCTACTATTAGCTGGGCATATCTGCATGTGCGATTAATGCAGCTGAATAGATGGTTTGGGGATGTGCAATTGACCCAGAACACTAGGGCCACACATGGGCAGCCTTCCGCATTTTTACATCAATGTATTTGACATCAAAGGTGTGGAAAGGCAGACTGCCCTAATCAGGGGAGGCATCGATCTCTTAGGAGTCACAGGACACCCTCCAGCTCCTTCCCCCTGCCCCCATTACATCAAGGAAGATTCAGATTATAACAGCATGTTTACTCAAAGTGAGAATTTAAGGTATATTGTTAGGGCCACATTATATTCTATCTATAACATATCTCAGGGGATTTAGGTACCTAAATTATATACTGTTCAAGTACAGACACACCTGCACATGTGTTGTAACAGAGTAAATAACTCCGGTATAGGATATTGTGTCTGGCAGTACTACCCTACAGTGGAGTTAGTTTACTGCTGCCTAATAGCACCACACATGTAGGCACTGACATTTTACTGTGGAGCTAATTAGTCAGCTCCACAGTAGATGTGTTGTATAGACATGCCTGCTCTGTACTACTATATTCTGTAGTTTAAGTCCAGGATGACAGTGAAAAAACAATGTGGCAAAAATCTGAATATCCAAAGAGGAGTTGGTTGCTTGACTGAGTTATATGCCCTTAAAGATTTTATGAGTTCATACACAAAATCCATGAATTGTAGATGTTTCCCAAACTACCACAATCAGATTGTGAGAATGAGGTGAAAGCATGTGGTTGGGGAGGGTGCATATATCAGTGCCTGTATATTTATTATAAGATGATCTTGTACATTCCTATAGGGAGCTGGAGGAGCTCCATCTCATTATGACAGATTCAGCATGCATTATTTGAGAGCAGCTAGTCTGTACATGCTGGTTCCAATGTACTTAGGAACAACACCAAACTTGTCTCATGTTGGAAGATGGAGTAGATTAGTTTTGGTGGTGACCTAACATGGTAGTTACCTCCTTTTTTAACTGAGATTGTGACCAACAGTTGCATAATCCTTAAAGGCCAGCAAGAAGCTCCTTTACAACAATATAGGCCTCGAGCAACTTTCTCCCTTATTTCAGGGGGGTCATTGAGGAAATGTGAAAAGGTGCTTGGGAAGGTGATAATTTAAAAAGCAGCAACTGACATGCCTACTGCTTACAGCTGAGAGGCATCAATGAGATTAGACATAGCCAAGTGTTTGACAGATTGCTGAATGTTTTGTTCAATACTTACTTTTGTATAATAGTGTTGTTTTACCTGCTGCTTTAGCACTTTCTGAAAACCATACAATGAGAGTTGAAAAAAGAAATTACAAAGCTCTTGAAGTATTGCCCAACAGGTTTCCCCAGATAGAATTAGTCAAAAAAGTTCCAAATTTCTTAATACACATCCCCTTTGTCACTTTTCTTTGTCTGGGAAACAGTGTGTGTTTTTCATAATGATCTTAATTATAGACAAGGCCAGTATTTTAATGTAATCCTTCAAGTCACATTCATCCCATCCCAATCAAAAGCTTTGTAAATGTAGGGTATTGATTGTCTTCAGTCAATTGATTACCCTACTGTGATTTCTGAATAGAGACAAATACCAAGCTTAAAATAGAGGAACAATTCTGAATCCATGTGTTTAAAGTTCAAATGTAGAAAAGTGATGTGGGAAAGCATGAATGGTATGCAAGAACCTTAAAAATATAAGATTCAAATATGTAATATGAATTTATCCTTATTATCTAGGGCAAATTACTGTCATGTCAGGGTAACCTGAACTGGGAGAGAACAACCTCCTTGAGAAAACTATTTCTCCTCCTACACGTCAGCAAGGATTACATACTTTAAGTAAAACGGCCAGAACAGATGAATAAGACAAAGGAGAACCAAGAACCAGACTCAAGTTGTGACATCCGTGTGTTGCAGCTTTCTTGGGAATTGTAACAAAGACCTGAGCCACTAAATGGGAACTCTAAACATAATTGTTCTAAAATTTATAGTAAAAGGATGTTAAGGGCTAAAAAATAAGCATACAATTAAATTGTATTATAACATATGTAATGAATTGATCAGGGATGCATGAATGCCTGAGGTTCTGCAGAGTTATAATCAGGGATTCTGATTTCCTCTGATTTAAAAAAAAATCCCCAATTTTCAGTTTTTAAGACTTAAACCAAAATCCACATTTTTACTTGATTAAAATGCAAAACCATTAATATTTAGTAGTATTTAATTTTAATAATGGAAACATGTGGATTTGGGTTTGTTTTTTTTTAAACTGAAAATTGGGTTTGTTTGTTTGTTTTTTGTTTTGTTTTTATCAGAGAAAACCAGGATCCCTGGTTATTTATAAGCAACAGAAAGTATATGGTCAAGTAATAGAAAATGTTGGGTAATCTTAATTATTGGCATTACTTTCTACAATAGCTATAATTAAAGGAGACATTTTCATTAGAATTCCTTAAATAGTTTCAGTATCTACTTTTAGTCATTTATCTGGGCTACTTTGGGTCAGTGGTATAATTCTCATATTTGTAGCTTCTCTGTTGAAGGCAGAATTTGCTGCATATTTCAAATTTGTGGGAAAGGAGCTAGGAGATGAAAAATTATGGACATGCCCTACTAGGAACAGATCCAGGAAGGGTGTACTGGTGCAGTCACCCCCCCCCCCCTCCCCACTTCCATTCCTGCTGGCAGCAGCATTTCTGCTCAGGCAGCAGTGAGAGGTTCAGCTGACTGTGTGGCTCATTAACATCTATCTGACTCCTTCTAAACTCTTGCTTCCACAGGTGTTAATGAACCTCTTTCCTTTTTAATGGTCTTGATGCCACACTGATCCAGCTAGCTTTTTCTACTGAAATTTTGCTGTCTGTTGTTAGCTACTCCTAGTAACGTAGCTCCTATTTCACAGCCCTGAAGGTTGTTTTTAACTAATTCCAATAAAGTTATATTTGTTTTTTGATTTGATCTTAAACTGGATAAAATTGTCCTAACCACCTGACATATTGGTAAAGCCTTTAGTTGCTTTTCACCTGGAAAAAAATATGTTGTGTTATGGACACCATCTGAACTCTACTGTTCAAAATCCTAGATCCACCCATGTTCCCAGCACACCCTCTGCTGAGCAGCCACACTCTGGCACCATGTGGGAAAAATTATTGGGCTACATATGCTTATGATCTCACCTAGTAAATAGCAATGCTTATCTTCAAATTACATGCACAAACACAACTGCTTGAATAGTGAGAAAATAGTTGCAAACTGTACCCACAAAAGTGGAGGCTCAAATTCAGCGTGACTGGTACTATGTACCTTAATCATTTTTTGTTCTTTTTTTGCCATAGCATTTTTATGGATGCTGATGCTGGTACCCAGATGCTGTTGTCCAAAACTGAATAAAATGTATTTGATGAGACCTCAGCAAAATCTTGAGCAGTCTGATCTATTTTTCTCAGCAGTTTTAGATTACATTCTTCAAAACTTAATCTCCTTTTCCATTTTAATAACCATATTTTGGATCACTTTGGTTCTTGCTTGTTTAAGCAAGTACTAAATGACTGCACAGTAGCAACTGTGCAGTTCCATGCATGTGTATGCACCCACTGAGGGATAACAAATCTCCAAATGTTGTATGAACTACATATGTTATCTTTTTTTGAAGATCATCTAAATTAACAAAAGGATTAAGATTGTATATTGTCTTATTGATTATTGAGCAAACAGTGGCAACGGTTTTCAAGTAGTTCACTGCAACTAAGAGCAATGTTCCCACTAAGATACATGGTATGCACAGCCGCACAGGCACTCTCACGCTGTGCTGCCAAGTGTACCTGCATGGCCGCACATGCTGCACAGCTTAGGGGGAATGCTGATTAAGAGAATGAAGGGGAAGAGGAAGAGAAGTCAGGCACTGGACTCCAGATTCTGCCCTGGGAAGGCAAGTGAGCCAGGACTGCCTGTGTGTTTGACTTGCTGAGTGTTTGTTTGGTGGTCTGTGTGTGTTTTGGGTGTGTGCTCTGAGAAGCTGGGAGTGCTGCTAGCTAAGTGATTGCTGCCTGTGCTTGAAAAAAATGAGTGGGCAGGGCCAGTCCAGTCCCACTAGGGTATAAAGAGATTCCCTGAGTGACCAGGGAGTGAACAACCAGGGGCAGCAGTTTGTAAGCATTTCTCAGGTCAGTTTGCTGCCCCCCTCTTTGAAGAGGAGCCATTAAGCTTGGTGAAAGGAAGCAGGGAAAAAGGAACCTTTTGGGACCAAGGAACAGTAAACAGACCAGTTTACAGGCAAGTTTACCAGGGAAGATCTTTTTGGAAGAAGAGCAGCAAGACAGAGGTGGCAGATTAAGAGACCCAGGGAAATGGCTGGAGGATGTTTCAGTGCCAGAGTAAATGCCACTGCTTCTGTTTGCACCTATAAGGTATCTATCTTGGCAAGACTGCTCACTGTCAAAACTTCCACCCATGTCTTAGTTTGCAACTGTGGAGACTGCGGGTTACAGGTTCCTTCTGCTACTGGGCAGGTTGGGGAGTGCCTGTGCTGTGAGTGCTCTCTCCTGGTGGTGTCCCACAGGGAGAAGGGAAGAAAGCTATGAGAGGAGATGGCAAGGTACTAAAGCATCCTCCATCATGAGGACTTCATTGATTCAATGCTGGAAGAGACCTTCAGGAATGCAGAGGAAGGAGTGTCAAAGGCAGTGCTAGAAAAGGGAGAGGAATAGACTCCCGGGAAGGTGGAAGCTGGTATCTTGTGATCTCTGGCAGCGAGCAGAAATCATCTCCACATGCAGTAGTTTGCCTAGAGAACAGATATGGAATCCTATCAACAAAGGAGGAGGAGCAAGGTACACTGGTGGAAGAAGATATACCAGGGTTCCCCAAGATGGGAAGGATCAAGACCACTTCACCAAGAAGCAGAGATAGATGGGGGTGGTTGGAGACTCCCTACTGCAGGGAGCAGAGGCATCCACCTGACAGCCTTATCTGTTATTTAAGGAGGTCTGCTGCTTCCCTGAAAATCATATCTGAGATGTCACAAAATGATTACCAAGACTCATCCAGCTCTCTGACTACCACCCTATGCTGCTCATTCATGTGAGCACCAATGATACTGCCAGGGGAGACCCTGAGCAGATCAAAAGTGACTATAGGGCTCTGATTGCAAGGGTAAAGGGGGAAGGGCCAAGGCAGGAGTGAATGCATCCTAGAGATCAATGCATGGCTGTGCAGAGGGTGTTGCCAACAGGGCTTTGGCTTTTTTGACCATGAGATGATGTTCCAAGAAGAAGGACTGCTAGGAAGAGATGGGGTCCACATGACGAAGAGAGGGAAAAGCATCTTTACAGACAGGCTCACTAAGCTAGTAATGAGGGGTTTTAAGTAGGTTTGCCTGGGGATGAAGACCAAAGCCCTGAGGTAAGTGGAGAAGTGTGTGACCTGGAGGAAGTGCAAGCAGAAGGGGGCAAGGAGCAGGGGGAAGGGAGGGGTGGTGTTCTCATTCTTCCTGAAGAAGTAGGACAATCTGCTAGTTACTTCAGGTGCCTGTACACAAATGCATGGAGCCTGGGAAACAAGGACGAATTGGGAGTTCTTACACAGTCATGGAACTATAATGCAATTGAAATAACCGAGACTTGGTGGGATAGCTTGCATGACTGGAACACTGTTATGGATAGGAATAAACTATTCAGGAAGGACAGGCAGGGGAGAACAGGAGGAAGAGTTGCACTTTATGCAAAAGATCTGTATGGTTGATCATTGTTTTACTACAACAATGGAGATAGGCCTGTTGAAAGTTGCTGGGTTAAGGTCAGAGGGGAAAGCAATAAGGGTAATGGAGTACTGGGGATCTGCTGTAGACTAGCAAAACAGGAAGATGTTGTGGATGAAGTTTTCTTCAAGCAGGTAGTGCAAGTTACCTAATCACAGGCCCTGCTTCTCATAGGGGATTTCAGGCACCCTGACAGCTGCTGGGAGAAAAATACAGCAGTGCTCAAGCAATCCAGAAAAATTTTGAAGTGTGTTGTTGAGAACTTCCTGGTGCAAGTGCTGGAGTGGACAACTAGGGGCCATGGTCTTCTTGACCTGCTGCTCACACACAGGGTAGAATTAGTGGAGAATATATTAGTGGGTGGCAACTTGGGCAGCAGTGACCACAAGATGATTGAGTTCAAGAACCTGAGGAAAGAAAGGAATGAGAGCAGCAGAGTATGGACCCTGAACTCCAAGAAAAGCAAGCTCTGACTCGCTCAGGGAACTTCTGGGCAGGATCCCCTAGGAAGCCAGTCTGAGGGGGAGAGGAGTTGAGGAGACCTGGTTGTACTTTAAATAAGTCTTCCTAAGATTGCAGGAACAATTCATCCCAATGTGCAGGAAGACAAGCAGGTATGGCAGAAATCTAGCTTGGATTAGCAGGGTAGTCTTCAGTAAGCTAAAACACAAAAAGAAAGCATATAAGAAGTGGAAACTTGTACAAACAACTACGGAGGAGAATAAGAGTATTGCACAGGCATGCAGGGATGGAATCAGGAAAGCCAAAGCACAATCAGCTAGGAAGGGATGTGAAGGGTAACAAGAAGGGGTTCTATAAGTATGTCAGAAAGAAAGAGATGATAATGGAAAATGTTGGTCCCTTACTGAATAGGGGAGGGACACATGATCCAGAAAAGGCTGAAGTACTCAAAGTCCTTTTAACTTCAGTCTTTACAGAAGTCTTTTACTTCAGTCTTTACTGAATCTGGCAGCACAATTTGGGGAGTAGGTGAGAAGCCAACACTGACAAAAGAACAGGTTAGGGACTATTTAGAAAAAGCTTTGAAAACTCAAGGCAATTGGGAGAGGTCCTGGATAACTGGAAATGAGTAAATATACTGCCCATCTGTAAGAAAGTGAAGAAGGAGGATCTGGGAAAAATCATGCAGCAGATCCTCAAGGAATCCATTTCTAAGCACTTGGAGGAGAAGAAGGTGATAGGAACAGTCAGCATTGATTTGCCAGGGCCAAGTCATCCCTGACCAACATGATTGCCTTCTGTGATGGGATGACTGGTTCTGTGGACGCGGGGAGACCAGTGGATGTGATATACCTTGATTTCAGAAAAGGCATCTGATACCATCTTCCACAACATCCTTGCAAGCAAGCTAAGGAAGTACGCATTGGATGAATGAACTGTAAGGTGGACAGAAAACTGGCTCAGACAGTAATAGTCAATGGTGTAATGTCTAGTTGGCAGCTGGTATCAAGTAGAGTCCTCCAGTGGTCCATTATGGTTCAATATCTTCAGCAGTGACCTAGAAGATGGGATGGAGTGCAGCCTCAGCAAGTCTGCAGATGACACCAAGCTGCAGGTAGTAGTAGGTATGCTGGAAGGTAGGGCTAAGATTCCTCTACAGATTGGAGCATTGGACCAAAATAAATGTCATGAAGTTCAATAAGTACAAAGTCCTGCACTTAGGATGGAACCCCCCTTAAGTGGAGTTTCCCAGCAGCCTGTCCTGGGTCCAATACTGTTTAAAAAAGTATATATATATATATATATATATATATATATATATATATATATATATATATACACATTGTTTGTTTGTTTGTTTGTTTGTTTGTTTTAACAGTATAATTTTTTTAACAGTATAGGATCCAGGACAGGGAACCCCACTTAATACTTTCTCAGTTTGTAATTGAGCCATTGATGATAACTCATTGAGCGCTGCAGATTATGTATCCACCTTATAGCATTGTCACCTAGCCTGTATTTCCTTAGCTTGCTAATGAGAATGTTGCAGGAGACTGTGTTAAAAGCTTTGCTAAAATCAAAGTATCTCATATCCACTGCTTTCCACTCAAACACAAAACCTGTCCCCTAATAATAGAAGGAAATCAGGTTGGTCATGCTTGACTTGTGTATATATATTACACACACACACACACACACACACACACACTAATCTATAGATTAAAATGAACCACCACTATATAGATATTAGTGGTGTTTCATTTTAATCATGGAAAATGTGGATTCTGGGTTGGTTTGGTTTTTTTATCCAAAAAATTGGGGATTTTGTTTTCTTCAGAGAAAGCTAGTATCCATGGTGATCACCTTGTTTTCCACTAGGTGCTTCACAATAGATTCGTTGAGGCCTAGTTCCATGAGCTTTCCAGGCATTGAGGTCAGAATGACTGCCTTCTTCCCTTTCTTACAGATGGATATTATATATACCCTTTTCCACTCATCCAGGAGCTCACCTGACCTCCATGAGTTTTCAAAGATAATAGCTAATGGTTCTGATATTACTGCAGCTAATTCCTTTAGTACACTAGGGAGCATTCCATCCAGCCCTACTAACTTGAAAGCATATAGCTTTTCAAAGTAATCCCTGTTCTGCCATTTTTCTAGGCTATATTACTTTTTTTTAATTTTTACCGTCAGGCATGATCATCAGCTGGTAGCGCGGAAGAAGACTGGAATTTAAAAAAAGGCATTAAATACTGAAGTAAGCAGATTGCCTTCCACATTCTGTAAAGGACCTCCAGTTTCTTTGGCCTTCTTACTCTTGACGTATTTGTAAAATTCCCTTTTATTATTTTTTGTGTCCCTTGCCAGCTGCATTTCAAATTGTGCTGTCACCCTCCTAATTTTCTCCTTGTATCCCCACGTGATACCAAGTTTCCACTATTTGTAAGATTCCATTTTGAGTTTCAACTCACTGAAGAGATTGCTGTCTAGCCAGGATAGCTTCCAGTTGTATTTCCCATTCCTCTGTGGCACCAGGATAGCCTGTTACTGCATCCATAAAAGAGCCTCCTTTTAGTCAGCCAACAATCCTAGACTCCTTTTTGCCTCAGACTTACCCCACTAGAGATCCTGCTTACTAGCTCCCTGAATTTTTTTAAGTCTGCTTTTCTGAAATCTAGTTTCCTTATTCTGCCACCCTCTTTCTTTCCTCCCCTTAGAATCTTGAATTTAATCATTTTGTTGGTCACTGTCACCCAAGTTACCTTCCACCTTCACATTCTCACTTCCTCCCTGTTTATAAGCAGCAAGTCAGGAAAAGTTCCCCACCTTTGTTGGCATCTACCGTTTGTATCAAAAAGTTATCCTAACAGACACAGACCATCTGCTGGATTGCCTGTGCACTGCTGTCCCCTCCCCAGCAAATGCTCTGATAATTATAGTGCACCTTGAGAACTAGGTCCAACAATTTGGAAGCTTCCATGTTTAAAAAAGGTCTCATCCACCTTGTCCTCGGGCACCCACCATGACATTCCCCTGGCTGCCCCTCTGACCTTTAGCCAGAGGCTGTCACCTACCTGCCACTTTGTACTGCACCTCAGAATACGTGTGCATTTCATTTATATATATGGCTATGACTGGTCATGCCCTAGGGTGCCTGTAGCACTTCCTGGTGGCTGCCATAGTTTTGTCCGGCCTTTGTTCCTGCCTCTCAGGGTCTTCCCCCGATGTCTTGCCTGACATACCCTGATGAAGAAGGGAGGCTGTGTGCTTTTCCTAGTCTTTTCTTTGCTGCTCTGTGAACTTGAGTAAGCCCACTTGACCTGGGGCTTCAACCCTGGCAACAAAAGTCTTCTCTTTCTCTCTCTTTTTTTTGCCCTGAACTAACACCTGGTCCCTCCAGCCCTGACCCTTGTCTGGACTTCAACCTAATTGGTCTCAGCTCCTTTTCTTCTAGCTGAGGTCCATCAGTGCAAGTCCATTGATTTGGGCCCTGGCTGTCTGGGCCTCAGCCTTACAGTAGACAGTATCTTCCAGGCACCCCACTTGTGGCCTCCTTCACCCCTACAACCACTCCTAGTCCTCCAGTTTTTCAACTTACTAAACAAACATGCACCAGCACAACTGAAATACAAGCCAACTGCTTCTACAAAGTTTGTCCCCACCATCCATCAATATTTTACCACAAAGTATAGTTGCCAGGACTAGGTCCATTCTCACTTTTGTGGGTGGCTCGGGTATCCTTGGGTACTGTTTCCCTCGATCAGATTCCCTGGAGGAGCTCCTCTGCTTGTAGTCTGTGGAGTATGACTGCTCTGGCTCAGGCTTGGCTTATGTGCTGGGAAGGTCCAACACCTTTCTGTCATGTGCCTTCCCCAGCCTCATGCAGGGATTTTATCTTCTTAATTAAGGGACAACCTGCACTCCTTCGGCAGCAGCCCCACACAGCCAGCTTAGCCTGCTCCATCCTCTTAAAGTGGCAGGAGTTCCCTGGCTCCCTGTTACAGTCCCTTCTCCTCCCCCGCCATTATGTCCAAGTAACAGGGTTTGGGTTCCCTTTTCCAAGAACAATATCCCCTTTTCCCCCTGCCAATCCATCCTGAACAGGTTATACCCATCCATGAGCACAGTCCAATTATATAAACCCATGTCTCCATAATGCCAATTACAATACAATTCCTTGATTGTACTAGGACCACCGATTTTTCCTATTTATTCCCAGTGCTTTTTTTATTTGTACATAAACACTTCAGGTATCTAACTGCTAGTCCTATCTCCTCCCTGAGAACATAGGTAAAGCTTTCACTATTGCTTCTCCTTCCTGTGTTTTTATGCAGGTCTATTATCCATTACTACCAGCTCTGTCACTTGTCTGATGGGCAACATTGGACAATTCAATTCCTTGTGCCCCAGCTTTCTCATTCTGCAAATGAATATTACACTACTAAGCTCTGTAGACTACTCCAGGCCATTTTGATGTACAATTCTGTTTAAAAGCTGTGTATTACTAGTATTATATAAAATGCCTTTGGGTATTAATAAGTGGGAGACACGTTTATCTACAAAGAACTTTAAAGCAATAGAAAGGCATTCTTTTTGCATATTTTTAAACCTGTTTTATTGCTGCAGCTTGTTGAAATAAATTATGTGGCTTATGAACAAAAACATACTTCAGCAGAGAGAGTATATAACTTACTTTTTATTTAACTTTAAAAAGAGACATACATTTTTCTATACTTTTATGCACTATCAAGTGGGAAATAATACTTTAATAAATGCATTATTTGAAGCAATAAGGGACTGAATTGATCATATGAAAATATTTTTTATCATAATATGACATTCATTTTTGGAATATATACATTATAAAACATACAGGTTTGGGTAATTTTTGTCCATGAGTCACATCCATTCCATTTGCTGAAAATAACCGGGAATCAAGTGAGCTATCCAAGTGTGTTTCTTCTTTTGTTATGCAGTAATCTTGGCAGAAGGAGACTGAAATCTGTTGGAGAGCTTTCTATTTCTACTCTGGGCCTACTTGCTCTATTCTTGCCAAGTTTATACTTAGTGTATTACACATTTTAAATATTAGGCAATATGACACCTTTACACATCCATCATTCTGGCCCTGGAAATGTGTGGCCACCTTTTCAATAAACTATCACATTAAATCTCCTCCCTGCAACATTTCTTGCTCTCCTTGATACATTAGATCAATTGAACATTGTCAAGAATTATTAGAAATATTGTATGTAACACAAGATATTTGTGAACTTCATGAAGAACATATGTACAATGTAGAAGTGAACATGAAAAAGCATACGTAAGGAGGACATTATTTAAAAAGGTAATGCCCATGAAAATTATACAAACATATAGTGAATACATTCTGATTATGCAGTTTATGCAGGTTATAAGTGGGTGGTGTGTGTGTGTGGTCCTGTTTCAAATATCTTATTAAAATGACAACTAACTGCTAGACCATCCCCAGTTTTTGGGACTACAAAATACCTTGCCACAAAGCCCTAACTAATATTTTCTTTCTACTCACACAAGCACTGAATTCTGTATGAAAATAGGTTTTTACTGTGGCGTGGTGGGGGAGGGCTGTTAGGGAGAAAAGGGATCACTGTACTGATGTGGACAAACACAGCAATAACAGCAACCATTCAAACACTTCCCTATGGTAAATAAGGCAGTAGTCAAATTAAGTTTCCCTCCTCCACATTGGTGAGAACAGAAAAAAGGTCTGATTACTAGTAAAATCCTCTTTCATCTACTAAACCATACTCACAGTTAGATGCTAGCAGGAATTCAGTCACACATTCCTGAGGTGCCTTGGGCAGGCTTCTCCAGTCCCTGGGAAAAAGCCCTTGATCCTGTCCTCAAGCTGTAACATCTATAGTGATATCCTCTTCATTGAACTTGTAAGTAGTAAGAGGCACTGTTCTACTGGCTATACTACAGTCCTACAGCAATCTGTCATGCTATTTAGTAGTCTGCTCTGTTTCACCTGTCATTAGAGAAATTCTCTACCAGTAAAATACTACAACTGGAAGGAAAACAATATCACAGTAGTAATCCCTCCCCCCCCCCCAAAAAAAAAACTCCCCCCCAAAAAACCCACACCTTTTAGCAGAGTTCTAGTTACTCAAATATAGACTTTCTGCTATAAAATAAGATCTCCCCTCCTCCCACCCTCCATCCCAGTTCCATTTTATTAATTTACCAATTCCAAGTCTAGAGGTATGGTGACTCCTAAAGTACCATTAGAGGAATTCTGGGTAGAAACATTCTGAAAATAAAATTCTATTTGTATCCATAGTTCTCTCTGTGTCTGAAAAAGAAAGATGGGGAAAGAATTCCTTCCCTGTTTATTTCTGGTGTTTGAATAAATAGCCTATGGAACCAAGAAAGTTATATGGTTGTTGTTTCTAACCAAGAAATTGAGGAACTGTGAAATTCTAAAAATTTAGATGGCAGGGATGACAGATATTTTGTGCATTGACTTTATCAGAGTTTAGAAGTCAAATACATTTTCATCCTTCTGCTGTTCTATACTACTTCAGGTTCTTTCTTAATTAACACACTTTCGTAAATTCTAATACAAAGCACTCCAATTTAGCAGATTGCACAAAATGTCATCTCACTAAATAATTAGAAACAATGTAGTCAACCTTTCAAAAACTATAAAGATATATGAGTGACGTAGACATTTTTCCAATTGACCTAAATGCTAAAAAATGAAAAAAAAAACCTATAAAATTTATCTTTTTTTTTCTTTCTTTTCTTTCTGTTTTTTGTTGTAACTGACCTACTTTTAGACATCCAAGTGTTTGTGTCATGACAATAGACAGAACTGGAATCTCCACTGCTTCACAGCTTTTCTCAATCACTTTTACCTGCACAAAGTATAAAAGCCACTTTTCATGAACTAAGAGAGCATATCTACAGAGAATCAGAACTGGGCTCATTTTAAAAGGAAATAAAATACGTAGTCCTAAAGCAATACAAAAATTATCTAGGCCCCTCCTATTCTATTTATTTTTTATTTATTGATTAAAATTATATGCAACCCTTCCATAAACAAGGCTCAGTGTTACTTACAATGCACACCAAAACATTATAAAAACAGAATAAATATTACAATAAAGATATAGCAAAAGTAACTCCCCCTCACTTACCTCTTCAAATTCAAAAACTAATCATAGATTAAAAAATTAATGTTCTTAGTATTTTTTTTTTATCTTCTGGATAACATTAATACTTTATTGTTATTGAAACTTCATATGTAATATACCCATACAATTATTATCAAATATGCTCATAGCTTTATCCAATGCTACAAGTACAACAGTATAGACAGATTTCATGACTCTTCAAACTAGACTAAACTGGTGAATCCACCCCATCAGCAGTACTCAGTTTTCAGCAGTGACTACTCTAGCCTACCAGTTCCTTTCCATGTGTTCTACCAATTACTATGGCTGTGCTAAGCTTCGGTTGATGATTTGATTTGGAGGAGATTTGGCTTGATTCAGCGGTCAAATCTCTGAATCTGAATCCAATCAGGAGACCAATTAAAAGGTCCACATTGATTTGCAGACTCCAAATCGATTCAGAAAAGATTCAGAAAAGATTTGGAGATTCAGGTAGTCCCTGTTCATTGCCTCAGGGAGCTTGATCCAGGTTTCTTGCTGGTAAATAGGGGGAAGAAGGAGGGCTGGAGGAGGGGGAAGGGGACCATGGAGGAACCCTCACCAGGCCCCATCCTCTACCTGCTCCCCCAGCTTCCCTGAGTGCCCCGCTGCTGCTGGCCAGTCTCCCAGCCCTATCAAAGGCTGTCCCACCTGGCCCCAGCATCCCAACACTTTAAAAAAAAATTAAAAGTTCCACACTCACTGGCTGCTGCAGCAGCCATCAGAAACTCTGGAGGCTTATGGTAGAGCTCTCCCATGCAGCACAGGGCAGTAGGGGACAGTGGGGATTGCCCACCTTCCTGGCAGGAGCTGATGAGTGCAGGGCTTTTTTATTTATTTTTTTAAGTGCCAGGATGCTGGGGCCAGGTGGGGCAGCCATTGATGGGTCTGAAAGAGTGGACAGGGGATGTGGCCTATTTGAGTCAGAGATTTGGCCAATTTGGTGGCAGCTGAATCTCTGAATCCAATTCAGCCAAATTGATTTGGGACAGTGATTTGAATCACCAAATTGAATCACTGTCCCCCGAATCAGCTGAATCTGAATCTGAAGTGAATACTAGTCACTTTGCATAAACCTACCAGCTACATTTATCTGGTTCTCTTCCTCAGGCTTTGGCTATGCCTCTGATGCTATGCCTCATTTTAGGACCAGGACCATCCAGGAAAAAAAAATTGTGTAGAAAGTACTTGTTCCTAAGTCTCTCAGTAGCTCAAAGAAATAGAAGTGGGTATTGTAACTACAATTGTTGTGCTGGAGGCCAAACAGATATGGAGGGTGGAACAGAAAAAAAAAGAGGAGCTACTTGGCCAGTAACCTGAAATTATGTGAATGAAATCAAGTGCAACTACAACATCTTGCACATGACTGAGGCACTCTGCATTCAGAGGATGGGAGCCAGCTGCTGAGCATCAACTACAACTACAAACATGAGACGTCTTAGTTTTGTTTCCCAGAGTAAGGTGTGAAATCATTTTTACTTCTCAGGTAGAGGGACCAACCAAGCAGAATCCCATCGCTTCCTATTTGGTATTCCCCCTCACTTTGTTTCTGAACTATCTGGGTAGTGTAATTTTTAGGCAATGGGATTAGTCAGTCTCTCCATGCAAGCAGTCACCAGCGTAAGTCAAGTGCAGAGGGAAATCTTCATCCAGGGGCTATCTGCCAGACTTACCTTTAGAATGCTTTTGTTGCAGAATGTAAAGTTAGAGAAAAAAATAGAACCAGCTATGAGCTATTTCATTTCATGAAGTTTCTTCCAACATAAGCATAATTAGTACTTACCTATCAAGTGTCATGAAGAGTCATCTAGCTATACCAGGTGAATGTGTTCAATGGAAGGGTTCAGCAGCTGAATATCAGCTCTTAGTTAGGGATCTTGGGGAAATGGTTCTAACACCACATAAAACTGTGACCTGCTTTTTTTCCTGTAAAAATGGTGCTCGCTGCATTCCTAATCTAAAATGAGGGTGCTCAAAGTAGCTGTATAACTTAGACTTCTTCTCCATCGTCTGTGAATGTTTGTATGCATCCAATGAGGAAAAAGCTGAAGAGGACACATTCATTTAGATATCACAAACCAGAGGGAGAAAAACTTGTACTATGTTAATTCTGAGAAACAAATTTATAAATTAACTCCCACAGACATCTCTAGAAGCTGTCTTGTTTTTATTATTATTTTGCATTTATGGTCAGATTCCCCTAGAAGAAAGGAACAAAGTGGTCTAGGAAAAGGAAACAAAAGAATAATATGAGGTCTCAATTGTGTATTGTAGGATGCTTTTCTATTCACAGACTAATTAACATGTATACTAAACACTAGTTTCACAGAAACCTTATTATATCTTTAAAGAAACACTGCATTTAAGCTGTACTAATGCAACAACAATATGTTACCAAATTAATTTAATAATGTCTTACTGTGTTATTGTTGTATATTTTGTTACAAATTTGAGGACAGCAGTATTTCCTTTCATGTTTCCCACCATGTTTGAAAGAAAGGCTTTAGGACAGCAGTATTTTAAATACATAAGTAAATGGGAGGGCTGACATGTAGTTTGCTTCCAAGAAAAACATTTATTTTGCATATATACTGAGAGTTAGGAACCAAATATTAACTAGAGCTGTGTGAAGCTTCAGAAGCTGATTTGATTTGGAGGAAATTTGGCCCTATTTGGGAACTGAACTCTGAACCGAAATTGAATTGGGAGACCAATTAAAGCTCTGAATCAATTTGAAACATCCAAGCCAATTCAGAAAAGATTCGGCCACTTTGGAGATTTTGCCATAGACTAAACAGATAGCTGACACAGCTGCCTCCAGCTGATAAGTCTGTTGGGGTTGGTGGACAGGGGAGGAAAGAGGTGTTGGGGAGGAGAGAAGGGGGTTGCAGGATGCAGGTGCCACAACACTGGGAGTGGAGGCTCTGTCCTGCTGCCTCTTGCCCAGCCGGTGGGGGGTGGGGAAGGGTGTGATGCAGGCACAGCTCACTCCAGATGGAATGGGGAAAGCAGAAAGCCCCCTTTTCCTCTTGCCGGCATTTGCTTTCCCTTCTTTGGATATGTTTCTCCTCTTCTACTTTTTCTTCCTTCCTCTTTCTTTCACTACAAGATAAGGAATTGTGTTTTAAAGTTTGTATGTGTGTATTTTGTATCTCCCCTTGTATTTTGGTATTTTTATCTATTTGTGCGCCATGGCATTACTCTTGTAGATTATATTTTATACTCTTCATCTTTTAACTAAATGTGTTTTAGTTTTAGAACGTACACCCTTTTAGTTTTAGAAGTAAGTTATACACTGTAACAGTGTTAACAAGGGCAGGAATCAAGCTGCCGCTTCCCTGTATCAGGCAGGCCCCTGAAAGAGTGAGTGAATCAGTGATTGAATTCGTAACACAGTAGCAGGTAGCAATTAACACCTAAGGAAATTGCAGATCAACCAACAGAAGAAATCAATAGGAGACAATGTAGCAGCCAGGAATTCTCTAAACTACACTGTTCAAGGGCTAGAAGCCCCGGTCTGAGTTAATCAATGCCAGGGACCAACTTTTTGGGCTGAATATCTCCAGATCGACTGCTCCCAGAGCCCTACTCAAAATTCATCAATGGACTCCCAAACCTGCACGTACATGCGGACGACCCCTGGGGCTGGCAGATGCCATCCAGTAGCCACCAAGGGGGAAGTCCCATGAGGGTCAATGACCCCTGGATTGGGCAAACCTGAAAACTGGGGACTCACCAAATTCTGCCAAGGACAGATAAAAAGCAGTGAAAAGTGACCCTCAGGGGCGCCCTCTTGATCTCCAACTTGACCAGCACCCGACCTGTCCAGCCAGAAGGACCAGCCAGTGACCCCCTTCTGGAAGATAACACCACATTGAAAGAAGCCTCGACTGGCCATCGATGACAGGTTCTAGCGCCTGTGGGATAGGTATACCCGACTCTTGTAACTCGCTACTGTGTGTGTGCATGTGTGTGTGTGGGGGGGGGGCAGCCCCAAGGTTTATGATTTGACTTCATTACAGTGTTTCAATCCGCCTAATAAACCAGAATTTTAAGGATCCTGAGTTGGACATTTGTAGCCAACAGCAGCAGCAGGGCAGAGCCCCCGCTGCCAGTGCTGCCAGGCCCGCATTCTGCACCTTCCACGCCAGCTATCAAGCAGTGATAGGGCAGACCCCCAACTCCCAGTGCTCCCCCGACACTGGCTGGACAAGCAGCAGCAGGGCTTAGCCCCTGCAGCTCCCCCTGCTGGAGAAGAGGCAGGCACAGCTGGAGGAGCAGAGGGAGAAGCCTCCATGGCTGCCCTGCCCGTCCCAATCCCTCACCAGGCACCAGCCTCCCGGCACTTAAAAGAATAAATAAAGCCCCGCCCTCACCAGCTGCAGCAGTGGCAATTGGGCCCTATGAGGGCTTGTGGCAGAGCCCCCCCCCCCCATGCAGAACAGGGCAGTAGGGGGCAGCAGGGATCACTCCCCCCCAGCTTCCTGGCACCCCTGTGACAGCTGCCCCATGGTGCAGTTGCAGCATGGCTTGGCAGGACTCTGCATGCCTTCTGGGAGCTAGGGAAGTTCCAGCAGTCACCCAGAGCCTGGCAACACTCAGCCCAGGTGGCCCCATCTCCCAGACAGCACACAGAACCCTGCTGAGCCATGCTGCATCCATGCCATGGAGCAGCTGCCACACAGGTGCCAGGTTGGGGGGGGAATCCCTGCTGCCCCCTGCTGCCCTGCACCACAGCAGGAGGCTCTGCTACAAGTGCCCAGAGGCCCCAGCTTCACTGCTGCAGCTGGTGAGCACAGGGATTTTTTTTTTTTTTTAAGTGCTAGGAGGCTGGAGAGGCCAGGCAGAACAGCCATGCAGGCTTCTCCCACCACTCCCCCTGACTGGGGAGATTGCAAGCACAGCTGAAGGAGTCATGGGATAACTTGCAGCTGCCTGGCTGTGCCTGACTCTCCCTGGCCAATTCAAATCACCAAATCTCTCCAAATCAGCACCGAAGCTTCCAAAGCCAATTTGCCCTAATCAATTCAGGACAGTGATCTGAATCTCCAAATCGAATCACTGTCCACTGAATTGGCCAATTCTGACTCGAATACTTCCTTATTTGCACAGGCCTACTAATTACTTCAGTGAAGAGAAATCCAGGTAGGTTAGGATTGCTTTGTAATGTGTTATGTTCAAAGTTTTTAATGAATGTGGGTTAACAATTTTACCACAACACTTGAATCTTATGAGCTAGAACTTACATGTCAGAAAGTGTTAGGAACACAAGAATACCAAGAAAATAATTCTTCTATTTAAGGGTTTCCTAGTACAATTGGAACTGTCTTTGAATGACAGGTATTATGGTGCTATATCTGGTGATCAGGGATCCTGGTTTTCTTTGATTAAAAAAAAAAATCCCCACTTTTTGGTTAAAAACAAGTAACCCCAAATCCACATTTTTCCATGATTAAAATGAAGCACCATTATATAGAGATCTCTATATCTGTGGCATTTCATTTAAATCATCGAAAAATATGGATTTTGGATTACATTTTTAACCAAAAACTGGGGATCTTTTTTAAATCAAAGACCAGTATCCTTGCTAATGATTCTACATGTTATCCTAGAAACATTTACAAGTGTGCATTTTCATCGCCAGAATAACATTGCTAGTTTAAGATCACATGCTGTTATGAGACCTCTGCAACACCTTGGCACATCGGCATTATGAACAGAGGGATGTGTTCTGCCTCTGATAACCTGTGAATCCCTGAAGTGATAGCTTTGATAGCAGTCCCTAAAAAAGTCAATTGCCTGAAGAGAAACAAGGGCAGAATTCAACTAAAAGTGGCATGTTTAATTCTGGAGACAAATGTTTTCAGTGGTGTAATTTGGACCATTAACAACATGTAAACATAAATTCAGGGTTCATCATTTGCTGTATTTTTAAAGGAAAACGTCACCCATAATGTAACATTCTCAAGGGTAATGAATAATGCACTCTGTCTGAAATTATACCTGGTTCAGTCCAAAACCTGATTTAATTTCAATGGCAGCTTATCATCCATTCAATATCAATTGAAATTCAATAAATTCATGACAATTCCAGCACTGATGCTCCAGGATTTTCAAGTGAGCCAGAATGAATATGTATGTGTGAGAAAAAAAAAATGGCATCTGTTTTATCAGTTGGTCCTTGGGGAGTCCTTGATCTGTCATATTATTGACATGATAAGCTGTAACTGCTTTGTTGGAGCCAGGATGCCCTGTCATTTCAGTATGTACAAGGGGGAGAATTTAATTTGTGCTTCTCTACCTACACAGTAAACGGAACACTGAGGATAGATCTGGTCAGAAACTTTCCAGTGGAAAGGTTTTCAATCAGAAAATGACAATTCAATAAAATTTAAACTCTCCAGATGAATATGTAAATATATTGAACATTCCTGTATGCCTGTTCCCACACCTATCTATTTCCCTGGATGCCCACATGTGAATTTTCCACATAACTGGAGCTTGACTGTTTTCAAAGACCCATCTGAACTGGGGCCTTCAGGGTTTCTAAGCTTGTTGCAAAGCTAGGAGCACAGAAGCCCTAGCAAAACCAGATCAATCCAGGGATCCTGGTTTTGTCTGATAAACAAAACAAAACAAAACAAAACAATCCCCAATTTTCAGTTTAAAAAGAGTAACTCAAACTACACATTTTCCCATGATTCCATATCTAGATATATCTAAATATAGTGGGATTTCATTTTAATCATGGGGGGAAAAAAGGATTTTTGGTGACTTTTTTAAAACCAAAAATTGGGATTTTTTTTTTTTTTATCAGACAAAACCAAGATCCCTACAGATTACTACCCCAGAACCCGAATAGATATAGGCAGCAAACAAAAAGCAGAAATGCCAAAGAAAATAAAGCTATTAATTAACCGATAGCCTTGAAAATCAAGGCAGAAAGCTAAATCCAAGAACTTGACTTTTAACTCTATGGCCATGTCCTGATAAGCACAGATGTGTGCTATGTGGCACCACAGACCCATCTGCAGCTCCACACACTGCAGATGCAGGCATTTCCCACACCACTATCTTGATACCAGGCATTTCCTGTACTGATACCTTTTGACCCCAGGAGACCCTAGGAGATCCCATGCAAAAAACCCCCCAAAAAACAGGGTGGCTCTCGTGGTGGCAGCATGTGCTGCTGAAAACTTGAACCTGGCCATCTGGAACCACACACTGATTACCAGCCAGGCTTCTACTTGTAGTTGCAGCCACAGGAGGCCCCCAGATCTTGAAGTAAGGCTGCTGGGGCAAGCACACTTGCCGGTCCCAGACTCTCCTAGCCATCTGGGCTAACCTGCCATGCACCAGAACACACATGGCACAGATGTTCCCCAGGGGCAAGTAGCAGCAGAACAAAAGTATGTGCTTCTCTAGACATACCCTATGAGGCCCAGAAGAGTGGGCATATCTACAAGAGATGCTTAACTGTACAGTAGCATAGTTTACTATGCAGTAAGCATGCACTTCTACACATCTACACACTTACTGCACAGTAAAAAATTGCTACTGACAAGTAAATTTTATACTTTCAAATGCAAGTAACACATTTACTTTAGAGTAGTTACTGCACAGTAATGCATGTGTAGAAACCAACTGGGAGAAAATCTGTTCCTGGTCAGCCCCACCACTAGGGGGCCAGCCTCAGGCTAGCCTCAAAGCTCTGGGACTGGGTGCCTCCCCTGCCCCAGGCTGGCTCTCTGGCAGCCCCAGCCTCTGGTCCTTAAAATCCTGCAGGCACTCAGAGCCTTGGACCACATGCATGGAGCCTGAGACCAGACTAGGTCACTGGGTCCCCCTGTGTAGGCTGCAGGGCAGCTGTACCAGCCTGCCCCAGTGCCACTGCCTGGCACTGCAGTGCTGCATGGCTGCCAAGCCCATGATGTACAGGCCTGAAAGATGCTGCAGGCTCATGCTAGGCTTTCCATCACCTAGGCCCAGCTGCAGGCAGCTGCTGGCCATGGGGCCAGCTCCAGCTGCCTGCAGCCCACCCCCAGCAGCCTGCCCAGACCCTGCAGGTGCTATAGGGCATTACCTCACCATGTAGGTGTCAGTCCCATGCTGTTCCCCTGTGTTGGACACTGAAGCCAGGCCTGGCAGCACAGGGATAGCCATGCAGAGGCCTAGAGAGCCAGTGTGGTAGCCCCGATGGCCTTGTCACCAACACTGACACCACATTGACACCTCCTGGGGCTGCAAGTGATTGCAGGAGGAGACTGTTGACATCATGTCACTGTGGAGTGAGGTGGAGGTGCAGTGTCAGTTCCTGTGGGGCAGGCACTAGTTTGGACATGTCTACAAGGGGCTGTCACACCAGATGTGGGATTGCGGGAATAACCAGTCGGCACAGCAGTGCCACATAAAGGTCAAGGCCTTGTGGTGGGTTTCATCCCCGATTACAACCATCACTCAGAGAATGCCCACAAGACCATGTCTTTTACGATGGAGCTGACAGAGATACTCACACCTCGGGACCCCAGCCACAGCCATGCTGTGTACAGCAGCATATGTGGCCTGCTTGAGCTGCCACTCTGGCCTGGCACTTGTGGTGATGTGTCAACCCAGGAGAGGGCCCCTCATGCTGCCAGCAGCCCATCCCACTGAGTTCCCCAGCTACAGCTTCCATCAGCTTCTGGGGGAGCCCAGACCAGTGCCTGCCTCAACAGCTGTACAGCCTCAGCTCTAGCCACTAGGCATGGCTGGCCATGACACTGCTGGCCACCAGCAGCACCAACTCCTCCCTTGGGAGGGCCTCTGCCTAGGCACCTGCATGCTGTGCCCCACTGTCCAAATCCACCCAGAGCTGCATGCCATCACTGACAGCAGAGATCAACTGGATCCACAGGCACACAAGCTCCAGACACATGGTAAGGCCTACACTGAGGGGAAGGCCCTCCCTGCCCCACCTGGCCTGGCTGGACTCCCCTATCCTCAATTCTCCCCCCGCTATCATAGCACACAGGGAGGTAGCAGACACTACAAAAGTTTATTGAGCAGCCCGTACCCCCACAACTAGGTGGGCAACTAATGGGCCTCTTACATGCTGAGGAAGTCTTTGATGTTGGCAGCATCTTCCTCATAGCTTTGCAGGCCCTGAAGCTGTACACAGGGTGAAGCTATCATTGGCTGCTGGGATGCGGCCTCAGGGTAACCATGGCCTCAGGGTAACCACTACCCACATTTGGGGCTTTGCAGATGTGCCAGCTCCAGCAGAGAAGAACCCAGAACAGGACCCTCCTTCTGGACTGGCTAGTGGATGCACTAGAGGACTATCTAGCACACACACAGGAGAGTTAGGATCAAATACCTGAGTCTTTGCCTGGACAGATTTCTGCAGGCTGGACAGTAGGCCTGTGCAAAGCTTCAGTCACTGATTTAATTTGGCAGAGATTCATCACAATTCGGTGGCCAAATCTCTGAATCCAAATGAAATCAGAAGACCCTTTAATCTCTCTAAATCAAATCAGAACCCTCTGAATTGTTTCGGGGAGATTCAGAATGATTTGACAATTCAGACATAGACACAGCTTTCAATGTTTTTTTCTACATACCTCAAGGTACCAGGCAGCTCATGAATGTTGAGATGCTGGGGCAGATGGAGTGTTCCACAGGAGCATGGGGCACTTCCCAGTGCACTGGGCAGCAGACCCGGAAGTGGACTAGAAATATTTCCGGTCCACTTTCAGGTCTGCCGGGGTGTGCACTGGGAGCCCCCCCCCGTGCCACCCCAGATCAGCGACTGGTGCCTTCTGGGTCTGGGGGGGCACCTGGGATCCCCCTGCAGCTGATCGCAGAGCTGGGTGGGTGCAGGGGGAACCCCAGTGCATTCCCTGGTGGACCCGGAAGTGGACTGGAAGTACTTCTGGTCTACTTCTGGGTTCACTGCTGATCATATGGGGGGAGCTCCCCACACTCTGTGGGATGCTGCATTTGCCCACCATCAAAGCATTCAGGAGCTGTGCCTGGTACCTCGAGGTATGTAGAAAATAAATTTACAGCTATGTCTATGATGGAATTGCTAATTCTCTGAATCAGCATCGAATCTTCAGATTCAGCGTAATTGAATCAGGACAGTGATCTGAATCAGCTAATCAAATCACTGTCCCCAATTTGGGTCAAATCTGAATCGTATATCACCCATTTCACACACCCCTACTGGACAGTACTTTTAAAGGCTCGCAAGTGTGGGGCCTGTGGCCTCGGGGGTTGGATGCCCTGACTCTCCAGCTAGGACTGGTTATCCCCAGTCACTGATCTGGGCTTGATCCAGGTGGTGGCTGTTTTCTTGCTGCTTCAGAGGATTCCAGTGCACTATTACAATCCATCTTCATTTACTTTCTTTATATGGAAGGCAGTACCAGAGTGGACTCTGCAAGAAGTCTGTCTTGTCCTTTTCATTATCTTAGAAAGGGAGAATTATTTTCTTTAGCTGGAGATCTGAAATATTAAGAACTGAGATTGTGGCTTGTTAAGCAGGAAAGAGGCAGACAAAACTAATGTATCTTGGAATTTGGGGACATGCCTACACTACCTCAAGACCCCTTTAGGGAATGCTGCTGTAAAGCATGGCCTGCCCTGCACTCCAAGGAGTAGGTAATATAACTGCCACAGTGAAGAATTGTGTGTTCCAATAATCTTGCTATTGAGGATATGCTTTACTGGCACATACCCAGTGCTATTTTAAAATGTCTGCATCACATCCATTTCAGGGGAAAGTATGTGTAGAGTGTTCTAACTACCATACCATGTGTTAGGTATTACCCAAAGCACTCTCCAGCCCTCCTTCTGAAGCTAGTGCACTGGACAGCCAGAGGGAGAAGTTCTGTGGGACCATAAGAAAAGCAAGGGGCAGCTTCCTTGACATAAATATATCCATGGAACCCCAGTATGGCAGAACAGTAGCCCCAGTAGCATTCCTAGTGCTCATGAATATTCAATTCAAGATCCAGTAACCAACCATGTAAAGAAGGGCTGGACGATACTCTGGAAATGCTGGTGGCTAGTACTTTCCTTGGAAATTAGTGATACAGGATAAAAACCACCAGGGGGTGTCTAGAATTCAGGTCTCCTCAACCCTGGGTAAATGCCGTAGTCAATAACCCATTGAGTTGAAAGAAGGGGCCTTCTCTTCCATTTAACTTTGATCTGAAACACATGCAGGGTAATCCTATTTTACCATAGGGGGAAATAGAATCCAAACTGTGTGTAAGCACTGAAAATAGTAATTCCATGTAAGTGCCATGTAGGTAAATGCACTAAAATTTACCCTTTAGTCTTCAAAGCACTTCTGTGTCATGTCTTATTACCCCAACTTTACTTTCAGGGAAACCAAAGCAGAAAAATATTTTTTTCAGAGCTGTTTAGGGAATGAATATCAAAACTGGGGTTTTAAATCAGAACTCTGTTTTTCCCATTCTTTTTTGGCACATGCCTCTTCATGATATATTTTCAAATCCCTAAATAGTATTCCTATTTTACTCCAATTTACCTTCCCAGTGGCCTAACCATGCAACTGCTATCCATTCTCCTAAGTAATGGCATGACATCCTCTGAAACCCTTCAGCATTCCCAAGTCTGGTAAGCAATTTACTAAAAAGCCTGTACCTGGGCTAGAGGTGGTTAAGCCTAGAAACAAGATACAGAGATCAAGAAGCTAATTTGGGACTATCAGAAAATGTAATATAGAATATTAACAAGCACATTCATTCCTTAATCTTCCATATTGTTTAGCATGACTTCTGAAAAAAAAAAGACACTTTGATCTTCTAAAGAAAGAAGGGCAGATGGGCAAAAAAAAGTAATGAGGAGAAACTTGAACATCCTGGACTAGAAACTACTAAGAATCATAACTGGTTTAATCAAAACAGGATTAAATCAAATTTCAGGGGGCCAGTCTGAGAAAACTGGCTCCCATACATATCCCATTAGGAAAAGGGACAACAAAGACAAAGATAAAATGGCCTACAAGGGAAGCATTGATCCTTCAGGAAAAAAAAAAAAAAATCAGCTGTTGAAATAGGTTGTAAATTAATGTCTTTCAGAGAAACCCAAGGGAAATAACATATATTATAGTATCTTTTTTCTGCTTGTCATGGGTGGTTAGAAAGAGGATTGTAAAATAAATTATGTAGCTAGTTCAACACGTTAATGCAGGAAGTGCTCAATGAAATATGACTTTTGAACTGTCACAAGAACTTTTTATTAAATAACACAAATGCTGACTCCAATTCCCACTCCTATGAGTCTAAAATGTAATGACCTCTATATAGTGCCACAGGGCTCACCACTAAAAATAGAGTGCATTTTAATGAAATAACTTTGATATAGAACATGAATTCTGATTAGATTAAAACCTCAGGGATAAGGAACTAAATCTTTGAGGCCTAAGTTTCATGTCTTCCATAAAAACTTAAATTGGAAAGCACAGAGGAAAGAAAACAGCTTTGTGAATCCACAGACATTCCCCACCTTTTTTCCAGAGGTCTGTCATTGCTATACCTTCAAAAGGTCTATGAACTGGAAGTGCATTTAACACTTTAGAAGGAGATAGGTTCCTCAAGTTTAATATTTTGTTTCATATTTCATACCTACTGTTAGACCCCGACTCCATGCGGCGCCCAACGACTAGGGAGATGATGATCCAATAGCCCATGGATCCTGTTACTCATTAGCCAGAGCAACCAGGGAGCAAACGCCAGCATGTATTGCTCGCAACAGCTTTATTCAGAATGGAGACAGCTTCAGACTAGCTCCCAAAAAACCAACAAACCAGGGAGCCGCACTGAACCATAGTTTGTTTCACAAATTATACACCTTAGTTCATACACATTAACATTCACTCCACCCTTACTCCTCCTTCGATTCCACCAATTTCTCCTCCCATCACAAGCTCTGACTCTGTTTACTGTTTGCTTTATTAGCATGGAATTGTCTATGCACTTTACTCATTTATATGCCTTTTTGCTATGAGTGTATGTCTAAGACCTTGACTCCTGCTCTTTAGTCAATGGGTGGACTTTGACCAAAACCTGGAAACTTCTGGAGGCTTCTTCACCAGTCACCTTTTCACATAAATTCATTTCAGATTCTGTTACCAATTACGTGTTGTTTTTTACATTCCAGTCTGTTTTTCTGTCTCAAATTATACCATCTTCCATACTCCTAAAAGTCACCTCATTGACAGCACACAGACTTACACAGATTCACTTGCTGCTTTTTCCTCAGAAAATGGTTGACACAGTTAAGAAGGTGACTTAGCATAAGCAAATGGCTGGCTTAGCTGTCATTCTGCCTTGTGGTCAGCAACTCTGCTAAGCCACAGGTCATGTCTTTATTCAGCTGCAAATCCAGTGCTCCCTCAAAATCCACAAAATGTTACCCTAACATATACATAGCTTCTTAAGATGAAGGACAGCTTATTCAGGCAAGCTTGAAACCATGAATTACAGGAGGTTTCTTTCATTTTTAGCTGTACATTTTTTCTTACATAAGAAAATATGTTTATTTATTATGTTTAATCTTTACACTAAGTTACATCTATTTTAACAAATAAACTGCTCAGCATGTATTGTACACAATATTATAATCATAAATGGATTATAATTAAACTTTATCTACATATGGTCTATATTCAAATAGTTTGGGAGGCCAGATTCTCTTCTCAGTGGGTGCATCTAAATGAGATGCTACATTGCCGTAGCGATGAGCTACATTGCCGTATCTCATGGCTAAGGTGACATAGGATCTATGGGCATGAACTGTGATGCTGATACTACTGCACAGTAGTGTGGGAAGAAACCCATATGGAGTTGGGACTGTGCAGTAACACCAGTTACTATGCAGTCATTTAGTACTTGCTTAAGCAAGTATAAAATGACTGTACAGTAACAACTGTGCAGTCTGGCGTACATGCAGATGTGCCCAGTTACTACTAGTAGCTATAGATAGTGTAAATTATTGATTCCATTAGTTTACCTATATACCATATACCTGAGAGCAGAATTTTGTTATCTGTATATTTTAGTAAAGTTTTCAAACAAAGTTGAAGGTTACAATATTTGTTTATCTAACGTGGTTAAATGTTTTATTAATTTATTCTGTCTTTTCTCTTAAATCAACTGATTGAAGATACTACAGCAATGTTTTGTTGCAGTATATTGAAATTCAGGTCATTTTTTTATCATAAGTTATATGCAATTTAACAAAAAAAAAATATTCCACGTTTGTCAGTATGAAGAATGAAAGAGGAACTTAAGGAGACAAAAGAAAGTTTAAATGCTAATATTTTTGCTAGACTATTACCAAGAAATCTCAGTCATGAGACCTACCAATTCAAGGAGCTGATGTCATAAACAGCTACATTCTGAGTTAAAAAAAAATATATATATATTCTCTGCAAAGGATAGCAAATGATTTAACAAAGAAACATCGTAGAAACATTAGGAATACATCAGACTACACATTCAGAAGTGAAAAAAAAGGATATGAACATTCATATAGTTAGGCTGCTTAATCTGCAATATCTTGCTTAATCCAGGCAGTGGAATTACCACCACATTTTCTACCTGTCTGTAAGGGAATTTATGTTGATCTAATTTAAATGTCAGAGAAAGGCTGCAGGAAAAAAAAAAGATCTAAAAGGCTGCAAAGTTAAGTATCAACAGTCTAAAATTAAGGACTAGATTTGTACTCAACAACACTAAACATTTTTGAGCTCTTGTAAATTCTGGGCCCCTAGCATCATAGGGTTTATGAGATCAGTCAGACATTGTAGATTTCTATTACTTTTTACCTTGCCTCATGAAAATGGCTGCATTTGTCTAAAACTACATCAATATTGGAATTAGTTAATAGACTTATTCTTCTTTTGGATCTGACCCAAGCCATGATAACAGGTTTGAATTTGGAGATTCACATTGAAGAAACCTTTCCTGCACCCCTAATTTGAAGGAGTTCAGATTTGTGGCCCTTCATTTTTCAATCTATCTATATATCTGTTCAGTGGAATGTCCAGCCCAAGTACTAAGGATTTATTTTCTTTTATTCTGGAGAGTGGGATCCACTTGCTCTATTCTACATTTTTGTAGTGAACCACAATTTTAGAGATTATTCAGATTAATATATTTTAGTGTCTGCTATATTCAAAGTAAACTTGCAATTCTGCTTTTAACTGTTCCAAACATGAATTGTCACAATGTTATTTTTTTTCACTGTTTTTCTTTGCTTCATTGTTAAACCCTCAAAGCAGAATTTTGTTTCACCTTGTGGCTGACCAAAGTGCAGCTTGAGACTAACAAGGTGCAACCCTATGAATGTCCATTTCCCTGGGGACAACTAGCAGCAACACATATTTATGCTGTTGCTAATTGCCCCCAGGCATGCCCCTGCCTGTCTGCTCTGGTGTGCAGCAAATTGCCCTGGGTGGGGTAAGAGAGGTTGGGGTCAGCATGTGGGCTGGCCCCAGCAATCTTACCTGAGGCCCATGGGGCCTCTTGGGGCTGCAGCAGTGGCAATCCATGTGTGCAGACCCTGGCCAGCAGCTGGAGTGTGACTGGCTGGCCAGACTCCCATTCTGGGCGATGTATGTTGCAGCCACATGCACCACCCTGCTTTTTTTTTTGGTGTTTGTTTTTCAGACAGCAGGATTTCCCAGTATCTAATTTTGCCACCAAACTACAAATATGAAGTGAAATGAGCAGATCCGTGTGTGCCATGTGTCTTTTGCAGTGCCTCAAAAGGCTTTATGGTGCTACAAATCATATGTTCCCACTTGTGTGGATGTGATCACTCCACATGAGTTTTCAGACTTGTATAGAATTCCTGTGGATGCATCACAGAAACATTATCCCATTATCCCCATTATAGGAATAAAGAGAAATCTGCACCTTTCTGGAGTGTCATCTTTTTTCCTATAATAGGGTCACTAATGTACCTGAAGGGGTGGGGTAAAAGGAATCGAATTACTACTGTACAACAGCCAGATAATTCAGTTAGTTTCAAGATCACTTTGGTTGTCCAGTGGGTGAAATGGAATTATGCCCCTAGTCTTCAGTGCCTTGGGTCACAGAGTTTACTTCCAATAGCCAGTGCTTAGCTTACAAAATTGATTGCCCATATTACATGAAACAGAGAAAAGAAAAGCAACAACCAATCTTTTTAAAACTTTCTCTTTAGCTTTGCATAATAAGAGAGAACTCTTCAAGTGCTTTGTTGTCTGAAGACATACTAAAAAATTACATTATATATTATGGTAGGGGTGGGCTAAAAACAGCACCTGGGCTGGATCTGGCCCACTAAGCCCTTCTATCTGGCCTGCAGGGCCCCTAAAATAAATTAAAAAATGAATATGTATCTGTCCTTGGTTCCTGTCAAAGATGAGAGGAGCCAGGGGCAGTAGGACTCACGGGAAGCCCTGGCAGGCTCCTGCAACAGCAGGGCCTGCCAAGCCATTCCCCCCAGCTGGGAGCCGGAAGCCAGAAGCTGGAAGCCGCTGCATAGTAGGGGCTTCTGGCCTGAGACCATGTGACTCCTTGTGGCTGCACTGGTGTGGAAAACTCAGGTAAGAAGGGGCGGGGAGGGCAGGGGTGGACCACAGGCAGGGAACAAGCTTGTGCTGAGCATGGGGAAAAGAGGCCCCTTCTCCACCCCATGGCCAGTGCTCCCTGCTGCAGCCACTCACAGCCTGTGAGGAGCTGTCCTGAGCAGGCACAGGCAGCCCCATGTGGGCTGCAAATGGCTGCAGCATGGGGCACTGGCAACGGGGAGAGGGAAGGGCCACTTTTCCCTGTGCTCAGCACCAGCTTGTAACCCACCCCTGGTGCCAGCCTGGGCCCCACACTGGCTCTGGGCTCACCAGTTGGGGTTGCACTGTGGTGGCAGCAGCTGCTCAGTGCAAAATAAATGCTCCCCCCTCGTTTGCCATGCTGGGCAGTGTTTGCTTGAACTCAGCAATGCCATCCATTCATAGATGCATAGAGTCATAGATTGGAGAGTCGGATGGGACCACAAAAGATCATCGTATCTGACCCCCTGCCCCTGGCAGGAAAGTGGACAGAGGTCATAGATCCATAGATTCATAGATTCATAGATTTCATAGATGTTAGGGTTGGAAGGGACCTCAATAGATCATCGAGTCCGACCCCCTGCATAGGCAGGAAAGAGTGCTGGGTCTAGATGACCCCAGCTAGATGCTTATCTAACCTCCTCTTGAAGACCCCCAGGGTAGGGGAGAGCACCACCTCCCTTGGGAGCCCGTTCCAGACCTTGGCCACTCTAACTGTGAAGTTCTTCCTAATGTCCAATCTAAATCTGCTCTCTGCTAGCTTGTGGCCATTATTTCTTGTAACCCCTGGGGGCGCCTTGGTGAATAAATCCTCACCAATTCCCTTCTGTGCCCCTGTGATGAACTTATAGGCAGCCACAAGGTCTCCTCTCAACCTTCTCTTGCGGAGGCTGAAAAGGTCCAGATTCTCTAGTCTCTCCTCATAGGGCTTGGTCTGCAAGCCCTTAACCATACGAGTGGCCCTTTTCTGGACTCTCTCCAGGTTATCCACATCCCTCTTGAATTGCGGTGCCCAGAATTGCACACAGTACTCCAACTGTGGTCTGAACAGCGCCCGATAGAGGGGAAGTATCACCTCCTTGTATCTATTCGTCATGCATCTGCTGATGCACGATAAAGTGCCATTGGCTTTTCTGATGGCTTCGTCACACTGCCGACTCATGTTCATCTTGTAGTCCACTAGGACTCCAAGATCCCTTTCCACTTCCGTGCCACCCAGCAGGTCATTCCCTAGGCTGTAGGTGTGCTGGACATTTTTCCTCCCAAGGTGCAGCACTTTGCATTTCTCCTTGTTGAACTGCATTCTGTTGTTTTCTGCCCACTTGTCCAACTTGTTCAGGTCTGCTTGCAGCTGTTCCCTGCCCTCCGGCGTGTCCACTTCTCCCCATAGCTTTGTGTCATCTGCAAACTTGGACAGAGTACATTTCACTCCCTCGTCCAAGTCACTGATGAAGACATTAAAGAGTATCGGTCCAAGGACCAAACCCTGCGGGACCCCGCTGCCCACAAAAGACCCCAGCCAGGTGAATATCAAGCTTCCTTTCAAGACCTCCAAGTTAGGTGATAGCACCACATCTTGGAAGCCCATTCCAGATTCTGGCCTCCCTTACTATAAAAATGTTCTTCCTAATGTCTAACCTGAATCTACACTCCACTAGTTTGCACCCATTATTCCTAGTTACTCCTAGGGGTGCTCTGTTAAATAGTGCATCTCCAATTCCCTGTTGTCTTCTCTTGATAAACTTATAGGTCGCTACAAGGTCTCCCCTCAGATGTCTCTTGTGAAGGCTGAAGAGATCCAGATCCCTCAACCTCCCCTTGGAGGGTCTTTCATGGAGGCCACTAATCATGCAAGTGGCTCTCTTCTGAACCCTTTCCAGATTATCTGTGTCTCTCTTGAACTGTGGTGCCCAAAACGGGACGTAATATTCTAACTGTGGCCTGACCAAGGCCGCATAGAGGGGAAGCATCACTTCCCTCAATCTGTTGGTCATGCATCTGCTAATTCACAACAAGGTGTGATTGGCCTTGTTGATGGCATCATTGCACTGCCAGCTCATGTTCATCTTGGAGTCAACTATGACTCCCAGATCTCTCTCAGCTGATGAAATTCTGAGGAGGTCATCCCCCAGCCTATAGGTGTGCTCAGGATTCCTCCTCCCAAGGTGGAGTACCTTGCATTTATCTTTGTTGAATTGCATCCTATTTTGTTCTGCCCATTGATCCAACCTGTCCAGATCAGCCTGTGTCTGCTCCCTGCTCTCTGGTGTGTTAACTTTGCCACATAACTTTCTATCATCTGTGAACTTGGAGAGGGTGCTCTCCACACCCTCATCCAAATCACTGATGAAGATAATAAATAACACTGGTCCCCTGTGGGACCCCACTGCCCACCTCCTTCCAGGCTGAAAATTACCCATCCACATTTGAATGCAGTCCCTGCAGTCATTGTTTAGCCCCAGGCTTGGGCTGTCTGAACTGCAATTTAACTGTCTTGGGGATATGGTGGGGAAAGTGGTTTTATGACATTTTTTACATCTACCTCAAATCTATGGTTGGTTAAAGACCAAGAGGATCTTTCTACAAATCTGAGCAGCTTATATTCACCTCTTCTCCTTTAAGAAATATGAAAGCTATCTGATATTGAAGCAGAACCAGGTAATTATAAAGGGACTGAAGTTCAAGACCTTTTGATCACTTTTTGGTTGTTATTGTTTATGTCTGGTCTTTATTCAATGGGGTAATTTGGTATACAAATATGAGTTGGAAACTAACCCAGGCCACTATCCATTGATGAACTGAGAATTAAGAAGTTTCTTCCAGACTCAAATGTATATAGTGGTACCTGTTTCAATAACACTGAACTCTGGGAAGAAATTATATTCAACCCATGAATCTAGACATGGTTGCTTAAAAAAACAAAAACACTCCCCCCCCCCAACATCCCTGACTGGATTTCTTAAGGGAGGGCAACATTTTGCATTTTGTAAAGTTTTGCATTTTCCCTATATTGACACTGTTTCAGTTAGGTTATGCTTTCATTTATGTGGCTTTATAGCTGAGGTACATATTTTTTCTTTAGATATAGCCAGATTTTGTAACTGAAAAAAAAAAAAAGTTATATTATAATTCAATTGATTTGATTTGTTCAGAATAATTATTTGAAGAGTTATAACATGTCCCAGTCTGAATATCAGTTAGCTTGCCTTAACTTTTATTTTGGTTTTGAAAGCTGGGATTAATATAATCTGGGGCGGGGGGGGGGAGGTGGAGGGGGAGGAAAGCCACCATATAGTAGGAAATGAGTATCTCATGGGGTTTTTTTTACCTCAGTTTTTCCTGCAGAGCAGCTTGGCAGGGAGCTGCAAAGCATGGAGAATCATAGTTGCAGCTTTCTCAGTAGGCTACTGAACACAAATGAGCTGAAATGTAGTATGTCACAAGGTGTCCCAAAATTAGAAATGTGGAAAAAATTATGAGTCTGCAGTCTGTCAGCGACACAGTGCTTCCTGAATTTACTCTTAGGAACCCATTTTATGCATTATTCCTTTTCCAGGCCAGTGCTTAGAAGCAAAATCTGGTCCTTAAAAAAGCAGAATCTCTCCTTTAACCAGGAAGGCAAAGTTAGGGGAAAATGTTGCCAACTCCTTTTCTTGGTAATATTTTATGTAAGAAAATTACACATACAAGACACATCAGAAGTGTCTGCAAAGAAAATAGGACTTAAAAGGGAGTGGAAAAAGAGGTAATTTCTTTTAAAAATATTAATTGTTTTTGTATTTATGAAAGCTTCCTTCACTAGAGATTAAGAACTAGGTAGTCTATTATTAGAACTGCAGGTAGACAGCAACCCATATAAAGATTTTACCCAGCCCAGCTGAGGAGGCTCATCTACTTAGATTGCTTCATTCCTCCAGAGATAGAAAATGATGCATACAGGTGGAGGTTGAATTACCTTTTCCATGAAGCCCTCTTTATGCTGTGGAACTTTTCATTAAAGTATATTGAATTGATTACCGAAGATCTAAAGGTAAAGTCTCACTTAGTCTTATCCAGAGGGTATTTTGGAGCTAGAATGATGGTACTAAATTCTCATCAAGTTATAAAGCTTGTCTAAACCAAGAAGCTAAAATGTATCTTGTATCTCATATGCTCTTAGAATGCACCTTCCCCCAAGCCTGGGCAGTTACTGTCCATTTAAATTCACATCCTAGCTTATTATGTTTTAATTTCCCCATGTAGACAAGTGCACAGGATCACAGAATGTAAGACTAGAAGGACCACAAGAGATCATGTAATCTATTTCCCAGAGCCAAAGCAGGGTAAGTATACCTAGGTAAGTGACTCTTGACTAGGGTGCCATGGCATGAGCTACCTTGAGATCCTTTCAAGGGTGCCATGGGATACTGTGCAATGTTAGCAGTGTTAGGTGTACAAACATGTTTCACAAGATCATCTCAGATACTTCAAATAGAAATCCATAGTATTAAAAACATTCTGACTTCTTGTAGTCCATTTGAGTTCTTTGCAACAGAAGAATTGCTCTATTATTTTTCTGTAGTAAAAAAAATAAGTAACAACTAAACACTGTCATTTTGTGAGGAGTGCCTCGTGCATACCACACGTCTCAAATTGACTGAGGGTGCCTTGAGTCTAAAAACATTGAGAACCACTGACCTAAACTATTATCCACTGGTCTTTTTCTGCAGGACTTCTGCCTAACCAGGAATTACCAGTTACATTTGTGCATTTAATTTATTCTTCTTACATAAAATGTGTGCAATACTTTTTGCTTGTCTCTCATGTAGAACAGTATCAAGGACTTACTAAACTCACAGTAAGGATATCACAGTTACTACTTCCCTGTTATCCACTACTCCAGTTATCTTGTAAGAAAAGGAAGTTATCTAAGTCTGACTTGACTTGTTCCTGACAAAATCCATGTTGGCTTTTTATCACTAAATTATCTTCTAGGTGCATATGTTTTGATTGTCTAAAAAATTGTTACAGTAACTTTTATGTTATTAATGTTAAGGTAACTGGCATATGCATTCCTTGTCCTACTCTTCATGATTTTCAGAGATAGGTAATCATTTTTTTCTTCCTCACGTCCTCATGGACCTGCTCCATCCTCCATGTGTACTCTAAAATAATTGTTTTTATTTCAGAGATTACTTCAAGCAATTATTTAACTACACTAGCTTGAATTTCAACAGGATTAGACTTTCTCTCTCTCTCTCTCTCTCTTCAATTCTTTAACATGCTCCCCCCTTCCCCCTTCTCTCATCCCGCCTTCCCCATCTACTTCAGCTCAGACCATCTTTTTTTTCTTTCCCATGTGCTGGCTTGCACTCCTATCCCCTTGTTAAAATATATTTCTATAAGTGTCTGGTCAGAATTAACTCTCTTCCTCTCTGTTTTTTGGGTGATGATGACTGAAGCAAAGAAGCCATTGACTACTTCAACCTTCCTTGTATCAGCCATTATTTGTTCTATTTCCCCATTAAGAAAGGGATCTTACTTCTCTTAATCTTTTTCTTACTTATAATATATTTATAGAACCCTTTTTGTTGCTTTTAATGTCCCTTGGTAATTGAAACTCATTTTGTTCCTTAGCCTTTCTGATTTTCTTTCTATGTGTTTTGCTATTCATTTATCCTCGTGGCATCAAGACTCATGTGTCCTTATTTTTATTTTTATATAATTCCTTTTAGATATTCAAGTCCTTAAATGACTAAATGCAGGCACGTAGGTCTATTACTATGCTTCCTGTCTTCCCTCTGAATTGGGATAGTTTGCTGTTGTGAATTTAATATAGTCTTTCTCGGTAACGTTCGGGTCTCCTGCACTCTTCTATCACCTAGCTTATATTCCCAAGACACTCTACCTACAAGTTCTCTGAGTTTGTTTAAATCTAATGTTTTGAAGTACATTATCCTTAGTCTGCTGCTCTGCTTCCTTCCTCTTCCTAGAAAAATGAACTTGCTCTTTTCAAGATCTCTTTTACTTAAATTACTTTCTACCTTTAGATGTTCAACCACAGTTCCTCCTTATTAGTTAGAATCAAAATGAAGAAAACTGCTCCTTTACTAGCTTAACTCACACTCTGAAAGCAAAAAAGTTGTTGCTAGTACACTACAGGAATGTTACGGATTACTTGTGTCCTGCCATATTGCTTGTCCAATGGACACCTGGGTTAATAAATTTCCCCACTACCACCAGGTCCTGTCCTTTGCAAGCTTCTGTTAGCTACTAAAAGACTAAAATTAATCATCATCCTCCCCCTCCTCCTGCTTGGATAGTCTATAGCAGATCTCTTCTGTTATTTTGCCACTGTTCTTTGTTCCTGTCTTCATTCAAAAAGTGTAGATCTCAACTCTCCTTAAACTTTGAAGCAAAAAATCTTTATTACTATGTAATGCACCATTGCTTCCTTTCTATCCTTGTTATCTTTCCTGAACAAGGTAGGATAAGGATGGATACAAAGGTTGTGTGGTGTTACAGCCATATTTTTCCATGAGTAAAATGAAATATCACTATATATAATGAAATTTCATTTTATTCATGGAAAAAATGTGGATTTGGGGTTATTTTTTTTAAAACAAAAATTGTTGGGTTTTTTGGGTTTTTTAAATCAGAAAAAAAAAACAGGATATGTGTGCATGTATGTATGTATGTATGTATCTATCTAGTGATATTTCATTTAAATGATGGAAAAATGTGGATTTGGGGTTACTTTTTTAACCAAAATTGTTTTGTATATGTGTGTGTATATAGATAGAGAGAGAGATAGATCTATCTCTCTATCTATCTCTCTATCTATCTATATGCCTATTAGTGGTGTTATATGTAAACTCTTGGCACAGGTACTGCCCAGAGTCCCTGGTTTTCTCTGGATACAGACTCTAGGGTGTGAAAACTTCTGCTGCTCATTGTCCCCTGCTTTCCCCTGCTGATGAATTTAGCAATGACAGGGATGAAATCATATGGCCAATTTTAACTGCATAAGTGACATTTTCATTTGACTTACATCGATTTTAAATCTTCTTTCTCTGGGTAGGTACATAACTCTGAGCACTAGTTGTTCACTGATAATGTCTTTACTGAGTAAAGTGAGGCCCAAAGGAAACATAGAGCAGAAGCTGGGCTGTTCAGTCCTTTTGTGCATATAACCCTAAGCAATTTAGGACATGGTCCTTTTGTCATACTTTAATTGCATAAATCAGTATACAGGTAGGGCTTTTAAAAACATACTAAACCTTATTTTTCAGATATTCTATTTATAATAAGTATTGCTAATTATCCTGCAATGTCTTTTTCCCGTTTCTTTTATTTAAATTATTGCAAAAATTCAATTAAAAAAATATACCAATTTGAAATTACCTATTCCTAAATAATGCTCAAAACTATTCCTTCCTCCCCCCCCTCACATTTTAATAACAAGATATGAAAGAGTACTTTGAAAAATGCTTTCAAATGCTAAAGGTAAAGTGGGTCATAGTAATCTTTATTTTATGGGTGCTTCTAACCAAAGTCTAGAATAATACTATAAAATGAAGTCACTTAGGTAGATGGTAGTATATAGAATTCTTTGTAAAATAAATACATCTAAATCATTAATCATTTGTATGCTTGTTATAATTTGATTTTGGTACATACATTTTTTACTATATAGATTTGGAAAGGAAAGGAAAGGAAAGGAAAGGAAAGGAAAGGAAATGGCAAACTTTGGACCATATCCCTGCTCTACCTATTGGGAGCATAAGTGGAATGGACTTAGTGTCCATTCCACACTGCTCAGGCCACTGTAAAACTAACAATAATACAGGCAGGTGGTTCTCCTGATCTTGCCTGATTTTGTGTGACAGTCCTAAGGGGAAGAAGTTAGTGAGTGAAAAGGTAAATGTATTAATAGATTTTCAGGGACTCAAGGTGCAATAGTATTATACTACTATTCTATGGTATTATAGTATACTTAGACACCAATCGGTGGAATAGTTTTCCTTGAAATTGCTTATAAGCTTACCTTGGATTTTAGGTAAATAGTTGCTGGCTGGAATATGATACTTCTCAGCTACCCTGGTATTCGTACCCAAGAGAATTGGTTTAAAGTGAGTTCAGGCATGTCTATACAAGTTGAAATCACATCTTTGCATTAATGTTCAGACAGACTGCATCTGAGTAAAAATATCAAAATATTGTTGATAGTATGAATTACTATATTTTCTTACATACAATATACCACAGAATAAGATATGAACCTTGTTTTTGAAAATCAGAATAAAGAAAAAACTTGTTCCTTGTACTAAGTAACTGAGTAGCAGCAGCTAAAGGCTACAGGTACTGATTTTTCTTCACACAATGCAACATATGCTGCTCCTTCAGGTCTCATTTCTTTCACCAAAAATGGTGATAAACATAGAATCATATAGAATAATAGAAAATGAGGGTTGGAATGGACATCAAAAGGTCATCTAGTCCAACCCCTGCCCAAAGTAGGACCATCCTCAACTAGATCATCTCAGCCAAGGCTTTGTCCAGCCAGGTCTTAAAAAACCTCTAAGGACAGAGATTCCATAACCTCTCTGGATAATCTGTTCCAGTTCTTTACTACCCTCCTAGCGAGAAAGTTTTTTCCTAATATTTAATCTAAACTTCCCTGGCTGCAGCTTGAGACCATTGCTCTTCATTCTGTTATCTGCCACCACTGAGAACTCCATCCTCTTTGTAACCATCATTCAGGTAGTTGAAGGCTGTTATTAAATCCACCCCGCTCAGTCTTCTCTTCTCCAGACTCCAGATTATAAACATCACTTTCTTCATACTATCACTGGTATGTATTTTTGGTCTTGGCACTAGTTATACAGAGCCCAAAACACTAGTGAACAAGCAGCTAATGAAAACCTATGCATTTATTCTTAGAAACATGCCAGTCAAGAAGAGAAAGCACTATTACTTCTATTTTATAGATTTGGAACTAGGATGTTAACTGATTTCCCTAAGGTCACAATGAATTAAGGGCAGACCTTCGATCTCCTGGACTGTAGTATAATGTCTTAACCACAAGAACATCTCTCACTCCCTATTGTCAAACAACTTTCCTTTGCCCAAAAATAAGTGTGCTCCGAAATAACTGTTTTTATCACAGAATTTTCTCTTCTGGATATTCTTTTCTCTGAATGTTAGCAGTTATCATTACTAGTATACTTAATTTTTATAATTCTAATATTAAAAATCCTAAATCTGTCTGTCTGTCTCTCCGTCCATCCATAATGCTTTATTCATGCTCTGATTGGCTGACAGAAACAGCCAATCACAGTGCTGTAAGCATGGGGGAGTGCCACCATAATTCTGAAACCACACCGAAAACTGGACAGAGGGTGGGGGAGCTGGCCAGTAGCATTGGCCTTAGCTCCCCTACCTTGCTCCCTGCAAGTGGCACCAAGGACCAGACAGGGCTAAATTGGCTAAAATTTTATATCTTCCATGTGTTAGGTATCCAGCTTGTAACTGTATTGGTCTAGAGGAAAAGACAATCAGGACTCATAGTAGAGATGATATCTTTTATTAGACCAACAAGATTTTTGCAAAAAAAAAAAAATCTTTAATTGCAAGCTTTTGGGCACAAACACCCTTCATCAGGCACTAGAAAAAAGATTGTAAAAGTTCTCCTGCATAGAAATGAAATTTAATATTCCATAGGATTTCACAGAGGAATCAATAGATGGAAAACTCAGCTAGGCAGTCAGTTCATAGCTGGCATGAAGCCTCTCACCTCCTGGGAGGATGTGTGATGATGCAAATTACCTTGAAACAAAGATAGGAGCAGGATCTCAGGTTTCAGGTGCTCATAGTTGCTTGTTAAAGATTTTTTTGTTTTTGTTTTTTGCAAAATCTTGTTGGTCTAATAAAAGATATAATCTCTACAAGAAGTCCTGATTACCTTTTCCTGTAGACCAATACAGTTACAAGCTGGATACCTGCTACAAAAGTTAGGTTCATTCCTATATTTTTAGGACTTGAACAGGATGGAATAAATTACATTGGTGCCTAACTCTATTTAGAAAGCTAACAAGTAAAACAGGTTCTGGACCCATCCAAATGATTTAAAAATATAAACATTTCTTAAATTTTTTTCACCTTTTTCTAATGCCAATAAAGCATGATTCTAATGACAAACCAATGATTTTTTTGATTTTTTTTTTAATTTTTTTGGTTTGCAAATGACATTTTGCTAAATGTCAACAAAACATCTATTTTCTAATTAAGGATAAATATCTATGAAATAGCATGGTTTAACAACTGTTAATCATTAGGGGCCCTTTTGAAAAGTTCTGAACGTTGCAGCTCCCACTATAAAGTATGTTGAGCCCTGGGGGGGGGGGGGGGGGAATATGACTCTGAACCTGCCAAAGGTAAAGGAGTGGGACAGCAGTCAATATCTGCAAAGGTTGTTAATATGTGCTCGAGAGGTCCCAGGAAGAGAACCATGGCCCGTACTAGAAAGCAAACCCCTCCCACAGTGGACACATCTACATGCGCAATTAGTACACCTGAATAAATTCCGGTGCAGTTCGTGCCAGAGTATATTGCTCCAAGGTGTAGTGTTTATACGTGCACCCAAGGCAGCAGCATGTTGAGCCATGGCAGAGAAGCTCCAGTTGGCAATGGGTCTAGGGGGGTCAGCCAGTCCACCCGGAGTTGGTCTGCCCTGTCTCAATATGCTGTGAAGGGCCTGGCTGGGCCATGAAGGTGCTACACTGTGGGGCTAGCTGGCAGGCAACCCTGCACTGTAGCATTCTTGTGCCCCAGCCATCCTCGGTCACCATCTACATGTGTGTTGTGGTGCACTAATCTCCGCCATAGGAAAATACTTGTGTCAAACAGTACTATCCTACAGCAGAGTTAATTAGTTTACTGCAGCCTAATAGCACTGCATGCGTAGATGCTGACGTTTTACTGTGTAGACAACTCCACAGTAAAGGACATATGTAGATGCTAATCTGGCCATGGGATAAAATTCCCTCCAAACTCCAAACATGGTGATCAGTCTGACCTTGAGTGGAGGGGTATCCCAGCCACCTGCGGAGGGTTTGGGATTGAGAGTATGGTCGAGGGTAGAAAGGTAAGAAAGGTTTATTGACTTAACAAAAACACGAGTACATGTAGTATACTAAGACAGATAATGACAGACAATACTAATTTGTGTCGGCAATTTATCAGCAGTCCCCTCTGATGCCTGATGTATGGCAAGTTTCTCTTTCCATAAAGCATAGCAAAGTCAGGCGTCCCTGATCAGCACTGTCTGAAGGGTACCAGGAAGGAGCCTAGTATTGCAGTCCTTTGGCTCCTCAAGATCCATGGACCCACTGATCCAGGTTAACAGCTAATTAGTAGTTCTTTTCACAGAGCTGTATCTTCTTTTGAAATGATTTCCCGATATGCCAGCCAATGTATAACTTCTGAGCTATGCTGATAACTTACAGCTATTCAGATTCTTTTTACTTCAGCTGTCCTTAGATTGACCAATAGTAGTACAAGCCTTGCATTCTTCTGATAAGGTTAATTTTAACTACGCCACAGAGCCTACCATCACTACTTCTATAAGGCTTTGCTAAATTTACTAGGCCTTATACTACATATAAGGCCTCCCTACACCTTAGACTTTAATTAGGCTCTTAGCAATAACATATAGCTTAATATCTGAAAAAATGACAGAAAAACACTTGGTCTAATCTTCATAGAGCCTTCAGCAAGCACTTTTATCACAAAGACATAATTTTCAGCTGTCACAGAGGGGCAAGACCCCCTAACCAGGAAACTGTCTGTTAGAAGTAGCTGACCAATTTATTTGGAGAGAATGGAACATACTCGTTTTTATTGAGCATACTTGAAAATTGGATAGTGTTTCATAGATGTAGGATTGCTTATCTGGTTTGCATGGAACACATTTGTTCATATAAGACCATCACTTTTACATTTCTGTTAATTTGAACTTTCTATGGAACAAAACATTATATTAAAAATTAATTATAACATTCTGCTTTCTCAATATACAGGGTACACACAACAGAACAGACATTTTAGGAAGTGGGTCTTTTAAATCAGTGTGGTAAGACAGTAAAAGCAGAAAAGAGAACACTAGAAAGCTGGTACTATTTACAGGAAAAATAAAGGTTGTTTTTATTAATCTCTTACATGGAAGACAAAGTTTCCACAAAAGGAAAGTGATCTATTTAAACATCATGTTAGAGGGTTTTTTTGTTTTTAATTGTCCTTGCTATGCTCATGTAAATTATATATTCTGAAGCCAATAGAACAGCTTTGGGTAAAGGAACATTTGCCAAAGGTGGTGTAGTGTGATGATTCTGAATTATAGTTATGTATCAATAAGAAGTCTATACAATTCTTACTATTTCCACAGCATAGTTTAAATACAAACATTTAAATTTATGTCCTAAAGGATTTTAATTTTGTAAATTAACCCCCCCCCTCCACACACACACATACATTCTTGTAACAATCATTTAAATAACATCATATACTATGCTTTCTTTAAATTAAAGAAGTATTTTGAATTTCATTGGTAATATCTCAGTATATTGTTAGTTGACTGGTTCTTCCTTTTATGCTTTTTTATTATTTGATAGCATAGTAATTGGCCTTAGGAGACGTCCTACTATTGTAATTGGAAAAAACAAAATTATTTAATTACTCTGTATGACAGATTTTAATTATAGAACAGAGGTAATGTGTTCCTTGTATTCTAAGGGGAAGAGAAAGAATGTATTACATTTTAAATTTAGACTGCCATCTAGTGCTGAATATAAATGTCCTAAATTTTAAATTATTGTCTAATCAGTCAACTATAACTATGATTTAAATTTTTGTATGATCTAGAAAATTGTTTGTGCAGTTTTAATTCTGTATATGGAATATATTATAACCTACCCCCCACAAAAAAAAAAAAAAAAACAAGAAAAAAGGAAAGACTAAATCTCATTTATTTAAAACATATACCTGAATAGTCAGTATCAAATGAAGATTAGAAATACTCTGAAAGCAAAATGTGGAATAAATGCTTTTCTGTACACTATAAATCACAAATCTGATTTCAGTTCATTGAGCTTTTATGCTTTGGTATCCTTTCTTTATTAGTTAAACCAGGAGATCTTGAACTTTTTCTTCTTATAAGCAAGATTATTTTGGGAATATCTCCCTGTACATTCCTGACCATATAGATTGCTTTCATGTCCACTCAGCAGATGACCAAGGAACGGCTTAAGTCTAACTTCTGTACTCCTATTGTAAAGACAGGATGTATACCTCCAGAAATATGCAGACATATAACTATCTTTATAATGGAAGAAGTTGTTTGTAGGAGCAATAGAATCACTGTTACTCTTTAGTTGGGTTAGTCAGAGTTAGTCCCAAGTTGGCCTTTGGCCATCTGCTAAATGAAACAGAATTCTGCCACGTATGTCTTTAGCAAGCAACTGGTATGTGGAAAGGAACTATAAAGAGCTATTTAATATGTGAAAATAGGTTAGAAGGAGATGGGGAGGCCCGTAATCATTCAACTTTTAATTAAATAAGAACAATTAAACAAAACAAACTAACAAAAACATCAAACTAACAAAAAGGCTCTTATTGTGATCTATTGTATTGGACATGTTTTGTGCCCAAAAGCTCCAAAATGTCTTTCAACTACACAGTTGGTCCAAACAAAATATATGAAATAAAGCCCTTGTGTCTTTACATTTGCTAAAACAGAGGTTCCCAAACTTTTTGATATTGTGTACCCCCTTCCAGATTTACCGGCTTCCCGCATACTCCTTCCAACGTACATTTCATATTTTAACCCTTTAAATACCAATTATTATAATGAAAATTAAATCCACCATTACACAGTTTCTCCTGTGTACCCCCTCAAAGATGTTGTGCATACCCCCAGGGGTATGCACATCACAGTTTGGGAACCCCTTGTCCTAAAACCTCATGAATGTAACCCTACTATACAAAGTGGCAATTGTATTTGTTTTGGCCTCATGGAAGCATTCTGAACATCATTCAAATTTTAGAACTGAAGAATATGTACAATTCATCCATGTGGACATCTTTAAGCAAAAATATGATATTTCTGAGACAACAGTGAGGTGATGGTGCAGTCAACATGATATTACTTTCTTAGCATTAATGTTCCCTTTCCTTGACTTTGGATGTTATACTGTCTTAACAGAAGAAGGACTGAGGAGACTTTCCTATTCTTGTGTCCTACACAAACAAACTGAAGTAAGATACTGATTTTTTGTATAAACCAGGCCATACCCATTCAGCAGCAGATCTCAGCATGGCCAATATAAAATATATTATTAGTAGGGATCTCTAGAATTTGCACCAGAAGTGCATGGTGGCTTCTTTAATCTTGCTGATTCCCCTGCATGCCCCCCTGCTACTGATTGGCAGAGAGACCCTGTTGCTCGCTGCTTGCTGCCCACACCTGCTGTCTGGGAGGCAAAAACACAGCATATTTAGAACTGTGGTTTTCACCTTGTGGCCATCAGGTGCAGGTGGTGTGTGACAAGCAATAGGGCCCTTCTTCTAGTCAGTGGTGGGTAGGTGTGTAGGGGAAGCTCCAATATTAAAGAAGCTACTGCACTGCACACTTCTAGCATGAATTCTGGAGATCCCTAATTATTAGTTTTACCATCAAACTCCATTAAAAGGAGACTGAGGAAATGTGTGCGCCATGGCTAGGAAACAGAAATTCTTAGAGATTGACCTATAGATCATTCAACTTAGTAGGTCTGCTACAAATATTAAAGCTGTAGAAGATAGCTTTGTGATAATGATGGGCTACCAGTCACATGGCTCAGCCAGACTCTGTGGTGTGCAACATTACTATCTGGAGTTTGCACCTAGCCCCCTGAGGCTACTGCCAGCCTGGGGATGCATTGCCGTGGCTCAAGCTGCTGCTGTCCTGGGAGCACTTGTAGATGTGTACCCAGGAGCAGCTGACTCTAACTTGAACTGCTACTGAGTTTATTGCATTGCATTAATTTCACATGTAGATGCACCCACTGAGAATGAATAAACTAGCACAGTCTTTGTGTGTAGCTTTTAGATGGGGATATATGGGTTTTTGGTGAATAATTTATTTGTCCCACAATGCAATTGTTTCTCCAAACTATTCCCAAATGCAAGTAAAACTAACTGAAATGTTTCAAGTTTGAGCTATATTCTCAAACCCAACAAAGAAGAGGTGATGGCTTACCCAATAAAGCAGAGGTTAAGAAGTCCCAATACTGCCCAAATAATTGTTAACCTATATCTCCCACTATCCAAACAACATGCTACAAGTACTTTGGGAGTGTGCTACTCTGTATCTTTCCTGTTGACACTATACCATCTTAAATTAACTATTTAGATATTCACTGCAGCACAAGCTGAAACCAACATTTTTAGCCTTCTGGGTGAATGTCCTAACCACAATGCATGAATACTGTTTTAGAAAACAGTCATTTCTACAAAGTGCGACAGTTCTAACAGGAGAGATAGGCCACTCACAGTTGAATTATTCTAAAGCATGATGACTAGAGTTCCTTGATGGGAGATGGGGGTTCAAGGCCCTGTAGAGATGGGGGATATTAGCCAAAGTTTCCCACATCTTAAGATGTCCTGCTTTTCTCACCCCCTTCTCCCCAAACATACTTGTTCCCTTATTTCAAAGACCAACAAAAGTATGCTAATTGTTGAATTAGACTAGAGCTTCAGTGGCCTAATGGATAAGGCACTAGCCTGCTAAACCAGAGTTTGTGGGTTCAAGACCCATCTGGGGTGATAGCTAATGTCTTTCCAGTTTTGGGCACTGCACTTCAAGAGGGTTGTGGAGGATCTTGAGAGGGTTCAGAGGAGGGCAACTTGTATGGTCAGAGGCTTACAGGCAAGGCCCTAAAGTAGAGACTGAGGACCTAGATCTGTTCAGCCTTCACAAGAGAAGACAGAGAGGTGATCTCGTGGCTGCCTATAAATTCTTGTGGCTTGCCAGAGTACCATGAGAGCTCAAACAGTCATGCCAGCAGGTCAGCAATGACACTGGCCAATTTCTTCAGCACCTGTAGATGGAGGTCATCTGGGCCAGCTGACTTGTACCCATCCAGCCCTTTCAAGTGCTCTTTAACTAAGTCAGCACAAACCTAGGCTGGTGCTTTTTGAACATCTGTCTATGCTCAAGGTGGGGGGATATTCTTGATCAATATTAAGGAATACTAAAGTGAAGAACACATTTAAGAGCTCTGCCTTTTTCTCTGCATCAACCACCAACTGACCTGATTAGTCCTGCAGGGGCCCTATGCCACTCTGTACTTTCTTTTTGCTCGTTCTGTATCTGTAGAAGGACTTTTTATTGTCCTTAATTGTTGAAGCTAGCCTAAGCTCCAGTCCTGCCTTGGCCTGCCTGACTCCCTGCAATAGCGTGCCAGGGTGGTGTATGCCTCCTTGGTGGCTGCCCCCTGCTTCCACTGCCTATACATCTCTTTCTTTGCTCCCAGTCTTTCCTGAAGCTCGCTGTTCAGCCAAGGGGGCTTTTTTATCCCCTTAGACCCTTTCCTGTGTAAGGGGATAGACTCCTTTTTGTGCCCCAAGGATCACTCCCTTGAGAAATTTCCAACCCTCTTGGACCCCAATTATCTCAATGTTCTTGAGTTACACCACCTCACTAACTAGGTTTCTAAGTTTACTAAAGTTGGCCCTTCTGAAGTCTAAAACTTTAGCATCACTGGATATTTTTTCTCACCCGTTGCTGGATAGTGAACTCTACCAAGTGGTGGTCACTATCACCCAAGTTACTGTGTATCCACTGGTCCCCCATGAGATCATCTCCTGTTGCTAAGACCAGGTCTAGCAAGGCGCTACCCCTGGTGGGACTGGAAACCATCTGGGTTAGGTGGAGGTCCTGCACACAGTGTAAGAACCTCCTTGAGCAGCTTGTTTTGGATGCCTGTTCCTCCCAGTGGATGTCCAGGTAATTTAGGTCCCCCATGACCACTGTCTCCCTCACCTGTATGGCATCTGAGAGCTGCTTGGAGAATACCTCATCTAGCTCATCATCCTGGTAAGGAGGTCTGTAGTAGACCCCCACTACGAAGTCCTTTTCCCCTGCCCCCCACCCTGGATCCTGACCCACAATGCCTTGGTATTTCTCTCCTCCACTCCTGCCTTGATGATGGAAGATGTGTATTGCTTCTTAACATAGAGATCTACACCCCTGCCTTTTCTCCCCACTCTGTCTCATCTATACAACTTGTACCCCTCAATGCCTACCATGCAGTCACGCATAGAATCCCACCATGTTTCAGTTTCATAGATTTCATAGATTTCATAGACATTAGGGCTGGAAGGGACCTCGGAAGATCATTGAGTCCAGCCCCCCGCCCAAAGGGCAGGAAGTCAGCTGGGGTCATAGGATCCCAGCAAGATAAGCATCCAGTTTCATCTTGAAGGTGTTCAATGAAGGCGCTTGAACAACCTCCAGTGGCAGGCTGTTCCAGACCTTGGGGGCTCGGACAGTAAAGAAATTCTTCCTTATGTCCAGCCTGAAACGATCTTGTAGTAGTTTGTGACCATTCGACATAGATAAGCTGATTAGGTCATACTGTGTGCTAGCAAATAGGAATGTGAGTTCCTCCTGCTTGTTCCCCATACTCCTGGCAGTTGTGTAAAGACATTTTAGGCTCCCACTGAGTGCTCTTGGTGTCCCTTTGCCTTGATGGCATGTGTTCCCCTTAGTTCTTACCTGGTTAGGTCTGGTGCCTTGCTTGTGGCTTTCCTGCCCTGGGTTCTCATCAACCACTGGCTCCCCATTCCCCGTCAAACCAAGTTTAAAGCTCTTCGGAGATCAGCCAACCTGTGGGAGAACAGATGCCATAGGAGAGGGATGAAGATTGTCCCATTCCCAGGAAGACTTTTCTCTGAAAGTGCTGGTTGTGGTTGCAGAATCTGAATCCCTCCTGAAGACACCATCTCTAGAACCACCGGTCGACTTCCCCGATGCGGGCATCCTGGTGCCTTCGGCTGCTGCCAACTGGAATGATGGAGGAGAATAACACCTATGCCCCTGACTTTCTGAGGCTGACCCCCAACTCATGGAAGTCCTTCATGATGCAGTCAGGACTACGCCCAGCCACATCGTTAGTGCCCACATGGACAAGAAACATGGGGTGGTAGTCGGAGGGCTTGATGAGTTTAGGAATCCTTGCAGTGATGTCACTGATCTTAGCTCCAAGCATGCAAGAGACCTCTCTCATTTACTAGAAACCCCCTGGAGTAACTAGGAACAATGGCCACAAATTGATGGAGAGCAGATTTAGGTTGGACATTACAAAGAACTTCTTCACAGTAAGGGTTGCCAGAATTTTTAATGGGCTTCCAAGGGAGGTGCTGCTCTCCCCTACCTTGCGGGGCTTCAAGAGGAGACTGGACAAGTACCTAGCTGAGTTTGTCTGACCCCAGCACTCTTTCCTGGACAGGGCAGGGTGTTGGACTTGATGACCTACTGAGGTCCCTTCTGACCCTAACATCTATGAATCTATTAATCAGTATTTGGGAATTATCATAAAGGTTTAAAATAGGAAAAGGATGCTTTACACCATCTAGTTAGCACACATTTTTGCCAATGAAGGAAAATACTCCAAAACACGGATTTGCAGTTAGAAACAACAGGTGGTCCATTCATTTTGACTTAAGTTATAAATAAGGCATCAACTCACCTCTCCTCACATGCCTTTCGGACTCAAGACCTGATTCATTTAGGTGGTTATGTACATGTAAAGTCCAGATAAAGATAGAGATATCACAAGGGAATCTGCCTTAAGTTGTAGCTGAGACTCCATGGGAATACCACAACAGCAGCCTAATAGGAAACAGCAATAAATCACTATATCTCCTGTATGTCCTGGACCAACAGCTTCTTGACTGTGCTGGCAACCAGTGAAAGCTGCTGTGATACCTTCTCCCAAGGTAGGCTTGCTACTCCCTGGACTTCCCAGACAATCACTTGATCTATTTTATATGCAGCTCTGATGACAAAAGATCTGTAGGTTAAAATGCCATCTTGGATTAAGACAGTTTTTCTCCATATGTTAGGAGACTATTGCAAGGCAAATTAAATTCTCCCTTCAGGATTGTCTTTAGCATCAGAAGAAAGTAATACAGATGGGCTCTAAAACTAACAGAGGTAATCATTCCAGCTTCTTGGCCCTCATTTTTCTTGTTGTTTATGAAAGATGAATCCCCTACAGTGTGAATCAAATTAGGTTTAAATTATAAAATTAGTTATGCTTTAAAAACTAATGTTTTTAAAAGGAAAAGATCCTCTTCCTCAAAGGGATGGAATGCAAATGTCTGGATCAACCAAACTTTTCTTTATCAACCAGACAGTTAGGGTGCGTCCACACATGCAAGCATGTGAGCTTGCAGCAGCTCAAATAGAAGCAGTGCAAATCTGAGCCAGGGCTTCTTGCTTCAGCGCACATGCTCGGACATGCACTTTGGGGTGGAGCAAATTGTGCCACTTGGGGCAAAATAACCCTGCCTGGCTTCTCCCGGATCTGCAGCCAGGGGGAGCTAGAGACCAGGGCCAGCATCTGTGCTATCCCCATCAGTATAAAAAGCTTCCCTGTCCTAGCCCCAGCAGTGAAAAAAGCCATCATGGCAAGTAGCTCAGAGCTACTAGCTCTCAGGAGCTCCTAGGGTCTGGCCAATTGGTACCTGGGGACACTACCCCTTGTGCCAGCTGGACTGCAGAAGCATCCCTGAGAGTTCCCTGCACCCTCTACCCACTGCAGCAGTCTGGCAGTGGGGGCTGCTGCCTGGGTGTTACCTGCTGTGCACCTGCTAGACCCAGATGGGGACTGCACATCCAGTAGAGATATCTGTCCCTCTGAGCCAGCTGCCAGTGGACTGTGGTTGAAGGGTTGGCCTCTGTGCAGCACTACTGCCATGTGTGCCCTTGCCCGGACATCTTGGCAGCTATTACCGAGACAATGTTCTAGGTCTGGTGGCCTGATTTGAATTGTCAAACGTGTCCTCCTGGCCCCATTTGGCCAGGAGGTCAACCACAGACAGTTGGGTCCAAGGTGCTAGCTGTGAGCAGGCAGGGTCCTGACACTAGACTCCCTAGCAGGAATTCTGGCATTCCCTATTGGAAAACTGAAAAATCCCTGATAAAAAAAATCCCAAAGTCACTCTGTAAAATACCCCCAAATCCATGTTCCTCCATAAGTAAAACAAAAGACCACTATAAAGAGAGAGAAAGAGAGTGAGACACAGACAGCGATCAGTTGGACAATGTTTTGTTGATATATCTACAGTGTTAAAGCAACTCTCTTATCATAATAATAAAGTGAACTCTAAATACATGTTTCATGATTTCATGAATACATATTTTGCTGCAATGGCCCCCACACAGGGGTTACAGCCACCCAACAGGGGGTCCAGCCCCAAACAAGGGGTACGACCCCCCAACAGGAGGTTTGGCCTGTATACAAAGGGGTATGGCCCCCCAACAGGGGGTTCATCTGCCACACAGGGTTCAGCCCCCCCAACAAGGGGTTCGACCCCACACAAAGGATTCAACCCCCCAACAAGGGGTTTGGCCCCCCAAGAGGGGCCAAATGGCCCCCACAGGGGCTACCACCCCCCTGCAAGGACCACATGCCCCACCTTAGCCCCCTGGTTGCTACCCCACCTGGCCCCATCCCCCACCAGCTGCTGCAGGCCCCCTGATGGCTGTCCCACCCAGCCCCACCCCCTGCACCCCCAGATCCCCCAATGGCTTCCCACCCAGCTTCACCCCCCAACTTACACCCCAAGCCCCCATGGCTACCCCCACAAACCCAGGCACCATCACTTAAAAAAAATTCCAGAAAAAAAATGGAAAAAAAATCCTCTGCTTACCTTAGAAGCAGGGGTTGGGGGGTTCCAGGGCCTCCTGGCAGAGCCCCCCAGTCAGTAGAGGAAAGTGGGGGGGGGGGCAGGAGAGCCCGGGATGACACCACTGGGGCTATCAGCCTGCCCCGCACTGTACAGGCAGGGCCCCAGTCAGCCAGATTGCAGCCAGACTGTCTGTAAGTGCCAAGGTTTTTTTTGTTTGTTTTTTTTTTAACTATAGGGTGGGAGGGCAGGGATCGGGGGGGGGGAGGGCTTGGGGGCTGGAGGGGATGGGGCCGGCCAGAGTAGGTGTCAGGGGCCTTAGGGGGGCTGGTGGGGGAAGGGGTCAGTCAGGGCAGGGGGAGGGGGCGGCCAGGGCCTCTGAAGGAAAAACTACAAAACAAATGTTTTTTACATATTTAGAAGACAATTATGAAGCCTCTTTATTAAAATAATATTAAACATATCAAGAACATGCCAAATAACAACTTGTTAAAAGAGTTTCATTTTTTTTGTTAATGTGAAACAAAGTTATATTTCTTAAAAGTGCTTGAGTGATGTACAAGCCTGAGTCTCAGGTTCCTAAATGCTCCAGTTTTTGAAAAAAGGTTGAGTCTTAAGTCACAGAAGCATTTTTGAAAATTTTACATAGAATTTATTTTTAAGTAACATAATATTCCAAGCAATACAGCATATATCTTAAAAGAAGAGTGTAATTAATATATAATCCAAATGGAACTTAGGGAAAGTAACTAGCATATTAAGATTTTTTTTTTCTGTCACAAGTTTAAGAGTCTTTATACAATGAAATAATTCCATGGCTGATAAAAATATTAAATTGACTTGGTTTTCTCTTTTTCCCCTTTCTCCTATGAAGAGAAACAGTGGCACAGGCCCCATGTTTCATGCTCAGATATGAATATAGATATTCTATTAGACCTAGTAGTTATATCCTCATTGAATTTGGATTCTTAATTAACAACTTATTAGTTACTCTCTTGAGGCAAATGTTTCATATTTAGACAGTGAAAGAACCAGTGTCTTATTGGTTATTGCTTACTTTGAGCAATGTCATTACTTAAAAGCCTGAGAAAAATCAATGTCTTAAGTGAAATTAATTGGAACATACTATTTCTTTTGGGCTTCTATTAATGGCATAACTTTTAAAGTAATAAAGATAGTTCCTTATATTCCAAACAATAACATGAATGTTCGCTCTTACTAAAGTAAGATTCAAAAGCCATGTCTGAAATTTGTTGGCCTTTGCATTGCTATACATTTACTTTTCATTGAAGAAAATTTGTGAGGGATAGAGATTCATTGCCACTTAGGTCAGCACTATTTTTCAAGAAAGCAGTGGAATGGAGAGATAATCCATACTTGGGAATATCAGTGTCAAGAGATCAGCACAGTTCCCTTCTCTTCATGATGCCCTATATAAGATGTACATGAGAATAACTGACCATTCTGTGCAGTAAGATGCTGTGCATGCCAGAGTCTGAATTAGTGGCCTATTTTCAGATTTATTTTTTCCCCAAAACGATACCCTCAAGAATGGTAGTAATCTTATAAAGTAGTTCAGTGGAAGCAACACAAGCTATCAGTACAGTTAAAGGATAATGGCTCCTTTCCCTTGCTAACTCAACCCTCTTGCCAGCTGTCTCCTATGGCCTGATATGCCTTCCCTTCACATTCTCTTCTGTGAGATTCAGATATTATTATGTTCCTCTGCCCTGACTCATTGCTCATGCTACCTTTGCATTTTGAAGTTTCCTGGCTGAGGAATGCTCCATGAACTGAGTCCACACATTCAAAGGCTGTGTCTTTTGGGATAAGCAGTGCCTTTTACCTCACTTTGGTTCATTTTAAAATGCAATTGTTATTTATGCATCTAGATATGTGGTTATTACAAAGTGGACATGCACTTTTAAAGGAAAAAGGCATGCGAGTGTTGAAGCAAGAGGGTGGGTTGGGTATAAACGCTCACTGTGAGTCCTTTATTTCAGAAAGATGCCAACATTTTCTAATGCAGCTGCTTAAAACAGAGTAACTGAAATCTCTAATTGGGCACTTAAAATTAACAAACAAAATTAGGAAACAAACATGCAGGTGCTCAACAGTTCTGAAAATCAGGCCAGACCAATGCTTAGTATTAGCTACCTTTATTTGCAAACATTGCCCTTATTCTATTTGTGCCTCACTTTTCTTTATGTAAAAAGTTAATAATATTGGCATTTACAGAGCATTTTGAAATGTACTGCATTAAAAGAAGTTGTTAGGTATCTATATAAAAAAAATCATACAGCACATACTATATTTTCTGCATGCCACACACTCCCAAATAAGAGATACACCTTTTTTCTGGGAGGCAGAATGTAGAAAAAATGATTTTTCCAGAGTCATGGCCTAGATCTGGCTTTTTCATGAAGAGACTGTGCTACGAAATAGCTGCCAGCTTTTCTGTGCCTTGCAGGAATCAGTAGGGGTTGCAGTCCAGTGATAACCCTTTCATAGCCATTCTCAAATTAGCACCAGTTTTTTGGCAAGCTTTATCCCATAACAAAGTGTCAAGGGTAGACCTGGTTAAAATTGTAAGAATGGGTCCCAGGTATCCTCATGACATTAACTTTTGCTCACGCAATCACTTGCGTGGCTCCCTATAGTAGTGGTCCCACCTCTGTCCTGCCATGTTTTGATGTTTTAAAAAGGATTCCTATTGGGAGGTGGTATTTTTCACTGCTGATGGATGATGATCACTCGAAGAAGTTATCTTTTGGGGCACCTACCTCCTCTATACCCTGGCCTAGCACCACCCAAATGTTATGTCAATGGTTCTGTTTTTTCTAATATTAACTGTTGTCTCTTCTTTTATTTTACAGGCTTGTGTGTATCCCAACAATTGTCTCAACAGAATGGAACTGGCGAGGACCGATGGACATCTTTTTCAATCTCAGGAGGGTCTTGTGGTTGTTCTGGGGAGAGCTTGTTCCAGTTCCTCTCTTCCAGTTAGTTTAAGTTTCTAATAATAATAATAACCAATCAAAGTAAATAAACAAACAAAGGAACAGAAGCCCATCTGGGCTAGTATGCCCAATCCTGGGATTATTAGTCTGTCTGAGGCTTTTCCTTTTAAGATAGTTCAGGTGCGTTTCTTTTCACCTGATGTCCCACCCTTCCAGCCTGTATAAATAAGGGCATGACAGGCAACCCAGTTCCCAACCAAAGAAAAAAAAAGAAGACCCCCCCCACAACCCAACCCACTGACTTTTGAGGCTCAGTTGCTTTTATCAGACTGGCCTTTTCTCAGCAGTATCATTTTCTTGCCCTGAACACTGCTTCTGTGTGTGGCACCACTCAGGCCAGTATTTCCCGAACTAATTAAGCTCTTCCAAGCTTAATCACCAGCTGTCCACTGGCTCTATAATGCTGGGGAAGTCCCACCCTGCTTCTCAGGGCTTGTGAAGCTGTTCCTCACTCCCTGACTGCCTGTGCGCTCTCTCTCTCTTCTCCAGTTCTTCAGGGCTGCTCTAGCCTCACAGCCTTAGGAACCATGACTCCCGGGGTGCTTGTCTCTCTTTCCCTGGCTCCTTGCTTCTGCTGCTTCTGCTGGTAAGTATCTCTCTTCTTTCCTCTTCTTCACACAAGGTAATGGAAGATAAACAGTACTGAGGTGGGAACTCCTGTATCCTTTCCAGTTTCTCCAGCTCTCCAGACCTCATCCATTTTTCTCAGTTTCAGGCTTCTTCTGGCCAGGACTTCCATTGTCATAGGTATTTCCACTGGACATCTCTTGAGTGTTGGGCATCTCACCTTTGTTAATCGGTCAACAAAGCCATTCAAGGCGTGTTTGTTTTTTGGAAAATGTCTGCTTTTTTCCCCTTTGTTGCTATTAAATCATTGTTTCAAGTCTTATTATCTAGGTTAGCTAGGTTTTGGTTGTTTCTTCCCTTGGTATATTTTCAAAATGCCTTCTTCTTATCATAGACCTTATTTATCATTGATATTTTATTGATTCCTTCATTGATGATCTACATTTTTAAGTTGCAATTATATTCAATATTTGGTTTCCATTATGTGCCCCCTTCCCTTCCCTTTCATCCTGGATTTTGTATTCTAATCAGTGGCCACAGCTAAATGAGATTTTGACTGTGCAGTTGTTACTGCTCGGTCATTTAGTACTTGTATAAACAAATACTACATGACTGTTTATAGTAACCAGACTTACTGCACAGTCCCACTGAGGAACAGCTTTTTTGTGATGCTGACTGCGCAGTAGCTCATGACTACTGTGCAGTAATGTTGTGTCCTGCTTCTTGCCATGTGATGCTACTAAACAGTGGTCATAGGCTACTGAACAGTCAGTGTCTCATGTAGAGAAAGCCACTATCTTCATTTTATACGCTTCCTTGTGCATGTCCTTTCACAGCATGTAATGACATGAGTTGTGCTCGCAAAAGCTTATGCTACATATATATTTCTAATTTAGTAAGCTTGTAAGGTACAAATCTGTTTTGCCTTCTCCCTGACTTCACATTAACATAGCTAACTACCTCTTTATTCACCACTTTGTGCTTAGCATTGTCATACGTATGATGCCATTAAATCAACCTACATGTTATTGCTGATGGCAGAAGTCTGATAAGTCTGAATACAAAATGTTGTATTGCTATATTTACAATGTTAAAGCAATTTGGAAGCCTGCAAGTACGTCAATCACTCTAATAAAATATATTCTAAATACCTATACTTTTGGTGTTGGATTTTGGGTTTTTTATAATGGAAAATCAGAGCTCCCTCTGCCCCCTTTGCTCACTAGGATGAGGGTCCAGCTGCTTTTGTCTGCCCCACCACTGCTTTGTGGTGCTGAGCAGCCCTGAGATGGTGATGCCCTGCCCATGCCATTGCTCCTCACTCCCAGCCCACAGCCTCTCAGCTGTGCTGGTGCCTCTAACTCCTGACCCACAGCCCCCACAGACCTGCTGGTTCCTTTCATTCCCAACCCACAGCGCCCCGCCCCTTCTGGTGCCCCTCACTTGCCACCCATAGCCCCCAACCTCTACTTGTGCCCCTCACTCCTCGCCCACAGATCCCCCAGCCCTGATGGAGGGGATCCCCATCTTCCAGGGCTATGGGGCCAGGGACCTAGGTCCATAGTCCTGTGCCCAACCCCCGCAGCACTGAACCCTGGCTGTCCCCGATGGGAGGCGGTAGTTGCTGCAGTGGAACAGATTGTGGAGCTCACCTCCCTCTCCCTTATGGGTAGCATGGCCAGAGCAGAGCTATTTGGGGGGCAGATATGGACTGCCTGCTGTGGGCCTGGGGTTCACTGCCCTGCTGCCCTCCCCCTGGGGCCTCTGGGGCATAGCATGAAAGATCAGGCACAGCAAGCCAGAGTAGGGCTGGGCACTGAAACTTATTTCTGCTGCTGGGAACTCTGCGCTGCCATGGCAAGGTAGACCCTGCCTGCCCAGCAGCAGCAAGGGGCACAATTCCAATCCACCACCCCTGCTGCTGCCAAGTGGACTGGGGGCACTTTGCTATGGTGGCATGGGACTCACAGTGGCAGCAGAATTTAACTTCCTTGCCCAACTCTGCTTTTCCATGCGGGGTGCCATCTGCTGGGCCGTGGAGGGCCCAGGGAGAGGGTAGCAGGGCACAGAGCCCAAGCCCCTGTCCCCATGCCATGCACAAATATGGGCCATGTGACCCCCCCACCCTCCACCCAAGAGTGTACCCACAGCTCTGTCCCACTCCTCACCCAGGTCCTGTGGCTGTGCATTCTGGCCCTGGGCCCCAAGCCCCATGTGCCACCATGCAGGGCAGCAGCCCCAGCCCTCCCCAACTCCTTCCCTCCCTCCCTCACTATATTTTTATATTGTTATTATTTTTTTAATTTAGAAAAAATCCAGGATTTATTAACTGAAGAGTTTTGGCTTTTTTTCCCCTTCAAAACTTGTGATTTTATATACCATCTTAGTACCAAATCAATCCTTTCATTTTTTCCCCCGTCCATCTCCCTCTCTCTCAATGGTCTCAATCATTGTTTGCTTGACTGATTTTTTTTTTGTTTGTTTCTCTTCATTGACAAAACACCAAGGTTGTAGACACAGGCTACATTGATTTAATGGTGCTGTGAATCTAGTAGGGGAACTTTAGTAATTTTTTTTTTAAATGCCAAAACTGTTTTTAGTTTCTCCTGGAGTTTTTCTAAATTAAACAAACAGATAATAACAATAATAAAAAATAGAATCTTATGTCTCATAGTACTTTAAGACTCTAAAAACGTCTCTGTAAAATTGAGGTCAGTAAGGAAATTTAAGATCACAGCACTAAAAACATATGTTCTTTAAGATTTAAGACTCTTAGACAAGCTTGTATTAGAAGTTGACCTAGGACAAGATAAAATGATCCTAAGGGTCTTGTCATTGGAAGATCTTCACACAAAGCTGGGGTATAAATTTACAATATACTAACTACTTTATAATATATCTATATGTGGACACACTTAGGCCCAAATTCTGTTTCCCAAATAAGGAATTTAAATGCAAATAAAGCAGCTTTTAGTCATTCCCCCCCCCCCCAACATTCTATTCCTTCCTTATCAACCAAGTTGTATAGCAGGACCATGTGCCAAGAAGTAGAGGTCCTCTGAGTGCTTAAGTGCCAAAAATGCTACGTAGATGACCAAATCCATAATAAAATGACCAGGAAGAAGGTGAATGCCACCATAAGTCCCTAAAATACAGATCCGATTCCATCCCGAAGTCACTAAATGTGGTTCTATTCCATGCCACTGACTAGTCACAAATCTGGTAAGTTCTGTTGTGATCCAGTTTAATTCTTTGAAATGCATACACTCTGTATAAGTCCCTGATTCCATACATAAAGGGAACCTCCTCATCCCTGCCTCCACATAGAATGACTGTGGGGTGTGAAAATATTGGTGGTCCTCACACTTTTCCCAATATGGTTTAAGACACTGTGCAGGAAGAAGGACATACATGTCCTAGGTCCCTCTTAGCCTGAGAGGAGTTTAGCATTAATTTCCCACTTCACAGGTTAGTCTCTTGATCACCAACTGTTGCCTAAGAATGCTTTCTTGTCTCTGTAGCCAGTGGTGTTTGCCCATTGCATTACATAGTCATATGATAAAATTAATGGGTTCTGGAAGAAAGCCTGATTCAGTGGACTACAGATTCTGATATTTCTCCTGGCTTCAATAATAAATGGTTATTTTGTCCTATCCATGGGCCCAGTTTCAACAGGAGAAATGAAGGATTCCCTCAGCCCTGCCATATCTCATATATATGGTGGTTTCCTGAAAATTTGTCTGTTCTCTGCTAATTTAAGTTTAAGCAAGGGTACAACACACAATGACTTCTCCAAGCGATTTGTCCTTTAACTTATCCAAGGCAAACTTGTAAATATAATTATTGTACAAACATTACTCACATCAAATGTAAAAATGTACCGTAACTCCATTCCAGTATGAGAGATCCAGTATATCTCTGCTCGCGTATGAAATGACAGAGAACCTGTTTTATTAACTGGTTTAAATAAGATAAAGAAAATAAAGCACTGACTGACAATACATTCTTTCAATTCTATTTCAGGAAATTAAATGGTTATATTCTATGTTTTTCACCAGTGCCCCCATGCTTTGGATATTATGACAGCCAGTTTCTATTATTTTCAAACTGAGAATGACTTAAAATGACAATACTCCTTTGGTGCTTTGTTCTAGGAATCAAACATAAAAATAGCTTTAAAAAGTATGCATTTTAATTTTATCAATTTATCCAAAGATTCTCTTTTTGACAGTCTCTCTGGTTCTATTTATCTAACTGGTCTTCAGTCAACTAGTTACCTCTTTACTGGGTTTCAAAGGAAAGACTGCAAAAAAAGAAATAGTGTCACCATAGTAAATACTGTTCCCTCCCTGTGATCATTAGCTGTGGCAGGGAATAACAAAACAATTTAATTTTCCATATTGTTAAATTCCATATGAAGCATGTGTCTTACTAAGAAGCTTAGGTGTTCCTAATAATATTGTCAATATAGGGCACAGGTGGAAGTGCAGCTTCCCACTGAAGAGTTCTGACTTACAATGATTTCCCGGACCAAACAGAAGTTCACTGTGGTTCCAGGGGGAAGGGAGACTTAGCTGCTGGCTGCGAGCAGTGGCCCCTTCTCTCTACCAGAGAGCACTGTTTTCAGAATGGGAGGGGGGGAGGGAGCAGAGGGAGCTTGTTTTAGGGGTTCCCCAGCCAGTGCTGGAAGGCAGGGTAGGTGAATTGGGGTGGGCTCCAGTACACCCACCCCACCCTCCAGTGGGAGCTGAAAAAAATCCCAGACTGAACTCTCTCCTATCTCTTTTCCCCTCCCATTCTGAAAACAGCAACTGGTTGAGAGGCAGTGCAGAGACAAGTTACAGAAGATGCTCTGTTTTGAAATGTCTTCATCTGAATCCTCATGCAATGGAAATGAGGGTTCAGATTTTCACCTGATTGTCCATTTTTGAAGTGGTCTGCAATGGTGCACTTGTATTTGTTCATAGCTATAGACCACTTTTTATGGCCAGATAGGTGGAAATTGTCACTTTTGTCTGTGCCCATATTCATCTGCCAGTTATTTTTTGTTTGTTTGTTTTTATTTTTATCAAGGTCAGGTGTTTACCAACTTGCCTTTAAAAAAAAAGAGAAGAAAATCTGCTTGTAAAAGAAAACAATTTGGCTACCTTGGTAATTGATGACTCTATGATGTATCTATTTATTTCCTTTTCTAGTTCTTTTTATCTATGTAAGTCCCAATTTTATCAAAACAGGCCACATCTACATGAGCAGCAGACTGCACAGTTGTTACTGTTCAGTCATTTAGTGCTCGCATAACCACTATTACTAAATAGCCAGCATTACTGCGCAGTAGTGTCCCCACACAGTTGTTTTCTGATGCTACTGTGCAGCAGTTTGTTACTACTGTGTAGTAGTGTTTCATCACAGTTAGTGCCCCCCAATGCTACTATGCAGTAGTATCTTGTGTAGACATAACCACACTTTACCAACGGGATACATCTATGAACTGTGGAGGAACAAAGAAAAGCTATTCTTTTCTCCCTGTTCATTCAATCCTTTCCCCAAGTGCCCGTGTGTTCATCAACAGTAGTCCTAGCAAATGATCGTTGTGAGGATAAATTCCTTAATAAATGCACTTATTCTCCAATAAATTGATTTTGGACTGTCAGTTTATGAATGATGAAATGAACAAACATTGATTTTAATGCAAGTATTATCATTTGAAAGAGACGTGCTAAATAAAGAATAATAAAAAGAAAACTTCATATAAGAGGAAAAATACATAATTTGCAAAAAATCTAAAGTATCTTTTTATCAAGATAAAAAATTAAGAATTCAAAACTCATCTTCCTAAATGATTAATTCATCTGAGGAAGGACTAATCTGTCTTGTAGTAATCTTATATTGGTATGCTAGATGGATGAAGGTAGGCTTCATCCTGGCATTGTCAGTCTGTAGCCTTGAACATGAGCCTATTTGATATAGTCACTGATCTTGGTCTGCCATCTCATCAGCAGGCTGCTAAGTTGGACACTGGCAACCAGAACCCTCTGGGTGGGCCAAGCCTGACCCTCTGGATCTCTGACTTGGTTCCCTGGGTGGATCTTCTGGATTTCTGGTTTCCTTACCCTTGGACTTGGCACATTTCTCCTCAGACCTTGTCTGCTTCTCCTGACCATGAGGTAACCCCCCAGACCTGGCTGCCTAAAATTTGGCATGAGTTAGGGTCAGTGGACCCAGAAGAAGGGAAAGTATTATAAACTGTGACAAAATAGAGGACATCCAATTGTGACAAAATAGAGGGCGCATTTACACAAGACACTTCATTGTGCAGTAGACTAATCTGCACAGTAAACCATCACTATCTACATGTGCATGGCATTTACAGTGCAGTAAATGAGTCTACTGTGTAGTTAACTGGTACCTGTAAATACAGTTACTAGATTAACTATGCAGTAACTGTGCAATAGTGCTCATGTAGATGCTGACTGGGACTAAATTTGCTCTCCCTCAGTCATGGCAGGGGCCACAGAGGGTGGGGAAGTTCTCTGTCCCTAGTACTGGTGTTGCTCAGTGCCTGGCTCCCCCAGGAAACAGGACCCTATCAGCATGCAGTTGGGGAGCTGGGAGCCACACAGTGCCAGGACTGGGGAGCTTTCTGGTTCCCCACTCAGCCATGGGCTTGCTGGCTGTTGTCCTGCTTGTGGGACACTCAGCATGGGGCTATCTGGGACATGTCCCATCTCTGGGGCAGCTGCCAGTGACCTGGAGCAGGACAGCTTTCAGTGAGCCTCCTACTGTGCAGGGAAGCCCCACAGGTAATGGGGCCTACTGGCAGCTGTGTGTCCAAATGTGCACTGGGTCAGGAGACAGCTGCCACTGCAGTCAACAAAGCTCTCTTGGCCCCGTGCACATTTGGACCAATTCCTGTGCTCTCTTCCAGCTCCCAGGCTACCACAATAGGGGAGCCTGGAGATCTCCCTGACTGCTACAGGGAGGAGGAACAGGGCAGGAGCAACCTTGTACCAGGTTGCTCCTGTTGTGAGCAGATTTGATCCCCAAAGAGTGCACATGTAGATGTGTTCCCATGAAGGCTTTATGTGCAATGTTTTCCTGCACAATAAGCCTCTATCACATTAATTGCACATGTAGACACACCCAGAAATAGTTCCAAATATACATGTCCATATTGAAATACCGACAGACTCATTCAAACAGGTTCTGTCCAACTAGAGTATTGTCATCATCACTGCCAAACATGAAGGATTTCTGTTACTTTACCTACCTACACTAAGTCTTAAATAATATAAAAGGGTACTGACACAAAGTACGGATGAACATCACAGACTTCCATATCAGCAGGATCAACAGTCAGGAGTAGCTTCTGTAGTGCTGTTTCCTCTCTGATTTGAAAGTAGATACCATTTCCTTTCTCCTAACTAGAAGGAGCTATTTCTGGAAGCACACCAAATTGTATAATAAGTAGATAAAACCTACTTAAAGTTACCTCCTGATCTGCCCCAAAACTTAAAGGCATGGAACCAAGAATAAGGGGGAAAGTCTTTTTTGCATTCTTTCCCATAGCTATATGGTTTACATGGTTGATAATGATGCATTCTGACATTCTTCAGGGTTTCATTTCAACCTCTTACCTATACTTTAATGAAATACATTCCTCAATTTCAGTAAATAAGCATTTTTACAGAAAACACTAACATCAGTAATCTCTATAGTGTTATGGTAGAATAAATTCCCAAGTACACAGGATATACAGTCATTAGATATGCTGGCCAATTGATTAAAAAAAAAAAAAATATACAATGTGTGCATTCATATGCCTGCTTTTAAGCTGGACTATCTGTAATACCACTGATGTCCAATTAGAAATGTATTTCTTTATTTTTTGGGGGGAGGGGATATAAGTAAGGAAGTATATCTATTAGGTCAGATTAAATTTCTTTGATGGCTTACCAGGCATTCTAAAGTTATTCCAGAAACTTCAAAAAAATTGAAGGGCCAATTCAAATTAATCTTATGAAACATTATCACATTTTACAGTATTTCATTTAGAAATATAATTCTATAAGTTATTCCTATTTTCAATAAATTTCCTTTATGTAGTCTTCCAGGCAGGTTTTTTTTTCATCATTTCCACTCAAAATGTTGAGCTTGTAAATTATATTACAAAATACTCTTTAGGATCCAGTCACTAGTAACAGAATTCAACTTTTTTCAGATCTGACCAAAGGAAAAAAATATTCTAGCTTCTTAAATTAAAAATGATGTAAACTATGCTATTTTCCCCCCTTGCAGAAAGGACACAGAAAATGACTTATGACATGTCATAACATCAGGTAATAAGTCACTTCTTAAAACTAGAATTAATATAGGTATGTATAACAAAGGTATGTTGTTCTATTTTGCTATTATGCATTAAGTGTGTAACAACAAATACTTCATAATAATTTTCTCAAGAGAAAGGTAAGTTTGAAATTCTACTGTCATTAAAGCAGGGAATTTCAAGGTAGCTATATAGAATTTTCAATTAGGTGATCATTATGCTGGACAATAGAAGCTTCAATTAAAATATAGTGTATGCAGGATCAGATCCAGGAGGGTGCATTCCTGCAGTCCACTTTGATTCCGCTTTGATTCCTGGTCCAACCAGAATTTAAAACCAACTGCTTGGCTGTGGCAGTAGAATTTATAGTCAGACAGTGTTGAGAGAGCCAATTGACTTCATGACTCCTTATAGTCTAACTGATCACTTCTAAATTCTTCTTTTTAATAGTCTTGATGCTCAAGCTATCCTTTGTTCTGAAATTCTATTGTCTGTTCTCTGTTCCTGGTAACAAAGTTCCTATTTCACAGCCCTGCAGATTGTTTTTAACACATTCCATGGAAGTTATATTTTTTTCTGCTTGAATCCTAAACTGAATAATACAGCCCTTGGCCCTTGCATATTACTAAAGCTTCTAGTTTATTTTTAAGGTGAGATAAATGTTCTGTTTTATATGTGATAAATTCTAGATCTGCTGTGTGCTTAATATATAGTAATTCCTTGACTATAGAGATTTGGATTAGGAAAAAGGGGGGTAAAATTGCATGTCACTAGTGCCTCAGCTAACAAAAGATACTAAATGTAGAAATGTTACTTACTTTATTGGATTATTAACACTATTCACCAAAATTAATAATCTAATTTCTATGCTTCAAGACAAGCCAGATCCTAGTTATAGCCTTTATGTATAAAATATAATTAAGCATCACGCACATACCACAGTTCCTATTAACAGGTGATTATTTTAAATGGATTTAGCACAGCTCCATCCAGGATAGATGTCTAGGAACCCAGGAGATTAGTGTAATCAATATATGCTGCAAAAAGCAAACAAAACTATAGTCATATTTACAGCATGTTTGCCCTCATTACAGTTCAGTCAGCCCTTGGCTGAGTTGATTTGATGTGTGCTTGTGTTATATATGAAATCTTAAGGCAGGAAAATCAATGAGGCTGCACACAGCAAGATCAGGACATTAGCGTTCTTCAAATTAGACGTATATAAATCAGCAGGACCAGATGAACTCCACCCAAAAGTGCTGCAAGAGTTGGCCTAAGTAATCACAGAGCCCTTGGCAAAGGTCTTTAAAAAATCATGGTCCTCTGGAGAAATACCAGAGTACTGGAAGAGGGCCAATGTTGTGCCCATCTTCAAGAAGGGGAAGTGAGAAGACCTGGGAAACTACAGGCCTATTAGCTTAATTTCTATTCCAGGGGAAATCCTAGAAACATTAATCAAAGAGGCTATAAGTGACAAACTTGCAGAAGGCATGATACTGAATAACAGCCAGGATGGCTTTGTTGTGGGAAAGTCTTGTCTGACAAAACTAATTTCTTACTATGATCAGGTGACTCATCACCTGGATGAGAGAGAAGTGGTGGACATCATATACCTTGACTTCCAGAAAGCCTTTGACCTGGTATCCCATGAGGTACTGATTAGAAAACTGGAAGATGCTGGGCTCAACTTTGGTACCATCAAGTGGGTGCGAAACTGGTTGCGGGGTAGGGCACAGAAAGTCCAAATAAATGGATCAGTTTCATCCTGGTGAGATATGGGCAGCGTAGTACCCCAGGAGCCAGTACTTGGTCCAGTGCTGTTCAATCTCTTCATCAATGACCAGGTTGAGGGGGTGAAAAGCCCATTGGCCAAGTTCATGGATGACTCTAAGATATGGAGTTATGCAGACACACCCGCAGATAGACTGCAGATACAAGCAGACCTAGACAGGCTGGCAGTGGGGCAGAATGGAAACAGATGAGGTTCATGTCGGGGCCGAGGGGCTGTGGCCAGCAGCTCAAGCACGTGGGCCGGGGAAGTCGGCACGGCGGACTAGAATTAGGCACTGAAGCGTAGAGGTTGATTAAAGATTATTTTACTTACACCGTAGATGGTCGCGGTGCAGGCAGGAAAACTTGCTTGGTTACAGTTGTAGATAGAAGAAAAGAAGAAAACCCGAATGATGAGAGCTCTCTAAACCGATACGAGAATCCGTGCTGTGACTCTCAACGAGCGCGCAGGGCAGGGGTACGTCAGGGATCGTCCGGTGACGGGGAGAGATTCTTGATGGCTGATCAAACCATCATTCGGTCCAAGATATACGTAGAAATCCACGACATAATCGTGGACTCCTTGCCGGAATTCTCTCGGATTTCTCCCGGAATTCTCGGAATCGGGGTTCTCAGGATCCTCCTGAGATTCTCGGAGATCTCCGACTTGGGCGGAAACTGCTCAAGTCTCTTATACGGCTAGCAAGCCAATCGCTAGCCGCCACGTGGGAATAATTTAGAAACAGCCAATAATGGGGAACAAATTTACATACGGGTGGCGGGAACTCCTTTGCACCGGGGTTTTTCTTTCTGCAGCTGAGAATTGCACCGTGCAAAGAAAGCTCCATGTGGCGCAAAATAATTCTACAGTGCCGAAGCACACACACAATCATTGGGTCATGACATCCCCCCTTGCTGAAGGCACAGCTGAATTATACCACATGCTCGTTACTCGGGTCATCGAACGCTCTCACAACTGGTTGTTGAACTTAACGGGTAAACACAAAATTAGCTAACATAAAAAGTTCGTTCTGCAGGGATCGAATGAAATAATAGCCGGAACATACACATACACACATAACCAGATTCATAACAAAAAACTGCACGATTAGGGCTTCAGTGGGTGTTATGGTGAAGGCGCGCGCCAAACCCTCACTTTTGCCGATGATGTTGTCCCTCTGTCTCTCAGGGCTTCTGTCTGCCATGCACTCTGAGTCCTGAACCTGTAAACAAAACTCTCAGAAAATAAATGAACGAATATCAAAATATTTACAAAACCCGCACACAATAGGGCGGTTAGTCAAATGCACTACCACTTCCCCAAAATATATAATACAGGTGTTTGAACACGGCTAGAGTAGAGCCAACTCTCTCTCGCACGATTAACTAGATGAAATCGTCGAGCAGCCGCCATCTAGCTCTTCCAAATAATGAAAACCCAACTCATATGCCAATCGCCATTGGCCTGCGTCTCCCAAAATCCGAAGTTGCCGTTTACTGAGTCCAGAACACTGTAGAAGGAATCCAAACGTGAATCGCTCCTCTGGCGTTCTCTGTGGCAACGTTGGAAGATCAGATTTGCGATGTCTTGTGCCTTGAGCCTTGGTCGGGTGTCGATGTTCCCGATCGCTGGATATTCTTGGCTCCATCAGGATACGCAGTCGTGACAAATGACGAAGAAGATTACTCACAGGTTTGTTCACCGTTGGGTTAAGCAGAATCCGGAGGACAATGATGTTCTTTCGTCCATAAACCTCAAGACAACTATCTATGCTGTGGATGGTCACTGGAACGGTTCCAGGGTTTCGTAGATGATGGTGAGGCCATGGTCTTATTTGCTGAAGTGGTGTCAGTCCCAACGTACATGTTCTGGGGTTCCAGGCACAGTATGATACTCCGATGATCGCTAGCATAAGTTGCTCTGCGCCGGTATGTTCTGGCCGTCCATCATGCCATGCGTGGGATTTCTGGTTTATCTGTCCTGCAACAAGCACCGGGAGTGGGATGGGCCAGTGAGCTTTAAATGTCACCATGTCGGTCAGTGACATGTCCTCTACTCCACGAAGTTTGTCTGACCAAGAAGCTTGCTTCTTCCCGGTTCAGCAGGTCGGACCCAAGTTCCACAACCAGACGTCCCAACCATACTGCTAGAGTTTCTTCAGGTTGGATTCTTGATTCTCTGCACAATTCCTGTAGTTCAGTTCTAATGCGAGTGTAATAGGTAGTAGCATGAATTGTACCCTGCGGATTGATGACTTGACTGGTTGTTGCTACAGGTTGAGGGGTTGCTGCTGTGGAAGTCATTGCTGTTATTGCTTCTGGCAGGAGGGGCGGATGCACTCCTCCGCTCAATTCTCCCTTCCGTCGGCAAGAAGGCGTGGTCACCGGAAGCGACGCTGCATCGGTGGGTGGGGTCACTGGCTGAACTCTCGCGAGTTCCTCCGAAGCTCCACCCTTCTCTTCCGGTTCTTCCACGTGGTCTCCCTCTTGCTCGGCGCCATCTTGGCGTGGCGTCTCAAGATTTTCTTTTGCAGCCAACTCTTTGACTGCTTGAACGGCCATATGCAGCTGGGCTCTCAAACTTGCATTCTTCTGCATCAAATCAGTTATAGTACGAAATGTTGCAGTTAACATTCTCCCCTTGTCATACCTTGGGGCTACCCTCTCATCTGTGGCACATCCCTCCATCTCCAGATCTTCGCAGAGCTCGGATAGACGCTCGCAACCCCTCAATTTAGACACCACCATAAAGGGGGCGAACCGGTCGATCGGCACCGGTTCTTCACTCTCCCGAGCACATCTTAGGCAATGGGCACTCTCCTGGGTGAGGGTCGGTTTTACCGCGCCTGCTGGGTTGACTCTGGTGAGGGACACAGTGTCGAGGGGCCTAAACAGGACCCGTTCATTATTCATTATACACCCGAATGCCGCGGGGTGAAGATACACTTCCCTCTCTTTTGGGGCTCCGTCTTCAAAAGCTCCCTCTTCTCCCTTCAGCGAAAGGCGTCCGCTGACAAACCTTTCACCTGTTCCACCTGCCTGGTGGTAAGCGATATGCGCCTCCAGTTCCACGACGCTTGCTACGTCGCATTTCCCACTTCGCCAAGGGCAGTTCTCAACTAATTCTAGTTCTATCGTGCTTTCCCCATATCCCATCCTCGTCGCCATGTCGGGGCTGAGGGGCTGTGGCCAGCAGCCCGGGCACGTGGGCCGGGGAAGTTGGCGCGGTGAGCTAGAATTAGGCACTGACGCGTAGAGGTTGATTAAAGATTATTTTACTTACACCGTAGATGGTCACGGTGCAGGCAGGAAAACTTGCTTGGTTACAGTTGTAGATAGAAGAAAAGAAGAAAACCCAAATGATGAGACCTCTCTAAACCGATACGAGAGTCCGTGCTGTGACTCTCAATGAGCGCGCAGGGCAGGGGTACGTCAGGGATCATCCGGTGACGGGGAGAGATTCTTGATGGCTGATCAAACCATCATTCGGTCTGAGATATACGTAGAAATCCATGAGATAATCATGGACTCCTTGCCGGAATTCTCTCGGATTTCTCCCGGAATTCTCGGAATCGGGGTTCTCAGGATCCTCCTGAGATTCTCGGAGATCTCCGACTTGGGCGGAAACTGCTCAAGCCTCTTATACGGCTAGCAAGCCAATCGCTAGTCGCCATGTGGGAATAATTTAGAAACAGCCAATAATGGGGAACAAATTTACATACGGGTGGCAGGAACTCCTTTGCACCGGGGTTTTTCTTTCTGCAACTGAGAATTGCACCGTGCAAAGAAAGCTCCATGTGGCGGGAAATAATTCTGCAGTGCCGAAGCACACACACAATCATTGGGTCATGACAGTTCAATGAGGAGAAATGCAAAGTGCTACATCTGGGAAGGAAGAACCCCCAGCACACCTACAAGCTGGGCATCACTAACCTGACCAGCACTACAAATGAAAGGGATCTGGGGGTAACCATAGACCCCAGCATGAATGTGACTTGGCATTGTGATGCAGTAGCCACTAGGGACAATAAAACTCCGGCATGCATCAATCAATGTGTCTCTAGTAAATCCAAAAAAGTGATTCTCCTGCTTTACTCAACATCGATGAGGCCACAGCTGGAGTATTGTGTCCAGTTCTGGGTGCTACACTTAAGCAAGGATGTGCTAAAGCTCGAGAGGATTCAGAGAAGGGCCACCCATAGTAAGCCATACGAGGAGAAGCTGAAGGATCCTGGAGTCTTCAGCCTAAAGAAAAGAAGGCTGAGAAGGGACGTGATTGTGGCTTACTGCTATATCAGAGGCGTACATCAGGGGTTTGGTGAATGACTGTTCACCAGGGCGCCCTGGGGGAAAATTATAAACAACGGACACAAACTCCTGGAATATAGTTTCAAGCTAAACATTAGGAAAAACTTCTTTACAACTAGGGTGTCCAGACTATGGAACAAGCTCCCCCGCAGAGGTGGGGCAATCATCTTCCCTAGAGGTCTTCAAGAGAAGACTGGATGGTCACCTGGCTGGGGTTGTTTGACCCCAGATATCTTTCCTGCTCATGCAGGGGGGTGGACCCAATGATCCTTTGGAGTCCCTTCCAGCCTTATGATATACTAAGGACTAGAATTCACTCCATCTATTAGGCTTCAAAGTGATACTTTGGTATCTAAGGACCTTGTTACATGGTAACTTTGGGTGGCTTCTAGAGCTCTTAACCCCTAGATTGGCTGAATGTTAACACCTATAAGTGTTTGAGTTCCTGTTCCATTAAGGTGTGGTCACTCCCCTGAGCTGTTATGGCCAAAATGAAGTCCTTCAGCATCCTAGGATGCAATAGCCCCTCCTATTCTGTAAGCTCACCCACCCTCAACTGACTTTTCTAACATTATTTCCCATCTAATGGGGTTTTTCATCCTACTCTGGTAGTAGTTATAATTCTTCTGGTGAAGGGTGAGGATTCTTCAGGCAGGGAGAGAAAGAGAGCTGGAAAAGGAAAAAATAAACAAGGCACTGCCTTGCTGCAGCTGCTGCTGCTTTCTTTCCCCCCTCTCCAAAAGATTGGGCTTCAGGTTAATATCAGATCTCCCTTTGGGGTATGACAAGGCCAGTCAGTTCCAAACAATCCTCTTTAGTGCAGGGAAGTGGTCATAGACAACAACCCCCCATCCTTTATAATTATGTTAAGAGCTGAATGCTAAGGCTGGAAGCTGATTATAGTTGTCTCTGGGATGGAGAGGTAGCTGAGCATCAGCACTGGGCAGGCCATCAGGCATACTTATCATTATAAATTAGAAAAGGAGCTCAGACAGGTGTGTGAGGCCTGATGCAGCTTGTTTATGGAGATACTGTTGTCTGGATACAGGTAAATGAAGGCAAAATGCTTCTTAAAGGGACTAATGCAGACCAGATGGCCCAGGCAGAGGCAGAAGGAGCAGACTTTGTTGGGGTATGTGCAGACAGGGTAACCCTAGGGCTCAGGTCAGGCTGGGAAGAAGGGGAGATCAAAGCCTCAACAGCAGGCACAATCTCTGCACCTCCCTTCCCCCTTGCTTTTTGGGGTTTGGGTTTTACATAGGAGCCAGGCAATTTTCTAGACCTGGGCATGGAATGGACACCCAGGCATCTACAATTATGCTCCCGTCCCAGAATAGGGACCCCCACCCCGCACTTGCTTTGGTGGGACCCAATCCCATGATCCACTCCCAGGAGAACTCCCCCCTCCTCCCCCAGGGCAGCTGGATTCTGTCTTGGGGCTCTTGGAAACACATCTCCATCATCAGAGGTGGGAGCCAGGGGGTCAGCAACCTCCCAGTACAGCCCCCACTGAATCCATCAGGTTATCTCAAGAGACTCCAACACCTCCCTCCCCTCCCCACAATCTAGATAATTCCTGGTGCAGCAGGCAAAGAATGGGCAAAGTATAGAGAAGTAGGGCTGGAAGGGACCTTTCTGCTTACTAGGCTTCTAATGGCAAGTCACAGATGTGCAGGTAGAGGGCCAGTCAGAGAAGGTTTCTAGATTAAAGGTGTGACTACTCCAAACATAAAGATAGTCTTAAGCTGATCAAAATTCTTGCAGCTTGCATCAGAAGGTTCTGTTCCATTAAGGCTTGGTCACTCCCTACAGCTATTCCACCCAAGTTGAAATCCTTCAGCATCCCAGAATGCAGCATCTCCTCCTGAGTCAGTGTGAGTGGGGACACTGAGGCACAATGGGGCCAGGCATGACACCTCAGCCCCCAGGGATATCGGGCAAAGCAAGCACCACAGCCTTGGAGTGCCTGGTGGCCACAATGCCTCCTATTGCCTTCCAGACTGGTTCACTGTTCCCATCAGTGAGAGGGCTGGGAAGGAGGGGGAGCTCTGGAGAAAAAAGGATCTGGCCCCTTGGAGCTTAGGTGATGCCTAGCTGGCTGGCAGCTCTGTAGGGGTGGCATAGGGGCAGGCTCTGGAGATAAAAATAATTGAGACTTCAGAGCTCAGGCAGCATGTGACCAACCAGCAATCCAGGCAAAAGCAGAATAGGGGGGGCAGGATCTGGAGGGAAGAAGGATCAGGTACCTTGGAGCTCAGGCAGCCAGTCCAGGCAGCAGCAGTAGGCATCCTGGCTGCCAGGCCTTCTGGAGCTGTGTTGCTCACTCTTCTTGGCTGAAGCATCAAGCCAATCCTGTCTCTAGTGTATTTATTGTCATTGTCTTATTGCGATCAAAGAAATAATTCAGATACACCAGCATTTCCCAACTGGTGTGCCATCAGGCATGTCCAGGTGTGCTGCGGCATTTTGGGCTGGAGCCACGCCCCCCACCTGCTGCTGCTGCAGACACAAACAGATGGGGAACATGGCTCCAGCCAGGCAGGGGGTGTGGCTCCAGCCCAAAATGCCATCTGGCTAGCTGCATGCCACCCCCACCCATTGGTGTCCGACTGGCCTCATGCTCCCCCCACCCCCCAAGCTCTGTGTCCAGTGTATCATGGTGCTTTTTTATTTAGGTAAGTTTGCATGGGATGAAAAAGGTAGGGAAACACTGAGATATACCAATACATTCAGAGTGTCAGACCATTATCACCAAGAGAGAGCTTTTTCATTCTCAAAGGGTGCATCTACATGTTGCCTTATGTCACCAAAGTGACACACTACATTGCCATATGACACACTATGGTGACATGGCAATCATGTTAGTCTACACGTGATCAGCAGCTATTTCACTATAGTGGTGCACTCTTCCATTTTAGTGTGCTGCTACAGTGAAGTAGCAGCAAAATCTAACAGTGCACTGTGTGCAAGACACAGTATGGACAGTTACTGCACTATGCTTTAGTACTTCCAAAAGGAAGTGCTAAAGCATGGTACTGTAGCAACGTCACCATATGGTGATGTGTAGACATGCTCTGACTACCTCAGTTCTCCTTCCTCCTCTTCCACAAGAGGCTAAAAAAGAAACACATAAAACATGAGGACATTGGGACTGACACTACTGACTTTGTTTGCAATAAGAAACATTTTAAATAGGCTCCTAGTCCTGCCTCTGCTCACCAGACCTCTAGTAACAAGTCAGCTTTTCAGGTGAAGGACAGTCAGAGATTATTTTTCACCGTAAGGTATGACTGGTCCATTAAACCAAACATCACTAAGCCAATTAACATTTATTTGAAAGAAGTGTAAGGTGCAACAAGGTCTATGTGGATGTGTATACATCTTCACTGGCACCACTGATATCCCTGGCAAAGAGCATGCTCAACCTATCCACTCTTGTTTTACACACACCCCAAATGTGAAAACATCTAACACCAAAACACTCTGAAGGCAGCCTCCTACCACAAGTCTTGATATCATTGTCTCCAGCATGCTACAGAACAGTGATGAGGAGTATCTATGAAGAGGATTCACTTCCTTCTTTCCATCTTTGTATGTGAGGCTAGATCTGGTGAGTGCTGCTTCTTGGTGGCTTTGTCAAAGGCACCAGTATAGATCACAGAATCATAAAAAATAGGGTGGGAAGGGACCTCAGGATGTCATCTAAGTCTTGCTTAAAGCAGGAGTATCCCCAACTAGATTGTTTCAGCCCAGGCTTAGTCAAGCCAGGCCTTAAAATCCTCCAAAGATAGAGATTCCACTGCCTCTCTAGGTATCCCATTCCTGAGCTTCACCACCTTCCTAGTGAGAAAGTCTTTCCTAATATCTAACCTCAACTTTCCTTGCTGCAACTTGGGACAATTGCTCCTTGTTCTGTCATCTGGTGGCCAGCTTGCTCTCCTCTGTTGCAGCTTAGCCCAACTCCTTTAGTCTTTACTCCTACCCTGCCTGGGGGCTTCTCCTTGGTTGTTTATTGCAGTTCAGATAGCTCCCCACAGCAAGCTATCTTGTCATAGTTTCTCTTTAAATTGCCTTTTTATATTGTTTCCTGACCAAAGCATGAACCACTCTCATTTTTTAGTCTAAAGCCATATGCAGACATTCCAAGAATAATTGTATATCAGGACTCACTCCCAATGCCAGGAGGCTGATCTGCTGGGATGGCAGAGGCAGCTGGGATGAGGGGTGTTAGTGGATCTGTGGGCAGTTTGGTGGGATTGGGCAAGGGGGGGGGTTATCTGCAAGGTGGTTGGTGGGTTCAATGGGGGTGGGGGCATGTTGGAGGAATTAGGGAGCTAGTGGTTTCACAGGAGGAGCTTGGTAGGTCCACAGAGGGATTTGTCTGCCCAGAGGTGCAGGGAATCTGGTGGGTCTGTTGGGGGTGAGTTGGTAGGTCCACAGGGGGGTGGCCTGTCTAGGACTGCAATGGCAAACATTCAGGTTAAATCAAGCACAGTTTAATTTGATCTATATTGTTCACCTTCTTAGGTTAACTAGTTAGATCAGGCTAGACATTTTTTCCTGAATGTATGTATAAATCAGCACTTAGATTGAACTAACCCTAGTTTTGGTTAATCTAACTGTAACATCTGCATGTGCCCTAGATAAAATAATATTCTTTGTCCATATTCTATTCAAATATACAACAGATGTTTCTGTTCTACATGATGCAGTTATTATTAAAGTTGTCATATTTGCACAAAAAATATATATCTTTAGAAAGGATTTAACTTTATGAAAGAGCAGAGAGAAAAAAATCCTTTCAAGAGTATTTCAAATGTAAAGCAGCATATTTTCTGTACAGATTTGTTTGGATTTTTTAAAGCCTTCCCCAGAAGTAGCACAATTAACATCTAGTCATAATTCTGATGTAGAAACACACACACACACACACACACACACACACACACACACACACACCCCCCTATCTTTCAGAACCTAGAAGGCTACTGGGCAAGACAAATCAATAAAATACAGCAGCTTGCACCCTCAACAGTATACAAAAGACTGATATAATCTGGTATTCCAGTGTAAATGGCCAAGTACAAAGTTGAAGTTAGGTCAATTGGTGTCAGCTTTTGGCATAAATCTGTCTGAAACTCAAGATCCATAATGAAATACATTAACCTGTCTACCACTGTACCCAAAGTAAGACACACCTACACATTATTTTGGGTACAAAATATGGAATAGATCCTATTCCACCTACTAGCATCTAAGTGGATTGTGGAGCCTAGGTGCAATTCTGCTGTGCCTTCTTCAAGTCATAAAAATCCATTCATGCATCCATTACTCTATTTTCATAAAATATCATTGTACCCTTAAGACTAAATCACAAAAAAAATTGAGGAAATGGAAGACCTGTACTAACAGTTTTTCAGATACTCAGGTCCACTTAGATAACATCATAGAGAATAGGATCTGTCCCTTATCTATGTATCAATTCTTTGTTAACAGTGATGTCATAAATACACTGCAGACTCTGCTCAAGGTCTGGAAGGATAACCTGGATAGGGGGACACTAATGTTAGTGTCAAGCTTCTATAGCAAGCTGTTACTTTGAAGACATCTTGAATATTGTGACAACATCTTGACCTCTATGGATTTTGCTGATCCCAAATTCAAATGAAAGAATGCTAAATCATAGACAGATACATCAGCAGAGATCCAGGTTTTCTCTGGAAAAAAAAAATCCCCATTTTTTGGGGGGTTAACCCCCCCCATACACATTTTTCCATGATAGAAATGAAACACCACTCATACATACATACAAACAAATACATAAAATTTGGGGATATTTTTTATCAGAGAAAACCAGGATCCTTGGACATAAGTCTATGAGATTGAGACTGTGGCATTAATTGTTATTATTAACATTATTATAGAATCATAGAGAAGTAGGATGGGAAGGGACCTCTGAGGGTAGGACCATCTCCATCTAAAATATCCCATATAAATCCTAGTATAACCTATTGCTAAAATTACACAGTCAAGCCTGTCACACAAAGCATAACACTCTAACCTGCCACAGGTACAACAGGAGAACAATGGTGGTTATCCTGCAGTTGCAAATATTGTTAAAATATGCTTAAGGATAGGGACAGAAGTTACACATAAACTGGTTGCAGTGATCAGAAACTGGTTTAAACCTATAACAGAACAGAATTTCAGTGCACATAAACCAGTTAAAAAATGACTAAAACTGCTTTAAGATAAACCTGGTTGAATGTAGTATCAGATTTAACTGATTTGGGTCAAACCAGTTTATGAAACTTCTGTCCCAGACACCTTCCTGGTTCAAATTAAATCACAATCCCCCAGCATCCTAACATGCTTTCCAGCCCTGGGCTGGGCTGTGCAATCTGCTCCAGTTTGCAGGGCTAGCCCTGCCCCTCTGCTTCCTAGCTGGAGTAGTGAGGACTGGCTGACAAGAGGGTGGTGAGGGACAATCCTGGATGGGGGGTGAGGAGGGAGGGACTGCCCTCCCACTACACAAACCCTTGCTGAGGTCAGGGAGGGGGATTAAACTCCTTTCCCCTGCTCAAACTTACTGCTGGCTAGAAGTGTGCACTAGAAATCCCAGAGACGCATGGAAGCAGGAAGAAGTAATGGGCAACCCTGCAATGTCCTGCTGCTGTAGTTCTGGACTGCAAATCCCAGATACCTTGGGGGCCGCAGGAAGAGGAAGCGAACACACAGCTAAAGAGTCATGCTCTAGTGCCCTTGGCTTCTGGCCTGAGCCACTGCAGGATTTCTTGAATTGAAGGTAAATATCTGTTCACTTCTGTTTCAATTTAATCTGTGCATTTAGACTAATCTTCAAAAACTGAATTGATTCAGCCTTGGGGTTTTTGATTGTCTGTGCTTAGCTTAAGAGATCCAAGGAAGAGTTTCATGACACTCTATACAAGTTTGATCATGAGGTAAAATTCCTTCCTGCTCTCTGATGTGGGGGTTGGTCAAACCCCAAGTGGAGGGACAAAATTCTATAGCTAGAGAACACCTGGTTTTAGTCCCAGTGGGAGCATTGTCACACCCCAGTCAAAATCACCAGCCTTGGCTGCAACCAACAGCCAATGTTTCTGAGGAAGGCAGCAGTGGGGTGGGGAGGAGGGGAAATATCCTGATATATAGCAACAGCAGAGAGGAAAATATATTTTTCCTGGTCCTATGTGGCAACCAGCAAAGATAAGAGGAAGTACCCATAGTAGAACATAGGCCTACTCCTAGATCATCCCTGACTAATACTTATCCAAATTCTTGAACACTTCAAATGACAGAGAGTCCATAGCTTGCCTAGGCAGTCACAGCTTGACAGCTCTAACAGATAAGTTTTTTTTTAGATAAACAATCAAAGTAAATCTATTTTGTTGCAACTTCAAGCCATTGGACTTTGCCCTGTTCTCTGCAGCAAGACAGAAAAATGTGCTTTCCTTCTTCTTCATGGGACCTTTCAGATATCTGAACACTGTTAATTTATGCCATTTTAAATGTCCTTTTCAAGCTGTAGATGCCTTTTTTCTTCAGTCTTTCCTGCTATAGCTTGCCTTCCAAATTGTTTATCATTTCAGTTGCCAACCTTCAGATCCTAACTTTTCCATGTCCTTTTTTCATGTTGCACCCAAAACTGTATACAATACTCTAGATGAGGCATAGCCAGTTCCAAGTAAAAAGGCAATGTTACTTCCCATGCCTTGCACCTGATGCTCCTATTAATGCAGCTCAAAATCACATTCACCTTTTGTGCAGCTGTCACACTTCAGACTCACATTGACTATGGACTTTCATTAACTATTTCAACCTGGAAAGATGTAAGCAGTGATGTACCCCACGGCTCGGTCCTTGGACCAGTGCTGTTCAAAATCTTCAGTGATTTGGACCAGAGCATGGAGATCACACTGTCCACATTCATGGATGACACCAAATTATGGGGAAAGGTAGATACATTGGAGGGTAGGGAACAGATCCAGGTGGATTTGGACAGGCTGGAAAGGTGAGCAGAACAAAATAGGATGCAGTTCAACAAAGATAATTGCAGAGGGCTGCAACTAGGGAGGAGGAATCACCAACACACATGCAGATTGGGGGATGACCTTCTAAGCAGCACAGCAACAGAAAGGGATCTCAGAGTCATAGTTAACTCAAAGATGAATATGAGTTGACAATGTGACAAAGTGATCAATAGAGCTAGCTACACTCTATCATTCATTAACAGGTGCATTAGGAGCAGTCTAAGGAGGTGATACTTCCCCTCTATGTGGCATTGGTAAGGCTGCAGCTGGGATACTCTGTCCAGTTTTAGGCGCCACACTTCAAGAGGGATGTGGATAACCTTAAGAGGGTCCAGAGGAGGTCTACTCCTATGCTTAGGGACATGCAGGAAAAGTCCTACAAGGAGAGATTGAGGGTCCTGGATCTCTCCAACCTCTATAAGAGAAGGCTGAGAGGGGAGCTGGTGGCTGTCTACAAATTTTTGATGGGGGGCAGCAAGAAATAGGAAATACTCTATTTACCAAGGTGCCCTTTGGAGTAACTAGAAACAATGGCCACAAACTGACAGAGAGCAGATTCAGATTAGACTTCAGGAAGAACTTCTTTATGTGGTGCTCTCTCCTACCTTGGAGATCTTTGAGAGGAGACTGGACAAATGCCTGGCTGGGGTCATCTGACACCAGCACACTTTTTTGCCTGGGCACAGGGGGTCAGACTCAATGATCTTCTGAGGTCCCTTCCAGCTCTAAAAATCTATGTAATCTATTAAATCTATGTGATACAGCAAAACTTCAATATTTCTCAATAGTGCTGCCATCCAGGAAGGTGTCACACATTTTGTATTTATATTTTGATTATTCTTTCCAAGGTGTAGCACCTTTCATTTGCCAGCATTGAACTTCATCCCATTAGCTTCAGCCCAGCTTTTCAATCTGTCAAGATCCTTCTGAATTGTGTGCCTGTCCTCCAGTGTGTTCAAAATGATTACCAATTTTTCATCAGTCAAATCATTAATAAGCATGTTGAACAGCCCTCTACCCAGGACAGACCCCTGTGGGACTCGACTCAAAACTTTCTGGCATTCTCACATGGATCCACTTATAATTACTCTTTGTCTGAGGCTATTAAGCCAGTGTTCTATCCACCTTACAGTAGTTTTATCTACCCTACATGTCTCCAAATTGTATATGAGAATGTTGTATGTGACTTTGTCAAACGGGTTGCTGAAGTCTAGATAAACTGCATCCAAAGAATTTACATAATTCACCCAACTAATTATGATTTGTTCATACTAAATCTATGCTGGCTGTTTGTATTCAGCATTTCTTTATACAGATGTTTACAAATGGACTTCTTATGATTTATGTCAGCAACTTCCTGGGCATTCGGGTGAAGCTAATTGGTATCTAGTTCCCTGGGTCCCACTTTGTGCCCTTTTTTATAGAGGGGGACTATGTTGGTCTTCTTTTAGTCCTCTGGTACCTTGCTCATCTTCCATAACTGGATAAATATTATTGCCAAAGGCTCTAAAATCACCTCTGCTAGTACTCGGGAATAAAGTACATTAGGCCTTACTGACTTGAATTCATTCAAAGCCATTAAAATGCCGACTGTTTCTTTTGTTATCCTCATCTTGTTCCATTCCTTATCTAAATAATCCTTATTAGCTATTGCCTACCATCTAATTATTTTTGGGGTGGGAGGGAAAGACTGAGGGAAAGTACCTATTGAGCAGCTCTGCCTTCTTTGTGTCTTCTGTTAAGACTTCCCCCCTGGCTAGTTAACAGCAGACCCACAGCTTTCTCTGTCTTTCTTTTCTGGCCACATAGCTATAGACTCTCTTTAACTGTCTTTAACTTCCCTTGCTAAGTGAATCTCATTTTTTTACCTTTGCCTTCCTGATTTTTTTCCTACAAATTTTTGGTATTTCTTGATATGCTTCTTTTTATGGATATGCTTCCTTGGTAACCCACCCATCTTTTCATTACCATATGGTTTCCTTTTACATTTGAGGCATTCTAAAATTTCCTTGTGCAGCCACATTGGTTTCTTGTCATTCTTCTTCTGCTTCCACCTTTCTGGAACAGATTCGTGTTGGTTTTCTAGTACTGTGCCCTTTAGAAGCTTGCAACTCTCCTGGTGCCTTTATCCTTCAGTCTGTCCTCCATGCCTAATGTCTCCTTCATTTAGTTGAAATCTGCCTTTTTGAACTCCAGTGTCTTAGTTCTGCTGACCTCCTGCTTTCCTCATCTCAGGATTATGAATTCTATCATATTGTGATCACTGTATCACAAATTTTCCATTACCTTCACATCCTGCACCAGTTTTTCCCTGTTGGTCTCATCAAAATCCAAGATCGATAATCCCCAATTGTATTCTTAATTTTCTGGAACAGAAAGTTATTTTCCACATAAATCAAGAAACCTGCTTGACATTCTATGTTTAGAGCCCTATCGAATTCATGGAGGAAGTAGGCTGTACTGTGGCTACTTTAATCTTGCAGGTTGTCCTGTGAACCCCCTCCCCTCCTGCCATTGCTGATTGCTAGAGGGGATCTGCTTCTGGCTCACTCCTGATCTGCAGAGAGGCAAAAACTATGATTTTAAATATGGCACCATTTTTGCCTCCCACCACTGATTGGCCAGGGGGACCTGGTGGCACCACTGTTGCTGCTGACTGGTGGGGAGGTAAAAATAGTGCCACAGTTTTTACTTCCCTGCAGATTGGGAGCAAGTCGCAAGCGCGGCCCCTCCACCAATCAGCAGGGGAGAGGGATGTGGGGGAAACAGCAAGATTAAAGGTGCTTCAGTGCAGTCCACTTCTGCTGTGAATTTGGTAGGGCCCTTTTTGTTTGGTTGTATTATTCTTCCATCAGGGATCCATAAAATTGAAGTTTCCCATCTCTTACTATCTCACAACAAACATAAATTGCATTACTTCCTTCAAGAGTACTTAATCCACCTCTTGTTCCTGTCTTGGTGGCCTGTATCACATCTCTACCATTATATTAGTTGGGGGTCAGGAGCAGAGGGAGCAGGGCACATGTGTGCCACACACACACATATGCCCCCTTACCTTGGCGGCAGAGGCAGCAGGCAGAGAACGGCGGCGGCAGCAGTTGAGGAGACAGTGGAGGAGGCAGCAACAGCTGATTCCCCCTAAGGTAAATGGGGCAGAGGGTACAGTGCAGCTAAGATGGATCCAAAGGGGAAGCCATTTGGACCCCTCTTAGCTCACCCGACAGACAAGCAGGCAGGCAGACAGACAAGCAGGGCAGGGGGCTAGTGGGGACCTTTCCCCCAAGTGGGGGGCAGCTCTGGCTAGTCCCTTGGGGGTGGTATTGCCAGCCACCCCGGGATCCCAGCAGGAGGGTCGGTAGGGAGCAGGGCGGGGCTCCTGGCATGCACTTCTGGTCTAGCCAGAACACCTGATTGGCTGTAGGACCAATGGTGGGAATTTCAAACCACGGGCTTTAAAACCCATGGTTGGAAACAACCACCAGCAGTTGGAGATCAGGAGCAGAGGGAACAGGGCGAATGTGTACCACACATGCACGTGTGCCCCCTTACCTCGGCGGCGGAGGCAGCAGGCGGCGAAAGGTGGGGGCAGCAGTCGAGGAGACAGCGGAGGGGGCAGCAACAGCTGATTTCCCCCTAAGGTAAGTGGGGAAGAGGGTACAGCACAGCTGAGACAGATCCAAAGGGGAAGCCCTTCGGAGCCCTCTTAGCTCGCCCAACAGGGAGCTGCACTCCTGAGCTGCGTGCGGGCAGCGCGCACAAACAGCGCGTGCAAACAGGCACGCTCTGTAAGGGCGTACCAGCATTTGTGCCAGCACTCGTGTAAGGCGGGCATGAGGTAGCAGCCCAGAGGGGCACCTCCAGCAAGCGAAAGCAGTAGACGCAGCTCTGCAGGCATGGTGCAGACGCAGTGCGCCGCTGTCAGGGGCCTCGCCCTGGTGCTGCTGCCTGCCATGGGCTCTTCTGAGGCCTCCACTCAGATGGAGCTCATGGTAGGGTCAGTGGACCTTTGCCCCCTCTGTCTGTGGGGGGTGCTCAGTGGAGTCCTGGGGGGGGTGGGGCCTGGTGGTCCCCTTGCCTGTCCCTCCTGTGCCTGACTTAGGGACCTGGAGGAGCAGGTGAGGGAGCTCCAGGCTGAGGTGAGCTGGCTGAGGAGGACCAGGGATTCAGAGGATGAAAGCGATGCCTATCACTGTTCTCTGCAGGCCCGGTCACCCACTGTAGAGCCCCCACAGGAGACACGTCCAACTCAGGAGTGGCAGAAGGTGTCTAGATCCAGAGCTGCTCAGCCTAGAGTGGTGGAAACTCCCCAGGTACACCTGTGGAACAGGTTTGAGGCCCTGAGAGCTGTGACAGAGAAAGACAGATCAAATGCCTCTGGAGGGGACGATGCCACTCCACACGTGACATGGAATGGGCAGAGAACGAACACCAGCAGGAAGAAACACCGGGTCCTCATCATCACCGGGTCCTCCATCCTATGAGGACTGGAAGGTCCCATCTGCCAGCCTGACCCCATGACACAGGAGGTCTGCTTCATGCCTGGGGCTTGGGTTCAGGACATCACGGAGAGGGTCCCGGCCTACATCTGACCTGCAGACCAGTACCCCATGGTTGTCATCCACGTGGAAATGAGTGACGTGGCCAGGGGCAACCCTAACCACATTATGAAGGACTTTGAGGCTCTGGGGCCAAGCTTAAGGAGTCAGGGCACAGGTGTTTTTTTCCTCTCTTCTTCTGGTAAGTAGGTGGGAATGGTGACACGAGGCCTGCTTTGGCAAGGTCAACCGGCACTTATGGAGCTGGTGCTGCCAGGCAGACCTTTGGTTCCTAGATACTGACCCATGCTTTCGGGCGCGGGACTTGCTGGGGTGCGATGGACTTCACCTCTCTCCTAAGGGCAAGCGTGTCTTCTCTTCCAGGTTGGTTGATCTCATACGGCAAGCTTTAAACAAGCCTCGCTGGGGGAGGGGGCCACAGGAAGACGTGGAGACACCACCTGAGCAAGACAGGTGACACATGCAAGGAGTGCCCAGGTAAGAAACAGGGGTCCAGATAATCTTCCTAATCAGGGGGTGGCATGCGCAGCTATGCAAGGCCTTAAATGCCTATATACCAATGCTCGAAGTATGGGGAACAAACAGGAGGAACTCGCCCTTAGAATAACCAGTTCAAACACAGACATAGTAGGGCTTACAGAAACATGGTGGGATTCATCTCATGACTGGGCAGCTAGCATTAGGGGCTATATGCTCTACAGGCGGGATAGAGAAGTAAGGAAGGGAGGGGTTATTGCTCTATGTCAAAGAGCAATACATATCCTCTGCCAGCAAAATGGGGTTGGAGGAGGGGCAAGCTGAAGTGCTCTGGGTCAAGTTACAAGGGGGTCATGGGGAGAGGGATTTAACAGTGGGGGTCTACTACAGACCCGCCAACCAAGGGGAGGAGCTGGACTGGGAATTTTTGGGCCAGCTTGCAGAGGCACTTAAGGCAAGGGATGTAGTTGACATGGGTGATCTAAATTACCCAGAAATCTGCTGGGAGGAGCAGTCAGCCAGGTCAGACCATTCCAGGAGGTTCCTGGCCGAGATACAGGACCTCCACTTAACCCAGGAGGTGCACAGTCCCACCAGAGGAAATGCCCTGTTGGACCTGGTCCTGGCCACAGGCGATGATCTGGTAAGGGAGCTCCAGGTCCTTGACCACCTGGGTGATAGCGATCATCGATTGCTGGAATTCATCATCCAGAGCAGGGTGTCAAGGGCCTGAAGCAAGCTGGTAGCCCTAAACTTCAAGAGGGCCAACTTCAATGAGTTGAGGAGTTTGGTGGGAGAGGCGCTGGGGTTCTCAAAGGCAGGGGAACTCAGTGCCCAAGATGAGTGGTCGTTCCTTAAGGAGATGACACTCAGGACCCAAGGGGTGACGATCCCAACAAGAAGCAAAGGGGGCAAGAGTGCCCAAAATCCCCCCTGGCTCCTCAAGGACATCCGGGAATGCCTGGTTGCCAAAAAGGCGGTGTACACCTGTTGGAAGGTGGGGGGGGGGTATCTCCAAAGAAGAGTATACCTCCACTGCTCGGGCCTGTAGGGGGCCTGTTAGAAAAGCTAAGGCAGACATAGAACTAGGACTAGCATCCAAGATCAAAGATAATAAAGAAGTCCTTTTTCAAATACATAGGGAGGATGAAGAAGGCACTGGGAAATGTGGGGCCCCTGCAAGATACGCTGGGCAATCTGGTGGTTGCACCAGAGGAGAAAGCAGACCTCTTTAACAAATTCTTCATCTCCGCTTTCTTGTGCAGGGACCAGGATTCCCCCACCATGATTCAAGACAGACTCGAGGGGAATGCCTCCAGACCTAAGGTTGAGGAGTACTGGGTTAGAGAGCTTCTGGAGGGGCTAGAGATGGTCAAATCAGCAAGGCCAGATGCTATCCACCCCAGGGTGTTGAGGGAGCTAGCAGGGGTTATTGCAGGGCCCTTGGCATGGCTTTACAAGCGCTCATGGTGCTCAGGCCAGTTGCCAGATGATTGGAAGATAGCCAATGTGGTCCCCATCTTTAAGAAAGGGAGGAGGGAGGACTCTGGCACCTATAGGCCCATCCGTCTTACCTTAATCCTGCGGAAACTCTTTGAGAAGATCATCAAGGAATACATCTGTGATGGGCCGGCATCGGGGTTGATGTTCAAGGACAACCAGCATGGTTTCATTAGAGGCAGGTCAGGTCAGACCAACCTGATTGCCTTTAATGATCAGGTCACAAAAGCATTGGATGCAGGTGTCGCCGTGGATGTAGTCTTTCTGGACTTCAGCAAGGCCTTTGACACTGTCTCCCACCCCATCCTCATTAGAAAACTAGGCGACTGTGGCATCAATGCCTACACAGTCGGATGGATTGCAAATTGGCTGAAGGGTCATACTCAGAGGACGGGTCGTACTCAGGTGGACGGGTCATATTCGACCTGGGGGGAAGTGGGCAGTGGAGTCCCCCAGGGCTCAGTCCTTGAGCCCGCAGTATTCAATTTCTTTATCAGCGATTTGGACGATGGGGTGAAAAGCATCCTGTTTAAATTTGCTGATGATACCAAAATTTGGGGTGAGGTGGGCATGCTAGTAGGGAGGGAAGGACTGCAGCAAGACCTGGATAGATTTCAGGGGTGGGCTAACAAAAACAGGATGCATTTCAATACTGACAAGTGCAGGGTGCTGCACTTGGGCAGTAGTAACCAGCAGAACACTTATAAGATGGGAAACTCCCTTCTTGAGAGCACGGAGGCAGAAAGGGATCTTGGAGTCATCATTGACTCCAAGATGAACATGGGCCGACAGTGCGAGGTCATGGTTGGCAGGGCTAACTGGACCCTATCGTGCATCCACAGGTGCATCTCAAGTAGGGCCAAGGAGGTGATCCTCCCCCTCTACGCGATGCTGGTCAGGCCACAGCTGGAATACTGTGTCCAGTTCTGGGCACCCCACTTCAAGAGGGATGTGGACAACATTGAGAGGGTCCAGAGGAGGGCCACCCGCATGATCTGGGGACAGCAGGGCAGACCCTACAATGAGAGGCTATGGGACCTGAACCTGTTCAGCCTTCACAAGAGAAGGCTGAGGGGGGACCTGGTGACCATCTATAAACTCACTGGGGGGGCCAGAAGGGTTTGGGGGAGACCTTGTTTCCCCTAGCACCCCCAGGATAACAACGAATAACAGCCACAAGTTGTTGGAGAGTAGGTTTAGATTAGACATCTGTAAGAACTACTTCACAGTTAGGGCGGCTAAGATCTGGAACCAACTTCCAAGAGAAGTGGTGCTGACTTCTACCATGGGGGTCTTTAAGAAGAGGTGTGATGCCTACCTAGCTGGGGTCATTTGAGCCCAGTTTTCCTCCTGTCCAGGCAGGGGGTCGGACTTGAAGATCTACAAGGTCCCTTCCAACCCTACTTCTATGATTCTATGATATTGTTACTGTATTTTTTACCTGTTATCTTCACCTAAATACATTTTGATGCCACCTTCTTGTTGCTCCACCAGGGAGCAAAAGTATGCATTTCTGACATGCAAGGTGATACTTTCACATTTTCTGCCAACCTTGTCTTTCTGAAACAGTGTTAACCCTCAGTATTGATATTCCAGCCATAAGAGAGGTCCTACAAAATTTTGATTATACCAATTAAATCATAGTTACTTTCACAGGGTGTAGTTTCCAGCTCCTATTCTTTGTTCTCCATACTTCTCACATTTGTATACCTATGCCTGATGTACTGTGCATTTTGACCTACACGTTTCCTTTTTGTATAGCTTCCTGTTACAATATATTAAAAAACCAAAATCTAGTGTCCCAGAATCTCTAGACTAACTTTGTGAATGGGACAAGTCTAAAGGATGAACTGATAGTTTTCCACGTGTGGTTATCCTTATGCTCCTAAAGGTAATTTCAATTTCTAATGTAGTTAGAAGTAGACTTCTAATAATGTTTAAGGATTATTCTGGCATCTTGGGACTGGTCAGATGTAAAAATCCCTATCTATAACTCTCTTATTACTGCATAAGAAGGAATTGGAAGGGGGATAGGTTGACCATTTTACAACAGCCCTACAACACTGAGAGATTCTCTCTATACAGGATCACTGCCATAGTTCACTCTGCTGGCTTTCCAGTGGCTTTTTGTCAATTAAGTAGGCAGACCACACAGACTACAATTAAACATAACCTATTTCATATGGTGTGTAATGCTGTGCTTGGTTATGTTAATATTTCCTACTTCGCAAGGTGTTAGAGGTTAATTACTCTAATGCTCAATATTTTATATGTACCAAATCACAAACAAGAAACTCTACCTTAAGTGTTTTCAAAAATGTTTGTCAGACAAAGGCACATAGGTTTGCAATTATACAAAAATTAAAAATACAAATAAATATTTTCAAATAAAAATGAATGCAGCATTCAGACTAAATGGAATTATTCTGCAGACCTTACTCTGATTATCATTAGAGTCAGCAGAAATACGTAATAACTAGCTAAGACAGTGTGTGCGAAAGCAGTTTATTGAAGTCAGTAGAAAATGTGCTTGTGTAAGGACTTAGCCTTATCAACGTAGTTGAAAAACAAAACAAACAAACAATTAAAATAAATCTTTTTATCTCCTTAACCTTAAAAGTTTCCCTGCATCTCACACTGGGTCAGAGTATTTCCCAGACATCACTCTTGGCATTGTCTGCTTCAAGGAGCAAGAACCCATTACCTTAACTTTGCTTGATCTCTTGCCAAGTTTAGTTCATGGTGCTATTGACAGCCATCAGAAACCACACAAACAACAACAAAAAATGTACATGGTTCAGAGTAAAATAAAAAGAAATACTCAGCCTCTAGCATTATGTTTTCTTTTGGGATTCCATTAAAAACTGAAAAGGTTCTCTCTTCTCTTTTCCCCTAGACTCTTCTGAGCCTACAACATTTTTTGATGCAGACTCTTGTATAATTTAAGCAGTACTGTTCAATTTACACAATAATACTATATTGCTTCAACTCAGGGTGTAGTCTCAAATTTGGTTAACACATTACCTTCCACACAATACAGAATGTTGTAAGGAAAAATGCCATGGGTAATAACATAAAAACCTACTAATACAATATGTCTTATTTAATCATTTCACAGGAAGGAAAATCCAGGGTCTTGACTGGCATTCAGGAGACCCATGTTCTCTGCTCTGCTGTACTTCTCATGTTACTTTGTATGTAAGCCACTAAGGTCTACATCTATAAGGATTAGACAGGACCCTAATCATTTTCAAAATGTGAAACTCAAAGCCCCTATCTAATGCAATAGGTGCCTAAGTTGTTACCTGTAAAGTCCCCCTGGTGCTTAAAATAGTGCTGAGAAACATTTCAATTTTGGTAGTTCTGAGTATCTTGACACCTATGGCTAAGCAGTTTGGTGCTATTTCATGCCTAATATTCTCAAACTAGTAACTTTTCCACCTATCTCCTCTGAGGGCGTGATGTAGTAGATGTCCCTTTGTGAGCCCGTTGTCTCCCTGAACCTTAATACTTTGTCATGACCTCATGGGGCAATAGGACCCAGGAGGATACTCAGCAGGACTGAGCAGCCCAGCCTGCCCAACCTTCAGCAATTGCATTCCCTGCCTCCCAGTATGGTTGGTACCACATGGCCAAGCTGCATTGCAGGAGTGGGGAGCGCATTGCCACCAGTAGGATGTGTGTGTGTCTGATGTGGGTGTGTGTCATGCAGATGTGTGGTGTGGGTATATGTGGGTGTATGTTATGTGTGCAGCCAGGGGCAGAGTGGGTGGGTGGGCATGGTTGTGGAGCCAGGGGCAGAGTGAGTGGGTGTACAGCCGGGGGAAGAGTGGGTGGAGAGTGTGGTTGTGGACCCAGGGGCAGAGTGGGTGGGTGGGTATAGATGTACAGGTATGGGCAGAGTGGGTGGGTGAGTGGTTATGCAGCCAAGGGCAGAGCGGTTGTGGAGCTGGGGGCAGAGTGGGTGGAAGGGTGTGGTTTTGTAGCCAAGGGAAGAGTGTGTGGGTGAGTGTGGGTGTGCAGCCAGGGGCTGGGTGGGTGGGTGTGGTTGTGGGGCCAGGGGCAGAGTTGGTGGGGGTAAGGGTGTGTGTTCATAGTATGAGTCCCACAAGCACACCCCACAGATCACCCACATTCCCCTCACACTGCCATACATGCAGATCTCCATATCCACACCCCCTCACACAGTCAAGGCCCCCTCCCCCCACACATACTCCCACAAACCCCATACTCACCACACCCCACAGTGATCACCTAATAATAGAATTCACCATAAGACGGCGAGTGGGTAAGATAACTAGTAGGGTGAAAGTGCTAGACTTTAGGAATGCTGATATCAATGAACTCAGGTGATTAGTCAAGGATGCACTGCAGAGTAGGAGATTTGAAGAGATGGAAGCCCAAGAAGGGTGGCTGTGCCTTAAGGAAACGATCCTTCAGGCACAAAGCAAGACGATCCCCGACCGAGGCAAAAGAGGGAAAGGGGCCAGGAGGCTTCCCTGGCTGACCACAGAAATCCAGGGCAGCCTAAGGGCCAAAAGGGGAGCACATAAAAAGTGGAAACAGGGAGAGATCACCAAAGATGAATGTACCTCCTCTGCTCGTGCTTGTAGGGAGGCAGTTAGACAGGCCAAAGCTACCATGGACCTGAGAATGGCAACCCAAGTAAAAGACAACAAGAAATTGTTTTTTAGATATATAGGGAGCAAATGAAGGCCCAGGGAGGAATAGGACCCCTGCTAAATGGGCAGAAACAATTGGTGACAGACAGGGGGGACAAGGCTGAACTCCTCAATGAGTTCTTTGCCTCAGTGTTCCTAAGTGAGGGGCACGACAAGTCTCTCACTGGGGTTGTAGAGAGGCAGCAGCAAGGCGCCAGACTTCCATGCGTAGACCCTGAAATGGTGCAGAGTAATTTGGAAGAACTGGATGCCTTTAAGTCAGCAGGCCCAGATGAGCTCCATCCAAGGGTGCTGAAGGCACTGGCTGACATCATTGCAGAGCCACTGGTGGGAATATTTGAAAGCTCGTGGCGCACAGGCCAAGTCCTGGAGGACTGGAAAAGGGCCAACGTGGTCCCCATTTTCAAAAAGGGGAGGAAGGAGGACCCGGGCAACAATAGACCTGTCAGTCTCACCTCCATCCTTGGCAAAGTCTTTGAAAAAATTATCAAGGCTCACATTTGTGAGAGCCCAGCAGGACAAATTATGCTGAGGGGAAACCAGCACGGGTTCGTGGCAGGCAGATCGTGCCTGACCAATCTAGTCTCTTTTTATGACCAGGTTACGAAACACTTGGACACAGGAGGAGGGGTGGATGTCTTATACTTAGACTTCAGGAAGGCCTTCGATACGGTATCCCACTCCATACTGGTGAACAAGTTAAGAGTCTGTGACTTGGATGACTACACAGTCCGGTGTGTGGCAAATTGTCTGGAGGGTCACACCCAGAGAGTCGTGGTGGATGGGTCGGTTTCGACCTGGAAGGGTGTGGGCAGTGGGGTCCCGCAGGGCTCGGTCCTTGGACTGATACTCTTTAATGTCTTCATCAGTGACTTGGACGAGGGAGTGAAATGTACTCTGTCCAAGTTTGCAGATGACACAAAGCTATGGGGAGATGTGGACACACCGGAGGGCAGGGAACAGCTGCAAGCAGATCTGGACAGGTTGGACAAGTGGGCAGAAAACAACAGAATGCAGTTCAACAAGGAGAAATGCAAAGTGCTGCACCTAGGGAGGAAGAATGTCCAGCAGACCTACAGCCTAGGGAATGACCTGCTGAGTAGCACGGAAGTGGAAAGGGATCTTGGAGTCCTAGTGGACTCCAAGATGAACATGAGTCGGCAGTGTGACGAAGCCATCAGAAAAGCCAATGGCACTTCATCGTGCATCAGCAGATGCATGACGAATAGATCCAAGGAGGTGATACTTCCCCTCTATCGGGCGCTGGTCAGACCGCAGTTGGAGTACTGCGTGCAATTCTGGGCGCCGCAATTCAAGAGGGATGCAGATAACCTGGAGAGGGTCCAGAGAAGGGCCACTCGTATGGTTAAGGGCCTGCAGGCCAAGCCGTACGAGGAGAGACTAGAGAAACTGGACCTTTTCAGCCTCCGCAAGAGAAGGTTGAAAGGCGACCTTGTGGCTGCCTATAAGTTCATCACGGGGGCACAGAAGGGAATTGGTGAGTATTTATTCACCAAGGTGCCCCCGGGGTTTACAAGAAACAATGGCCACAAGCTAGCAGAGAGCAGATTTAGATTGGACATTAGGAAGAACTTCTTCACAGTTGGAGTGGCCAGGGTCTGGAACGGGGTCCCAAGGGAGGTGGTGTTCTCCCCTACCCTGGGGGTCTTCGAGAGGAGGTTAGATGAGCATCTAGCTGGGGTCATCTAGACCCAGCACTCTTTCCTGCTAATGCAGGGGGTCGGACTTGATGATCTATTGAGATCCCTTCTGAACCTAACATCTATGAATCTATGAATCTATGTCCATCCCCCCACATGCTTTGTCACCCTACATACCCACACCCCCCCACTAGCCTATATCCAGCCCCCCACAATATACAAGAGTAACACTTCATTTTAAACTATTGTGCCATCAACTCTGTGTACACTACATAAACACATGTAAATCAGGAAAAAAATATTTTTTTTGAAATCAAATTAATAATTTCTGTAGATATTTCCTTTTTAGAATATAAGTTGTTATTTTTCTGCTTCCAAAATGGCACAACCCCTTGCTGAAAGGAGTACTTCCGGGGGCAAGGAAACAGACATCTAGTGGTAAAGGTCAAGGGTTAGGGGGTAGGCCTTCTGATCACAAGATGGTGACCAGGGAGTGAAGCACTTGCCAAGGGGTGATGCTATCCATGCGGCCTTCGATGCCTTATCAAAACTCAGTGAGTTGCCCTCTGTCCAAAATAATTGGCCGCCCCTGTTTTACATGGCCAGCCCCAAAGGGTGAGTGGTGGGGGCAACGGAAGCTCTCCCTGAAGTGCTCCATTATTCATGATGGGCTAGTAGTAATAGAAGTCTATGATGAATAGTTTCAGAAGCGGATCCAGTGGAAGTAACTCATCATGGTGTCCTGTGATCAGTGGGGTCCCCCAAGGCTCTGTCCTTGGACCCATACTGTTCAACATCTTCATTAATGATGTGGACACTGGAGTCAGAAGTGGACTGGCCAAGTTCGCTGATGACACCAAACTTTGGGGCAAAGCATCCACACCAGAAGACAGGCGGGTGATCCAGGCTGACCTGGACAGGCTCAGCAAGTGGGTGGACGAGAATCTGATGGTGTTCAATGCTGATAAATGCAAGGTTCTCCACCTTGGGAAGAAAAACCCGCAGCATCCTTATAGGCTCGGCAGTGCTATGTTGGCTAGCACTAAGGAAGAAAGAGACTTGGGGGTCATCATTGACCAAAGATGAACATGAGCCTGCAGTGCGATGCTGCGGCTAGTAAAGCGACCAAAACACTGGCTTGCATCCATAGATCCATAGACGTCATTCTCTCCTTGTACACAGCCTTGGTGAAGCCGCAGCTGGAGTACTGTGTCCAGTTTTGGGATCCACGATTCAAAAAGGATGTGGAGAAGCTTGAGAGAGTCCAGAGAAGAGCCACGCGCATGATCAGAGGTCAGGGAAGCAGACCCTACGATGACAGGCTGAGAGCCCTGGGGCTCTTTAGCCTGGAAAAGCGCAGGCTCAGGTGTGATCTGATGGCCACCTATAAGTTTATCAGGGGTGACCACCAGTATCCGGGGGAACGTTTGTTCACCAGAGCGCCCCAAGGGATGGTGACTAGGTCGAATGGTCATAAACTACTACAAGACCGCTTCAGGCTGGACATAAGGAGGAATTTCTTTACTGTCCGAACCCCCAAGGTCTGGAACAGCCTGCCACCGGAGGTGGTTCAAGCACCTACATTGAACACCTTCAAGAGCAAACTGGATGCTCATCTTGCTGGGATCCTATGCCCCCAGCTGACTTCCTGCCCTTTGGGCAGGGGGCTGGACTTGGTGATCTTCCGAGGTCCCTTCCGAGGAGGATGCTCAGTTTGTGATCACCAGGAATCCTGGTTTTCTGTAATAAAAAATCACAAATCCTTGGATAACCCCCCCCCCCCCCAATCAGTGATTAAAATGAAAGGCCTCCTCATTCCCCCACCGCTCCCCCAGCCCTGCTGGTTCCCCTCAGTCTCCACCCCCCTCCCCCCCAGCCTTACAGCTCATTACTCCCCTTCACAGGCTTTTAGCCCTGCTCATGATCCTCACTTCCCTCTCAGTGCCCCCAGCCCTGTTGGTGCCCCTCAGCCCCCACACACAGCCCCTTGCCCACCCCAGCCTTGCTGGAGAGGGACCCAGCTGCCAGGGATATAGAGCCAGGGACCCAGGTCCACAGCCTCCTCCCCCTGGCAGGAGGTGGTAGCTGCTGCAGGGGAGTGGAGCCTGTTTCCTGCCAGGCTGCCTGCTGGCTGCCTGTTGTGGGCTCAGGAATGGTGGGAACAGCTCCCCACTACTGCACACAGTCCTGGGGGTAGGGGGGAGAAGTGGATCCCATGACCCCCCAGATATGTGTGTGGGGCAGGGATAGGTTCAGGCTGCCCACTGAGGGCTTAGGCTCCCACCCTGCTGCCCTCCCCTGGGGCCTCCACAGCCCAGCATGTGTGACCAGATACTGCAGGAAGCAGGAAGGCCGTGTAGAGATCTCTTTGCTGCTGCAAGCTCTGCACTGCCCTGGTGACATATCCCTATGTCAGGGGTAGGGCAGCAGGGTGGGGAGTCTGAGTCCATAAAAGACATCCTACCCACATCCCTGCACCATATGTAAATCTGGGAGGCACAGGTCTCCCCTGCTCTACTAGGAGTGCATGCAGCAGTGGAGAGCCAGCCCTTCCCCCACACTCATCGCCTGGTCGAACTGCCCATGGCCCTGTCTCTGCTGGTGCCCTGTGGCCATGCATTGCAGTCCCAGGCCCCAAGCTGCCTTTTGCTGACCAGTTGGGCAGCAGCCCCAGCCCCAACCCCAGTCATGCCCCCTCCCCCAAATTTGCATTCAGGAGCTGGTCTCCAGGCTCCCTGGTGGTTATGAGTATATACATGCACATTGCACCCCCTGCCTGACCACTCCTCCCACTCCCTACAAGCCCCTTGGAACTCTGCCAGTTTTATACATATATAAAACATTTAAAATTGTGATTCAATAAAAAATGTAGTATACATCATTAAGTTTTAACAAGCTGATAAACTGAAAAAATGTACAATACAGTGGGTGTATCTACACAGGAACATTTACTACACAGTGAATTAAATTACTGCATAATATGGGTGCATGTCTACAAGTGCACACCTATACTGCACAGTATCTATAGTAACTAACCCCAGCTTGGGGAGACATTTGACACCTGAATGATTCAGGTATAAAATGTGTGACCAATTAGTTACTGCACAGTAACAATGTATAGATGTGTTACTGCACAATAATGCAGGAGCCTCCCAGATGGGTCTGCCAAGCCACTAGGAGGCCAGCAGGAGCCCCGGCCCAGGGCTCCTGCCTGGCGCCCTCTCCTGCTGCTGGGCTGCACTGCTTTCTGGGCAGATGCTAGCTGCAGGGTATAAAAGCCTGCAACCATTTTGTGCCTTGGGGCACACACTCCAGAGAGCTAGCAGGAGCTGCTTGCCGCTGAAGCACCCCAGTAGACCCTATGTGCCCACAGGCTGGGTCTGACTGGACCATCCCCTTCCTGAGCTGCTCTCTGGCCACAGGTGAGTGCTGCCAAGGACTGCAGCTGACTACACACTTTGCTTAACCCTGCAATACTCCCCAGGCTGCTGGCCCTGCTGGCTGTGATACCAGGGGCAGCACCCACTCCCCTGCCCACCTCTGTCTCTTTGCAGAACCATGGTGAAGTGCCTTGACCACATGGCTCTAACTCCCTAGCCATACCCCTGTTGAAGGTGCTGCTCCCAGCCCTCCAGGGATGGTATTTCAGGGCCAGCCGCATGGGGGCCCAGTCAGCCAGTGTGGTGCATGACATTCTCCTCCTCCCCTGCATCCAGCCCCAGCCCCATCTGTGTGTGCCCACCTGTATGGAGCCCCAGGGATGCAAACTGGACCCTCTCTTATGGTACTGTGGGTTGAGGAGGATATCCTGAGGCAATTTTCCCAGGGTGGGCACTTGAACACCCACATTTATGAGTCCCTGGAGTGTAGGGCCACTCCTGGTTAGTGCAGAAGTGCCACATGAAAGCCAAGGACCTGCAGGCCCAGTGGGTGGCCATGACTAGCCAGTGGGGCCCCAAGGATCATGTCCTTTATGTGGGAGCTGATCCGCATTTTGGCAACCTGAGAGTCCATGACCATACCCCACCCTGATACCTTTGGTGACAGGACCTCAGGCCTTCATTGCCCCATTCTGCACTCCTCCTCAGCTGCTGGGGTGGGGCCTGGTGGGCACTGTCCCTCAGCCCACTGCACACTGCAGACTCCAGGCAGACCTGGATAACACCTGGCATGGGGAGGCCCATGATGAGCTGCCAGCCTCACCATCCCTGGGCCCATGGGAAGTCCCACACTGGGGAGCAGGCCCTCCCAAACCCTCTCACCCCACTCCCAGCCCCAGTCTCAGCCCCCCGTCCTTGCCTAGGGGACATAGGGGAGAGGCCGCAGGGGCTCGAGGACCCCAAGGGTTCTTAATAACAAAGGGACTGGAGGGTCGTTAATCATCCTCAGAACATCAGTGAAGCTTCATGAAGTATTATCTCTGTAGGTTGGTGGATTTTAAGGGTTTGGTTGGTCAGATATTGGCTTACAGCCCAGTCCCATCTGACACCACCAGAATGCACAGGCACACCAAAAGTTGAATCAAGAAAGTATATTAATAAACAATCATAAACAACATTAACCAGTATGAATTTACAAACAAACAAACAAACAAAACCATATACAGGGATTTATTACCAGCAAGGGAACAGATTACAAACACTGAAGACACTGGGGGCCAGTATACTGCAGCAGCCTGGTACAGTGAACTGATTATTCACTATACTGAGGTTTTCTACTCTTTTTACCTTCATGGATACTCAGAATCTCAGGATCAGGGTGGGTAATACATTATCAAATTCAAATGAATGCTGAGGTGGAGGAATACCAGCTCCAGGTAAGTCTCCAATAGCTCACCAAGATACCCAGATACATTCCCATTCCTTAAACTCACACATTCTCACACACTTCAGATCCACTAAGCAACAGACACACACAGCTCAGACACTTTATTTACTACAAAGAACCAAGAAAGCCACGAGCTCCTCCCTTGCGCCACACAACGAGGGCTTAGGCCTGAGAACAGAGAGCATAGAGCAAAGAGCAAAGGACAGAGAGCTCAGAACAAAGAGCTCACACACCTTATGAACCTTGCAATCACCCCCTACATGTCAATCAAGTTTTATCCAATCAATCACAGGAATGACCTATCAATCAGATGTTCATCACAGATCAGGTTAATCAGGTGTCTTATTACTTCACGGAGGATTGGATACTTTTCCCAAACAAAAAAGGTTATTTTGCATGTATAATATATGTATCTAGGTCACAAAATTATAAAAGGGCATATGGTCAGTTTTTTTCTAGAGCCTTTGTCCCTTCTATTCAGGGGCACATGGCAGGTCACTCTGACATGGGACTAAATCTGGTCCCAGGTCTGCTGCATGTATAGACATCAGCCTATTCTCACTTACTGGGCAGGTTAATGCAATATAAATATAATTATAGACACAACATTCCCTTAACAGTCTGCCCTGAGGAAAAAAAAAAAAAACTAGAAAAAAATGTTTATTACAAGCAAGTGAACAGATAACTTATATTTATGTTTATATATATATATTTATAACTTTATATATATATAATATGTTTTATATATTTATGGCTACCAGGGAGGAGCTCCATCCTCCAACCACATAGCTGCCAGCACTTGGCAGCCATGCTGAGGCCAGGGGTAACTGCCAGCACATGGCAGCCCATCTTAAGGGCTCATCCCCACTCACACAGCCCTGTCAAACCCCTCCCCTTCCTGGGAGCTGTATGCCCAGTGTAGGGGCAACACACAGCATTTCCTTCCCTGCCAACCCTGCATCCCGACTCCATCCTTGCCCCTGCCCCTGCCCCTGCCAGCAGCACCCATTGACCCAAGACTCCAGTTCAGCCCCTGCCAGCAATGACCAGTGCCCTATACTGCTGATGGCCATGGTGCTGGCCGCATCAGCCTTCCCAGCTCCCACCCTGCCCAGGCCCCAAGACAGCCACACAACCACCAGGGCACCGTCTGTGGAAGGCTCTGGCTGACCCCCTTCTCCTGCACTTCTGCCCTGCTAACCTGCCCCGCCCCCGCACCCGACCTCCTGCCCACCTACAGGACTACCCCAGGAGACATAAGTGTGAGGGTGCATATATATATGTGTGTGTGTGTGTTGAATTATGTTACAGGGAAAAATGGAAAAAAAATACTGTACCCTAACCTAAAAAGACCTAGAAATCTTCAATGCATTATTTCTTTCTTTCTTTCTTTCTTTCGGCAGCACATATACTAAAATTGGAATGATACAGAGAAGATTAGCATGGCCCCTGCGCAAGGATGACACGCAAATTCGTGAAATTCTTTCTTTCTTTCTTTCTTTCAAGATGGCCGCCGACAGCTGAAGCCCTTCTAAGCTCCTCCAGCTCAGGTGCTTTCAGCTCGTTGCCTCGCACTCCCTGCTCCCCTTTTCCTGTCCCCCCCCCAAAACAACCCTTGCCTCTCCCCACCCTGTCCCTGGGGACCCCCCCCCCTGCCCCTTCCCCCCACTTTCTGAGCCTTTTTCCCCTGGGCTCTGGCAGCCTCGTTTGCCTCTGCCCCTCCCCCACCCCCGCCTGAGTTCTCCCTGTGATTCCTGCTGCCTCCCTCCCCCAGGGCCCCTTCCCTTGGTCCCTGCCATCTGCCCCTGCCTTGGGGCTTGCCCTGAGCCCCTACGGGGTTGCTCTGCCCCCCCTCAGGCCGATTTTGGGGCGTTTCCAGCCCCCTCCCAGTCCCAGTCCCCGGGTCAGCCTGAGGCTTTTTTTTTTTTTTTTTTTTTTTTTTTTTTTTTGCTGCGCTTCGCAGTTTAACCCTGTCCTGGCGAGGAATGGCGGCTCCTACGCCTGGCAGCTGGCATGAGGATGTCTCTCAGGACCTCCCACTGTCTCATGGCCTGAGGGTTCATGCCCCTCTCCATGTGGGGCTCGAGGCTTGCGTGGAGGCTCTGGCCGCCCTCCTGGGATGGCGTACCATCCGCTACGCGGGGCGCGTGAACACGGTCCCGATGATCTATTTGAGCAAGCCCGCCTTGGTTGACAGGGTGTGTGCGGAGGGCCTGGACATTGCGGGCATCCACTACCCTGTCACGCCCCTAGAGACTCAGGCAGTGAGGGTGGTGATTTCCAACGTCCCACCGCACATTTCCAATCGGGAGCTGGCCAGGGGACTCGAGGCCTATGGGGTTCCTGCGAGTCCTTTTCGCCGCCTGCCGATGGGAAACAAGAACCCTCAGGGCAAGCACGTCCTGTCCTTTCGGAGGCAGGTCTTCATGCTCCTCAAGGAGGGCCCCCAGTCGCTGCCTCGCTCCCTGAGCCTCACGCTCGAGGGGCGGCGGTTTATTATCTATCTATCTGTGGGAGAGACCACGTCCTTCAAGTGCGGGGGCTCCTCCCACCTGGCCGCGCAGTGCCCTCGGAGCAAGGCGGCCGGACCATCGCCGCCTGCGGCAGCGCCGACAGACGGCGCGTCGACGTCTGGGGCACGCGGCAGGCCCAGGAAGGCTGGGAGCTCTTCCTCCCGACCTCCTTCCCCCCCCATTCCATCTCAGGGGACCGGGGTCTCCAGCGGGAAGCCATCGTCCAGCCGAGGGGCTGGTGCTACTACCATGGCCCCACCGCCCCCTCCCCCGTCTGTGGCGCCCCCTGCCCTCGGTGCGGCAGCCCCACCAGGTGGAGAGGCGGACGCCTCCCCTTGCCCCCTGCCTGCCCCGGCCGAAGTGGCTGGGGTGGCCGGGGACTGCGGTGCTGGAGCCTCATCGCATGATGGGGCTCGGGCATCCTCCCTACCACCCGAAAAAGAGAGGGAGATGAGGGGGGCCTCTCAGGACACCCCATCCCTGACAGACCCCTCCTCGGCCAGTGCCGAGGACCCCCCCACTACAGAGCCGGACCCCGTTCCGGCTGCCGCACCACCCGCCCCGTCGGATGTAGCCACCGACGAGGCAGACTTAGCGGGTGGGGGGGAGGGGCCTTCAGGGGTCCCCCTCCCCTCGCCTGTCCCCCAGCCCCTGGAGTCAGGCGGCAGCAGGGATAGTGGCGAATGTCTCTCTTCCGGTGGCCTGGCCCCGGGGGTGGCGGGAGAGCCCGCTGCCCCTTTGGTCACGCCCCAGCCTACCGGAGCAGATGGGGAAGTTAGCGAGATGGAGATCCAGCTCTCGGAGTCTCGCAAGAGACGTCGTGAGCGGGATGGCCCCTCCCCCCCCAAGAAGACAGGGAATGTCCTCACGGAGCCGGTCCTCGACTCGGACGACGAGAGGCGGCTGATGTGCTTGGACATCGAGGGGGTCGACGCTGCAGTTGCGGGCGAGCTCCCGCCGGGGGTGCGGCCTCGCCGCTCTTCCGTGGGCAACATCCACCCCAAGCTGGCGGAGCCCCCCTGGGTCTCTCCTGACTATGGGGGACTCCTGTCCTTGCTGAAGCTAACCAAGGGGCAGAAAAATGTAGCGGGGCACATCACCCAGTGGTGTGCGGACCCCAAAGTGTTTGTCAAGGCTGCCAGGGCGGCAGTCAAGCTCATGAAGCAAGATCGGGGCACACGTCAGATGGCCTACCGTCTGGACAAGCTTGCCCAGAGGGTGAGAGTGGAGTGGGGCCTGGGCGGGTCCCTCGACTAGAGTAGGGCACGGTAGGCCTTCCCTGACCTGTCTGTATTGCCTTGCTCTGCTCTTGGGTGCTCGCTCTTCCACCCGCACTCTGCTTTGCTCCTCCTCTCCCACCCCCACCCCCATGGCAGCCACAACCATTGGCACCTTCAACGTCAACGGCTGTCGAGACGCGGTGAAGCGCGAGGCCGTCCTGGAGCTCCTGCGGCAGAAGAGGCTGGCCATCGCCTTCCTACAAGAGACCCACTCTGACAGGTTCAACCAGGTGGCCTGGCGGGCTGCCTGGCGAGGACAGGTGTTCCTGAGCCACGGCACCAACCTCCGCGCGGGGGTCGCGACACTCTTATCGCCGCAGCTGCAGCTTGACGCGGCGGTGCCGCGGGAGGTCGTCCCCGGCCGCCTGCTGACCGTCCGCGTCACCCTCGCGCAACACCGTCTGCTGCTCGTCAACATCTACGCGCCCTCCGATGGCCAGGAGAGGGTCGCTTTCTTTGAGAGCTTGGCTGCCCTCCTGCGCGACGCTAGCGAGGATGATGACCTGCTCCTCCTCGGGGGCGATTTCAATTGCACCACTGCCCCGCGCCTCGACCGCACAGGGCCTGAGCCCCACCTGCCCTCCGCTCGCAAGCTGCAAGCTGCCCTGGAGGGGGCAGACCTCGTGGACGTCTGGCGAGCCCTGCATCCCGATGCGCGCCAGTACACCTGGGCCAAGACGAGTGCCGGCGGTCTCACCATGGCTCGCCTCGACCGCCTTTATATCACCAGGCACCACCTGCCACTCCTGCGCAGCAGCCGCATCGCTCCCTCGGGTCTATCAGATCATGGCCTGGCCTTCAGCGAACTGAGCCTGCCGGGGAGAGCCTGTGCACGGGCACCGTATTGGTGTTTGAACGTTAGTCTGCTCCAGGACTCTTATTTCCGGGACTGCTTTGCCCACTTTTGGCGGAGGTGGGAGGCTGCGAGACCGAGCCACTCCTCCTGGAAGCTGTGGTGGGACGTGGGCAAGGTCCAGACCCGAGCCTTCTGCCAGCAGTACACCCAGCTGGCCGCGAACGAGACGCGCCGCCGTATCCGGGAGTTGGAGGAGGACGTGGCGGAGCTCGAGGCTGCTCTGCTGGCCGCCGGCAGCGACGCGGCACTGAGCGAGAGCCTCCGGCTCCGCAGAAAATGCCTGCGCGACTTGGCGGAGAGCGCGGCCCGCGGCGCGAGGATTCGCGCCCGCTGCCAGGAGCTGGTGGAAACCGACGCCCCGACCCGCTTCTTTTTCGACCTGGAGCGGCGGCGGGCAGCGAGCAAAGCCTTGGACCATCTCAAGACTCCTGAGGGCCGGGTCATTACAGAGCCGGGCGAAGTCCGCGAACGTTCCGTCGCCTTCTATCGCGACCTGTTCGCGGCCGAGCCGTCATGCCCCGAGGCCACGCGGGAACTCCACGAGGGCCTACCGCGTCTCGATGCCCTGGAGGCCGGCGAGCTGGAGCGGGACTTGTCCCTGGAAGAGCTGGCGGCCGCCACGGCCGGCCTCGCCTCTGGCAAAGCCCCGGGCCTCGACGGGCTGCCTGCCGAGTTCTACAAGACCTTCTGGCCTCTCCTCGGCCCCAGCCTCCTGCGCGTTTTCCAGGAGAGCCTCGCCGACAAGGTCTTGCCGATCAGCTGCCGCCGAGCGGTGCTGACCCTGCTGCCCAAGAAGGGAGACCTGGGCTACATGAAGAACTGGCGGCCGGTCTCCCTGCTGTGCGCGGACTACAAGATTCTGGCCAAAGCGCTGGCCACCCGCCTCCGCGCGGTCATGGCCTCTCTCACCGGGCCCGAGCAGAGCTACTGCGTGCCGGGCAGGACCATACAAGACAACCTGTTCCTGCTGCGGGACCTGCTCACGGCCAGCGAGCTCTTTGGCCTCGACGTCGGCCTCCTCTCTCTCGACCAGGAGAAGGCCTTTGACCGCGTGGGCCACGCCTACCTCTTCCGCACGCTGGAGGCCTTTGGCTTTGGGCCCCTCTTCACCGGGGCCCTCCGGGTCTTGTACCGGGACATTTCCAGCCTGCTCAAGGTGAACGGGGTGCTTTGCGCTCCGTTCCCCGCGCGCAGGGGCATTCGCCAGGGCTGTCCGCTGTCGGGCATGCTCTACGCCCTGGCCATCGAGCCGCTGTTACACGCGCTGCGCCGCCGCCTGAGTGGGGTGGCCCTGCCATCGGCCACGGGCCCGTCCGCTGGGCCTCGTCTCCGGCTGTCGGCCTATGCGGACGACGTCACCGTCTTCCTCGCCACCCGGGAAGACGTGCGGGCTCTGGCAGATTGCCAGCGGGCCTACGAGCGCGCCTCCTCCGCCCGCGTCAACTGGGGCAAGAGTGACACTCTGCTGCTTGGCGCATGGACTGGCAGGCCTCCGCCGGACTTGCCGGGGGGCCTCGCCTGGCGCCGCGAGGGCCTCAAGGTCTTGGGCGTGTTCCTGGGGCCGACGACCTTCATGGCGCGCAACTGGGACGGCCTCGAGGAGGGAGTGGAGGCCCGCCTGCAGCGGTGGCGCTGGCGCCTGCCCAGCCTTTCCTACCGGGGGCGCGTCCTCGTCATCAATAACCTGGCGGCGGCCACCCTGTGGCACCGCTGCGCGGTGCTGGACCCTCCGCCGGAGCTACTGGAGCGACTGCAGCGGCTCCTGGTCGATTTCCTGTGGGACGGACGCCACTGGCTCCCACGAGCTGCCCTCTACCTGCCCACCGGCGAGGGGGGCCAGGGCCTGATCGATCTGGCCAGCAGGGTGGCCGCCTATCGGCTGCAGGCCCTCCAGCGGCTCCTGTACACCGAGGGCCACCTCCCGTGGCGACAGCTGGCGTGCCGATTCCTGCGGCGAGTGGGGGGCCTCGGCTTTGACCGGGAGCTGTTTCAACTGGACCTCACCTTCCTGAACGGGGCGGTCCTTCCCCCGTTCTACCGCAGCGTGGTGCGGGCCTGGCGGGCGGCCTTCCATCTCTGTCCCCAGGCCAGGCACCTGCGGTTCCCGCAGCTCCTTCGAGAGCCCTTGGTCCACAACCCGGCCCTGCACCGTGTCGTGCCGAGCCTGGCCTCTGCCAGCCTCACGGCAGCTCTCGTCGAGGCGCGCTCCACCCGCCTGAAGCACCTCCTGGACCCCGCTCGGTCGGACTGGCTGTCACCCGAGGCCCTGGCTGCCCGGCTGGCGATGCGCTCCGTCCGCACCGCGGGGCGGCTTCTGCGGGCCGTTAGGGCCGCCCTCCCGACGGAGGCAGCGACCGCCCTGGAAGCCCATCTCCAGACTCGCCGGCCCCTCCCCGCCGCAGACGCCGCAGAAGACGCCTTCCCACCGCTACCCGTCATCCCAGCGGTACCCGGCGAGCTGGCCGAGCGGCCCAACACGCTGCTCAGGCTCCCGGTGCCCCCCAGCAGCAATACGGGCTGCCCTTTTGGCACCCTGCCCCGCAAGGGCCTCTACATGTGGGTGGTGCGCACCCGGCACGCCCAGGTGCTCGCCGGCCGCCCTGACACCGCGTGGCGGCGGCGCCTGGCGCGGCCCGGGACCCCGGCGTGGCGCACGCTGTATAAGGCGCCCATCGCCAAGAAGACCGGCGACCTGCAGTGGCGGCTCGTGCACGGCATCCTGGCCACCGGCACCTTTGTGCGTCACTTGGACCCGGCGGCCTCGGCGGCCTGCCCCTTCTGCCCGGGGGTGCTGGACGAGGACATTTTCCACGCCTTCCTCGACTGCCCCCGGCTGCAGCCTCTCTTTGCCGCCCTGGGCGCACTGCTTCGGGTACTGGGCCGAGACCTCTCCGAAGACGCCTACGTCCACTCCTTTCCGTACCGGGCGGCCGAGCGGGCCACGGTCAGCCTGGCCAACTTCCTGCTGGGCCAGGCCAAGATGGCCACCCTGAAGAGCCGGCGAAACCAGCTCAGCGGCACCGGGATGGTCGACGCCCTGCAGCTCTTCCGCCTGCTGGTGCGGGCCCGCCTCTCGCTCGAGTTTGAGCACGCTGTCCTCCGGCGGACGGTGCCCGCCTTTGAGGAGCGCTGGGCCCTCGAGGGGGTGCTGTGCCGGGTCGAGGCGGGACGCCTGATCCTCGCTCTGTGATGCCACCGGCTGCTCAAGCCGCAGAGACGCGTCGAGCGGGCCGAGGCCCTGGACTTTTGCTCGTGCGGGTCGACCCCGGAGGCCTCCATGGGTGTCCCTGCTGGCAGAACTGTAAATACTGTAAATAGTCCTTATGTTCGTTGTGTTGGTTGGTTTTTTTTTTTGTCTAGAGTGTACGGGCAGGCCTTGCAGGCCATGAGCCCAGGCCTTGTCCATGAGGCCCAGAGCTTGGGGCATCCTTGTACATGCTTTTGACTGGCTCCGAGTCATCACCCTCCGGGGAATAAAGGTCTCTTAAAAGTCAAAAGTCTTTCTTTCTTTCTTTCTTTCTTTCTTTCTTTCTTTCTTTCTTTCTTCATATTTTTTGTCTAATAGGAAGGGTTTCTGGTTGAAGTGTATTTCCCTAATCAGTAACTGTCACCATTCAAAAGTACACAGATAATAACACTGTATCATGTCACAAGAAATGGAATACAAACAAGAGGGGAAAGGTAAGTGGTGATATAGAATCAAAGAGGAAATTCAGGACTGGTAGTAGTTACAAACAGACTAATTTAGAGGCTAATATGAGACATTGCATGCAGAGTTTTAATGACTTAGCTAATTCATCTCCTTAGAGTCCCTCTGTGGATACAAATATTGATTAAAAATAATTCATTTGCTAACAATTCCTGGAAAAAAATGTTCTCTCTGTTTTCTTTTTTTTTGCAAAGAGATACTTAATATTTTTACTACAGTATTAACTCCAACTAGCTGCAAATGGAACTGCTATATTTTATAAAAAATAATATGTTTATTCTGGCTAAAGAAATGAACACCTATTCCTTTAAGACTCAGTGCAGCATTGCACACTCTGGTTGGACTTCCCGAAGGATATTCTGTGCTCATTTTTGAACACAAATGAATTTGCTGTGGTGTGAGGGAAACTGACCACATGCATTTTGACAACCACATAATCTAATCTAAAATGACTGTGACTCTTCTGTAGGGCTATGCTTCTGGTAATAGTGGTGCAGCTGCACATCTACCGAAAATAATGTGCAGTAATTTGTATTATGCACACAAGTCCTGTTTTGCAGTAATGAAGAATATATGGCTCATTTCATACTTATCTTCATTTGTTTTTCTGTTTTAATCAGATTATTTATTATCGTTTTCACCTATTATTTAAATCCATAAATCAGTGCAGTCATGTAACACAAAAGTCTTGTAATGGGGAAAGTTTCACTGTTTTTTGGTATGAACAGTCATTACTAAAAGAAAATTCTGGAAAAAATGGAGGTAAAAATTATCAGTTTAAACTGAACTCCTCATTTATGCAGATGTAATTTTTATTAACTTGACTGGATTTTCACCTCTCTTAGGCCAGATCTGAAAGTAATTTTTTTAAAGTTATGCCAGTGGAACAGTGAGGAGTAAAATTGACATTACTACATGGAACAGGTATGATTGACAGTCATCAGCCTTTGGAGACATGTGTGAGAGAAATTACACTTGCCTTCTCTAATGTCTAAAATATGCCTACAGTGTTCAGTTCATCATGATAAAGAAATCTGGAAGTGCAGTAGTGGGTGGCCTAGTTGTTCCCTTTGATAGATGTTGGAAAATATCAGTTCATTTAAAAAACAATGTATCTTAAATGAACATAAAGGGTTAACTCTACTCCCTGTACTTATATCTGAGATATGTCTATCTTGGGCATTGATTACCCCTACTATTATTCCATTTCTAAAATGGTTTATTGAAATTAATGGAACTGCAGTGTAAAATTAGAGTAATGTTGGTGAATAAGAAATCTCAATAATACAAAATGTTTCTAAAATGTATATTTTGTAGCATGTGAATTCTTTGAGACTCAGACAATTTTTCTAAGTTCTGTGTCCAAGTTATACTAAGTCTAGACTGTTAGGGGGTAGACTGATCACATACTTGCTTGGTTCTCCTGCTGGAAAAAGGTAAACCACTATCCTCTACTATCCCAGTATTCATCACAGCTCTCCCAGTACCCCTACTGGCACTTGGTCTGCACTCAGCTGCTCCAGCTAAGTGCCCAGTAAACCCCTGTCTCAGAGCTGAGGAAGCCTTTCCTTTCCTCCCCTCTCCTCTTCTCTAATGCCCCACCATGTCACATGGTCAATTCCAAATGTAGTTAGAAGTAGGTCTCTAGTAACTTTTTAAAAATATTTTGGCAGCTTGGGACCGGCCAGATGTAAAAAAACAACCCTGTCTACAGCCCCTTTACTTCTACATAAGAAAGAGTCACAAGGGGGTTAGGTTAGACATTTTACAGCAGCTCTATGACATTGAGATATTCTCCTTCTACAGGATCATTGTCAGAATTAGTTCTGCTGGCTTTCCAGTGGTTTTCTGTCAACAGAGTAGACAGAGTGGAAAGACTACAACTAAGTGTAACCTATTTCAACTGGTTTGCAATGTTGTGGTTGGTATGTTAATATTTCCTACCTCACAAGGTAGGAATTCATTACGGTTAATTCCTATAATGCTACAGTATTTGTATATGTACCAAATCACAAACAACAAACTCTATCTTAAGTGCTTTCACACTTTTTTGACAGGCATAGGCACACATGTATTCAGTTATATAAATTGTCCCACCATGCCACATGGGGGGACCCACACATACTGAAGGCCCCCAGGCACTTAGATCCCAGACTGTCCCCACATGTCCAAGACCCTATTATGAAGCATCCAGTGATCTACATGAAGACCCAAACACTGAGACCAAGGGAACCCCAAGACTCAGGCACATCCGCACAGCCTCAAACCCTGACACTCACACTAAACCAGGAACCCTAAACCGTAGGACTTGGCATAGCCTCATTGACCCAGACCCTGTTGCTCACAAACCAAGACAGGACCTCCAAGACTGAGGCATAGATAGCTCCACAGACCCTACATTTCAAAAGTCAGACCCAGGCAGAGATTATCTGAGCAGGGTGCAGGACCTGGGGCAAATCAACTTGTGCAGGGCCCCACCCCCAGATGCAAGGAAGCTGGCAGCAGATTCATTGGTGGGGGGAGGGGGGGGTTGCTGAGCAGCCAGGTGTGCTGCCTTCGGCGGTGGATTTGGTGGAAGATTTGGTGGTGGGGGAGGGTGCTGAGAGGCCGGACGTGAAGCTGGCAGCAGCGCAGAGTTGCTGTGGCCCCTCCATCCAGCTCCACAGGGGCCCCAAAGCACAGGGACTGGGGTAGTCACCCCAATTGCCCCCCCTGGGATGGCTCTGGACCCAGGCATCCACAAACAAGACCCCAGCCTGGACCCAGTCAGTTGTAGCAGGAGCCAGTGCAGGTGGTTTTGCTCTAGGGGCAGGGTGAGAACAGAACCACAGGACCAGGCCAGCATGAAACACACCCCCCATCCCACAAGTCATCACTGCTCACCATCCACCCCTAGATTTCTAACCCTCCCAATCAGTCTGCCTACCCCATGATTCCCTCCTGCCTCCCTGATCCTCTCCTGCTACCATATCACTGCTCTGCAGCTGCAGTCATACCCTCCATGTCCCAAATCACCCCTTCCCACAGATTACCCAGTGGACAGCTCTGACAGCACAGAGCATAGATTCTGACACCATGCCATCCTTCTCACAGGTAAGCCAGCAGCATGCAGCATGATCATTCACCCCCTCAGCCCTCAATCCCACTGACTGTGATTGAACCCATGAGCCAAGGGCTATTTTTTCCCTGTATCTTTGCCACAAGAGTACCAGTCTGTCTCCTCTAATTTCTCCTCAGTGGTCCCCAAATACTCAGACTCAGACCAGTCCACCTATCTTAGTGCAGGGAGGAGGAGGCTAGCATGGCACAACACTCATTCACACCCCTCTTCCCAGTTCAAAAATGGACCCACCCACCTGTAGCAGGAGCTAGTGCAGGTAGTCTGGCTCTAGGGGCAGGGTGAGAGCAAAACCTCTGAACCTTTTCACATCCGGAAAGTGCATTATCACAGATTACAGAAAAATTAGGATTTGGGGTTACTTTTTTTTAACCGAAAATTGGGGATTTTTATTTATTTATTTATTTTTCCTTTGATTTATTATTTTCTTTAAATCAAAGAAAACCAGGATTTCTGCTGGTCACTTCAGGACAGGTGACAGCTATTCACTGGCACTGGTGCATGCTCAGGCCTAAAATCTTGGTCATTACAACATAGCAGTTCAAAGGTTCACAGCTGCTGGAACCTTCTGCCCTTCAGACCCACTGAGCATGTTCAATGCTTATGCAAACTGCCCAACTTTACACAAACTACCTAACTCTACGTAAAAACACTAAACAAGCCAGGATAGATTCCAGCTTGTAGCCTACGGTAGAATGGGGTGCCCACTGTTCTCTCATTGCCAGAGATCCTGGTTTTCTCTGATAAAAAAAAAAAAGTCCCCAATTTTTAGTTAAAAAATAGTAACCCCAAAGCCACATATTTCTATGATTTAAATGAAATACCATGAATATATAGATATACATATAGCGGTGTTTCATTTTAATCATGAGAAAATGTGGATTTGAGGTTCCCTTTTTTTTAACCAAAAACTGGGATTTTTTTTTTTTTTTATTAGAGAAAACTAAGATCCCAACTTATCACCAGAAATCCTGGTTTTCTCTGATAAATAAAAAACTCCACCAATTTTCAAATTAAAAAGTAACCCAAAATCCACATTTTTGCATGATTTAAATGAAATAAGAGAGTTTGACCCATTAAGTCCATTAGAAAACTCTTTATTGTAATGAACTTTCAATTGGGATTCCAAGGTAGTAGACATGCCAGTCACTTTCCATCACTTAAACTACAGCTTCAGCTTATAATAAAACTATGATACAAAGCTTCAGGTCCCTGAAAGTGAGGGGATCTTTTAACTAAATGAGATTTAACAAGTGGAAATGTAGTTACTGGTGAGGGCTGTGTGGCTAAGAGACTGTTTTTGTACTAATATATATAATTTTTTGTTTCTTCAAATTATACAGAACTTAGAAAAATTGTCTGAGTCTCAAAGAATTCACATGCTACAAAATATACATTTTAGAAACATTTTGTATTATTGAGATTTCTTATTCACCAACATTACTCTAATTTTACACTGCTGTTCCATTAATTTCAGTAAATCACTTTAGAAATGGAATACACACATAGAAATGGAATACACACACACGCACACACATACGTGCGTGTGCGTGTGTGTGTGTGTGTATGCATGTATTTATATATTAGTGTGTTTCATTTAGATCATGGAAAAATGTGGGTTTTGGGTTACTTTTTAAAATCTAAAAATTGGAGGATTTTTTTGTCAGAGAAACCCAGGATTCTTGCTCATCACTTCATTAATTAGTCTTTCTGCATCCCATTTCTATTGTCTTGTAATGTTTTCATGTTCCGTACTCCTGGACAGATGTCAGACAAGTGTCCCATCAATGGATGTACTCAGTATACCATCAGTTTTGAAAAGCATGAACCTAACTATAGCATCATATTTTATTGTAATAATATACTCACACCTTATTAACATTCCCTTCTAGACATTTATTTAGCATAAACAAATGGGAAAACAGTATTATTGAATATAAAATTGGCAGCAGAATAAAACAAAATTCATACTTATTATAAAAAAAGAATGCCTTTCTCCTCTATCTTTCTAGGTTTGTTTTTTTTCCCCACACAGTAGATGTGAGCATGAGGAGTTGGCGTACATTTATTTGTTACTAATGGCTATATACCCACATGGGAACCAGCAAAGAGTCACTTTATAGTCACAAATATGTTTTATGCTTAAATCTGCACCTGTTTAAAGCTCAGCCAAATTATGGTACATGGGTCACTTCTATTCTCCATTTTCTTTATGAATTAAAAGTAAAATGAATATGTATTTGAGCCTAGACAGCAGATGGTGTGCAATAGGTACAAACGTACTGTACCATATGTCTGCAAAATCCTTTCAAAAAGGCTTGGCAAAGTTAAACAATTTTAATTGACTTAGATAATATAAACACACACACACACACACATATATATATACATATATATATAGGTGTGATCTTTTTCAGTCTAAGGATATTTCAATTAAACCGTTATAATTGTGTCCCCATCATATTATGGTCATCAAGACTGAGTTATCAGAAAAGCCTTAGGATATTAGGTACCTAACTACATTACAATTCAAAGAGTGTGTGGGGTCTAATACCCTTCAGCGCCATTGAAAATTTTAACCTAAGTGCTAAAATCTAATGAAGAAAATTTACACATTTAATTATTAGGAAAAATCACATATTTGTTTTGTTTAGCAGGCGCAGCACTGCATGAATTCTCTTTACATTTAAACTGTTTTCTTGGCTGCATTTCTTTGTCAGACTAAGCTCATCACCATGGTATCAGAGTGCCTCATGCCAACTATAAGGATTAGGAACTTTTTTTATTATTATTATTATTTTACTATTTTAATGAAAACTTAAATTCTTTAAAAAACAGATGGGCCTGAAACAGTATTCTGGTCTCATGTCAAGTCCCATCCATTAGAAAATCAGAGCTACTATCAGTTGCCATGAATGGAATGAAGAATCACTATGGTAGTAGCAGTTGTGTGGCCCACATTAAATAAGAACTACAGCTTTTCCATTGAAAGACACAGGCTAATAATTATAGGACTCAATTAAATTTCACAGAAACAGTGGAGAAGATTGGTGACCACTGAACCACATAGGAATTGCTGAAACAATAGGGAACATAAGGTGTTTTTGAAGGGTACAGACAGGGAATGTGTGGGGAAAAAGTTTTTTACAATCAGTGGACAACACCAGATGGACCTGAGTCCTGGTATGGCATATTTCATCACTATGCTGCAGTCAGAAACTGTCTTTGGCAGTATTCTTGTTCTGGACTTTTACCATATAAGTAATTCATATATGAAATGGTGTATGGAGAAGCAGCCTCCAAGAATGGAACTTCCATTTGCAAAAAAGTATTGGGCCTGATGAATTAAATCCTCATAAAGTGAAAGGTTGGTTTATAATGTTAAGTACTGAACAATTATATTCTTAAATTATTAAAATATTTCTAACATTGTCTTCAGTTTAAAATCGCCATACCCTGTAATTTGTTTTAATTTGCTTTTATGCTTGAAACGGAGTAGTCCACTTCAAACACAGGATCAGATCCCGCTCCACAAATAGCTCTACTGATGCATGCAGGAACACTCAAAGTGTAGCCTGAGTAAGAGTGGCAGATTCTGGTTTGAAAAAGACATAAATATAAATATACAGGCACATGTTTTATGTGGCAACTGGTTTGGGACAGTGAAGCCTACAGGGTCTATTATAATCATAAAAGTCAGAGATGTGAAACACTTATTAAGTCATCTTTGCACCAGTGCTGAAGTGAATGTGAAGGAAAGCAGGTGCTGAGGAAATGAAATGGAACAGATAAATTACATGTAATATTGACTTAGATAAATGTAAGCCTATAAGAAGGTCCTATAATTTATTTATGCTTTGTTGTTTGGTTCAGCAAGAAGAGGAATGAATGTCCCCTTTAAGGTTAATGTAGATCTGAAGAGAACAAATAGATTATATTTTTAAAGTGGTACAGAGAGCTCATTAGCATGAGTAATATGTATTTATTAATAGATTTATGTTGCTTTAGAAGCATTTCAGACTTATAAAGGGAAGCATCCCACCTGGTACAACCCTTTGAGCTGCTTCAGAGGCAAACTGATTTGCATCTACAGCTCTTATAAGATGTGACAGTTTGTGAATGCTTAAACTGACAGCAGACTGTGAGTAATAGCTGACTTTATCTTCACATTCCTATTGTTCATCTAGGAAACCACAGACTGTCAAAGTCAAGCAGTGTGAAAAACATGGCACTTGGACAAACTTTTCTGTAAGGCATAAAACATTTTTCTTTTTCTTATCAGAAATAATAAACACCTGGGACAGTTACAAATGGTCAAGATGGACTTCAGCCCTGTCACTGCAAGTCCTTCATTGTGATGGTAGAGTTTTCCAAGTTGAACAAAGTGTTTTGCTGAGGGCAGTAATGTGTGAAGGAAAATTTGGCTGCTTGACATGTGTTTAAAAATGCTACTTGGTGAACATCTATACACATGTAACCAATGTGCACCGTGGGCTATTCATAGCATTCTTTCTGATGCTTTGGTACTGCTATTTTTTAAAAGTAGCAGCCCATGTAAGTGGCTACATTAACTTAGCTCTCTTCTGCACAAACAGAATAGGTGATACATTCACTGATAATACCAGTATCCCTGGTATCATATTTACTCAAATCCAAGACAACCCTGAATTAAAAACAACCTCCCAATAATTAGATAATATACATGAAAATTTTGTGAATCTGTTATTGTTTCCATGGATAGAATCTAATTATTTGAAGATCACCCTAAATTCATCCCTCCTGCTGCTGTAGCAGGGAAAGCAGTGGTAGAGGGAAGCCTTTGAGTGATCAGGCAGTGGTGGGGCAGGCAGTGAAGGGAAGTGGTAAGGGAAACAAGGTGGGAGAGGTAGTAAGAGGGGGTAGGTGTTGGGGGAGAAGGTGGTAGGGAGGTCTGGCAGTGCACCTTTGGGTGCCTGTCACTTTAAGGGCAGAGTCAGGCAGCAACCAGGTGCCTGACAGTGGCAGCCATTTTGGGGAACCAAGTATGAAGAGGCTGCAGTTTTTTATTGCTAGCCCAGGCAGAAACATTCCCTGGCATAGCTGCAGCAGGAATGTTTAGAAGGTAAGAGCAGAGGCACTTGGTCCTGGGCATGACCTAAAACTGCACCCAGCCAGAGAAGGGTGGCTTGGTGGGGCTCCTGGTGGCATGGGAGCCCTAGGAAATGCCAGGCTAGTTACCAACCTGGTGAAAGGCAGGTCAGGGTGCCTTAACCCCTACCCCATGATTCAGTGGGTAAAAGGGCTAGGCACAGCTATGGCCACCTGAGCCCTAGGTGGTGGAAGACCCCAAGAGAGGAGTGGGGGCCAGGCATGGCTACGGCCACCTGAGCCTGCAGGGAAGTAAGAACCAGAGGCCCCTTGTTGGGAATAGTTTTGAAGACCCTGAGAGGGCAGGGATGTAGGTGGCGCCACACAGAGTATGGTTGAAAGGAAGTAGTTCTGAAGGGCTGTGCATGCGGGGAGCTGAGTAGGGATGAATGGGGAGTAGGCCTGAAGGGCAGTCCCAAGGGTGTGTTGAATAGGGATGAACTGGGAGTAAACCTGAAGGGCAGCACAAGGGCCAGCACCATGAGTAATTCAGTGTGCGAAGGATGAGCAGACCCCAGGGTGGGGTGTTGGGTAGAAGCCCTAGAATGGGCATAGTAGGAACCCCACATGTGGGAAAGGGGGAAAGGTATCTTCATGGATGCCTGAGGCCATAGTTTGGGCCAGTGGTTGAGTGTGGGGCTCAGCCAGTGAATTAGGGTGAGTCCTGACCCCAGTAAGTCATCCACTGTAAGAAGGTCAAGTGTGGGTCAAAAGAAAGACCTAAAGGTTGAGCACAATGACCTGCTGCTCCAGGGAAGGAGGGAGAGTCCCTGTGAGACCCTGGAGCACCAGTCGTGGTATGGGCTCCAAACATCAAATAGATACCATCTGCAAGGCATGGGCTGAGGTATAGGGGAAGTTTCAGAGGCACAGATAATGTCCCTTGGCATCAAGGCAGGGAATGGCTAGCCTCCCACCTAATTAAGACATCAATTATTGAACAACAAGGAATTGCAGGTGAGAGAGGCAGGTGGTTATCTCAGAAACAGGTGGGTGGGCCTACCCCTAAACTAGCCTGGGAAGGCCCCCTGTTACAGGGGTATGCGGGGGGAGCAGTGGGGATCAGGTGAGGGGGAGGCAGTGGAAGGTCAGTTGTTGGGTGGCAGAAAGTAAGAGAGGCTGTGTAGAAGTGTAGCAAAACCCCCTGTTTTTCATTTTTTTATTGCATTCACTGTCCTTCCCCAACCATTTCTGACTATTTTTCTCCCTTTCTATTCGCTATAGATAAGTATAAGTAATCTAAGATGTAGGATAAGCTTCAAACATTTTTATTTTGGCAGCAAGTTTTTGGTTTTGGATATCTACTGTTTTATATTATATTACTATTAGGCTTGTATTGATTTTTACTGTTGTATATTGTATTATTATCATTTTTGTATTGATTTTTATTGCTTCATATGGATATTGTATGGTTTAGGCCTGTGTTTGTAAGTGAACCAAAGTCATGTCAAGTTTCCATTTTATGTCAAGTCTCCTTCTTGTGTCCTCTGCCCGGGCATCCCCCTGTGTCGCAACTATATGAATCATGTATCCCTCCCATGTAAATTGGTTCCCGGATGAATGAGTGTGATTGGGAATGATTGAAATACAATGGCCTCTACTGAATGGCCTGTAATGACTGGGCCATCACCTCGCATTGATTCATCCAGGAACCACGGACCTCACCCAGGAACAGAGACAAGAACAGCATTTGAAAGACAAAAGACCCTGCAGAACCAGCAACTCTCACCTTTACAGACACTCAAAACTGCACACATACTCAGTATGCCAGGGGCTGACCCTTGCCTGGGCATGCCTCCTGTCACTAGGTTCACACAAGGTCTGCCACCTATCCACCCAGAGGACCTGTCGGTGACCCTCTTCTGGACAACATCTACTGGATAAGGACCCCTTTCCAGCCTGGATAGGTAGATATTACCTGCACACCTCCTCTTACAATTTGGATTCTCTCTCTCTCTCTCTCTCTCTCTCTCCTGGACTTCAGTGGACTTCACGCCCTGCACCAAGCCTCTCTAACCCCTGCTGCCAGTGTGTGTGTGGGTGGGTGGGTGGGTGGGTGCAAGGGAACCAATTTGACATTGTGTCACCATCTCCCCTGTTCAATAAAACCACTGTCATTTGCATCCCGGAGTTGGGTCATGTTTTACTGAATCCCAGTCCCTTCCTAATCTCAAATTCCAGCCTCATTCTCGCTCGCTCTCTCTCTCAGCTCCAGTCCCCACCCTCTCTGCTAGTTTCCCGATCTCCTCCCAATTCCATCTCCCCTTTTCTGCCACCTCTCAGCCTCCCCTGCTCCTACTGCCTTTTCCCTGTGGCATTCTGCTGTCTTTCTCTGCTTTCCTGCTGCCCTGCTGCCTGCTGCTTTTCCTGTGATTTTCTGCTGTCTATCTCTCTGTTTTCAGGCTTCCCCCACACCTTCTGTAATCCTCCCTCCCCCTGCAGCTTCCCAGCTCCTCTTAGCTGTCCTGCAGTTTTCTCCAGCAGTTGGAGCCTTGCTTCAGCTTCCAGCACCTACTGCCACTCCCTGAAACTTCTCTAGCTGCCCCAGAGCCATCCTCTGGCTCCCCACACCAGAGCCCCTCTTTAACACCCACACTTTCCCTTAGTCCCATTTTCCCTCTCCCTATCTACCCTTTCAGCTCCCCCATAGCTCTGGCTCCAGACCCAGCTTCTATGCTGGGATGCTTCCCTGTTCTGCAGGCTTTGGGCATTGTCTTTTAATAAATTAAGATCAATTAACCTAAAGATACTCCCAAGCCTCAGTTCTTCAGCCCAGGCCCCTGTAGTCTACTGGTTCTAATCCTGGTCCTGGTAACTTTAACTCTCTACACTTCTACTTTCTTACCTTAACCTTTCCCCAGGTATCCCAAGTACACCAAGCACATACATACATACATATCACAACACTAAACTTAGGAACTCACCTGTGTATATGTGTAGGTGGGTGGTATGTATGTAAATTAGTGAATACACATAGATAGATAGATAGATAGATAGATAGATAGATAGATAGATAGATAGATAGATAGATAACATTGTGTGTGTGTGGTATATGAATTAGTAATCCACAAATGCCTGGATGTGCAGGTGTTGGTAACTGGTAACTGATTCTATCTAAATTTGGTGTGTGTAGTGTGTATGGGCTTAAACTGGTGATAGGTGTGCATGAACCTAAATTAGTTATTTTGAACGTGTATGTGCATGTCATTGTGTGCATAATATATGAATTAGTGATCTATGTCTAACTTTTGGGGTGTATAGCGTATGTGCTTGAATTGGTGATAGATATGCATGTGCCTAGGCTGTTTTGGATGTGTATGTGCCTGAGCTGGTAGTGTGTGTGTGTATGCACCTAATTGATTTGTGTGTTTGTATATGTGCAATTGTGTTACACCCTCCTGTCTAACAGCGCAATATTGAGATCCTGAGAGTTGGCCTGACGCCCCAGGGCAACAGAGGGTCATCAGGCCATTCACCCCCACCCACATTTGCTATTAGCCCTGCTCCCCAGCTTCTGCCCACCACAGCCATATTAAATCAAGGGGGAGAAAAAAATTGCCTTGGAATCACGTAAATACAGTGTATGCCAATAATTGTTTAGAGACTGATCTTTCTTTCTTCTTGTGACACCATCATCAAAAGTGCTAGTCTTTTCCTCTCTGCAAACTGTTATCTCTCTCTTATGCCCTTTGTCATTTTTTAGGCTTTATTATCCTTTGAAATTTGAATTCTTCCCCCCTCTGATTTTAATGAACAAAATAAACATATCATATCATCATCATTATTTTGCCATCAAGTTCAGTATCATCTCATTATTTACCCATTCTAGATTGCATTATACCTAATGCTGGTTATGCACCTAAATGCCATCGAGTATAATTGACTTAGACAACTATTAGGTGGAATAGAAACTGTGAGTTTATACAGGGAGTTAAAAGAGAGCAGACAGTGAGCCATAAACTCTCACCTCAGTTTATGTAGGCAAGGCCTCAGTGTTGGACTTAAATATCAAAATGACAGTTATGCAAGACATAGATTCCTAAATCCTGTTGTGATTCTAGTTGTAATGATATTTTCAAAAAATGCTTCAGTAAGTTAAGTACCAACTGGATTTAGGTGACTAAGTGTAAATTAACTCCACCTTGTTATAGTAGATTAGTCTACTGTGCAGTAAACATCACTGTCTACACATGCTCACATTAGCTCACAGCAAATTAGTTTACTGAACAGTTAGCTACTACCTGTAAAAACAGATAATAAGTTAAAATGTGCAGTAGATATTGTTCTGTAATCACACAGAGATGCTGACTGAGAGCTAATTTGCTCCTGGTCAACCTAGGCAGCAGGAGGCCAAAGAGAATAGGGAGCTCTCTATTCCCAGTCCTGGCACTCCTTAGCTCCTTGGCTTCCCCACAGGAGCTGGGCCCAATCAGTACCAGGACTAGGGAGCCCTATGCCCCCTATCCTGGCTCTCAGAATGCAGTTGGGTACTCTGGGGAGCTGGGAATCTAGCCCACACCTGTCCCACAGAGCAGCTTCACACCACATGAATCTGGCTGCTCTGGGAAGTGAACAGGGGCTGGGAATCCAGCCCTTGTCTGTTCCCCCTCACAGAGACCCTTAGCATATTATAGTAAATCACTGCCAACCATGTGCCTTAGCATCTGCACTACCCCAGGCCCCACAAGTACTGGTTATGTGCGTGTGTGTGTACTGATCATCTGGCCTGACCTGTTTACACAGAATGTTAACTACTTCTTGAATTAATTCTTGCTTCAAGTCCAATTACTGGGATTTAATTAGAATATATCTTTTAAAAATGAAAAAAAAAATCCAATTTGATTTAAATTTTGCAGTGATAAAGAATACAACATACTTTAAGCTAAGTTATTTCAATGGTTATTTACACATATTCCCTGTTACAAAATGCATTATTTCTAGTACTAATTTGCCTATCTTCCACTTCCGGCCATTGAATCTAGCTATATTTGTAAGATTACCTGGTAGATTGATGAGCTTTCTGTTGTAAAGTTTCTGTTTCCCATATAACTGTTTTCATTATCCTTTGAAGCCAGGCCATTCTTTTCTTTTTTTCTTTCTTTTTTTTCTTTTCTTTAAATAATGTACTCTTTCATGAGTGTGGGTTTCTAATAACATGTTCTTATACTATCCACAGTTCACATTTTTCTGTATAAAATCATTCTCCAGTTTGTTTGGCTCATAACTATTTTAAGCGTTGTGAAACTGGCTCTTCAAATGAGTTTTGTAAATGATTGTTACTTTAATTTTAAAAGTTCAGAACTATCATATGCTTAAAATATTGTCGGTACATATATATGTCCACGTGTGTGTGCTTAAGAATGCAGGAAAATGTATGCATTTGTAGATCAGGCTGTTTTGGTGAACACAGCCATGTGACAAATGACAAAAGAACATATTTTTTCTTCTGGAATACATGTAGATATACATACACTGAGGTTAAAAGTGTGTGTATAAACGTGTGTGTACACACACAAATGATGCATTCTTTAGAAATGTTATGTAGGAAATTCAGTTGACCTCAAAAGAAATAAAGGATTATTGTTCTAATTTCAGTCTAAATTCAATCACCAGTCTAAAATAGTGAAATTTTAGACTTATTTTAACGTTTAACTTTGGCATATCTTCACTATGGAGTCATTACTGATATTTCTATTCTTTTGGTTAAACTAACATCCTGCTCCCCTCCACTCCCACTATATTTATTCTATTTGTTTGTCACATTCTATTTAAAATTGTAGGCTCTTTGTGATTGGGGCTACCATTTTCAATATGCTTGTACATACACAATGAGACCCTCACCTAGCTGACTTCTTATAGGTTTATCAATATCAACCTTAACTTTTATATTATGATAACTAAGGGCATTTGTACATATGTGTGTGCTGCAGTGCTGGGTGCCTTTAGAAGCCCCCAGTGCTGTGGTGCGTGCATTTGTATAAATGGCAAAATGCACATCAGCACTGATAAAATGGTGGTGACATGCTTTTGAATTAAAAGACTTCAAAGGTGTTTTAGTTCAAAAGCACACTGGCACCATTTTATGAGCACTGACGCTCATTTAGTCATTTATATAAATGTATGTGATGTAGCGCCAAGTGTATCAGCTCACATGTTCCGTAGACTTGATTAATCAAGTCTGCTCCGATGTGCTGGATTTCCAGTGCATTGGAATAGACAAAGATGCATGTATAAATGCCCTAAGATCCTAGCTCTGCCAGAAATTTATATTTACAGTCACCCTGGATTCAGTGCTATCCATCTGAAGGCTGGGTTACCTTTGGCAAAGTTTAGAGCAACCCCAGTGCTGTCATAAATTATAATGGATTTTAATAGCTCCCAAGGCACCATTATGCTGACCACGATCATGAGCATAATACCTTTTAGCTATGTACCCTTCCAAGCAACTATACCAGATGGGAGGAATAAAAATGGCCCAACAGGCTTTCTACCAGATGTGTTTTACTTCAGGGGGAGAATTACCAGATGTCCATCTAAGGCAGCTTTACAGTCTCTGCATGTTGAAATTGCCCAAGTGTAGCAGTGAGGCCAAGAACCTAATACATACTATGAATATTGTAGAAGTAATTCATAAAGTAACTTAAGTTCCTGTAATTCTATGTTTTTCATTAAAAAGGTAATAAATGAAAATCATTATTAAAACATGATATATGAATCTAAGCAATACTACCATTTCCTCTGATTTTGTAGCAGTGCAGCAAGTCTTTGGCTTTGTCTTTTTAGCTATGTAAGCTTTTTCATTTTCTTTCTTCAGTTGCTGCTCCATTCCCCAAAGTCCTGCAGGACTTTGATCTCTTGACTACACTCAGCCACTGATCCATTCTCTTTAGGCACTTGAGTTTTTCATTGCTGCTTCTTAAGCAGTTTCTAGCTGGTTCAGGTGCTCAGTCTCATTCCTAACTGATTTGGCTTATCTATGTTATCATTTTCTGCTGTTCCGGATCTTTAATCCTCATTTTTGCTAAGCTAGATATTTTTATCTTCTTTTCCTTGAACATGTCTGCCACCTATTGATTTTCCTTATGTACTTTAGGCTTATTATACTTCTGCCTTCACTCATTGTCCTTAGGCTTATTAACCTTATAAATCTGGTAACACAGAGGTTTCTGTGCATGGCATGAGTTCAAAATACATTTATCCAGAAGTGGGATCTGAATTTCTTATTCTTTGCTCTATCAATGAGAATTGAGGATCTGAGGAGCAAGAGGTATAGAAAATGGAAGGGAATGAAAGGAACAGACATATAAGATAAGAGAAGGCACAGATGATATGGCCAAAAGTTCTTTCTTTACAGGAAAAAGCAGTACGGTATGTTAGGAACAACAAAGTGAACAGTTTTGTTTTGGAACAGACATTGGTTGATCTGGTTAAAGAAAAAGGATTAGTAAATTCTTAATATTAGTGACCTTTCTAATGGGTGGTGGGGGATGTATTTAGCATTGTGTTTGTTCACCTGTTATCTTATGCATTGCTTTTCTGCAATATAAGCAAGTCTAGAAAAATCAGATAAGTTGGGAGTAGCTCACTCATTATTTATCAACCGGACATTTTAAAGCTCCTGGGTAATTTCCTGTCACACCTGCTTTAGTAAAATATCAAAAATATTAATCCTTTAGCATATAAGGATTTAATGCAGATTTGCTACAGGGGGTCTTTACTGTCAACCAAAATATACAACTTCTGGATGAAATTGCTTTTGAAGCAGTAGTTGAAGAAAAACTGAGCAATTTTCTACAAACAATTATTGACTACACTGAGGGTAGTGCACTGCTAAAAAGAAATTTACAACTCTATTTTATGTAGTTGAATTTCTAGCTTACAACACAACACCACCACTGTATTTGATTTTTCTATTATCCGGGGAGATGAAAGAGATTGTAGGCTTTTAAAGTTCATTAAGTAGGTGGCTTCATGTTTGTAGTTAATTCAGGCATGGCAGACTGCACTCTATACATGAGATTTTGATCCTCTTTTTGGATTAAGTATTACTCTTTTTAGTATTTGATAATTCATGGTAAGTGTAAACCGTATAAGTTCATGTTTATATTTATGTTGCAATGATCATATTCAGAAATACTTCTGCCCTACCATTTTTTTTATTTTCTTAATTCACTTCATTGTAACATGTAGCACAGCACTCCCCCTTGTGGGGTGAATAGTGACAAAAATCTCGTAACCCCAGGTTAGTTATTGAATAACAAGAAATATGTACAAAGGGAATGGCTAGTGTGTACAAGAAGACTCCCTTTTATTTCCTTTTACAACTGTTTAGGAGCTAGCTACCATTGGCCTTTGGTGTTTTGAAATCACTACAGTTAGAATTTACCATTACTGTCAAGTTCTTATAGTGCATATGTAACTTGAGTCAAGGAGAATTTAATTTAATTTTCTGAGAAAGCATTGAGCAAACCAAGAAGAATTTGCATGTAGAAGTTTTTTTTCATGGAAAATTATTTTTTTTTCAAATTTTATATACACAATATAAATGTGTATGTGAATATGTATGTATGTATGGCACTGTGGTGACTAAGGCCTAGATCCTACCTCACCTATAGATTTTTAAGATGATACAACCACTTGCCCCCCAAAAATATAATTCTTGCCTTACAAGAACAATTCTGTTCTGGCCTAGGGAGATGCATGGGTTTCCCATTCCTTTAATGAACAGGCTTACACACCTCCCCAACATCTAGACCTTGAGCAGGAGATTATCTACAGGCAGATAACAAAAATGCTAAGCACAGAGATGTATGTGAAGTCACACAACCATTAGTTGTGTTTTTACTCTGATTAAGTTTTTGAGGACTTAATTGGGATTCTGTCCTTTCCAGTGTAATTAATTAGAGTGTGATTAGATGTAGACAGCCTTCAAACATGCTTAGAAGGATTTGTGTCATAAGTGCAAATAGGACCTAAAATCCACACTACATGTTACTTATTGATACTATTTTTAGATAAAAAAAGTAGCCCTTAGCAGAGGGGTCAGCAACCCCTGGCACGTGTGCCAAGCATGGCATGCTAGGCCTTTTTGCTTGGCATGCCGCGGCCAGCCCCGGCTCTGGGTAGCTGCTGCCAGTGACAGAGCCTGGGCTGCTCCCAGAAGGGCTTGCAGCATCTCAGCTGCTTGCTGCGAGCAGCCCAGGCTCCTGGCTGGCATCAGCTACCCAGAGCCAGGGCTGGTTGCAGCTGGGAGGCTCCAAACAGCTGTGCAGGGCTCCAGAGCTCTGGCAGCTCTGTACTGGCATGTGCAGCTGCACGTTGGAGCAGGTGGTGGGGGAGGGGCCTGAAGCAGTGCAACCCCGACCTCTCTCCCGCTCCTGGCACAGAGCTAGTGACTGGGCTCCAGAGCCCGGCACAACTGTTTGTAGCCAGCCTGGGCTCTGGGCAGCTGCAGTAAGCAAAGGGCAGGCTGTAAACTGTTGTTCTGAGCCCCACAGCTCTGGCATCAGCTCCATGCTGGTGGTGACACCTACATGCACACCAGGGGGCAGACATCAGGGTAACACAGCCTGCCCCGAGGTGCCCATGCAGTCGTCACCAGCATGGAGCTGATGCCAGAGTTGTGGAGCCCAGCGCAGCCTGCCCACTACTTGATGCAGCTGCTCAGAGCCCAGGCTGGCTACAAACAGCTGAATCGGGCTCCGGACCCCAGTCACCAGCTCTGTGCTTGGAGCGGGGGAGAGGCTGGGGATTCACTGCCTCAGGGTCTTCCTCACTGCCTGCTCCGAGGCGCATGTGCAAGTGCCAGTACAGAGCTAACACCTGGGCTCCAGAGCCTGGCACAGCTGTTTGGAGCCTCCCAGCTGCAGCCAGCCCTGGCTCTGGGTAGCTGCTGCCATTCAGGAGCCCGGGTTGCTCCCAGCAGGAAGGTGGGATGCTGCAAGCCCTGCTGGGAGCAGCCCAGGGTCATCAGATACCCAGAGCTGGGGTAGCTGCTGACTGCTGCAGAACCTGGGCTGGGGAGCAGGGGCTTTGGCTGGGGGGCAAGGGGCAGCAAGGCTTGGGGGCATGGGCTTTGGTTTGGGGGCACAGGGCAGCAGGGCTGGGGGAAAGGACAGCAGGGCTGGGGTGCATGGGCTTTGGGTGGGGGGCAAGGGGCAGCAGGGCTGGGGCCCAGGGGTTTTGGCCGGGCGGCAGGGGCTTTGAGTGGGGGGCAAGGGTCACAAGCAGGACATCCTGTCATGTACCCCCTGCCCTCATTTTGTTTCTCTGGCATGCCAGCACTCCAGCACCTTCCAAGGTAGGCATTGCGGTGTTATTTAGCACAGCGGCCAAAAAACGTTGCCTATCCCTGCCTTAACATTACTACTTTCAACTGACCATTTACTCCATGCCGCCCAAAGACAACTCTTTCCAAGACAATTAAAGTACCCTTTGTGGACTAGAGATGAAAAAAAAAAACCGTGTACATTAAAGGGAACCTCAGTACAAGATCTAGGGCCTGTTTGCTTTGTTACTGAAGTCAAAGTGAATTTTATATCTGGGGCAGATCAAGTCTCAAGTAAATAATGGTAAAAAATGGAAAGAAATGTGATTGTGCTTATTAAATTATGTATTTTTTAACAGACGTTTTTACCATTTAGAAAAAGAAAATAATACTACATAACTCACAGAAGCCATCTTCCAATACTTGAAGGGCTGCCATAGAAACATCTTTTCTCTCTTGCTGCAGCGAGAAGGATGAGCACCAATGGCTTGAAGTGGCAACATGGTCAGTTTAGCTTGGAAATCCTGGGGGGAGTGGGAACAACAACTTCTTCACTGTTAGAACAGTAAGACAGTGGAATAGACTGCCTAGGGAAGCTGTGGACTCACCATCACTGGAGGTGTTCAAAAAGAGATTGGACAGTCACTGTTTGGGGGTGATCTAGGTGTAGCTATGCCCATATTCTGCTGTGAGTATCTCCCATGGTTCTGGGCTTTGCTGGTTGCCCTATTCCTGCACCCCCCTTTTTGTGCTACATGTGTCAGGGTGTTTCTAAGCCTTTCTTAGAGGTATTGGGTGTTAGCTACAGCCAAGACTAGGGACTTTGACTGGGATGTGCCAATGCTCCTGCTGGGACCAAAGCTAGAGGTTCCTAGCTAAGGGTCTTGCCCCTCTGCTCAGGGTTAGTCCAATCACCATAATTTGGGTCAGGAAGGAATTTTATCCCATTAACACATTGGTATGGACTGTGAGGGGTTTTGCCTTACTCTGTAGAGGAGGGCATGGCCCTCTATTCAAGATCTCATGAGCATATATCAACAACTTTTCATAGAAGCAGGACATTGGCTGCTATGGTTCCTCTCCTGCTTTACCTGTAGCAGGTATGCAAGGTCTGTGTTGTGACAGGCTTGTTGGTAGTCTTATGAAGAGTTTAATCTATGGTTTGTATAAGATGTTTGAGTAGGGATGATCCTGCTTCAGGCGAGGGGTTGGACCGATGATCTCTGGAGGTCCCTTCCAGCCCTGCTTCTTCATAGATTTCATAGTTTTCATAGACATTAGGGCTGGATGGGACCTCAGAAGATCATCGAGTCCAGCCCCCTGCCCAAAGGGCAGGAAGTCAGCTGGGGTCATAGGATCCCAGCAAGATAAGCATCCAGTTTGCTCTTGAAGGTGTTCAATGTAGGTGCCTGAACCACCTCCGGTGGCAGGCTGTTCCAGACCTTGGGGGCTCGGACAGTAAAGAAATTCTTCCTTATGTCCAGCCTGAAACGGTCTTGTAGTAGTTTATGACCATTCTACCTAGTCGTCATCCCTTGGGGTGCTCTGGTGAACAAACGTTCCCCCAGATACTGGTGGTGACCCCTGATAAACTTGTAGGTGGCCATCAGATCACCCCTGAGCCTGCGCTTTTTCAGGCTAAAGAGCCCCAGGGCTCTCAGCCTGTCACCGTAGGGTCTGCTTCCCTGACCTCTGATCATGCGCGTGGCTCTTCTCTAGACTCTCTCAAGCTTCTCCACATCCTTTTTGAATTGTGGAGCCCAAAACTGGACACAGTACTCCAGCTGCAGCCTCACTAAGGCCGAGTACAAGGGGAGAATGACGTCCCAGGATTTGCTTGAGAAGCATCTATGGATGCAAGCCAGTGTTTTGGTCGCTTTACTAGCCACAGCATCGCACTGCAGGCTCATGTTCATCTTGTGGTCAATGATGACCCCCAAGTCTCTTTCTTCCTTAGTGCTAGCCAACATAGCACTGCCGAGCCTATAAGGATGCTGCGGGTTTTTCTTCCCAAGGTGGAGAACCTTGCATTTATCGGCGTTGAACACCATCAGATTCTCGTCCGCCCACTTGCTAAGCCTGTCCAGGTCAGCCTGGATCACCCACCTGTCTTCTGGTGTGGATGCTTTGCCCCAAAGTTTGGTGTCATCGGCGAACTTGGCCAGTCCGCTTCTGACTCCAGTGTCCATATCATTAATGAAGATGTTGAACAGTATGGGTCCAAGGACAGAACCTTGGGGGACCCCACTGGTCACAGGACACCATGATTAGTGACTTCCATCAATTACTACCCTCTGGGTCCGACCCCAGAGCCAATTTTCCAGCCAGTAGGTTGTGGCGGCCCCAAGGCGACAATTGGCCAGTTTCTCCAAGAGGTGATCATGGGACACCAGATCGAAGGCTTTTTTTAAGTCAATTTATATGACATCAATCTCTTCTCCCTTGTCCAGGTGATAGGTCACCTGGTCGTAGAAGGAAATGAGATTGGTCAAGCAAGACCTACCCACAACAAACCCGTGCTGGCTATCCCTTAAAATGTTGGCATCGGCCAGTCCATTAAGGATGTCCTCTTTAATAAACTTTTCTAAGATCTTCCCCGGGATAGAAGTCAGGCTAATGGACCTATAGTTAGCCGGATCCACTTTCCTCCCTTTCTTGAAGATAGGCACCACATTGGCCTTCTTCCAGGCTTCGGGCACTACACCAGAGCACCAAGAGTTTTCAAAGATCCATGCTAGAGGCTGGGCTATGATGCTCGCCAGCTCCTTGAGTACCCTGGGGTGACGATTATAATTCTATGTTTCTGCTTGGGAAAGGTACAGATACAAAACAAGTAAAACTTGCAACCTTCATTGACTGAGTTAGTGAAGTATTCACAAATTCAGGTCTATTTCATTTCTCACTACCTAAAATAATTTGGAGTTGAGAAATGTATCTGTGGTGTGTTCTGGCTGTCTAAGCAAATTGTAATGGCACCAATCTAAGGATCACATCAAAGATGTTGGCATTTTTGTAAAGTTAAGTGCAGTGAACCATTATAAGTTGGTTTCATATTATCCAGTTTGAAATGAAGCAATGGAGCACTTTGTTCTTACTTCTAACAAAACCCTGGAGATACATTAAGCACCTGACAGAATCTCATTGTTTGGTTAATTTTAGTTTAACTACAGAAACACAACAACAAAACAAAAACACAGCATTTTTCAACTATTTTAAAGTGAGGAACCCATTGTTTATTTCTAAATTTAATTTGCCAAAAGTGGTAGAAGAGAATGAATTTAAGAAAAAGCCATTTCACTAATAGTTGAAAGTGACACTTAGATAGCTTTAGCCTTGATAAACGGTAGCACATTTCAAAGCAGTGTGTGGGAGTTCGGTGGGACTAATTGTGGAGTACAAGTCAACATGTGTAAGGGTGTCAGAATCAGGCCCTATAATGAACAAATAATTCCCACACACTTCTTCCAAAAAGTACATCATTGTACAATGTTTATATGTGTACGTGTGGATATGTATTGCCTTTCAAACATCTTGCAAAATACAGAAGTCCAAGTTATAAGAGTACAGCTTAATTATGGTAACAGCGGGGATATCACTACAGCTGCCTTTTAAATATGGAGTTGCAAATAAAAATAAACCACTTAATTAGGTAGTAGAACAAGTATAAATAATATAACTGCAACAGTTTGTATTTTTAGGCCACATAATAATACTCGCTGAAGTAATACTTAGTACTTGTATAGCATTTTTCATCTGCAATTCACAAAAGAAAACAATATTATTATCCCTGTTTTATAGAACTGAGAGACAGAGGTTAAGGGCTTTGATAACTAGTGGCAGATCCATAGGAAAAAATATTTGGACAATTAAGGTGAATACTCATTACAGCTTCTGCCCAAGAGAGCAAGCTTATTTCTTCTAGGAAGCTCTTCTGCTTCTTTCTGCTGTAGGAAGCTCAAGTGGCTGTTTCTTTTATTAATAAATTAATATATTTGGGCAAGAGCAGGGTTTTTTTCTCTATCTTTCTATCTTATCAATAATATGGTGGTGATCTCTACTGAAAAAAAAAAAAACAAAAACAGGTTATATATATATTCTGGCAAAACTGACATTTTTATTCCAATGTCAAGATGTTACCACACCTAGCTGCTACTGTATTTTCAAAATTATGCCCATCCAAAAATGTTTTAATGTTCTCCCATTCACTAAGTTGTAAAGACCATAAATATTCCTAAAGAGTCATTCTCAGTGTGCAGGGGAGCAGGGTCCATAGCAATATATTACAGAACTACTCCTAAATTTTGTGTACTCCTGAATCTCTGTGAAATATGTGACAGTCTTCATTTTTTAATAATCACTGTTGGACATATACTCTACTTGTCATCTGTAACATTTTTTTCTGATCCTCTAAACTTACTATTCTACCCCTGGATCCTTCTTTACTTCTGGGCTTCTTGGAAGAATATTTAATTAATATGCATTATTTCAATTGTTTGTTATTCATTCTTTAGCTCCATTTATTGCACAGTTGTAGGTTTTTTGCTCATTTAGGAAGCAGAAGAGCTTCCTAGGTGACCTTGATTTGCTTCTATGAATACTTCTATGACAACAAAAAAATATTTCTTAATACAAACTCATTCTAGAATTACTTCCTCTACAGTGCACAACGAATGCCAAGTGTTGGTAAAGGATTGAATGGTGGAATCTAATGAACATTTCCTGCACTGATTTTTTACTGTTGAAACTTAGAGTACAAGTTATTTAAATCAACACCTGAATATATTATTTCATTTAAATATGCAATTTTACAAACTTTTATGACATGTCTTCATTCTACTGATTTGCATTTCAATATGTTGATTATGACATTGGGTTTTGCTTGTGCTTGTAATGGCCTTAAGAACCAGACTTTCAAAATTTCCTTATAGAGATGGTTGGAAAATGGTTTATGTATCCCGCAAAATAAAAATTGCGATTGCAGAATAACATTTGTCATGAGTTGGGACAAAAAGCAGTCTCAATTATATTTTTTTGTTGCTAAACATAATTTCTCTCCTATCTATCTATCTACACCTCTACAAACCTGTCTCATGACCAGGAATCCTGGTTTTCTGATTTTAAAAAACCACATTTTTCCATGTAAAATGAAATATCATTAATAGATAGATAAATATATATATTAGTGGTCTTTCATTTTAATCATGGAAAAATATGCATTTTGGGTTTGTTTCTTTAATCTGAAAACTGGGGATTATTTTGTTATTATCAGAGAGAACCAGGATCCTTGCTCATGACTGCTATGGTTCACTTGACAGTCCAAAATACACCTTTACTCTTATACCATCCCTTTCCAGTTACAATGATGGAACTGTGTACTCATACACCTGAGCTCTGTGATCCCATATGTTCATGTGTAACTGTGTCCAGCATCTTCACCTTTAGCCATCATAATCACACAAAAACCCACATTTGCATCTCTTTCTCATCTAACCCTCCCCCCACATCTCCAACTCCCTTTCCTGATTCTCCAGTCCTTTCACTGATAGCCATTAATGTTCATTTTCATCATTGTCATGGTCATCTCCATCATCTTCACTGTCGCTGTCACCAGCTGTCCCATCCCTGCACACTCTGTGACAGTCTTTTCTTTTCCATATGTTCTCTGCCATCTCTTCCCCAGTGTTTTCTGTTGACTTTCTGTAGTACCTCTGCATCTCACTCAGTCCGATATTGACATAGATTCATAGATGGTAGGGTTGAACGGGACCTCAAAGGATCATTGAGTCCAACCTCCTGCCAGTGGCAGGAAAAAGTGCTGGGGTCATGTGACCCCAGCCAGGTGCTTGTCCGGTCTCCTCTTGACGTCCCCAAAGGTAGGGGAGAGCACCACCTCCCTTGGAAGCCCATTCCAGATTCTGGCAACCCTAACCATGAAGAAGTTCTCTCTGATGTCCAACCTAAGTTTACTCAATCAGCTTGTGGCCATTGTTTCTGGTTATTCCAAGGGGTACTTTGGTAAACAGAGCATATCCTACTGCCCACAACCCCTGGTGAATTTGTATACCACCACAAGATCTCCCTTCAGCCTTCTCTTGCAGAGGCTAAAAAGGTCCAGCTCCCTCAGCCTTTCCTCATAAGGCCTTTCCTACCATATGAGTTAGAGGGTCCACAGGAGGACCCTCCTTTGGACCCTCTCAAGGTTGTCCACATCCTTCCTGAAATGCAGTGCCCAGAATTGAATGCAATAATCTTGCTGTGGCCTGAATAGTGCTGCATAGAGGGGAAGCATCACCTCCCTGGACCTTTTTGTGATGCACCTGCTAATGCAGGCCAAAGCGCATTTAGCTCTGCTAATTACTTTGTCACATTGATGACTCGTATTCATTTTGGAGTCGACAACAACTCTGAGATCTCTTTCTGCCTCTGTGCTCCTGAGAAGGTCATCCGCCAGCCTACAGGTGTGCTGGTGATTCCCTCCCCCTAGGTGCAGTACCTTGTACTTGTCCTCGTTGAACTGCATCCTATTGTTCACTGCCCACTTCTCTAAGCTGTCCAGGTCTGCCTGGATTTGGTTTCTTCCCATCAGTGTGTTTGCTTTGCCCCATAGTTTGGCGTCATCTCTGAGTTTGGACCGAATGCTTTCCATGCCCTCATCCAGGTTGCTGATGAAGATATTGAACAGCACTGGCCTAAGGACAGAGCCTTTGGGGGACCCCACCACCCACATCTTTCCAGCTTGATACCAACCCATCCACCACCACTCTCTGGGTATGACTCTTAAGCTAATTTGCCACCCACATGACTGTGTAATCATCTATGGCACAGCTGTTCAATGTGTTCATAAGAATTGCATGGGGTACCCTGTCGAAGGCCTTCTTAAAGTCTAGGTAGATGATATCGACCTTGACTCCTGCATCTAAGCTGTTAGTGACTTGGTCATAGAAAGAAACAAGGTTAGTCAGGCAGGTTCAACCTGCTATGAACCCGTGCTGGTTGCCCTTCAGAGTAATATTACCTGCTAGGCTCCTACAAATGTGATCCTTGATAATTTTTTCAAGGGTTTTCCCATGGAGAGAGGTGAGATTGACCAGTCAATAGTTACCCAGATCCTCCTTCCTACTCTTCTTGAAAATAGGGGCCACATTGGCCCTTTTCCAGTCCTCTGGGACCTCACCTGAGCACTACAAATGCTCAAACATTCATGCCAGTGGTTCTGCTATGACACTGGCTAATTCTTTCAACTCATCCAGTCCTGCTGATTTTAAACACATCTAGCCTCTCCAAGTGTCTCTTTACCAGGTTGGCATTAACAGTTGGTGGGCTAGTGTTTCTCCTTCTTCTGTCAGTAATCCATTTGTCTAGATCCAAGTTCAAGAATACAGAGGCAAAGAACTCGTTGAAGATCTCTGCTTTTTCCCTCCTACCTGTCACCAACTGCCCTAGTCTACCTTGTAGGGGTCCTATGCTGCTCTGCACCTTCTTTTTGCTCTCTATATACCTGAAGAAGGACTTTTTGTTGTCCTTAATTTTTGTCGCCAGCCTGAATTCTAATGCTGCTTTGGCCTTCCTAAGTGATTCCCTGCAAGTGTGAGCCAAAGAGATATACTCCTCCTTGGTAGCTAGCCCCTGCTTCCACAGCCTGTATGCCCCTGTTTTTGCCCTTAGACTTTCCTAGATTTCCCTGTTTAGCCAGGAGGGTTTCTTAATCCCTTTGCCCCCTTTTCTATGCAGTGGGATTTCCTCTTTCTGTGCCCAAAATATTGCTTCCTTAAGGAACGACCACCGTTCCTGGACCCCCATCTTGTCAATGCTCTTGAGATTGAATGCCCCACTAACTAATCTCCTAAGCACACTGAGGTCAGCCTTTCTGATGTCTAGCACTTTTGCCTTGCTGAATACTTCCCCCACCCTTCGCCGGATAGCTAATTCAATCAATTGATGGTCACTATCCCCTAGATGCAGGCATCTTGGTGGTGGTGGTGACAGCTGACTGGAAAGATTGATGAGAAGACCACCTGTACCCCCAACTTCTTAAGCCTGACCCCACAGACTTGTAGTCACTCAGGATGTGGTCCAGACTACTTCTGGATGCATCATTCGTGCCCACATGGACAAGGACCATGGGATAGTAATTGGAGGGCTGGATTAGGCCAGGAATCCTTGCAGTGATGTCTCAGATCCTGGCACTGGGCAGGCAGCAAACCTCCCCTACCATGGGATCTGGTTGACAAATAGGCCCCTCTGTGCTTCTCAGGAGGGAGTCACTCAAACAATGACCCAGCATCTCTTTTTTTTTGGCTACCAGGTTGTCACTCAGCCTGCATGGTTGTTGTGGATGTGTCTTCCCCTGTGACTTCCTCTGCTGCATCATTCTTCTGTGCTGCCGGAGCTTTGTATCTGTTCCCCAGTTATGTTGGGGAAGCAGTTACAGTTGTAAGCTGTCTGGCTCTGGAGGTGACCATCTTCCATTCTGCTGCCTTGGGACCCTCTTGTGGTGTCTCTGTGCTAGTTGTCTGGTCCTGCAGAGACTGAAAGTACCTGTCAATCTCATTCTCTGCAGCCCTGATCCCCCACAGCCTGATCACCTCAGCCTGGAGTTCCCTCACCTGCCCCTCCAGAGCATCAATTCAGGCACATGTGGGACAGGTGAGGGCCTTCACACTGGCTGGGGGGCAGGGCACTGCTGACCCAGCCAAGGGCCCTGTCTAGGTGGATGACTCACAGGAGCTCCAGGGCAGAGGCAGCAGCAGGGCAGGATCCCTAGCTGTGTTCCGTGTTGCCACCCCCATAGTGAGCCCCCTCTTCATTCACTCAACTGATGTCTGTGTCTGAAGCTGCTGACACTTGGAATTCAGGCCCCTCCTGTGCATCCTCCTGGGTGAACTCCCGTGCAAACTCCGGTGTGCCCCTGAAGAGTGCACCTGTTTGCCTGGCCTGTTCACACAGCTCCTGCCTGGCTTGGCTACATGGGGATGGGAGGGTGGAAAAAAACAAAACCCTTCTGAATCCCCTACAGCTGGCCGTTTCCTCACCCCTCCCCCTCACTCTCCCCAGCTTACCTGGTTAATGTGTCCACATCAATTGGTCAGGCCATTCTGCTCCATTTTGGTGTGGCTGGGGGGAGCCAAAAACACACCTACGTCGGAGCACATGTGCGACTGCTTCAGTTTCCAGGCTCAACTGGCACAGTTTGAAATTCCCATAGAAATCAATGGCTGCTCAGTCAAGGACATAGTCCTTTATTGAAAGTTTTGTATGCCTGTACATGAGCAGGTTCCTAGTCTTCCACAGGGTATTTCTGAAACAGGGCATGAACTGGTAAAATCAAGTTGTTGGGGTCTCCTGCTGCTTGGTCACTTGACCAAAATCTGTTTAGGATTTTTACGCCTGTTACCATCATGAAGAGTAAGATTACCAGGGATTCAGATTTTTCTGATAAAAATAAAATCCCCAATTTTTAGATTAAAACAAGTAACCCAAAATCCATATTTTTCCCCTAATTAAAATTAAACCCCACTAATATATATATATATATATATATATATATATATATATATATATATATATATATGTGTGTGTGTGTGTGTGTGTGTGTGTGTGTGCGTATATATATAGGGTATGAAACCCAGTGGAGGGACACATGAATGTGCCATATCAGAGGATTTAAAAAACAAACAAACAAACCACTCATTCCTTCTGGGTAAAATTACCAACTTTAGTTACCAAAGTGACCTTAATCTGCAGCATGTCATAGTCTGGAAATACTTTAATCTAATATATATATATATATATATATATATTACTGGGGTTTCATTTTAATTGGGGGGGGGGGCAGGGATATGGATTTTGGGTTACTTATTTTAATCTAAAAATCAGAGATTTTTTTTTTAATCAGAGAAAACCAGGATCCATGAAAATTGGTCTTTTCCACACCCCCTTAACATATGGGTAGTACCAAAGGCAATGGTTGATTGTTTCCACCCTCCATTGTGGCAGGTTTGTCTGGGGAAGTTTGGTGGGACTCTCTGCCCCTCTCCTTTCTAGTGGCAAGTAGCATGATGGACTACCTGCCACTTCAAGTCTCTGTGCTCCTTGTGCAGGTCCTTGTGAAAGATTCGATCCCACACAACTTGTCAGCTGTCCCTGGGTAGTAGGTCCACAAGTGACACAATGTCTCTTCTCCTTACTACCTCCTGAATCTTACAGTGATTCACCAGGGTCCCTAGGGCCTTGTTGTGCACATTGTATTTTCTCCAGAAATGTTTCTGGATCTTCAAAAACTATGGGGATTCCAAGATCCATAGGCTCAAGTTGGTCATCATGTGCACCTGCTATTGTTGCAGCAGGTGTCTTGCAAAATACTTTACAAAGTAGGATATTTTGGGTTCTGTCCCTATTTCCAGTTTTCAGATTTGACTCATGCAGTTGGCCCAGATCAACAGCAGGGAGTCTGGCATTCCTCTACAGACAGACCATTTTGCTTTGTACAGAGTGCTCCTTGACAGCTTCTCCCTGTGGTAAAGAAATAAGAAAAATATGACCAAACACCAACGTGAGAGCAAGCCATGCTCATAGCATGGGGAGGAGGAGTGATGGGCGCGGTTAGCAGCGTTCCCGCTCGTGCTGATTGGCAGGAGGCGGGCAGACGCTGCCAGGTTAAAAGGGGAGCATGCCAAAACAACGGGGGGGACCCACATATCAGAGAGGACTGATCGCCCTTGCCAGAGGTCCTGCATCCGCGAAAACCTGCACGACCCCATCACGATTTGGTATACCATCCGAGTATGCTCAAGAGCTCCCAAGGAATTGGCGAACTCGATTCCTGACACAGCTGTATGAGATTGTTGCCTGAATAGTGAGTAAAGCGATTTTCTTATCTCACTGCCTCCCCAGTTTGTTTCTGTCGATGGAGGGAGAGACAGGAGAAGGAGGAAAGGCCCAAACCCTTTTGTCCCCGACCTACTTGAATAGATTGGGCTGAACCACCCATAGTTAGGTTGCACAAAGCGACGAGGATGGGATCCTCAGGGAAAAGGGGAAACGAAGGAGATGCTGATGAATTAATTAGGCATTGCCTGTGGGGAAACCATCACCGGCCCCCAACCACGAACGCTGATGATTTATGGGCTCATGTGGTGTATCATCAAGCTGGGCAGGACAGGAAGATGGGAGGCTATGTTTCCATCCGCCCGACCGAAGATAGTGAGGAGCCGCCTAAGGAATGGGTCGTGTCGGGTCTCAGTCCCGCGGCCCTAGGATGTTTCCTTTCCAGCTCCGCAGTTCTTTATCATCCACCCGATAAAAAGCCCGAGGCGTTACTTAGCCATGTCAGGCTCGCAGGCATGGATTACCGTATTCCCGCAAAAGAGTATGCCAAGTGTATACAGTACCTAAAGGAAGGGAGTGGCTGCGAAACCCCTCCCAATAAATTCAGCTGTCCCGATCTCAATCTCGGGGGCACCGAGAATGAAATCCTAATGGCACTCCATGAGAGTCTTGAGGCCGATGGACGGGATGCCGCGGGGTGGACAGGACAGAGGTGGAACAAGGGGAAAATGATTAATATCCTGATTCACTCAGTGACTAACTTGCTGCGGCATGCGGCGAACCAAGCCAGCATAATAGATACGCTGACTAGAATGGATGAGCAGCAGAGCACCGCACGGCCTGAGCCGCCGCTTAAAGATGGCACCGCGGGCGAAGAAGAAGGCGTGGCCAAAGAGCCCCGGGCGGGAAACCCCGACGTTAGAGATACCCCGTCGGCCCCGCCCGAGGAACCACCTCCATATAACATCCCGCCGGAGCCATGCTCCACCCTCCCCACCGACGCAGGCACATCCGTTCTGCATGCGAACCCTGTAGCCATAGTGAAGACTGTCATCGATGGCACGGGAACCCGCACCTTCACTACCTTCCACACGCGCACTAGAGGGGAACTCCAAGAGTTAACAAAGGATACCCAACTAAATCCGGGTGAAACACTGGCAATATGGTTAGGGCGAGTGATACTAGAGCACGGGGCAGACCTAGTAGACCCGCAGGAGTGTGCTATCCTAATGCGCCAGCCCGCATGGAGTGGGGGAGTGTGTAGCGACACGACTCAAGTACTGCGCAACCAGGCTTGGCCAATCCCTCTGTGTGCTGCCACGGTTCCAGCACTGCTAAGCCGAACTCAAGCTTGGCATGAGGACCCGCCCGATGATCCATCATCCGCACAGCTCCTGTACGCAATAGCGGGAGTCAGTTACTTGACTTGGGACACCGGACAGGACCCACTAACCCTGACTTCACTTCAGGCGAACAATGTTTGGCTGCATCGCTGGTGTAAGGATCCTCATAAAGTTCCTGTGTCAACGTCAGCAGTGGAGGCCTGCGTTGAGATTTATGGAGGTACGAATACACCCATGTTCCGCTTGTTATTACACCCACTGGTAGGAGGGCTGATAGGGAATGTTCTTAGCAGTTTGGGAAAGCTCACCACAGCACGTAAAGCAGAAAACAAGCCTACCTCGCCAGCAATAGTACAGGAGGTACAGGCCATAGAAGCGTGGAAAGCAACGCCTAGAAAACCCCGAACTGATTGTTCACTGCGTGGATGACCACCAGACTTAAGGAATGCGCTATGTTCAGTTTCCTGCTGAGCAAGAGCGGTCTGACAAAGAATCAGTTTTGTGGGTTAGATGAGGGGCAAAGGACGCTGGCACTGAACCTAGGCTTCAAGCTTAGGGAGCAGGAGCTAGACAGGGAAAAAAATGAGTAGCGGCTGTTGAGACAGGCAACGACGGCCGACTTACTGACAATGAACGCCCGCATGCAACTTATGATGTGAGCGCAACTGCGGATTCTACCCCTACCCCTGTACACTTTTTGCTAGATATGGGAGCTCAAGTAAATGTGTTGAGATCTGAGACACCCCACGTTAAGACATCCAAGGTCAACTTCGTACAAGGGCTGAATGCTTTGACATCTGCGCCCGTGGTCAAATTTTGGATCAACAAAAGGGTGTTGCATGGAGTCTTAGGGGGCATAAATATCTTGGGTATCCCTGCAATAAAGATGTTGGCCTTAAAAAACATCATATATCTAGCACTCCCATTGACTGTGACATCAGGGGAAAAACACCAGCCAGCGCTAGTGAGCTCTACACCCTGGCGGTATCAGCCAATCCAGACGCGCACTGATTTACAGCTCCAAATTCGAGATCTTCTGGCTGATTTGTGCAAGCGAGAATGCATCCAGCCCGTGAAGTCCTGCACCTACCTCTCAGCCGGATGGGGAATCCCCAAACCGGGAAAGCTGACGGAGGCTCGTCTAGTGGTGGACTACCGACAAGTGAATCGTCGCTGTAAGCCACTCCAGATGCACGCCATGCAGACTGTCTCGGACATCCTCAACGGCATGGCCGAGATACAGAGAGGCGGAGAGTGGCTTGCCACCATGCTAGATTTAAAGGACATGTTTTATTCGATTCCTATACATGATCCATATGGGATCCTTAATATGTGTGTAGGCGGACAGATGTTTTCCTGGAAGGTTTGTCCCCAAGGTTACCACAACGCACCAGCCCTAGCAATTGCAGCGATGAATGGGACAATTGACAGCTTTGTCCGTACCCGCCCAAAGACTGCAGATGTCCACATCTGGACCTATGTCAACGATGTTATTATGGGGCACAACCGTGCCGCGGTCCGCATCACTACTGCAAACCTAAAGGACCACTTGAGCGATCAAGGATGGACAGTGAATCCGACAAAGTCCATGAGTGAGCCATCTTCAGACATCAAGTTTTTAGGGACACGATTCACTGGACCATGGCGATCGGGGACAGCACACAATGCTACCCCGGAGCTGTCTTCGCCTTGGCTGACTACGCAGGCAGACTTTCAAGGCTTGCTAGGCCAGGTAAATTGGTTCCGTAACTTCATGACGCCATCATATCTAAAAATTATCCAGCATCTGCAACAGCAAATCCATAAGAAGACGCGACGTAGAGTCCCATGGAGTGAGCATGACCAAGCTGCACTAGAACAGGTTATGGCAGAGGTCAAAGCGATGCGCCTGATCGCGCCCCCCGCCAGTAGCCTCCTGGCGATCCATGTAGGCTACACCACGGAGCATATCTGGCTTACAGCCAATGACACTGAAATGGGGGAACTCGCATATACGGGTCATCGCACACTAAAAAGCCACCAACATCGATATGGTTGTCTAGGGAAGGTTATGCTCGCAGCCCAACTGGGGGAACACCTCACAGTGGGCCCAGGTGTGTTTGTCGCACCCAGAGGCACCACACTAGGACTGCTTAATCCTAGCAGGGTCCATCCAGAGTATCAGGGCACGGAGAAGACTTGGAGTGCCCTAGTCCTTCGTCACCAGTATCACTGGTCAGCGTGGCAAGGCGCTGATGGAGAGGTGATCTCGGTCACTGAAGAGGATGATTCCAGTGTCCTGCGATTGTATGGGACCACGTCCCCGGCATGGATAGCTTCAGACGGTACATCCTGCGATGGCAGAGGATATGGATATTATTGTGACCCTTGTCATAACTATGAGCTCAAAACGTCCCATCCAGAGGAGTCAGTTCAAGCACCTGAACTACGAGGTTTCCAACTAGCTCTTGAACATGCCTACCGTCACCACGACGGGACGCTTCCGGTACCTGTTATAGCCGTAGATTCAGAATATATATACAGGATTGTCATCGGAAAGGCGCAAGCTATGGAACACACGACTCTCTGGGATGATGTCAAGACCATTTTGTCACACTTCTCTGTTCACCCCTTAATCAAACACACACAATCTCACCAACCCGATACAGATCCTGTGCATGCCATTATAGATCAGCTGCTGGCACACCAAGGATCCATGGATGAGAAGGAAGTGCCTCAGTTACATGTTGCCGACGTTGTAGACATTGATCCCTTTCTCGCTTGGCTCCACGAGCTCTGGGGACACCTTGGAGCAAAAAGAGCACAAGCACGCTGGAGGGAAGAAGGCAGCAAAGGACTGAGTGTAAAACAATGGAGAAAGATAGTCCAAGCCTGCTCTGCTTGTGCACGAGAGAAACCGGTGCATCACAAGCACCAAAGAGGCGTCTATGACCCAGCACACTTTGCTCCAGGAAAGGTGTGGCAAGTGGACCTGCTCAGGCCACTCCCAGGAGCCAAACCACCGAATAAGGGATTAGTAATTGTGGACCTGGGAACTCATCAAATCCTCGTTCACCCCATGAGGAAGACCACTGCTCCCGTAATTCAGGGATGTCTACAGCTTGCCTTCACTCATTGGCAAGTACCCCATGTCATACATTCCGATGGAGGACCACTTTTTAACTCCAGAAGTTTAGACTGGTTTGTGACGGAGCACAATATTCAGTGGCATCATCATCTACCTTACCATCCGCAGTTGAATGGTGTCATTGAGCACCAGATAGGACTGTACAAGGAACAGCTAAGACTGAGGGAAAACGGATCGTTTAAGAACTGGACCAAGTACAATAACAATGTACTAATTGCCATGAACGCCACTAAAGCTTTATGGGATGAATACACCCCGGTGCCACGTCCGGCCTGGAAGCCGTGTTACTCATCCCAAGAAACAGTGTGGCTGACCATTCCCATGGCTACCAGTAAGCATCTGACTCCAGTTCCCGGTGTTGTACTTGAGCCCGGCGAGTACCCAAACACCTATCTTGTTTCCCTTGAAGCAGTCACACCCACACGCACCATCTTAGCTCATCATAATTGGCTAAGTCGACGCAGTACAGTTTAGTACATGTTATTAATGAACCCCGGGTTTTGTTTTCCAGCCCGAAGCAGCATGAAGTCATCAATGCATAACACGATGTGAGGTTTGTCGTCATGAGTGAACCCATTGGCGATGACCTCCCGGCAGAAACGTCGTGCTGCATCCAGACAGACTTGATTGGACTTAGTCATTGTTTAGTATTTTATTATATACCTGTATTAGATGCTGTATTTGGAGGGAGTTCTTGAGCCCAACCATACTCGAGATTGGCATTTGGTCAAGGGGGCATGTGGTAAAGAAATAAGAAAGATATGACCAAACACTAACGTGAGAGCAAGCCGTGCTCATAGCATGGAGAGGAGGAGTGATGGGCGTGGTTAGCAGCATTCCCGCTTGTGCTGATTGGCAGGGGGCAGGCAGATGTTGCCCGGTCAAAAGGGGAGCGTGCCAAAACAACGGTGGGGACCCGCATAATATCAGAGAGGACTGATCACCCTCGCCGGAGGTCCTGCATCTGCGAAAACCTGCACAGCCCCATCACGATTTGGTATACCATCCGAGTATGCTCAAGAGCTCCCAAGGAGTTGGCAAACTAGATTCCTGACACAGCTGTACGAGATTGTTGCCTGAATAGCGAGTAAAGCGATTTTCTTATCTCACTGCCTCCCCAGTGTGTTTCTGTTGACGGAGGGAGAGACAGAAGAAGGAGGAAAGGCCCGAACCCTTTTGTCCCCGACCTACTCAAATAGATTGGGCTCAACCACCCATAGTTAGGTTGCACACTCCCATTTCGAGCCCAAGAAGAAAAAGCACATGTCCCTTTGGATTCTGTGGATGACCTTTTCCAAGGAGGTAGATGACCTGTATGGTATACAAAAGTACTGGCAGCAACACCACCATCATGAGTGCCACATGCTCACTCATTGATAGGCAGTGCATACACCACAGTCCCAGACTCTGTTTGACTTCAGCCTGAGTATTTTCCAGTGTTTTATGTCTGGTAAGCTCTAGGCCAAAATCCATGCTGATAAGCTTCACAACCTCATGGGTGATGGGGATTCTCCCAGAGCTGACATGTCCCTGAATTCACCCAGTTCCAGGCAGGTGCTTTTACTCACATTGATCTTGGCCCCTGCCACTGCTTTGTTTGCCTGGGTGTGTTGTAATACTCTTTCAATCAGCCACTTGTCCCTGCATAGGCTATTGAGGTCATCCATGTAGGCCAGGAACTTTGTTTCTTCCCAGTTACTCCTGGGGATTGGCATTCCATGGATCCCAGGATCCCACCTGAGCCACTGGGATAATGGTTCCATCACACAAATGCAAAGGATTGGGGAGAGTGGACAGTCATGTTGGACATACAACCCCACCATGATTTGAGCCTGTCAGAAACATGTTTATGAACACCTCTGCTCAGGATCAGATTGACTGCCATATTTAGGGTCAAGAAGGAATTTTATCCCTTGATCAGTTTGGTAGGGACTGTGGTGGTTTTTTCCTTCCTCTGTAGAGGCAGGCATGACCCTCTACCCAGGATCTCTTAAGCCTATATTGACAACATTTCATAGAAGCAAGATGTTGGCTGCCTTGGTACTCCTGCTTTATCTATGGCAGGTTAGGGTATTAGGTTTGTGTTGTGTTAGAGTTGCCAATAGTCTTATGTAGAGTAAGGATTATGGAGTTTATAGGGTGGTTTGAATAGAGATGATCCTGCCTCAGTCAGGGGGATGAACTAGTTGACCTTTTGGGGTTCCTTCCAGCTCTGAATTTCTATGCTTCTATAGCCACATTTTTTTAGCTTCTTGTTTCTTTGATGTCTACACTGACCTCCTCAGAGGCACTGCCATTTCTTTCCTGTTTTGGTATCAAACATTCAGGAACTGCAGGGAGATACAATCATATTGTACAAACACACCAATATCTATTGTGTTGCCAGATTGCATCAATACAGGAGACCCTTGCCATTCATGGGGGATATGTTCTTGTATCCCCCATTAATAAGGCACTACATTTATGAACGCTGTCTGCACTTGTGATGGTGGGAGTCCAGCAGTGGTGGCGGGAGCCTGGCAGCGGCAAGCACAAAAAGGAGCTCCTTTAAATGTATTTAAGATGTGGATTCAGCATTTGCAAATATTTGAAACTGCAAATGCAGAACTCGCGAACAGCGAGGGTTTCCTGTATTACAACAAAACAAGTGGATGCAAATCCACAGGACTGTTCCATATTGTTAACCTTCACACTACAGAATGTCTAGGTCATGCTAATTTGCCTTGAAACTATCTTTAATTTTTTTTTTGGGGGGGGGGGTTGTGAATTGTTATTCTTCATTGTCTCACATCCTACAAGAAGGACACAGGGGTGGGTTAAAATAAACTTATGAACCAGTATTTTTTAATTTAATTCAAAATTAATTTAACAGGGTTCATTTTAATCCAAAGTATGGTTTAAGTTTGACTAAATTTCAAACATGTAATTCCATATGGATGACAAGTCATGAATGAAACAAGAAGTTTACAGTGGTGTCCGCATGGATATATGCTTAACAGGGGTACAACATGTATTCTCGCACACGTGAACTTTGCTCTGCAAAGGACATTTATAATGGGTTCAGTTTCTCCTATTCAGTTATACATCTCCCATCTCAGTTTCTCTAATTTAGCTCTGCAAAATGTATATGGACCCATTTTCATCAATATATCCCCTTCCCATCATCTAAATTACATAACAAAACAAAGCAGTTCTCCTCAGTGCAAGACAAATCACCCAACCATCTTCCTCTCTGAAGTTTAAATGTTTATTTCCATGAGGCCTTACAGTCCTTTAAAATCCTCTCCCAGCCCTTTTCTTTAGTCTTTTTCAAAACCTTTTGTAGTAAGAGTTTTCATAGACTTTCATAGACATTAGGGCTGGAAGGGACCTCGGAAGATCATCGAGTCCAGCCCCCTGTCCAAAGGGCAGGAAGTCAGCTGGGGTCATAGGATCCCAGCAAGATAAGCATCCAGTTTGCTCTTGAAGGTGTTCAATGTAGGCGCTTGAACCACCTCCAGTGGCAGGCTGTTCCAGACCTTGAACAGAGCTTGTACTCCTACTACTCGTACTCATGGTCCACATGGCTGATACAGAGAGTTTCTTCTATTAAAGTTCTGCTTGGGATTGTTTCTAGTTAAAAAGAAGTGTTGCCTCCAGGTTGCTGTTATATGGTAACTCTTCAGTGGAGTCAGCCACTTGCTAGGCTATGGAAGCCAATGCAGGGACCCAAGAATGTGCCCTGTTAGAGGATTAAACAAAAACAAATCCTCACTCATTCCTTCTAGGTAAAGTTACCAACTTTAGTTATCAAAGTTACCAAAGTGACCTTAATCTGCAGCATGTCATAGTCTGGAAAAACTTTAATCTAAATACCAGTTACCTGTTACTTGTATATTTCAGCAAAACTGGTAAACAGGTTTTCATAAACAGTATGCAAGATTTTAGTCCTTAAATGAAGTTTTTTTAAATCCATCCAAGCAAGAATAAATTTACAGATCAAAATGAAAAACAATCACATATACCAGATGTTACCGAGATGTAGATACTTTTGGGTAGCTCGGCTGCAGTAAATGAAGTTTTGTAAGAAGGATATCTTTAGAGACATACATTTCATGAAGGATATCCTTATTCCTTAGTAGTGTTTTTTGTAAAACTTTGAAATTCATTTTAGGTTTCAACATTGCTTTAAAGATTGACACTAAATTTTACATTCACTTCTGTCCACATCTTGTTATCGAGAGAGATTGTTCTCTCTACTGACATTTTGGTTTTGGGTATAGATAATCAGTTACAAATAAAATGTTTTCATATGTTTTCCCTTTACTCTGTAGTACTCAAATGATCTCCAGTCTGAATAACATTTGTGATGGCCCTGCCATGTTTATGAGTGTTTCACTTAAAGTTTCTGGGAAAATTAGCATACATCTCAACACATGACAATTTATCAAATAATGTGCCAGTATAAAGGGGCAGGATTGTTTGCAAAGATAACGAGCTATTTCACAGATGGCCACACAAAAGTTTAACTTGGGAGCATTCAGGAGAAAATTCCATAGTCCTTCAGTGGTTAAGAAAGCTAGTGATGCCAAAACATATCTATCAGATAACTGCTTCAGTTCAATAAAACCTACTTGTCTTTGTTTTTGCATTTTTGTTTCTAAAACAACGTTTCCTCTTTGGCTGCCTCAGGAGCCAGGCAAGCTTCTTCTTTCAATATATTAATAAATGAGTTTTAAAAAAAATGATAGCTGATCATGTAGAAATCATGGGCAAAACTGAGAATGTGAACTCTCAGAACTTGTGCAGGATGATAGAGCACTTTTCAAAGATTTAAGACATTCATATAATTATAGTCTGCATTCAGGAGAGAGAAGCACCTATCACCAATGAATATTGTTATGTCCCAGAATATCATTGTAGCTAACTTCAGTGAAGCTGAAGAACAGGTTCCATTTTTACTCTTGTCAAAGTACTTGAATGTTTCCACTACTACATATTGCACATTAATCAGCAACAAATCAGCAGCAGTGTGCCCAGCACTGTGCACCCAATGAGCAATGTAAAAAATGTCATGAATCCCTCACCCCCTGATAGCTGTCATTCTGTAGCAACCAGTGCCTTTTCTAGTTTAAATAGTCCCTGCAAAGTTTCTGCTAGTGTTGTCCACACAAGGAAGCTATGTGTATATATATATATATATATATATATATATATTTCCTCTTTTAGTGCTTCTGCTGTTTCTTTTGTCAAATCAGCAAACTCCAGTAAAACTGTTTGCATGTCACTGTAACAGTGAGCCCCAGCCCTTATACTATAAGAAAAGAAAGACCAGGAAAAAGAGAGAAGCCTTGTCACAAACTCACCCACAGCCCCTCCTCACCGCCTACCTCCAAGCCTCTAGTTTCTCTCTGCTGTCCCAGTGTTGCTCCAAGAAGCAGACCAACATTGAACAGTTAAAACTCCTTATTCCCACAAGCTTCAGCTCTACTATCCTTATATATTGGATCACACAGCTAAAGGAAAGAAAACTCTGTAAGTTGTAGGTGGCTCCCTTTGGGTTATGAAATCAATTTGATGTCCTCCTTTCCATAGAATAAGATTAGCAGTTGTCCAGAGGTCACGCTTTCCACAGGCAACCAGTAAGGATAGAAAACAACAGAAGTATTTATTATGTAGGGTAAAACAATTATATAAGCAAAATTGACCATAGGTTTAAAGACAGAAAAAAAACAAAACAAGTTTCTTACCTGGCCTTACTCTACCCTCCTGAAAGACCTGTAAGTATCACTAGAAATGAGCCTTTCTGTCATTATTGTGCCAATCCTGGCTGCTGCGTCCTTGAAACCTTCTCCAGCCCAGGAAAAATATCCAAAGAAAATTATTCTGTCATAGCCAGACTCTAAAAAGCATCCAAGCCAGAGCCCTCCAGCATTATCCTAATTGCTGATGAGTCACTAGCCTTCAAAAATGTTGGGTCTCCCCAAGGCACCTGGAATTCCCCTGACCAAAGGGACCTTCTTCTCAGATACTTTTGCTACTGAGCAATTGAATTCCCCTTTACAGGATGGCAGTGCTTTGGGTATGCAACCCAAAATGTCCCCTTTTGCTTGTGTCTGGGACTGGCATTTGTCCTTAAATATGCAACCCTAAGTTCCATTTCCAAAATCATGGCATAAAAAATATACAGATGACATGGCATAATCTATACAATGATAAAAATCACATCAGTGGATATAGCATAATACTGGCTTTCAAACTAGTGTTATGACTACAGATGCCATATCAGTGAAATGAAACACCAGAAAATCTGCATGCTATCTCATGAACCCCTCAATGAATGGTGGTGTTCATGACAGACCTCTTTAAGAGCTAGACTTCTGCAGCTCAGAATGACAAAGCCCAAAACTGTATAAACCCCATTCCTGGGCAGAGCGGCGCAACGTGGTCCAGGCCAGGAAGGGCGAAGGAGCTCTCTGGATAGATTCTGCTACATAGAGGAAGGGAACAGATGTTGCTTTTGTCCCTGGACAAGTTGTGCCTTTGTCCCAGAACAGAAATGTCCTGGGATTGGTGTGTATACATATCACTCTTCTAATTAGGGTTTAGAGAGCAGCTGAATGCACTGACACTTTTTCGCAATTGATTCAGTGATGCAATCCCAGGGTAACCATTCAGATTCACTTTGTGATATCCCAGGATAAACTATTATTATTTCTTATTCCATGAGCCTCATATCTGAGGACAATGGAAATGGATGTATGAATGATTGTTTTACTTTGCCCCAGGATAAAATAGTTTATCATAAGACAAATTCACTATCTGTTTGTAGCCAGAGACAAAAAGTACATAAGCTCTAAATAACTGAAGTAAGCTGTAGCCAGCAAGTTAGCAAAAGGCATCCTCTAACTGGATTTTTTTCCACTGGGGGTTGGTTGTATTTTTTTTTTTTTTTTGGTGGGGGGAGGGACTGGGGGTGTGAATAGACATGTTCTATGACTTAGAAGACTTATAAGAAGGTTTGGGATGGCTTGTTGGCAAATAAGGAAACTGTTGAAAGTACTCAGGGAAAGAGTGCACTCCTTGATTGTGTGTGTGGGTTTCTTAGGACTCATTAAGGGCTGTCAGTTCTGTTGAAACTAATTCCAGGTCAGGGCGGTGGTGGGATTATTCTGAGTAGGTCTGTGGGAAATCTAGATTGATACTAGATGGGCAGATGTCCAGCCCTGCATCAAGCTGTTCACTGGAGCTAACTGGAGGCTACTGGCCCTCAGCAGGGGCTAACTGAGGGCTTGGACAAGACTTATTACAGCTTTAAAGGCTTGGATTGTTACAGAACACTGGAAGTGAGCTGGAGGAAACTGATGAGACTGACTGGTTGATTACATTAATAGATTTGAAAAACCATAAAGCAGCTGCTTGGATTGGTTTATCACACAGTAGGTCTACACAAGATACTACATTGCAAAAGCAATGCACTACGTTGGCATCGGTGGGCACAAACTGTGATGCCACAGCTATGTCCCTCTCTCACTATAGCACATCACTATGGTGACACAGCAGCTAAAAATAAGCATGCACCATCAGGACAGCACAGTATTGGCCGTTACTGTGCTGTAGGGACATGTGTAGATGCGCCCAAAGAAAGTGGTCTCAGTTGGGGTTGAATGAGCCCAGTGATAAGCAATTTAGGGAGAAACACCTGGGTGAACTGAGGGATGACTCCTAATTTATACTAAAATATAAAAGCAAAGCCATTTTAGGTGAGACAAGAGTGGCAGCTGGGGAAGCCAGAATGGGAAAATAGTCTGGGAGGCCATGGGGCATCTGAGTGTTCGGTGTAACACCAAACCTACTACAGTCACTGATTGAGAAAGTATGACACAAACACGGGAGCTATCTTATTGTGTTTGTGATCAGGCATGCCTAGGGCAATATCCAGGAACTTCATCTGTTTCAATACAGCTCTGGTTTCTTTCTAAGAAAAAAATATGTCAATGATCATTGGTTTGGACAACCAAAAATAAATATTTAATTTCTCATGTTTGTGATGCAAACTATGCACTCGGACCTTCAACGATGATCAACATGATGATTTATCCAAGTGTCCTCTACTGCTGGCATATGTTCACTGTCATAGACCTCTTAATTTGTATTATTTTTGTTATGAAATTATTAATAAAACATTAATGCTTTTCATTATGAGCATAGATCCTGGTTTTCTCTGATTAAAAAAAAATCCCAATTTTCAGATTAATAAAAGTAACCCAAAATCCATGATTAAAATGAAACAGCACTATATATCTATGGATATGGATATGGATATGGATACAGTAGTGGTGTTTCATTTTAATCATGGAAAAATGTGGATTTTGGATTACTTTTTTAAATCCAAAAATGAGGGATTTTTTTTTTTTAATCAGAGAAACCCAGGATCCCTGATTATGGGGGATATTAGATTTATGTGAGTAGTGACACAAAGTTTTGCTTTGTGATCCATGAGAAATGTAAACTATGCTGCTGGAATAACTTCTCTGTCTTTTGTTACCTCAATATCTACAGGCAAGGTCAGTTTCCAAACTACTGAATCTGGCAGCACAGTTTGGGGAGGAGGTGAGCAGCCAACAGTGGCAAAAGAACAGGTTAGGGACTATTTAGAAAAGCTGGATAAGTACAAGTACATGGGTCTCGATGAGATGCACCCAGAATGGTGAGGGAGTTGGTCAATGTGATTGAAGAGTAGCTGGCCATTATCTGTCAAAACTTCTGCTGATCTGGAGAGGTACCAGATGACTGGAAAAGGGCAAATATAGTGCCCATATTTAAGAAAGAGAAGAAGGAAGATCAGGGGAACTATAGACAAGTCAGCCTCACCTCACTCTTTGGAGGTCCTCAAGGAATGCATTCCTAAGCACTTGGAAGAGAGGAAGATGATTAGAAACAGACAGCATGGATTCAGCAAGGGAAAGTCATACCTGACCACCTGATTGCCTTCTATAATAGAAAGACTGGCTCTGTGGATGCGAGGAAATCACTGGACATAATCTACCTTGAATTTAGCAAGGTGTTTTGAAACGGTCTCTTGCAACATTCTTAGAAAGAAGCTAAGGAAGTACAGGATGGATGAATGGAAGGGGTTGGAAGTATGAAATGGATAATGGCCAGCTACTCTGCAATCACATTAGCTAACTGTAGTCATAAAATGGATATGAAGCTGGCTTGATTGTCAGGCTCAGAGTGTAGTAATCAAGGGCTTAATGTTTAGTTGGCAGCCAGTATCAAGTGCAGTACCCCAGGGGTGGGTCTTGGGGCTGGTTTTGTTCAATATTTTCATCAGTGACCTGGAATATGGGATGCAGTGCACCCTCAGCAAGTTTGCAGATGATATCAAGCTGGGGAGAGTAGTAAATATACTGGAGTATAGGGCTAGGATTCAGGGAGACCTTGACAAATTGGAAGATTGGACCATACAAAATCTCATGAGGTTCAGTAAGGACAAGTGCAAAGTCTTGCACTTAGGATGAAACAATCCCATTCACAACTACAGGCTGTGGACCTACTGGCTAAGCAGCAGCTCTATGGAAAACGACCTGGGAGTTACAGTAGACAATAAGCTGAATATGAGCCAACAGGATGCCTTTGTTGCCAAGACAGCTAACAGCATACTGGGCTGCATTACTTGGAGTGTTTCCAGAAGACTGAAGACAGGGATCATTCCCTTCAATTCAGCCATATCTGTGGAATACTGTATCCAGTTTCAGACCCCCCACTACATAAAGGATGTAGACAAATTGGAGACAATCCAACAGAGGGCAATGAAAATCATTAGGGGGCTCAGACATTTGAGGAGAGGCTAAGGGAACTCTGCTTATTTAGACTGGAAAAGAAGACTGAGAGGGGATTTAATAGTATCTTTCAACTATCTGAAGGGTGGTTGCAAAAAAGATGGATCTAAACTGTTCTTAGTGGTGGCAGATAACAGAAAAAGGAGTAATGATCTCAAGTTGCAGCAAGGAAGATCTAGGTTAGATATTAAGAACAACTTTCTCACAAGGAGGGTAGTAAAGGAATGGAACAGGTTCACCAGAGAGGTTGTGGAAACTCCATTTTTGGAGGTTTTTAAGACTCATCTAGACAGAGCCTTATCTGGAATGATTTAGGTGGGGATGGTTCTGCTTTGAAGTTAAACTAGGTGACCTTCTGAGGTCCCTTCTAACCTTTATTTTCTATTCTATGATTCTCCTCAGGATATGCATATTAAATTTGCCTTTCTTTATTAAAACTAGTCTTTCCCCCATAATTCTGAATGCTCTTCCAGGAAAGCAAAATCTCTCTCTCACTTCATTTCATAACATCTTATGATCAAAGTTTGCCTGCAATAAGTAATTTCCTAGAATCAGAAGATGTCTGCATAGGTAGGCAGAAATTATAATAAGTGTTTTTGAAGTTTACTAATATTTTTATCACTCTGTCAAAGTAGCATTCAGCTATCATTGAAACTGATATTTACAAGAAACAGGAAAAAAAAACAAAAACACACTAGCCAAAACCAGGACAAAAAAAGATTACAATAAGACTGTGGAATTATCATAGCATGTTATTTAAGATACCCTCCCGCACAAAAAAACCCAACAACCCAGGACTGTCTTGGGATAAAACAGGGTGGTGAGGGCTTTACCTTTGAGCTGCCTATCAATAAGGCTTGGTAACTAAAGACTGTCAAAGCACATCAGGACACAGTTCAAGTTGGTTTGGAGAAGCCACTCACTGTTAGAGTGCACATCCACCTTTGAGTACTTGCAAAAAGACAAGCACAACCTGGCTTTCAATTCTAATTAATTTATTTCAATAAATTGAACTGTATCCTTCTTCACGGCAAACTCTAGTTTAGATTAGTTAGCATACACTATGTCTAGTCTGATTGCTAGGTGCCTGTTGTAGAAGATGAAACATTCAATAATGAACTGTTCAATCAGAAAATTCAGGAATAAAAAGAGCTATTTTCAAGTTCTTGTTGCGGTGACAGTTAAAATAATTACTATTAATTTCAGGGTCTCCATGACAATAGTAGTAATTTATAGTAATAATAAATAGATATAGTAGTGACTCACTATGCTATTTTCCCTGGATCAGCTAAGCTTTTAATACACCATTTGCTTTCTCATCTGGTTTCATCAAACCAACACCACTTCCTCAAGTTTTCAGACTATGATTTGGATTGGAAAAGCCAGAAACCTTCTTTGCAAATACTGTAATGTTCCTTTTATACTGGAATCCACCTATAAGAGAAAGAGAAAGATTGTCAGAGGATGCCCTGTATAAAATGCTTCTTCTGATGACCAGGGATCCTGGTTTTCTCTGATTAAAAAAAAAAAAATATCCCCAATTTTCAAATAAAAAAAAGTTACCCAAAATCCACACTTTTCCATGATTAAAATGAAACACCACTATATATATACTTGAGAACCACAGTTAAAAGAGGATTACATCCCCACCCTCTCCCCATCCCCACCTGCGGTTCCTGTTGAAGATGGGCCACTTGAAAGGAAAAAGTCATGGAGTCAAATGAAAAGCAATTAAGAAGAAGCCTGGTGTATTGCAAGGTAGGAAACACTCACTCCCAATGCTGTTTATTCACGATTATTTAATAGAAAATTAATACAAAACAGTCCTGGCAGAAGGGACTAAGATGCAGGTTTCCTTCTTGCATGCCTTTGCTGTTCTCACTGGGTTACAGCCACATTCCTTTGTGTTTGACTTCCTTCTGTCTCATTACTTGAGTTACTAGGACATGGATGAATCCAGGATTTTGTAAAAGGCATGCTGCATCAGTTATCAGTGCTGTAAGTGTGACTCACTCCCAGCTTCCCCCCTCTTATCGGGATGGGCAGATCATGCTGAAGAAACAGCAACCTGGAACTTTTGTAGTGTCCCTATATCAAGTACAAATCTTGCCCTCCCTCCTCCCCTCCTCCCAGCTCCTACTATTCCTTCCCTTTCCCTCAGGGCCTGGAGGCATATCTCTTACACTCCTATTCCATCCCCCCATCCCTACTGTTGTCACTATTTCTGGCTAACATGGTGGCAAAGGGAGCTCTAGACCTGCTCCTGCCACCTGGAGGTGAGGATGTACTGGAAGCTGGGCTTGGTGGTAGTAACTATGGCAGTGAGTTGGTTTCCCTTTTCTGTTTCTCCTATCCTGGTCTGGAAGAGAATACCCAGGGGTATTGGGTAAGGAGAAGGAACCCTCTTACTGCCACTTTCACTGCCACTGCCCTGGCTGATGCCAGCTCCCTGTGTAGCCTGGGTAGAGCAAGGCAGGAGCAGCTTTGGAGTGGCCGTATCCCTGGGGCAGACAGGAACAGTGGAAGCGGTGGACAGAGGAGAGCAGGGAATTGAGGGAGGATGGGAAGTGTCACTGAGTTCAGAGGAGATGGGAGGGAATGGTAGACTATGACCTGTAAAAGCTTTTACATTTCTGAATTAGTTAGTTTCTAAGGTACCACCGTACCATGTCTTCTGTTTGATTTCAGTAAACTTTGGATCAGGCTCATAATCTTTAGATATTGTTTTAACTTTAAATATATATATATGAAATTGAAGTGACATAAACTACTAGTGATGGATGGAGACTGTGGGTTGTTTTTTGTTTTTTTTTTCTTTTTAAGACTAAAACAATATTGATGGACTGAACTGTTTTAAACATGCTTATTCTACAGCAGCTTTCAATACTAGGCCAAATCCTAAAAATTATATTCATGTAGTTAGCCCACTGTTTTTAATGGAACTGACTCCTTGCACAAATAAGGCTCAGCTCCTAATGTCATGCTGAGTTAATGGGGAATTTGTTTACCCTGGGATTGTTTTGCTGGAACTCAGCAATTTAGAAAATGCTAGCTCTGAATTAAACATGTTTTTCCTACTGTGGTTCTGTTCTAGAATATTATTTCAGGTCTGGCACCACCAATTATATAGGTTTTGTGACATTTCTCATTTCAGGACTGTGCTTTCAGTTGAATATAACTTGGCCAAACTTTATCCATTTAGAATTAAATTTCCCAAGCCAGTTGTTTGCCTCATGTTTAACTTATTTATTTATTTTGGAAATATCACCTGAATTGGTTAAACTATTTTGGGGTATTAAGCTAAAGAAAAATACATTGTTCTTCAATGTTATATCTGTCAACCTTTCCTTCACAAAGCTGTTGCTCCTAAGTTTGATCATATTGTGTTTTGCCATCACCCCAGAACAATGACTTAGTTATAGGGAATCGAACAACTACTTTCCTAATAGTGACTGCTCTAGGCTGTGCTACAGCTAACCACTGGAAGTGATGAGACACTCTGTTTATTTTGTACTTTATGAGTGCATTTACAGATGTAATTAATGAACCTGAATTTTCTGTGCAGAAAATTCAGGTGCGTTAATCAGGCCCCCACATGCATCTGAACATGTGTCTGTCAGGAGCATATTTGCACCCAGTGCAAGCAGTTCAGTTTAGGGCTGCTCTTGCCCTGCTCTGCCCCACTGTAGCAGCCTGGGGGAGCTCCAAGATCTCCTGGGTGCCAGTCCTGGCCTGGCAGGAGGCACGGGGGCTGGCCCCAATCTCCACAGGTTGGGGGCAAACTGTGCCAGCTGCTGGGCAGCTGCCTTCCAGCCTGATCTCCATGTGGTTGGAAGGGCTGTCCTGGCTCTGTGGGAAGCTGCCTCCCAGCCAGGTGGATATTAGGATGGATCTTGATCTCCATGTGGCTGGGAGGCAGCTGCTCGCTGAGCCAGGAAAGCTGTCTCTCTGTGGCTTCCTGCTGCCTAGGCTAACTGGGAGCAATTTGCTCCCTGTCAGCATCTACACATGTGCTTCAGTGCATTAGTTTAATGAGCTGATTTCTAGTACCTAGTACTAGAAAATGGCACCTTACACTAATGAATGTGGTTCATCCTCCACCTGGCAGGATCGCTATAGCTGTAACTCTGGAATGCCCCCAGGATCCCAGGTGAAGATGCTGGGGCCAGCACAGTGCTGGCCCCAGCCTCCCATATGTCACCCAGGGCAACTTGCCATACACCAAAGCATGTGTGGCATGGGCATTCCCTGGAGACAAGAAGCGGCAGCACAAGATGCACCACTGCTATTTGTCCCTAGGGAACCAAATGTCCATGCACATCTGGACACACCCTTTGTGTCCTTCCCTCCATTCCTCTTTGCCTTCAGCCTTATGTGGGGAGGAAGAAGCTGCAGAGGGATACTATATGAATCAGAACTAAGGAATTGTGGTGGTAGAGATATAGAGTTGGACAAGGTGGCTGGTACTTGATGAACAGCGATCCTAATTTTCTCTGATTTAAAAAAAATCCCCAATTTCCTCTAAAAAGTAACCCCAAATCCATATTTTTCCAAAATTAAAATGAAATATCACTATATATAGATCTCTATATTAGTAATGTTTCATGGAATCATGGAAAAATGTGGATTTGGGGTTACTTTTTTTAAAACCAAAAATGGCATTTTTTTAAATCAGAGAAAATCAAGATTCCTGTTGATGGGATAGGAGAACAGGTCTGAAAGCCAGGGAAGGAATATAGATTTTATATGCAGGGCATAAGGAACAAAGTTATATAGGAGTTTTGGGGGTGAGTATCTTGAGGCTGGGAGCAATGAAAGGATAGGATAGGAAAGGATAATTGAGCAAAGAAATTATAGGAGACTGATCTGATACATTTGGATCTGTATAAAGATAATGAGGACTGTATTTGGATTAGACACCTAACAAGGGACACTAGAATCCAGTAAAGTCAGAGAAAATAGGTGATGGGTGCTGAAGGTGCAGATGAGAATTGAGACTGCTAGGGAAAGGAGACTGAGGACAAAGGGCTTGAGGAAAGGGACTGTATATGGCCAGAGAATAAGAGCCAGGGGGAAAAAAAAAAAAAATTACTTGGTGATTGAAAAGAAGACTGCATCCAGTGCAGGGGGTTACTGAGACTAGTCTTCTTAGGAGAATTGCTTTCTCTCAGTCCTAATGAACATTTAATTACTCAGTGAAAAGTAGAACCCCTTGAGTAGAAGGTACTGAGATAACTCCATAATAATGTCCTATAGCTTTGTACTGAGAATAGGCATACATGACATGAGGATTCAGACTCCTTTTTATAGTGAAGGGAATTCAACTTGGCCTAGAGTCTACTGAATAAGTGGATTTTCCAGGTGCATTTTGTAAGAAATCATGCCTAACTAAGAGAGTTGGCTTTATCATGATAAAGCCATGCTTCTCTCTGAAGCCCAGAATTCATGCCTAATATCCTGTGAAAATTGTGACTTGAATCCACTCTTCTCCTCTTCCATATAACCACCCATGCAGTATTTGAAGACTGTTATCAAATCCCCTTCTCAGTCCAGCGACTGGGAAGAGTGAAGCAGCTGCTGCTCCCCATATTCTCTAGACCAGGGTGATGTCAGTCTAGAGAAAACACAAGAAACAGGGGGGAGGTACTGTCTGGAGACTGGAATGCCTGGATTACTTCATTTCCCAGAAATATTTCTAGCAGTAGAAATTTCCCAGAAATATTTCTAGCACTGGGAAATTTCCACCGGGGGGGGGGGGGGGGATTCACTGCAATGATGTTCTTAGGACCTGATCTGCAATCACAGAACTTACTTTTAGAAGTATGATGGTAGATCAGGTTACAACTGTGCAGACTTTTGTCAGTGACAGGAGCCCAATTAAGCAAGCTGTGGTGGAGGAAGGGAAAGGCAGGATCAAGGGGGCTAGTGGGTCCACCGGAAGGGAGTTGTCCATCTTGGGGGAGGGTGCCAAATATATAAAGATAATCCAGTCAGGGTGGACTGGAGGGTGAGGGGGAGAGGAAAAGTGCCCTGCTGGTGCTGGTGCTGGGGCTGGGGCAAGTGGTTCGGCTTTCCTAGCCCTGGGGCTACACTCCAAATGTGCACACAGATGTCCCTGGGACCCAATCTACATTCACACAGCTCACTTAAAGTTATGTGACCATAAATCAGGTCCAACATTGATGGGTACCCCTGAACTTTCACTATGCATTTTCTACTTCGGGAACAGCTTTGTATGTTTTGAAAAGTATTTTATCTAACCAAGGGCATAGAGTAGGTTGTTTAGGCTGGGGGAGATCGCTTGTTGCTTAGTTGCTGGCCTTGCTAGAAGGAAAGCTGTATCAACAGAGTCCGGAGCTGGAAGGGGGGTTACTTGCTGGGCTTGCTATACATTTCATCACATCAGCAAATTTAACCTGTTACATAGCTATATAAGGCAGACGCCCATTGAGGTGTGGGTGCTTGCTTTGCGAACGATTGCCAAGCACCACTTTCTGCGCAGAAATAAAGATTAAGTTGGATCCTTCAACCCTGTGTGTTTGTTGGCACAAGTGCACCGGGCACGAACTCACTGTTGTTTGGGGACAACAATTTCTGGCACCCCAGATGGGACTCTAGCTGACTGCCTTGCCCGGTCTACCTCTTCGGCTCCGGTAACAACTGTGGACGGCGCGAGGGCCAGGCGCCACCGACCTTATTTGTCGGAGGTCTGACCGTCTCCTGGTTGCCTGACGGAGTCGGGGAGGGGCACAATGGCGCAACGCTTGAAGGACCAACTTAATCAGGTGGGGCGAGGGAGGTTTCAACAGACTGGTGAGTACTTCTTTCCATATTTTGGGCAGGTTGGGGAAGAGACGGCTTTGAAAGTTCCGACCGTGTAGATACCCTAGGCGAGTGAGATCGGGTGGCAGTCCCGTGAACTCCCTTTAATCAGTTTGGTTCTGAGGTTGAGCGGAGGTCGCCATCCGGTAGTTGGATAATGGGAAGTAACCAGTCTAAGATTCCACCCTGCAGTCCCTTAGGATGCATTTTGAAAAATTGGCCAAAGTTTGGAAGTGACCCTATGACAAAACAACAGATGATTCGGTATTGCAATACCTGTTGGCCACAGTACCAACTTGCGGATGGTGCAGCCTGGCTGGAGAATGGGTCTTTGGATTATAACACAATCTTGCAGTTACAGTTGTTTTGTAGGCGCCAAGGGAAGTGGGATGAGATGCTTTATGTAGAGGCATATATGACTTTATATAGGGATGAGGTTACACAGAAGTTGTGTGGGATATTTAGGGGAAGTGGGGTAATGGCTTTACAGGGGGTCACCACAGTATGTCCAAAGGAGCCGGAGGAGGAAGATGTGCAGTTGTTAATTGCTCCCACGGCTCCCCCGTCTCATCCTGTGAGCCACGCGTCACCACAGGGGACTTCCACTGCACCTGTAACGGCTTGTCAGGGATTCCCGGCTGGTTTGTCCAGTCCGTCATCCCTCACCTCCCCTGACAGCCTTGGGTTGCCGTCCCCGGGTCCAGCGGATGCAGATGGTAGCAATCTGGTGGTAGAGGGGACTGTAGGAGATGGGGCATTTAGCCCTGTGGCGAGTCGCTTACAATCAGGGGCCCAACCAGTAGTTCAGGCCCCTTTACGACAAGCGGTGGGTCCTGAGGGTGAACCAGTTTTTGTCCATGTGCCATTCAGCACGGCAGACTTGATAAATTGGAAACAGTCTGTGGGCCAATATCGCCAGAATCCGGAGGCAATGGCCCAGTTGTTCTCTACTATTTTCCTCACCCACCAACCAAACTGGATAGATATTCAGGCCTTACTGGCCGCTCTTCTGACTCCAGAAGAAAAGAGGTTGGTCATAGAGAAAGCACGCACGATAGCACAGCAGCGTCACCCAGCCGGTGATGTAGATGAACTTTGCCCTAAGAAAAATCAAGACTGGGATCCCAACACCCGAGGGGGCCGGAAGGAGTTAGAGCTGTATCGGGAGTTTGTGCTGGCTGCTCTCCGGGAGGCTATCCCCAAGCAGAAAAATTTGTCTAAATTGTATGAAGTGCGGCAGGGTCCGAAGGAGGATCCATCCAGTTTTTATGGGAGGTTATGCGAGGCAGCCAGACAGTGGACGGATTTAGATCCGGAGCTGCCAGAAAATGCCAAGATGTTTAACACACTGTTTATAGGACAGTCAGCCCCAGATATTAGAAGAAAACTACAGAAGACTGAAGGAGCAGCTGGAATGAGCATCAGCCAAATGATTGAGATTGCTTATAAAGTATACTCCAACAGAGATCAGGTTAAGGAGAAAAGGGAAGATAAGAGAATAAAGGCACAGGCATCATTACAAGCATCGTTGTTGGCAGTGGCAATGGTAGATCAGAGAAGTCGGGGATGAGGCAGGGGAAGTAGAGGGCATAGAGGAGGTGTGGGCTATGCTCCGGGAGGCTACGGCCAGGGTCCCAGGTTGGGACCTAATCAGTGTGCTATTTGCAAGCAGGAAGGGCATTGGAAAAATGAGTGCCCCAAGAGGGAGAAGAAGAGACGAGAGGAGGAAGAAAGATTGTTGATGTTGGATGGTTCTGACCAGGAGTGACGGGGACCGGGGGCTAACACTGAAGTAATCTCTGTCTCCCCCGACGAGCCCCTGGTTAAAATGCAAGTAGGGGGAGAACTTATTGACTTTCTAGTAGATAGTGGAGCCACGCATTCAGTTGTAACCAATTTTAAAGGACCCCTATCAAAAACCAAGATCCCCATAATCGGAGCCACCGGCCAGCGGACGTATCGTCCTTTTGTGCCACCCATGGAATGCAAATTGGGAGGAAAGAAAGTGTCTCATCAGTTCCTGTATATGCCTGAGTGCCCCATACCTTTGTTTGGGAGGGATCTGCTGTGCAAATTGCAGGCCCAATTGACCTTTTCAGAGGGGAAAATTACTATGAAGATACCAACTGAGGAAGCCTGGAAAGCTCAGGTGTGTCTCCTATTGCAGGAGGGGGAGGAAGGGAGAATTCCCCCAGAAGTAGAAGATGCAGTAGTACCATGGGTATGGGCAGGAGAGAAGCCAGGAAGAGCCAAACTGGCTACCCCTGTAAGCATTGATTTAAAGCTGGGAATTACCCCGCCCAGGGTGCCACAGTATTGATTGAAAATAGAAGCCTGGAAAGGCCTGGAACCATTGATAAAGAGATTCCTTAAATATGGTTTACTTCGGGAGTGTCAATCATCTTTCAATTCCCCCATTTTGCCTGTAAAGAAACCCCACAGTAATGAGTATCGTTTCATGCAGGACCTCAGAGCCGTGAACAAGGTCACGATGACCCTTCATCCGGTGGTGAAGGACCCTTATACTTTGCTGACTGCTTTGTCTGCAGAGGAACAGTGGTTTACAGTCTTGGACCTGAAAGATGCTTTCTTTTGCATCCCACTTGAAAGAGACAGCCAAGAGATTTTTGCATTCGAGTGGGAAGACCCGAATACTAGGAGAAAAACCCAATTGTGCTGGACAGTTTTGCCTCAGGGTTTTAAGAACAGTCCCACTATTTTCAGCACTGCCTTAAGTACCGACCTTCAGAAGTGGGACAAAGGTACATCAGGAACTCTGTTACAGTATGTGGATGATCTGTTAATTGCAGCAAAAACAAGGGAAGAGTGCCACCTGCTGACCGTAAGTTTACTAAACTTCCTAGGACAGGTCGGTTACAGAGTATCTCGAAGGAAAGCCCAAATTACAGAAAAAAAAGTAAGGTATTTGGGATTTGACATCTCACAAGGCCAGAGGATGTTGGGCCCTGAAAGAAAAGAGGCCATCTGTCAGATGGCAGTCCCAAAGACCAAGAGACAGTTGCGAGGCTTTTTAGGTATGGCAGGATTCTGTCGGATCTGGATCCCCAATTTTGGACTAATAGCCAAGGCTCTTTATGAGGCCACTACTGGTAGTGAGGGAGATTTGCAATGGACGGCAGAATGCCGAAAGAGCTTTGACACTATCAAACAGGCCCTTATGACAGCACCGGCCCTGGGCCTACCCAATCTGAGTAAACCATTTCAACTTTATGTACATGAACGCCAAGGAGTATCATCAGGAGTACTGACCCAGTACTTAGGTAGCTGGAGAAGAGCAGTGGCCTACTTCTCCAAACAATTGGATCCCACTAGTTTGGGATGGCCGGCCTGCCTGCGAGCAGTGGCAGCTACCGCTATGCTGGTAAAGGAATCTAAGAAACTTACTTTAGGACAACCAATGACTGTGTATACCCCACATTCAGTGCTGGCGGTGATGAATGCAAAGGGGGGAACCTGGCTTTCCCCTGGATGAATGGCTAAGTACTAGGCGACTCTCCTGGATCAAGGAGATATCCAGTTGCAAACCTCTAGTACCCTGAACCCAGCTACGTTGATGCCATTGGAACAGGACGAAGGATTACAGCATGATTGCATTGAAACTATTGAAAGTGTGTATGCTAGTCGGCCGGACCTTAAAGATGCCCCACTACCTAATGCAGACCTTGAATTTTACACAGATGGAAGCAGCTTCATGGACAATGGAACCTAAAAGGCGGGATACGCCGAGGTTACATCATGGGATACCGTGGAGGCAAACGCCTTGCCTCCAAATACCTCTGCACAGAAAGCTGAGCTTATTGCGCTGACCCGAGCTCTCCATTTGGCAAAAGGAAAGATAGCCACTATATACACAGATTCGAAGTATGCCTTTGGAGTCTTACACGCCCACGGAGCTATATGGAAAGAGAGAGGACTCTTAACGGCAAGTAAAAGCCCAGTAAAGCATGGAACAGAAATCCTGAAATTACTTGAAGCCATGATGGAACCACTAGAGGTAGCTGTGGTGCACTGTAAGGCCCACCAAAAGGGAGATGCTGACTTTATTAAAGGGAATCGACGAGCAGATGCTGCGGCGAAAAAGGCAGCTAGAGGACAAGTTCAAGAGACTCAAATGTTGGCATTGATGCCTCAGGTAGTGTTACCTGAGGAACCTCCCAAATATACTGAAAAAGAGAACCAATTCGCAGAGAAATTGGGAAGCAAAGAACAACAAGATGGATGGTGGGTTTTGCCTGAGGGACAAGTCCTGATGCCAAAACTGATTCTTAGTAAAGTGCTCGAAGAGTACCACCAGAGCACCTATATGGGAGCTGACGCCATGACCCAAGGTCTCCAAAGAATTGTAGTGGGACCTAAGATGAGAAAAACAGCAGAACAGATAGTGCGTAGATGCCCTGTCTGTTGTGCCAACAATCCTAAGATTTCCCCCAAACCTCCGCCAGGGGCAGGAAGGCAAGGACTATTAGCAGGAGAATGTTGGCAAATAGATTTCTCTGAAGTCCCCAGAAAGGGACACTACAAATACCTGTTAGTGCTTGTGGACACTCTGACTGGATGGACCGAGGCCTTCCTGTGCCAAACCAACCAAGCAAAAGAAGTGGTCCGGGTGATGCTAAAAGAAATGATTCCACGATTCGGAATCCCAGAGGGATTGGCCTCGGATCGAGGGCCACACTTTGTGTCGGAGGTGACCCAGGCAGTTTCCCGGGCTCTGGGGATACAATGGGACCTTCACACAGCATGGAGACCGCAGTCAAGTGGACAGGTGGAACGAATGAATCAGACTCTAAAAAGACAGCTGGCTAAACTTTGCCAGGAAACTCAGTTGAAATGGCCCGAAGCTCTGCCTCTTGCCTTGCTTAGAGTGCGCATAGCCCCTAGAGCTAAATTGGGAGTTAGTCCATTCGAATTAATGTATGGCAAGCCATATCCTAAGAATCCAGTGGTGATGCATGGGAGTCAAATTCATGTAAAAGGGGAAGGTTGGGTAAAAGATTATTTGTATTCTTTGTCTGCTGTATTGTCTTCTCTCCACAGGTATGTTCAGGAACGACTTCCACTCCCTCTAGATACACCAATCCACAAGTTCCAGATCGGAGACAAGGTACTGGTCCGAACATGGAAAGACGAGCCGCTTCAGCCCAAGTGGAAGGGACCATATCCTATGATTCTTACTACTCACGCTGCAGTGAAGGTTCAGGGGGTAAAACCGTGGATACACTACACTCGGGTGAAGGCCGCACCAGAAATACCACCTGCAGGAAAAGTTGCTGAGAGTGTCGCACCGGAAGCCGACACAAATGGACACCGTTGGACAGCAGAACCAGTAGAAGGACTCAAATTTCTGTTTAAACGTCAACCATGTGGAAAGCAGTTCTTTGCATAGGTGTAATGTTTTTAGAGTCTAAGGGGTTGGTGCATCAAAGGTTCAAGAAGAGTCAAAATGTGTGGGTTCATTTGGCAAAGGACGTATTAAATGTCACTCATTTTTGTTTGGCAGGTGGAATATCAGTTGATGATATTTTCACGTCATGCCTTATAGGGGTGCCCACTCCAATGGAAGCACTCCAGAATCAGACTTGGTTCACATCTGGGAGAATAGGAGGTCCAATCAATTACACTAACAACTCCATGTGGGGAACCATTACCACAGAAAAAAACGCTAGTACCTTTGAAATAGATTTGTTGACAGTCACCTCCCCTGGTAATACCAGCTGTGCCAATTTTGTGAACTGTACCCAAGCTTGCAAAAGCCTAACCAAAGAAACGAAAATTTTCAATTGCTCAGACATGACTAATGTATCTTGCAACTACGTTCATGTTATATTACCCCGGGGGTGGTTCCTCCTATGTGGGAAGACTGCCTATTCACATATCCCAGCCAATGCCACAGGAGGCCCTTGTGCTCTAGGCCGGTTGACTGTCTGGCTACCAGGTATGCCTAAGATCTCTAGTAAGCGTCACTGGAGAGGTTCTAAGGTGCTAGATAAATCCTGTGATAGTGACATAAACCTCCTGAGTGAGGCCGAGGTAGTGTCCTTAGCAGTTTTCCTAGTAGGGGTGCCAGGCCTAGTAGTGGATGCTGAGAGGCAGCTTGGTAAGGTGGCCTGTGCCCTGGCAAAGGGCCTAAGTACAACTTCACAGGCCCTAGCTGCCCTCAATATTGAAATGAAAGAGCTAAGAGGAGCTACTCTGCAAAATAGAGCAGCCATAGATTACCTGTTGCTGAGGCATAACCACGGATGTGAAGAGTTCGAGGGAATGTGTTGTTTTAATTTGACAGATAACTTCGAGTTGATAGAGTCAAAAGTGCAGAACTTAAAAAATGTTCTGTCCCACATTAAGCAAGGGGAAGGGTTCGACTTCTCATGGCTTACTTCTTGGCTTCCTAATTTTTCATGGCTTAAGCAAATTTTCCTATTAATTGTGGCAAGTATGTGTATTTTCTTAATGATCTGTTGTGGGATACAGTGTGCGCCAATGTGTTGTGAGATACTCAAGAAATCAATTTCTTCCCCCGTACACTGCGTGATGTTTGTAAAATCATCAGTTATAAACCCGATCCAAAACAATCGGGAGGAAGCAAAAAGATTTCTGGAGATGAAAAAGATAGTCGAGAACTATGGGCCTTTTCCATAAGGGCCATAGTCTCGAAGTGGGGAGTTGATGGGAGTTGATGGGTACCCCTGAACTTTCACTATGCATTTTCTACTTTGGGAACAGCTTTGTATGTTTTGAAAAGTATTTTATCTAACCAAGGGCATAGAGTAGGTTGTTTAGGCTGGGGGAGATCGCTTGTTGCTTAGTTGCTTAATTGCTGGCCTTGCTAGAAGGAAAGCTGTATCAACAGAGGCCGGAGCTGGAAGGGGGGTTACTTGGGGGGGAGCTGGAAGGGGGGTTACTTGCTGGGCTTGCTATACATTTCATCACATCAGCAAGTTTAAACTGTTACGTAGCTATATAAGGAAGACGCCCATTGAGGTGTGGGTGCTTGCTTTGCGAACGATTGCCAAGCACCACTTTCTGCGCAGAAATAAAGATTAAGTTGGATCCTTCAACCCTGTGTGTTTATTGGCACAAGTGCACCGGGCACAAACTCACCGTTGTTTGGGGACAACAACATGAGCATACATTCACCAGTGCTGGGAGTCATGCAAAGAATAAAATCTAGGTTGAGTAGGGTAGGAAGGGCTAGCAGGTCAAAGGGGGGTTATCAGGTCTAGGGGCTAAAAATTGTAGCTAAAATCTAGAGGCTAAAATTGTAGCAGAAAGTCCCCTTTGTACATTTCTCTTCTGGACATGGATATAACAGAATCCCCTTTTTGCCTGCACCCCCTCCCCACATTTTGTGCATTTCTTTTCCTTCTGAGTATTGGCAGAGACCTAGCACACTCATCACATGGGTGTGACAAGGCTCAGAGCAAGCCAGAAAGCTGAAGTGGCTTTCTGTAGGATAAACCTAGAAACTACATCTATATATCAATTAAGCTCAGTGTCACTAAAGAACACAAAAGAACTACAATATCCACTGCAAAGACTGTAAATATATACTGGTGCCAACTGACTTACTGTCCCCAGTAGCTTTTGATCCTCACTCCCTCACATTCCATTTTTATATATTTCTCACAATGCATTTTGATATTTCATCTGTCTCATATTTGCCATGGCATTTTGTATTTTATACTTTTAAACTCTTAAGGAATGTACTCCCTGTAAAATGAAGTTACACCCTGGACCATTGTTAAAACTCTATTTAAATTGTAATTGTAAAGTGATAAAATATGTTCTATTGGGTGGTCCCTTGTGTTAATGTGAGTGAATGATGATCATCAGTAGACAATAGCCTAGCCAAAGGATCTCCATTTTAAGCTCATCAAGCTAAAAAACTGATTCCTGGAACTGAGCAGCTACCCTGTTGACTATTCCTGCAACCTTTAGCAATTCCATTGTTAATTAATCAAAATCACAAACTGACTCCCAAAACTGCATTACCAGCAGGCAAGACCCCTGTGAGTAACAGCTGTCAGATCCTACTCAAGACCCATATGGGACAGCGACCTCTGGATTGGGTGGCCAAGACGATGCTGGGGGATCACACAAGCCTGCCATAATAAAAGGCAGTGAAATGTGACCCTCAGTGGTGTCCTCTCATCCAGCACCTGACCTACCAAGACAGAAGGACAAGCAGGCAATCGCCTTCTGGAGAAGACATCACCTTGAAGGAAGCTGACCATCAACAGCAGACTCCAAGGCCTTGGATAGATAGATATACTGACACCAGTGCTCTCACAATCACTGCATCATCTACTATACACTATACTACATGGGCTTGAATGACATGGATTTAAATGAGTGAGTGCATTTGTGTGTGCATGTACTAAGGTGACCAGTACCATCTATAACACGTTTGCATTTATGATTTTATTGGTAACTTCACATCCCATCCAATAAGCTAGAAGTTATTATGATCCCTTGAGGTTGTCCTTTATAGCCAACAAAATTAGCCCACCAGGGTGGGGGGGAAGAGGAAGGAAAAGCACAGCCCTGGGGTTGGGGTGAGTAGCTAAACTTTGCCAGGCCTGGGCCTGTGTTCTGAATGTGTTCTAGCCCACACATTTGGGTTAGATCAGGCATGTGCTAGCCTGATCTACATAATTTGTCTCTTAGATTAAATAAAGTTAGTTCAGGCCAGCCATTTTTTGCCTTATCAACCTCTCCAAACATATGTAAAGACTAGCACTTAGATTGATCCTAATTAGGTCAATCTAAGTGACTTCTACACATACCTTTAGAAGATGTTCAGTTTCATGGCCTAGGATCTCCTAGACATTTCTTTAGATGACAAACCCTTACTTCATATTTGGAGGTAGTTTCCTGGCAAATTAAGAGACACCACACAAGCAGAATATTCCTTTCTGATGCAAAAATCACTCCAACAAAAGCTTAACTTTACATCCTTTAAATAATCCCATTGAAATCATGTGTCTTTGTAGAACTAGAGTCTTGATTGAGTGATGGAAAACTGTTATAATTAAAAGCTTCCTGCATTGCATATGCACAACATAATTAGTTTTTATTTATTATATTTTAATTCTTATTTTTTTTAAATATTAGAATCAGGTAGTTAATGTACTTTGTATAGAATTTGGCTCAAGGCTTCACTAACATATTGCAGACAATGATAAATCTAGTCAATAGGCAGAAGATATTGGTTCACTTTATCAAAAATGCAATTACTACCAGAAATGTGGAGTACATTTTGGTACATTTCATACAAAGCTTTTGGCTTTCTGAGGCTGGGTGAATATAAAGTAAAACATTATCAGGAGATCTCGCTGAACTACTGAATTTCCAGTCTTTAAACATAATAGCTGCTTGCAAACATTAAAAAAAAATAAATAAAAATAAAAATGTGCTCTACCAGAAGTAGTAGCACATTATTTTGACCTGGCTCTGCAACATCTGTATAGCTTAAGCATTTCAGTGTGGCTTTGTAGCAATTTAAGCTAAAGTTGATTCAATTAGCTATTAGACAAAAGCACCAAAAAAGCCCCATTAAAACACCTGAGTTTTATAGACATCAGGCGAGCCAGGTCCAACTACAGTGCTGCCTCTTCTGGGCATGTGTGGGGCTTGCCACAGTAATATGCCGAGTTTAAGTAAGCCACCCCTTTTTCTTTTTAAGTCTGCAAGCAGCTAATACAATTTAAAAAAAATGTTTAGTATTCAATTAGGATATTTTTTAATTAAAGATAATTGGATTGCATTTTTGAAACAGAGTTTCCCATTGCCTGAAGAAGGGTATTTGTGCCTTAAATCTTGCAAAGAACTTTTTTTTTCCAACTATTTATTTGGTCTAATAAAAGATATCACATCTACCCAAGGAACCTTGCCTGCTCAAAGTTACAGCACTCCATGGCAGAATTATCTGAGCTAAATTATCTAGACTATAGGCAAATAGGAAAATATTTAATTCAGATTCAGATTCCACTGATTCAGATGCCAGAGATTCCATCTTGAGATCCAAATCATTTTTCCGATGTGATTCAGCTGAATTGCTTTGGATGATTCAGAGCTGATTCGGAGATTCAGCCATAGAGTATAATGGGGAATCAATTAAGTATCTATACCTTTTTTGTCTTTTGGCTGATGTGGATTAAACTTGCAGAGATGGTAGCTTCTGCTGAGTGCATGATTCTTGCCAGATTTGAAGGAGATAGGTAGAGGGGTTTCTGGGAAACTGCATCTCAAAATTCTGAAAGCAAAACTCATGTCACGTGTATGTGTTACACCACAGTGGAGTTAAAACTGCAGAGATGGTAGCCTGTGCTGAGTCCACAAAGCCTGCCAAGTTTCAAGGAGGTAGGTGCAGGGTATTCTGGGAAACTGCACCTCAAATTCCTGAAAGCAAAACTTGTATCACATGTGAAAGTGGCAGGGATAGTAGCTCTTCCAGGGGCCACAAAGCCTGCTAAGTTTCAAGGATATAGGTACAGGGGAAACTGCACCTCAAACTGAACCAGCACAATACACAGTTACTAGTGAGGATAATGAGTTAATGAGGAAGGTGTGACACGAGTTTTGCTTGTCAGCAGCTTGAGATGCAGTTTCCCAGAATCCCTTGCACCTACCTCCTTGAAGCTTAGCATGCATCATGCTCTCCGCAGAGGCTACCATTCCTGCAAGTTTAATCTGAATCAGCCAAAAGACAACAAAATTATCAATATTTCATTGATTTCCCATTATACCCTATGGCCGAATCTCCAAATCACCAAATGTTTTCCGAATCTTCTCCGAATCTACTTGGAAGCTCTGAGTCGATTCGGAAAGCCTAAAGCTTCCAGTGATTCAATTTGGATTAATTGATTCAGCCTCTGAATCATCTGAATCATCTCCGAATGCAAATCATGATCCAAAGCTTTGCATAGCTCTACTAGACGACGTTTAGTATAAAAAGCAAAGCTTCGGATCACCTTCTGGCCTGAAACAGGCCCACTGCCCTCCTTCTGCCCTCCCCAGCACCCCAGATCCATTCTCACTGCTGCCCTGTCACTCCTGCACTGTTCACACTGGGGGAACCTCCCTGCCTGGCTGTCGCAACTGATGCTGCTGTTGTTTTCTGTCCAGGATCATCCCCTAGAAGACCAACAGCATAGAAGCATCCAGGGAGAGACAGCCAGACAATTACAGGTAGGCAGGGGCCAGTAAGCAGGGAAAGAACCCCACCAGCATGGTGAAAGCCCAAAATTGTAGGATGGAGGGCCCCTTTCAGGCCTTTGCTGGCCTGAAGTGTGACTGCTCAAACTCGAGCTACCACTAACACCCACTAATATTTGTGCAGCTCACGATGCAAGATGTAACAAATAGAGCTGTGCAAAATGGCTGTGTTTCATTTTGGTTTTGGATTCAGCATTTTGGAGGGACAGTGTTTTGTTCTGGTGTTTTGGATCACTGTCCCATTTCATTTAGGCCAAACCTGTTTGGAAACTTTCAGAATTTTGACACTGTTTTGGTGTTTCAACCATAGGCTATAATGAGGAATCACAAAACTGTCTATAACTTTGTCATTTCTTGCCTGATTCATATTAAACTTTCAGGGATGGTAGCCCCTTCTGAGGCCATGAAGTGTGTCAGGTTTCAAGGAGATAGGTTTAGGGGTTGTTGGGAAACTGTGCATCAAACTGTTCAACACAAAACTGGTGATATGTGACTTTGTGTGTGTGTTAAGGCACAATGGGATGAAAAGTGCAGGGATGGTAGCTCCTGTTGTTACCCTCACAACTCCACTGCAACCAGTAAGTTTTAGGCCTCTCAAAGATCTTACTGGTCTGGGCTTTCCCCAGCCAGGACTGTGCAGTGGTGGGAAATTATCAGGTGCCCCCAACAGCTGCTGCAGCAACTGGTGAGTGTGGGGCTTTTATTTATTTTTTTTAAGTGCTAGGGCTGTGGGGCTGGGCAGGGCAGCCATTGACAGGGCTGGGAGACCAGGCAAGGGATGGGGGCTCATGGCAGAGCCCCCCATACAGTGCAGAGCAGTGGGGGGCAGTGGGGATTGCCCCCCCCACCTGACAGTAGCTGGTGCGTGTGGGGCTTTTTCAAAAAAATAGAGCCAGGATGCTGGTGCTGGGTGGGGCAGCCATTGACAGGGCTGGAAGAGTGGATCAAGTTCGGGGGCACTTAGGGGACCTGGGGGGAAAAGACAGGGGATGGGGCCTGGCAATGGTTCCCCCATGATCTGCTCCCCCCTCCTTCATTCCCCTTGCCCTACTTACCGGCATGGAGCCCAGGTCCAGCTCCCTGTGATGGGAGCAGGGGCTGCCTCAATCACCAAATCTTTTTCCAAATATTTTCCAAATTGATTCAGGGGCTTTAAATTGATTCAGACCTTTTTACTGGGCTCCTGATTAGATTCACATTTGGAGATTTGGCCATTGAATTGGGCTGAATCTCCTCCGAATCAAATCAGCACCCGAAGCTTCATACAGCCCTACAATGCACTAAGTGTGATCTTCAGTGTGCTATATATATTGATGGCATTTCATTTTAATCATGGAAAAATGTGGATTTGGGGTTACTTTTTGAAATCTGAAAATTGGGGATTTTTTTTTTTAATCAGAGAAAACCAGGATCCCTGGTGATCTTTCTTCTATTCTGAGATAACTGCTACAGCTCTTATTCTCTGCTAAATGTAAATTGGTGTTTCCCTCAATGAAAATGTAGTAAATCATGTTGTGTTTACCCTGGCAAAGGAACATGCACACACAGACAGCTAATACAGAGTAGCTGGTGTGCTGCAAATATCACTCTAGCTTGGCCCAGATTACAACATAATAATTTGTGCAGCCATATTCCAAAAGTCAACAGAGTATGAAATGATAGTCCAGATAATGCCTCTAATTGTAGGGAAATATTAACATCAATATCCGGTGGATTAAATCAATATTATTAAATATTTCACCACTCATCTAAGCATGAAAGAAAAGGAAAGAAGTATCACAGTGTATACATCTTTAAAGTCTCATCTGAGAGAACATTCATTTTAGTGGTATGAGGGCACATGCCTTATTGAAGATAACTGTATTTTCCTCCCACTCAAGAAGGAAGGAATCTATCTACCTCTACAGAGCTCAGAGGGCATACATGGTCATTATGTGAACACCATAAAATCATAGAATCATAGAAAATTAGGGTTAGAAGGAAGGTCATCTAGTCCAACCCTTTCCTCAAAGCAGAACCATCCCCAATTAGTTCATTCCAGTCAGGGCTTTATTTAATTGGGCCTTAAAAAACCCCAAGTATGGAGATTCCACTACCTCTCTAGGGCCACATCTACATAAAACACTGACTGAGCAGTAGCTCATTACTACTGCGCAGTAGCATCACATGGCACAAAGCAAGACACAATGTGACTGTGCAGCAGTAACAAGCTACTGAGCAGCCAGAATCACCTACAACCTGTTCAGCAATGCTATTGCACAGTCAGTTACTGTCCAGTCATTTAGTACCTGCATGTGCTTGTTTAGACACTGCCAGCTAACCTGTTCCAGTGCTTCACCACCTTCCTAGTGAGAAAGTTTTTTTCTAATATCCAACCTAAACCTCCCTTGCTGCAACCTGAGTCCATTGCTCCTTGTTCTGTCATCTGCCACCACTGACAACAATCCAGCTCCATCCTCTTTCGAACCACCCTTCCGGTAGTTAAAGACTGCTTTCAAATCTTTCCTCAGTCTTCTCTTCCACAGACTAAATAAACCCAGTTCCCTCAGCTTTTTCTCATAGGTCACGTGCCCCAGCCACCAAATCATTTTGACCCTTTGCTGGAGTGTGTAGGCTCATTTTAATATTGTATCTGAGATAACCTTATGCTGTAGGTGAATCTTGGAAGGATACCAGTATATTTCCCACCCCTCCACACATTTTCAATGCAACTTCTGTTCATTAAGCAGTTGGAACAGGCAGTAACTAAAATGTTAATTGAATTTATTATTATGCTAAAATGGTAGGTGTTGAAAATGCTGTTAAGGAAGGAAAAAGAATGTAATGGAGTCCTGAGAGAGTCAAAATATTGGCAGAATAGCACACCATGAAATTCAGGTTAGAAAAATGTAACTGATTTCAACTGGAAAAGAAAAATAAAATGTAAAATATATATTAGTAAGTGGGAGGGATAGATCTGTGAATTATTAATATTTCTAAACAATTGCATTAATGATAGAAAATTAAGAGATGAGTATATTGCATTATAGACAGCCTAGAAAACCATTTGGGGGCAGTTTACATACACATAGAACATTCACATAGAAAGTAATATTCCTTCTCTCTAACACTATTGTGATAACATTTGGAATATTGACTTTGGTCTTTTGCACCTTATTACCAGAAAAAAAATCATTTTTTTCAGTGTATTTGTGCAAGATTAATAAAAAATATTAAGATGTTAGAGAAATCAATTTGTGAAAAGATTGCAATATCCATCTTTCTATAATTTATCAAAATAATGATTAAGAAGATGACATGAATCCAGAAAACAAGCACGGTTTACATGAATGCCAACAGAGAATTGCTTAGGGACATACAATGACATTTGATCTCATGTAATGGAATCCAACAGAGAAATTATTACTCAAGCACAATTCACGCTGCAAACACATTGCAAAAAAGGAAATCAGCTCAGGGAAACCAGTTGATGAAATATGTGGAAACTGAGCCAATTCTTCACATCCAATTCCTTGCCTTCCTCCCCTCATGTATTTTTTTTTTATTATTTGCTTACCTGTAGACATAAGAAGGTACAATAAAAGTCCAGGTGACCATTTTTTTAAATCTATGTGCATATAGATACTGACAATAAATGATAGATATTGACTCGGTATACATTAAAAGCTACATATGTTGTGGTTACTAAATGATGTAAGAGACTCAACATGCCAATATTCTCTTCAGATTCTCCTCCTGCTTATAAAGCTCTGAATGTTTCTTAAGGAACAGAAACCATATTGTCTAACTGAGATTATCACTAAGACAATAGCCTGGTTTTTTTTTTCCTTAAATGAATTCAGAGGAAAAAAAATGTCCCCAAATACCTAAAGAGTGTTTGTTGAAAAAATATCAATTTCAGACAAGTTATAGAATGGTACAATGGCTTAATAGACAAGTGTCTAAAAGGGTGGGGGGGGAGTAGTTTACAAAAAATAAATGGACCATCTTTGTAACTGACTTCGAGTTCAGTCAGCCATAGATGTTTTCCATGGGAAGTGAAGGAAGCATCACTTGTTGGGCTGGGGAACTTAAAACTGAAACAAACATGATCGAATTGATCCCTGGTTTGTGTTCATGGGCAGATCCAAAGGGGGTGTAGTGGTATGATACCTTGCACTCCCTTTTCTGACTATATGGAAGAAGCAGCAGCCCAGGAAATTTTTAATTCCCAAGGAAGGTATAAAATTCTCCCTCACCCTTCCCCTCCATGCTTATAGGCACAGTCCTACTATTCTTCCTCCCTTGCCTCCTCCTGCCAGTGTCCCTGCTATCCTGGGAGCTAGAGTAGCTCCTGTTTTCTCCATCCAAACAGTGTGGGTACTGGACTCAGCCCCAGACACGGGCAGTGGTGGCGGGTGGGCAGGTCCCCACCACCCACCTTCTCCCCCTGGGTGTTTCCTACCAGTCCAGGAGCAAGCACAGCAAAGAGAAACCTGCCTACCTGCTACCACCACCACCTAAGGCTGATCCCAGCCTCTGTGCAGTCTGGCTGGAGTGGGACAGGAGCTTCCTTCCTCCCTGGGACAATGTGGTCAAGGGGATACCAGCAGCAGTAGGCAGGGGAGTGGGGAATGAAAGGGGAGGGGTAAGGAGGAAAAATGGTCAGAGGGAATGGAGACAGGGAATGCTTTCATTCTTCGGGACTTAAGGTCGGCAGTTGCTACTCTCAGGGTGCAGTCTGCCTGTTCTGGTGAGGAGGAGGAATGGGGGCTACTGAGTGCAAGGGGTGTAGCCACCCCTGCAGTGCCAGTCACTGTTACTGCACTTTTCTTATAAATTCCTGGATCCACTTCTGCTTATCTGAACCAGTGCAAGTCCAGTATATTTAAAGAAGCTATAATGATTTACACTAGCAGAAGGTCTGACCACATATACATATGTATAGATCAACACATATATTTAGAAAAGAATCCTACATTTACTTAATGATAGAGTGGGTGATACAGTGAGTCTATGATTGTATTGAACTATGGCTTCTTCAAAGTAGAGTTGTGTCTAATCTCTTAGAAAATGTTGAATATGTCAGCATATTAGCATATAAAGATTAGCTTGGTTTACTTAGACTGCCAAAAAGCCTTTGACAATAGCCGGAGCAAGACACTAACAGATATGCTAAATTGTCATAGGGTGAGAGGTAAAGTATTGTCATGAATAAAAAAAAAAAAAAAGAATAAAGATTAAAAATAAATTATCAATTTTCATTATGGATAAAGTTTAACAGCAGGTTGCCTCAAGGTTCTGTATTGAGTCTCATTTTATTTAATACATTTAATGGTCTAGAAAAAGGTAATAAGTAGCAATGCATTGAAATGTGAGGTTGATGATACAAAATTATTTATCTAAGTCAAGATCGGAAAGGAGTGTTACATCAGAGATATCAAAGCAAGTTAGGGAAATGGGAAACACACTTGAAAATGAAATTTAATGCTGACAAATATGAAACAATACACATTGGAGTGAAATTAATAGGGAATTGTATACAGGGTTCTAAATTAACTGCAACAAGGCAGGAAAAGAGACTTAAGTGTTATTGCAGACAGTTTAATGAGAGACGTGCTCAGTGCAGAGTTATGTTAAAAAAGCTAACAAGATATTAGAATGCATAAAGAATGAGATTGAGAATAATATGGAAACCATTATAATGCTGTAATAGAAATCGATGGTGCAATCCCACATAGAATGATTAATACCATTCATAATATTCTGTCTGAAAAAGGAGTAACAGAATGAGAATTAGAAGAGTTTAGTGCATGGAAACATTCTCATAAGGACTCATATAGAAAAGAGTGAGCTTAGAAAGGAGAAAATTAAAAGGTGCATGGTAAAAAATATATATAAAATAAATATAGCCAGTAAAGAGGAAACTTTTGTTCTCATCTGATAACACAAGAGTAAGGGATATTCAATTAATTTAAAAAATGGGAAAAGCCAAACTAAAAAAAGGAAATGTTTTGTCCACACAATATTTAATTGTACTGTGGAGCTCATTGCCACAAGAAGTTACTGAAGACAGAAGTTTAAGTTGAAAGGAGGATTAGTCATATTTGTGGATATCAAGTATATCCAGTGTTATCCCAAAGAAGAAAAAAAAGTTGTTTCCCAGGAAGAGATATTAACCACATGTTTCAGGGTTTAAATCAGTCATTAACTCAAAGGCCAGGATGAGAAGTAATATCCGTAGCATACTATTTACCACAAAACCCTTCCATGTGATTTTAACACCTTCCCGTAAGCATCTGGTACTCTGCTTCATTCTCCATGATATAAAAAACTTTCCTATTTTATTTTTAAAAGCTGCCTGTCTTTCTCCCAGTTCTATTTACTCCTCTGAGCCTGTTGGCTTTTTGTTGAGTGTTGCCTGACAGTGAAATGGCAAAAAAAAAAAAAAAAAAAAAAGAGAAGAAGAAGAAAAGTTTACCGTCTACTCAGACAGCTTTCATGTGAGTTATTCCTTCTGACGGGTAAATAGTCATAATGCTCTGTTTGCAATTATTTATATTTGTCCTTAGAAAATTCATAGTCAAAAGGCAATGATTTAAAAGCAGTAATTGAAAATGCCAAAAGCTTCTAGACTGCTTTACATGATCAATGTGCCTTTCAAGCTATAATTACCCCAAATCTGAAATAAGAGAGGGAAAAAAAGAAATCAGAGCATCAAGTGAATTAACATCTTAAGTCTGTTGGGCTCCTCAGGTGAAAAAACCAAAAAAAACCAAAAACCAAACCATCTGTCTGTCTATCATAAACTGGCCTTGCAGGAAGGGGCATAGAGTATCACTTCCAGAAGCTTTATTGCCTCTGAAGTCTGCTTGTACACCATCAAACTGATCCACTTCTTTGACCCAGCCCAGTCTGCCTGGCTTCCGGGTGAAGAGCTTGCTGCCTATCTGGGCCTACTGTATTTAATTTGCTTCATACCTCTTTGCTGAAGTGAGGGCATCTTTTACCTTGGACTGTGTGGCTGTCCAAAAGAACCACCTCTGTGAAAGACAAATCCTCCCTGAAGGCAATTCACTGGATACATCATCTCCATTGCTGCCTGTCTCTCTGCCCATGGACAACCATGACAGTAGAGGGAATGAAGCCCTGCAGCCTCCCATGCCCAAGAAGAACAGCAGAGGGATCTACTTTGAAATCCTGCATAGGAAGGCACTGACCATTGAAGTGTACCATGCCAACATCCTTGCTTCCCAACCCAACATTACTGTTATGTACCAAGAAGTAAGTAGTCTAGCCTAGGTTCATTACCCAAAGTGCAATTTTAATCCAAGCTGACTGCCCAGGGAGGGACAGTTGAAGGGCCTGAGGTAATGGTATTGTATGTTACTGGTGGTATTTCCCAATTGCACAAATGGTGGTAACTAGGAGGTGTGTGACAGGACCAGCCCAAGGGGCAGCTGTGATGCCTTCTAGTGGCCATGTGACTCATGCCCCACTCTAGCTCCTTGGGGTACTCTCACTTCTTCTACCTCACCTGCCACATCTTGATGTAACATATAGTGTACAGGGAGGCTGCCCTTAGGGTCCCAAAGTGTGCCTCAGTTCTTCAGCCAGCTGGTCCTTCTTGTGCCCACAGTTCTGGTCTTACCCCTTTTTATCTAAATAGTGGTCTGCTTGACCTTATCAGTGTCTTGGGGCACCAGTCACCTTACAGGCTGTGTTCAAGGTCTCTGTCCTACCCTGTAGCCACAGCCGTATCTCACAAATTTTACTTTCACTCTAATCATAGATCATAGATAAGGAGGGCTGAAAGGGATCTCCAGAGGTCCTCTAATCCAACCCCTGTCTAAGGCAGCAAACATCCACTATACAGGGTTCAGCCCTCTTGACTTTGGCCTGTTGGTTGCTCTAGCTGTGGGCTCCTAAGCCTAGACCCACTTCTTCCAACCTGGCTTCTCAGTCCCACATTATCTCCCTCTGCCTCAGGGGCTTAGTCTCAGGCCAGCCTGCCCCTCTCGCTCAGTCTTAGGACTCTGGCTTGGACCCTCACAGTTGCGGCCAGTCCTTTGGCCTCTGGCCTTTCTGGATTCAGCCCTTTGTGGGCTCTAGTTCCACTGAGCAGCAGGGATCTTGATTTTCTCTGTCAAAAAAATTTCCAATTTTTAGATTAAAAAGGTAACCCAAAATCCATATTTTTCCATGATCAAAATGAAACACTATTATATAGAGAGAGACATATTTAATATAAATACATTTTGAACACAGCTGAAATTTAAACACACCAAAAAAGTAACCTAAAATCCACATTTTTCCATGACTGAAGTGAAACACTAGCAATGTTGTGATATTTCATTTTAATCATGGAAAAATGTTGATTTGGGATTTTTTGTTTTAATTTTGAAAATTGGGAAAAACAGGATCCCTGTGGGTCAGAGCCCAAGTGAGTAGGGGACTCAATCCAGGTGAGTTTGTCCTTCCGCTCCTAACTTAAGCCCTAGTGGAACTGGAAAATGTGAGTTGTCTCATTCCATTTGGTATTCACAGCTAATTAATGCAAGTCCATGGTATATTGACTCATAGATTTCATAGACATTAGGGCTGGAAGGGACCTCACAACATCATCAGGTCCAGCCCCTGCCCAAGGGGCAGGAAGTCAGCTGGGGTCAGATCACTCCAGCGAGATAAACATCCAGGCATTTCTTAAAGGTATCCAGAGTAGGTGTTTGTATCACTTCTGGGGGGAGTATATTCCTTCTGGGAGGAGTCTATTCCAAACTCTGAAGACTCAGATGGCAAAGAAGTTTTTCCTTATGTCCAGTCTAAAACAGTCTTCCAGCGGTTTGTGACTGTTAGATCTTGTCTTCCCCTGGGGTGCAGGTGCAGGTTCCCCTGGAGAACAGATGTTCTCCCCGTTCCTGATGCACACCCCTTATATACTTATAGGTTGCCACCAAGTCACCCCTGAGCCTTTGTTTTTCCAGGCTGAAGAGCTCCATGGCTCTCAGCCTCTCCACATAAGGCCTTCTCTTTTGTCCTCTAATCAAGCACAAGTCTCACCTCTGGACTCTTTCAAGCTTCTCTACATCCTTTCTGAATTCTGGAGCCTAGAATTGGATAGAGTACCCCAGCCACGGCCTCACTGAGGCTGAGTAGAGTGGGAGGATGACTTCTTGGGTCTTGCTTGAGATGCATTGGTAGATGCAAGCCAGATTTTTGTTCGCTTTGTCAGCTGCAGCATTGCATTGGTGGCTCATGTTCATCTTGTGGTCAATCATGACCCCCAAGTTTCTTTCAGTTATAGTGCTAATGAATGTTGCACTGCTGAGCCTATAAGTATGATGTGGGTTCTTTCTCCCAAGGTGGAACACCTTGCATTTCTCTGTGTTGAATGTCATCAGGTTTTGATCTGCCCACCTTGCAAACATGTCCAGGTCAGCCTGAATTGCCAGACTACTCTCTAGAGTGACCATAGTTCCCCATAATTTGGTGTCATCTGTGAACTTAGCCAGTCTGCTTCTGGCATCTGAATCCAGCTAATTTATGAATATATTAAAGAGTACTGGTCCAAGTACTGAGCTCTGGGGGACGCCGCTGGTCACCATGCACCATGCTGACTCAGTTCTATCGACTATCACTCTCTAAGTCTGACCACAGAGCCAGTTCCACAGCCATTGGCCCATAGTTGTCCAGGCCACAGTTCCCCAATTTTACCATGAGGACATGCTGGGAGTCCTAGTCAAAGGCTTTTTGAAATCTAAATATATGACATCAACCTCTTCTCCTTTGTCCAGGTGATGCATCACCTGGTCACAGAAGGAAATGAGGTTGGTCAGGCAAGACCTACCCACCATGAAGCCATGTTGGCTATCTTTCATAATGTTGCCTTCAGTTATCCTGTTGTTGATGGTTTCTTTGATGATTTTTTCCAAAATCTTTCCAGGGATTGAGGTCAAACTGATTGGCCTGTAGTTCCCTGGATCTTCCTTCTTTCCTTTCTTGAAGATAGGCATCACATTAGCCCTCTTACAATCTTCAGGAACCTCTACCAAGAGCCATAAGTTCTCAAATATGCTTGTGCTATAATGTCAGCTAACGCTTTTAGTATTCTTGTGTGCATACCATCCGGGCCATCCGACTTATGGATGACCTACCTCTCAAGCTGCAGGGGGATAATTGGACCCCACTAGGCTACCTGGAGGAGGCACAGGCCTAGGATGGATCCTGGTGAGTGTTGGGCAGCTAACTAATGGTCCAGTTGCCCTGCTGACTCATGGGCCAGCTGACTCATGGGTCAGCTGCCCAGCTGTCTATGACTCATGGGCCAGCTGCCCTGCTGCAAAGTTTGGAGGGCTAGTTCTTCTAATTCAGACTTCAGGAAGTCTGCATACATGTGAGACATTGCTTCTAAAAACCTATCCAAGTCCTTGAAAAGAGGATTGGAGGCCTCCAGGAGAAGAAATGCCTAGGTGAGTATGGTCTCTGCTAGCAAAGTGAAGATAGTCCTACCTTGGCTTGGTCTCTAGGATAAGTGTGGCGCACAGCATAAAGAGCAGTTGGGAACTTTTTTTAGTCCCCTTTTTGACTGGGGAATAAGGCCTGGTGTTCTGCTAGAGCTCCTTCTACCAGAGGTGAGTTCTATTGCTGTCTGAGGGTTTCCTTCCCCTTCTGGAGGATTTTGCCCAGCACTTACCAGAATCCAGCTTGAGCCAGTGCCTCCTCCAGGTAGCCTAGTGGGACCTGCTTTTCCCCCTGCAGCTGCTCAATCAGTGCCTGGACCCACTGGACTATTTGCTGCAGATGGATAATCATTACCAGTGATCCTGGTTTTCTCTGATTAAAAAAAAAAAATCCCCAATTTTCAGTTTAAAAAATGTAACCCAAAATCCACATTTTTCCATGATCAAAATGAAATACCACTTTTACATATATGCTTATCACTACCAAAAAGTATATTCCATACTAACTGGAAAAAATATATATTTGTTTTCCTGTGTGAAACACATTCTATGTCCCTAAATGTTAACTGGCAATATTTATTTTGAAATAATCTTCCAGGATCTGTACTGCAGAAAAAAGAGAGTGTTTATTTTTTTTTTTTATTATTTGGAAAAAATAGTAGTACAAAAACATTAACCTTTGGAGTGGGCATCTTTGCTTTTCTCTGCCTGGAGCTAAAACTGCAGGGTCAGATTTTTTGGTGTGGTTCAAACTGTTGATGTATTTAAATTTTCCTAAGGGGGGGAAACGGATGTGTTTGCACAGCTGCAATTTACCCTTCTCTGTGGGTCATGGGAGTCATTCTGATATTTCTGGCCATCTGCATCTACAAAGGAAACTGAAGCAGGTGTTTCTGCAGACTCTGCTATCATATATTTTGTCTGTATAAACAAGGATGAAGGTAGAAGGAAAATGCCTGAGGTTACCTTCACAAGTTCCTTAAGGATAGTCCACATTCTTCATTGTACAGTTTCCAAAATGAGAGTAGAGAAACTACTTTTTTAGGTAAGTAGAATTTAACCGTTCAACATATTTTTTCTAGGACATTACCCCTCGGTAAAGATTATAGAGGAGGAATTAAATGTATTCCATTGACAATGAAAATATAAAATGACTCCACCAAGGATACCACAGGTCATGACCCTGTGGATTCCTAAAACGTATGAATTAGCAAAACTCAGAACACTTGATGGTTGCTGTAAAGATATTTAAGCATTTAAACAAATGGGGCATTTTGCATGGGGATTTTGTTTTCATCAGAGAAAACCAGGATCCCTGTTAATGACAAACCAAGCCAATGTGAAAATTCATGGGTATTCACATGTAGGATATCAGTGTAGGCTCATCTCTACATAACACATAAAAACATTATGATTCCCAATTTAAAAAAAAATATATAGACTATGTATATGTAGAAAATATTTGATATTTAACATAGCTACAGTAAATCAAATATGTGGAGTTTTATATCACTCTTTCAATAAAACTAAAGCTGCTAGCACATTATTTTTGTAGTGCTACAAACTATAGCACTACAAAAAATAGATCTCTCTAAGGTGTGTACATGTGCACAGCACCCCAGGCTGGGGCAGAAAAAAGTTGTCACAAAAGTCATGCTCTCTAATCAGAAGACTGTTTTTTACACCCCACATCTCCAGGTGAAAGTGTTACTGAGTGAGACAGGGCTGGCGAGCAGGGATCCTGGTTCTTTTCTGATTTCAAAAAATCCCCAATTTTCAGATTAAAAAAAGTAACCCTAAATCCACATTTTTTCTGTGATTAAAATGAAAAGCCACTAATATGTGGTGGAGTTTTGGCTGGGGAATAAGACCTCGTGTTCAGTTGGGGCTCCTTCTACCAGAGGTGAGTTCTACTGCTGTCTGAGGGTTTCCTTCTCCTTCTGGAGGATATATACATATATAGTGGAGTTTCATTTTAACCATGGAAAAGTGTGGATTTGGGGTTATTTTTTTTTTTTTAATCTGAAAAGTGGCATCTTTTAAAAAATCAGAGAAAACCAAGATCTCTGCTGATCAGGTAGCCTATGGTCTGAAGCTGCCTCCAAACTAGGAATTTTAAAAGGGCTGTTAGTGCCCTTCAAGTTTCTATTTTTTTCCCATCACTTTTTCATCAGATGGCAAGGGTGACTGCCTACAAGCCCCTACAACCTCTGCAGTTCTGTTCCCTTTGGGACAGGGCTGCTTGCAGGCCGCTATAGGGCACTGACCAGGCAGTTTGTTCATCCAGTTAAATCCTGATGCTGTTGTTGAGGGATTCCTCACAGTTCCTTGTTGGTGAGGTTATCAGGGAGCCAGGAAGTAACTCCCAGTCTCTCTCCTCCACTTGGAGTACAGAGGGTATAGCCTTAAAAGCTGCCATGGCATAATTGATATCATTTTCCCCCTTTTCTTTGAATGGACAACATGAGCTGCAAGCAAAGGGCACACAGAGGGCACTAAGCACAGAGGTAGTGCAAGCAACTGCTGTAGGCAAAATAAAATCTAGATAGCTGTAAAAAAAAAAAAAAAAAAAAAAAGAAAATCCCCAATTTTGGGGTTAAAAAAGCAACCCAGAATCCACATTTTCCATGATTAAAATGAAACACCACTAATATACAGATATTTAAATCACTGAAAAATGTGGATTTTGGTTTACTTTTTTAACCCAAAAATTGTTGTGGGGGGGGGGGGGTTATCAAAGAAAACCAGGATCCCTGATAATCATATATAGACTATAAAGAAGAGGACTGTAAAAAGGTATAAAAGCCTAAGGAAATAAATCTGAGGAGCTGTCACCAAGTCAAAGGAGACCACGGTTGTCAAACCTGTGGACTGCTGGTACCATGATGGTGCCTGATCAGCCGAGTCATTGTAGACAGATATGCAAACAGCAGAGTCAGGAGATTATAATATGTATAGTCACATAGCACCTGTATGCAAAGTTTTGCTGGGGTTCTTTCGCATGCTTACTATTAATTACTATTATATTACTTAACAAAAGGAACATGCCTGATTATTAAAAATTTGTGAAAAATCTTTAATCATTAAAATAATTTCCTTCACTTTTAATTTGAATAAAATTAAACTTTATATGAATAAAAGTACAAAAGTGACTTTTTATATAGTGGCATTACTTTATGACATTAAGGGCACATCTACATGTGATGTTACATTGCCATAGTGATGCCCTACAGTGATGTAGCATCCACAGATGTCTACATGTGACTACAGCTACTTTGCCATAGTGGTGCACTCCCCATTATAGCGTGACACTGCCATGAAGTAGCTTCTAAAAATAGCCATGTGCCATGCATAAGGTGCGGGATGGGTGGCTACAGCACAGTAACAATGTCACCATAGGGTAACATGTAAATGTACCCTAGGTAGGATAGATACATTCACTGAAGTCAACAAAGATTTTTCTATTGATTTCAGATAAAGCCAGATTTACTTCCAAATCTGTTTCTGGTGTGCTAACCAAAATCTGTGAAGCTTCATATCTGGATCACAGAAGATGCTTATCACACTCAAAGTGGACTCTCTGGCTCTTGGAAGTGTGCCAATATGCTCTTTAATGAGTACAGAGAACCCTGTTTTTATAACTCACCTGGAAAATCTTAGTTTTAGTGTATAAAAATAGAAGAAATCAGGTTCCTGCACAAATCTGATTTTGTTAAACAAACATTTAGTGTTTATTGCTCTCTAATAGATTTCAGAATCAGAACACAGAGTTCTCTTTATTTTCTGTAAAAGGTATATGAGCTGTGGATATTCAGATTTCCTGTTCATTTCAGAAACTTCTTATTCTGTGCATATTTCTGTACTTTCCTTTTTGTATTCCTCGTTTATTTTTTGTATGGACATTTGATAAATGAGAGTTCTCAATTACAATTTAAGGAAGAATGCATCAGCACTATATTATGCCTTAGTATTATATATTTTATTAAAAGCATTATTATACCATGCTATCATAACATGAATATTTCACCATATAATATTCAAGGAGATATCTCAGGAAAGCTCAGAACTGACTTCCAACACATTATTAATACTCATATATTGCTGTTAGGTATTCATAAAGTCTGACAATGTAGAAATCCTGTGATACAATGGTCAAAAGATTTTAGTCCTCATTAAACTCTATATCTCCTTTGAGATAACCTAGGAAAACTAAATATTGATTTTTTATCAGCACAGTCTGCATTTCCCTTTGACATCAAAGGTTTTTGAGATATGAATGTCAAGGACATAAGAACTCTGTGTATTTGTGATTCAGGACATGACTAGAAGTACTTGGCTTTGTATCATCTGAAGAAATGACCAGTGTCTTATTTCAGTTGAGATAGAGTTAAGCTGTATTAATATATCCTTTTCTTTGCATATTTCTTCTTGCAAAATGTGCATGTTATCAAACTATAAATAGTACGTCTTACATTGTATCATCTGACAACAATAAAAAAACCTATATTTTTCACTTATCAAATTACTAAAAATATTAGACACACATCTTCTGACTTGTTTCATCTCTTCCTGTAAGCTGCCTTAAGGCTTCTTGGGGAGGGAAGCATATTAATCTAATGACAAATTAAGCTAAGCATGCATATATAATAAATTAATAAATTATGCTAAGCACACATACGTCCAATGATGTATAATTTTAAAATATATATTATAAAATATGACACTATTACTTGTTAATAAATGAATGTAAGTGTATATTTTATGCACATATGTTCTATGGATTTATGAAATATATTAAAATTAAAATGTATCTTTATTAAACTTATTATATTTAAACTAATTGATATTATCATTACATGTATTAAATAAGAACAAATATACAAGTTAGAGAAGATATGCAAAGTACAAAAAACACCCCCCCTTCATGTAAGCAATAAGTATGTCAATTTTAAGATCTGTGTTTTGTTAAAGTAACCAGAATACCTTAGGTGTGCTCAAGGTGTCTGTACAGAAACTCAAGCCACTTCATTTAAATTAGGTTGGACATCAGAACTAATTTTGCCTTGGTAGCTAGGAGTTCTGTTCAGGCTACTGGAAGGTAATATAGTCTGCATAGAGTTCATACTTCAGTAAGCAGATCTACTACTCAAGTTAACTCATTTAGAGTAAGGAAGGATATCTCTACACTGCTCTGAATTGTAAAGTGTAGACAGTGAACCTAACATAGCAAAACACTTACTCATGTGCTTAATTTTTTACATTTGGATATTCCTGTGCTTTTAACTGGACAACTCATATGCTGAAAGTTAAGCATGTTTAAGTTGGTTGGACAGCATATATATAAAAATAAGACACCAGATTTGATTCTACCTTTCAGACATGCAAGGCTGCTTTGGTACCTAAGTATGTTTCAAATCCTACGTACTCATGTCCCTGGACAATTAGGCAAAGTGTAGGTAATTCCCCTATCAGAACAATTCACCCACTAAATCTAAGTCCCTGTTCTAAAGTATGGAAACCCTAAAATCCAATGTTTTATCAACCTATTGGGAGTCCAAATGGACAATTAAATGTAATTAAAGCAACTTAGTGCAACTTGGGCTCCCACTCAAGTCCCTGAAAATCGGTTAATATATTCACTGTCATCTGACTTGTAAAAATAAATCACAAAAAATCAGGAAGATGAAGATCCACTCATCTTTTGTCTTAACCATTTTTTATCAAACAGGATGGAAATAGGTGAAATGGAGTATGAAATCAAGTAGAAATTTCTCATGAAATTAGAGTCTTTCTAATCTGGAATTAGTATAAAAATGTGAAATGTTTCAATCCCCTCTACTACAGAACTAAATTATTGACAAGACTTAGTTCTTTAAATGTTCGAGGCACTGTAAAGGATTAGCTAATCAATCCTCCTGTAGCTTTGTGAGATAGGTGGGTATTATTAACCCCATTTTTCAGATATTGAAAATGAGATATGGAGTAGTAAAGATGCCTGGGGCCACACACAACATGTCATTGACAGAGACAGTATAAGAACCTAGGTGTTTCTGGCCTCCTGACCTGTACACAATCCATTAAACATGGTCCCTTTTAAAATGAATGAGTGATGCTATTTCATTTTGTGAGCAGAGAGCTCTTAGAAAGAGTAGTAAAAAACAGAAGTACAAATAAATTATTTGTCATTTTTAAATTAAGATTCTGAGAGTTTCTATTATATATTTTGAAATACAGTGTTTTATAACTCCCGTAAAAATGCTTTGTATTTCTTGGCTTCAATTTTCCAGACTAGGACAATTTCTCCACCCAAGCTAAGAATTCTTGCTTTTCTTTAAAAATTGTTAAAAACAGACAGGAAATAAGTCAGGTATTTTTTCAGCTCTTTGTAAAAAAGCAATATAAATACTTTAATAATTCATCATGGATTCTTCCTACATGGAGATCTGTAGATCTACAGTCCTATAAATGTGATAAAAGCAGCTGCTCTTGTGGTTCTGCTAAGTAACTGCAGAAAACAACAATAATATAACACATGGCACACAGTAAAACTTTAAAATCATATTCAATGTCTACTGCTTATTTTTAAATGGTCACATCCACAACATTTATTTAAAAAAAACATGATATTGGACCAGACCCATTTTGATCATGCAAGTGTTTAAAACAAGACCTACACAGAAATTAGGGATCTTTTTTGTTTTTTCCTAAGAGCAGTCCAGATTCACCTTTCTTTTAAAACCATAGCATTCACTAAGTTCAGACAACACATCCTTTTGGGCCTTGAAAGTGCTAAATGCTTACACTGGGCTTCTGAGTGTGCTAACAAATTACATAGTTTAATCAGTTAGGTGCCTATCTCCAGTTTCAGCACAGCTGTGATAGAGAGTGATGCTGGGGAGGTGCCTACATTCCTGGAGGGACTTAACATAATACTCAGGGCACTCCGAACTCTCACCAGTAGCATTAAGTACCCACATTTTCTTTAGTAGTTGAATAGGTAGAACATTGATCATATATTTGAAGAACTGAGTTCTGCTCTTGATTTGTAGAAATGTTAACCAATCTTATATCAGACAGCCACTGGTTATGCAAAACAAAAATAATCATAACCACGGGTACTGGAATCCAGAATTACCCCCTCCCAGAGGAGTCCTCTTGCTTGTTTTCCTTCTCACCATATAACCACTGCTTTCTTTGGTGTTCAGTAGTCTAGGACCAAGTTTTGATGAGGAAACCAGCTAATGCTGGCCCATTCTATATCCTGGTGGTTTGAACATTCTTGTGGAAAATGTGGTGTTTATGTATCCTCTGGATGAAAAGACACTAGATACTTTCCCTTCCTGAGCACTAGGCAATTATGGAATAGGCATGTGGAACCACCACTAGTCAATCAGGGGCCTACTTTCAAAAGTGGAACAAAGCATTAGTTCATAAGTTGAATTCACTGTTATGAAGTTTCATAGACAATTTTTTTTTTTAATCTGAAGAATTTAATAGAAATACATAGCTCTACTATGGAACTCTTTTAAGGTTTAAAAAGAAAAACAAAACAGCAAAAAAAAAAAAAAAAAAGCCTCCCTTCTCCCCCCACAAAATAAAAAAAAAAATCCCTCTCAAGACGCACAAAATAGAGAGAGAACATCTTTCAATTTTCAACTCTATAGGTTTTTTAATAACACTCTCCTATATTTATACATCTTCCTAATGATTTTATCCTGATAAAGTTCTATAGGATTTTTCTACAAAAAAAATAGTTGAAATCATCTGAACAGTTGACATTTTTACCACTTTAAGCCAAAATCTCATGAGAATTACTGACTACTATTAGCACCACCTGACTCCAACCTTAACTCTAACTTACTCCTGAATTTGAAGAGGAAACCTTAGCCTAATGCAACTCAAAGTCTGAAAGTCAAATAAGTGATCTAGAGCTAGTTATACCAAAAAATAAAAAAATAAAAAAAAATTACCATAACAGACTCATTATTCAGATTCTATGCATCTTTACAAGACTTTACCTCAAGGTTCATTAAGGTAATGAATTTCTGATACCATACACTAGAATGTATAATGTAGAATGTATAATGAACAGCAGGGATCCTGGTTTTCTCTGATTAAAAAAAAAAAATCTCCAGTTTTCAGATTTTAATAAGTAACCAAAAAAAGCAACATTTTAATAATGGAAAATGTAGATTTGGGGTTACTTCTTTAATCCGAAAACTGGGGATTTTGTTTAAATCAGAGAAAACCATGATGAACAGTCAAGTCTGGGGACTAAAGAAACAGCAGTAGATGACAGGGTTGCTAGGGGACTTAGATTTTAATTAATACTCCAAATGAGAGGAGAGGATTGTGGGACTCTTTCCAAATGCCTTATTCAATGAAGAGCATGATCCTAGGAACATGATGGAAACATGTATGTATTGTAAAATATGCTGACAGGGAAGGGCCTGGGAATGGTTACAATGGATTAAAAAGGGGGAAGAGAAAACCATTTGGATTGAATTTGCTCATAAATAACCTTACTAAAACAAGGAACCTCAGCAGTATAACCACAGTGCCATTGAAACTGTTGTGCTGCAATAGCTATAATTGATTTTATTATGTTGATAAGCCAGCTAATTAAAACGAATTATTAACCCTATTAAGATTTATCATCTATAATGTTTTTATTCTTGATATAAGTGTAATAGACCTTTTGGTCTCATGATTTTATAGCTTAAATTTAGTATAAGAAAAAATAATGCTTATGCAAGGTCTGTAGTATGTCTGGTATGGATTTGATAAGGAATTTTGTGTATTCTTCATTTCTGTTTGAATGTGGTATGAATGTAATAGGAATTCTGCAAATTCCAACAGCCAAAGAATTGAAAAACAATTCTATGAAGAAGCTACAAAAATAATTATATGAAAGAAGTTTGCAAAACAACACTAACAATTTCAAAGGTTGAAGAAGGAGAACCCAGAGCAAGAAGAAATCACCCTACCAATCACAACCTGGCAACAGGGCAGAGGAGATGATCTTCACATCTGACTCAGCAGAATCCATAGACTTGTATGAAGAACTATCATTATACAAATGGATGAGAACAAAAAAGCTTTGGGTCTGTCCATCTGCAAAGAGCAGTTTTGGGCATGTCCAAAGAGACCCGACTTCAATCCTCATGGTTAGTCTGGCTGGCTACCAGACTAACCCTAGCAACATAAGTCTTGGTAGCACCTTAACCTTTGCAGGATTGTACATGTGTTTGTTTCTTTTGTATGAATATACGAAGGAATTAAATGAATGAGTATGTATGTGTGATCAAATGAAGCAGATAACTTTGCTTTCTTTCTTTCTTTGTAAGTTTTATGTTCTATATTTTAATAACCATGGTGTTGTGCCTTATCCCCTTAAGTACAATCCTGCTTGTCTTTCTTTAAACCCAGTATGCTTAGGCATACAGAAATATTAAATTGAAACTAAAATCAACAAGGAAGCAATAATCTGTGATCATGTTGGAAGAGGAATAAGTTTATTCTGTAACTAGCTTCTATTAAAGTTCCTAAATAAGTCCTTTGGTCAGTCATTAATTAAACCACAAACTCAGTAGTTCCAAGACAGTGTAGTGCTGTTCATGCAATTTATACATACTGCATTTGATTCTTTGTGGTCCCTTAGCAACACAACAGCAGACTCAGTGAAAAAAAAATGAGTCTCCTTGAAGTGTATTTGTAGGATTTTTTTTAAAGCATAAAGTGTGGTTCTCTGGTCTGATCAGTGGCTTTTTCGAACTTTAAGGTACATCATTTTACAAGGAAAAGATCCAAAACCCTTTGATACAATTTAGTTAGGTTAAAGGAATCCCTGCTTGCTATCAGTACAAATAGCATGGAAAACCTCCTCAAATATGTAGCCTGTAGAGGGCAAAAGTATATGCTTACATCCTGCTAAAGTTCTATACTAGTCCCCTTTTCAGTAGTGCTTTAAATTAAAGAAAATTCCAGCAGCTATAGGCTTCACTCAACCTACTGTGGTCCAATGTGACACAAAATTGAAGTGGATCACATGAGAAAAATAGTAAAAGGAGTAAATTACATGCAATTTGTGTCTTCAACATTAAAGTCATTGCATATAACCTCATTTTTCAGATGCAGGATAAATAATGCAAATACTTTCAAAAACAAAACCTGATTATAGTAGAGAAAGAGAAATGTAGTTAAAAAAAAAAAAACAGCTTTCATGAGGAACATCATGGGGAATATAATTCATAAGCATAGGTGATGCACAGGAGAGGTACGGGGGGCACGTGCACCCCCTGAGATTGGCCCTCACCAGCCAGGGAGTGGGGGCACCAAGAGAAGTGCCAGCAGCACTTCTGGTTTTGCTGCCAGAACTTCCAGAATCAGTGATTGGCTGGTGGGGTACCCCCCCACCCCTGTCAGTGATCGGCTGCTGCTGCCGCCCCTCCCCCCCCCAGACTCAGGAGGCACCAAATGCCCATGTTCATAAGAATGTTTTACATCTCTTCTATGTTACAAAACTTTTGTCTTCCTCTTCAGTGCTTGTGTAGTACAAATAATCTCTCATTGCTAACAAAGAGTTGATTCTGAATTCCTCAGCAATCCCTATCTTGTGATACTCAATGGTAAAAGTGACTCCTTTTCTAATGGCAGAAGAAGCATAATCATTTAAACTCCTTAAATGAAACTTTTGCCTAGAAAAAAAGGAGGACTTTTACTACCCTTTAGGCATTTAAATGGCAATTTTCCATTCAGTAAGTTGTGTTTTGGACACTTAGAATTTTCGAAAATGAGGGTTGGAGGGGACCTCAAGAGGTCATCTAGTCCAACCCCCTGTTCAAAGCAGGACCATTCCCAACTAGATCATCCTAGCTAAGGCTTTGTCCAGCTCTTGAAAACCTCCAAGGATGGAGATTCCACAACCTCTCTGGGTAACTTTTTCCAGTGTTTTACTACCCTCCCAGTGAGAAAGAGTTCCTAATATCTAGCCTGAACTTCCCTTGCTGCAACTTGAGACCATTGTTCCTTGTTCTGTCATCTGCCACCACTGAGACCAGTCTAGCTCCATCTTCTTTGGAGCCACCCTTCATGTAGTTGAAGGCTGCTATTAAATCCCCCCTCAGCCTTTTCTCCTCCAGACTAAATAAGCCAAGTTCCCTCAGCCTCTCCTCAGAACCCATGTGCCCCAGTCTGCTACCTATTTTTGTTGCCCTCCTCTGGACCCTCTCCAATGTGTCCATATCTTTTCTGTGTAGGGGGCTCCAAAACTGATCACAGTACTCCAGATGTAGCCTCACCAGTGCTGAATAGAGTGTGTGAATCATTTCCCTCAATCTGCCGGCAGTGCTCCTACTAATGCAGCCCAGGATGCCATTAACCGTCTTGGGCACATCTACATGTTGCCCTATGGTGTTGTTGTTACTGTGCTGTACCTTTTGGAAGTACTAAAACACAGGAAAGGTACTGCTTGAACTGTGCCATGTGCACAGCACACATTTAGTTTTAGCCACTACTTTGCCATAGCAGCATGCTAAAATGGGTGGAGCACACTGCTACAGCAAAGTAGCTGCTAGTCACATGTAGACTCTCAGACTTCCACTGCCTCCCTCCACCAGATACTGCCCTGAACCAGTGCAACCAACCTGTGGCCAGTAGCGATAGGAGACATTGTTGGTGAGGAACCGACCCTCTTTTTTTTTCCCTTTTTTTCTTTCTTTTTTGTCTCTCTCTCTTTTTTCTTTTCTTATCTTCTCTCTCTTTTTCTGTTTTTTCTCTCCTTTTTTCTCTCTTTTCTTTCCTCTCTTTTTCTCTCTTCCCTTTTTTCTCTTTTTTCCCCTCTCCTATCTTTTTGTCTCTTCTTTTCCTCTCCTCATTTCTTTTATCTTTCCCTTCTTTTTTTCTTTTTTCTTTTTCTCACTTTTTCTCCTCTCTTCTCTCCTTTTTTTCTTTCCTTTTTTCTCTCTCTCTCCTTTTCTGCATTTCTTTTTTTCTTTACTTTTTGTTTCTTTTGCTCTCCTCTTTTCTCTCTGTTTTCCTTCTTTACCTCTTCTCTTTCTTAACAAAAAAGAATACACAAGAAAAAAGGTAGTATATGAAGTTTTATTTATTGTTATCAGGTTTAGAATTTTTAGAAAACCTGGTAACTGCTGTTAAGAAAGCAATATTTATTATTATTAACTATATTGATATACAGTGTATCCTGCCATGTACCCTCCACCCCAGTTTTGTTTTTCTGGCATGCTGGCACTCTAACACCTTACAATGCAGATATTGCATTTTTTTTGGCACTCCAGACAAAAAACATTGCCTACCCATGCTCTATCCTATCTTCCAGGTCATTAATGAAAATACTGAATTAAACTAGTCCCAAGACAGACCCCTGGGGCACTGCACTTGAACTGGCTGCCAACTAGACATCAAGCCATTGACTCCTACTCTCTGAGCTTGATGACCCAGACAATTGTGTCCATCTAAGAGCATTCACCCAACCTGTTGTGGAACACCCTATCGGAAGTCTTGCTAAAATCTAGATATGTCACATCCATTGCTCTCCTCACATCCACAGAGCCAGCTATCTCAGAAGGAAGGCAATCAGGTTAGTTATGCATAACTTGTCTTTAGAGAATTCATCCTAATTGCTTCTAGACCCCCAGTGGCCTAATGGATAAGGCACTGGCCTTCTAAACCAGGGATTGTGGATTCAAGTCTCACCTGGGGTGATGGTTTACATCTTGAGTGAACTTCCTGCTTTCCTTTACAGCTGGACTCAATCATCTCACAAGGTCCCTTCCAGACTCTAATGTCTATGAACTCTCTTCATCTTTCAAGTGCTGAGAAGGGTATTCCTTGAGGACCTGCTCCATTTGTTCAGAGACTGAGGTGAGGCTGACCAGTCTGTAATTCCTTCTATATTTTCCATTTTCCAGTTGTCTGGAACTTCTTCAACACTTACTGAGCTGTCCCACTTACACACAGGTTCCAATTCTATTACCCTGGCACTGTGGAGGCATAAAGGCACATGCATAAATTACACATGGTGATAGACAGCATACTGGCCAGGTATGATTGTGACTATGCACAAGTGTACATAATGGAAATAAACAAGGAAGGGCACCCTCCTATGTTTTTATCCCCAATACCTAAATTGTTAGGGTATTATCCAGGAAGCAGCATACTCAGTTTCTAAAAGCACATCACACATAAGAGATTTAAGCCTGTCTCTCTATCTTCCTAACACAGCAGTTAAACCACTACTGCTAATGAGAGGCATTACCCAGGTTGCTCTTTAGCACTTTGGAAACAGGCCTGCAGGGAAGCTAATCCAAAGAGACATGTGGGACTAAAAAGAAGAACATGAACTATAAGCTACATGGCTTAGAGACAGAGCAGCTGCTCTAGAAATGAGAAGAACCTAGCATCTAATTTCAGTCCTTGTTACCAATAAGGCATAGCCTTCTGCACATCTATCAAATATTTATGAAATGCAAGGTGTGCTATCTCAACTTCAGAAGGAAGAGTCAGGTAGCAGTGCATAGTCTGCTATGAGATGGGTAGATCTCTGTGTGGGGAAGTCAGAGAGTATATTCAAACCTCCTCTTAGTTAGGAGACCCTGGAATTTGGGTCATCTGTTTCAGGGGTAAGTTCCTGAAACAGAAGATGGGAGGGTGGAAAGGCTTTTCCCAATCCCCTACAGCTGGCCCGGTCTCTGTCCCTCCCTAACTCTCTCCCTCTTACCTTATAATGGCTTCCTTGTCCACTGGAGAGCCACTGCTCAGTGTGCTGTAGTTGGGGGAGCCGAGGGCTCACGAGCGCTACCACACATGTGTGCCTCCTTCCGCATCCGGGCCTGACTGGCACAGGTTTGAATTTCCCATGGTTATCAATGGCCACTTGGCTGTTCTGCATAGGTGTGGCTTGCCCTTCACCTGCACAGAAGAGTCTGCCAGCAGCCCCTCCCTCAAGGAAACTTCACCCTGGGAGCCTTCCTCACCCTGGAATCCCCCGGTAAGTAGCCCCCTTCCCCTAGGGATCAGTTGTCTCCCCTGGCTACCCCTCGCTCATGCCTAAATTTTTTATAGTTTTGCTTATATTGTTTTTTAAAGTTTTACTGCCTAAGAACAGCTATGCAGAGGTCAGCAATAAAGTGGTTAAAGTCTTTCTGAAACTGATGTCAGACTGGTGTTTATTCATTCATACAAATTCTTATAAGCAGGTGATGACCAGGGATAAAAAAAAAAAAAAATAAAAAAATCCCCAATTTTTGAATTAAAAAAAGGAAACCAAAATCCAATTTTTTACATGATTATATACACATATACTGGAGTTCCATTTTGATCACAGAAAAATGTGAAGTTTTGGTTATTTTTTTTAATTCCGAAAATTGTATTTTTTTTAATCAGAGAAAACCTGGATCCCTTGTGATGGCATATATGAGGTGTAGGTGACTGAAACTTGGATGTTATAATCTTTGTTATTTGGTCCAGTGATAATGTAGTTTGCATTGATGAGGAGGCACAGCTGGCATCTGGGTCAGTTGCAACACCTGGTGACCTCATGAAAGTGAAACAGGTAGCCTGCTGCTTAAATAAGCCAGCACAGGTTTGTCCCCCCATGGTTACCTCCTCCTTGCTAGGGATGCAAAAGGTTAAACAATTAATCATTGGGATTAATCTGGCAGGGAAGGGAGGAGAAGGAAAGACATGCAGTGCCCTATCAGGAACTGGAGGGCAGGCAGGCGGGAGAGATGGTGGAGGGAGGAGGGGGAGGGAGAAGGAAGATAACTAGTACCCATAGCCTAGGAGGTTAAAGAAGAAAACAGCAGGTGGCCTAATGACTTATCAATTAAGCAACTAGCTGCTCCTTGACAGGTGTTACCTCCCTTGCAACATAGGGCTTCACATGGGTTGTGTTGTCTGGCTGAGCTTGCCACTGCCTTTTACCTCTCCCTTCCTTGTCAAAGGGCCCCTGGAGTGGCTCCCAGTAACAACTGTGTCCAAGCTGCTGTGTTATCAGTTAACCATTTAACTGATATAATTAGAAGAGGTTACATTTTTAAAACAATATTTACATCCCTACTCTTCATACTCCTACTCTTCCCTCCCTGCCTACCTTTGGCATTCAAACCACGCTATCTTATATATTGTTTTTGCATGTCTTTTCACAGCATGTGTGAAGTGAACTCAGGCTCATGAAAGCTCATGCTATATATCTCTTGTGTAGTTAGTCTTTAAGGTGCGAATCTACTCTGCCTTCTGCCTGACTTCAGACTAACACTACTACCTCTTTGCTTACTGAAAACTTAAAACACACCTCAGCATCCTTGTTGATCTTGAGGATTTCTATACTCCACAATAAATCCTTTGTCTTTCATGTATTTCTTTAACACCACTCAGAGAGTAAAATACTACTCAAGGTAAAGAAAGGAGGACTTTTAGCACTGAACTCATTAGAAATATAATCAAATCTTACCCTCTCCTGCAATGTTCCTATTTTTGGCTCCTGTGAATCAGGACATGTATATATAGGGGGCACCTTTTTACTGCTAGACTGAGAACTCTTGGGAGGCTTCTGAGCTGATTTACTGAGGTTTGCTGTACATCTGGCCTGAGGGGGTATTCAAAACTCAGTTGTGATGACTAAACTACTTAAACTTCTGTTTATAGCTTTGTCATATTATTTTATGTAAAGTTTAACTGTAGCTGGAGGATAGATATTTCATTACCCTTGGGTTATTCAAATGATCTTATTTTCCTTGATGCCAAAATATCCTAAGTCACTTAACATTTTTCATCTAATTTCCTTTTATTTTCAAGAAGACTATATTTCTGCACCCAGTGCAGCTAAATGAAAAAGGCATTATGTTGATTTCATCAGGAGTTGCATTTTAATTTGCTCTAAATTATTCAACATTGACAGAATAATGTGACAGGTGTTCTTCATAAGTAAGAATCAAGGCCCTAGATTAACCCACAATATAGCTGCTCCCAATTATTAAAAGAAGTGTGTGTCATACCCCCCAAAATCATGAGATTGGCTTTAAAATCATATGATTTAAGAAGTAATAACAAATATTGAGCTTGTTTTTGCTTTCTGGTGTCTGAGCTTTTCTTCTACAACTGGGATGACCAGAAACTCTCTTTTCTTTTCTTTACTTTTTTCTTTTCTTTTCTTTTCTTTTCTTTTCTTTTCTTTTCTTTTCTTTTCTTATGAAAGTTGCTGTTTTCTTCCAATTATCTACCTCCAGGAGGTAAAAACTCTAAAGGGGGGCAGGGGCAGAAAATAAGACTGTAAGACTCATGATAAGCTTCAATAGAAATATAAAATGAAACATACCAGAACATGTTCCCCATTAGTCAGATAAGACAAAGAACAGTCAAGGTGTTTCTAAGATGTTTTGAGTTATATATTTATTGATTTTTTTTATTATATTAATTAAAGCGTTTACAAGGATATTAATGGTCTTTTTACTTATTTGTTCATCAATTTGTTTTGAATATGCAGAAAGCATGCAGTAAACATATCTATGCATAGAACTTTGCTATTGGTTAAACATTACATTTGTAAATATACATGCATCCCCAGAAGAAAGAAAATATACTGGAAAAATGAATTATATGATTTACTCAAGCATGTGTATGAGAACATAGCAAAAATGATATCAAAGATTATACTAGGATACAGTAATAGGATACAGCTAGGATACAGCAATGTAAAAATAGGTAGAGAACAGATATACAAACACATGGCTTGTTCAAAAAGTCTGCATGGAACCTACAGTGAAAATGGAATGAGAGTCATCAGCTTTGCCTTAAGCACAACATTTCCCCACAAACACATGCACTGACAAACATGGGTGTCTGAAGACTGAAGAACAGCAAACAGAATGATCAAATTCCTACAGAAAAATGAAATAGAAACAGTGAAGAAATATAAAAAGTTTCAGAGGTGCAAATCTAGACAAAGATCAGTTTCTTGTTGGAGGAAGAGCACTAAGATTGAGAATGGGCAGAAATAGTATACTGCAGAACACAGATAAATTTGACATTGAACAACTTAAACACACAAAGGTGAGTGAACTATATCAAGTAGAAATTAAAAACAGGTTTCAAGTCCTTGAAGAATACCCTGAAATGAATGAAGAAATGAATAAAAATAACAATGATGACCTAAATACAAGCAACCAATGAAACTATGTAAAAAATATCATCAAAGCGAGTACAGAAAAATAGTATAGATACAAGAAAAAAAGAAGAAGAAACAAGTGGTATGGTAATTAATGTAGGCGAGCAACACATAAAACGGAATCCACAAGAAAAAAGGCTCCTCCAGTAGAAGTCAAACCAGAACATGGGCACAAGTTTGGAAGATTAATCTGAGAAGCAAAGTAAGTCCTAAAATAAAAAAATATTCAACTCCTGGTGAATTAACTCCAGGATATCAAGGTACAATACAGGATAAATTATATAAGAAATTTCTATAAAGGTGTCAGGAACTATAAACAAGGATATCAAGAATCTACATCAGTCATCAATGACAAAAATGGAAAACTGCAGACAAGGCAGACATTGTAGAGAGATGGAGAGAATATTTTGCAGAACTATTAAACTATCTAACATCTACAGTGCAAGTAGAGCGAGGAACATATTCATCAGCTGAACCAAAAATAGAAGAATCATCTTTTGCAGAAGCTCAAACAGCCATAGCAAAACTTAAGAATAATAAGGCACTAGGAACTGACAGTATTCCAGCTGAAATTATAAAATATGAAAAGGAAGAGCTTCATTAACAATTTCATAAATTCTCCTTATTAGAAGTCATTAATTCTACCTGAAGACTGGAAAGAAACCTTACCGTGTTCCATCTTCGAACATGTGTCAGAAGTTATGGAGGTATTGTCCTATTAACAACTACCTATAAAGTATTTTCTAACATCTTGCTAATTCTTATTACCTTATACAGAAGCAATTCTGTGAGAATCTGAATGGAATTTTCAAGAATAGACAAATTACAGGCCAAATCCTCTCACTAAGATACATAGCTGAGAAACACATGGGAATATAATCAAAGCCTAAATACTCTTTTTATAAACTCCCAGATAGCCTGTGATAGCATACATAAAGAATGTCTGTAGGCCTGAATAGCTAAATTAGGAATACACACTCACTAATAAAACTCATTGAAGTTTGCATGCATAAATCTAGAAACAAAATTAGCAACTACAGAAGAAAATCAGACATCTGCCCAACTGAAGTGGATTGAAACTGAGATGGTACACCTCTGATCCTATTCAACCTGTAATCAGGATCATAAATAAAATGGGGGGAGGAGTTTTACTGAATGGAGACCATAAAGTCCTCACATATGCTGAGCATATATCTGCCAAATAAAAATACAGAAGCACTGTATACTCAACTAACAAATGAAGCAAATACAATCAGACTGCAAGTGACCATGAAATATAGGATGGCAGTAAATCACGGACTTCATGTAACAATAAATAACCAAAATTTAAGCATGTAACCCACTTCAAGTATTTTGCTCTATTCATAGCACAGGATGGTAAAATAAAGGAAGAAATTAAAGGATGCTTAGGACTGGAAATACAGTCTACTTTACATTGCACAAGCTCCTGTCATCCAAGCTCATTCCAAGGAAAACTAAGCTTCATATTTCTAAAACAGTAGTTAGGCCTTCTATAGCCAGTGACAGCTGAGTCTGGATTTTCTCACAGGCCAGCAAGATACTACCAGTTCTTTTTGAAAGGAAGTGTTTTACTGAAAATCTTTGGTGCATGATAAGATCCCATAACATACAAAAGGTGCCAAAGAGCCAATAATGAGTTTTATCAATTGTACAGAGGCACAACCCTGCCACAGCAAATCAAAATGCAATGACTACAGTAGTTGGGCTACACTGAAAGAATGATAGTGATTCATCTACTCCTTAGGGTATTGGAGGGAAGAAGGCTGCCTGGAAGACCATGATGGAGATGATTAGATGATGTAGTGCCAGACTTACAAAAATAAACTGTGGATGACTGGAAAACAAAGGCACACCAGACAGGAATGAATAAAGATAGCAGAGACAGCCAAGCGCCTCTAGTGCTAAACAAGAACAATACCACCTCTACCAGGTGTTGTTATTGCTCTTGCTAATATAACATTAAACCTTAATCAATTCCTTCAGGTTTTTTTTCACTGCTCAGGCAACAGAAACATGTTAACAGAAAAAATATTGGAAAGTTTGCTGCATCTGTCATATGGTAGAGTGGACAGCAACAAGGGGCAGAGCAAGACATACAGTATCACAAAAGATGTGTTTTCTCATCAGTGACCTGGAAGTGACATTAATGGTCAGTACTGCTTCTGGGTTTACTGAAACCATCATTAGCTATTTAAAAAACCTACCAATTCAATATTTAACAATAACTAGCTATAACAAACTGTTACATATTTGATGTAATGAAAAATGCTAGAGAATGTTGTGGTTAAGGGGGAAGGAAGCAAGATAGTAGATCTGTTATACTTGGGGATCTAACTTACCAACATAATCATTTTTACCCCTGCTGATGACCTAAGTACTTTAGTCACAATATAACAAAGGTCTTTTGATGTCGATGTACAAGCCACGTCCGGACATGCAGGCATGTGCGATCTGTGGCACCACAAATTGCAAGGAAGGAATATTAAATATGCCCTGCACTACAAATTGGCAACGGGGAGGGAAGGCGGGCAAAATTTCCTATTGGGATTTCCTGTTAGCAAAAAAAAATGTACAGGGGGGGAAATGTGGCACAGTGCTCACTACAATAGCATACACCAAAACAAATGGAGGCTTGGTCCTCCAGGGAGACATGGAAGCAAACATGCTGGCCAGAGCATCTCTACTGTTCCATTTGTGCCCCTTCTGCTCCAGCATGCTGGGAACTGGGAGGAGCTGGGCAATGGCAGTTTTTCCAAAGAGGGACAATGTGCCCTGCAACCAAACACATGTGCAGGGGTATGCACTCAAGCACAACGCAGCAGTACAAATTTGTGCTGCTACAATTTGTAGTGCTGCAAATGCATGCCCCTGCATGTCTGAACATAGATACAAGTGAGCAAGCAAAGCATCAGAGTGTCACTAATACTTTTCTAAGAAAATGATAGGAGTGTTTAACTTATCCTTTTTCTTTTGTTTAAGATAGTTTTCCCCAGTCCACATCACTTTTGTCACCATTTTATCTGCTCTTTGCAATATGTGTAATTAATATAGTAAACTGTCAGAATTATAGTAATTAATTAGGATAAGTTGATGACACAGTGGAGCACTAATATAACATTAGGAATGCTGCCATAGATTTAGAGTCATATTCGTTTACTGTAAATTAATCAATGTATACCAGTAGCTACCATATTGAATCCTAACATTGATAGAGTGTACTTAATACACATAGGCAAATAGAATGAATCATCATAGGATCATTTAAGTGACATTAATCAAGGTCTTCTAGCAATATTTGAATAAAATCTTAAAACATTCACAGAGTAATTATTTGTTTATAATTGCTGTTATTATTATTGTTACAATTATTGTTGCTATTATCACCATGTTGAATAGACTCAGTCAACTTCTCCCTTTGGATATGAATACAGAACTGACATATGTTCCAGCGGAAGCTATTTCAGAGCAGAATTTGCTCTCAAATATTTCTCCAGTTTGCTACCTCTCTCTTTTCACCTTGAGGGGAGCACATGGAAGTGCAATAGAAAAAAAAAAAATCATGAGCTTTTATTTAAAAAAAAAAGAATTCGTTTCTGATTAAAAACCGAGAGAAATACTCTTGACAGTTGAAAATCCAACATTAAAAAACAAAAAAAAAATTCAGGGAAAAACATATAATGCAGTATCTTAGTGTTCTACATTTTTTTAATCTATAGATTCCTAGCTATAACATACTGTTGTTTCTCACATCTCTAGTTACACTTTAAAGATCTTTTTCCCCCATAGGAATTTAAAAAAACCCTAGAAAGTTGTTCCTAGTCAGGAGGGATAAACTACTTTGAGAAAGAGACGGAAAGCTGTAATATACACGGAGATTCTCTAACCTTAGCCTCAAGCTGAGGCCATCACAACCTGCTCAATAACACTGACAAAACATGATTCATTTCACTTATTTCATCTTGCCAAGGACAGTTGTACAAAGGCAGTGAAACAAACATAGCCATGCTTTCCCTTGTTCTACCATCCTGTGACATTTCATAGGTGGCCTTGTCAAAGTGACAACTTTTCATACCGGCTCCACAAGAAAAAAACTATTCAGAAAGCAAAACTAGGTTGAACTTCTCTAAATGGAGCAATAGAAATCTGGGGTATATGCAAAATTACAGGAACATTTTTTATTTCTTTGCAATTGCAGATTACAGTCTATCATAGAGATATGCAGACAGAGTATCTTTAAAAGACCTAGATTATGCATGGGAAGTAATGGACATGAACGAGCCAGTTTCTCAATGGCTATTAACTCTACCGAGAAGAATGGGATCAACAAACTCAGAACAGGCTGAGCAGGAAACCACATATACTAACCAAATGGAAACACTGGGAAGAGCAGTAATTCTTAAACCATATCTCTCTCCAGGATTTAGGCACCTTACTTTGGACTCTAGGGCCATGTCCACACAAGCGTGGACATTTGGTTCCCTGGGGACAACTAGCAGCGGGACATGTTGTGCTGCTACTAGTTATCCCCAGGGAATGCCAATGCTATAAGTCCTCTGGCACATGGCAGGTGACCCCATGTGGGGTAAGGGAGGCTGGGACCAGCACTGGGCTGTCTTCAGCGCTCTTACTTGGGATCTGGGAGGCCTCTTGGGGCTGCAGCAGCAATGATCTTGATCAGAGCCTGGGCTGTAGTGATCCAGGCTCAGAGCCTGGCCAGCAGGCGGAGAATGGCTCTGGCCGGCCAGGCTCTGGTTTTGAGTAGCATGCACTGCCCCTGCCTGAGCCACTCTGCTTTTATTTGTATGTTTTTTTGGACCCCCTAGATGTCCAGGGATCAAAAAAAACCCCAAACACCTCCCCTCTGCCTGCATTACTCCCTTGCAATGTGCATAACAGCTGAATGTGTTTTATGTGGTGCAGACACATCTGCAGCACTGCATAGCACACAGCTGCGCTTGTCGGGATGTGGCCTGGGAAGATACTTACTTATAATGGGTAGTCACATGCCTGAATGTTCCTCTGGAGTTTCATCTATGCAGGCTAAATCTCACAGAATGTTGATGTGGTAGATGGATTTGCTGTTCCTATGCCACTTATTTAATAGTTTAGTGTCCAGTATATCCACCTAAACTCTTTCCTCTTCTCTCCTCTTCACAAAGGGATCTAAATCTTTTTCTCCTACTTCTCTGGGAAATGCTTCACTAGCTGTGTTTTGTTCAAGGAGTAATCTAATAAGAATGCCCTGAGAACATTTACTTATCTATAAATGTTTACTTTAGTTTGTCTATAAGGTGAAAATCTACCCTTCATTCTGCTTTGCTTCACACTAATATGGTTAACTACATCCTAGTAAGGTAAGCATCAGAATAGTGTCTTCCTGTGTTTGAGTTTAAAAGACAAAAAGTCGGGTGTAAATCTGCCTCTTTTCTTACCAGATCATGCCCTAAAGCTGAGGTAAGGGAAGAAATGGCCAGTCTGAGATAAGAAAGAAACAATTCTTTCTGAATTCCAAGTACACTGGTCTGTTGGCTTTTGAGAAAAGACGAAAGAAGCATAATGAACAGGGAGACAGAAAAGAGAGGGCAGAAAGGGAAAAAGGGAGTGGGAAACTGTTGGGAGAGGCAAGCATGAAAGCAATGAACTCATTTTCAGGGATCCTGGTTTTATCTGATTTAACAAAATCCCCATTTTTTGGATGAAAAGTAGTAACCCTGAATCCACATTTTCCCATTATTAAAATGAAACGTTGCTAATATTATGTATGTTTGTATGTATGTATGTATTAGGGCTGTGCAATGCTTCAGTCGCCGAATCAATTCAGAGGAGATTCAGTACAATTTGGTGGCTGAAACTCCAAATCCGAATCAAATCAGGAAACCCATTAAAAGGTCAGAATCAAATCTGAAGCCTCCAAATTGATTTGGAAAAGATACAGAGGGATTTGGAGATTTGCATCAGCCAGGGAGAGGCAGCCACAGCTGGGCAGCTTCAGGTTTTCCTGTGGCTCCTCCTGCTGTGCCTGCCTCTCCCCAGGCTGGGGGAGCCATGGGAGAAGCTCCCATGGCTGCCCTGCCCACCCCCATCCCCCGCCTGGCCAAGCCTCCCGGCACTTAAAATAAAACAAAAACAAAAGTCCTGCACTCACTGGCTGTAGCAGGGGCTGTGGGGGCCCTGGGACCTCCTGGCAGAGCCCCCTGTGCAACCCCTGTTCCCCAATTGCCCCCCCCAACCAGCCCCACCCCTGATGACTCCCCCACCCTCCTGGCCCCAGCAGTCCAGGAATGGAAAAAAAAAACCCAACCCCCACAAAAAATGCACTTACGAGTAGTAATAGCAGCAGCTGTGGGGGCTCTGGAGCCACATGGCAGAGTGACTCTGCACAGCCCCTGCTCCCTAATCCCTCCCCCTGCCCAGCCCCACCCCCGATGGCTGCCCCACCTGGCCCCAGCATCCTGGCAATTAAAAAAAAAAAAGGCAGACACAACCAGAGGAGCACCCACACAGCTGGGCTGTGCCTGTCTCTCTCTGGTGGATCTAACTCTTCAAATCAGTACCAAATCTCCAATTCTGATTCAGCCAAATAGAATCACTGTCCACTGAACTGGTTGAATCCGAATCTGAATCAAATACTTTCCTATTTGCACAAGCCTAGTATGTATGTATTTATTAGGGGTGCACTGATAGAGAGTTTTTGAGCCGATGCCAGTGGCTGATATTGAAGGAGCCTTATCAGCCAATACCAATCCGATTCCTATATGTAGCCAGGCCACTTGGAGATGAACTGCAGTGATCCCCAAATCTGCCATACCTCCCCCAACCTCCCCTCTCAGTGCTGTTTCCTGGCCCAGCTCCTTCCAAGAAAAGCTCAGGACCGCCCCAGTCCCAGCCTGCAGCAGCACCACCCCCCTAGCCCTACATACAGATCTGAGGGCACACACTACCCATGCCCACACAGGGTGCACACAGTGGCGGGGGCCACCCCCCCCGACCTGTTGCTTGCAGTCCCCCACCCCCCCAGGCTGGGAGGTGCCTGACCCTGCCTCACTCCCTCCCTTACTGCGGGGGCCTCGATCTGTCGCCCCCCACTGTGCCTGTGTACATTCATGGGGCATTTATCAGTCATGTTATTGGCCACATCAGGCAAAAAAGCTGATTGCTGATGCTGCTGATACTGTCAATTTTCCTTATATTGATGCTGATCTGGTATGGGACCAATGTATCGGTGCACCTCTATTATGTACATGTATATGTATATGTAGTGGTGTTTCATTTTAATCATGGAACAAAGTGGATTTGGGGTAACTTTTTCATAACCGAAAATTGGGGATTTTTTTTTTTAATCGGGGAAAACCAGGATCCCTGTTCATTTGCCCCTCTGTGCACTGCCCACCTCCCCTCCCCTCTCCCTGCTCTCTTCCCCTCCCTTATGCCTTTTGTATTCACATTTCTCTCTCCTTCTTATACATAGCTTTGTGTACGTGCTTTCACAGTATCTGATGAAGTGAACTTCAGCTCACGAAAACTTGTGCTATACACACACACACACACACACACATAAATAAAATCTATGAGGTGCGAATTTAGCTTGCTTTCTGCCTATTTTTACCACCTGCAAGAATACAATATATACTATCACTTAAACAGCCCAGGAAACAAAGGGGAAAGATGGCATATGCATCAATAGTATTCTGCTTGAATATTAATGAATTCTTGAACTCTCAAGTTTCCATTCCCCTTGTTTTTTGCGTGGTTTACTATAACAAACACCTTCTGATCTGATAATTTTTATTTCTCTCTTACTGAGATTTTGATAACTGGCCTGAATCATATTTTCCATGGCTATGGAAGATGTCAATTAGCTGGGATTTATGTCTGTGTGAAAATTCACGTTTTTAGAAGGGACAATTTCTTATCTCCTTCCTTCATAATCTTAGAATGTTTCCTGTCACCATCCTGTTTTTTTCCACCTTATTTTGTATTTGTCTTTGACAAGGCTGCTTTGCTTTTACAACTTATCTAAGAAACTTGACAAAATATATAGTTCTCATGGCACAGCTACATCTTATGCATTTGGTCACATCAATTACTTCTATTAACGTTCTTAAACTAAACTGTAATATACTGTGCTTGGATTATTTCAAGATCATCTTGTATGGCATTACCTCCCTGGCCTTTTGTTCTGTCTAATTTGAGCTCGTTACTGGCTGAGTTGTACATGTAAATTGCTTTCTTGTTTTTACTATGCCAGTTGTGACATCTGTCAAGATTCACTTTGTGCTTATTCAGTGAAAAGGCTGTGAGATCTTCTGCTTTAGTTCAGTTCCATAATTTGGGCTAGGATTCTTGGAATTAACCAAGGTGTACAAGAGCACGTTTCTTGCTTCCTGAATTCATATCTGTGCTAAATTCTAAATTATGTGTTAAAATATACCAAATATTCAACTAAAAAAACAAAACAAAAAAAAGCGGTGAACACTACAGGCTGTTGGTTTAAGTTAAACATGATCTGAAGACATGTAATGAATCAGATCTAAGTGATCAAACTGAATTGAGGATATTCAGAAGCCCAAGTGGAGGTGTTTCATGAACTTTTCATTTGAAAATGGAAGCACCAAATGAACTTAAGTGCTTAAATTATTTATCTGTTTATATGCTGCACTTCCCAACAAAAGGTGGAATGCAGTAAGAAAACAAATTACCATATGAAAACAGGAAAATGAACAAGAGCATAAAGCAAGACAACAAAAGAACTTATAAAATAAGGAGAGTACAAAATAAACAGAATTCATCTATGCTATATCACAGTTTATGCTTGCTACTAAATGTCTGCTCAAATAGGAAGGTCTCATAGTGCTTCCTGAAGATGTCCAAGATCAGCGTCTGGTCTACTTCAAGGAGGAGGGAATTCTTGAGCTGATGAGTGAATGCTGAGATGGTACTTGCAGGAGGTTTCTTTTGGATAACCTTAAAGATCATGATGAAGCATAAGGGAGAAGACAGGTCCTTAGGTACATTGGACGTACACAATTTAGGACTTTATATATCAAAATTGACATCTTGAACTGTGCCTGGTAGACTACTGGAAGCCAGTGCAGACCCTGGAAGACTAGAGTTATGTGCTTCTGGCAACCCATGCATCAGAAGGTATGCCACTCTGTTCTGCACCAGTAGGAGCTTCTGGAGGGTTGTCAGGGTAACTCCACATAGAGCACAGTGCAGTAGTCAAGTCCTGAAGTTACATGGAACCTGGTTTTCTCTGACAAACCCCCCCCCCCAAAATCCCCAATTTTTCAATTTAAAAAAGGAGCCCCAAATCCACATTTTTCCATGATTAAAATGAAGCACCACTTATATATAGTGGTGTTTCATTTTAACGAGATAAAAATGTGGAATTTGGGTTATTTTTTTAATATGAAAATTGGGGATATTTTTAACAGAGAAAACCAGATTCCTAATGATGATAGCTTGATCTGAGTCTGAAAGAATGAGTTGTACCTTTCTAACCAGGTGGAGATGGTAAAGGCATGTTAAGACATTTTTGCAACCTTCTGTAGTAGAGGATCCAGGTGGAATAAAGGATCCAGGGGCACCCCAAGGCTGTGAACCTTAGTGACAAGAGGAAGCTAAAACCCACCAATGATAGGTGTCCCAATCCCCAAGACCTAGTGATATGTCCACTATCTTCAACTCTGTCTTGTCTTGATTCAGCTTCAGTTCATTCAGCCGTATCCAATTCTCAACAGTAACCAGGCACTGGGAAAGAACTGAGGCTGTGATGGAAAGAAAGAAAGAAAGAAAGAAAGAAAGAAAGAAAGAAAGAAAGAAAGAAAGAAAGAAAGAGGTGGGTATCATCAACAGTCAGTCTCCCCCCAGGAGCCTCATTTACATATTGAACAGGAGAAGAGACAATATAGAGACCTGGGTGACTCCACAGGAAAGGTCCAGCGGGGATGATGAGCACATGCCTACCCACTGGGATCTTCTCATAGAAAGAGTGAAACCAAAACCTCACACTCAACTATATCAAAGACTGTTTTAGGATTTAGTAAGGGTAGCAGAGCACAGTTTCCCCTATTGATTTCCAAACCATGGATAATAATGAATATTACAGTAGCTGGAGCCAATCTGGATTGGCTCTTTGGATTTTAGGTCCTTAAATTCAATGTAAGACCTGTTTAGGTATCTTCTCTGCCAATCACGATGCAACTCCAAGGCATTTTAATAACCTCCAGGGTTTTGTGGCAGCTAAATCTTGATTGCTTTATTTAAAAAATCTCTAAAGATAAAATGAAATTTAATACTCATCTTCTGGAAAATAAAAATTAATGTTCTTACAGCTGTTCTTCAGACTGGGCACGAGAAAGAATGGAATCAATGATTATGAATAAACAACTTTGAAAATGAAAACCAGGTGTATACCTTGCAGCCCCTAACTATATTTACTCATTCAGTTCCCTCAGAAATCCAGGGTTTTATCAATTTCGTGCTCATTTTCTATGTAAGCAAAGAAATATCTATTATTAGTGAGTGCTCTTTACATGCTGATCACATCTTTCGTTTAGATATTTTCTGCTTTGCACAATGCACATGAATATATATAAAACAATATGCTCTCCTGAAAGAGTGGAAATTTGCAACATGTAAATGGCTCTGCTTTCTTGCTGCACACCTGCACTTTCTAAAATAGAAGCTTCTCCAGGAAAAGTGATATGCTGGAAACACAGTTGCACAGTGTGACCTTGTATCAAAACATGATTTGCTCTTATGCATTTAGATGATCTTTCAAATGATTTCTTGCTGCTTATGACCTTAGAGGTTTAATTATTTTTCTGGTGTAGCTATTTAAAATGTAGTTCATTTTAATGCAAGCAGTGCATGTGAAAGTTTGCGGTTTAACAGCCCCATGATGTGTTTTCAAAATGGATATGAGATTACAGGGGTTTAAAAGCATCCCTTTTGCATACATTTTTAAATACTCCTTGAAAATTGATCATCCTGGAGCAAACGTGACTATGTGAAGATAAGAAACAAGCTTTTCCACATTATGTAAATATGCACCCAAGTCAAAGAATGTCAATTCACTTGTGGAGCTGAGATGGCCTTCACATTTGAACTGCACAGAATGCAGCTCAACTCAGTCTTTTCTCTTCTCTATAATAATTATTCTCAGCTATGCCTTTATAGCACGGAGACGTATGTGGTGATCAAGTGCATACAAAATAAATCTTTACTTAGGCTTTCTTTGGATTTTTTTCTTTCTATTCCTCCCACTAATGAGTCGGTTATGACATTTAAATGTGCTTATGTGTGGGGGTTCAATTCAATCATCTTTAGCAGCTAAAGAATCATTTGAACTGAAGGCTGTAGTAAGCAGCTTCCATGACTGTGACAAACTTGTCTAAGCAGGATTTTTGCTCAACACGGTTCTGCTTGGCTGAGAAAAGAAGTGCTGTTGCACAGTAAACCAAAATATTATTTATTTTACAGAAGAAATCACACGACATCAGAGGCCTATTCTAATTGACTCTGTAAAAACGTATAAGATATTCGCTGCTCTCAAGTAATTCATAATTTAAATGGAAAAAAGAATAAATGAGGGGGAAAAAGAAGTATTATTACGATATGAAAAATAAATAGATCGTGCCTGGATTTCATTTTCTTCTAAAAGACAAAGGGTCCCTATATATGAGAAAAGAGGCTCCTCTGATGCCCTGTATTCACAGTGTGTTGGAGCAGACTCGATTAATCAAGTCTTCTGGAGCATGGTAATTACCACACTCCAGCAGCCTCCTGCATCTCATATATCAGCATCCCTGCACTTCAAAATGAGGGCAGGGGTGCTTTAACTAAAGCTCATCCAGCAAACTTTAGTTCAAATGCCCCTGCTGCCATTTTGAAGTGTGGGGATACTAATGCACAAGACACTGTGGCACTTGAATTAGAGCAGGTCTTGGAGCCACTCTAAAGCTCCGTACCTCCCAACCCTGGAGCAAGTGTAAAAGTGCCAAAAAAGGACTGAGAAAAGTTCTTCTCAAAAGTACTGAGAAAAATAAAATCAGGGGAAACACAATCAAAAGTTTACACATGTGAAGTTCAGATCTATATCCCTGGTCACCCTTCTTCTTTGGTTAATGTGATTTAGGACTGAGTCCAGGAAAGGACTTCAGCGCTGAAAGGAGTGTTTCCATGGGATAAAGCTTCCAAAAATGGGGATCAAGAAACCCTTGTTCACATGAAAATTTATCCTAGATTCACATTCCTGTTTGATGGTAAAGTTCCTCAGTCAAAACAGAAATCTTTTAACTTGCAGTAACTTTCTACTTCTCCCATATCAAAATGTCACATGTTCAAGGCATTTAAGTCATGAAATGCCATTCTACTTTACCCTGGGTGTGTCTACATGAGACGCTTTACTGCACATAGACTAATTTACTGTGCAATAAAGTCTCATCATCTATACATGCAACAGATTTACTGTGCAGTAAATTAATCTACTGTGCAGTTAGCTACTGTCTGCAAATGCAGGTAATAAACTTACTGTGCAGTAGTGCATGTTTAGATGCAGACCAGGAAAAAATTTGCCCTGGTCAGCCCCAACACTTCGAGGCCACAAAGGATGGGGAATTCCCCTGGTCCTTGCACTGCTTAGTTCTTGGCTCCCCCCAGAAGCCAGGAGCCTAACAGCACTGAGACAGGATAGTTCTCTGCCCTCCCTCATGCTGGCACTGCACAGCTCCCAGCCATCTACAGGAGCCAGGAGCTGAGCAGTACCAAGACTGGAAAGCTCTCTGCTTCCCCATACAGCTCTGGGCTGGGCAGAGATTTCCCCATGCAGCTCAGGGCTAGCTGGGAGCTGTTCTGCTTCTGGGAAGCAGAAGGTTGGGTAGGAGTTCCCCACCCAACCCCAAGCTGGCTGGGAGCTTCCCCAGGAGCAAGACAGCTCCTAGGCAGCTAGCCAGCTGTGGGAAAGCTCCCCTGGGTATAAGGCTTGTCCACAAATGCACAGGGATGGGAAAGCTCTGCAGCAACAGCTGTTTCCCAACTCCCTGTACATCAGGAACCATCCTGATGTGTACGGAGCAAGGAGAGAGCTGCCACAGTAGCCTGACAAGCTCTCCTAGCCCTGTAAGCATGAGGACTGACCTCATGCTCCCTGCCAGCCCCTGGGCTACCATTCCAGGGGAGCCTGGAGCTCCCCTAGAGCAGGGTAGAAGAAGACCTGTACCAGGCTGCTCCCATTGGGAGTCGATTTGCTCCCAATGGGGAGCATGTGTAGATGTGCTGCCAGAGCAGGCTTACTGCACAGTATTTTAATGGACAGTAAGTCTTTATAGCATTAATAGCACTTGTAGATGTGCCCCCTGTGTCACAGCATGAATCCACTACAATGTCTAAATTATTTACCCGTCTAAATCATTGTCCTATACAGCTAAGCTTGACCTACTGCACCTACTCAGAAGCAATTCAGTATACTTAATAAAGATTCTGGCTCCATTTATGCCATGTTACAATTCATTTTCTTATGGAGGTGCATAAATGTTGTAAAAAACCCTGAAACTGTCAGCAACTGTTTGGCATTTTTCACATTGTGGTAATATTATTTTGCTGGATAGGCAATTGTTTTGGATAGGATACTGAAATTCTACACCCACCACTCCCCAACTGGGAGTTGGGTCCTGAACCCTATATCCTAAAGCATTCTAATCATTAGGTCATAGGATAACCAAGGCTGAGCGCATATTACTTTTGAAGATAGACCATGGGGCAACCTGGAGGGAATTATTCACGTCTGCAAAGAACTTGCTATGTAGCTAAGCAAGGTAAAGACTGCCCTAACAAAGAGGGAGCAAGTCTTTGCTTCCAGAATTGCTTGTGCATCCTAAAATAATAGTTGCTGGAAACCCAGTATCAGGAGCACAGAGCAGGTGTCTTCACAAGGTTTAAAACTCCAAGTGGAGCTGAAATATATGCTTTTATTCTACTTTAAAGAAAGCATTCTAGTAGCAGTCCTTGTTATAATACTTCATTTGGAGGTAACAAAAGAAAGCCAAGCAGATTAGTATTACCAGTTCCCAGGTCTCTGACTTCCCTTTCAGAAGAATAAAACCCACATATGGACAGAATTCAGCATTCTGCAAACCTCTGTTAGTAGCTCAAACATCATCATGGAACACTAGCCCCCTCCTTTTGTTGTCAAATTTCTCCTGAAATCACACTTCTCCCACTACACCTCTCACTATGTGTTCATAGTACACAGAATGTAAGTTATGAATTTGGCATTCTCTGAACATTAAGTACAAAACTTTAGGAGCACGGGCTAGAAACAGGGGTCTCACCTTTCTAGGGAATGGCTGTCCACCCTGGACTACAGCATTTGGCTTTCTGCTGCTTACTTTCCATTTAGTTCAGAGGTGAGCAAAATACAGATGGCCAATTGATTGCATCTGGCCCACAGCTGCCTCATGGTGCTCTGCATGGGGCTAAGACCCACCCACACACTCCTGGGAAAGTCCACACTATGCTCCAACCCACACCTAACTTGCACCTCCTGATGGCACTGTCCTGGCCCTGGCCCCAGCTACTACCCCGGCCTCAGCCTTGACCCTGTCCCCGGCCCCAGCACCAACCAGTGTGAACAGCTTCTCAGTGGGGTTGCACCCACTGCTGCTTCAGCTATTCAGGTACTACTCAGCTCCCGTTCCTCCAGAAGCTCCTCCACCTTCTCCTGCTCCTGCAGTGCTGCTCTGGGCACCAGATAGCACAGGCAAGCAGCAGCAGCCATTGGGATGATGCATGCCCAGCCAAGGAAGAGAGAAACTGTAGCTGAGTGCCCCCCCCCACCCCGCTGTATGCCCCAATATATGGGACTCCAGCTCCAGCTCCCAACCACGTTCCACCCACTTTGTCATCTGGCATGATGAGCAGCCACCTGTGAATGGTTGAATGGGTGAAAGGCAGCCCTGCTTTGAAGCTGCATGTGCTGACTGAGGCAGGGATGGTGCCATCAGATGATGTGGGTGAAGGTGGGAGCATAGTGCAGACTGTCCCAGGCAGGAGCAGGCAGGTCTCAGCCTCATGTGCACCACCATGGGGGCAAACATTGACTGGATGGAGGGAGACAGGGAGGCAGACTGCACCTGCACTGCCCAAGTAAGCTCTGCTGCATGTGCCCTCTGATTCTTCTTCCTCCCACCCCCAGCCATCTCCCAGGACTTAATGCACAGGCATTCCCCTACACATATCACACCCATATCCCCCCACTTCCTTACACATACCCATGCACTGCCCCACACCCACACATGCACAATCTACATGAGTAAGACTTTATTTTGAGATATTATGCAATCATCTCTATATACACTACTCAAAAAAAAAAAAACATAAGGAAGGACAAAAATTCTTTTTTAGAATCAAATTAAAATATGTGAATATTAAATATTGGATCTTTAATATATACTTTTAAATCTGTTTGTTAAAATGATATCTTCTGAAAGATATTGTGTGCACTGCACTCAACTGTTGACCAAAGCAGGTGGGCTTCACATTCTTCAACCATGACCCACACTTCCATGCAGGAGGCATGCTAAGGTGGGACGGGTTACATCTCTTCCCGAAAGGTAAGCATGTTTTCTCTTCCAGGTTGGCTGATCTCATATGGAGAGCTTTGAACTAGGTTCATCAAGAGATGGGGATGCAGAGGTGCAGGAGGACACTTCAATGTCAAGCCAGATGACGTGAGCAGGAACAACCCAGGTAAGTGACAAGGTCCTGGGCAAACTTGGGAGCAAGAGGGCATCCTGAACACCCATAGGAGGTCTCAATTGCCTCTACACAAATGCTAGAAGTATGAGAAATAAGCAGGAGGAACTCACCCTCCTGCTAGCTAGCAAAAACCCAGACCTGGTTGGGTTTACAGAAACCTGGTGGGATTCTACCTATGACTGGGCAGTAGACATCGAGGGCTATAGGTTGTATAGATGGGATAGAGTAGGGAAAATGGGGCGGAGGAGGGTGTAGTGCTCTATGTTAAAGAGCAGTACACATCCTCAATGGTCAGGATGGGTTCAGAAGAGGGGCAAACTGAGGCACTCTGGGTTAGAATGCAAGGGGGTCATGGGGAAATGGACTTGATAGTGGGTGTCTAATACAGACCACTTCACCAGGGGGATAAGGTGGACCCGGAATTTTCAGGTCAGCTCACGAAGGCTGTAAGGACAAGGGATGTGATTGTCATGGGTGACCTAAACTACCCAGACATCTTTTGGAAGGATCAGTCAGTCAGGTCTGAATGCTCACATAGGATTTTAGCCTGCATAAGGACCTCCACCTAACCTAGGAGGTACACAAACCCACCAGAGGAACTGCCTTGCTGGACTTGGTCCTTGCCACAGGTGATGATCTGGTGAGGGATCTGTGGGTGCTCAACTACCATCATCTGCTGAAATTTACTATCTGGAGCAGGGTGGTGAAAGCAAGCAGTAAGACAAAAGTCCTTGACTTCAGAAGGGCTGACTTCAATGAGCTAAGCTGATTAGTAAGAGAGACACTGGGGACTTGGAGCCTCAGCGAGATGGGAGTCCAGGATGGGTGGTTGTTGCTTAAGGAGACAATCCTCCGAGCTCAGAGGGAGTCAGTCCCAATGTGAACCAAAGTGGGCAAGAGTGCTAAAAAGCCCCCTTGGCTCAGTAAAGGCACCCAGGAGGGCCTGAGGGCAAAAAAGGTGGCATAAAATCAGTGGAAGCAAGGGGATATCACCAAGAAGGATTACACCTCCATTGCTTATGACTGCACGGAGGCAGTTAGGAAGGCCAAGGCAGAGACAGAATGAGGGATGGTGACCTGAATTAAGGATAACAAAAAGTCCTTTTTCAATTACATAGGGAGTAAGAAGAAGGCACCAGGCAATGTGAGGCCCCTACAGGACAGGCTTGGCAATTTGGTGATTGCAGCAAAGGAAAAAGCTGATCTCTTCAATGGGTTCTTTGCCTCCATATTTCTGAGCAGGGACCGGGACAACTCCCCCACTAGAATTATGGACAGGCTTAGGGGCTATGACACCATGCCTAGGGTTAGGGAACTTTTGGAGGGGCTGGACGTATTTAAATCAGCAAGTCCAGATGGTCTTCATCTGAGGGTAATGAGGGAATTGGCAGAGGTCAGAGCAGGGCCCCTGGCATGGCTGTATGAGCACTCGTGGTGCTTTGGCCAGGTCCCAGAGGACTGGAAAAGGGCCATTGTGGTTCCCATTTACAAGAAGGGGAGAAAGAAGGACCCAGGTAACTATAGGCTCACCTCAGTCCTTGAGAAGACCTTTGAGAAAATTATCAATGAGCACATATGTGGGGGCCCAGCATGGGAGGTGATGTGCAGGGGCAACTAACACAGATTCATTGTGGGCAGATACTGCCTGACTAACTTTGTGTCCTTTTATAACCAGGTCACCAAGTCCTTGGATGTAGGTGTTGAGGTGGATGTCATCTACCTTGACTTCAAGAAGGCCTTTGACAATGTTTCTCACTCCATGCACATAAAAAACCCACAAAAAACTAGGTGAATATGGCATTGATGCCTACACAGTCAGATGGATGGCAAATCAACTCGATGGTTGCACCTAGAGAGTGGTGGTGGACAGGACATTTTTAACCTGGAGGGATGTGGGCAGTGGAGTTCCCCAGGGCTCAGTCCTTTGGTCTGTGCTATTCAACATCTTTATCAGTGACTTGGAGGTGGGTGTGGAAAGCATGCTGTCCAAATTTGCTGATGACACAGATGTGGGGAGAAGTGGGCACACTGGAGGGGAGAGATAGAATCCAACTACATCTAGACAGGTTACAGAGGTGGGCAGATGAGAATAGAATGGAAATCAATGCAGACAAGTGCAAGGTACTGCATCTAGGAAGAAGGACTCTGCAACATACCTATAGGCTGGGGAACACCCTTCTCAACAACACAGTGGCTGAAAGGAATCCTTCCCTTTTATGTGGTGCTGGTCAGGCCGCATTTGGAATACTGTGTCCAGTTCTGGCCACTGCATTTCAAGAGGGATGTGGCTAACCTTGAAAGGGTCCAGAGGAGGGCCACTCACATGGTCGGGGGCAGCAGGCCAGGCCCTATGAAGATAGACTAAAGGGCCTGAATCTATTCATTCTCCACAAGAGAAGACTGAAAAGGGATCTGGTGGCTGTCTATAAACTCACCAGGGGGTACCAGCGGAAAATATGTGAGGCTTTGTTCCCCTGGGCACCACCTGGGATAACAAGAAATAACGGCCACAAGTTAATTGAGAGCAGGTTCAGGCTTGATATCAGGAGGTATTATTTTACAGTTAGGGCTGCCAGCCTCTGAAATGGGCTACCAAGGGAGGTGGTGCTCTCTCCTATCTCGAGGGTCTTCAAGAGGAGGTTGGATAGATATCTGGCTGGCATATTATGATTCCAGCACTTGTTTCTGCCCAGGAAAGGGGTTTGGAGTTGATGATCTGTTCAGGTCCCTTCTGACCCTAGAAACTATAAAACTATGAAACTAAAGCTCATTAAATAGCCCTCCAGCCAAAATAATTGCCCGCTCCTGATCTCGCTCATGACTGTTTCCCTCTAGGTGCCCAGACAGTATGCTTCAATTGGACAAGTTGGTGGATTCTATTAGCCATTTCTACAATTTTGCTTTGTAGCAATTGTAGCCATTTCTACAATTTTGCATTTCTACAATTTTGCTTTAGGGCATAAGCACAATGGGGTTCAAACACCTGAAGATTAAGGTAGGAGCCTAAAACCCAGAAATGTTTTATTCACTAGAAGTACTCTACTCAATAAACATTCCATAGAGGTGAATTTGGTTTGCATTTAAGCCAGTTATTTGTTAGGTAGATACAATTGTCTAAGTAGGCAACTCCTATTTGTGACCTATGTCCTGCTAAGATATTCATCCCTTATGCGGTCAGCAGGAATCTTGATTTTCTCTGATTTAAAAAAAATCCCAATTTTCGGACTCCAACATCCACATTTTTCTGTGATTAAAATGAAATAGCATTATAGATAGATAGATAGATAGATAGATAGATAGATAGATAGATAGATAGATAGATATTAGCTATGTTTCATTTTAATCACAGAAAAATTGTTACCTCTCAGCTCTGTGTTCTTGGGGAACCCTCGCATAGAACGCAGCCTGTCTGACTCACAAACAATTCCTCCCCCCTCTCCGCTCCTCTACCTAAACAAAACTGATTAAGATGCAGTGGGAGACATACCTAAAGCCCTCCAGATATGGGAACAACTGCCCTAGGTCTCATTTGCATCCGAGATGGAACCAGATGACCATTCATTTACATGGGAGATGGAGAAAAGAACACCTGAAGCAAAGACCGCAGTGAATTCTGGGATCAGAGAAGCAGGGAAGCACTGCACAATGGGGAAATCTGTGCTCCAAATACTAATCAATCCACATTTACACACACCCAGCTCAGCATTTATTAGACCGGTTCTAATCTGGATTTACAAAGGACTTCCCCCCCACCCCCCACCTCTAAGGAGAAGTAAAGGTTAATAGGCATCTCAGTTCGTACATTCCCCTTTCCAACTATGGGAGGCCTATTTAAACTTGATTGGCTAAAACTTGGTTGCCGGGTTAGGGAATGCTGAGGCAAAGAGACTGAGTCACAGGGGGTATGGGCAACATTTGAACAATGGTTAAGGGTTCATCACAGTGTCCAGTCCATTGGAGCCCTAACCACAAGTGTCATCATACTTTTCCTGGGATGACTGGTGGAAGACCTCCCCACAGAAGGTTATGAACACTCCAGTAATTGCCTTAAGTCTGTTAAAAGACTATGTAAGATCTGGAAAAGTTATGCTAAGCTGAGGCTTGTTCACAAGTAAAAATCCCAAACCCTGATGCTGTAAGCTATCTATTGTTTCTGAAGAAACTATTAGATATCCCATCAGTATGTCTGCTATCCATAGGAATTTCAAGCTGGCTCCTAAATGTCTGGTTACTCTTTAACCTTATGTTTTTCCTGGTTATCAATCAGTTTCTTGAGATGTTCCAAACCAGATAACCCCTTGTCAATAGAAAAGACAATGATTTACACTATTGAGAATGCTTTGAAGAAGCTGAACTGAGGGTATAAAAATCTGTAAAAAAAACAGCAATGTGTGTGTGTGCTTCAAGAGGAGAAGTCTCCCTAACACCATCTGCTGTTATTCTCGAGAAGCTGGAAGAAACAGATCATCTCCCTTCAAGAACTGTGCTAAGAACTTTACCTGTCAGCATTGCAACCTGAGTGCCTTGAACTGGTGAGATCCCCAGCTCTCTCTCTCTCTCTCTCTCTCTCTCTAGGCATACATTTCTGAACCTGAACTGTATTAGTTAACCTTGAGCTAAGTTTCCCCAAATACTTAGTGAAACCAGGGTAGTAGTGTAACTGTTTGTGTTTGTTCTTCTTTTGCATGTCTATTACTACTAGTACCATTATATATTTTATATACTTAGCAATAAATAACTTTTATAGTCAAACTGGTAGTAACTGGGTATATTTTTCTTTCTCTACTTCTCCTTACTTGCTTGCTCTGCAGCAATGCTTCTTTTACCTAAGCTAAAGATCCCTGTGAAGCCCAAAAATACTGTGGGGTCTGCTCATCAAGAGGCTAAAGATTGGGACGTGCTGAGTTTGAAACACATACGGGGATCAGCTTGTACAGGCTGATTGACCCATTTTGGCTCAGACGTGCCCTAATGAACTGAATGCTGCCCCATGCGGGAGTCAGCTGGATGCCCAGTCAGATTCAGAGGTATTCTGTTTACCTGTGTGCTTGTGTCTGACTGCAGTTTATTGTTGCTCTGATGAACTGATTCTTGACATATAAGGGTGTCAGCCTGTCCATGCTGATCAACCTGGCCGGGTCAGGTGTGTTACATTAATCTGTGTGTGCTTGTGTGTGTATGACTGATTTGGTGACTGGAGGAACCCAGCCCCATTGAGACTGAATCCTGCAAGATAGCTCCATTGAGGGTGAGGACTTGCAGTAGGAAGATATACAGTTCCGTATAGAAACACAAGTAACACAAGCAGCACATTAATAGAATTACCAAAACCCTAGAAATGTATCCCTAATAAATGAGCACACCCCAAGGTGATGGGCAAATCTGGTAACAAAATGTGGATTTTGGGTTACTTTTTTAAATTTGAAAATTGGAGATTTTTTTTAATCAGAGAAAACCAGGATCCCTAGTGGTAAGGAGGACATAGAATGGTTACCATGGAATGGCTTCATCTTAGCATAGATGGAAATTTCCCATTAGGGAACGCAGACCAGTACTCCTCCTGGGTGAAAGAAGCACTGTCTCTGGAAACATCTAAATGCTGCATATCAAACAAACAGGAGCGCACTAGGATTATACAGAATGAAACAGGATATGCACAGGCACACCAGCTTCACACACTGAAAAAAAAAAGAACTACATGTTTACATGGGCACAGAAGAATTAATCAAATTGTCCCCTGTGCCTAGTCACATTAACTTGAAAAAAAGCAGCGAAGTCAAAGACATCATAGTGGCAGTAAGTGTCTTTGGGTCCACTGAATAAGAAGCAGGCTATTGTACTTCCAGCCATCCTAGTTTTATACAATCCCAGTTTTACAGAACTGTTAGGAGTTCATTAAGAAACTACAAAAATGATGACTTATGTGCATGAAACTTACTCTCTCAATTTATTACTTTGCTGCCAAAAACACTTGGGAATTGAAATTTAAAAAGTGAGGTAATGAAGAGAAAAATGTAATTTTAAAACTAAGGTAGTAGCTAATTTATTGAAATCAGATGGAACTACTCAAAAGCTACTACATTAAAGTTGAGTGAAGTATATATCAGTGAATCAAATCATCTTTGGATGAAAAAGGACCTCCTTATGGCAACAGAATGAGTATCAACATTTCACTGGAAAGAAAACAACCGCAGGAATATGAACAATGGACTATACTCTTCTTGATGGTTAGTCAGTTGTAACTTCTGAAATTATACCAACAGTTTAGCACATTTACTTATGCAACTGTTGTGACTGATTAAAATTATTGAATAACATACATGTAATACCTGACCCTAGAAGTAACCAGGTGCACCTTTGAGATGCATTTCTGAGGTGTTCTTACACCTTCAGTAATGCCCTTCAGCCCCAAACCCCTCCCTGCCACTTGCTGCTTGATCAGTGAGAATAGACTGAGAACCCCCAAGGGTACCCTCCCTCACCAATGGCACTTCAGCTTTGCCTGTCTCATCTTGGTCTTGCCTTAGCAGAAAGGATTTGCCAACAAGAATCACACAAGGGACTCAGGAACTTGTTATGTTAGGTCATGCACCCAGAAAAGATAGATTCCCCCCACCCTTGGAATGAAACTTCTACTCAGCTTATTACTGGAGGGCCTACAGAGTTTCCCTATACCCAGGAAAACAATCATATCAGGACCTCCTGCAAATTCTCTTGTCACCATTCTTAAGTTTATGACAAAGAGTAAGATCAGATTATTGCTCTGATACTTGTGTGTTTGTTCTTGTATCTCTCTGCAATTCACCATATGATTATTGATTTCTTATGTTTGCCACCGTTTTTATAATGGATCTGTTTATCATCTTTTACAACACACTTTTTGTTGGTTACAACTGTGATTTAAGAACATTTGACCATATGGACAGGCCTTTTGAAGTAAAGTTTATCCATCTTTTTCAAACACACAACTGGACAAGGATGTGATCCTTTTAGCTGTCAAATTCCCCTATGGTAAGACCTAGGTGAAGCAGATAAAGCTGAGATGCCAGCACCCAAGTAGTTGGCTATTAGCATATATTGGTCTGTTTTCATTGGTCAAGGAGCAGATGGCAATGAAGGATTTGGGGCTGAAGGGCACCCTGAAAGTGTGAGAACACCTTGGAAGAATATCTCAAAGGTACACCTGGCTACATCCAGGATCAAAGGATGTCATAATAGATTAAAAGAATGAATGAACAAATAAATGAACATTAAAAACCATTTTTTTTTTGATTTAGCAGGAGCCTCACTGGCCTCTAACAAGCATTCATTATATTTCAAGACTAGAGTGTCACTTTTATGAGAATTAAGCCTCTTTTGGTGAGAACTCATGTGCAACCCATGATCAGTATTATTTTGAAATGCTAACCCTAGACCAGTGAATACAACAAGAAAAATGTCTTTGTCATAGCACCTTATACATCAGTAGTAGTAGTAGTAGTATTTTTAAGCCTTGAAAATATGTTAACGCCTTCAGTTATCATTTTCAATGTACAGTTTTTATGTCTATTTTTAATGTCAGAAGTGAAGGCTTTTCTTGTATTTAATTTTTTTAGTCCTATGAATTTGAGAAAAGGCAGTGCTCAACATCACTTCAAGCAACATCAAAACATTAGAAATTTTAGAACTAGCCAAAGAGATTCAGTGAGATGAGGTGCAAATCCAAATTCATGCTATGGAAGCATAGGATAACTCCCAGATTTCAGGATGATTTCCTGACTTAGAGATAACCATTTTTTTTTTTTTTAATATATTGAAGGCAATGGTAGGAGATAGCAACAAGGAAGGAATAAACAGTTTGGAAAATGGCCTTGTTCAGACAATGAGGCTGTAGTTTTCAGAACAGTACCATTAAAGTTTCATTGCATTTACTTTTTAAGAAAATGGAGGAGTGGCGATCATTGAGGTTATGATTAGAATGTTTCAGGCTTACTCCATTCAGAAAACAAATATCATTTTTGGATGCACACAGAAGATGAAACATTTGATCAGTGTGCAACAGGCCTGTGATTCATGTCCAGAAACTATTACATCAATCTTGATCTTGTCACCTCAACATTCTAAACAAATAGGCAAAAGAATGTAAAGTATGTGACATAGAGCTCTGGTGTGCATGGACAATAAATTAATTACTAAGGATGGTCAATTTCTATTTTCCTGTTACACACTTAACATACACTTACCTAGCTGCATGTTTTGATGTTCATACACACTTTGGATTCTATTTCCACTTATAATGAAATAGTTTTACTCTATGTCTGTACATGCCCTTAGTAAAACAGAAGAAGAAAAGAGGGGGCTCTTCTATATTTTAGCCCACTATCCTACTGTTTAGGGACTTTGCCCAGAGGGCAAGAAACTTGGGATCTAAGCCCCTCTTGAAGCTGACCAAATGAACCTTGCATTTAAAGACTTATAGAACAAATGATGGTAGACCAGGTTCTCCTTTAATATGGGACCAGATTCCTTCCCTTGAAGGGCAGCATACCCATTTCATTAAGCCACTCTCCCCCTAGCTTGCTTGTCTCCTTCTGGCCCCAGGCATTTTCCAATTTTGACTGCCCACTGGACCAACTTCAAAAAAGGAGTCTTGAGGACAATATGTAGAGTATTTCAGTGAGAATCAGACAAAGCAAGTTCAAATTCATGACAGAGCTCTACAACCTCTCTCCTAGACAAGCGCTCTACTCACTAGGCCATTATGCTAAAAGATAGAAGCTAGGGGTGGGGGGTAGTAGATACATTGGAGGGTAGGGCTAGGATTTAGAAAGACCTAGATAAATTGGGGGATTGGGCCAAAAGAAATCTCATGAGATTCAACAAAGACAAGTGCAAAGTCCCATGCATCAGTACAGGCTGGGGGCTGCTGCAGAAAAAGAACTGTTGGTTACAGTGGACAATGAGCTGAATATGAGTCAGCAGTGTGCCCTTGTTGCTAAGAAGGCTAATGGCATACTGGGCCATTATAAGGCTGTTGCCAGTAGGTCAAGGGAAGTGATTATTCCCTTCTATTCATAACTGGTGAGGCCACATCTGGAGAAATGTATTCGGTTTTGTACCCCTACAGAGAGGACGTGGACAAATTGGAAAGAGTCCAGAGAAGGGCAATGAAAATAGTGGGGCTGGTGGGATTACTTGACTTATGAGGAGATGCTGAGGGAACTGGGCTTGTATAGCCTAGAGAAGAGATTTAGAGGGCATTTAATAGCAACCTTCAACTACCTGAAGGATGGTTCCAAAGAGGATGGAGCTCATAGGCAGTGAAAAGCCAGGGCTAATGGGGCTTATCCCCCCACAAACTTTTTGTGGTGGCTGGCAACAGCAGCAGCACCTTGGTGCCACCATTCCATAGCACCCGACACTGCTCAGCATGCAGCTGCTCCTCCGCCACAATGTACACTACCAGTGCATACCGGCCCCACAATAGCCTTGTGGGAGGGAGGGGCAGGCATCAGATGGAGCTCATCCCCCTCAAATAATATTTTCCCCCACTGCTTATGATGGAGCTAGACTGTTCTCAGTGGTGCCAGATGACAAAAAAAGGAGTAACAGTCTCAAATTGCAGCAAGAGAAGTTTAGATTAGATATTAGGAAGAATTTTCTCATGGGGAGGGTAGTAAAACACTGGAACAGATTACCCAGAAAGGTTGTGGAATCTCCATTCTTGGGGGGTTTTAAGACCTGGGTAGACACCTTGGTTGGGATGATATATTTGGGGCTGGTCCTGCTTTGAGCAGGAGGTTGGACTAGATGACCTCCTGAGGTCCCTTCCAACCCTAATTTTCTATGATTCTTTGATTTTATAAGTACTAGTTAGGCACATAAAGGTGAAATAGGATTTACTCCCAAGTGTGTCAACAGCTAAGCTTGTTGCATCAGTAAATACTGAATCACAATCTACTCATCAAGGGGAAAAATAAACTAAATCTATATCAGAAAAAAAAAAAGAATAAACACTGAAATAAGTCTCCATATTAGTAGCAGCAATATATGGCAGCACAGTTATTGTTGAAATCAGTGAGATTCCTGTGAGATATTTAAATGCTTGAACTACATCAATGAACAAACTTTCCAGGTTTGAAGGAATGGATGGTAATTATTGTAACAGGGTGTCTATTAGGAGCTCTGTTACTTGGGGAAGATCACAGACAGCTGGGGGAAGACTCCCCACTCCCACACAGTTGGCCAATGGGAGACCATCTCCAGGAATAAAAGAAAGGGGAAGTCCTGGGGAAAATGCCTTTGGGCACCACAAAAGGAGAGAAGCTGCTTAAAACTCCTGAGATAGAGGATCCAGTGGAGGGATCTGAGACCCAAGACAAACACAGAGATGGAGGGACCACAGAGGTGACGGGTCGGCAACCCCACTCACTACTTACGATGAACCTACAGGTGGAAAAAAAGCCGAGGCAACGTGCTGGGATGAGCTGAGTTTCTGCACTAGGATGCATCTAAGTAGCACTAAAGTGAAAGGCGGGTCACAAGATGAGACCCCAGAAAGGACACTGATAACCATCCCAGAGCTTGAGGGGACAGGGAAGCCGGGTCCAAGTCCCGTGGCCCCGGCATTAATGGCGGAAAGATTCCCTGAGCCACGCTGGCACAGTGTGGAAGGAGAGACTGGGCAGCACCTGTAACAAGCCACTAATGAGTTAATTAGCGGCGGGAAGCCAAGACACAGGAAAGGAGGGAACCACTTATCTTTTTTTTATTTTTTAAGTGGAAAGTGACTGGAACAGTAATGGGAATACTGCGAGTAGCCCATACTGAGAAAAGCAGATGGGGACACCCTCCACCAGGGTAGATGGTGCACAACAGGAGCCACCAGGTGTGCTGATTATGGGCAAAGCCATTATCTCGCGAAACACCAGCCGGCACTTACCTTGAGGATTTCACCACCAGGGATTCTCTTTTGAGACCAAGGGTGATCAAGGGGACAGCTCGAATGGGCTGCAGCCTCCATTCAAGGCCACTATAAAAGAAAGAGGAGAAAAAGAAATAAAATACTTAAAATTACATAATGGGTCAGGAGTAATCATTCAGCGGGTATCAATTAACATCTGATCAATCTCTTTCCTCCCCTCATAAGATCTAAGTTGTGGCAGGCGAGAACCAGACAAACGGGAGGTACCCCATGAACCCAGTAACAATTATAAATAAAATACCAGTTATTCCACTCATGCTAAAATGGAAATGTTTGAACAAGAGGTCATACAACATATGTCTGAATATAATACACACTTTGTTTTTAAGAAGCAGAATAAAGAAAAAAATGATTTTCCCACATCTTTCACTGCAAGGACAAAGGCTTATCTTCAGTTCACTAGCACTCCCTGAAACCCTGTCTGCCATTGAATACTGGTCTCCATGGGTAGATTTTTAATTTGAAAAAAGCTAAAGATTCTCCAAGGTTCTGAAATAGACCATGAGATGGACCAGGAGTTGCTAGCAGACAGCAGATTTGCCCTAGCATGGGTTAGCTTGATTAGTGGAGCATCAAGAACATTCAAAAGGAGAGATGAGCATCAACACCTCTGGAGTGAAGTCAATTGATACACTCACCTGACTGAATATTAATACAACAGGTGCTTCAATGTGGAGCAGGAACAAAGGCAGAGTGTCTCTATCCCAGAAAGAACATCTGCTTCTCCACTTTATATAGACATCCCAATTCTAGGGGGCTGATTTTTGTGAATCATGTAGTATCATGTGATCCCTAAACCTGGTGGAAAATTTCACAACATTATTCTGAATATTTCACTTCTACTTCCCTTAACGTGAATACTTGATAAGGCGTGATGTCCTACTAGGCCACAGAAGTAGTGCAACAAATCTCCTTTACCAAATTTACACAATATAGTATCAAAAAGGACAACAGCTAAGCATAATTTAAATCATTAGCATACAGATCTTGATGTACCTGTATCACTAATATATCAATGAAATGACCTAAGTAAGGCAAGCAGAAAATATCATTAAACCATAAAAACATTAATTTAATAGATAATTGAAATTCCATCTCAATGCTTTTTTCTACATATGGCTTTTCAACATTAGGGCAATGTTAGTGGAAGTTTGAAAATGTCTGGGTTTTCATAGCACAAATTTATTTATAATTTTCCACAATTAAAGATTTAAATGTATTGTTTAAGTAAATTATGGTTTGTAAGATACATACATAGATTTTCTTGCACATCACCTCCCTCTCTCACCCCCAAATAAGGCACCTACCTTGTTTTTGAGGAGGCAGAATGAGGATTTTTTTTTTCCAGTTACAGCTACGTATAGCAAGAACACAGCCTAACTTTCAGCTCACTCACCCTCTTTCTCTCACTCAGGCAAGATCTACAGTTTTAACCCTTTCATAGCTGAATTGTCAGCATCTCTTGGCTCAGCCACAGCTGAAACTGTAGTTGCTGCAGAAGGCTGGACTCCATAGGAGTCCAATTATGCAATTATGCACCCATGCAATTCTGCACATAAAAGGCATGACCACACTTTTTTTTGTATAATTTAACACCAGTGGGCTTGGTGCCTCTGCCTCTATGGGGCTCCCAACACTCTAAATGGGAGTCCCATATGGAGGTACCAAGCATGATGGTGTGAGACTAGACAGCTGGTAGGTGGTGAGGGGAGGTTCTGCCTGCAAGAGGGGTTTGTGGGTGGGCCTGTGTGTGTGTGTAGGTATGTGTGGGGTTTGTGGGTGGGTGTGCACTGTGCATCATTGTGTTGGGCTGGTTGACTCTGTGCCTCCACATGTGGCTTCCAGCACTTCTGTGAGAATCCACACATGGAGGTACAAGTCCTGCCTGGCATGATGGAATACAATTCCATGCCTCCATGTGTGGCTTCCCCCTGGAGTGCTAGCAGCCCCATGTGGAGGCATGGAGCTGGCCTGGCCTAATGGTATGCAGCTCCTGAGGCAGCACAGAGCCACCTTTGTGTGGCCTAAAGGAGTGAAACAGTGGGCTGGGCCAGGCTGGTTCCATGTTGCCACATGAAGCCTCTGGGACTCAGCCAAATCTGTATACCACCAGGGACTCTGTCTCCCATGGCCATGAGTGCCCCAAGGGCCTGCCACCTGCTGCTGCTGCTGAACAACTGGTGACAGGGGCTGTGCACCATGGGGGGAGGGGCATGTGGCAGGGGGGCCATACCCACCCACAAACCCCACACCCACTCATTCCCCCACAAAACCCCCAACATATTCCCATATCCACACCTACCCACAAACCCCACACATATCCACACACTCCACACCCCTTTAATATCCCCCACAAACCTCACACACACTGACACCCCCACACTTTCACAACCCCCATGCACTCCTCACAAATCCACACATACAAACCTTCAACCATACAAAATACCTGCATATATTTCTAAAGAAGGTTCAAATAGTGTTATATTTAGTTTAATTTAAAAAAAAAGAAGTAATTAATTTTGTATAATTTTCAATGTATCTGCTCACAATTCCATGGGGTGTACTTAAGGTGATGAGCAGGGATACTGGGGGGGGGGGGGGGGTTGTGATTAAAAGAAAATCTTCAATTTTTGTATTAAAAAAAGTAACCCAAAATCCACATTTTTGTGATGAAAATGAAACACCACTAATACAGAAATATATATAGCGCTATTTCATTTTGATCACGGAAAAATGTAGATTGTGGGTTACTTTTTTTAAACTGAAAATTAGGGATTTTTTTTTTATCACACAAAACCAGGTTTCCTGGTGATGAGCAGTGACACCAGAGCTCATGATTGAAATTTTGCTTGCAGAACCCTGTGGTAGCTTCCCTTTTCTAAAGACATAATAGCATCAAGGTGTGGCAGGAGAGTTGAAGGGGAGATTGCTGAAAAAAAGAAAGAAGAGAGAGTGCTCCAGGGGCCTCATGGCTACTCCTGGGGCATGGACCCTGTTACAGTGGGAAGGAGAGTCAGTAATGCATATAAAATGATCATATGAAATGGAATGAGGGGGAAAAAACTAAAGTAACTATTGAAGTAATACTTGAGTTTAAGCAGAAATCCTGGTTTACTCTGATAAAAAAAATAATTTTTGGATTTAAAAAAATAATCCAAAACCCACATTTTTCCTTGCAAATGAAACACCACTATATATATATATATATATATATATATATATATATATGGCATTTCATTTAATCATGAGAAAATGTGGATTTGGGGTAATTTTTTTAAACCAAAAATTGGGGATTTTTTTACTCAGAGAAAACCAGGATCCCTGGTTATAAACTAGAAAGCGGGAACCGAATAAGCAAGAGACAAAAGGCTGAGCAAGCTGGCATTTTCTTATCATGTCTATTATATAAAGAAAAAACTGTCAACAGCTGGATATGAGAAGTGTTAATCCAGAAGTGTTGACATCTGCCTCACTTAAGATAGTTTTAGACTTGAGTGATTGATTCTCTAGTGCTCTGAATTAAACTTACATTAGCAATTGTCAATTTCCATTCTTGGCTGCCACGGTAATATGTCCTTTACCTGGATACCCACTTACTTCCTAATGAATTTTCACAGGCTCTGTGTTGAACAACTGTGAAGCATGCATAGAAGTGGCTGGCCAGAGGAATGAAAGCTGAAAAATTAGTCAAAGTGTAAAGTTTTGTGGCAAATGCAGTACCCAGAACCCTACTATGCATAACTACTCTGAAATGTAGACCTTAGTACAAAAAATAGGGTGCTACAGAATCTATCAAGAAGCAAGCTAAATAGAATGCTATGCTACCAAAAATTAAACAAATCCTCCCTCCTCCACCCATAAGCATGCATCTGCCAACCCCCAGATACAAATCAGAGGCATTGTGGGTAATACAGGGAACTTAATGCAACTTATAACCTTAAGGATAGAGTCCCACCTTGGGAGGAATGTGGGAGGAAAGCCTCAGATAACTGTTAGGACTTCCTACCCTCCCTGGTGCATTCGGAACTACCTCCACTCATGTCACTAGCCATATACTTGTTGAAGACTGACATATCCAAGTAGAACTTCCCCACAAATTCTTCATCATCAGGATCCTGGTTTTCCCTGATCAAAAAAATCCCAATTTCTTAATTTAAAAAGGTAACCCAAAATCCACATTTTTCCATGAGACAGAGAGAGAGAAAGAAAGATAGAGAGAGAAAGATGTAGTTCTCAGACTTACAACATAATTGGTTCCTGAAAACAGTGTCTTGAGTCAAAATGCCATAACTCGGAATCAATTTTCCCATAGAAACAATGTTATAAATGGGGGAGAGGTTCCTGAACCAAGGCCTGGTTCCCTGTTTTCACCAAAAATAACCCATAATTTTGTACTCAATCAATTATAGATGAGCAATATAGCTACATTAATGTATTTATATTGTAAATAGGAATCATATTGATTTGGAAGGAATTCTTTGAGGTGACTTGGCTGGACTTTTTGAAGTGTTCTTGGCTAAAGTCTTCTCAGGAGTCTTGTCTGCAGGTTTTTCTGGAGTCTTATCTGCTTTCATAAAGAAAGTGTCCAAATAGTTTGGACTGATGTTTTCCAGGGAGGTGGGCGACACAGCAAAATTATTTGCTGGCATGGCATCGGATCAAGCATCGTAAAGTCGAAAATGACTTCAGGAAGTCGAAACAGGGTGTCAATTTCTAAACATTGTGAGTGCCGTTCATTGTAACTTGAAACATCTTAAGTCAAGGACTGACTGTATATATGTGTGTGTGTATGTGTGTGTGTATATTAGTGGCATTTCATTTTAATCATGGAAAATGTGGATTTTGGCTAACTTTTTTTAATCCAAAAATTGGGGATTTTCTTAATCTGAGTAAACTAGGATCCTTGTTCATCAGCATCATGCAACCATAATATGACTACTATACTAACACCAGTTACGAAGTTTCAAACCTCTGCAGTAGTCCAGATATATGAGTATTGTGTTGCCTTATCCCAGAAAAATTGTTTTCTAGCAATTTCTAGTTGAATTTCAGATCTTTTATGACACCCAACCCCACTGTTCTTTGCAATAGCAAGATACTCTACCAACTCTCTCCTTACAATGTTTCATCACCTCATCTTCCCAAGACTCCTAAGACAGAGACATTTCTATAGTTTCCAGCAAATATGCATTATTCTGAACTCCTGGCTTTTTACCCAAGATTTTTATTTTTTTTTCAGAAGTGTGGAAGTAGAAATGGAAATGTTGTGACTCACTGTTGCTGTGTGTTTGCCAGAGAGATTTTATCAGCAAGAAGGGCCAGAATTGTAAGATCAACCGAAACCCAGGATATGCTATGTGATTCATTCAATGAAGAAAAAATAAGCTGAACCTATATAGGTCAGGGTGAATAATTGAATAACTCCTATTTATGTCTCCATAGATGTATTAATACACAGATCTGAGGACAAATCATTTTTGTTCATGGAGACTGCCAGTTATTTTAATGCTATTCTATATCCTCTATTCTACTCTGTAAGCAAAAAGGGCCAAACCCAATTTTAATAGATTTTTTTGAATCAGTAAGAAGTCCTAAATTTTCCATTTTGGAGCAGATTTGGTTTTACTCAACTGATCAATGAGAGAGTGTTAGGGAAACATTTTCCTCATGACCAAATTACTCAGTAACTGCCTACCATGGGATCTCTTGCTCCACACTCTAAAACAATTGCTACTGGCCATTGTTAAAAAGCCTAGTAGACTAGGTAATCTATTAATCTCTTATAATGTGGAAAATCCTATCTTCCTAAATGGCTAAGGAAGAGAAGGCAGTGATTTTCAAATTTAGAAAGAATGTTGTTTATAATACAGTCAATAATATTTAATATATTTATTAATAACCCATAGTAAGAAAATGAAACCTTTTTTTAGAAATAAAATAATAAGATTTGATAACATCTTCTCTATTTTTCAATCAGCTTTAACTAGCTGGTTTCCTGGAAGAGCAAAGGGATAATATTCTCATATTGCTACAGTATTTAAATTGTTTAATATAACAAGGGATAAACAATATATCCACTGCATCAATATCCACTAGATGTATGAAAGCTCAGAAATTATGTAGCATTGCTCAAAACAGTAATCCTGAAAACCACCCTAGGGAATTTTCTGAGATCCCTCTATATCAGACATACTTCCTCATTTCTGGGCTTTGACGCACACTGGCTGCATCTACATGAGATGCTGGCTGCACTGTCATTTAGTTCTTGCATACACAAGCACTAATGACTGTGCAGTAAACGGAGTTACTGTGCAGTAGCATCACTGATAAGCTTTTAGGTGACACTGACTGCACAGCAGCTTGTTACTACTGTGCACTAGCATCATTTCATGCTTTGTGCCATATGATGATACTGTGCAGTAGTAACTAGCTACTGTGCAGTCAGTGTCTCATGTAGATGTGACCACTGCATAGGAACAAGCAGGCAGTATTTTTTTTTTTTTTCTCAGAAACAATCCAAGTCTCAGCATGATAGCGCTATAGACAAGCTGTAACTGACTCCTAAAGGCCGGATCCACACAAGCATGGACATTTGGTTCCCTGGGGACAATTAGCAGCAGGATACCATGTTCCACCTCTTAGTTGTCCTCAGGAAATGCCTGTGCCACATGCTCCTCTGAGTGGAGCAGGGGAGTAGGGGAGGCTTGGGCCAGCACTGGGCTGGCCCCAGAAGCCTTACCTAGGGTCCTGGGGGCCTCCCAGGGCTGCAGCAGCAGCAGTGATCTTGCCGCTCTGAGTTTGGATTTTGGATCTGGATGATCAGGCTTTGGTTTTGAGTAGTGCACTATGTCCCCATATGTGCTGATCTGCTTTTTTCTCCATGAGTGTTTTTTACTCCTGGATAACCAAAGTCAAAAAACCCTCAAACAACCCATGCTGCTCCCTTGTAGTGTGGAGAAGAGTTAAATGTGTGGGGTCTACAGCACCACATACCACACAGCCACGCTCGTCTGGATGCAGCCAAAGGGTACAGCCTTCTCCCCCTCACCTAACAAGAATCACTGAAGAAGAATTGAAATTAATTATATACAAGTTTAAAATTTAAAATAATATACATCAACAGAACAATCTATTTATGTATATGGATTCTGCATTATTAATTACTCTGAAGGCAAATCTAGTTTTTGTCATGAAAGAAAGCTCTATGAAAATACCTAGTCAATGATTACTAGTGTCAAAATCAAATAACATAGAATTTACTAATCAAGAGCAATAGTGTGCTATATTTATGCAATTTATTCTAACAAATGCATAGGTGTACTGCCTTGGGGGCAAAACTGGGAGAAAGTAATCTTCAGACTGTTACTTAATTTTATTCATTATGAAGCTCTGTGATACCTGGAATGTAATTGCAAAACTTATCATAATATTTCTATTAAAAGATCTAAGTAGATCATAAGTTGGGGCCAGGAAAATCTTTTTCTCCTGAATTAACCATGTGTATTATGAATGTCTGCATTTTCGTTGATAGAGTATAGGCCATAAGCAAAGGCAAATAATAGTCAAAGTTCTGTAGAGGTATAGCCAATCCTATGCAGCTATGATACAGGTGTAAAAAATGTAACTATAGCCCAAAATTAAAATTTGTTCCATAGCAAAATAAATTGTGAAAAGAAATTAGTAAGAAAAAAGGGGAATCAAATAGATATTAAAATATACATATTTTCTGATGCCAAGAGTGATATTTTGAAGTTTAACAATATGATTTTTGTGGGGAAAAAAAGATTACAAGTTCTAATTTAAGCGCCTATAACACTGTCCTCAGCACAATCCTTGGGAGGGGGTGGGGGTGGAGGGTGAGTAAAAACAAAACAAAACAAAACAAAACAAAAAAAAAGCAACCATTTCATCATAGGAGAAACCTTACAATTTCCTTTAAAGAAACAAGATTTCATTTAAGTTAACGTGAAAGTCTTTATATGAGTTAATTTTAAAGCATACAAGAGAGTTTATATTCCATAATTTTAACAGAAGGTATATTGAAGCTGGAATCTGCACTTAACAATATATATATAACCAATATATATATTGGTAGCACAATCAGAACTGTTCCACTTCACTGAAATAATTCAATATGCATCCAACAGAAGCAATAGTATTTCCTAATACAAGTAACTTTCCCAATGCAAATTTATGAATGTCATAAAATATTAAATTGTATTTTTTGGAGCTGTACAAGATAAGTGAGGCAGTTAAGATTCGGTTTATGTTTTACATTTTACTTGTCTGTTAGTGCAAATTTGTCTGTTGCATCAAAAAGAGGTTTCTGTATAATGTGGCCATTTTCTGGAGATGGTCCATATCCTAAATTGTCTGTACTTATGAAATAAATTCAATGGCAAGGGCACAAAGAGAAAACATGGTCCCAAATGTATTTTGTGTTTTATTGTCACAGTACTAATCATCTATATTGAAGATTGCTGAAACGACAGAAATTATTGTTTAATATATGTCTCTTTCTCAAAGAAGTTGCTCAGACAATATGGCACAGAGTATGGTATAAGGTCACAAGTAAACAGTCAATATTTCAAACACAATCATGACTGGATACTTAGTAAAACCTGCAAATATTCCTTATATTGAATAGATAAGGATAACCCAAAGTACTAATGTCACATTAAAAACCAGCTTGAGAAACCTTGATCATTTGGAATACTTTAGCTTTTACGTTGACAAAACGATGTTGCCACAACTGTGGAAATGAAGCTTAGCTGACAAAGTTGGCAGCAACAGTATTTTTCACAGCAAAAGAAACACTACCTGCTCACTATATCTGAAGGAATAAAGAACAAATGGGATATAAAGTAAATCTATAGCTGCCAAGAATTTAAAAGGGCATTTAAATCACATACAGTCTGTTCATTCTCACTTGTTTTCAGCAACTTTTTTTTCATATTATCAGCACCTAACTTCCAGAGGTTTTTGTTTGGTTTGTGTCAACCTCAAATCAAAACATGACAATACTAATACTGGAAAGGAAAACAACATATGGAAATTGGCTTAAGATATTCCAGCATGTTTTGTGGTACTAGGAAATACTGTATGTTAAAAAAAACATTTTAGGAATCCACCATTAGACAGAAATGTCTAACATTTTTGTCCCAGTAATTTGTACTGACCTTGTATGACCTCACATACCTGTAAAAACCCAACTACAACCATCAAACATACACTATACTTGCATTGTATAAATGACATTTTTGTCATCAGGACTCTCTTACTGACTTCTACCACAGGTTGACAGGTATCACTCCATGATCAAGCTTTCTCTGGAATAGTCCTACACCAACATCAACTTTCTATACACCAAGATCCTTACCTGGCATGTCAGCCTCCACAAACCACAATATACAAAAAAACCCAAAACATAGGCCGCAATACTTATGTCCACAAGACTAGCTATCATCCCAAGGACACCGAAAAAGCTTTAATCTGTAGTCAGGCCCTCAGATGCCACCACATATACTCTGAAGAGAATACTTGTGATGCCCACCTGACCTGCCTTCATACAACAAGGAAACTCCAATAGAGAAATAGACTATATCTGTGAAAGTCCTGCCCAAGTGACCACAATAACTGCTACAATACAAAAAGAACCCCCTCCCTTGTGACTACTCATCCCCAGAGGTCATCTACAACTCCCAACTGAAACCGATTAGAAGAATAATCAAACTACAGTCTATAGTCAACAAAGATAGGACCTAGAGAGACATATTCTCAGCCCCCACCCCGGTCCTGGCTTTTCAACAACCCCTTAACCTGGACCAACTCATCACTAAAGCAAACTCTTCACTGCTCAAGAGACATCAAATAGGATACAACCTTGCCTTAGCAACAGATACTTAACCTGTCTGCACACTTCCACTACTACTACTACTATAAGCAACCCACCCCACCATGATACTTAGAATCCATGGATTCTGCATGTGCCTTTCCCTAAGTGTTACATATCTGATCCAATTAATTGATGCCCTCATGGTAACTATATAAGTGAATCTAAAGAGCAATTTTGCACATACAGATTAGAACACATACTCCTCTAGGCAGGAGTATGTCCGATCACTGAGGGGTCCATAGGTTTGGAGGCCTGTCCTCTTACCTGTAGTTGTGGATCAAAAGATCCATGCCCTTTATGGAAATGAGCAAGTATTAAAATACAGCAACAAATAAAATAAGTATTTTTTTAATCATCCTCTTCACTCCCTTTCAAGCAGTGACATCTGAAAATTAGCCCACAATTCTGCAAGTCACTCCCTCTGTATAAGGTTAGTTGCAGGTTCAACACATGGTAACAGTTTACAAATATTGCAACAACAGTAGGAATGTCAAGAAATTCTGTAGTACAATTAAGCTTGTAGCTAGACTACAGAGTTATAACTATACAACAATGAAAAGATGTTCATCACCAAACACCTGCGTACTATTAACATTTAGACAAGCAGTAGCATTTATAAGGCCACAGCAACAATAAATCAAAACCAGATGGAAAAGGGCAGAACACAGTTTGAGGCATCCTTTCATCTCATGACGTAACTTAGAGGCCAGCAGTTAAATGGCAAAGGAAAGTGGTTGGGGTGGGGTTAAGCTTATGATACCTTTACAGACTCAACTTGCATAATAAGTTCCACTCACAACAGCTATCTAAATGGTTCACATATATATTATATACCATATTTAATATGTGCTGCCTAGCTTAGCTGACCATATTTGATATACCATATCAAATCTAAGATGACTTGAATGTAAGACAATTCCCACCCACCCCTAATAATAAGATTCTATACATGGAAAATGTACAAATTTGTTGTAACATTTCATGGATAGAATCTAATTATTGGGAAGGAGTCATCTTAAATTCATCCCCCTCATTGCTTCATGGGAACAGGTAGGGAGGTCAAGCAGCTTTCCCCCTGCCACTTTTATCCCCTGCCTGCCCTCCTATAGCCACAGACCCACCCCCATTCCCTGTTCTGCTTACCCTCTTGCCTCTCACTTGTCTCTGTTTCCACCTCCTCCCCAGCTTCTGCTCCCCATTTCCCCCTATCACCCAGTTTCATTGCTCTCCTCTCCCACTCCTACAGCCTCTTTGATCCCACTCTCGTCCCATCCCTTATCCTTAGTCAGAGCCAGGCAAGGGCTATCCTCAATGCCCCAAACTGCACTGTGGACAGAGCCTATTGGCATGGATCAAAAGCAAGGTGGGAGGGACAGGGGCAGGCAAGGGCACAGAGGTTGCTTCAGGGAGGAGTTGGCTGACTGCAGAGGTTAGGGGGGGTGGGGTAGGAGGCAGCATCTGTGGCTATGGCTTCAGCCCTGGGTAGAGGCTAAAGCCAGAGGCACAGCAGCTGCCTGCCCCTATCCACCTTGGAAGGTGATTTGAAGATGAGGGCGCCCCCCCTCCCCCATGTTAAATGGGAGCGACCTCTTCTTAGAATTGAGTAGATATGGTAATATGTGCTGCTTAGCTTAGCTAACCTCCTTAGGCTTGGACTTTTGATAAGGTTTGAATATACATATGGACCCTGTTAGACCTTTAAAGATTGATTCATTATTTTTTAATGGTTCTAATTATTTTCTATTTGGTTCATCTTCCATGAGTAACAGAATCTCCCAGACACCACACCTCAGTGGCAGTGAAATGAGACATCACTTTCTATAAATTGTACAGATTTCTTTCTTTCTTCCATGAAGAATAATGGGTTATGTTAACTTTTAAATCATTATTACTAAGCATCTGAACTAGTCCAACTGGGGGAATCAGTTTACATATCTCAGAACAATCATTGTAGACTGCTTTCAGAATCACAACATTTGTGCATTGATTATACTCAGTTCAGATTTTTTAAGGATTAATTCACAATTGTAACAGTCACAAAACTTTAAATGGAAGTTGTGATTTTCCAGAACAAGAGGGCAGCTTGAAAAATATGCTAGTATGCATTAATATAGCATACATGCCTAATCCTATACATTTTGGGCTAAATTCTATTTTAACTTTATAGGCATTTAAACATGGCTTAGATTCTATTTCCAGCAGTGGTGGAATAGGACTCCTGAATGCATGTACCTACTAGAAGTAACATGGGAAAGTATGCTTCCACCTTCTACTAACTTAACAACCAAATGATTAAGGTACTTGCCCAGGGAGCTAGAGGCCTGGGTTCTATCCTCCACTTTCCCAATTGGTAGGCTGCTGTCTCTCCAAGCTTGCATTTAATAGACAATGGCAAGCCTGCAATCCAGGTTTTCCTTTCCTTGTACAAGGGTTAATATATTTTGGGACTTGGGTGAGTCTTTTTCTATTCAAGTCCTTATGGAACTAGAGTGTTGTTTACTGAAGGTACCTCTACACAGGACACTTTACTGTCCATTACACTAATCTGGAGAGGGATACTGGAGGGAGAGGGAGGGTGAGGGTATCACCAGCTATGCATCCCAGCTGGGCAGAACCTCCTCACCCCCCAATCCCAGGTGCCTTGGTCCCAGCAGCATGGAAGCAAACTGCCTGGCCTGAAGGGAGGAGTTGGCTTGGAGCTGCTGGGCAGCTATCAGCAGGTGCCAGCCTTGGTCTGGGGAGGGGAAGGGGAAGTCAGGCTGCCTGCTGCAAGCAGGAAGCAATCCATGTACCCCTGTGGAAGGAATGGGGATGGAGGCTCAGCTGGTGGCCACCTGTGGCAGGGCCACCCGGCCAACTTACCCTGGTCCCTGGGCACTTCTGTGTGCATGATATCCAATTTGAGGCCAGGCAGTGCACAGCCCCTCAGTACAGTGCATGTTATCTCGGAAATGTTGCAAAATCTCACAAAGAGCCTTTTTGTCCTGCTCTGCACATTCAGAAGCCACATGCAGGGGAAAAGCACCAGCTGGTGATGGGGATGCACCTTCAAGGATGCTGCCGTCATCAGCTGGTACCATCTGCATGTGCTGCCTCCACCAGTTGTAGAAACAGGACCAAACACTGCTGCTGGAAGAGCTGGTCACAGAAGCAGAGAACTGGCTTGTGGACTTGCAGGCCTGTTGAGCCCAGGACCTGGAGTGGGAGAAGGAATGGAAGGACCGTGCCTGCCAGGAAAGACTCCTCACCATTGAGAAGTATGTTACCCTCTTCAAGGGGTTACATAAGGCTAAGGATTGGCAGGCTGCCATGTGGCCTGGGCAGTAGAGGCCACCAAAGAGAACTGCTGGGTGCTGGACACCATTCTGGAGCTGGTGGACAGCTTCAAGCTGCCTGGTCCCTGGCTTTGACCTTGCCTGGTCTTTGGAAGCTAGGCATGGCCCAGCATCTGGCCCTGGCCCTGCTGCCTGCCTGGGAGGTGCCATGGACCAGTGCCAAACCCCCAGTGTGTTTGGGATGAGGTTCAGTGCTGCCTGCAGTGGCCACGGTGCCCTACCCTGCTCCTGAACTGGCTCCCCTGGAGGCCTGGCCCTGCACCTAGTTCGCTGCCCACTGCTTGCCTGGCTACCATACAGCCCCTGAGCATGAGCTGCCCACAGCTGGGCTAGCTCTGCATGTGGGCCCTGCTGGTCCTAGCCCCATGGTAGAAGAGAGGGAGGAGGATGAGCAGGCTGGACTGTGGCTGCCCTCACTCCCAAGTGAGTCCCCAGTCTACCAGCCTCACTATGGTGTCTGCACCTATGGTAGTGTCACCAGAGGTGGGGCTCCTACCCCCAGTATCCATGCCATAGGTGCCTCCACCCCAGTCTTCTCTACTTACCATTCAGAAAGCACCTTGTACATAGTTGCACAGGAAGCAGGAACTTAATTGTTGGTGCACATTGGGGTTAGGGAGGGGTGTGATGCTGAAAGGGACGAAGGGAGGGAGTGTACTATTGAGAAAAGAGGGAAGGCGGCAGTTTGTTGTTGGGTATGGAATGGGGGTCTGTTATTGTGTGGTGGAGGAGAAGAAAATTTGATGTTTGTTGCAAATGTTCTGTAGTGTGCGTGGTCTTGGGATTGCCCTGTGGTCCTGGGAGCATCCATGACACGCTGATCACAGGGTAACTGTACAGCATTCCCTGCCAGGCTGAGGTTGCCACTCCCTGGAGCACGCTGCCAGGCTGTGACTTCTGGAGCCGCTGCCAGGTTGGGCCTGCCCCCAGAGCCCCCTGCCATGCTAAACTTGCCCACACTGGAGCCCTCTGGCACTGCTGCAAGGGGCCAGAGCAGGGCAGGAACAGACCTGGACCTGCCTATTCCTGTTAGGCACAAATCTGTCCCCAACAGGATGCACATGTACATGAATTCCTGGGAAAAGCTTACTGCACCTTATTTTACTGCTCAGTAAGCTTAAGGCACATTAATAGCGCATGTAAATGTGCCCTAAGTATCTTAAGCATAAGTGCCAAAGTGTGGTCACATGGCTATGAATTGCCACTTAGATATATGAAGGTGAAATAGGTTATCACTTTTTATGTTTTGTGTTGTTTTTGTGGGATGGAAAAGCAGTTTACAATTTGCAAAAGCCGTATTCCACCATAGCAGGATAAAAACAGGATGACTATTTTTACAAACAAGTGTATATCTGCATTTTTACCAGTTCTTCTAGCAGTATTTTTTATGTATGTGCATACACAAGAGGCCTTGAAGGAATGTGTTGTACGGCTGGCAAATGAAAAGACTGCTCAGCCCCTGGATCACATACAAGAGACACTTTCAGTTATGAAATAAAACATTCAGGATATGTCCATTTGCAATGAATTCTATATATCACTTATAAAGAATTGATGGGAGAATGTCTAGTTCATTTCCAGGTGAGCAAAATCACAAACACCATGTTATAGTTATAGAACTATGGGCAAACACCGAAGGTGAATTAACATGTTTCTAAATACCTGTCTAGCTGTTTCAGGCTCAATATACAGAATTGAAAATGTATAGATTTAGCTATTAGGGTACATTGGTCAAATGAGAGATGTAAATGTCTTAAATTTAAATATATTTAATGTTAATTTTTGCAATATATCTCATGCATGCATAACAATTAGGAAAGCTATGGTGCTTTTCAAAGATGCATATTGAAGCTGACAGATTGTTGTTATTGCAGAAGTACTCAGAGGATCCTGATAAGGAGTCAGGCTGTACTGTAGTAGATGTAGGAAAACACAGATTGCCTTCCGTACCATCCAACTGAAAAAATAAATTTAAATTAAGCAATCACAACTACACTATAGAAAACTAAACATTAGGGGAAAATTTTACATGAGTTACAGCCTTAGGGAAGTAGCTGGAGAAATCTAGCAGGGTTTTAACTTTATTTTCCAGAAGCTGAAATACATGAGTATTGGGTAAAAGTTTCAGCCCCCTCCATATACAATTAACTCTTAATTTCCTGCAGCTCTATGGCCTCAATGGCCAAGGTTTCTAAAGATTTTATATAAATAATGGCATAGGCAGGCACATCCCAAGAGCAGTCACATATTGGAAATACTTGAAGAACATAACATTTTCTAAGGAGAAAATCTTTGTAAGTTAACTTTTTGTTCACCAGAGAATTAGGCTCCAACCTCTCCTCCTATAAGCTAACATTCTTCATTCTCAGAGGGACAATCTATTTCACAGCAAGAATTATGCCCACTGTTTGAGAGCATTTAGGGGCTACAACCAGTTCTAATTTGACAAAAGCCTGATCTCTGTTGACTTGAGTTATACAGGAGAAAGAATCTATACCAACAAATGAGAATCTTAGAGAAATTACCATATGCTTTTTCTAGATACAGTCAATAAAAGACTTAGGCACCTAAGGTGGATTTAGGAATCTACGTCCAAATTTATGATGCTGAAACTTCCCATTCAGCTCCTACAACTCCAAGAGATGCTGTTCCACAGGCATCTGGAGTTATGCTTTTGCATGTGCCGTAGTTTGCCCCTTGTATCAACAAGGCTAAGTATTTTGGAGGCTCAGACCTAAGTATGATCTTGATCCAAAACCTATTCAATACATTCCAAAATCCCAAAGGGAATGAATGTAGAAGGCATTCTTATAGTAACCCTAATAGGGAGAGACAGTCAGACATTTCACAAAATGCATTGATGGCTGTCTTCTTTCAAAACATAGAGGGATGCCCCTACTTGATAGGGTAGGACAGTGGTTATTGTACTCATCCAAAAAGTGGGAAGCCTGGGGCAATTCCTTCTTCAGTCAATTCAAAGTTACCTCTCTTATAATAGCACCCTAATCAAGAGGCAACAGAGTCATCTCCATTTTCCTTCATCTTTCCAGAACAATGAATATTGAATTATTTTCTGCTTAGTGGAACAGCTTCAGCTCAATATGTGTAGCATGCCCCTAACAAAAATAGCAAATATCCTTTTGCTTGCACTATTCTCTTGGGGAGGCAGGCAAAGATGTGGGTTGAAACTCTCTTAGGCTAAGGAGGATTCCCCAATTCCTAGGTTTTTGGATTTTTTTTTTTAAATACAAGTGCATTGCATAGAGAGGTCAATTATGTTAGGGTTTATTAGGCAGGCTCTGAAAACACCTCAAGAATGAGGCCCTCCAGAGATTTAGGTTCAGAAAAGCCTTGTTTCTAGTTCACCTATTATGCATCTAAGTGGATTTAGGTGGTGTGATTCTATTTCACCGTCTGAGTGCCTGAAAATGCATCTGCTTTTCCAACCCATCATTGCTTTGCCCTTTAGAGTGAGTCATAAAATATCAAGGGGGAGGACCCATCCACCTTTTGCATTAACTATTGTCAGGAACTTGAGCAGGGTGCAATGCAATCACACTTAGATGCACTTACACAGATTAGAGGTCAAATAGAATCTGGCCCCTGATTTCAAGCTTTCAATCAAGTTTAGGTGCTAAATGCTGCCCTCTCCCACCTGGATCATTTCTGAGCTCTAGTTGCCCAATGAATTTTAAAAATAGGCAGGAAGGCACCCATATCCACTGAAGTTCCACTTAAGGTACCTGACTGAGAAGGTCTTCACTTCTGCTTTTTGCTGCTGCCAGAAAAGCTTTTCCCCTCTCACTAGAAGCTGTCCAGCATCTAACCCCTGAGCCTGTGAGTTCCTGCCTCTAGCTGAATCTGATCTAACCATCCTTCTATGGATCATTGCCCCGCTCCCAGGGGCAGAACTGAAAGATTATGAGAGAGGTAACTTTGAATTGACTGAAGAAGGAATTGCCCCAGGCTCCCCACTTTTTGGATGAGTACAATAACCACTGTCCTACCCTATTAAGTAGGGGCAACCCTCTATGTTTTAAAAGAAGACAGCCATCACTGAATTTTGTTAAATGCCTGACTCTCTCTCTCTCGATTAGGTATACTATAACATAAAGGACTCTCTCATAAGCAACTGGTAAGGGGTGCACGGGGGTGCACGTGCCCCCCCTGATGGAACTGGTGCCCCCCCGATGGCTGACAATGATGCTGTCGGCAGGGCTGGTGACCCCCCTGACAGGGTCAGCAGCTTCTGTGGGTGCCCCCCAGGTTCAGAAGGCACCAGTTACTGATGGACTCTCTCATAAAGGACTTAATGGAATTCCTTACCTCATTGTTCTGGAAAGATGAAAGAAAAGAGCCCAGTTTCCCTCCTGCCCAGGCAGGGGGTCAGACTTGAAGATCTACAAGGTCCCTTCCGACCCTACTTCTATGATTCTATGAAAATGGAGATGACCCTGTTGGCTCTTAATTAGGGTGCTCCCCAGTCTTAAGAGATCTCCTACCAGGGTAAAAAAGGATAGGAGATGGAGTTAAGGAATTCCATTACAGTACTTAAATCCTTTATTGAGTCTGGTCCACAAGTAATATACAGCAGGGTAATTTGGAGTTTAGATAATCAACCTGATCTTTCACATTTTTTACTATCTTGATTGATTAGAATATTCAGCTTGGAAGAATCCAGGTATTTTATAGTAAAAGACACAGAGAATTCAGCTGGTGGTATTAAAAGAAGCATTGATTCCTGTGTTTAGTCTTGTAACATTCAAGGTGTTTTGTCTTACTGTTCATGTATTTTTGTTTGAATTATTATGTCCAGAATGAAGGCTCTAAAAAAGGTCTGAGTTTAACTTTTCCTCAGTTCTAGGTACAAAACTGAAATACTAAAGGCTCTTTACTGTATTATGCCATTAAAAGAAGCCATCAGACTTTCTGTCCAACAAACAATTATATTATTTCTGGGAATCATGTTTAATAAACTGTATGTGTTTATGGCTCCCTCTAGTGACTGGCCCTAGAGACACCAATAGTGTTTTGCTTTTATCAAAGAAGTTGTTCTTTAGCATAGTGGGGTCAAGGGTAGATTTTGTGGTGCTATGGATCCAAGTTTGATTCTCCACTTATGATCTAGATGTTTCTATGTGCGCATTTGTCTTATAATATACTAACCAGAAAAAAGAACTAACTGTTGCATTAAGTCATTATTATTTTCAAGTACTATAAAATACTCAGGACATTATTCTTTTTTCTTTAGATGTTGAATGAGGACACTACAATCCTGATTATATACAAATGGCAACAGGATACAGTATGCATTAAACTGTCTGAATTAAATTGCTTCTTTCAGTACATAATGGAATAGAATCATTACAGTGACAATTAAGCTGCCTAAAAATCTATTACAAGAACTTTCTCTATTTTCTGAGTCTTCCCCCCACAGCAATTTAAGAATATACCCTTTACATTTAAACCAAGAACTAAGGATAAAACTCCTTTCGAAGTACTGAGTGCTGAATGTACCCTAGTCATTCAGCTAGGAAAGGTAGTATTAATCTTTAATAGTTCCCTGAGAGAGGTATAAACATTCTGTAGGTCTTCCTACTTTCACTCTGAAATTTGATTTGACTACTTGTTTTTAAGCTATGAGTTGAAAGTCCTTATACAGAATAAACAACTCTCAAAAGCCATGAGTGCATTTAATTTCCCACCATTTTCCCACACCAAGTCAAAATAAAAAGTAAATAAAATAAAGGAAATAATCCCTACAGATTTCCTGAGGAGATTTCAGTAGCTTTTAAATTGTATCTCAGAAAGGCTCTTCAACCAGAAGGCCATAGAATATATGATTTGTTCATTTAAAAATAGTACATGTTGGGCGTGTCTACACCAGATGTGTTAATGCACATTAGCCTAATTTAATACACATTAAGGGCACACATCTACATGTGCATACCCTTAATGTGCACTAAAAATGGTGTATTCAAGCATGACCTGGCACTACCTTTAGTGCTGGGTCTGCCCAGACACTAGGGGCACATGGCAGGACTGCAGGGACTTGGCACTGACTTTAGTCCCAAGTCTCTGTACGTGTAGACACCTGCCAAAAATCACTTAATGTGCATTAGTTTAATGCACATTCAATTTAGTCATGCTTAAATGCAAGTTTAGATGCATGCCTTGTTCCCCGATTGTCACTGTCCTTGAAGTTCCTTAACTGTTCTGCTACTACTTGTCCCATAAACAAAGCCACTTCTTGCTATTACATTGTTATATTTGATACAAGATAAAGTGAGTCCTATTCGCTTGTGTTAGGTAAGTCCCAATCCCTTTATGATTTCAATAGTTCACATTTTTTCTATATTAGAATTTGTGACTACAGGGAGTGATATAGTTTGTTGTGCAGCTAAACTGCACATTTCAGTTTTTATACTTGCATATCCTTTGGTCAGGTAACTTTACTTTTAAGGACAGTTGGAAGCAGGTAAAACTGCAAAATATTTCCCATAATTGTGTTAGAATTCTAAATTGGATGAGTCTCATCTGTGTTTACTTTCAATGATTATGCTAATAGTTAGGTTGATTAAAGGTATTGTTAGCTGAAATGTGTTGTGCTCTGTATCGATAGAAAGCATATGTCAAGTTATGATTTGATTTTTGTCATGACTATCTAATTTTTAAAAATAACAATAAAATAAAAAGTTTAAAATAAAACTTATATTTATTTATTATTAAATTAATCATTTAATTATGTCACATTAAAATCAATTCACAATGCAGAAGAGATTCATTTAAAGCTATATTTGTCAATTTGCCAATCCAATTGGCCAGTTTTACTACATTAAAATGTTCCATTGTCTGTCTATAGCTTTTTAAGACCAGTTTTAAACTGCTAAAATGATAAATGTATTTTTTGTCCATGCCCTTAGACTAAGTTTTAATGATGTTTCAGTTTAAAAAAAAGACACACTGAACAAAATGGGTAAATTAACAAAATGTTGGATTTAAATTTCAGTACACCTGTTCTATAAACATTATAAAAGAAGAAGGAAGAGGAAATAAAGAAAAAATAAATTATATTTTAGTAATTATATTTCTAATTTGTATATTACAGAAACATAGGATTTGTATCCTTTCTATCTGAATCACAACATATGCTAACCATGTCTCCTATCACAAATTTTCTGTTGAAATACTACCATTCTTAATCCATTCTTTCTGGCATCTATAGACTATTTAGTATGACAGGAATCAGTCTAACATTTCAGCATGGGCACACAGGTGCGTAAAAGTTCTGTGCATCCAGTTTCATACCCCATAATTAATTTCTATTACGCATTCAAGATTAGCAATTTTTTCAGATTTTTTTGTTTTACCAATCTAATTATCTATGAATTTGCTCAAAAAAATGTCTCTTTTGAAAGTTCATCCCAACTAAAAGTCTTAGGACCCAACATTAATAAAACTGGATTACTTTATTTTCTAATATGGCAGTTTCTCAACTCTTTTGTATAAACAGAATCATTCAGTATGTATTCTTCAATCAATATATCTTAAATTACACCATGAATATTCTTGAAATCTGGCTGTCTGCTGGCAAGAGCTGGAAAAGTGAACATATATGTAGCCTTTGTACCAGATACAGTCAAAATTAAACACACTTTCCTTGTACTTCTCATTTTCTCTGTATCCATTGCCATCATACTTTATATAGGCACTCTGTTACCATGGTGATCAGATTGGAATATGTTTCTATCCATCATTCAATAAAGAGATATTGGAATAGTAAAACACTTCCATGATTTTGCACTGAACATAAACCTTTATTGAGGAAATGGTTTTAAGTTGTTGATTTTTGCTTTGTTATTTTTCTTGCTAGGCAGGTCATCAATGCTTCTGTCACAGTTTCTCTGTGCTACTCCTAAGCAATCTGAAAGAGAATTCACCTCTTTTACAAAGAGCTAGAACAAAAGAAACCTTCTTGTAGCACACACAGTCCTACCCTTTCCCCACACCATATGAATGATCCTCAAGCTCACTAGCCACCCAATTCAGTGAATAAAACACAAAGAAATTGTAACTGTAACCATAGTAATGTTACACCACTCATTCAGCTCAGACGTATGTGAGAGAAACTCACTAAGACCCAATAAATCAACACACATCAAGGAGAGAATCTTCCCTCAGGAAAAAGGGGACTTCTTAAAAGTTCTTAAATATTATTCAGTTAATATTAATATATAATACTTAATGAGATTTGTCATAATTAAACATTTTCAGGAAGATAAATAACACAGAGGAAAAATCTTATTTTTCTTGCCAACCCAAAAATGCAAAAAGGGGGAGAGCATAAAAGCAAGCAAGAGAGAAACAACTATATATCCGCTGTGTACTCGAATATTATTTTAGGAACAGATTTTTCTAAACATAGTATCCAATATACTGTGACATACTGTATTATTATGGTTTAGCAGATTATTAACCATTATTAACAAACTGATATAGAATTAATTACTTGGAAAATAGGATGAAGACCATGGAATCATCCTTGCTTAAGGTTCATAAGGAAAGCCAAGCCATAAACTGAAAGCAATATGAGTTCAAGCTATAGCTGATACAAGATCATCAAATTTGGCTTTGGAATATCCAAAGCATTACCGCAGCTTGCGAATTCTGAAGAGGAGGAACCTCTAACAGAGGCACCAAAAATAACATCTGAAGTGATTCAAACTATTCAGAGGAGGATATCTGCTTGGTTTGGAGATTTTAGGCCTAGATTAACTGGATATAGGCTCTTTAAAAAAATGCTCCCTAGAAGATTTTCTTAACTGGTCTTCCTCTATTCACAGTATCTCAGGAAATTGACATATAGAAGGAAATATTATTTATATCTACTTTGCACCTGACTGTAGCATGTGCAAGCAGAGGCAAGCTACCTTTCAGATAGCAAGCTTGTGTATCACTAAAAGAAAAAATGAAGCAGCATGTTTTTCAAAAGACAGGAAAGTGAGAGAGAAAGAGAGGGAGATAGACTATCACAAGAAATAAAAGCTATCAATATAAAATGGATAGAGGGAAAAAGACACCAAACTAAGGGTGAGATTACACGTTGCTATTAGCATGTGTAATCTCCAAGGATTCTGGTTTTCTCTTTTAAAAATAATCCCCAATTTTAGGATTAAAAAAAGGAACCCCAAAATCCACATTTTTCCATTATCAAAATGAAACACCACTAGTATATATCTATATGTTAGTGGTGATCTATGTATTAGTAGTGTTTCATTTTAATCATGGAAAAAAAGATTGTGGGTTCCTTTTTTTAATCCAAGAATTGGGGATTTCTTTAATCAGAAAAAACCAGGATTCCCTGGTAATTTCACCTTTAGCTTTGCTTCTTTTTTTCCTTTAATAGTAAATATTATTAACTGAATAATATTTAATTACTTTTAAGAAGTCTGCTTCTCCTGAGGGAACATTCACTCCCTGATATGTGTTGATTTTTTGGCTCTTGGTAAAATAGTGTGTGTAAAAGTTAGCAGATGCACTATGAGAAGTTGTACATTAAGGGTTAATAGCCCCTCTAACATGCACTGCTTAGACATACTGGGAGAGGGCCAGTGAGCAGGGGTGTGGCTAGGAGCTGCAATTCTGCTGCAATTTAGAGAGGGGAAGGGGGAAGGTCTGCCTGCCCTGCTTAGGTCACCCCCTATGCCCCCCCCACAAAGATCCCCCCACCCCTACTGGTCCCAGATTGCCCTCCTCCCTCTGCTTGGTCTATCCAACCATGAATTAGGCCCTTGCCACCCCCGTCCCTCCCACCCTGTTGCCCCAATTGCTTCTTATGTGTCCCAATCACTTGGATCTTCCCTCCTCCCCTCTCTATCCCCTGCATCACCACCCCACCCTGCATTGGTCCCAATCACCCCTGGATTGCCAGCTTTCTACCCCAAACACTCTAAGAGCAGCACCAGCAGTAGGAGTGGTAGTGGCAGCAGCAGCAACAGCAACAGCAACAGCAGACCAGTTCCCCACCCTGTCTGCTTCCAGGCTTCCTAGAGCCTGAAGTGCCTCTATGTGCCTGGATCCAGCCCTGCAGCTCAAGTGGGGAGGGGATGGGGGCCAAGGAGCTGCTAGGCAGCCACAAAGTCCAGCAAAAACTGGATCTGGGCATGTAGGGATGTTATGGACCCCACAAGCAGTCAGGGAGACAGAAGCTCCCCATGTTACTGCCACCAACAATGCTGCTTTTGGGTTGATCAGAGCAGTGAAGGGGTTGGAGGTGATTGGGGAAGCAGGGTGGTGATTGGGATACTACCGGGGGATTGGAGTGGCAGGGGTGATGAGATCTGGGGCCAAATGAGGTGATTAGGGTGGTATGGCAGAGACCTAGGCAGTAGGGGAAAGGAGGAAATTTGAGGTGAAGAAGGGTGTAGCAACCTATCAGTTCCCTGTCCATGCATTTCCTCCCTCCCCCTACTCCCTCCCTCTCCCTTCCTCCACTTCCACCCTATCCCCCTTTTACCATGTTGCCTTCCTCCTGGTTACCAAGCCCACCTCATCCCTTTTCCCTCCCCCTCCACTCTGCTCCTCCCCACTCACCTGTTGCTTGGCTATCCCCAGCTGTCAGTCCAGCACAATAGAGTCCTGAATAACAGCTAGTTCACTGGGGACACTGCCTCCTGGGATATTGGAGGACCATAAATTGGTGATTTTATCTTAGGTGAACAGGCAGACGTTAACTTCACATGAGCTGGACAGCATTTGGAGATATCCAGGCAGCAGGTGAGTGGGGAGGAGGGCAAAGGGGTGAAGGAGGGCAACAGGAAGGGGGCATGGGAATGGTGAGAGAGACAGTAGTGGAGGGGGAAAGAGTGAGGGGGCAGGAAAAAAGCGGAGTGGGTGGGCATGGAGCTGCCAAGCTGCTGTGCTCTCTGAACTCTGATTTCCCCCTCAATCTTTGAATTAGAGATCTGAATTGCCCCTCCACACTCCCAGACTACCCCCTTCCTACTCTAATCCCCTCTCCCCGCCACTGTCCAGATACCTACCTACTGCCTAATCAGCTTGAGGAGGAAGCAAAGAGCTCCTGGGCAGCAGTGAGGCTCTTGGGCTAATTGGGGCAACAGGGTGGAGATCTTGGTGTGGAGGGGCTGATCACGGGGTGGGGCAGGGCAGCACAGGGCATATCTGGGGGACAACGAAAGGTGTAGGAGATGATCCCAGCAGCATGCATTGCTCAGACTTGTCACTAGAGGGCTGGCAAGTCCTTCCCCCAGACTCTCCAGCAGCTCAGGAGCAGACTTGCAGCCTCTAGCCATGCCCCTGCTTGTCAGCCCTCTAGTGACAGACCTGAGCAGTGCATGTTAGAGTGAGTATGAATACTTAATATGTGCCTGATCACCTGATCACCTAGATATAGGTATATAGTAGTGTTTTATTTTAATCATGGGAAATGTGGATTTGGGGTTACTTTTTTTTAACTGAAAATTGGGGATTTTAAAAAATCAGACAAAAGCAGGATCCCTGGTGACCACTAGCCCATATTAACCTTAACACACACTAACATTTCTTTCAATTAACACTTCTGTAACTCTTCTGCTGAGCACCTGTCAGCAGCAACAAGGGCTAGGTTAAATTTCAGGGTACTAAATATACATCTCCTTGGTGCAAGCCCCACAAAAAATAAAGAACCCCCCCCCACACACACACACACACTAACTGTCATTTTGAAACACTATACACTACTAAATGAGGTTGATAGGTGACACCCTTCTGGGGAGGCTTTACACATACTACACAATGGGTAGTTCTGGGGGCCTGCACCCCTATACCTGCCCTTCAGCAATGGGCTGGAGAGGGGAGCCACACTGGACAGTCCTATAAGCTTCTCCATGGCTTCACTGTGCCACAGGGAGCTGCTAGGGAGTATAGGTCCTTCTACATTGCAAGGGGCCCTTTGTTGCTCCCTGTAAAGCTAGCAGTGATCTCCATTTCCATGTGGTGGCTTTGAGGGGTTAACAGCAGCCTTTGTCAGCATATTGCACCCCAACATTTCTACTCCTAATCCCAGAAATGGGACAGAAAACTGCAAAAGAACTCAAAGAGAATCCAGCCAAATGGCACAAGAGCCTGAACTATAACTAGCACCAACCATGCTGCTTGGTCAGGACAAAGCAACAATATATGCCAGGCTCAAACAAAGCCAGTCTTCACCCCAGCCCAAATCTTCCTGCCAAACATATGGCTGAGGTTCAGTCACACAACTAGGCTGTAATGCAATAGCTATATAGCTATGAAACAGCAAAAGGGACCAGGCCTATGGCTGCAGCCTGGATATTTAATCTGAGCTATACCACAATGCTGAGATGCTACAATTCCCAATACAGGGTGATAGTTACTGGCAGGACCCTATTCCTGGTCAGTCTGCACTAGGGATTATTAATACACTCATGGTATCACCCCATTCAAGGCCTGCATGGTCAAAACTGCAAACAAGACATGAAGCTGGGGTTCAGTGACACAGCTATGCTAAACCCAAAAGAAGTTGCAACAGCATCTAGAAGATGCCAGGCTCTCATCCCTGGCCCAGAGCATGACAGCAAAACTGCCAAGCTCCAACCATGGCTAGTTTGCTAAAGGGATTGACCCCCCCCCCTTGCTCCAGGACATCATGACACTCAAAACCCAGAAAGACAAAAGAGGAAAGAAGAGGGAGAAAACAGGGGTCTCAAGCCCTGAGACAGACTTTCTCTTCCTGTACCTGAGGCTTTCCCTTCACATGGCTTCAGTTTGCTTCTCCAAGGAAGATGAGGGGAGACCTTTCCCCCCACCCCCTCCCCCCAGGGTTTTCTGGCTCACAATTCAGTTTTCAGGTTTCAGCAGTCCCAGGAGGAAAAAAAAAGTGTGAGCAGCCCAGGTGGTCTTCACCTTAAATAACTTTTCTGACATCACTACAGGGTCCTAATCAAGAAACAGCATAATTTGAGCACTGCAAATACAGACCAATCAATTCAAAGGTGGTCAGCACTCCAGGATTTGCTCCAGAGTCACTAAACTGGTTTTACAGGTTCTTTTAAGGAATCTTAAGACAATGGTCTGGGCACAATGAGGAGGAGAGGAGGTCATTCTCTTCCAGTCCCAAATAAAATCCCAGGCTATACAACAGCCAAAAGCACACACTTTACCACACACAACCTCAAGTGTGTGTGAGTGGGTGTTACACTTGCTAACTCTATTGTCTCACCCTAACACTCACCCAAAGTGGCATAACTTTAAGAGACCTAGAGGTACAGTTACCATATGCCTCGGTTATCACAGACATGTCCTCTTTCTGTTCCTGAAGAGAGCATTTGAAGAGAGTTTGTGTGTGTCGGTGTGAGCTGAGTATGCAGCAGGGCTGGGGGGCAGGGGGCTGCAGGTTGGAAGTGAGGGGCACTGACAGGACTGGGGAGGGCAGAAGGATGTGGGTCAGGAGTGTGGGGCACCCATATGGTCTGGGGCGGTAGGGTACAGTAGGTCCAGGGAGGGGGCAGCAGCAGGGCTAGGGGGGCAAGTGGATGTGGGTCAGAATGAATTAACAACAATATGAATAGATACCACAATAGAGGAATATAGGAAGTGACTGAGTCTACAAAAGAGAAAGTTAATCCATCAGCAATATCAAGATGCTATAAATACAAGACAATGATACAGACATGGAAGAAGAAGGAAACTGCTAGAAAGACATAAGTTGCCTGTTGTTGACTGAAGCAAAGCCACAGTAATACCTGTAAATAAAAATCTAGTAGATGGGATATAAGGCTAGGAGTCAGGAGTCACGGGTTCTATTTTATTCGTAAAGCTAACCTGCTGTGTGGACTCAGCACATCATATCACACCTCTGTTTAGAAAGCATTTCAAAGTACAGATTCTTTGGTTGAGGAGAGATATCATACTTAAAGCATTTCAAATGTCTTTGAAGAGCTTCAAAGAACAAGTTCTCCATCCCCTTTGAAGCCCTCCAAGGCAGCTGCAGTGCTCCAAAATAGTATCTTTTCAATAAGGTACTGTTTAGAAGCACTTTGCTGCTTCTGATGTCTGCATCTTTCTGGAGTGACACAGGGGACCTGTGTGTCCTCCAGCATCCCACCATGTCCTCCTTCTCTTTCACCCCACAGGGGAAGGGCTGGAAGAGCAGGAAAGACAGTCAGCAAGTGCTTTTCTGACACACTATTTCTGTTCTGCTCTACCACTGGAACAAGGAGACCAGAGATTGCTATACTGACACTGCTCTCATGAGAACATAAAGAGAGATGAAGAATTGGGGGCTGGGAGGCCAGATTCCTGGGAGTGGGCAGTAGGGTTAGGGGGCCACTACCATCAGACCTCTACCCCATCCCCCTGCTCACTGCCCCCACTGACTGTCCAGTTCCCAGTCCTCACATACTGTTCCAGTTCTGGCAAAGTAATGGGGTTTTCAGTGTCCCAGTTCTGATGGTGAAGAGACACTCAGGGAGTGAGGATACAGTGGCAGGAGGATGCCCACTAATAGCTACTCCTTTCCTTTCCCCTCACACCTCAAATGTTTGAAACTTTTCAAAAGCCTCTGAAGCACTTTAAAGGGCAAGTTGGAATGATGCCCTTTGAAGCACTCCAAAAATAGCTGAAATGTTATTAAAGGTAGGCACTACCTTCCAAGCATTCAAAACATGAGCCAGAAGCCTGAACATGAAATGACAAATTAAGTGCCTAAGACTAGGCAGGGGTTTATGCTCTGAAGTCCAGCCTCAATTCCATACATACCTGAGGAAGACTGACACTAAAATCTGTCTGAAATGGGATTTCATCCCCTTATAGTGACTGTCCTACTGGCAATCATAGTCTGTTGTGCTGAACACAGTTCCAATCCTACCTGGCTAAATCTCTCCATTTAAAGCATTGGGAAATAATGCCATCATAACAGAATGTGGCAGCAGCATGACCTTGCTGGAATGGCTCTGAACATGGCTCACACAATCCAGACCTAGAAATTTCCCATTGGAAATACTCCAGAATCATCTCCAGAGGCCATACACTGTCCCATAGATTGAGGTCTCAAAAGCAGTCACAGAGGGATGACCAACTTGAGTATTTCTAGGTTTGAAAAGAAGAGATGGGAGCCACATACCCAAGAAGATCATGGTAAAGGCACCCTGTTACCACTGAGCACATTTGACATTAGAGGCCTTATTCAGCTTTGTGGATTCCATGACCTGAGCTAAGCATTTAAGTTTTAATTGAACAAACAGTCAGCATTACCATGTGAAGATATCCCTTGGTACTTATTTTCCACAATGGGGTCTCATGAGACCAAATTCATTAATATTTGTTGATTTTAGTTTCTTGGTTCACAGCACAATGCAAGTAACAAGAATTATTGAGAGGAAGTGGCATTACTTTTTAGTGGGAATATTTTAAAATAAGTTTTATAACATTTCTTAAAATTTAAAATTAGTTTAATTTATTGAAATGTTAGAAGTTTGCTTTATATCACAGTTAAGGTTAAACATTTATTATCCACAAGAGAGACTGGCTATTTACAATTCAATTATCACTCTGGTAGTATAATGTTTTATCAGATTCTTAATTTCAATTCTATTTTTAATCTCTCTCCATTGTCCTACAAAACTTGAGTGGGAAAAAAAAAAATGAGTCACCTTGTTTCACGACGTGTCATCTCTGGTGCTATCACTCAGTGTATTGTGTTAAGCAAGTTGATTTTATGAGCTAGAGAAAACCCATGGCTCATAAACTCAGCAGAGGTGAGTGAGTTATGACAGTCTTTCAAATATGTTAATGAAATTCCTAAAACATCAGTATGGTACATTAGTCTTCCTAACATTTAGCTGTATTAAGCATACAGATCGATGAGAGGCTGTCTTGTATGCCAATTGTTTAGCTTCTTTAAAATGGCATCAGATTTTAAATCCTTCTTTCCCCCTACCTTAATATAGGAAGAAATGGTCGAATTTCAGATTTTGTAGAGGTTTGAGGCATTAGTGGCCATTCAGTAGAGTTTGGCCCCAATGTCTTCAGATCTGATCATTTTCTGGCTCAGGGGTTCAGAGGTAATGTTTCAGCCCAGCCTCGTGACCAGGGAACCTGGTTTTCTCTTATTAAAAAAAAATCCCCAACTTTTGGATGAAAAGTAACTCAAAATCAACACTTTTTCCCATGATTAAAATGAAATACCACTAATAGATATATATACACATACATCTCTAAAAGTTTCTTTTTGATCCTCTGAATACTATTAATCACAAGGCATTGTTCTTGTGGGAATGGATGCTTTGAAACAAAATTTCGCTTTCTCAGATCAATCAGTGAGAACAAATAAAACCAAACTCATTAGAAGAGAAGCTGGATTCAGACCAGATCTCTGAATCTAAACATATACCAACAAATGAAAGGGAACTTCAGATGGGTGCAGGATCATTGTTTGAAGAACATGAGTCAAATTTGCATCTGTCATGAGCAGGAATCCTACATATATAGTGGTGTTATACATATATATATATATCTATATAGATATATATAGATATATATATATAGTAGTGTTTCATTTTAATCATGTAAAAATGTGGATTTTGGGTTACTTTTTTAAATCCAAAAATTGGGGATTTTTTTTATCAGAGAAAACCAGGATTCCTGCTCATGACAGTTGCAAATTTGACTCATATTCTTCATGAAGTTCCCTTTCATTTTTTGGTTTATGTTTAGATTAAGAGATCTGGTCTGAATCCACTTCACTCCTTTTCCCACTCAGAGATGGGAAAAATGTTGTGCTGATCATTTAAGAGAAACATTTTTTGAACCAAGTAATTCACCACATCGCAAATGTTGTGTAATTAAATTTCTGGTCTGATTTTGTTCAGTGGTATCTAGACACAAGAACAGTCTTAACCAAGTAATATAGATTTTAACTGAACAAAGAAATATATGGGAGGCTCATAATGATAGCCTTGAGTTAATAGCAACATAGATTACATTAATCTGGGCCAGTTTTACAATTAATTGGCTGCATTTGTGGCTGTTTTCCAAATCTAAGCACTCATTTACAAATCAGATGTATTTTTAATTAACATGCATTTAATGAAAAATAACTGTCTTGTTAATCTTAATTACATTCTTCAGATGCCCATTTAAAATGGACATGTAAAATTTCTTTGACAATTGCCTTCTATATGTTACATTCACCAGGGTTTGTTCACATATGCAAGCACATGCACTTGCAGCAGCTCAAATAGAAGCGTTGCAAATTTGAGCTGGGGCTTTTTGCTCCAGCACACGTGCTTGGACATGCACTTTGTTGTGGAGCAAATTGTACCACTTGGGGCAAAATAACCCTGTCTGGCTCCTCCTGGATCTTCAGCCAGGGGGAGCTAGAGCCTGGAGGCAGCACCTGTGCTATCCCCAGCAGTATACAAAGCTGCCCTGTGCTGGCCCCAGCAGTATAAAAAGCTGCCCTGGCAAGTAGCTCAGGGCTACTAGCTCTCAGGAGCTTCTGGGGTGCAGGCAATTGGTACCTGGGGACACTACCCCTTGTGACAGCTGGACTGCTGAAGCAGCCCTGAGAGTTCCCTGTATCCTCTACCCACTGCAGCAGTCTGGCAATGGGGGCTGCTGCCCGGCTGTGACTTGCTGTGTACCTGCCAGACTCGGATGGGGACTGCAGAGCCAGTTTTTGACCCCTATCAGTTTGGCTTTCTTTCTGTATATATTATAGTGATTACACTTATCACATTGGTCAGTGATCTTTGCCTAGAGATCAGTAGGAAAAATGGTACCCTTTTGATCCGATTAGATCTCCCAGCATCCTTTGACACAGTTGACTATGAGGTGTTGATAACATACTCATGAGCCCTTCAGTTCCACTCTTTCCTAGACAGATGGTGACAGGCAATTTTTCATTGTCCCTTATGCACCTTTCTTGTGATTCCACAGGGTTCCATCCTGTCACCCCTCCACCCCCTTTCAATATGTATCTCAGGCTACTGGATGAGATCATGCAGAGATTTGTAGTGAGGCACTATCAGTCTCTGTCCTTACCAAGTGCCTGGATACATTTGGGAACTGGATGTGGGTGGATCAATGGGAGCTGAGTCCACACAAGACAGAAGCTATGGTGGTAGGCAGACCTCATGACTTGGGGGATAGAGACACCAGTGATTGATAGGGTTCAACTTTCCCTTGTTCCTATGTAGCAAAACTCCATTTTGTTTTGTTTTTTATACACACACACACACACACACACACACACACACACACACGCACGCACACACATATACATATATGATAGATATACATTCCCTTCCGTAATTATTTCTGGCTTTTCTTTCTCTCCCTCTTTATTCCCTATAGACAAGCATAAGTAAGCTCAGACTTAAGATAAGCTTTAACATTTTTATTTTGGTAGCAAGTTTTTGGTTTTGGATATCCACTGTTTTATATTGTATTATTATTAGGTTTGTATTACTTTTTACTGTTGTACATTGTATTGTTATCATTTTCGTATTGATTTTATTGTTTCATATGGATATTGTATGGTTTAGGCCTGTGTTTGTAAGTGAACCAAAGTAATGTCAAGTTTCCATTTTGTATGTCAAGTCTCCATCTTGTGTCTTCTGCCCGGGCATCCCCTGCGTTACAACTGTATGCTTCATGTATCCCTCCCATGTAAATTGGTTCCCAGATGAATGAAAGTGATTGGGAATGATTGAAATACAATGGTAGCAGGCCTCTACTGAATGGCCTGTAATGACTAGGCCATCACCTTCCATTGATTCATCCAGGAACCATGGACTTCACCCAGGAACAGAGACAAGAACCCAGCATTTGAAAGACAAAAGACCCTGCAGAAGTAGCAACTCTACCATTGTACCCCACCATTATAGACACCCGAAACTTCACATCCCTGCATGGAGCACACATGCCCAGTATGCCAGGGGCTGACCCTTGCCTGGGCATGCCTCCTGTCACTAGGGTCACAAAAGGTCTGCCCCTATAAAAAGGGGCAGTGAAGATAGACCTAGTGGAACGCCCTCTCCATCTGGACCGGCACCATGCCACACCACCTATCCACCCAGAGGCTCTGCCGGCGACCTCGCTCTGGACAACACCTACTGGACAAGGACCCCTTTCCAGCCTGGATAGGCAGCTATCACCCCCCACCCGCTCTTCAACCAAGGACTTGGACTCTGCTTCTCTTCCCAACCTGGACTCCAACCCTTCCACTGAGTCTCTTTCTCCTGCTGCTAGTGTGTGTGTGTGTGTGTGTGTGTGTGTGTGTGTGTGTGTGTGAGAGAGAGAGAAAGAGAGAGAACCAATAACTTCATGGGGCTGTATAGTGTGTTATCTGTTTAGTAAAACTGTTATTTGGACCCCTAAGTTGGGTTTTGCTTTACTATGGTTTGGCCCTGCTCCAATCTCTGCTCCTCACCCCTCTAACTTCTGTCTCATTTCTCCTTCTCCTGCTTCTGGCACACTGCCACCTCCAATACCTGTCCTGAGCGCCTCTCTGCCTCCAAACCCCCTGTTTCTTTGCCACTGTCTTATCTCCACTGCCTTTTCCTTTTCCCCTGAGCAACCAGGTTTCTGCCTCAGTTTCTTTCCTGGCTGTCTCCTCTTTGCCTCCACTTACCTGTCCCCTCCAATATCTCAGCTGTCTGCCTCAGTTTCTAGCCCCAGTCTACCTTAAGTAAACCCAAGCCTCAGTTCTTCAGCCAGCTTCTCTATAGTTCACTGGTTCTAATGCTGGTTCTGACAACTTACACTCTCCTCTCACCTGAACTTTCCCCCAGGTACCCCAAGCACACACATACACACTGTATCATCCAAGTTAGGAACTTACCTGTGTGTATGTGCAGGTGGGTTTTATGTGTGTGAACTGGTGAGTGTGTGCGTGTGTGTGTGTGTGTATATATATATGGCACTGTGTGCATGATATATGAATTAGTGATTTGTGTCTAACTTTTGGGGTGTATAATGTATGTGCTTGAATTGGTGATAGGTATGCATGTTCCTAGGCTGGTTTGGATGTGTATGTACCTGAGCTGGTAGTGTGTGTGTGTGTATGCACCTAATTGAATTGTGTGTTTGTATATGTGCAATTGTGTCACACCCTCCTGTCTAACAGCGCAATATTGAGATCCTGAGAGTTGGCCTGACCCCACAGGGCAACACCTACAGGTTCACAGCCTTGGGGTGTCCTGGATCCTCTGCTGCATCTTGATGTTCAGGTTACAGCATTGTCTAGGAGCACTTCCCATCAGCTCTATCTAGTCAGATGCCTGTGACCTTTCCTGGCCAACATCATCCATACTTTTTAAACTTGAGGCTAGACTGCTATAATGTGCTTCCCTTTTGGCCTATCTGGAAGTTGCATCTGGTACAGAACATGAGGACCTGCCTGGATGCATCACTAGGAATATATTAGTGCAGTGCTCCAGAGTTTGATTTCCAATAGCATTCTAAGCAAAATCCAAGGTGTTGGTCTTCACCTATGTAGCCCTAAAGAGTCTGGGTGTTAAATCAAATGGACTGCCTACTCATATTTTACATCATGATTCTTAAGGTAAGCCAAAAGGCAATCTTCTGCAAATACCACAGTGCACTAATTTAATTTGGTAAATTTACATTTAGGAGGTCATTTTTAATAGCCACTCTTCAGGTTTGGAAATCCCAGCCCCTGAGGTCCATAAAGCCCTGTAAGAACTTCTTATTTAAACAGGTTTTAACAGGCAGGGTTAAGTTTGGGGTATCATCTGGAAAAGTATGATACTATTTACTATTCGTTCTCTTTCTGTTCCTTGACATTTTTATTGTGAGTCATTCTAAAACCTTATTTGGTAGGGCAGCATATAAATCAAATAAATAGGTAAACAAACAAAGAAACAAAATATCTAGAAACTTCTTCACTCAATCTCCACAGTACATTCATTGCTGCTTAAGTAATTCCATGGTTGCTTATTGTACATCCAGCTTTATTACCTCTCTGGGTAGCTCTCATACCTACAGTCTCAGCCATTTCAGCCCAGATCCAAAAAAGACATTAAGGAGTCACAGCACCAAACACTATAATGTTTAATTATATACAGCTGTCTGTTTTAGGGGAGTCCAAATCCCTGCGTTTCAAGCCTGCACTCCCTATATGATGCATGGAGTCCAAGGTCTATTCTCATCTCTTACAATAAACAGTATTGGATAAACTAGTCTTTAGTGCCTGGATTCATCCCCAGTTCTTCACTTACCACTGGAATTAAAATCATGCACCCCCTTATTTTCTTTTTGGCCCAATGAATCTTTAATTCATTTTCCCACTATTCTTCAGCAAGAAGGAGGGAAAGTATGTTTCATAGCCTAACCTAGTGAGGACACTTTCTGGTGAGGTTGGAAGTGTAGGCTTGACTCCCTTCAGGCAGAGGTTGAAGATCCAATCCAGATCTCCCCTACCCGGAGTAAGAGCTCTAAATATTCAGCTGTTATTGTACTAAAGACTCTTCTCCAGGGTATTTTAACCTGCTGCTTTCTGTTGCTCCAAAGTGAACACTTGGTCAGATTACTTGGAAAGAGTAAAAGAGTATCACAGTCATGCAGGGAGAAACTTTGGAAGGGCAAGGCATGATTTAAGATTTCATAGATTTCCTAGACATTAGGGCAGGAAGGGACCTCATGAGATCATCAGGTCCAGCACCCTGCCCAAGGGTCAGGAAGTCATCCGGGGTCAGATCACCCCAACAAGATAAGCATCCAAGTATTTCTTAAAGGTATCAAGAGTAGGTGCTTGCACCACTTCTGGCGGGGGAGTCTACATGCACCCATAAAGGAGATATAGAGAAATTCTTCAGCATTTGAAGCGTGAACTCCACATTGTTTTATTAATCAAAGGGTATAGACACTTTCCTCGTGTTAGCTCTGGAACCCAAGTGCTCAGAAGTATTTTCCTGTCATTCTGGGTAAAGTAAGTAAGGCTGCTTGTACACACAATGGGGGTTTAGTTCTCCTTAAATTGAAATAGTGGATTTTGAAATGGTGGATTTTTAATTGTGTCATTTAAAAAAAAACACCATTTCAATTTAGGGACTTTTATGAGGTCACATGATGTCACAGTGTGTTATGCCTCCCCCCTCCTCTCCCTTCCCCAGCAGCACCCACCCATTAGCAGCCCACCTTGTGGTCGGTGGTCCAGGGGTGGTGGTAGGGGGCGGGGTGCCACAGCCATGGAGCAAAGCACTGGGCCCTGTGCAACTCAGGCTGGCAGGCTCTGGGAGAAAAAAAAAAAAATTAGGCTCCTTGTCCCTTTTCTCTTTTTTTTATCTGAGTCAAGCCTGCCTGCATGAGCTGCTGTTGGGTTGCACAAGAGCTGCATGGGGCCTGGTGCTTCCCTCCATGGTGGCAGTCCCCCACCAGGATTACCCGGGCAGGGTACTAGCGGGCAGGTGCCACCTGGTGGGCACTGCCATGATGGAGGGAAGGTCTGGGTTCCCCCTCAGTTCAGGGGCTGCTTGGATGGCTGGCAGCTCACCCACCCCCCATCTGCAGGAGAGGCAGGTAGGCTCCAGTGCCCTGTGCACCACCTTCCCACCACCTGGGACCACCCAGGAATGGGCCAACTTGCCCCAGGGGCAGAGTAGCAAGGTGGCAGGATGGATGCTGGGTGTGCTGGCTGTGGGAGAAGGCAGCAGGGATGGTGCACGGGGGCTGGATGCCCTCCAAGCCTGATTTTCTCTAAGCACATCTGGGATTCCAGTGCCCCATGCACCATTTCACTTTGTTACTAAAATACCTCAATTGGGTTTTACCTTGCTATGTAACAAAGTCATTTAAAGTGAAACATGCTGCCAACAGTGTACATTGTCATGAAGTTAAAGTGTAGTATACTGCTGAATGTGTAAATAGCAACACCATTAATATGGTGCAAAAGGGAAATTAAGCTGCTTTAAAGGCCAATTTTGTTGTGTGTACAAGCACTCTAAATTCCAGGGATGAACAGGATCTAGGTAGCTCCTTGCTCAGCATCCTGGACATTTGGTATCCTAATCTGAGATGTTTGTGATAACATAGGTACATTTCAGCATCGTATAGTCTAGGCACATAACCTACTTTCTCTATTCCAGTCCAGGAGACTGGCACCTAAGAGTTAATAATCTGCTCATCAACCTAGAAAACTAAAGTGGAGAAAAAGTTATGGAAATCTAAGAAAAAAATAATAATTCAAATAGTAAGACATTAATTCATAGAAAAGCAAAGCACAAAGATGCTTCCCCCAGCAGAAAAGTAATTCATTTGTTTCTATCCATCATGGAAATGAGGCAAAGAGGGAAGAAAAATAATCTAAAACATTCCCTGACCCATGAGAAAATTTAGGAAAGTGAAAACTATCAGTTGAACAGCTGGGAGCCCTAGACAGTGGGAGCTTCTTCATTCTTTCAGTGGAATCAAAACCAAAACCAAAACAAAACAAAAAAAAACAGATTGTCAGTGCATAGATTATTTCAGTTTCTCAACAGAGGTTCTATCAAGTCTTTATGAGAAGCAGAGGAGCAAGTATACATGGAATAGAGAGAAACCTAGAAAGATGCATACATGAAGTCTTGTTTCTCAGGAGAGGTATGGGTAACTAAACCTACTATTTTATATATCTGTTGTAATTATTAAGCATTTTTGTTGTTAAAAGAATATTTCTTAAATCTCTGTAAAAAGTTGGACCTATAAGATCCTTTGGCTAATAGAAGTTAAGATCAAAGAAGAAGGAGTATTTGAGGTTTGTTAGAAGTTAAATTGAAACATCTTTTTTTTGTTGTTGTTGTTCTGCCTTTGGACCAACTTCCTCTCTAATGAAATATGATTCTTTTCAATGTATTTACTCTTTGTCAAGTGATTATATACATTTTTACTTAATACTGATGTAAATTCAAAGTCATATCTAATAAGTTAAATGGCAAAACTAAAGCTCTTACCCTTCAAACATGTGCTCATTTAGTCAAAATTAGTCCTATTGATTTCAGCAATTGACTTCAATTGGCTTTCATGCAGTGCCCAAAGCTAATGACCTGCATATTGTGTCAGTATTGGGATTTGTAGTTCCAGCCCTGTTTAGACCTGTTCATCCTGTAGCCCTAACAAACTCACAAGGGAGTAAACTGGACTCTTATAATTCATGTGCACTTACAAGAAAAATAGCTATAAAATTTCACTTGAGTTCAATAACTTTATTACACTAAGACATAATGTGTTTTAGTTAGAGCATATCTTCCAGAAAGGCAGGTGTTCTTGATTTAAAGCCATTGATAAATACAGAATCTACCTCTTCACTTGGTAGCTTATTCCAGTGATTAATCAACCTCTGTCAACATTTTCGCCTAAACTCTGATTTCAGCTTCTAGCTCTCGTCGTGCCTTTCTCTGTTAGATTAAAGAGAACTTTAGTACCTGGTATTATCTCCTCATAAATATACTTATAAACAATAATCAAATCACTTCATACATTTCTTTCTGAAAAACTAAGCAGATTGAATTCTTTATATTTCTCACTGTAAAGCATCATCTGAAATTGTTTATTCTTCTTTATCTTTTTTTTAATTTTCTGCTGGGCAGCAGTTTCTGATGCCATTCTTTCCACAGCATCCTTCTAGTCTGCTGACCCATGGGGAGGCCGTCAGCTGCTGCAGTCCTTATTTAATTAGTTAGCTACATAAATGGCATTTTGATCTGGTTGTTCAGATTTGAGGTTTTACTTCACCCTCCTGCCCCTTGAGAAAGCTCAACTTCTCTTTGCTTTTCTGAGCAACCATATGGTTTTGTACCTGCTCATGGGCAGGATACCCATCAGTTGATGGGCTCCCCTGGCATTGGCTCTGTACTGAATGGCTGTCACCCTGTTCATCAGTTCCTTGTCTTCTGCCATCTTAAGCTCTACTACCCCAGCTGCTGGTGCCATGGATTCAGGGTGCAGGCAGCTGGGGAATGGGAATGTCTCTATGCCATTCCATATCATGTGCCAAACAAAAAGGCCCACCATGCAGCTGGTGCCGGGCTTCATGGCAGGGCTTTACGCTGCCAGCCAATCAGTTTAATACATGATGAAGGCAAAAGATTAGGGGCTTTGATAGAAGGAAGAAATGTCAGTGTAAAACCCTTCTGTATAAGGGGGGAAATGTTTGAACCTGGCTCACCCACTACATGGGCAAGTGTCCTAACAAATAAGCTAGCCAGTAAACCATGGGTTTATCGTCTCTACACAGTCATGAGCAGGGATCCTGGTTTTCTCTGATTAAAAAAATCCCCAATCTTTGAATTAAAAAAATAATCCAAAATCCACATTTTTACATGATTAAAATGAAACACCACTATATATATATATATATATATATATATACACACATATATATTTCAAGAGAGTATAAATGGTTTGAGCAACATCTTCTGAACTTGCTCAGAAAAGCAAAGGGAAAAATGACACCAATACACCTAATTTTATTTATATAATTAGTGCATAAACTGATGGGATGGGCACAGAATACCCAATGCCAGACTCCCCATCCTCCTATTGTATGATCAGTGTCTGAAAAATTTTATCCCAGATCCCAAAAATCACATATAGTTGCCATGCATGTGTGGCACAGCAGAATGCACACTTTTTTGGGATCCAGGATAACATTCATTATCTCTCTCAGGATTATATTAATGTTGCCAGGGGCCTTATGTGCCTGGACCCCTATACAGAGCATAGAGAAAATAGGTGCCTTAGAGTACAAAGCAATATTTTTAGAGACATCTCATTCTTATCAAGTCTATCCAAAAGAACCAGATGATCTTGATTCTGATGATGGTACATTACTACTGTTAGTTTTATTATTTTACTGAATTGTATTAGTTTATAGAAGCTCTCCTTAGTAATTTTAGCTCAATTATGCGAAGAAATGCATACACATAAAATTGAAAAAAAAAATCTCTTGCTTAAGTAGCTTATACTCTTTATATATAATAAGGTACCAATAGATGGATAAAACAGGTAAAGGTTGAATTTTGTATAACTGGTTTATAGTTGTTTATAATGTCTAGCATTGTCACATTACCTAAAGGCATCATGGCAGACATGAGTTTTAAAAACAGATTTCAAACAGTACAATAGAGTGAAGTTTGTTATTTCAAGGAGGAGTTCTTCACCTTTTAGAAAGCAACAGCTGGAAGGTGTTTAAGCTAAAATGATATTGAAGGGCAATACAATCTGCCCTTTTTAAGAGTTCAGCAACATCATATGTTGTATGGCCTTGTATAATCCTGAGCCTCCCCTCCCACAAACAGGCCCCCAGGAAAGATTGTTATAACTTCTTCAAATCTAAATAGGATCTGTAAGATATTATTAGGCCAATGTGGGATTGCATTGTAGTTACGAATATATAAGTCTCTGGTTTTTTTAATTTTTATTTAAAAAAAATACAAAAGAGTCATGAAAAGTCTTAATTTCAAGGGGTGAAATGAACCAGGAAAAATATACATTGATTTTTGTGTAAAAGTTTTAACAGTTTCACCATTACCTAAATAATATGTTTTAGTAATAGCTGCTCACCACCTCTATTGTAAGTGAAAGAAAACTTTGAAAAGAAGTGCCTTTTTCCATTTAACATGATAAGTGGGGATCCTGGTTTTCTTGATAAAAAAAATTCCCTGGTTTTTGGCTTCAAAAAGTAACCACAAATCCCCATTTTTCTGTGATCAAAATGAAACACCACTATCTCTATCTCTATCTCTCTATATATAGTGGTGTTTCATTTTGGTTGTTAAAGCAGGATCAGGAAGGTGTACTTACTTCCCCTGGGGACATACAATTTTAGCCTAGTCATTTGGCCTATTTCATAAAAAAAATCACAGGCAACAGCAAGTTGAAGGGGGCATATGGCAGTGTGTAAGCTATTTATTAATTATTTTATCTAATACTGTATTTATGATAGGCTACACCAAGCTTCACACTTCTGGAAACTAGTTATTTCTGTTGTGTCACTTATTAAGAATATTAAAAAAGGGTTTCTCTCAATTATGCAAATGAAAGCCAGAATAGAGGCAAGACTTCCGAAAGAGATTGTTTTATATATATCTATATATCTATAGATATATAAATATATAGATATATATAAAATACACACACACACACACACACACGTATATATATACATACAGAAGGCCCTCGCCATTTGCAGGGGATACATTCCAGAGATCCCCGTGAATGGCACAATCTGTGAATACATCATGAACGGCATGTGCATCTGACAGCTGGGGAGGCACAGCTGTTCTGGTGGTGGCGGGAGCCCGGCAGCAGAAGCGGGAGCCCAGTGGTGGCAGACATGGAGCTCCCGCAGACACCACCAGTAGTGTAACAGTGTCATCATGCTGCCAGTGGGGAGGGAGCGTGGGTTGGCTCAGCACTGTGAATATTCGAAACCGCGAATGCCGACCCCACGAATAGCAATGGTTTCCTATATATACATACACATATATATATACAAAACACATATATGTTGTTTTATTTTTTATATGTGTGTGTGTGTGCATACACACACATACAACATATATATGTATGTATACACACAGACACACACACACACACACACACACACAGTTAAAGAGCTAGCTAATGATGGGTACTTAGAATCACAGAATCATAGAAAATTAGGGTTGGCAGGGACCTGAGGAAATTATCTAATCCAACCCGCTGCTTAAGGCAGGATCATCCCCAACTAGATCATCCCAGCTTATTGTCCACTGTGACCCCCAGGCCCTTTTCTGCAGAGCTGCTGCCCAGCCACTCAGTCCCCAGCCTGTGCTGATGCATAGGATTGTTCCATCCTAAGTGCAGGACCTTGCACTTGTCCTTCTTGAACTTCATGAGATTTCTTTTGACCCAATCCTCCAGTTTGTCTAGGTCACGCTAAATCATAGCCCTACCCTCCAGCATATCTGCTGTTTTCCCCATCTTGGTATCATTTGCAAGTTTGCTGAGGGTGCACTCTATGCCATCTTCCAGGTTGTTGATGAAGATATGGAACAAAACCAGCTCTAGAATCAACCCGATGCACTCCGCCTGATACCAACTGCCAACCAGACATTGAGCCATTGATTACTACCCTCAGAGCCTGATGGTCCAGCCAGTTCTCTATTCACCTTACAGTCCTTTATGCCTTACATTACATTATACTGTGGGGGTTGGAACATAGCAGCTCTGCAGAAAAGAACTTGGGGTTACAGTGGACAATAAGCTGAATATGAGCCAATGGTGTGCCTTTATTGGAAAGAAGGCTAATGGTCTCAAGTTGCAGCAAGGGAAGTTTAGGTTAGATATTAGGAAGGATTTTCTCACTAGGAAGGTAGTAAAACACTAGAACAGGTTACCCAGAGAGGTGATGGAATCTCCATTCTTGGAGGTTTGTCTGGGATGATCTATTTGGGGATGGTCCTGCCTTGAGCAGTGGGTTGAACTAGATAACTTCCTGAGGTCCTTTCCAACCCTAATTTTCTATAATTCTATGATTCTAAGGACCCATCATTTGTTAGTTCTTTAATTATTTCACAATAGCAATCTTAACTATGGTAAATATATGAGCTATTATGAACAGTGCTAAAAGCAAAATTGCTTTTAATAAAGCAGGAATAGTATTTATTTACTGTGCCCAGTTTTGAGGCCCCCAACACAGAAAAGACGTGGACAAACTGGAGTGAGTCCAATGGAGGGTAACAAAAATGATTAGGGTGCTGGGGCACATGACTTCTGAGGAGAGGGTAAGGGAACTGGGCTTATTTAGTATGGAGAAGAAAAGATTGAGGGGGAATTTAATAGCAGCCTTCAACTACATGACGGGTGGTTCCAAAGAGGATGGAGCTGGACTGTTTTCAGTCATGGCAAATGACAAAACAAGGAGCACTGGTCTCAAGTTACAGCCAGGGGAGTTTAAGTTAAATATTAGGGAAAACTTTCTCACTAGGAGCATGGTAAAGAACAGAAACAGATTACATGGCGAGGCTGTGGAATCTCCATCCTTGGAGGTTTTTAAGACGCATCTAGACAAAGCCCTGGGTGGAATGATCTAGTTGGGGATGGTCCTGTTTTGAGCAGGAGTTTGGACTTGGGTCTCTTCCAACCCTTATTTTCTATAAGTCTATGATTTTAATATGCAAACAGTTCTGGGTATGTTTGAGCCAACTCCAAGAAAAAAAACAAAAACACCAGGAGAATATGTTAAGGCACAAATTATATCAAATGCCTTTTGAAATCAGTCACAGAATATCTTAAAATTTGGAAAAAAAATATAATTCAATTGCCATCACTTTCTGAACTGGCCCAGCCAAACTCTAATATAAAGCACTGAACACTCAATAGGTAATAATAGTCATATGTAAAATTATGGTTTGATTTCTAAACAAATAATTAGTTCTTACCACTGGAAAAAAAGGTTCTAAGTGCTTTACTACTGAAAAAGATGCCTAGAACAAATGTCTATGCAAAACCATCTTTGCAAAAATTACATGGCTACTTTGAATAATGCATTTCATTTTTGGTTCTAAATGTAACAATGTGGCATCAGAAGAGAGATATTGTCAGTTTGTTCATCTGGATTCTAGCCACAGCTCTCTTCATTTTACTGAAAAGATGATTGTACATTAAATATGTTTTCATTTCTAAGTAGGAAGTTTTATTATTATTATTATTATTATTATTTAATTACTACATATTATATGTTGGTTAGCAGAGATCCTGGTTTTCTCTGATAAAAAATCCCCAAGTTTTGATGTAAATAATGTAACCCAAAATCCACGTTTTTCCATGATTAAAAGGAAACACCACTAATATACAGATATAGATATTGTGGTGTTGCATTTTAATCATGGCAAAAATGTAGATTTGGGGTTACTTTTTAAAGTAATACAAGTTACTTTTAAACATACACCCTCAGAAAAGTTAGAGTGGGCCACTACTGGGGTAAAGTGGCAACATTCTGGGACCTACATGCTTAGACTTGTGGAAAATAAGGTCATGGTATTAAATTATAAAGTTGTATAAAGGAAATAGTGATTATGATTAACACTGAAAATTAATTGACATTCTGATTATAAATATCAAATCCCTAGCCTGCTTAAGAGGTAAAAATTTCTGAGAAAAATCTGTGCATGGACTAATAAAACTCAAAAGCGCTTCAGTTTTAACACAAGTTATTTTAAACTCAGATAATGAACTAAACACATCTTATTTTTAACAAATAGAGCAAAGGAATAATAGGATTAGAGATAAAGAGTTTAAAGTCAGCATACTGAGCAATTTTATACTTCATTTCACCTATTATGACCTCCTACATAATTTTTCTTCTTAATCATTGTTATTTTTTGTGGCTTCAAGTTTCACAGCATCGATATAGAAAAGGGCAAGATACACACAATTTTTATTTCTCACATAGCAGCATCCATAGTAACATTTTTACCAACATCACTAGACTGGGCAATGCCTCTGATCCTGCTGGATGATGACCTGGCTTCAGCTACACTCAACTTTGTGTCTTCCTATTTGAGCTATTTTACTGCAATATACATGGAAATCACTGGTGCTTAGGAAACTCCAAATAGTCTAGAAAATTGTATCAGATCTTTCTGAGAACACAGGCTATCACAAGCACTGAAAAACTGTCCTCTGCTTCCTACACTGGCTACCCACAGAATATTGAGTCAACTTCAAGGTCACATTCCATATTTTCAAAGCATACAATAAGGTGATCTTAAAGGACCAGGTTACAGTACATGCATATAAGCTGAATATAAGCCAAGAGTATGCCCTTGTTGCAAAGAAGGCTGACAGCATACTGAGCTGCATTACTAAGAGTGCTGATTGAGGAAAGTGATTCTTCCCCTTTATTCAAAACTGATGAGGCCACATCTGGAGTACTGTGTTCAGTTTTGCGCCCCCAACATCCCCCCCCCCCTCCCCCAACCCCACTACAGAAAGGATGTGGACAAATTGGAGAAAGTCCAGCGGAGGGCAAAAAAAAATGGTGAGGACGCTGGAGCATATGACTTCTGAGGACAGACTGAGGGAAATGGACTTATTTCAGGAGAAGAGGTAAATGAGGGGGGATTTAATAGCAACCTTAAACTATGTGAAAGGTAGTTCCAAAGTGGAAGAAGCTAAACTGTTCTCAGTGGTGGCAGATGACAGAACAGGAAGAAATGGTCTCAAGTTGCAGCAAGGAAAGTCTAGGTTAGATATTAGGAAAAACTTTCTCACAAGGAGGGTAGTAAAGTAATGGAAGAGGTTACCCAGAGAGGTTGTGGAATCTCCATCCTTGGAGTTTTTTAAGACTTAGCTAGGCAAAGCGTTGGCTAGGATGATCTAGCTGGGGATGGTCCTGCTATGAGCAGGGTGTTGGGCTAGATGATCTCCTAAGGTCCCTTCCAACCCTAATTTTCTATAAAGCATCTAAAAATTCATCTAAAACTTTGGGATGAAGAGCACAGTAGACACCTCTGTTCCTCAGACACAAAAGAACTCTCTATTGTAAGGGTAAAACTTATTTGTGCAGAAGACCTCATTTTCTCTCAGATAAAGTTTAGATTTTGAAATTAATTCCTCGGCACCTACATACTTAAAAAAAAAAAAAGTTATGTAATTTTTAAAAAGTATGACACAGCAGAATATACTTATTGAAAATATTTTTAAAATACCACAGTGTATTGTGCATGACATTTCTCCCCTGAATAGCAGTTGAGAAAAGAACACGCATGTGACAGACGTTATCATGTAGTTTAATGAGCTATCAGAAAGCCTTTGGATACTACTGTGATGAAGATATTATTAGTACCTATACAGAAGAGCCTTTTTTATTCCTGGGAACAATTTGAAAATATTAGAAAGGTTTTGCCCTTTATGCACTTATATAAAGCTTCAATAAACTTAATAAAATTTGTATGCATACCTCTTTGAAAGGTCAAATGAATGCTTTTACCCCATGTGATCATAAGGCTATCCTCTTTCAAATAAAAAAAACCAAAACGCTTTACAGGTTTGTTTTACTTGCTCAGTAGTTTTTTGGCACAGTGAAGCTGAGGTCATTTAGAACTCCACAAGTATCAGGAGTACATTTTTATTAAATGCACATACTTGCCAAATCTCACAATTTTATCAGCTGCATGAAATATTTAGTATTTTTTTCTCTTTATGGCCTCAGATCTCTAGTTTATATGACAATCCTTTCTTTATTTCTGTCTCTCTCTCTCTCTTTCTCTTTGCTTCATGTACCTGTGGCAGACTAGGGAAGTCTCAAGAAGTGACTTCCTATACAAGAAACAAGAGTAGGAAATGGATAAAGCACAAATCAAGATTTTCTGCCAACAGAACACAGAGCAAGCAATTGAAAACCACTGCTGCAGCATTGGAGAACTTTAGGGAGACATTGTGGAGTTTGAGGCTGCCCTGAGGGATGCTGATAATGATCATATGAGAGTCTCAAGCTCCAGAAAAAGCATTTGAGAGACTGATAAAGGTGAGACTAGGGCTGCAAGAATTCAAGCTTGCTTCCAAGACCTCAAAGAATCTGATGCCCCAACTGTTTGTTTTTCACCCCAGAGAATAAGTGCAAGGAATAAAAAAGCATAGGCCACTTAACAACCCCATTGGGCCAGATGTTCATGGACACTCTTGAGATCCAAGAACTTGCTGTTATCTTCTATATGTAGTTGTTTGAAAAGGTCATTAATCAACCACAGGAGGGCCTCCACAAACTCTCCATGACTGACTCTGACAAGCTAGAATAGGAGCTATCCCTGGCAGAATTGACTGCTGCCATTGAAGGCCTCACCCTGAGGGAAGGCACAAGGCCTTGACAGGTTACCAATCAAGCCCTACAAAACCTTTTGACTTCTGTTCAACCTGAGCCTCCTCCATGTCTTCTAGGAGAGTCTGGAAGATTGGATTCTTTCAGTCAGGTGCTGATAAACAGTACTCACTCTGCTGTCAAAGAAGGGAGATCTTGGTAACATTAAGAACTAGTGACAAATATTGTTTCTGTGTGCCAATTACAAAATTCTGACAAAATCCATGGCCAACTGTCCCCAAGTGGCCAAAAACTGTGCTGTAGGCCATAGGCTCTTCTGTATGCCAGATATACAGAGCTACTACATATCTAGCAGAGCCATTTAGATCAACCTGTTCCTGCTGCACGACTTGCTGGCAGCTGTGGAACTCTTTGGCCTGAGCATCATTTTTGTCTCCGTGGATCAAGAAAAATGCTCTGATTGGATCAACCACAACTTTTTATTTCTAGACTCTGGAAGGCTTTGGGTTTTGGCCTGTCTGAACCTGAACCATCTAACTCCTGTACTGGGATAGCTCTAGCTTTCTGAAATTGAATAGAGAGCTATATGCCCTGTTCCCAGCATGCAGGTGCATCTGGGAGGGCTGTCCTCCTTTTGGAATGCTCTAACCATTCCCAACAGCTCCATGTGCTGCAGCAGTGACTGGCAGGTCTAGCCCTCCCATTGACTTCTTCAGCTGCCCCAGTTGCTGGCACCTCAGTTAAGGTGACAGTGTATGCCAATGATGTGACTGGGGAGCAATGAGGGTGACTGAGTCCCTGGTTGAGTGTCAGTAGGCTTACAAGCATGCCTCCACCTCCTAGTTCCATAGTTTCTAGGATCAGAAGGGACCTGAACAGATCTTCAAGTCCAACCCCCTGCTGTGGGCAGGAACAAGTGCTGGGATCATAATACCCCAGCCAGATATCTATCCAACCTCCTCTTGAAGACCCCCAAGGTGGGTAGGTGATCCCTACATTTATTATATTTTAAAACCTCCTAAACTCCCATGTCTTACATCTGTTGTTGCAGCCCAGTATTGAATTTGATTTTTTTTACAACTGTATCACATTGATGACTTGTTTTGAGTCTGTAGCTATAAACAGATATCACCAAATGAAGCAGATCAGCTGTGCTGGGATGTATTGCTCATTATTGATCATGGCCCATTGTCCCACAGGGTCTGGCCTCTGCCATTCCTGGGGCTGCATTCTGTGAGAGCTGCGCCCTCTTTGCAGAGGAGGAACCCCAAGTTAGAATTGTTGGGGGCACCTCTGTAAGCAGGGAAACCTATTACTATTCAGAGTGTGCCCCTGCAAATAGAAAAACTGAGAAGGTGCTTCCAGGGATTTAGAGGCCTAGTGCAGCTGCAAATTGCAGGCATCTCACCAAGGTATTCCCTTAATTCGAGGATGATGGCTCATTGCTGTGTCTTGAGTGATTTAAGAGTCCAATCCCTGAGCTGTAGATCTGTCCACAGAAGATGCAGGTCTTTTTATAGGGTGGGTAGTGTGGGCTTTGTTTCCTGTTCTTCCTCCATTTTCCCTTCTCTGCTTTGAAGGCAAGATACTTTACTTTGAAATGGACTACTTTTTGGTTGCAGTTGCAGCAGCATTGGAGACAGTTAGCAGCCAGTTTAACCCAGCTCTCGAAGCAGGCATCCGTGTTTCTGAGATATGCCTGTATGCATCCTTGTAGCATTTCCACCATGCCTTGTAGCAGAGCCACCATGAGATCTCAGGCTGTTCCTAAATTGGGAGTAGAGCACTTCCTGGGGAGTTGAGAGTCAGGCATCCACACATAATGTATGGTACAGTGAAGTTGGTGCTTGAGGATTTTCTACTCAATGCTGGTAACATTGATTTTGGCAAGGACTCTGGTGTTTGTGTGATATCTTGCCATTTGATGTGGAGGATTTCCTGGAGGCTTAATTGGTGATAACTTTCCAGGCTCTTGAGATGATGATGGTGCATCAGCCACATTTAGTATCTGTAGAGAAACATGGTGATGATGACTGTGTTGTAGATCTGGATCCTGGTCTTTCCAAAGGTCAAAAAGAATAAAGTCATGCCAAAGCAATTCCCCAAAGCAGACACTTGTACACTGGACTCTGTACCAGATCTCCTTATCAATGTTCATTCACTGACAGAGGTGGCTACCAAGGTAAGGAAAATGCTTGACTACCTCCAGGGTCTTTTCTTTGAGGGTAATTTGGGGAGAAGGGGTACATTAATGGCCTGGGGAAGGTTGATAGAACACTTCAGTTTTCTTGACAGAGAGACCCAAATTTCAGTAGGCATCTCCAAAAATATCTAGAGCAGTCTGGAGGTTTTCCTAATTGTGCACAAGGATGGCACAGCTGGAACACTGAAGGTCAAGGATGGTTGTTTTGAGTAAATTGGTCTTCAACCAAAAAGGCCCAGATTGAAAAGCTTTTAATCCATTTGATATTCTATGCCAATTCCACACAGAAGGCAGTCCTTAATGAGAACCAAGATGACTGTCAAGAAAATGGAAACAGAGTTGGGGCAATTACACATCCTTGATGACCCCGGTTTAGCTGACAAATGGATTTGTCTCTGATCTGCTACATAGGATATTCACAGTCATCTGCTCATGAATAATCTCAGGACCTTGATGTACCTTGTTCCAAATCTGGCCAGTACTTTCCATAAGGCTTCATATTTGGTAGAAATGAAAGTCTTAGTGAAGTCAATGAAGGCCATATACAGTTTCTGATGTTCCTGACACTTTTCTTGGACCTGGTGACAAACAAAGGTTATGTCAGTTGCCTCACTGAGACTCTAGCAGGACTTCCTCAGCATGAGGCAGAAGACAGTTCAGGTTGATCCAGACAAGGATTTTCTGTAGAAAGGAGAGCAATACCTCAATAGTTCTCACACAGAAACTTATCTTCTTTCTTGAAGATAGTCAAAATGTTGGCATTCTTCAGGTCCCCAGGGATCTTTTTTTTATTCCAAATTTGTAGAATAAATTTTTAGAATCTCATTATCAGTTCCTTGCTGTCAATCCTGTAGATTTCTATAGGTATGCCATCTGGTTCACTAGCCTTGTTGTTCTTGGTTTCCTTGATGGCATGAAGACTTCTTTCAGGATATGAGGGTTGGTGAGGAATCCTCTTTCAGGGTATTGGGGAATGGACTCAGTGATGTCTGCCACATACAGCTCATGGTTCATTCCAGACTGAACTCTAGGCTGAACAAACAGACATCCACAGTAAAAGAGAGGCACATAGATATGCCCTTTTTTTTTTTTTTTTTTTTGCAGCCACAACTTTGGGCATTTGGTGTGACAAAGGGCATAAATTTCTGTTTACTTTCACTTTCTGGCTACATAAAAAAACAATATTGAGCGGCATCTGTTTGTAAGCAATGATCCATCAAAATCTCAAGAGCCTTCTCAGCAATGCTGCCATCAAACCATTTATCCCCCATTCTATATTTGTGCTTCTCATTATTCTTCCCTAGTTGTAACATCTTGATTTTATCTTTGATCTTCAATCTATCAAAGTTCTTCTGTATTCTGCTTTTGATTTCCAGTGGGTTTTCAGTCTTTGCCAGTGTCAAGGCATTTGAAAATTTGCTCAACAAAAGGCCCTATTCAGAGCATCTAGATCATTAATAAACACATTAAATATTGGAAGACCCAGGACAGATCCTTGTGGAACCCAGTGGAAACCTCTTGCTATTTTGATATTGATCCATTTATAATTACCCATTTATTCTGGCTATTGAGAGAATTATCTATCTACCTTGTAGTCATTTATCTAGCGCTTATTTCTAGAATTTGTTTATATGAAAGTCATGTGGAATTGTATTAAATGCCTTATTAAAGTGCAAGTGCACTGTGTCAATTGTATTTACCTCATCTATTCAACAAGTTACTTTGTCAAAAAATGAGATCCAATTGATTTGGTATGATTTGTTTTTAACAAATCCATGCTGGCTATTTATGATTAGCCTTTCCTCCACCAAATGTTTACAGATTAATTTTAAAAATCACTGCAGTAACTTCCCTTGTATTGAAATTAGGCTGAGTAGTCTTTTTTTTTTTTTTAAGGGGAAATATATTGGCCGTCTCCCAGTCATCTGCAGGTAGCCTGTTTTTCTCTGATTTAAAAAAAAAAAAATCCCCAATTTTCAGGAGAGAGAGAGGTGTTTCATTTTAATCACAAAAACTGTGGATTTGGGGTAATTTTTTAAATTTAAAATTGGAGATTTTTTTTTTAATCAGAGAAAAACAGGATCCCTTGTCATCTGGAACCTATTTTCTATCATTTTATGAAAACTACTGCCAAGGGTTCTTTTATAATCCTAAAGTGAAGCTCATCATGTCCTTCTGGCTTCAATTCAGTCAGGCCCATGGAAAGTTCTCTGATGTTCTCTTTCATTAGTATGACCTTTAGTCTTTCCCTTTCATTGTCTATATTTTTACTAGTTCTCTTTTTTTAGCTTGTATTTATAGAGATTGGGGCACAGTAGCTGTTTAGGAGCACTTTCGTTGCATCTTCTATTAATAGCTAACCCTGGCTGTGAATATCTTACCATGGCCCAGTCTGGACAACAAATGGGTGCTACTGTCCCCCACAGAAGGGAGTTCCCAACCACTAGCACACTCCTCCTTCTCTTTAATGGCGTGGTCATGGAGCCCCATCCCAAGGGCCACGCGCTTGTTACTTTCTGGTCTGAGGAGTCTACCTCTGATCTGTGCCAGCCATTATCTCCGCCCCTGCATTCAATCCAGCAGAGTGCCTGAAATCAGTTAATAAGATGATAGAATGATGCAAACCCCATATCAGCTACAGAAGTGTTAAAAAGCAGACAAACTTAATTACCCGTGCCCAGCTATGCCTAGATGGATGTGAGGCCTGGGAAAAAAGTCTTATAAGGAAAGATCCATCACTCTATTGCTTTGTCTGCATAACATGCCTCTTCTTTTACTTTATATAGTATGCCCTGTCATTTTCACCTGCCTATCCTTCTGCTGCCAGTAAGGATAGCTGCCTGGGTGGATGATTTTGTTATAACTACAGCTTACCCAAGCTTCTTCATAGTTTTATAGTTGTTAGAGACAGAAGGGACCTGAACAGATCATCAAGTCCGACCCCCTGCCATGGGCAGGAACAAATGCTGGGATCAAATTACCCCAGCTAGGTGATTATCTAGCCTCCTTTTGAAGACTGTACCCGCCTCCGTTCGATTAGGAGTTCGCACGCCGCCTTCGCCCGGGCTCGGGATCTTGCGTCCCCGAGCTTCGTTGGTACGCCCCAGGGTTTACCCCGGCTGGTATTAAGGGGGACCCCTGAACTCGCCTGCCATGACTTTGATGACGCTGTCATTGGGGGGTCTTCCCTTGGGGTATCCCCTGGTGCCGGCACGCCTCTTCGCGGGTACTCTCGGGGCTCCATCCTCCCCTACACCCCGGCCATACGCCACCTCAGGTCTTCCTGTCCTGGCCTCTCACCCGTCCTCGTCTCGTCCTCTCTCGGCTCGGTCACCCTAGCCACTACCGGCTGTCTTCGGACCGGGTATGCCCCTCCCAGTTGGGGGGTGCTGCCCTGATCCCTCCTTCCTTGGGATGCAGACATCCTCTCTGCTTCCCCAATAGTCCCGGCCGCAGTTACCCGCGCTGTCAGCTCCGCAATACAGGCTACAGCTGGCCTCACTCTCGGGATAGCTGTTACGCCTCCTGCTGCCTCGGGTGTCGGGTTCCCCGCTGGCTGCTGCCCCACCTCTGGGGCTGACCTCTCCCCCTGTCTCCTCACTTCTGGGTGCTCCGCTGCGCTGCCCACAGCCTGCTCCGCCTCTACCCAGCGGCGTCCCGCACTCTGCGGGTGGCGGCTGATCCCCTGCTCACTGGGGCTCCGCGCTCCAGCTCTCTCCCTTCAGCTGCCCCGCTGCTTCGGCGGGGCCGCCTTTTGTTCCTCCCGGCTGGCGTGCCCCGCCCCTGCCGCTCAGCAGCAGCCGGATAAACGCCCGGCTGATGACCCGCGCCGTCGCTGCCGGTGCGTGGAGTTTCTTCAGGTCTTCAGGCCCTGCGGGAGGTAAGCAGACCCCTTGGCCGCCGCGGGGGTCTCCCAGTGCCCCCGCTCCCCTGGGACAAAGACCCCCAGGGTAGGAGTGAGCACCATTTCCCTTGGAAGTTGGTTCCAAATCCTAGCCACCCTGATTGTGAAGTAGTGCCTCCTGATGTGTAGCATACTCTGAATCAACTTGTGGCCGTTATTCCTAGTTACTCGGGTAGTGCTCAGGAGAATAGGGACTCTCCCATTCCCCGCTGGTCCCCCCTGGTAAGTTTATAGATGGTCACCAGATCCCCTCTCAGCCTTCTCTTGTGGAGGCTGAACAGGTTCAGGTCCCGTAGCCTCTCTTCATACGGCCTGCCCTGCTGCCCCCTGACCATGAGAGTGGCCCTCCTCTGGACCCTCTTAATGCTGGCCACATCTCTCCTGAAGTGCGGTCCCCTAGCTTCATAGGGTAAGCTAATCTGATTGAATCCAAAGAGTTGGTAGTTAGTCACTGGGACAGAATATTTCAGTTAGGGATTTTCCGATGAGTTAAGAGTACTGAATGCTGAGCCTGGCTGGACTGAGGATTCTTTCGTTTTGAGATTTTGTTGTCTTTTGAATGAAGGACTGTACTGTGGCAGAACTGGGCTGACTCCTAGTAGCAATATAGTTGGAAGGGAGTGTATAAATACAGTGAATTTAGGTTGAAGACCTTGCAGAACAACACCAGAGCACAGCAGCTACATTTGCATGCCAATCCATATCTGCTATGAATTGGTGCATTATCTGGTTACATAACAAAACCAATACTATTTGAAGGTACAAAGGATCATAATAACTTGTGCATAGTAAGCATTCATTCTCATTGAACAACTGAAGAAAATGTGTTATCACCTGGGATCCTGGTTTTCTCTGATAAAAAAAAAAATCCCCAAATTTCAGATTTAAAAAAGTAACCCAAACTCCATATTTTTCCATGATTAAAATGAAACACCATATATATAGCGGTGTTTCATTTTAACCACAGAAAAATGTGGATTATGGGTTACTTTTTTAAACTTGAAAATTGGGGATTTTTTTTTTTAATTAGAGAAAAATAGGATCCCTGTTTTTCACCCAAACATAGACTTAGAAAGTGCAAAACAAAGCTCAGAAGATTTCCCAACATTTCTTACCTTTTCTCTCTCCTTTCTATGCCCTCCCTCACCCAAACGTGGCACTTTGTTTCAGTTTTGTTGGTGGTGATTTTAAGTCTTCTCTTTCCTTGTTTGTTTGTTTAGATGATCCATTCAGCTTGTGTTGCTCAATGCTTTTAAAATTGTTATCATCCATAAAGCTCCCCAGCATTGATTAGAAAAAGTTCAAGTGATTATTTTTCAGGGCACTCAAATTTAGGAGAGTTAGGCTGCTGTTGTATCTCACGGACTTTGAAGTAGCCTTGATTTATGCCACCTGAGAATGTGGCCAAGACATTTCTTTAGTTATATTAATACTGAGGTTTGTCTTGTATTTTATCTGGTCAATTAATACAAAGGGGAAAAAAAAGAGTTTTACTATTGTTTTTGTTCTTTCAGAGGGTCCCTTTTTGCCACCAAAATAATTACTCTTAAACCGTTAAACCTGTCAGATGAAGAATAAATGCTAGTGACCCAATTTGGCTGCAGTGTGTGTGTGTGTGTGTGTGTGTGTGTGTGTGTGTGTGTGTGTGTGTGTGTGTGTGTAGCTTATCATTAGAAAGCAAGAAAAAGAAATCACCTTCACATTTTTATAGGTTCAGCAAGCACCCTTTTTTTTCCTTTAAATTGGGAATTTCAGCCCTTTGACAGATAAAGATATTGTTTTCTTTAAGAAATTTAAATATAATTAAGAATACAGTTGAAATCTGTCTTTCACAAAGCAGTGATATTTTCCCTTGGATTGAATGATTTCATTATAAAAGCCTTATATTTTATATCCAGACTTGAAAAATGACAGCTGCTATACAACAGTTGAAGTTAATAATTTTAAGTTGTGCTGGTCAATAAAAAGTATATAAACTATAAACATTCAGAGTTGAAAGCACAGACTTTTTATTTATTTATTTATTTTTTTTAATAATTGCACTGAAGGACTCTTTTCTAATAGAATCTGTTTTATCTTTTGGCATTTCATTTATGTCTGTTAACTATAACAGGGATTAGTCCCGTCATGATTCTGTTCTAAATGTAGACATGCTGTAATGCCATCTGGATTTTTTTCATTCTCATAGTTTAAGAAATTATGTTTTCCCCAGTTTTCAGTCCTTCAACACAGTCTCCAAAAAACTGGTTGTGTTACACCTTTAGGACATTATAAATATCTGATTTCCATGGAAGTTTTGTAAAGAATCCTCTTTGAGTAAATAAGCTTTTATATATTTCTTTTTAAATCACAGATTATTTTATGTCAAAGGCTTTTGTTTCTACCATAACTGCTTCTGTAGCAATAATATTCACTCTTGCATTCAAATAGGATATTTGTTTTGCATTGTTTCTTGTAACATTTGTTTATTTTAAATCTGCATAATTGTTCACCAGTTTCTTCTCTACTTGAGGTCAATGACCAACCCCATTCCTTACTACTTACAACTTTTTACCTCAAAATCTTTTGCTCTTCCTAAGATCTACAGAACTATGGAGGTACCTCCCAGAATGACATTTCTCTTAGCTCACTCTGCAGCATTCTCTCATCTATGCAGACTCTGTGAGAAGTGCTTAGATCTGCTGTTGGCCATTTCAGACCTCAAGACCAGGAAAGATGTTCACAGAAAGGTGATAAAAGCAGTTAGAGCTTTTTAAAAATAGAGTTTATAGTTTCACATAGGGAGATAAGCCAGAAGGTCCAGAAGAGGTTATAACCCTCTTGCCGCAGGTGTTAGCTATTTTGACCTCCTGTATGCTGTCTGAACTATAAAGTAACATGTAAAAGCTTGGTCAGGGAAAGGTACTGTTTATTTTTTTAGCTAACAGGGAGCTGGGAGATGCACTTTGCTGCCCTGGAGCAACACTAAAAAACAAAAGAAGATGCACTATGGAGACAGCTCTTCCTTCCTCTGCTGCAATTGCATAATTTCTGGAATTTTAAGGTCATCACCTATCAATCCAGGAGAGCAAAATAAGAATGTACTGAAACACTGTCAGCAACTGCATTCAAAAATAAACTTTTAACTTGGTTTTCAAAATATGCAATAGCTACATTTAAAATTGTCTTTGTAGAGATGCTGCATCATGAAGTCTGGTTGAAGCCTGGAACCTAAAAAAAAAAAAAAATCCTAAAAAAAATCTGAAGCAAAAGCAGACCTCCTAAAATTCCATTTTATGGGCAAAATTGATACTTTAGTTTTCTGCTAATCATATATAAATGCTAACAGCACTTTCCTGCAAATCCCCTCTTTGGCTCTCCCTCGATGTCTGTTGGGGTGTGGGGTATTATTGGTGAGCTTTAAGGATGATTAAAGAGTCCATTCTGTGCTCTGCAAGTTTTTCCACAGATATGACAGGAGTTGCCTTGTGAGGGGGTGGGAGGCACAGTTGTTGGCCAGGATGTTGTGCACTATCCTTCCTCCTCCACTGTTTCTCAGCTTTGGGAGCAAGACCTTTCTGTTTGAAGTGGACTGTAGTTTAGTGTATGGTGCAGCACCACTGAGGCCTGTTACTAGCCATCACTTTCCAGTTTATAAGGTTGATTCCATTTTCTTGAGGTGTACTTTCAGGGTGTTCTTGCAGCACTTCCTCTGTCCTCTGAAGGCCCTCTTATAATGCATTGTAGATCAGAATCTTAGTTTCCATCTGCAGATCTCGGTTGGCAAAGACACAGCGAAGCAGCTTTCCAGAGGATATGCTGGCGCAGTGAATCCTATGTTTGATTTCTAAACCTAGCCAGAACCTTCCATAAGGCTTCACAATTGATGGAGTCAAAGGCCTTGGTTAGGTCAATGAATGAATATTGGAGTTTTCTACTATTCGTATATAACTACTAACAGCACTTACCTACAAATAAAATGGACTAATATACCTAATGACAGCTATATCACACAGCAGTGATGTGTTCAGTGAAATAGAAGAGTATACAAAAATATAAAATCTTTAAAATAAATAAAATAAAAATACCTTAAAATGATATTTTGGTTTCCAGTATCAGAATTTTGTTAAATTCTTGGAAGTGATGCCTAATGCAGAAAGAGTAAATAAATTGGAAATTCTTTTCCAAATCTATATGATATTGCTTTATTTAAACTTTTACATTCAGTTCTCAACTGTTCTCATACGCACACCGGAAATCCATCAAAGACAGAAACACCCAATTACCGGTGGGGGCACATTTCTCACAGGAGGGCCACTCTCTCTCCAATGTCTCAGTCCTGATCCTCAAGGGAAATTTACACAACACATCCCAGAGACGAGCCTATGAGCTCCATTTCATCAGCCTCCTGGATACTAGAGATCAGGGACTAAACACAGACATTGGATTTTTGATACATTACAATCTGCCTGGCAACTGACTCCCCAGCCCAGCCCCTGGCTTGTTTACTTTTCATTCCATCCAGGAAGAGCACACACCAACTGCTGCAGCTTCCTTAGCCTGACGAAGGGTTTTTGAACCCGAAAGCTTGCTTAATAACTATTCTCCAACCATTTAGGTTGGTCTAATAAAAGATATCAAATTCACCCAAGGAACCTTGTCTGCCTGTTCTCATACATGTTTTTAAGGACAAAAATATCATTATTTATAATATTATTTATAGATTATCCTTAAAATAGTGCATGCTATCCTGAAATAAATAAATGTTCATTTAATTAAACTAGTTAAAAACTAGAATTAAATTCCTATAAAAAATTCTGGTATACTGCATATGTTCACATGGAAAGTTTTAAAAGTTGATTAAAATGTCAAAATTTTTAGTTCGGTATTTTCATCAATAAAATCTTCTGAGTACTCATGAACCAAAACATTTTATGTTTGTTAAACTGAACTGAATGTTATATTTTGTTTCAATTTAACACTAATGTGCATCTGCCTGAATTATCATAATGCCATATATGGGATACAGTTCAAGTGCCTTGTTTCTCCATGATGCATTCAAGCCACAAGAATTCCAAAATACACTAAAACAGCTCTGCTATAGAGAAGAATATAGAATATCTTTCAAAGTTTTGTTTCACCAGAGAATGAAAAACACTGGGGAGAACTGGTGCACGAAGTGCCCAATGTTTACCACTACAAGTCACCATTACATCTCAGAGAGACTTACTTTAATTTCAAACTGTTTTCCAGCTCAGTGAATACATACATATATACATATATATATTCTTATATAATACAGGTCCATCTGTCTGTCTGTAATGCTCTTGGAGCACTCTGATTGGCACTCTGATTGGTTAGTGAAACAACTAATTAGAGTGTGGAGCACTGCCATGATGGGGGGGTGGAGGGGGCGGAGGGGGGGGGTGTAGACCAGCCGTCACTGCCCTTATGGTGGCACTCCACCACCTCCAAGAAGCAGGGCCGGGGGTGGGGGTAAGCAAGACCATCAGTGCTGGCTTTGCCCCTCCACTCTGTCACCTCTATCCCTGCCATCATGGCAGTGCTCCACACTCTGATTGGTTGTTCCACTAACCAATCAGAGTGCTCCATGATTGTTATGGACAGACAGATAGATGAACTAAGCCCATTATTATATAAGAATATAGAGAGAAAGAGAGAGTGATCAGTTGGGAGGGCTATCCTCACCCCCCTGTTCCATCCCCACCATCATGGCAGCACTTCACCACCTCTGAGGAGCAGGGCCGAGGGAGGCGGGGTGAGAACACCAGCTCTGGAGGCAGTGATGATGTGGGGTACTGGTGGAGGGGGACAGAGGGGACGGAAGGGATGGTAGGGTAAGCTTCCCCCTCCTGGAGAAGGAAGAGGGGCCTTTAAGGCTACCTCTAGACTTAGTGGTCTGCTATACATTTGTCAGGTTGGTGTGTAATTCTATACAGATTGGTGTGTAATGCTGCTCCAATGCATTCTAATTAGAGTACTCTAGCATCTCAGCATTACATGTATTAACTCTCCTCACTTTTCAAAATGGCCACAGGGGCACTTTAAGTAAAGTTAATTGAATGAGCTCTAGTTAAAGTGCCCTGTGGCCAATTCAAAATATGGGGGGGAAGGAAGGCATTTAATACATGTGATGGTGAGCTGTATTAACTAGAGCTCTAGCTAAAATGCCCCTACACACACCTTTGAGCACATGTATAGACAGCCCAAAGCTTTAGCTGAAAAATCTTATGTTTAACAAAGTGTTTAACAAAGTAACTCAGAAAGTGGGAGATCCAGATTCCGACTCTATTCCACCCTCCAGGTTGGAACCTATCCCTCTTGATTCTCAGCAAAGTGCTCTATTGCCCTGCCATAGGTTAGGCATTTTTTATTCCCTTCTCCAGCCCTACTCTTCAAGCTGAGCCACTGGTTTTTGCACTTACTAGTCATTTGATTAAATGTGTAGAGACCCCTGGAAAATTTCTGCTGAACTGGGACCAAGGGTCCAAGCTAAAACCCAGGAAGCCCTCTCATCCAAGACAGAAACCATCTCACTGAGCAATGCACCTGCTAGTTTGCAGTCTTCCTCCTGGACTCTCATCTCTCTCTAATCTTCCCAACAGACTAGTCTGAGAATTATGGTTGTTCATGTACATCTGTACAGCATTACACACCAATCCAAAAAAAGGAGAGCAGACTACTAAAGTCTGCTTGGTAGCCAGGTATATGTTTATTCATGCATACAGTACTTAGAATGGAACTGTGCATAAGTGCCAAAAACAGCATGCAGATCATGTGGCAGAGTAAACTGAATTAAGATCTAGCCCTAAATGCTTCTTGACCAAATGGAGCTCCCTCTAACCCAGGGAGCAAATTTTTGAATTATGATAACTTTGCTTCTTCAGATTTGTCCTGTCTAGAGCTCCTGGGTTTAGACATTTCACAGTTAGGTTGTAAAGATTATCAGAGGCTAGGTACAGACAGTAAAAAAGCCCAAGCCTGAATTAATTCAGTCTTTGCAGGTTAGTCTAAGCTGCACAGATTAAATTGAAACAGAAGTGAACAGACATTTACCTTTGATTCAGGAAATGCAGCCACATACCTGCAGTGGCTCAGGCCAGAAGCCAGGGGGTGCTAAAGCACAGCTCTCTAGCTGTGTGTTCACTTCTTCTTCCTGCTTCCCCTATCATCTCTGGGATTTTCAGCCCAGAATCACAGCAGTATGACTCTACAAGGTTACTTGTCACTTCCTCTTCCTGCTTCCAGGTACCTCTGGGATTTGTAGTCCACAGTTGCAGACAGCAGTAAGTTTGAGCAGGGGAAGGGGTGTTTAACCTCCCTCCCTGGCTCCAGACCCCAGGCAGGGTTTGCCTGGGGAGCAGCAATCCCGCCCCTCCCCCCCCCATAGGCTGGGCTTCATCCCCAGCCAGACTTGCCACCCCACTCCTCTCCCTCCCCCACCTGGTCTTGTAAGCAGGCCCTTACTGCTCCAGCTATGGAGCAGAGGGGTGGGGCCAGCCCTACTCTCTGGAGCAGACAGCATAGCACAGCACATTCCAGGGCTGGAAAGCATGCTGGGATGCTGGGGAATGTGATTTAACTTGAACCAGGAAGGGGTCTGGGACAGAAGTTTCATAAACCAGTTTGACCCAAATCAGTTAAATTTGATAATACATTCAACCACGTTTATCTTAAACCAGTTTCAGTCATTTTGAAACTGGTTTATGTGCACTGAACTTCTGTTCTGTTACAGGTTTCAACCAGTTTCTGATCACCTAAACTGGTTTAAGTGCAATTTCTCTTCCTAGCCAGAGTGTTTTTTGCATCTAGCTCTCTCGTAGGAGACTGCACATTACTTTCATGAAGTTATTTCCAAATAAATTTGAGGGAGAAACTCAGCCTGCACCTCAGAAATTCAGCCTCTCTGAACAGAGAAGGTGATAGCTAATGCCTCATTTACAGTCAATATCTTATAGAGAAAAATGTTCCATGAAACAACTTTTTTCTTCAACTTAGTCACCTGGGGACATTCCAGAGAGTGTCCTATTTGTCTCAGAACTACTATATTCTGATTCATTCTAAAATTTGTTTAAGTAAGGGTGTCAAACCAGTAAGGGTGTTGGCCCATGGGCTGGATTTTTCCCACAGAGCATCTCTAGTCAGCCCACTGAGTTAATGGAGAGCATCAAAAGTTGGGTCCCACTGATCATGGTCATCAGCAAGGATCCTGGTTTTCTCTGATTTAAAAAAATCCCCAATTTTCAAATTAAAAAAAAGTAAACCTAAATTCACATTTTGCTATGATTTAAATGAAATTCCATGGAAAAAAATGTTGATGTGGGGTTACTTTCTTTAATCCAAAATTTGGGCATTTTTTTAAATCTGAGAAAACCAGGATCCCTAGTCATCAGTAGCAAGAGAAGCTACTGGACCCCATTCTTCTGCTGTTTCTGCTCCTGCTGGACCCTGGTCCAGAGGGATCTTGTGTCAGAATTGGGTTTGGAAGCTGTAGCTGAAGTCAGACAAGCCTCTCAGTGCATAACCATTATTAATAATGGGAAACAATTATTTGATCTAATACGCAACAATATTAATACCATATTTTCTTGCATACCACATACCTTGGAATAAAATACCTTGTTTTTGAAAGGCAGAATGAAAAAAATATATATATTTCCTTCCTTACAGTAATTATCTGAGTAGCAGCAGCTAGGAGATAGTGTCTGTTCACTGTTCTGTTTCCTGTGACTTGCGTGAATATTTTATTTTCACTCCTACTCAGTAATCAGGAGAAACTGCTTTTACTACATTTCTTGCATTAATGCACACTGCAATTTTCAGCAGCTATTTTGGGGGGAAAGCTTTGTTATATGTGAGAAAATATGGTAATATTAGGATATGGTTCAATAAAATAGGGTATGTGTGGAAAACCTAACCCCCCATTATTATTTTTGGTAGCCCAAACAATATTTACTGATATCATGAAAGTACCAATAACTGATATTGGGGAAAAGAACAATCACAGTATCCACTAATAATATTAAAATAAAATCTTTTTTCATGTTTTCCTAAATAGGACATACCTCATCTTTTCCCAAGTTTAGGTTATACAATTACCATAAAGACATAATGCACCAAAGATTTACAGTAGTGAGATTGTTATACAGCCTTTTTGTATATATATATTGTCTTGTTTTGCAGCAGCAGCAATAAAGTTTTATTCACTTGTCTAAGAACTGAATTTATCATAGAAGGGTTTAAAGAATCATAAGCTAAGAACAGTAATACTTAATTCTCACTTCTTCTTTCTTAAATATTGATTATACCTAAGAACATATCATTAAGTAATTTAATGAACAAATATTTATGATTAGCTTCCCTAAGATGATTGCTATGGCTCCACGTTTCTCTGAAGGGGCAATGCAAAACTATACTGTCTTAGGAGCAATTCAAGGAAGAAATTATGATTTGGACAGAGTTTTCCTCTTTCTCACATTTATCTTTCCTGGGAAGTTGAGCTTATTCACACCTTTTTTTTTTGTGAAGCACCTGTGTGTGAAGCTAGCTGCACTGGCAGGTATGTTGTGGATGCAGCCAGTTTTCACCCTTCCACTTATACTTACAATTAATACAGACCATCTAATGTGCAGAATTATAAGTTAAGCATGGGAGAAAGGCAGAGGTGGGTGTGAGTGGGAAGGCAGGGAAAAGGAGAGAGGAAGTCTTATTTTCTCCTACTGTCTGGCATGATTGAATAACACCTGTGACTACTCTGAAGGACTTGTAGCTATGGTATATATTGCATTTACTAAAATCCCAAACAAGATTTTCCCTTCCCTGTCGCTGTGGGAAAAAAACCCTTGTCTTGGATTTGGGTACAAGGTTGTGGATTGGGGGGGGGGGGGAGGGAGCAGGCAGGCAGGCAGCTGCTATGGCTCCAGCTTTGGTCCCAACCCCAGGGTTGGGGCCAGAGCCACAGCTGCTGCCTGAACCCTACCTGCTGCTTGTGTTCCTGTATGCCCTCCACTTCCATCACTGTCTACCCTTGATCCAACTACTACCATTGATGCTGCTACCAGGCTGGATTGGGGCCAGAGCAAGAATGTGTTCCATGTTCTAGCTGAAGCAGGGTCATAGCCTGCCAGAACTGAAGGTGTGGGGATTATTGCCTGGAGGATAGAGATATGGGGCTAGGAGATGAGGAACAAGGGGGGTAAGAGGCCAGAGGGTGGGGAAGGAGAGGGGACAGGCACAGGGAGCAAGGGATAGGGGGAAACAGATGGCAGAGGGCAAACTGTGGAGGGGCAAGGGGCAGAGGTCAAACTCTTTGAGCCCTTACCCCCCACTGCCAGACTCCCTCACTACCTGCCCCTCCACATACCCCCATCCACTGCTTTTCCTGCTACAGTGGTGGGGGGAGATGAATTTACGATGAACCTCCAACAATTAGATTATATTCCTGGAAAATTATAACATATTTATACATTTTCCATGTATAGAATCCAATTATTGAGGGATCATCTTAAATTCAAGGTTGTCTTGGATTCAGGTAAATACAGTACTTGATAGTTCTGGTTTGTCACAAATAACTCTGTACATATCTTAAATTATTATTCAATTCTAGATTTCAAATTATAATGTGTAAACTATATATTAAATAGATTTTAAAGTAGGAACAAGGTCCTCTGTTTACTGTAACAGGGCATGCCGAAAAAAAGAAGACAATGGATTTTAAGCCACACAGAACCATTGGAATCACCTCATTCACAATATTAATTTGTACTAATCATAACATTACCAAATTTCAAACACGTTTTACTCAGCTAAACTAAATGGTTAATGTTGAGAAAATGGTGGTAACTTGGATTTCCTCATATATTTGATGGGAGTGTAAAAAAAAAGACGGCTACAAACAGAATAAACAGTAAAGATTCATTTTTAAGAAGCCAGTTGTTATTGCTACTGTTGTTGTTATCATTATTGTTATGTGTATTGATTACAATTACTACTCAATAGACAAAAATATACCCCTTTTGCATTTTAAATTTGGTGATGACCTATATAACGCAGTACAGAACAAGGGACTGTGGGTGCCAGAGGACAACAATAGCAATCCAGCTATTTACAGTGGCAGTGGTATACGTATACACCCAAGAATATTTGTACCAGGATGTCTTTTAACTTAATAAAGATTTGATCAAGAACAATAAGCAGATCGTCATGCTAGAATGCAAACAATGTATATATATATTTAATCTGAGTACAGTAAAAAAAATCTCTCTTTCTCTTTCACTGTAAAAGTAGAAGCACAAATTATTTTATTTAGTGACTATTTAGAAAACATATTGTCTCACTGATCTACACCTAAATTATATGATGGTCTAAGCAAACCCCCCCACTTCTATACAAAATCCAAAGGGATAAAAACAGACTCCTATCCTGTATTTTGACTTGCCTGCTATATTATGATTCAAAGCTTAAACAGCTGAGAGAATACATAGTCTCAGAACACCTATGCAAAATTAAATTTGTAGGTAATTCTGTGAAAGAAAAAGTATCAGGTGTTTTCTGCCCTCTAGTGATATATGTCAATATTATTTCTGCTTCCAAAAGGAAATCTAGACCATTAAACTTTTATTGTAAAGTAAAGCTCTCACCCATAAAATAACTTGGCAAAAAATATTTTAGGACAAATACAGTCTTTGGTTTGTCCAGGCCTCTAGGATTCTGAAGACCTTAATATTAAATGAATTTTAAAAAGCATGAGCTTTGTCTGATTATTACAGTATTGAAAAATAACAATGAGCATAAACAAAGGACCAAGGCTGAATTCAGATGCTATGGACTGATGTGTTATTTTTTACTTATATTCATGAGGACATTGGACAAAGAGTTAAAAGGCAGAATTTAGCCTGAGATGGAAAGATTGTTAGGAATTTAATAAGAAAATTATTTTAAGAAAATGACAGCTCATTGAAGCTAAAAAGTTGCTATAGGAAGTGCCAGTTATAATATAGTTTTTATCTGGAAAGTTTCCCAGGTTCAGAACAGAATTAAGAGTGAAAAAGAACAGTTGCTTCTTAGACTTATCAATAGCCAAATGGTGGAATATTTAGCTAATTCAGAAAGGAGGCTAAAACCTGGATCTCACACATTTTAAATGTTCTTCTTTGAATGACTCCACTTTGTAAAAATTACTTAAATGCTCATTAAGCCAAAAGGTGGGAGCAGGGTGGGGGGGCAAAGAAGGGGAATCATCAATTGCCTGTTTTCAAGGCACTCCACTGGGATATAGGAGTGACACGGGTAAGTTCTTGCTCCAAATAATGCAGAGCAACATCTTAAATGTTGCCTTCATAAATGTGAGCAAGTACCCTATTTACTTTTGTTCTATTAAGAAAGTTTTGAAGGATCTCTTTCTTTCCATTCTGACACATAATAAAAGCATAGTCTGAAAACTCAACATTTTTTGTGATTTTAAAATCTTGCTTTCTAGTTAACCTTTCTTAAATGCAGACATGAAGGTTAAGACAAAATAAAGGGAAATACTTTGAAGTTAGGAATTTTTTATTTATTGTTCCAAGCTCTATTTAGGAAACTGGTTAACTGGTAGAAAGAACTGAGCAGCTACTAAAGGGAATTTTTCCTTCCAGAAGTCGGAGTGTCTAAACATGTTCTAAAACAATGACTGACTCTAGCTCAATAAACCTGGACCAGAAATACTTGTTTTCTGTCTCTTGGGAGACACAGAATAGAATCTATAGGACCCAGGAAATGCTTACTTCTTAGGAATCAACATTTGGTAGTTTCCCCATTACCCTTACATGACGCATGATGCATTTCATCATCGCTGTATCTCATCTTTGCTTATGGAGTTGTCAGCTGTAGATCCCTTCTGAACTTAAAAACCTATGATAAGTCAAGGATCTCTTAAAGGAAATCATGAACATAGTTTTCATCTTCAAAGACATGGCCTAGAACCAAAAATTATGAACTCAGTCTTCTTAGTGCTTTAAAACAAAGCATCCCTTGAAAAACCTTGAATCCTTGTGCCCTGTTCAAGAGGTCCAGTATACATTGTGCTTACTCAGTCCTCTAAATCCTAAAAAGGGAGCCAAAACTCTCTTTTGGTTGATGGATAGACCTCTATCAACTAAATTAAAAAAAAAAAAAAAGAAACATAGTTGAAAACAACTTTTTCTATGTATTGTGTAATGGTTATTACAATATTAAACTGATAGGAAGAAGTTTGTCTATGAAAATGCCCATGGACAAATACCTTACAGAAACACTTCAAAGATTTTAAATATGACTATTTTGTACATATGGATTGTTGAGCTCCCTCCAGATAATTGGAACTGGTATCTTTTCATGATATTTTAAAAAAAATCATATTTAAAAGAGTAAGTAGCTATGTTTCTTTTTTCAAAATGAATCCATTTAAATGAAAGAAAAGAAAACAAAAACGGTAGATAGTTCATACTAATTCTCTTAGGACTGTATCCGCATATTCATTTTCCAGTACATAGTTTTTCTTTGCAGTTGCATTTGCCCCTAGTGTATTCAGTCTCAGAAAAGCAGGGTCAGGAACACTCAATTATCAAATCTCTGGCTGTGAAGCTTCTAAATAAACTGCATCTTTCCTTGAGTGGAATCTCAGCAATAGGGATTTATTTCTATCACAGAAGCCTTGGCAACCTCTAAGTACTTGGGTCAACAAATACTTTGAAACTGTGCCTTGCTTTTATTCATCATGGACTTTCCTTCCCCCTCCCCCACCACCATCCACCTCACTACAGAACCCCTCTGCTCCTGCCAACAAACAAACAAAACAAAAAAACAAAAAAAACTGGGATTGGGCAAGGGTTATGAGATTTTAATCTCCTTATTTTGGTTTCTGACTCTGAGTGGACCTGATTGGTTTCCCTTCTGCATTTCCTTTTACCAGAGGTTCCCTTAGAGACTTTCTTTTCACTACGTAGCCCCAGTATAATGGGGTATTTGTTAGCTTTTGATAATGTGAAAATAATGGCTGAATACTACGAAAGGGATCCTGTAAGAAGGAAGCTGGAGTCAGTGTGGAACTAAGACACAAGATACATTGATTCAGAGGTTATATAATCCAGATACCACTGTTGGTTTAAATTTTTTTTTGCTTCACAATTCCTGTTTTATTCTAACTACTAATGCATGGTTAGCATCTGTGTCAACCTTCAGTCCTTTAATAGAGCATCTCAATTTCTTTCTCAGCAGGAATAGAGAATAAGTTCCTTTTCTTTGAGAAGTCTTACAATCACAATGAATAGAATCAACCTGTGGAGTTTATCAGTCTTGTGTTACAGCTCTACCCAAAGATTAAAGAGCGCCTGCAAATTCATTTTAGGCAACTTGCTGAAAAATGTTTATATAAGATAAAGAAAGAAATCTTTCTTTATGATTCGTGTATAAACCCTTTTCCACAGAGGGAGGTAGCATGTATTAGTGACTTAAAATGATGACATCAGCTCTGTGCTTTCAAGGCTAGTCAATAGATTAATGCATGTTTGCCAATATACCTCATTTTTTAGAGAGTTTAAGACCTTCTGTCATGGCTACATCCATATTATTGATGTCTTGGCCTTCTTAAGCACTCCATTCAAACAACAGGCCTATCACTGCATGTGTTTCAAGGCAAAATCCTGAAAGTCACCCCATTTTAAAATTGGACTAGCAAAGGTATGATTAAACAAATATATTTACTTCACCAAGTCCACACTGCTTTGGTCCCCGATATAAACTTTCCTTCTGATGTGTGGACCAGTAAAACATAGTGATACTGCACAGTCTCTTCAAATGTAGTGGTACTACACAGCCTCTTCAAATAAATAAATAGTTCTATATAGGAATGTAGAGGACAGACAGCAATTAATAACATAAATATTGTCTTGCATAAGCTTAGTATTTTCCACAAGCACTTAGGTAGGCCCTGCCTACTGTCAATACCTTTCTTTGCTTACAAAGACCTACTACTGTATATACCATTGAGACTTATTCTATCCCATCTACTCAGCTTTATTCTATCTAAACCAGGGGTGTCAAACTCGCCTTGGGCCCTGGTCCATATTTGAATTGTGGAGTCTCCTTTCTGGCCAGATCTGTGGAACCAGTGGCATCTGTGGCAGCAAGGGTTTACATTCAGGCAGTGATATCGGTCCACATATGGGTCAACACAGGTTGGGTAGAAGCAGGGTGAGCAAGGTCTATATTTGCAGAGCGCTCACTTGCCCCTGTGCCACCAAAAATCATGTCTATGTTGGCCAAGAGACACCAAATTATGCAGTAGGTCACACCTTCACTTTTCAACTTCTGGTAGGCCATCAGATTACCAGCAGGCTGAATGAAATGGTTCTGGGGGCCAGATATAGCCTGCAGGCCATACAGTTGGTCTAAATAGTGTGATTCTCATCTAAATTCTGTGATTCAATAATGGATGGCAACTTAGGCAGCAGTGACCATGAGATAATTGAATTCAGGATCCTGAGGAAAGTAAGGATGGAGAGCAGCAGAGTAAGGACCCTGGACTTCAGAAAAGCAGACTTCAACTCACTTAGGGAACTCATGGGCAGGGTCCCCTAGGAAGCCAGTCTGAGGGACAGAAGAGTCAAGGAGAGCTGGCTATACTTTAAGGAAGCCTTACTGAGAGTGCTGGAACAAAACATCCCGATGCTCAGGATTACTAATGAGTATGGCAGAAGACAAGCTTGGCTTAGCAGGGAACTCTTCAGTAAACTAAATCACAAAAAGAAAGCTTATAAGAAGTGGAAACTTGGACAAATAAATAGGAAGGAATATAAGAGCATTGATCGGGCATTCAGAGGAGTCAGGAAGGCCAAAGTGCAATTGGATTTGCAGCTAGCAAGGGATGTGAAGGGTAACAAGAAGGGTTTCTACAAGCATGCCAGTAGCAAAAGGAGAATCAGGGAAAGTGTCGGCCCCTTACTGAATGGGGGAGGCAACTTTGTGACAGAGGATGCAGAAAGTGCTCAGTGATTTCTTCACCTCAGTCTTTACAGGCAAGGTCAGCTCCCAAACTACTGCACCAGGCAGCACAGTTTGGGGGGGAGGTGAGCAGCCAACAGTGGGAAAAGAATGGGTTAGGGATTATTTAATAAAAATGGATATAAACAAGTCCATGGGGGCAGATGGGATGCACCTGAGGGTGTTGAGGGAGTTGGCTGATGAGATCATAGAGCCACTGGCCATCATCTTTGAAAACTGATGGTGATCAGAAAAGGTTGCACATGATTAGAAAAGGGCAAACATAGTGCCCATATTTACGAAAGGGTAAAAGGAGGATCCAGGGAACTACAGACCAGTCAGCCTCACCTCAGTCCCCAGAAAAATCGTGGAGTAAACCCTTAAGGAATCCATCTCAAAGCAGTTGGAGAAGAAGAAGGCGATTAGCAGGGACCTTGGTTTTCTCTGATTTAAAAACAAAACAAAAACAAAAACAATTTTCAGATTTAAAAAGTACCCCAAAATCCACATTTTTCCATGATTAAAATTAAACACCACTATATATATATTGACATGGTCTTCCACAACATTCTAGCAGGCAAACTAAGGAAGTATATGTTGGAAGAGTGGACTGTAAAGTGGATAGAAAACTGTCTGGAACATTGTGCTCAGAGGGTAGTAATCAGTCTAGTTTGGAGACGATATTAAGTGAAGTGCCCTGGGGTTGGTCTTGGAGGCAGTTTTGATCAAGATCTTCATCAGTGATGTGGAAGATGGCATAGAGTACATACTCAGTGAGTTTGCAGATGACACCAAGCTGTGCGGAGTAGTAGATATGCTGGAGGGTAGAGCTAGTATCCAGTGACCTAGACAAATTGGAGGATTGGGCCCAAAGAAATCTTAAGAGGTTTAGCAAGGCCAAGTTTAAAGACCTGTACTTAGGATGGAGCAATCCCAGGCACCAGTAGAGCCTGGGGACTGACTGGCTGGGCAGCAGCTCTGCAGAAAAGGACCTAGTGGTTACTGTAGACAATAAGGTGAATATGAGCCAACAGGGTGCCCTTGTTGCAAAGAAGGTTAATGACATACTGGGCTGCATCAGTAGGATTATGGTCAGCAGATCAAGGACTATGATTATTCCTCTCTATTCAGCACTGCTGAGGCCTCATTTGGAGTACTGTGTTCAGTTTTGGGGCCCCCCACTACAGAAAGGATATGGATAAATTGGAGAGGGTTTGGCAGAGGGCAACACAAATGGTGAGGGGGATGGGGCACATGATGTATGTGGAAAGACTGAGAGGACTAGGTTTATTTGGTCTAGAGAAAAAAAAGACTGAGAGGGGATTTAATTGCATCCTTAACAACCTGAAGGAAGGTTCGAAAGAGGATGGAGCTATACTGTTTTCAGTGGTGTCAGGTAACAGAACAAGGAGCAACAGTCTCAAATTGCAGCAAGGGAAGTTTAAGTTAGATATTAGGAAGAATTTTCTCACCAGGAGGGTAGTAAAACACTGGGAAAGGTTACCCAGAGAGATGGTTGAATCTCTATCCTTGGAAGTTTTTAAGATCCAGCTAAACAAAGCTTTGGCTGGGAGGATCTAGTTGGGGAAGGTCCTGCTTTGAGCAGGGTGTTGGACTAGATGACTCCCTGAGGTCCCTTCCAACCCTAATTTTCTATGACTCTATGTTTCTATTCCATACTGTTAAAGTCCCTAAAACATCTATATTGCATATACTTTTTTGGCAAAATACCATCATCTAAATCTTGAAAACAAGTCACAAAAAGTAGCAAGTAGAAGGAGAAAGACCCACTCATATTTTGCATTAACAGTTTTTTCAGGGGCACAAGCATGATGAAGTAGGATCAACTTAAGCTCCAAGTCCACTTCTGCATCTAATCAAATCTAGCTTCTTGTGCCTTCCTGCTATCCAATAGAGCTCATTCTATTTTCCTTAGTGGGCAACCAAAGCAGATTTTGCAACCAACTCTGATTGGCAGGATTAGGATTGTCCTCCAGAAACACAGTCTTCTGATTCCTATAATTGGAGGCACTTACATACCCAGAGTGGGGTAAAAAATATCACTCCTAAACCATAGTCAGGTAACTCAGAATTGGTCACAAGGGCACCCTGTTTGGTCATCTACTAGATGGAAAAAAAAAAATCTGCTCCTCATGTTTCAGGTTATAGATATACAAACAATTTACTATGGATTTCAAAGGTCTGAGCTTTACTGAATAGCAGTAGTTCCTCATTAATGATTTATATGCTTTCACCATATTGTAAATGTAAGCTAAACTATGTAATTTAAAAATAGTCATAGAAATTTTTACCATGGGTTTCAAGTTCTAAATGGCAGCCATGAGTTGGTATAAATGAGATCTGCATTACTTTTGTTATAAAGTCCCCAAATTTGAAGTGACAACACAGAATTCTGGAGATAACAAAACTAGCTAACCTGCATTACTAAAATGCACAAAAACCACTAGCTAGAGAGGCTCTTTCCTGTCCTATTTAACTAAAGGTGAAATTCTTACTCAATTAAAGATGCAGAAATAACACCATCATCTTTAATGTTCTAAGTCAGCATCATGGTTGGATCCAAGATGCCATAAAGGGGAATACAGGGGCAGTGACCTGCACTGCAGAAGTGTCTACACTTTTTGCTCCCACCACTCACACACCTACCAGGGTGGCCAGACCATGCCACATGACTGTTCCTGACCACTGAAGAGGATGTTTTTTTAAGTTTCTCAAACAGATAAAAATCATCCCTTCCTCCTCCCTTCCTTTCCATGGTCAGCTACATGTTACCTCCCTCCCTCTTTCTTTCTTCCTTCCTCCCTTTCCCTTGTTGGCTTCTGTTCTTGTTCTCAACTGACCCAAACATGGAGGTTGGGGATGAGGCTACACCTGTCCTGCTCCAGCCAAGCTGCATATAAAGCCAGGATTGGCTAGAGAAAGAGAAGGCAGAGAATGGATTCCCTTCCCCCATGCCTGCTCCTGGGCTGGCATGAAACAGACCCCAAAGAAAGGACCTTTCTGCTATTGCTGCTGCTATTCCTGGCTGAGCCTGGCTCTACAGGGAGCTTAGATGGACTGAGCAGAGAAAGCTCTGGAGCTCCTCCCTGCCCCTGGACAGCCAAAGACATTTGTAGTGGCAGACAAGGGTGGGGAGAGAAGAGGAGAGGACAGAAGAGAAAATATGCCACTGAGCAAGGAAGGGGAGAGAGGGGCGGATTTTTATTTGCTTCCAGGACTTAAAAAAAAGTCTGATGCTCCTACAGGGTGGTCAACTGAAAATGGGGTGGGCCCATATCAGTGCAGCTCTCCCTGTGGATTCAGCCTGGTCAGGACTGTCTAACTTCTGAGTGGCTTGACATTGCATAGTGCATAGGCTATCTTAGTTCATAGACTGCATGGACGCACTGGCTCCCCAATGTACAGAGTTAATGAGGACTTAAACCCACTTCTGCTAGAGGACAGGAATATAACCTAAGCTTTGCAGGATGCACTACTCTACCCACAGAGGTGGGAGGCAAGAAGTAGAAGCTGGAGTCCAGCAGCAGAAGGAGTTGGGAGTGGGGGAGAGCAATGGTCAGTCAGGAGCCTATGGAACACAAGCTAAACCTTTGCAGGCCACATGCAGATAATGGCTGGTTGTCTGGGCAGTCCTGCTTTAAGTTAAATACTTCTTTGTCACTGAAGAGTTCAGCAATGGGGTATTATGTCATTTTTGTTCTTCCACAGAGTAAGTTCTTTGTTCATTATGCCCAACATTGTCAGCAGCAGCAATCCCTCGACTCAAATATGGTCTCTACCACAGATCGTTGATTGGTCTTGAGGTTACTTAAAATTCCAATCCTTGGAGCACTGATTAAACTGTAGAAGTTGCAGGTCTTTCTGCAGAGGGGTGTAGGCTGCAGGCTGGGATTCTGCTCCATTTCCTTCCTCCGCTCTCTTTTTTGTGTTTCAAGGGCAAGACACCTTACACTGAAATGGGCTGCCACTTGATAGAGGTTCCAACACCATTGGAGTCAGTTGGCAGCCAGTTCTTTCCAGCTCTTGGTGTTGGCATCCATTTTCTTGAGGTAAGCCTTCAATGTGTTCTTGTAGTGGGTTTTATGTGGGTGGTTTTGGCTGCCACAAGATCTTAGGCCATTATGAAGATGAACCATAAGATCTTAAGCTGTTATTGAACAATAATGTTTAGAATCATTACTAGTTTAAAACAGATGTTTGATTAAAATGTAGTTTTTCTAAACACTCTTAAAACTGTTTCTTGCTCTTTTTAAGGATTTAATCAATTCAAAACTCATTGGTTCGAGGTATTAGAACTGGGGTCCAACTGACTGATATCTCATTATTTTGCTAAATAGCATTGTGCTATTTAATTCTTCTTCTAAATCCCAGTAATAAAATTCATACTTTACATGGAAAAATGAAAACTGTAATACTGATTACCTTTTGCCATTAAAAAAGTAGTCAGTTCTCTAGTTTGCTAAGAAAAAAGTGTGTGCTGTAGAATAATGCACCATGGGTAACAGTACATTCTCTTCTTAAAAGAGATAAAAGACAGAAAAAAATTCCCCAAAAGTAGAATAACTACTTTCCATATTCAGCTCCATGATCATATCCATATTCAGTTATCTTTTCATTGTATGGTTGATGAGAAGAGTCATTGTGGAGAAAACAACTCTTCTGAAATTGTTGTGTGGGTAGATGATTACTGTCCACAGCTGTACACATCCGAAGTTTTTACTATTCAATAATTAACTTAATCAGTAAGAGTGATATTTTTCCTCAATATTTAATTTTTTTATTACAATTTAAAGTTGTAAATGAATATGAACCAAATGTAATAATGCATTCTTTTGGAATTAAACCAAAAAACTGAATTATATTTTAGTGCTGGAGCTGAAAGGCTGGCATCTAGCATGAAGTTCATGAAAAGGGTATGAACCTTAACTGGCTTAGCCAAAACATTTGATATATCTCTGACATTTCCAGACATTTTTCCCCCTTTAAACTTGACAGTTTTGTCCAGTTTTCACATGCTAACCATGGTACATTATTATTCTACAGTGGGTGTGTCTACACATGCATTAAACTACTCATGAGTAAACAATCCCAGGCAGGCATCTACATGTGTAAAGAAGTGGGAATAGATTTGCTGCTAATGGCAGCAAACTGCTGTCACGTCCTGGGGCATTGCAATGGGCCCCTGCCGCCACCATGGGGAGCTCTAGCCTCCCCCCATGTGCTAGCCCAGGGGCTGGCAAGGATCACCAAGCCAGAAGATAGCTGTTTCCTGGCCAGGGCTGGGACATTGGTCTCTGCCTTCCCCCCCCCCCCCGCCCCGGGGCTGCCTGCTGCCAGGGCGAGGACAATGATCCCCTTCCCTGCAGGAAGGAGCTCCCAGCCCCAGCTCCCTGATTTCAGCAGGGGACTTGGAAAGAGCTTAAGAGAGGGGCAAGTCCCAGCCCCCTTCCTCAATCTACCAGTGGGACAGATAGCAGTGAGCCCCTGGCTAGGCAGGGATTCACCATCCAGTCAGGGGATTCTTACTAGCTTCCCCACCAGTGGATTGGGGCATGGAACTGGTACCTGCCTCTGACCAGGACAATTCTCAATCCCTCTCCATGATTGTGGTGTTGCGGATGGAGACCCTGCTCAGCTTTGCAATCATGAAGCTGGGTTGGGAACAGGCTATGGAGTGTGTTCCCAGCTCAGTTGTGTGAGCGTGGAGCTGGGTAGGAAACAGACTGGGGAATTTGTTTCCTGTTCAGCTCCATAAGCTCAGATATGGGTGGGAAACAGACTCGATCCTTATCATCATTATCATCCTTGCATTTGCAGGTAGCAAATTTACTTATGATTAGCAAGGTTTACTGCATAGTAAGCATGTGTACGTTTAGCTGCTCATGCTTACTGCTCAGTAAACTATGTTACTTTGCAGTAAAGTGTCTTGTGTAGATGCACCCAGTGGGCACATCTATACATGCTCATTTCCTGTGCAGTAACTGATAGTACTGCAGAAGATGGGCACACATCTACACATGCATGCCCCTATTGTGCAGTTAATATGGCAATTTATGATGACTTGAGCCTGATTAGTTACTGCACAGTAACACATGTGTAAACCCCTTACTGTGCAGTAACACTGTATGTGTGAACTGATTTGGGACTAACTTTAGTCCCAAGTCAGTCCATATGCAGCATTACTGCACTTTAATTCCTGCACATGTAGATGCCAGCCTATTTCCATTTACTGCATAATAACTTCCTGAGCAGTAAATTTAAGCCAGCATAAATGCACGTGTAGACATGCCCACTATGTACTTTTTTCTTCACAAACTCCCAAACTGATTACAAGCAAACATGGAAAAATGGGATGGGGAAGTTAATATTATTCCAGGTATCAGTTATGTATTTAATTTTGTGACTTGACATGATTCCACAATTTTGAAACAAGAAAAATCTTCATAAACAATAACTAATCTGAAGTTTCTAGTACAACAATCTGAACAGCAAGGAAAAAATAACAATTTACTCAAAAACCTCTATGCAAATTAATACTAAATCTTCTGTCATCATATAATTTAGGATAAGTATTCCACTGAGAAATGGAAGACAATATTACAGTATAATAAGATAAAAGCATCTTCATTTTTTTCTCCCGCTATACATGAGTCACAGACAAATGATAGATAAATTCAGAGTGACAGAGTGTTTCCATGTATTTAATAACTGGGAAAAATAAACACACACGCAGAAAAAAAACATTTTGATTCTACTTATTTGGATGTGTAATAAATGTGTATTTTCAAAGACAGGTGGTCCTTGGCTCTAGATGTCTTTGTCAAAAATTCACAGGGCTCATAAAAACAGAATTCTCCACGCAGGTTCCAAAATGGCTAGCCTCCAGCATTCAAACATCAGAAGGTAGGCTGCAAAAATCATGAGGCTGACTTAAAAAATGCGAGATGTTGTTCAACTCATGTTAAAATTGTTTGAGATTTGTTATGTTTTTTCCTTTAGGTTTCTCATCCTTTTTAAAAGATTTTTTGAGGGCAGCTACAAGGACTTTCACTTTTAAAGTGAATATTGATAGTCTCACATAATGATATGATTCCAGAAGCTGAAAATTCAAAAACAGAATCAAACACTGAAAGGAAAAAATGGAAAAGGTGTCTTCAGTAAGGGCATGTAGAGAAGTGATATCTTGCAAATGCACAGAAACAGAATATATTAATCTTGTCTTGTACTCTGTTCTGTCCCCAAACATTTGCTACTGGTCCCAAGCTAAAGTTAAAGTTACCTAACTCTATAGTTCATGTTTAACCTTTGGAAATTGGGCATACAATTGCACATAACTAACTTTGAAAATCATACTCAAAGCCAGACTGTTTAATTTTTCACTCACATTGAGAAGCACTTGTATACATGAATAGTCCCACTGTGAGATTATCCATGTAAGTACTCCATAACATGAGCAAATGTTAAATTTACACAGGAAAAATTAAGATATTTCTTCAGCTGTTGTTCTTTACCTGGCAAACCCTTTGAATTTTGTTTCCAACTCTCTGTAATTTAATTTCAACAAAACTCTCTCTAGACCATCATGGAATATTGGGAAAGATAATTTATGCCCTCAAATACACATGTGCAATGGGCACTGTGTGTTTGTCTCTAATGACAGAATTATAGACTATTTTTTCTCCTTGCCAAGTACTTTTTTTCTTTTTACAAGTTGAAAATTTCACTAAATATACCTTTAAATACGAACATATATACTTGATCTCCCCCAAAATTACACGTGTTTCCAAAATATGACAGATAACAGGAGCTTGGGGAATTCTTTACTGATTCTATCAAAAAGCATGAGCCTTGTTGTTACTTAAAAAAAACATTTTAAACCATTTCTTCACTTAGTCATTATTCTCTTTTTTCCTTCCTCTCTCATTTGTCACTCCCCTACTTTCAGTTCTTCCCCAAACAACATTTATTTGCATGTATTTGCATCCATTCATACACTAATTAAAACATACTTATTGCTTGTTACAAATTCCAGGCCTTTGGTAGTAGAGTTTTGCTTTCACTCAACTATCTCAGTCTCACAGTCCCACTTCTGACTCTCATAGTGCTGCTCTATTCCTAACTCTTACTAAGTGAAAGCCAAGGGTAGTGGACCTATTAAATAGGCCTACTATATATACACATTTTAAAATAGATTTATAGTCCCATTCTTCTCCCTGCCAACACACACACAGAAGCCTGCTGCTGCCACTCAGAAGCCTTAAAGGAAAAAAAGAGACAAGTAACTCAACTGCTGAAGGTAAAAAGTCTTTCTTCAGAGACCAAGGTGTCTATATGAAGGGAGGACTAAGGATGAAAGGAAGGGAGGAATTGTAAGTCACCCACTTCTTTCAGAAATAATGGGGGGAAAGGAGGAAGAAAGGAGTTGGTGGATCAGGAACTAATTAAGAATATAGCCACCTAAAAAAGTGTGTATTCTGTAACTTGAATCAGACAGGGTAGCATGGGTGTCATGTAGGCAATAGCTGATGAATAAGTATATTTAAGCAATATGCAAAATAAAATTTGTCTATGAAAAGCCATCTTTTTTTTCTTTTTAAGAGTCATGATGTCCTTTGTCCCCATCGTTGGATAGCATTAATTAGGGGTTTCTGAGCTCTCCCATATAAACTCAACTCCAAATTTAAAAAATCATTCTTTTCAAACATTTAATGGATGTGAAACATGTCTCCTGATGATACTGGGTTTGTAATAGCAGAACAGGACACAGCTGGCAAGTTGGAACATCTAATGAGCTAAGAGTCCTATGTAACTCACCACCTAATCTTTCATCAATGCAGCTATAGTGAAACAGACATGTCTGCTTCAGTACATTTCAGATTACAGACTACTTCTCTGTATGTGTTTCAGAGTAAGTGTGGAATTGCACTTTATGAGAATGATGCACCAAAGAGGATCATCTGCTGCACAATATTTTCTGAGTATTTTTGAAGCAAAACACATTTAACAGTGACATCTAATGCAACAGCTCTGCAATGCTATATTAATTATTTCTAGCCTGTGCTTATGAGCGTGCTTCTGTTAGACCCCGACTCCATGCGGCGCCCAACGACTAGGGAGATGAAGATCCAATTGCTCATGGATCCTGTTACTCATTAGCCAGAGCAAGCAGGTAGCAAACACCAGCACACATTGCTTGCAACAGCTTTATTCAGAATGGAGACAGATTTTGGCAAGCTCCCTCACTGACACGCAGCCTGTGAAACCAGGGGAGCAGCATGGAACATTAGTTCTGTTTACATTTTATACACTTTGGTTCATACTCATTAACATTCACTCCACCTTCATCCCTCCTTTTGTTCCACCCATTTCTCCTCCCATCTCAAGCTCTGCCTCTGTTTACTGCTTACTTCATTAGCATGGAATTGCCTATGCATTTCATTCATTTACCTGCCTCTTTGCTAAGAGTGCATGCCTAAGACTTTGACCCTGTCTTCTCCTGGTCAGTTGTGGTTTCTTGCTGGTTCTTTCTGCTTTCTTGCTGACTTTGGCACCATCTCCAAGGCTGTGCTTCTGCTTTATCCCCTAATGATAGCCATTGGTCTGTACCCAATTTTAGAACACATCATGCACTTTGCACCCTATCCTTTTGTTAGGAATCCACTTGCTTAAGCATTTGCAAAGTTAGTTACTTTTAATATATCATCCTGCCTTGTGACTAGCAGCTTTTGCTGAGACATGGGAAAAATCCTTTATTCAGCTGCACACACAGTGCTTCCCAAGATCCAAATATTGTCACCCTAAGAGCTTCCTCAGCTTGCATTAACTGACCTAAGAATAACACTCTCCTCTTCAGTGTGTTGTCCAGTCATCTCCCCCCAGACCTGCCCGGTCTGGCAGCATGAGGGCTGTAAAGCTCTGGGGGTGTTCCTTGGCCCATCAATCTTCCCAGCCCAGAATTTGGATGGCCTCGGCGAGGAGGTGGAAGCATGCCTGTGGCGGTGGCACTGGCGCTTGCCCAACCTCTCCTACCATGGGCAGCTCCTCATTGTGAACATTTTGGCAGCTGCAATATTATGGCACCAGTGTGCCATGTTGGAACCCCCACCATATTTACTCGAACAGTTTCAAAGACTGCTGGTGGACTTTCTCTGGGATGGATGCCATTGGCTCCTCCAGGCTGTTCTCTATCTGTCTATGGCTAAGGGAAGCCAGGGTTTGGTTAACCTGGTATGTTGAGTGGCTGCTTTCCACCTGCAGGCTCTCCAGAGACTCCTTTATTTTGAAGACCACCCTCCCTGGCAGCAGCTGGCCTGTGTATTTCTGCACCAGGTAGGAAACCTTGGGTTTGACTGAGAGAACTATTTCTCCTGGATCCTGCCCTCCTGAACTGGGGCACCCTCCTGCCCTTCTACTGCAGCTTGGCATGGGCCTGGTGGGCTGCTATCCACCTCCAACCCTGGGCCAGCCATCTGCAATTTCCACAGTTGCTGCAGGAGCCATTTGTCTACAACCTGGCCCTGCAGCACAGGTTTTTGAGCATCTGCATCTCAAGTAGGTCCAAGGAGGTGATCCTCCCCCTCTACGTGACACTGGTCAGGCCACAGCTGGAGTACTGTGTCCAGTTCTGGGCACCCCACTTCAAGAGGGATGTGAACAACATTGAGAGGGTCTAGAGGAGGGCCACCCACATGATCCAGGGACAGCAGGGCAGACCCTACAATGAGAGGCTACAGGACCTGAACCTGTTCAGCCTTCACAAGAGAAGGCTGAGGGGGGACCTGGTGACCATCTATAAACTCACTAGGGGGGACCAGAAGGGTTTGGGGGAGACCTTGTTTCCCCTAGCGCCCCCTGGTATAATACGGAATAACGGCCACAAGTTGTTGGAAAGTAGGTTTAGATTAGACATCTGTAAGAACTACTTCACAGTAAGGGTGGCTAGGATCTGGAACTAACTTCCAAGGGAAGTGGTGCTGACTCCTACCCTGGGGGTCTTTAAGAAGCGGCTTGATGCTTACCTGACTGGGGTCAATTGAGCCCAGTTTCCCTCCTGCCCAGTCAGGGGATCAGACTTGAAGATCTACAAGGTCCTTTCCAACCCTACTTCTATGATTCTATGATGATTCTATGATTCTATGACATGGAGGCGGCACCTAGTGGCACTGGCACTCACACCAGCTCGCCCTGTGTGGCCCACGCTTTACAAGCTACCCATTGCCAAATGGACTGGCAACCTCTAGTGGCAGTTGCTGCATGGGATACTGGCCACCAGCACTCTTGTTCACCACATGGACCTGACTGCATTAGCAGCCTATCCCTTTTGCCCAGGGGAGGTAGACGAGGATTTATTTCATGCCTTCCTTGGGTGCTCTCGGCTGCCACCACTCTTTGGTGCCCTTGGCACCTTGTTTGAAGCACTATACTTGGACCTCATGGAGATCACCTATTTGTTTTCTTTCCCATACCAGGCGGCAGAGGCGGGTGTCATCTGCCTGGCCAACTTTTTGCTTGATAAGGCTAAGATGGTCATCCTCAAGAGCTATAGGAACCGACTCACTGGGGTTGGCTCTGATGATACCCTGAGACTCTTTCAATTCCTTGTCCGGGCATGCCTGACACTGGAATTTGAAAGTGTGGTCCTCCAGAAGACAGTACCCACCTTCCAGGCATGTTGGGCCATTCAGGGGGTACTCCTCAGTGTTGAGGGCATCCGTTTAGTCCTCACGCTGTGATACTGCTCACCCCTTCCAGGGGTCAGAGTGGGTTGTTGTTGTACTACCTGGGTCTTTTTTTAAACTGTGAGGAAAGAGTCATGGGCCATAGCTGTAGGCTCTGTCTGTTGTACCTGGGCCCCTGCATGTGCAGTGTTTTATTTTTTTGTTGGATTGTTTCCCCTTTTTCTGTTAATAAACCTTTATAAAGTCAAAGAGTATTTATTTAATTCTTGTACAATGCTTCAAATAGAAGAAAGAAGTTCTTGGCCTTTGCAAATAACAGGCACCAGTAATTTACAATTCCAGAAATATACATGCATAGGAGATTATACTTATGTGTTATAAGACAGTGAATTGTTTGAAATTAATTTTAGTTTTGGTAACCTTCTTTCTATATTTATTCTAATCCCCACAATGTTTTAAATATTGTATCTTTTCTGTATGTTCCTTTGACTGCCTTCTATGACAATGATGTGTATCTCATGATTTACTTGTTGGATGGGCTTCACTAGTTATAACTAACATTATAGAAACAGACATTTTTCAGAGATTTTTTTTTTAATCAACACACAAATCATGTGTTGTAAAGTCTCGGTTTTCATTTTTTTTACTCTGCATTATGCCACAAAATGTAATATTTTGAATTTAACTCAAGACAAAGTAAGACTTTCAAAATGCAGTTTTGATTCTGTCTGCTGAGTGAGAGCATGGATTCATTCTTTGAATTTAAAAACAAATACAATTTTTGAAGGGCACATTTTAGGCTAAAGTTAATATTTATTCTTTGTTATATGCTATAACTTAGGAGTCCAGTTATGGACCAGTTATATTAAAACACAAGAAAAAGGACAGTTTCAGCCCCCCAAAAAATCACAAAAGTACCTTAATAAATAAATTAAACAACTAGAAAGAACTGTACATAATTTGAAAATTGGATTGAGTCTACGTGTGATGTCTAAGAAACAGAATATATCTTGAAATTTTAAATCAAAATCAAAAACACAATTCAGAAAAAGATATATACTGAAAATCAGAAACCCTATTTCTATAATTTCTTAATTTTGGAGACTTTTGTATTCTAAATATGGTATAAATCAGGTGGACAGAGCTCCTTTCAGGGATGCATTGAAATCCTTTCAGGGGCATCAATCCTTTCATTGCTTATGTAGAAGATTGGCACTGCTAAGTATACAAACATAATTTGAAAGATGAACTCAGAAGTTTCAAATAGGAATTCATAGTATTTAAATATTCTTACCTGTTGTGATCTTTCTGAGTTTTTAAAAATAAAATCATTGCTTTATTATTTTCATTCAGCCAAGAACAAATGAAAACTATAAACTGACATTTTCTGAGGGGTACATTGAGTCTAAAAAGGTTTAGTAATACTGGTTTAGATTATATCGGTTCTTCTATTCTCTAATTAATATTTGCTAAAGATTTCTTCCCTGATCACCTCTGCTTTTGTGAGTTGTGAGTGATGGACAAAATCCCCAGCATAAGTATGTGGGGGCTGATGAACTAAAAAAAATAAATAAATACAAACTCAAAGCATATTCTAGGTCTGGTATTGATATCAGGTTATAGATGGATAGGGGGAAAAGCTAAAGACATTAACAAGTACACTTTTAAAGGATCTTTTTAATCCCTTTTTAAGGCTATTAATAAGGCCATAATAATTTTAAGGCCATTTTAAGGCCATAATATCCATTTTTAAGGATATTAATACCTATTTTGGCTAACAAGTCTTGTCAGAATATTGCACTATATGTTAGATTATTCTTCTTGAAAATTGACCTTTTTAGGAACATTAGGGTTTTTTTTGTCTAACTTTACCCAAATACATAATTGGTCCAGTAAAAAATATAACCCACAGAAATTCTTGCCTGTCACACTGCTAGACCCAATCATAATGAGCAGAGCTATTAAGTGTAAAGGCAAAGATAACTGGTAGAATTTTTAAGAGGGGTAGGATTTATAGTTGAGGATTTACCTTCTTCTTTTTTCTCACTTTTTACTCAAAGCTGGGGAAGCAAGAGAAGACAGGGGAGGTGATAATCAGGGATCCTAGCTTTCTCTGATAAAAAAAAAAAAAAATCTCCCCAATTTTGGATTAAAAAAAGGACTCCAAAATCTACATTTGTTGTGATTAAAATGAAACTCCACTAATATATATATATATTAGTGGAGTTTCATTCTAATTAAGGACAAATGTGGATTTGGGGTTACTTTTTTAAATCTGATTTTTTTTTTTAATCAGAGAAGCCCAGGATCCCTAGTGGTAATTACTTTTTAATACAACATATAACATCTATCTAGAAAGTAATGAATATTGTTATGGGGGCATTAGCATAGTGAAACATAAATACTGCAGAGCACTAAAAGCAAAATAAAGATTGATTTTTGATCCTTCTACAGAAATGAACTAAGACAACTGAGACTTTCCTCTTTATTAAAGGAAGATCACTATGAATTCATTAGAAGTTGATTATCCTTAAATTAGACATTTATAATTCTTTAGCATTTTTCATTGGGATATTGCATTTTGATTTACAAAAACTTGACATTTCAAACTGTCAAAAGAATGGTGTAGCTCCATGTTACCTGCTACTGAAGAATTAGACAGTGGTGTAGCCACAAACATAGTTCTTCAAAAGTCAGAAACTGTGTCTCTGTCTGTAATTTTACCTTCTCCATTATTTTCAACAATGACATTTACTCCACATTAGCAGATTCAAGCTGTTTGTAAAATGTATACAACATTCCATAAATACCACACACACACACACACACACACACACACACACACACTCACACACACACACACACACACACACACACACACACACACACACACACAGAAAATGGATTTAAAAGGCTCTTCTAGGGATGCAGCTCTTTGGTAATGGAGCTGAAGTAGTTATCCAACACATATTCCAATTAAAAGAATATTTATGTTCTTGCACATGAACATTTTGTACAGCGTGACTTAAATATTTGCTACTGGTGTGTTTCCTTAAGATACTGTTGTAAACAAAAAAATATGGCTTTACTATAGAGTCAATATCAGATTGCCTAAAACACAGGCCCATTTTCCCTCTGTAGACGGAGATGCCTGCCAGTGTCTGTATAATGCTCTTAGATAGCCAGATTTCTGCTCATGCTCATGTCCCAAGGGAAAGCAGACAAATCACTTAGCATCCAAGTCAGTCATGTTCCTGCAAGCAGAATTTTCCAAGCCAGCCCACCTCCCATACCTCCTTCACATTGCGAATTATTTATGCTACACCTGAGGCTCATTCCTGCCAGTCCTGGACCCCTCAAGGCATCCCTCAAGCTTTTCCAGGTTTCTTCACCTCATCAATATGACTGACTCTCTTTCCTTTCAGAGTCTGCTATTGCTGCTGGGCTCCTTTTCTCTCCCATTAGGTCACTACTGCCCAATGATTCATTCTGCTATGAATCTTCTAAAGAAAGTGCTGTATAGCAGTACCACTGAGGGAGGGGGAAACAGCACAGGTCAATGCATATGTGTTCAGCTACAGGTACAGGTAGGCAGCAGGGGTCTTGATTCATCCCCTAATTATGTACAGGTAGGAGGCAGTTATTGACAGCATCCTTGCAGAACTTCATGAGCTGCCTAAAAATTCAACCATAAGCTATGAATGTAGACATCTGTTCAAGTTCTAAAAGCTAAGAAGTCGGGTAATTGGCTTATAATGATATATTTAAAAACAAGATTACATTGGGACCTTTGATTGCTCCCCCCTCCCATCTTGAAAAAAAACCAACATTTGTTTTTAAGGTTAAAAATGCACATACACAAATCTAAGCCTGCCTGTATGTATTGTCAAAGCATGGGGAGCTGCAATCTCTCTATCCTAACTCCCTATCTTTCACTTTCTTGCCTCCCTCTGGGCGTACAATGTCCCCTGCCACTGTAACAGTTCTAATATGTATCCTATTCCATACCCTTTCCTACCCTGACAAGCATTCCCTTTTCTCTACTCCCTTTTCTAGGTCCCCTACATTTTCCCTCCATACATGTTACCTACTCCCTTTTCTGCCTTTACTTTTGTTTCCTGTATTTTTCTATTCCCTTACTTCTTCTCTGCTTTTTGGGGAATAAGGATGGCCATCTGGTGTAGGAACAACTTGAGGCTTTAGTCTTATTGAAAACAAAGGGGGAAATCTGATATTTATTATTAGTAGAGGCAAAAGGGTTTGTTTCTTTTTCTTTTTTCTTTTTTTCTTTTATGAGACTGTCCTAGCTGCCCAGGAAATTAATGTACAGCTTAAATGGCAAATCCCCCTATCCTCTTACCCCAATCATCTAAGATTGTGGGAGCTTTGTAAGGGTTACCAGAGGTAAAATGAAATCCCTTTAAGAAATGCACTTTCTTCCCCACCTCCCCACTTTCAGGAGTGCTTAGCCTCAGCATGGGTTCCAGGAGAAGGGTTCCTTGATTTATTGGTTGGGCAGGTAGGTGTAGCATTAGTTTATTGGCTTTCACACATCCAAGATGACTGAAGCTCCTCAACCTTTGAAATCATAAGGATTCCATTTGGGGGCCTTGCTTGAAACATCATACTAGTAAGCTTTCTTGGAGCTTCTTTTGTTGCTAGACTGGCCTGGGTAGGGTAATTTTTTGCCCCACACATTTTGCTTCACAGTTCATAGAAACAGTTGGTAGGTTAAGTTGTAAAATATGCCACTTCACAACTTGACTAATAGCAGTTTTCAGATAACCCAGAATGGGAAGTGGATCAGGGGACATCTAACAAAGATGTTAAATTACAATATTAGTGTTTCTAATATCTGTTATAGGGGAAAAATAGGGGTCTTGAAAGGCTGCATTAGTGATGTAGTTCTTTGGTAACAGGGCTGAAGTAATTAACTTCTTCCTTATTGTCATGAAAGACAAAGGTGGTAATGATGATCCAAGTTTCAAGGACCTTGTTAGAAGGATGGACAGAAGACTCAAAGTACCTCAAAGACTCAAACCAGCTTTGAAGTGTGCAGGGTCAGGGACTCATGACAAGCTTATACTAGGTGACATGGACTACAGATATAAGGATGTTCCTCACTAGATTAATTATTGCTAGGTAGCAAGTTGTATTCCTGAATAAACCTTGATTTAGCTGAACCAATTGCCTTATGTCTGGTAGTTACTTCTATGATACCAAGGAATAATATCTTTGATAGGAGAATTGGCTATAGCATTATTTCCTGATGTACAGAGCAAACACCTGCAAAGTATGAATATCTAGCTGGGTACAGAAGTAAGATGGAAACACAGAATATACTGGATATCATTTTTGTTTCAATATTCTATCTCTAACAGTAGCCCAAAATCAATGCTTCAGAGGAGGGTATAAAAACCCCTCAACAGTCATATGCAGATTGTCCTATCAAGGAATGTCCCCTTTCTAAATATCATGTAATTTAAACCCTCATTCAGTGCCGTAACAAGGACATTTGGCACCCGGGACAAGCTGACAGCAACAGTCCACTCTCACCCCATGCACAGATCAAGGGGACACATGGTCCTCCCCATGTTTGCCCGGGGGTGCATGCAGTGGTGGGAACTGCCCAACCAGGCAAGCTGCTTGTGGCTCTGTCCTGTGCTCCGTCCCAGCTAGGCAGTACTTGTCCCAGTCCCAACCCCCCTCCTCCCTCACCAGGGGGACCTCAATTTGCCCTCCCCACACCCCTTTCCTCCCCCAGCCCCTTCCCCCCCACAACAGACTCACCAGCTGGACAGTGGTCTCCAAGCTGCCAGGCTGGCCGCATGCATGCTGTGGCTGTGTGCATGCACCCAGGATTTATTGGTCACAACAGCCAATTTTTTTCAAAATATTTATAACAAAATACCCACTCATGACTTGCCTGTTTACACCCCATTGCTTTGGGGCCCAGGTTGGTTGCCTTGCCTGCCCCCCCCCCCCTTGTTATGGTACTGCCATCATTTACAGATATAACCAATATAGATTAGCTTCCATGTACCATAGATTAAGAACTGTAGTGAACATACAGAAAACTCCTGCACTCTTTATTCTCTCCTGCAGTATGTTATTTGTATATCCATAACCTAAGTCATTTGTATATCTGGACCTTCATCCCTAACTTCCGTAGGAACACTTGAGCATATGTCATATTGGCAGGCCAGTAGGGGATGCTCCTGTGCTGAGCCACCCACCTCACTGTGCCCAACCACCTTCCAGGCTCTGAGTGCCTTCCTGGGGGCACCTCACGCCTGGCCAACCCCCTTCCTGAAGCACACCCACTAGCCTGGGGGTAATGCCACCATCGCCCAGGGTCTGGGCTGATCTTAGCCCTGTGCCCCCTGGAAAATACAGGCCTAGTAGTCCTTGAGGGTACTCAACCCACTTCAAGAACTTGGGGTGCTTCCCTTAGTCTGAAGCACAAATAGTGGTTTCCCTTAGTCAGCCAATCCAAGGGGACCCCAAAGCATAATCTAGTCCCTCTCCCAATACGTTTCTCATTCTAGGCACAAAGGAGAAATGTATTGGTTACAAGGAGTAGGTTTAGAATAGGGTACAGGGTAAAACAATCCCATAGAGCAAACAGGGTGGATGGGTAGCCTTTGATCACACATCTGAGTTACTGCAAACTATATATCTAGTTACATATCAGGTAGCTTACTCATAAGTATCATCCAGAGGCAGGTGGAAATTCCCTCTGGAGGCAGGCAGTTCATTGATCATGAGTTTCAAGAGAGAACAAGTTTCAGATGGTCCAGCTTCTAAGTTTTCATCATGGCTACTGCCCCTCCTCCTGGGCAGTCCTTAACTTCTATAGATTTTATGACCTCGTTTACCTGTTCCAATGGAGGCCAGCACCTGTTGGCTGCCAGCCAACCAATTTGCAATGCATCACTGGTTGCCAGTTCGACTGGTATTGCTTAGAACAATAGGGAGCCTAACCCCCTCACCCAGGTATGTGATGTCAGCCACATAGGCAGAGGGAGCAAGCTGCTTTTAGAAATAACCAAATCTTTTAAAATTGATCCTCTCATATCTTTGTAAAACTTCAAAGACTTTGGCGATCTCATTTTCATGAGAAACTGCTGCATGGTAAATGTGAATAACTTTTAGATACAAATACAACCTATATTAATCTTAGAACCAGTAATAACAACTTTTTGTGAGGTTCTGAAATATTCTGATTGGAAATGAAGTGAAATCTAAAAGTTGTATTTTGGGACAAGTATAAGTAGTGCATGAAAGAGATGGCCAAAGTGTCCCCAGATAAAAATATATAATGATAATTAAATTAGATAACCTGGAGATGACATTTTAGACCTTTATTTTTCCTGTCCCCTCCAAAATGGAGAAACTTATTCTAAGTTAGGATTAAGAGGTATGAACACTTGGTTGTTTTTATGTATTACCGGTACATAGCACAGATAGTCTTTCAAGTGTTCTACAAATAATTCCAGAACTCTGCAATGAAGAGTCTAATATTTGAATAATTTAATAGGGCTGAGTGAAACAGCATCATTTTGATTTGACTTCCATTTTGATGTTTTGACAGAGCAGTGTTTTGTTCGAGTTTTGTTTAGTTTCGAAAGCACCATTTCATTTTGTTTTGTTGAACTGTTTTGCTGTGTTGATGCTGTTTCAGTGTTTCAATGTTTCACCCACCCAGTGCCAGGAAGATCAGTGCAGTTGCTGGCCCCAGGTGGCAGTACCAGATTCCTGTCATCTGGGAGGCAGATCAGGACCTCCCACATGCCCAGGAGCAGTTTGGCACAGCCCCCACAGCCATCCCAGGGGTGCAGGTGGCCCCAGTCTGCCTGCCATTTGACAGGAGGCTGGTGCTGCTGGCTGAAGCCAGCAGCAGCACCAATCTTCCTGGCATGGGCTGCACCCAGCTGACAACACCAGACTTCTATGACCAGGTTATGAAATGCCTGGACACAGGAGAAGGGGTGGATGTCGTATACTTAGACTTCAGGAAGGCCTTTGATACGGTATCCCACCCCATACTGGTGAACAAGTTAAGAGGCTGTGACTTGGATGACTACACAGTCCGGTGGGTGGCGAATTGGCTGGAAGGTCACACCCAGAGAGTCGTGGTGGATGGGTCGGTTTCGACCTGGAAGGGTGTGGGCAGTGGGGTCCCTCAGGGCTCAGTCCTTGGACCGATACTCTTTAATGTCTTCATCAGTGACTTGGACGAGGGAGTGGAGTGAAATTAACTCTGTCCAAATTTGCAGATGACACAAAGCTATGGGGAGAAGTGGACATGCCGGGGGGCAGGGAACAGCTGCAAGCAGACCTGGACAGGTTAGACAAGTGGGCAGAAAACAACAGAATGCAATTCAACAAGGAGAAATGCAAAGTGCTGCACCTAGGGAGGAAAAATGTCCAGCACACCTACAGCCTAGGGAATGACCTGCTGGGTGGCATGGAAGTGGAAAGGCGTCTTGGAGTCCTAGTGGACTCCAAGATGAACATGAGTCTGCAGTGTGACGAAGCCATCAGAAAAGCCAATGGCACTTTATCGTGCATCAGCAGATGCATAACAAATAGATCCAAGGAGGTGATACTTCCCTGCCTATGCAGGGGGTCGGACTCGATGATCCCTTGCATTCAGTGTGGGCACCCAATATGCCTTCTGGATTGCAGAAGGCTGGTGCTGCTACCTGGGACAAATTAGCTCATGCAGGGACTTGCCCCTGCCCCGGGATTGGGGTTGGGGTAGGTCCTCTCACGAGCTGATTTGCCCCAACCCTGCAACCTCCTTAAGCCAGCTGTGGTGCAGGGCCTGGGGCATATCAGCTCATGCAGGGACCAGCTGCCCCAATCCCAGGGCAGGGGAGGGTCCCCACAGGAGCTGATTTGCCCTAAACCCCGCACTGTCCTTGAGCCAGCTCCTGTGATCTGGGAGGCAGATTGGCATCCTGCACCCGCGGGAGCAATCTGGCACAGCCCCTCCAGCCTTTTCAGGGCTGTGGGTGGGCCCCATCTACCTGCCAGATGACCAGAGGCTGATGTTGCCAGCTGGAGCCAGTGGCAGCACTGATCTTCCCCATCCCAGGTGTCAGGAACAGCCTCCAGTGATCCAGCAGGCCTATCAGCCCCCCCCCCCACCCACCCCCACATGCCTGGGATGGCTACAGAGCTCTCCTGACTTCTCCTGAGGGTGTGGGGACCCCGATCTGCACAGTCCATGCCAGGAAGATCGGTGCTGCTGCTGGTCCCAGCCAGCAGCACCAGCCTCCTGTCATCTGGCAGGCAAATAGAGGCTGCCCACACCCCTGGATGGGCTGCTGGGGCTGTGCCAGACTGCTCCCAGGTGTGTAGGCCCCCAATCTGCCTGCTGGATGACAGGAGGCTGGTGCTGCCAGCTGGGGTCAGTGGCATCATTGATCTTCCTGGTGCTGGGTGCAGGCTGTGCCCAGCACCAGTCCCAGCAGACAGCAGAAGCCTCCTGTCATCTGGCAAGCAGATCGGGCGTCCACACAGTATGGCACAGTCCCACAGCCATCCTGGGGCTGCAGGTGGGCCCAGATCTGCTTGCTGTATGAAAGGAGGCTGCTGCTGCTGGCTAGGACTGGCGCTGAAGCCAGTAAACCTGGCTTCACATTTCAAAACTTTTTAAGTGTTTTGAGTGCCCTTGTTTTATCTCAAAGCTGTTTTGAAGGCTTTTGTTTTATTTCAATTTCACTGTTTTGAGCTCAAAATGCATCAAAACATCTTTGAAGTGCAACTTTGGGTGAACTTTCACACAGCCCTTTAATTTAATCCCAGGATTCAATTCTTAATTTGTCTTTTATTCTGATATATTTTGTGGATTTGGGAGAGCCTGTTGGTTTCACTGGCTCAGAAAAGATGGCTACTTACAATTCTTAAATAATGTATAGGCCTCAAGTAAAGATTAATTAGTTAATAAAGGACTTCTAAAGTGCTAAAGTAATATTATAGGCATAGGGATTTCTAGGTGTTTTTTGGAATTTAGGCTAAGCTAAATCTTTTGATATTTGATTGTCACTATTATGTGATGATAACTTTGTGTTATTCACCTAAATTGAGAGATTGCATCTTAAAGGTAAATGCTCAGGAAACATATATACCAAGTTAATGCATATACAATAGTATGTGAAAACAATAAATCAAGAGAAGCTTAAGAATACATTGCACTTGACGTATGACTCATTGAAGAACTCAAAATGTATATTTCCCCTCCAAATGGCATTGTATCTTATCACACAAGTAATAAATCATACATGGGTTATAGCATTTTCAGTGCATGATTCCAAATTGTAGTAGGCATGGGACTTGAATAGGTATTATATTATTGCTGAACTGAACTGGATTCGTTGAAACTGTTTTATGAGGTCACATAATATATAATTGAACTCTTGACTTAATTTTTTTTTTAAACTGTCTAAAATTGTTATGCCATTGAGATAAACAGTCTACTGGGAAAATCTTCATTCAGAACATAAAACTAGTGTCTGAATTATAGAGAGCTGAAAGACAGAGGTGTGTGGCTTTTATAGGAAGATAAGATGTTTCAGAAAATAAGAGAATATGATAATCAATGAAGAAAATGTATAACAACAATTGGATTCTCAATGATCTCTACATTTCCTGTTCTTTTCTACCTTAGAAATTTGATTTTCAGAGATTTTCCTTCTAGTAAAACACTAATGACAATGTGTGATGGTCAGGGACTGTCACTGTGTCAGTTTTATTCAGTGAAATGAGGTCCCTGAATAGTGACAAGAGGCATAATAGGGAAAATTCATTAGTCTTCATCATGTTATCAAACTCTGCTAATCACAAAACCTTGAGAGTAAGCTTGAAGCCGTAATTTCAATAATTCTTTGAAAATATATTGGGATACATTAGCCTGATTATAGCAGGATTTTTCTATTACATGACTGTTGCCTAACTGCTAATGCACTTTAGGTTGTGCGCCATCACTGAAGACCAGAAATAGAAGAGTGAATGGGACATTGTTTCCTGCTTTTGTCCTGTATAATACATAATGCCATGTATCTTTTCCAGGTTTCAGATTGCTGCCTCAAAAAACTTGTGGCAAAATGAGATGAATTACATATGATCCAGTCTGGAATATAATAAAGGATAAAGTACAATGTACTTCTAAATTCTACAAATTACAAAAAAAAAAAAAAAAAAAAAGAGAGAGGCAGGTCCTTCAAGGGATTGTAGTTGCATTGGTATACCTTAAAGCTAAGGTATACTAAATTCATAATAGATTATCTAAACCTCTTAGGTCTTGGGAAGCCAGGATTAGTCCTCTTTATTTATTTCATCTGTTTTGTTTTGTTTTTTTCTTTTGATGAAGATTTGGACTAATTCTTAGTTTATTTAAACTAGGTTTGATAATTATAAATAAAAATACTTGATGTTAATCAAGCACTTAAAATGGTTCAATTGAAGATCCAGCAACTTCTTATTTCAACTATTAAGCCACTAGCTTTTAAAAAGAATATAATACTATTATTAATTTTAAAATGTTATGTCAATAATATTTCCCATAAGTAATTTTTGGTTGTTACTGCATGTTTTGAAAATAGGCATCATTGTATTTTTCATTATTTCTTATTGGAAAATGTTAACAAATGAGTCCTATGTGTCTAATAGCAAGTAACCACTGAGGGGAGCTCTAACCCAGCAAAAGAATCAATCATTTTATAAACAGGGCACAGGCACAAATGGTATATAAAGAAAACTGAAGTAAAAAAAAAAAATATTTAGCTTGTGGCATTCTGTTCCAATTATACCTTCTTTACCACTTCAGAAATGTTGTTGTCTGTAAGTCTAATCTAAAGCCAATTACTGCAAAAGCAAGACTTATATAGCAGGTAAAGCAGAATACCATTCCACATTCCCATGGAATTACATTACTGAGGATTTTACTTCAAAGCAATTGTAGTTAATGAAAATGATGGTCAATTGCTAGAGTGCTCAGTGTTCCTGGACTTAAGTTACAGATAAAAGGCAATGTCCATAAACTGTAAAATGATTATAAGAGCAGAGCAAATCCTTAATAATATACTTTTTAATTGCTTTGGTCTGATTGAAAGAGTTTTATCTCCATAAATGAAATTTGTCTGACATATATTTAAGGGTCTATGTAATGATTTAAATACAGTGGACCAGAATCAATTATATTGATATGTTGTATCCCTACTTAAATATAGTAGGGATATAAATGGAACTGGTGGAAATGATGATACTGAAGCTCTAGTGATGCCATGATGGACTCTAGGGTCATAAAAGGTTTACTGGCATTCATGGTTTCACAGTAGTGTCTTTTTTAATAATTTCTTAAAAATTATCTTGAGTCACATTTTTGTTTAATTTAATTAGTGATTTAACACAGCTCATTACAGTTAGATGACATTGTTCCAACAGGATTACTTTCCCTGCTAATTCAAGCACATAGATTTGGCTTGTTATACTAGAAATAGATGAACTCTCTCTAAATGAGGTATCTTGATTACCAGAAACAACGTAGTCATTATATCAAGAAGATTATGGCTGTATACACACATTCAAATAATTTGGGAGAATTATCCCAGGTGTCTTTTCCTGGTAGAAAACTTACTGGAGATACCTGAATAGATACTTGAATGCTGAGACCTAGGCCTGTGCGAAGTGGCTGGTATTTACTTCAGATTTGGATTTTGCCGATTCAGGGGATAGTGAGTTGATTCGGTGATTCGAATCACTGTTCCGAATTGATTTGGCCGAATCGTTGAATCACCCAAGATCATCCCCTGCCTGCTCTTCCAGCCTGCCAATGGCTGTCCTGCACTTTGAAAAAAAAAGCCCCGACTCATTGAGTGCTGCTGGCGGGGGGGGGGGGGGGGAGTGATCCCTGCTGCTCTCCACTGCCCCACACTGTGTGAGGGGCTCTGCACAAGCCCCGCTGACTCCCCCTCCCCCAGCCCCACCATGGCTACCCCACCCACCCCAGCTCCCGCCTTTTATGGAAAAAAAAAACACAGTTCCACCAGTTCCTGCCTGGCAGAGGATAATCCCCACTACCTCCCACTGCCCTGTGCCATGTGGGGGGCTCTGAACAGGCTCCGCAAAGCTCTGAGGCCACTGCAGGAGCCGGTGAGTCCAGGGGGGCAGTTCATTTTTTTTCTTTAAAGGGCCAAAGCTGGGGCAGGCAGGGCAGCCATGGGGGGAGCTGGGGGTGCAGGGGGGTTCAGTGTCGGACTTGATGATCTATTGAGGTCCCTTCCAACCCTAACATCTATGAAGGCATATTGGGCACCCACACTCCCAGGAGCAGTCCAGCGCAATCCAGCACAGCCCCCACAACCCTCCCGGGGGTGTGGGCAGCCCCAATCTGCCTGCCAGATGATAGATTCATAGATTCATAGATGGGGGGCTGGACATCTATGAATTAGGGGTATTCTGCTCCAGATAAGCAGAATTCAGCTAGTATCTTCCTGGGGAGGGAGGGAAACTGCTGAATTCTTCCTGGGGAGGGAGGGAGCAAAGCATCCTGTGATGCTGGGGGTCTGTGCCACGACTTTTCTCACAAGAGTACATATTCATAGATTTTAGCTTTCCATGGGGAAACTCTCCTAGGAATTCTTTAATCCTGTTCATCCTCACGTTATTTTTCTCTTGGAATGGCCGTTTTTACTCTGGAAGAAAAATCCTGAACTTTTGTACCCTTTGATTTGTCCTAGGAAAGCAGTGACTTTCCCAGGAAAAACTGAATGTCTATATGTGGCCCATGTACTAATGCACCCTTCTTTTTGGTAGGGTAGATTAGGCCATATGAAGCTGCTTGCTACCAAAATGATTATACTTCTGATGCCTACAATAACTCATGTAGAGCTAATTCAGGTATCTGTATAGTGCACTGCATTTTGCAACATAGACATACACTAAATTACCAGAGGTTGCAAAAGTGTAATTAAGCCCATTTCATACAACTATTGATAAACATCAGTAACACTGAAAGAAGGATTGAATTAGTCCAAACTAAAAAAGCTTAGTAATACAATATAAGAACTGTAGTGGGTTTATGACCAGTGAACAAGAGGAGTATGAGAAGAAAAACTAATGGATCAGAAGTGGTATTAGAAATATTACACTTAATTGGTACACAAAATAATGAGAGCATGTTTGAACTCTAATATGAAGAGGAGTTCTTACAGACTTAAAGAAGTCATAATCATGGATACTATCACAACCATCTGTGATTCTAGAGTCCACTGTGACATCAATGGAATTTCATTATCTTGACCATGATAAATTACTTCTTTTGGAAAGTGAAGCAAAATACTGAATGATTGTGTGATCTCACAAAGCCAGAGGGACAGGAACAGATCACAAAATTATTTTCAACTTAATCTATATCCAAGATACGACATGGAATATGAGGCTTGTGCTCCATCATTCTTTCTTTCCCTTCCCTTTTCTTTTCTCATTTTATTTCTTCCTCTGCCCCCTTCCTCCCTCCCTCCCCCCCCCCCCCCCGCCCCAACCAAATTCTGTTAATAAGCCTTGCATGGCTGGCCACAACTACATCGTTTACAACACTGATATAATCAGAGAGGCAGCTAAAAGCATTTTCATAAGCAGCCCAAAACAAGAACAATTTTTTTCCAGTTTTAGGAGTAACTGATTGAGCCATGTACCTGTCTTTCTCCATCACTTAAATTGTAAGTCATCACAGGAAACAAATGCATGTTCTATTTTTGTTGATCTTTTCTCTCTCTTTTTTTGAATTTATCAAGGTTTTTATTCAAGAAAGTAGACTAGGTTTTTAATAAAGAGCAACCAAAACACTTCCAGTTCTTTCTACCTATTTTTTCTCTTTTCCCTAAAAAGGGACAGTTAATACCATCTTTTTGAACAAATAAATTTTATTTTATTTTTATAACAAAATAGTCTGTAAACACTTTCTAAAGCTGAAGGGGATAAGGGTATTATTACATGAAAGCGTTAATAATACTTTTTCAAATGTTTTAACTTCTTTTCCTTTGTCTCTATACTTAAATGTTAAAAGATTTTGAATCATAATTATTTATTTTGGGATTATTCAGGGTGATCCCTCTGTATTGGAAACCCCAAACTATGTTTAACTATGGTAAACTGGACAGAATCATATTATCTGGCTCTCTGTTCCCAGTTCTTCTAACAATATTAATAATAAAGTATCCTCCTCCTCCCCTCTATGTTTAAAAGACACCAGATCACTGACAGCAGGGAGGAGGGTCCTGAGCAGCCAGTCGCTGAGCCCAGAACCACCATTGGCAAAACTGGCAAAATCAGAAAGGCATTTCTGCTGGCACCCCTGGTTTTGTGGCTGGTGTTTCCAGGGGATACACAGCCAATCTCAGAGGTCACACGTGCACTCATGTGAACCGCCTATGCATCACCAATGATGTAGGAAGTAGCAACATATAGGCAGTTCAAGGGAATTTCCCTTATTCTGCTCCATTGACTTCAGCCAATATGAAGATGAAAAGTCCACTGCTATGGTGCAGTGCCAGACACAGATGAGGCCTACACATTAGTGCCACAAGACAATTTTCTGACAATTTTTTTCCCAATCAGGAAAAAACAACATTTATCAAAACCTGGATTAGAGACAGAGAGAGAACACAGACAATAAACCAATTGCTTGGACTGTCATTTGAATGGGAAAGACCTAGGTTCAAGTCCTTGCTCTGCTTGATTCCAAATTCTCTCAATCTTTCCTGTTACATCTGTTCCACATTGTATAAATAATAAAACATTATTTGGAAAAAAACAGTTGAATTCTGGTTTTCCACATCCCTGGTGAATAATATAATCCCTATATTATTAACTATAATGTGGAGAGGGTAGTAAGGATCTTTCTCTTTCATGTTTCAGTTCAAAAGATCTTGGTTTGTTCTCAGCGTAGAACCAGAAAACTTGAAAAATTTCATGGTACTGAAAAAAAAATTCTGCTCAATATTATGTACTAGTGCCTGTGTATATATAATGTAAAATAAATGTGATTATAAACTAAACAGACACACCAGTATTTATCAACTGAGAGCTAATAGGAATAATTATATTAGCTAATAAAATGGGTTGTGCATATGGCTGTAGCATTAACTAATTTCAAAGTAGCTAAAGGTGTTTCTCCTCACGTAATTTTATGACACTTGATCAATTCACTACTTTATACTCTGAACCATCTATACCCATAATTACTAGGTGCCTACTGAATTCGTTATTGTGCAATTTTCATGGAAATTGCTGAATCGGACAGGCTCCACAAAAATTATTGGGCTTGGTGAAAAATAGCAGGCTCCGTGATTTTGGTGTGCTTGCTGCAAAAAAAGAAAGAAAATTACCAGCAAGCAGAGAAAAGGGCAAGAAGCTCTGCAGTCTGTGGAGAGCACAAGGTGGATGGGGGAGAACAGTGGGGGATGGGGGAAGGTGGAAGGGTGGAGGGGGATTGGGTGGGGCTGCTCATCGCAGGAGGTGGGCAGAATGCACAAGCAGCTGTACTGGGGTCCTGGGCTGGAGGCTGGAGGCAGCTGTAAGACTGCAAGTGGTTACACCAGGGGCTGCAGAGTTTTGGCCTGGCTCATTGTATGTGTGCACCCACCAACAGCAATGAACCAGGACAGGGCTCCGTGGACTCTGGTGCAGCTGCTTGCAGCCTTCCAGCCACTGACCACAGTCAGCCTAAACCCCAGTGCAGGTACTTGTGCAGCCTCTCCTCTTGGGGATAGCCTGCAATTACAGTTTAATTACCCTTATTAAGCCCAGGGGAACCATAAATCCATATTTAATAATGTGTGAATTAATGGCTTTCCTGAGACTAATCAGGGTAATTAAGATGTAATTTGGGGCCATATGGCAATCTGCGGGGAGGGCCTGGATTGATGGGCTCCCTCAGCCAATCAGAGGCATGGGAGGCCCCACTACTCTTAGCCCACAAAAACAGTGGCTGGGCCTGGGATCTGCCCATGAAATTGTCCAGCCAACCCCTTGAGTTTGATGGAGCCCTAATAATAGCTGTATGGAAGCAAATCAATCCCAGTGTAATTCAGTTGATTTCAATGGTTTTGTACAGTGAATAGATTTGGTTAAGTAATCTGAATTTATGCATTGATTGTAAAATATTACTTTGAAGAAAATGCTCCTAGATAATATTTGCAGTGTTATATTCCAATAAAATAAATGAAACATAAAAAATATATATATTTAGAATTACTCAGCAAAAAATGAGACAAAGAATCCTCAGTCTAATGACAGAAAGTAATCAGCCTGAACATAATCTGCCTATTTTAATACCAGTTGAACAGAGAAAATAATTTTTAACATTAAGCCACTTCTACAACTAATGGTCAAGCGTGATTTGGTCCACCAAACTGAATTGATAGAAGTGGCAACTGAATGGCTAAATTTCCATTCTATTCATTTTGAGACAGCAGAAATCAACTCCTTATGTATACAACAATATATATTAGACATAGGATGGGAAAATTTAACTCATCAAAAATATGAAATAGTTTGAATACTGGGAATTTTAAATTATACCGTAGACCATTTTGATAATGATAGTATCTTCTAAATAATTTTGAATCCACTTTGGGTCAAGGTGAAATTTGGGTCAAATTCGTATCAATTTTAAATGGACGTGTTGAAGGCAATAGAGGTACAGAATGGTTAAATTAGTTCCTTGGAGTATAAATATCTAAAAGGAACCAAAGATTCTGGAGCTGGGGTTTGCTTTAGAATCATAGAATCACAGAAAGTTGGAAGGGATCTCAGGAGGTCATCTAGTCCAACCCCTGCTCAAAGCAGGACCATCCCCAACTACAGGTTTCCCTCGCTTTATGCTATACATGCATTCTTGGGAAATGGTGCATAACTTGAATTTGCATAAAGGGAACCCACTTTACAATGTAATAAATAGGGATACATTCCAAGACCTTGACTGTACTGACTCTCAGACCCATTTCTACCACTTTTACTTGGCAATTTTGGTACTCACCAACAGCAGACATTATACACAAGCACAGGGTGGTGGTGAATGTTACCATAATGGGGATGGCAATTACAGAAATTCATGTTGAAGACAATGAGTGAGGAGCACAGATCCACACAGGAGACTATATTTTGGTGTAAGTCACTCCCACAGTGCACCACACAAAGCAGCTAACTGTGGGCTTCCACCACACTGATAGCATAAGAGTGAATTTACCTTGCATATAATGAAGTTTTGGTATAAAATGGGTCATCACATAAGAGCAAATTGGCACATATAGAACCCACATAAAGTGAGGGAAACCTGTACATCATCCCAGCCAAAGCTTTGTCTAGCCAGGTATGGAAAAACCTCCAAGGAGGGAGGTTCCACCACCTCTCTGGGAAACCTGTTCCAGTGTTCTACTATGCTCCTAATATCTAACCTAAACTTCCCTTGCTGCACCTGGAGACCATCGTTCCTTGTTCTGTCATCTGCTAACACTGAGAACAGTCTAGCTCTATCTTCTTTTGAACCCCACTTTAGGTAGTGGAAGGCTGCTATTAAATACCTTCTCAGCCTTTTCTTCTCTAGACTAAATAGTCCCAGTTCCCTCAATCTTTCCTCATAAGTCATGTCCCCCAGTGCCCTCACAATTTTTGTTTCCCTCTTCTGGACCCTCTCCATTTTGTCCATATACTTTCTGTAGTGGGGGACCCAAAAGTGAACACAGTACTCCAGATGTTGCCTAACCAGTACCGAATAGAGGGGAATAATCGCTTCCCTTGACCTACTGGCAAGACAAGTACCAATGCAGCCCAGTATGCCATTAGACTTTTTGGCAAAAAGGGCACACTGTTTGCTCATATTCTGCTTATTGTCCACTGTAATCAACAGATCCTTTTCTGAAGAGCTGCTGCCCAGCCAGTCAGTCCCCTGCCTGTACTGTATATGAGATTGTTCCATCCTAAGTACAGGGCTTTGCACTTGTCCTTGTTGAACCTCATGCAAATTCTTTTGGCCCAATCTTCCAATTTGTCTAGGTCACTCTGAATCCTAGCCCTATCCTCCAGCATATCTACTACTCCCCACATCTTGGTGTCATCTTCAAACTTGTTGAGAGTGCACTCTATGCCATCTTCTAGGTCATTGATGAAGTCACTGAACAAAACTGGCCCCAGGACCAACTCCTGAGGCACTCCACTTGATACTGGCTACCAACTAGACATTGAGCCATTGACTACTACTCTCTGAGCCCAATGCTCCAACCAGTTTTCTATCCACCTTACAGTCCATTCATCCAGCCCATTTTTCCTCAGCTTGCCTGTGACAATGTTGTCAGAGACTGTATTAAAAACCTTACTAAAATCAAGGTACGTCACATCCACCCATCTCCCTGCATCCACAGAGGCAGTCATCTAATCATAGAAGGCAATCAGGTTGGTCAGGTATGACTTGCCCCTGGCAAATCCATGCTGACTGCTTCTAATCACTTTCTTCTCTAAATGCTTCAAAATGGATTCCTTGAAGATGTGCTCCATGATTTTTCTGGGGACTGAGGTGAGGCTGACTGGATACCCCTTTTTCTTTTTCTTAAATATGGGCACTATGCTTTTCTAATCAAGCGGGACCTCTCCTGATCACCATGAGTTTTCAAACATGATGGCCAGTGGCTCTATAATCTCATCAGCCAACTCTCTCAGCACCCTCAGGTGCATGGCATCCAGCCCCATGGACTTGTATATGTCCAGCTTTTCTAAATAATCCTTACCTGTTCTTTTCCCACTATTGGCTGCTTACCTCCTCCCCAAACTGTGCTGCCTGCTGTAGTAGCTTGGGAGGTGATCTTGCCTGTGAAGACTGAGGCAAAGAAGGCATTGAGCATGTCAGCCTTTTCTGCAGCCTCTCTCACAAGTTTGCTTCCTTCATTCAATAAAGGACCCACACTTTCCCTTATCCTCCTCTTGCTACTGACATACTTGTAGAAACCCTTCTTGTTACACTTCACATCCCTTGCTAGCTACAACTCCAATTGTGCTTTGGCCTTCCTGACTTCATCCCTACATGCCTGAGTAATAGTCTTATATCCTATCCTATTTATTTGTCTAAGTTTCCACTTCTTATAAGCTTCCTTTTTGTGATTTAATTTACTGAAGAGTACCCTGCTAAGCCACGCTGGTCTTCTGTCATACTTGCTAGTCTTCCTGAGCATCGGGATGGTTTGTTTCTTCACTCTCCATAAGGCTTCTTTAAAGTACAGCCAGCTCTCCTGGACTCCTCCCCCCATCAGACTGGCTTTCTAGGGTATCCTGATCATAAGTTTCCTCAGCGAGTTGGAGTCTGCTTTTCTGAAGTCTAGGGTTCTTACTATGCTTCTCTTCATCCTTCCTTTCCTCAGGATCCTGAACTCTATCATCTTGTGGTCACTCCTGTCCAAGTTGACATCCACTAATACATTCCCCACCAATTCATCCTTGTTTGTGAGCAGCAGGTCAAGAAGAGCATGGCCCTTAGTTGGCTGCTTCAGCACTTGCACCAGGTAGTTGTCCCCAGTACTCTCCAAAAACTTCCTAGATTTCCTGCATGCTGCTGTATTGCCCTCCTAGCAGATGTCAGGGTGACTGAAGGCCGCCATGAGAACCAGAGCCTGCCTGTGACTGGGAAACTTTCACTAGCTGTTTGAAGAGAGCCTCTGAAGGGCCCATCTGTTGCCAGGACCCCTCAACACGAGAGGTATACTGCCTGCCCGGAGCAAAGATTCGGGATGTGACGGAGGTACTCCAGGCCAGGATCAAGCCCACCGATTATTACCCCATGGTCCTAGTCCATGTGGGTACTAATGATGCGGCCAGGAGAACCCCCGATCACCTGATGGCGGACTACAGTGCTCTGGGAGGCGTGCGGAGGGAGTTCGGTGCACAGGTGTTATTCTCTTCCATCCTACCAGTGAACGGACGCGGAAGATGGCATGAGAACTGCATCTGAGAGACCACCTGGCGGCCTCGGCAGTGGTGTCTCGAGGCAGGCTTCGGATTCCTGGACAATGACCCGCACATCACAATGAGGGACATGCTCAGCTGGGATGGGCTTCACCTATCCCCCAAAGGTAGGTGTGTGTTTTCTTCTAGGTTGGCGGATCTCCTCCAACGGGCTTTAAACTAGGCTCGCCGGGGGGGAGGGGAAGATGAGGGCAGGGGAAGCTGTGGACCACCAAACCATGTGGCACCCACAAGGACAGCCCAGCCTGAAGAAAGAGAACACTGGGAACCTGCAAACCGTGGGGCGGCCAGCACTATGGCACAGGTAAGAAACGAGAAGGTAAGAAATAAGGGGCCCCTTGGGACTCGGAGCGGGGGGGCAGCAAAGGCACCTGTTGCAGGACTCAAGTGCCTATATACTAATGCTAGGAGCATGGGGAACAAGCAGGATGAACTAGTGCTCCTGCTTGCACAAAACACCTATGACTTGGTAGGGCTAACGGAAACCTGGTGGGATTCATCCCACGACTGGGTGGTACATATTGAGGGTTATAGATTGTACAGAAAGGACAGGGTGGGGAAAAAAGGGGGAGGGGTTGTGCTCTATGTCAATGAGCAATATACATCAACCCTCATCAAGACGGAATCCAAGGATGAGGAAATAGAAGGATTGTGGGTTAGGCTACATGGGGGGCAAGGAGAAAGGGATTTGGTGGTAGGGGTCTGCTACAGACCCCCACATCAAGGGGAAGAAATAGATTCAGGGCTTCTGAGGCAGCTCTTGGAGACCATAAAAGCTAAAGAGGTGGTAGTCATGGGGGACCTAAACTACCCGGACATCTGCTGGGAGATGCAGACGGCAAAGTCCCGCCGCTAACACAGTTTTCTAACCTGTGTACAGGACCTCCACCTGACACAGGAGGTACACGGTCCCACTAGGGGGAATGCCATAGTGGATCTGGTATTGGCAACGGGGGATGACATGGTAGGGGACCTCCAGATCGGTAGCCATCTGGGGACAGTGATCACCTAATAATAGAATTCACCATAAGACGTCGAGTGGGTAAGGTAACTAGTAGGGTGAAAGTGCTAGACTTTAGGAAAGCTGATTTAAATGAACTCAGGCGATTGGTCAAGGACGCACTGCAGAGTAGGAGTTTTGAAGTGATGGGAGCCCAAGAAGGGTGGCTGTGCCTTAAGGAAAAGATCCTTCGGGCACAAAGCGAGACAATCCCCGTGTGAGGTAAAAGAAGGAAAGGGGCCAGGAGGCTTCCATGGCTGACCAGAGAAATCCAGGGCAGCCTAAGGGCCAAAAGGGGAGCACATAAAAAGTGGAAACAGGGAGAGATCACCAAAGACGAATATATCTCCTCTGCTTGTGCTTGTAGGGAGGCAGTTAGACGGGCCAAAGCTACCATGGAGCTGAGGATGGCATCCCAAGTAAAGGACAACAAGAAATTGTTTTTTAGATATATAGGCAGTAAAAGGAAGGCCCAGGGAGGAATAGGACCCCTGATAAATGGGCAGAAACAATTGATAACGGACAGGGGGGACAAGGCTGAATTCCACAACAAGTTCTTTGCCTCAGTGTTCCTAAGCGAGGGGCACGACAAGTCTCTCACTGGGGTTGTAGAGAGGCAGCAGCAAGGCGCCAGACTTCCATGCATAGACCCTGAGATGGTGCAGAGTCACTTGGAAGAACTGGATGCCTTTAAGTCAGCAGGCCCAGATGAGCTCCATCCGAGGGTGCTGAAGGCACTGGCCGACATCATTGCAGAGCCACTGGCAGGAATATTTGAACGCTCGTGGTGCACAGGCCAAGTCCCGGAGGACTGGAAAAGGGCCAATGTGGTCCCCATTTTCAAGAAGGGGAGGAAGGAGGACCCGGGCAACTATAGGCCATTCAGTCTCACCTCCACCCTTGGCAAAGTCTTTGAAAAATTTATCAAGGCTCACATTTGCGAGAGCCCGGCAGGACAAATTATGCTGAGGGGAAACCAGCACGGGTTCGTGGCAGGCAGATCGTGCCTGACCAATCTAGTCTCTTTTTATGACCAGGTTATGAAACACTTGGACACAGGAGGAGGGGTGGATGTCTTATACTTAGACTTCAGGAAGGCCTTCGATACGGTATCCCACCCCATACTGGTGAACAAGTTAAGAGGCTGTGACTTGGATGACTACACAGTCCGGTGGGTGGCAAATTGGCTGGAGGGTCGCACCCAGAGAGTCATGGTGGATGGGTCGGTTTCAACCTGGAAGGGTGTGGGCAGTGGTGTCCCGCAGGGCTCGGTCCTTGGACCGATACTCTTTAATGTATTCATCAGCGACTTGGACGAGGGAGTGAAATGTACTCTGTCCAAGTTTGCAGATGACACAAAGCTATGGGGAGATGTGGACACGCTGGAGGGCAGGGAACAACTACAAGCAGATCTGGACAGGTTGGACAAGTGGGCAGAAAACAACAGAATGCAGTTCAACAAGGAGAAATGCAAAGTGCTGCACCTAGGGAGGAAAAATGTCCAGCACACCTACAGCCTAGGGAATGACCTGCTGGGTGGCACAGAAGTGGAAAGGGATCTTGGAATCCTAGTGGACTCTAAGATGAACATGAGTCTGCAGTGTGACGAAGCCATCAGAAAAGCCAATGACACTTTATCGTGCATCAGCAGATGCATGACGAATAGGTCCAAGGAGGTGATACTTCCACTCTATTGGGCGCTGGTCAGACCGCAGTTGGAATATCGTGTGCAATTCTGGGTGCCGCAATTCAGGGGGGATGCGGATAACCTGGAGAGGGTCCAGAGAAGGGCCACTCGTATGGTTAAGGGCCTGCAGACCAAGCCCTACGAGGAGAAACTAGAGATACTGGACATTTTCAGCCTCTGCAAGAGAAGGTTGAGAGGCGACCTTGTGGCTGCCTATAAGTTCATCACGGGGGCACAGAAGGGAATTGGTGAGTATTTATTCTCCAAGGCGCCCCCAGGGGTTACAAGAAATAATGGCCACAAACTAGCAGAGAGCAGATTTAGATTGGACATTAGGAAGAACTTCTTCACAGTTAGAGTGGCCAAGGTCTGGAACAGGCTCCCAAGGAGGTGGTGCTCTCCCCTACCCGGGGGGGTCTTCAAGAGGAGGTTGGATAATCATCTAGATGGGTTCATCTAGACCCAGCACTCTGTCCTGCCTATGCAGGGGGTTGGACTCGATGATCTATTGAGGTCCCTTCTGACCCTAACATCTGTGAATCTATGAATCTATGAATCATCTACCACTTGCTCCTGGTGTGGAGGTCCATAGCAGAACCCCCACCATTACATCACACTTGTTGCTCTCACCTCTGACCCTAACCCAGAGACTCTCAACATTCCTATCTCCAGTTTCATACTGGAACTCTGAACAATCATATGGTGCTTTTACATAAAGTGCAACTTTTCCTCCTCTTCTCTCCTGCCTGTCCTTCCTGAATAGTTTGTACCCATCTGTGACAGTGCTCCAGTCATGCAAACTATCCCACCAAGCTGCTGTTATTCCAACCACGTCATAGTTCCATGTCTGTGCAAGGACTTCCAATTCATGGGACTGGGGACTGGGTGTCCATGATCTCCTCATGGAAAAATTGGCCAACTGTGGCCTCAGCTACATCACAGTCTGATGGCTGGGGAATTAGCTCTGAGGTTGGACCCAGAGAGTGGTAAATGATGGAAGTAAATCAGCGTGGTGCACTGTGAACAGTGGGGTCCCCCAAGACTCTGTCCTTGGGCCTATACTCTTTAACATCTTTATTAACGATGTAGAAATCGGTATCAGAAGTGGACTGGCCAAGTTCACTGATGACACTAAACTTTGGGATAGAGCATCCACACCTGAGGATAGGATGGTGGTCCAGGCTGACCTAGACAGGCTCAGAAAATGGATGGATTAAAACCTGATGGTTTTCAACACTGAAAAAATGCAAGGTACTCAACCTTGGGGAAAAAAAAAAACCCTGCAGCACACTTACAGGCTTTGCAGTGCTATGCTTTCTAGCAGCGTGGCTGCAAGGGACTTGGGGGTCATAACTGACTACAAGATGAATATGAGCAACCAGTGCAATGTTGCAGCTGGTAAAGTGAGCAAAACTCTACCTTGCATCCATAGATGCTTCTCAAGAAAATCCCAGAGTGTCATCCTCCCTCTGTATTCGGCCTTGGTGAGGCTGCAGTTGGAGTACTGCATCCAGTTCTGGGCTCCACAATTTAAAAACGATGTGGAGACGCTTGAGAGAGTTCAGAGGAGAGCCATGCACGTGATCAGAGGTCAGGAGGACTTGTGATATGAGTCTGAGAGCCATGGGACTCTTCAGCCTGGAAAAGCACAAGTTCAGGGGGCAGCTAATGGCTGCCTATATATATATAGATATATATATCTATATCTATATCGATATAGATATATATAAGGGTTATACCTCAGGACCTGGGGGAATGCCTGTTCACCAGAATGCCCCAAGAGATGACAAGATCAAATGGTCACAATCTCCACCCAGACTGTTCAGGCTGGACATAAGGAAGAACTCCTTTACTTTCCAAGTCTCAAAGCCCTGGAACAGACTGTCCCCAGAGCTGGTGCAAGGACCTACTCTGGACTCCTTTAAGAGACATTTGGATGTTTATCTTGCTGGGATCCTTTGACCCCATCTGACTTCTTGCCCTTGGGACAGGGGGCTGGAATCGATCTTCCAAAGTCCCTTCCAGCCCTAATGTCTATGAAATGTATGAAATCTATGAATTCCTCATGTTTGTTTCCCATGCTCTGTACAGTTTTGTACAGGCACCTGAGGTAACTGGTTGATAGCCCTGATATCCCAGGAAGTATGAGAATACATCCCCTGTTATCCCCTCCTTCTTGCTCTTCCTCCAGGTCTCCTATTTCCCCACATACCTTAGGGCTTTGGTGTCCATCCCCCAGCAAACCTAGTTTAAAGCCCTCCTCACTGGGTTAGCAAGCCTGTCTGGAAAGATATTCTTCCCTCTCTTTGTCAGGTGGATCCCATCTCTTCCAGCAATCCTTCTTCTTGGAAGAACATCCCATGGTCAAAGAAGGAAAAGCCTACTGGTGACACCATCTGTACAGCCAGGTGTTGATCTGCAGGATGCACCTGCTCTTGCCCGGCCCCTTTCCCTTGACCAGAAGGATTGACAAGATCACAACCTGAGCCCTAGACCACTTCATCCTTGCACCCAGAGCCCTATAGTAACTTTTAATATGCTCAGAATCTCCCCTAGCAGTATCATTGGTGCCCACATGGATGAGCAGCATGGGGTAGTAGTCAAAGGGGCAGATAAGCCTGGGCAGTCCCTCTGGGCTCTGGGCAAGCAGCAGACTTCCTGAGACAACAGGTCAGGATGGCAAATGGCTCCCTCCATCCCTCATGAAAGGGAGTCTCCAACCACCACTACCTGTTGCTTCTTTTTGTTGGCAACCATCTCAATCCTTCCCATCTTGATGAAGCGTGTCCTGTCTACCTCCACCAATGGAATGTGCTCCTCCCTCTCTGCAACTAGGGCTGCATATATGTTCTCCAAATGCACCACTACAGGTGAAGGTGGAGCTGGAGGCCTTTGCAAACCTCCAGCTTCCATCCTCTTAGGTGTCTTTAGTATTCTTCATTTAAGGTAAAATACAAACCAAGTAATCTGAGCTGCCTTAATTTACCACATCCCTCACTTTCAACCAACAGATAAGAGTCACAAAGAAATAAAGACAACAACTGCTTTGTCACATTCTACTCTGTGTCTATGTGAAAAAATAGCTTTGGCATATCTTGTAATCACATTTCTTCTGCCTATAATTAACAAATACACACATGCACCCACACATACACACACACCCCTCCCTTTCTGAACCAGTTCATTTCTAATGTGTCTCTAATGTGCCAATTCTGCTCTACCTTCTACTTTAAGTTGCCTGTGCAGCACTCTCAGAACTCTAAGTCAAGCATTGTGCAAAATACTGAGATGCAAAATGTGTTTCTTTTGACATGTGCAATGCCATCATTTATGAATTTAGCATGTTAGGTTCTGAATAACAGTCTTTAGATTTTGCTCAGACTTATATTAATCCACAAGTACATTGACTTCACTGGGGTTATTCCATATATATATATATATATATATGGATATAAACAAAGTTACTACCTGCATTGTTCCAGGGATATAAAGGACTCCACCTAAGTGGAATTATTACGTTTCTTCTGTAAATAAAAGGCAGAATTCCAGAAACTTACACACAAAATCATGGGGGTGGTGGAAGGGAAGGATAGATGATAGAGAAAACACATATTTATTTAGTCTTTATTTCTCTATAATGACAATTAATAAGTCTGTTTCAAAATCTATTTCTGCCACTTGAAATAGCATACCTTAGCAGCTCCATTACTGTTCTGTCTCCTAGTGCAGAAGATTTTTTCTTTTGTCTTCCTATTGTCCCAGGCAGTGAAGTTAAACTGAGTGCTGAGGAGAAGATTTAGAATAAAACAAATTAATACAATAAATCCTAGGATGGGGAGGGGGGAAGCTAGCTAGGCATAGTTATAATTTTCAGTTCCAAATAATCTATTCTTGTTAAAAATATTATTTTTCTTTTTAAAAGCAATGACAACACTCACGCAGTTAACATCTTAAACAGATTTTGGCACAAAGTAGTTAAATTAAGTTAACATTGACTTTCTGCATTGTGTATTCCAATTATTTATTTTTTAATATACCCCAGGATAGTCCCAAATATAAATGTATGTTACCTTTCTTATATAATCATGTTCCCTTCAGACTGCTGATCGAGCATCAGTGGCTCCCCCTGTTTAGACCTACTTCAAAGCTAATAAGCTACAAGATTCGCCTAAGACTGCTCAGAATATATTAAGGGCTGCAGGAACTCTGATATCTGCTTCAAAGCATGGCTAGAGGAAATTCATATTTTAAAGTTTTCCCCCAAAATAGTAAAGTTGATGTGATAGTCAGATTTCACAGTTCTTGCTATGTCTCTCATTGCTATTCTTACCTGCCTTAGTTTATTCCCCTAGATTCAATCTCTTTGCTTTCTTAGAAAACACGAACACATTAGCTCAATGTTTTGATTTTTTTTTTTTGCTGAAATGCACTGGAAAGTTATGTGAACTTCTGTGAATCAAATCTCCCAATTTATTATGTGTCATTCATTATACTGTATCTTGGTGAAATACTGTTTCCCTTAGCGCACCTAAATGACAACTTTTCAGCCACACACCTGAGCACAAAAGTGAGAAAAAGCTGAGGGGAAGCCTCCTATATTTTAGCCCCAATAGCTGAGTGAGTAAGGAATTTACCCAAATAGCTAGAGACTCAGATCCTCCCTCCCCCCCCCCCCTCCATTCCCCCTCCCCAACACACACACAACCCGGGAGTAGTTTGAATAGAGGTTTCTTTAGCTCCCCAATATAGTGCATCATGCCATTAAGCAAAACTACCAGATGATAAGTGTAGCTGGCAGATCCTATCTCTAGGGCTGGATGGGATGCAACCTAGAGTACTAAATGAATTAGTTTATGTAATTTCAGAGACATTAGTTAGTCTCTTTGAGAATTTATGGAGATTGGGTGAGGTCCCAAATTGGAAAAGTGTCAATACACTTTTTTATACAATACCCATCTTTAAGAAAGGGAAGGTGCAGGGTCTGGGGAATTACAGAGAAGTCTGCCTGACATTGATACCTGGAAAAATCATAGATAAGGCCTCAAGAAATCTATTGTGAAGCACCTAGAGGAGAACAACACAGGGAGCAACCTCCAGGTTGGATTTCCCAAGAGCAAGTCATGCCTGACCAACATGAATTCTTTTTATGGTAAAGTCACAGGCTCTGTGAATGGGGGATAGCAGTGGATGGGATATACCTTGATGTTAGCAAGGCTTTTGACTCTTGCCTTCCCTAACATTCTCATTTAACAAGGTAAGGAAATACTGAATAGGTGAAAATATTGTATTTGGATATGTAGCAGATTAGATCATCTTGCTCAATCAGTAATCATCAGTGGATCTGTCTAGTTGTGTATCAAATAGGGTTCCCAGGGGGTTGCTTTAGATATGGTATTGTTCTACATCTTCATTCATGATTTGGATGATGCAATTAAGTGTATGCTTAGTAACTTTTCAGATGAAGTTGTGAGGAGCTGCAGACATTCCGGAGGGTAGGGCTAACATCCAGATAAACTGTAAAATGGTACACAATCAGTCAGATGAAATTCAATAAGGACAAGTTCAAAGTCCTGCACTTGGGAGGCAATGATTGCATGCACAGATAAAGACTGTGGAATGACTGGCTTGACTGTAGTGCTGCAGAGAAGGACCTAGGGATGACAGTGGACAATTAAGATTGAGTATGCACTGGCAATGTGCTCTTGTTGCAAAAAAGCCAACAGTGCAAGTCAGTTTTATTTACAGGAGTGTCACTTAGAAATCAAGGGAAATAATGTTTCCATTCTATTCAGCAGTGGTGAAGCTTCACCTGGAGTACTATGTCCAGTTTTATACCTCACACTTCAAAAAGATGTGAGTCAAGCTCCCCAATTTATTATGGACAGTCTGGAAAGAGTTCAGTGCAATGACAAAGATGATTAGGAAAGCAAGACTTACAAGGAAAGACTGAAATATATAGTGCTATTTAAACTGAAGAAGAGAAGACTGAAGAAGAATTTCATTTGTGGCCATAGGAGTAGGAGCAAGGGGTTGAACCTTCATTAGAGAAAATTTAGATTAGAGATTAGCAGGCACTTTCTGACTATAAGGGTAGTCAAGATTAGAACAGGCTATATAAAGAAATTGTGTACCCTACATCCCTGGAAATTTTCAAGATTACATTTGACAGACACTTGGCTGGGATAGATTAGACAGGAATAATCCTACTTTGAGCAGGGAGCTGAACTAGCTGAACCTCACAAGGTCCCTTCCAGCCCTGCTTTCCTAAAATCCTATGCTTATGAGATATAAATGTAATACATTATTATGCATTTAAATCAATTAAGCTAAGATATAATACAATACATGCTGGTAGACTGAATGAATGTTGAATGTACATGAACATGTCAATGAGCTATGAATTATGAACTACACGTTTTAACATATTCAGCATATATTCTATCAATTTTTACAGCATACATATAATCTAAACTACAGATACATACAGTATGATTTTTGATACAGTATTTCTTAAAATAGCAATAGACAAAATATTGGACATCTTTTTAAAGATTTACATGTCTTACCATCTTAGCAAAAGGACTGCATCTTAAGCTAATTTATATTTTTGTCATACTTTATCTATGGAGTGTTTTAAGATATCAAGTAAAGGAAATGCTAGGATACATATCTGCCTACTTTAGTGTGTTTACTAGCCATCTGTTCCAAAGCTCCCTGCAAATCAAAAGGAGTCTTTTCACCAATTTCAAAAGCCATTGGGTCAGGGCTTTGATGCAAGACTTCATATGGATAATAGATGCAGTCTTGTACAGTGGACACTTTTGCCCCCAAGAAATTATGGCATTCATATTTTATTTGGTATTTGAGGGTAATGGATATAAGTCATTCAATCAAAGTAGTGTTACAGTATATTGCAAAAGAAAACAGCCCACCAACTCCTGAAAACCGGGAGGTAGCAGTGTTACACAAAGGTGACAAAAACCTATAAAGAAACACTGTACGGATGTATTCTATTCCATGCCATTATATAAATCATATTATGTCCTAATTATTTGATTTCAAAAGTGGATCAACTTCTATACAACTTTTCACTCATTTGATGACCCCAGTACCTAAAAATATCCAACTGGGTTCACAGCACAGGAATATTCAGTATGCTGTCCATGACAAAGTCTAAGCAAATAAAAGATTGAGTGAATGCAATGATATATCTCCTAGTTCACCTGTGGAAAGCTCCAGTTTTACAAAATCTTTTGTCCCTGAAGAAAAAATGGCTAATGCTCTGTTGTTCATTTACCTTTTCTTTTCAGGCTGTCATGCAGAGTTTTTGGATGTCTCAGATTTCCACATTGGATGTTTAACTGGTTTCCTGATTTAAATAATCTCTTGATACAGGTGTGGCTTTGTCTGGGGTCACAAAGACATACTGATTGCTGCTGACATAAGTAAGTTGATGTGCTTCTTGGTCCTTTGTATCTTTTTAGTAATTGATCCCATTGATCAGAGCTCTCTTTGACTAGCTTCAGCATGTGTCTGAGGTTCATTGGAAAAGTACTAACTCCTATACCACTCATAGGCAATTTGTAACATCATACAAGAAACTTTCTCCTTCACCTTTCACTCTCTTCAGAAGTCTTTTTTTTTTTTTTTTTTTTTGGACTATTTGCTATTTATACTGAGTGTCTGTAGAGTGAAGTTTTACTGCTATAAATCCCTTGGTTTGGGACCATAAACAATTGTAACTAAACCACAAAAGTATAAATTAACTTGGTACGAGATTCTAAAATCCTATTCAAATAAATCTGAATTTTAGAAACTATATGTAGAAAACAAAGAAAAGGAAAGCTTACATTTTAATAAAAAATGCTTGTGATGAGTATCACTGTAAAGGAGAACAAGAAATGGGGTTAAACTCTAGCTTTTGAAAGTGACCATTGTTTTCTAAGATGTGCAGAAGATACCATTGTAAGTGAAAGGGCACAAGCCTCTGGAAGAAGGTTTTGAAGACAATTTGCTAGCCCATTCTAATTCACAATTCACTAGTTCATCCTTAAACAGAAAAAAGGTTAAAGCTTGTGCTTCTGCTTTATGTTTATGATCCAATTGTAGTTATCACCAGGCTCAATAAACACAGGCGTTGGTAACTGAGCAAAACTATTAACTTTATTTGTGGAGAAACTATTAACTTTATTTGTGGAGAATTAGAAAACATCTTCAACCTCTTGATCTCTCTCTCTAACTCACCTGAGGGACCATTGCTCAATTCCCAATTTCTTTAGTTCTCTAAATAAAGGAGTGTCTAAATTATAACTTCTTTCACTAAACTATGACTTCTGTCAATGACCTCTGTAAAATTAAGTATAAATTTAAAGGATTAGATGAGTATGGATTGCCTTAGCACATAAATGATTTGGTCAATTGAGTCCTTAGAGATGAAGAAAAGCATTTTCACTCAGTTGTGCTTTGTACAATCTGTTTTATTGTGAGATATAGTTTTATTCACAACACTCCTTTGCCATTTAAAATATTCTGATACAGGTTTCAGAACAGAGAGCCTGCTCAATTCATTTGGCTTTCAAAAAAATAGTCCAGGGTGCAAGGCTTTCAGCAATGGAGTCTTTACCTATGCAGTGCTGCTAGCTACTCAATCCCCTGCCCTTCATCCTCCTGTAACCAGATTTTCTGGGATTATTATGGAAGTCTATGAACAAAACGGCTGGACATTCCAGGGAATGTACTAAAGCAATTCTTTCTATGGACAACATGTAACATCTCTGGCCATACTGTGAAGCCATCCCTGCCAGGGAAATTTGTAAAAACCCATCTACTCATTCATGATAATAGATTCCTTCGTTTTCTGTTGATAAAAAGGATACAAATTTAAGTTTCTTGTTAATTTACCTGCTGCTACAGAGAGGAAATCCTGTTTTCCTGTTTACCTATTTGTAATATTTACTGAATTATTCTTTTAAAGTGCTTGGAAGAGGGTCAGAAACCACAGTGATGGAAGCCCAATTAGTGTAAAGGGCCATAGGTAGTGCTTACATAAACATTATTGGACTTTTGTTTTGAGATGTGACATACAATGCTATGGCTGATGCTGCTACTACAGCAGTCTTTATGGTTGTACTATAGTTGTACATACACATACATTTTTAACAAATAATTTTTAATTTTGTAACTATTGCTGTTTGATAAAGAATGGTGTTTCTGACTGCTCTGTCCTATCTACCTGACCTAGTTTACTTTTGGTATCCTAAAAGCTCTCCTATGCCCATCTTCCAAAACTCACATGCACTGAATATGTAGAAAAGATATGTTCATCAACAGGTCTCTATGTTTTGGGTTTGTGGCCTTATATAGCAAGACTGATACTGGGATTATAGTCCATGGTAGTGGGTTTGTTTATTTACAAATTTTGCAAGCTATATATATTTAAGTCTTTGAATGAAAAATGGCTAAAAGGAATGGTCTATAGGAATACGTTTGTATATACATCTTTAATATATCTCTTTAGATAATATGCACATATTATATAACATCTTTGAGGATTGCTAGTAAAACATTGCTACTCTTTCTATCCTGCCTTTCCCAGGATAGCTAATTTTAGATGATACAGGGTGTGTCAACACGTTCATTAATGCATGGTGGTTACTGTGCATTTATTTAGTACTTGATTATACAAAGACTAAATACATGCGCAGGAACCAGAGTTACTGTGCAGTAGCACTGGCGCACACCTTTTTGGTGTTGTTTCTGTGCAGTAGCCTAATAATACTGCACGGTAGCGTATTAGCACTTCTTATGATGTGATGTGCTACTGTGCAGTATTATTAGGCTACTGTGCAGTTAGCATCTTGGGTATATGTGCCTCCAGTGATATAAAAGACATACACCTATAGATCATACTGTTTGCTAATTTTTCATTTATATATAGTTACATACATTTGACTTAAGTCTTTGAATGAAACATGAGAAAAAAGTATACACGCACACACACATACATATATATTATATATATGTGTGTGTATGTGTGTATTAGAAGATATATGTAGAGAGCATAGGATAAAAATATATCATAATTAAAACTGCTTGTGAATAGTATCACAGCAAAGGAGAATGGGGTTAAACTCTATTTTTTAAAGTGATTGCTGTTTTCTGAAATATGCAGCGGGTATTATTGTATGTGAATGGGTACAGTGCCCTGGAACAAGTTGTTGAAGACATTTCAGTAGTCCATTCCAATTCACAGTTTACCAGTTTATTCCTAAATAGAAAAAGTTAAAGCTTGTGCTTCTGCTCTATGCACATGCTTATGTCCAAAGTGTAGTGAGCAGCAGGTTAAAAAAGCAAGAGAACAGGATATATAGAGAGCTATTATAAAACAGGGATTTTGATTTTCTTTGATAAAAATTCCCCAGCTTTTGGAGCAAAAAGGAACCCAAAAGTTATATTTTCCATTATTACAATGAAAGTCCACTAATATATTAGTGGTCTTTCATTGCAATCATGAAAAAAATGTGGATTTTGGGTTTCCCCCTTTTCTTTTTACTGAAAATTGCATTTTTTGTTTTTTTTAACCAGAGAAAACCAGGATCCCTGGTTATAAATAAGATTTACTCTATTGGTATCAAAGGGGGTACACTAATTAAACCAAATGTGCAACTGATTCAATATACTTTTGCCTGAGTGATTTCATAATATGGATTAGAAATATACAGCAAAGGATGGATCTGGGATTTTGAAAAGGGGGATGCAGATAGTGTGCAAATGGTACATCAGTATTATTCAGTTAAAGACTGAAGCAAAAACAAACAGAATTTTATTGGACTGTACATTATGTTATTATATACTAAGGATAAAATAGTACAACTAAACAGCTGGTCCAACAAAAACATATCACAAAAAAAATTCAATAAAAAACCCTTGCCCCAAGAACAGCAAGTAGGAACCTCACTGAGTGAGATCTATAGGTTGTGGGACTGCAACAAGCATGGTAGAAGATCAGAGTGAAGAAGGCTTCAGAAACACACGGCTCTGGGAAGTCTTAAAGAGAGCCTTTAAGATTAATCCAGGGCTTTCATGACTGCTGTTCTTTCTGCTGCAGCAGTGGCAAAGAGAGGGTGGTGCAGGAGCAGGTTAGGATATGGAGCCCAGCCAACCATGCCTACAGAAAAGCTGCATTCTGAAGATCATGATTCAGGACAAGATACTGCTTAACCCATTGCTGTGGGCAGTTTTCTCCCTTATTACAACAGCCTTATTAGCCATAGGGAGGAGAGATGTAATTTTCCCCACCTGCCCTAACTCCCAGGACCTGGGCTTAGGTCCCCATGCCACTTAACCCATTCCCTGCTGGCTCTGATGCCTGCAATTTCATGCTCCATTGAGGCGGCTGTGCTCTATCCTGTGCAAGGATAGAGGGGATAGGATTTTCTGCCAGATCAGCATGTGCCCTGGACCCTAGAAGCCATGGATTTGATGCAAGCAGTCTGCTGCCTATAGCAGTTGTGTTGGTTGCCACGTGGAGGGAAGGGAGGAAGAAAGAATGGCCCTTTCACTTAGTGCAGTGCCCTGCTCCCAGAAGCCTGTTTTAGAGCTCACCCTGCTTACCTGACTCCCCACTGGCTAGCAGAAGCCTTCTTGGCCATGTGGAGGGGATGGGGAAGAGGGGATAGAACTTTCTTCACCTGCCGTAGCTCCCAGGAGCTCTGTTAAATGCTCTGCCACACCACTGAATCTGGGGCCAGAATTTGTTTTTCTTTCATCACAGCAGCTGTGCTGGCCAAGTGGAAGAAAGGGAGGAAGAGAGTATAAAACTCTTCCTGGAGCATCGAGTTCCCAGGAGCCCAGCTATGCCCACATTCCCTGCTGGCTTCAGTGCAGGCAGTTTGCTGCCTAAAGCAACAGCTGTGCTGGCCATGCCCTATTGAGGGAGAAGCAGGAGGGGATACAGCTTTCCTCAGAGCAACAAGTAGCCATGCCTTGGCTTGGGGGCATTTGGCTTATGGTTCTGCACTGTTTACCTTTACGGCACCTCCTTTGAATCTCCCCACCTGCCCTTTTCCATGGGTTTTTTCTTTACTGTTTTGCATTTCCAGCTATCTTCTGCAAAGGGAACTCCTAACCCAGCCCAGCCCAACAGGGCACCAGCAGTCAGGCTCCCTCAGCACAGCTGCTGAGTAAAGCAGGAATCAAAAGTGGGGAGGGGGTGTCCACACCAGTGCACCCCAGCTGGATCCACCCCTGTATACAGCTACATGTCGCAAGCATTTGTTGTTGGTTTGTTTTATTTAAGACTAAAACTGTACAGCTGATGTCCCAATCTGCACTTTACATATTAACCTTACTGAAGTTTAGTACTGTTCAAACTTCAGTGTTTCCACTCACTTTGAAAGAAGTTGCCTGCTGCAGGTAAGATTCTTACGGATCCTCATATACACTGGCAGTACAGAAGAGGAGCAGTAACAACCTAGCTTTGCTGTTTCAACACCTTCCCAGTTCATACTCAGTATTTTCAATACTTTTCTCTTCTTGCAACTCAAAAGTTTCACAAGCATGAGCCTCTGGCAAAATCTTGTAAAGGGTGCTTCTAAGGATATGCAACCATAAGAAATGGCTTCTCTTCCTTCAGACAAGGTGCTACTGTTAGTTAGCTCTGAGATAGTGAAGAAAGGATTATGAGGGTTTTGCTACTCTGGGTGCATCTACACATGTGTCTACATGTGCAGTAGCCTATTTTACTGCACATCAGAGCATCACAGCAAAAGCCATGCTAATACACTAATGCACAGTAAAATTAGGCTACTGTGCATTAAGTATTACTAAAAAAGTGTATGCTTTTACTGCCTACACATTAGGGCAGCCTCAGGTGCATTTGGTTAATACCTCATATTAGAGGTACTAAATTTAATATGAAGTAGCAAAAGTGTATCAATGAATGTGTAGACACACGTCAAGTAAGTTATATGACTGCAAGTTACTTAACAGGAACAAAGCTGGCAGAACCGTGCTTCAGTTACCAGCAATGGCAAAAGGACATATTCTGTATAGATGGTCAGCACAGAACCCACCCCCCACAAAAAAATAAATAAATAAAGACAAAAAGAAAAAAAATGAAAAACTAACTAAAACTATGACATCTAGAAAAGGAATGGTTTTGTAGTAAATGCAATGAATTGAGACTCAGAAGCTTTACGTGCAATTCCCAACTATGGCACAGGTTTCCTATGTGCACTTGGGTAAAAACATTTATTTTGGACTTTTCAAAGAGATTTGGGTATCCGGGTTCAATATGCTCCTTTTTCCAGGCTTCAACTCCCACTGCTTCTGTTCTCTTGAGTTCCCTTTCCTCCACACATTGTCTTGTCTCTTCAGCTGTTCATGGCATGTACCATCTCCTGGGTGGAAAAATCATTAATCCCAAACTGCAGAAATGTATCAATAAATTGTCTTTTGGAACAGAAATATTATTACTCCCTTGTTATTAGTCCAAGCCACAAAGTTGACACATGGGATCATAAATCCTGCAATGTTTTCCCATTATTATTGCCTTATGGGATGGGATTTCATTCCTGTCTGTGTGCTGCAATCAATTTTATGGCAGCAATGCCATAATAATGTGGCTTTAGTTACGTATACCTCAGTAAATATTCTTTAAGCAATAATTGTGGCTTTTCGAATGATTAAAATATATCTTTTACTTTGTCCTCTACAACATGCTTTGAAGTAGCTTCTCAGCATAATGCAATGCAGTAAGTAGTGAATTATGTTGCATGAGTTCTGGATGCATAATAAAAGTCATAGAGAAGGAATAGTTCAAAAACTTTCATTAGACTGATAAGCATATTTGCTACAGGGAATTTTGTGTTTATAATTGGGTATTTATCGTGTGTGTGTGTGTGTACGCTGTTCTACAGTACACAGTAAAAAAATTATATTTAAATTGACCGAAAAATGTATTGAAAATTAAAGCTAAAAATTAAAGGCATCCAATGAACTACAATTGTGGTTTTCCCAGCTTATTTTTTAATAAGGAAACAAACATTACAGATCGTGTTTCTCTTTCTTTTGTTCTAGATAATGGGTGATTGTATTGTTTCCATGTAACTATTAAAAATTGAAGGAACAGATATATATGTTTAAATTCCTTCAATTTTTAATAGTTACATGGAAACAATACAGTCACTAATTATCTACACACACACATATACATTTACTGTTTCTTCCTTTTTTTTTTTTTTCATAATAGCCAATTGCCAAAATTTGTTTTTAAATATGTGAACAATCAAACAGTGATCATGAGACCATGTGGCCTATTGGGCAGGAAAGAGCAGTGTGCTCTCGAGAAATGACCAGACATGAACTTCACTCCTGTACCTTTTCCTCCCTGGCTACCTGAAAGAGCAGATTTCCTGCAGTAAAGCCTATTAGTCCGTTATGCCTGCAGATAATATCGGGCTTGATATATCTAGCTTGCTATCAAATCTTGAAAGTGCTGAAAGGGCCTGCCAGGGAGAAGTTGGCTCTGCGGTAATTTCTGTTTTTATTTTTCAAAAGACTTGTTCCTGACTGTTACACTGATTGCACTCTTTCCTGCTTTGCTTTCTTTCCAGCTGAGTTAATGGGTCTAGAGTCTTCCTGCTGTATAGATTTTAGTCTTAACAGCAAAGTTTTTACCCACCAGATGCCAGCCACCTGGAAACATGGGAAAAGATCCAAATGAGGCACATCCATCATAGTACCTAAAATGTAGGTGCCTTACTGAAGGAAGATATTAACAATTTTAGGGACTTAGGACTCCTATACACTGACTGAGGAGGGTTAGTCAACTCCAGAAGCAATCCACAGTACCAAAATGTTGAGCAGACAGATGCCTACAGCTAACCGGTAGCAACACCAGGGCTAGGGACAGACATTATACATAAACTGTTTAAGTGATCAGAAACTGGTTTAAACCTGTAAAAAAAACAGATGTTCAGTGCACATGAACCTGTTTGAAAATGGCTAAAACTGGTTTGAAATAAACCTGGTTGAATGTAGTATCAGACTTAACTGATTTGTGTCAAACTGGTTTATGCAATGTCTGTCCCAGACCCCTTGCTGGTTTAAGTTAAATTTGACAACCCCAACATCCCGGCATGCTTTCTGGGTTGGGTGAGGCTCTCTGCTCCACAGCAGGGCTGACCCATCCCCCCTGCTCCCTGGCTGGAGTATGGCACAGAATGCAGGTGTCCCTGCTCCCCATTCCCCTTCCTGTCCTCTCTGTCTTACACACACCACTCAGTGGTAGCTAGTAGACCACATGTTGGCTACTGTCTGTGCTGTGGCAGATGGGACACAGGCAGAATCAACAGGTAAGTAGTAATGTCCCATTGCTGTTTCCTTAATGACGTGATACACACTGAGTTAGGACTGATAAACAGTTATCAGTTCCCTGCTGGGCTGGTCAGAAGGGGTGGGAAGCCCTCTCTAATCAAAGTCTTCTGCTGGGGCCTGGCCACACCCCCCTCAGCTCAGCACTGTAACAGAGAAGGCACGACTACTCCAGCACCCCCTGGCTTTTAGCTTGAGCCACTGCAGGCATGTGCCTGCATGTCTGGGATACGTGTGAAGTTACAAAGTGATGTAGCCTAGTCATAGACTAACCTGCAAAGATTGAATCAATTCAGGCTCAGGCTTTTTGAATGTCTGTCCCTAGCCTTCAAGCAGGGTGGTTAAGGAAGAGCAAGGGTTGACACAGATTATAGGTATCTGACTCAGAGCTACACATGAGTTGCTCAGTGGAAACTCATATTCACTCCTAAACACAACCAGCATAGTAGTAGTACCCATCAGTTGTCCAATAGTTTAGTGTTTAGGAATTTACCCAGAAAATGTGGGACTTGTGCTGCAGGCCTACCCTCACCTTAAGAATACTCAAATCCATATATATCATTTCACAAGGGTAGTGCCCAAAACTAAACTAAAGGTCAAGTTTCACCAGTCCTTAATAGAGTTGGGGGGGGAAGAAATCCCTATCCACAATTTTCATACAATATTTTTGTTAATAGAACCCAGGATGGCATTAAGTTTTCTGCAAGAATATTATAGTTGTGGCTTGTTGTACACTATAACACTGTTCCTTTTCTAGGAACCTACTGAAGCTTAGCCAGTAATTATCCATTTGTATTTGTACATTTGATTATTCCCTTCATGGCATAGTACTTTGCACTTGTACTTAGTAATTTCAATCTACTAATTTACTTAAACATGTCTTAACAATTTATCAAGATCATTTGGAATCCTGATCCTGTCAACCCAAGTGTGTGCTACCACATCCAGCTTGAAGATAGCTGTAAATTTCCTGAACATTTATTTTCTTCTCCCACTCATTGATGACAATATTAAACAACACTTGAGCCAGGACAGACTCCTTAGCTCAAATCTCATTTGATACCTCCTCTCACTTCAGCAGTGACCCAATGATTCCTCTCTGAGTGTAATTGTAAATGAAATACATATCTTGTGGTTGTTTCATATAAAACTGCATTTCCTTACATTATTGAAGAAGATGTCATGGAAGACAATGTCAAAAGCCTTACTAAGGTGAGGTAAATAGTGCTATATATATCTAAAGTAGAAAATGTTAATACCTTCTACATTTGTAAGAACCACTCCCAGAAGACTATTAGTTGAGGTGGTTTTGTGTGTAAACTGACAAAGAGAGAGGAAAGAGAAATGGGGAGAGATAAGCAAAGCACTTGCTAATCACTTGGCACATCTACATGTGCAATTGCTGCTGGATGGGTTTACTTGGGAGCATAAATGGCAGAAGGCCGGGACTAACAGGACTTAGCCCCCACAAATGCAACAGTGGTGGCAGCCCAGCTGTGGACTCTGGGCAGCTGCAGTGGTGGGGAGGTGGGCAGGGGGGAGAGGTGCACATGGACAGACATGCAGCTACAGCCACACAGGTAACCAGAAATGAGACACACAGCAAGTAAGTCTATGAAGGGGAAGGGATGAGGGGGGGGATCCAACTAAGGTCCCCGCAGAGAGGGAGAGAAGGGGCAGAGGCAGGGGCTGGGGTGAATGGGGCCCTGGGGCCATGGTGGGTGGTGGGATGGTTGGAGCCCAGGCAGCTCATTCATACATGGGGGGGGGGGGGGGGAGGGAAGCTTCCGCTCCTGTGTTCACCCTAGGGGAAGCACAGGGATCATGTTCCCCCCAGATTTGTGCATGGGGGATCATGGAGATGGGCTGCTGCTGTGGGCTGGGATTCTGCACCCTGCTGCTTCTGCCTTGGGAGCCACATAATGCCATGTGCCCTCTGCTGCCAGGATGCGCCTGTACTGCATCCCCTGCCAACCCAGCAGTGGAAGGCACATCGCGTCATGTGAATCCTGGGCAATGGCAGTGGGACACAGAGCCCAACCTGGAGTGTGACACCCAACATGCAAACCTGGGGGACATGTTCTCCCCATTCCTCCCCCAGGGTGCACACAGTGGCAGGAGCGCCCCCCCCCTCCCATTGGCCTTGGACAAGACACCCAGAATCTTACTATTCCACCATCCACCCCAGTCCTGGGGCCTCATTCACTCCAGTCCCTGCCCCTGTCTCTGTCCCACTCCCTCCCTCACTGCAGGGGCCTCGATCTGTCCCCCCCATGCCCCTGCCTCATCATAGACTTACCTGCTGGGTGGTGGTGTGTGTATGTGTGTGCCTATTTGTATGTGTGTAATATATATATATATATTTTTAATTTAAGTTTTACTCAGCCCCTCCAAATAACATTTTCTCCCTCTGCCTATGCTGGACTAATTTACTTTGTAGTAAACAGACCCTGGGCAGGCATCTACATATGTATGCATTTGGAAGAAGATTTGCTCTCACCCTGCTCTTCCCCCCTGCAGCAGCCAGGAGAAGCTCTAGGCTCTCCCCTGTGTGCTAGTCCAGTGACTGGCAGGAAGTATGGGGCCAAGAGACAGCTGTCTTTTCATGGGGCCAGGGAAATTGCTTCATGCCCCCAGAAGCTGCCTGCTGCTGGGGCAGACTCCATTGGTAGAACCTGTCTGATCAGGGCTTAGAAAGAGCTGCAGGGGAGGGGCAGATCTCAGCCCTCTGTCCTGATCTGCTAGTGGGGATTCCATGCCCATCCGGGGGCTTGCTGCTAGCTGTCCCATTAGTGTATTAGGGCAGGGGTCTGGGACATGCCCCTCCCTCACAGCTCTCTCCAAACCCCATACCTCAACTGCCCAATCAGAGCATGGGGCTCAGAAACAGCTGTGAGGCTGGGATCTGCTCCAGATTGGGACAGTTCCTGGCCAACCCTGGGATGAACAGGGGCATGTGCATGTTCAGACCAGGACCTGCCTGAAATAGTCTGGGGCAAGTCCCAGCCAGCTCCAGGCTTGGTGGAAAACTCTCCCTATGCTGGGAGCTCCCAGCCCGGGCTCCATGATTCTGATCATGGAGTTGGGCCCAGGAGCTCCCTGCTGCCAGGGCAGGGGGACATTGTCCCCATTTGGGCTCCAGTTGCAAAGCCTGCCATGGCAGTAGGCAGTTCCTGGGGGCAGGGAACAATTTCCTACCCGCTGCTGCCCAGCTGACCAGGAGTAAATTTGCTCCTGGTCAGCCATCTACATGTGCCTTACTGCGTAGTAATTACTTGGCAGTTAATTTGCTACTTGCATTTGCATTTAGCAAATTAACTGTAGAGGATACCAAATTACTGCATAGTAAGGATCTGCACATGTGGATAGTGATGCTTACTATGCAGTAATTTGCTTTACTACACAGTAAAGCATCTCATATGGATGCACCCACTGTTAGTTAAATCTGACAACTTCTAACTAACCTTGCTAGTTGAGTAACAAATAATGGACATAGATTGGGGAAATTTTTACAATCTAGTATTTGTGATGGAGCATGCATGAAAAATATTTCTTTGTTAACTATCTTTTGCCTATAGTTGAATGTATTTACAATTTCTAGATAGATAGATACTGATGTAGGAGTTTAGGCTATGATAGACTGTAATTATGCTAATCTATAATTGAACTAAGACACCACAAAGGACCTTGGGAGTTAGAAGCTTCACAGATTGTTGGATGGCCTAATCAAAGATGCAATAAGTGAAGTTGCTAATTCAAGGTAAGAAACAATAACTGAACGAGTTGGGGAGTTAGGGCCATGATTTGATCACAGCATCATCTCATTGGTCTAAACCTTGCTTGGTAAGGGGGAAGATGTTCATTTATGGTCTGAAAAATTATATTATATATCAGTCTTTCTAATAATGTATAGTTTACACTTAATAAAACTATTGGACAGTAGTTCTCAGTTTTATTAGATTCCTTACCATGTTTTACTGTTGCTATTATTTTTGTCCCTTTAAAGCAGGCTGGTCATTTTCTAGTTTCCAAAACATAGATATAAAAAAAAAAAAAAAAAAAAAAAATTGTTAGCCATTGAATAGATTTTGGGCTGCAGAACTTTAAAAATTCTGGAAATATCTCATCCATGCATGCAACTTTGCCTTCCTTTATGGCTGTAAGGACTTCTTTGCAGAATTAGGAAGTAAAAAGTTAGAACTCACTAAAGTGGAGATAACAAGAGGTGAGTTGTACTCAGTTGGCTGAAGATACTTAAATTCAGTACAGGAATGGGATAAAAAAGGCCAGTCTCAGCAGAGTGAGTTCCAGCTGCCTGAACTTGAAAGGGGGAGCTGCAGTTGACAAGGAATGAGCTGCAGTTGCCCAGACTCAGCCAAGAGACAAGTAAAGAGGAACATCTCAACAAAGAAAGTGGTAAGAGTTGGCATGGAATGGGGGCATCTAGGCTATACAGGTGTTGTGGGTCTTGCTTTTTTGTAGTGACTTAGGAAGTATCTGTGCACATAATGCATTATATACCATTGTCTGGGGAGTTCTGCTGAGCTGGGCTGATTGATAGGCACTAGCTGCTGACCTAAAAGACAATAAACGTGTGAGTTTTTACGGCCAAAAACAAATTAGCATCATTCTTTCTGCATCGCACCCAACCTCCAAGAGACTGGTTGCAGGCAACTGCCTCTGAGAGCACCCCAGCCTGAGCAGCCTGAACACCAAGAGTGACAGCAGGCAGGAGGCAGGTAAGAAATCTTCCCAACCCGAGTAGCTCAGAACAAGAATCAATTTAATTTTCCTTTCTAGATGGGCAAAGTGATTTCTTAAACTTTGTAGGAGATAAGAGATAAACCCGAAGATAAAATGTTCTTCCTCTTCCCCCAAGCAGAAATAATGGGAGCTGCTGCAATGCTGTTCATTATAGAGTGAAAACATCCAGATTTTGAATATTTATTCTTAGCATTCCTAAAATTCTATAGCTAGCAAAGAAATTCATTCTGCTTTTTGCTCTTTCATGTGAAGAGTTATACCTTCCTTTACTGCCAAACATACCAAACTAATTAGGATACTTGTGCAATCTCCTTCTGTGCTCAACTGGGTTACTGAAGGTGACAGCATTTTGCTGTTTATAATATCCCTTTTCAATGCTCCAAATTATTAGACAAATATCCTACTGTGGAAAAAAAAAAGATTTATACATCTCTTGCTGATCAGAAAGCTTTCTAACCAGTCTCAGTGCAGAATTCATGAATAGCAAATGAGGATTCAGATTCCAAAGTTTCTACCCAGCTAGTGATGTGTGTTAAAGCCTAACAAACAGCTGAATGGATCTCCCCAAAGAATAATATAGTAGGTGACCTTCTGTCTCTCTCTTTTCCCCTCTCTCCATCCTCTGACTCTCCATTTTATAAAAAGACAGAATTCAGAAGGAAGGTTCTCAAAGATATGTCATTTCTTCCCACATAGAATATAATTAAGGTGATGTTCTATAGGTATTTTAATCCTTATCTACATCAAGTTAAGTATATATTACCTTTAATGTAGAAAAAGACTGTTCCATTTAAGCATGAATTTGGTTATCATGTTTTAAGTATGAGGAGTTAATGTTTTGAAAACAGCTGTTTTCATTGACATTAGGATGCAGTTGATTGGCATAATTTAATCTGTGAGAGACAGTGGATATTACAGTTATGGTGTAGATGGTTTGCAGTGTCTTATGTGTCTAAATAGTCTATCTGAGATTTGTACGATCTCTTGCAGTGGTTGCAAGTGTATATGCCATGATTGGGTGGTTCAGGAGCTGCTTGCTTCCTGTGGATTTTTTTCCCTTCAAGCTGTTGGTGCCAATTCTTATCATGGAATGTAATGCTCTGGTGCAGCTGGTGACACCACTTGTTCTGATTGCTTGCCAAGGTTTCCCATTGAACCGGATCAATTCCAAATGCCTTCATATATCATTTACATGTGTCTTTGTAGCAAAGCTTGGGATGTCCTGTTCTTGTTTCCTCTGATAGTTCTCCATATAGCATGTCTTTGGGTATATGTCCATCTTCCAATCTGCTCAGATGGCCTAGCCAGCTGAGTCATCTCTGTTTGAGTAGGGCTGCCACACTTGGTAAATTTGCCCTTTGAAGAACCTCTGCATTGGTAACTTTATCTTGCCATTTGATGTTGAGTATGTGGGAGGGAGAGGGCATGGCCCAGTCCCAATCCAGCCTAACAATCTATAGTTCCCTGAGTTTACAGGACATAACAAAAACAAATGAAGAGACCAATTAAAAAAAAAAAAAAGAGAGGGAAGGGGAATAGAGTAGGGAATAGGGGAAAAATATCAACATTCTTTACCTTCTGTCTCTTGGGTTAAAATGATGGAATGATGTCAGTTTTTTACACAAGGAGTGATGTTCAGGTATATTTCTTAAATTCAATTATTTTCCTTTCTGACTGATTTAATTTATTCTTGAGGCTTGCTGAGACATATAATTGAGTTTGCTTTATGAAAGAATAGAGTTCTTAGAATAACATGTTTTTGGTTCCTCATGAAACCAAGTGTAATTTGATGTAATCAAACTGCAGCAACTTTGAAAATTCATTCTGATCATTCCAGACTCCTGTCATAGGAGTCACTTGCTCATACCACAGAAAAGTTTTGGCATATCATTACAGGTAATGCTAGAAAATCATGAAAACCCTTATTGATCTTCAATGGGAATAAAAACAAAAATTAACCAACAAACATGTCTGTTTTCATTTAGCATTGAAACCTACACACACTTACACACACACACTGCCAGGTGAAAAGAATATTTTCAGGAATTCATTATTCAGCTAACCCAGAAATCTTTTCATCAATAGAACAAAGTGAATATAGAATATTTCAATTTTATCTTCCCTTTTACTTGAATACTAATTCAAATCGGAACTTTGCTTCTAACTAAAGAGCCATTAGACTATACATCTGCTTCAGAGACTAACTTCAGGTGACACTGCAGTAACAGAAACAACATTTTTCTCTCTCTAACAGGAATTGGAACTTGTCCATCAGGAATCCAAGTACCTGTGCTGAAGCAAACTAGTTCTAGGTAAAGTAAATTTGCTTCTCCTTATGAGAATACTTGCTTTAATTCTCTCTTGGCTACTGGAAAAAAAAATATAACTAAATACAATAGTTATTAATTTAATATTCTGGGGCAGAAAAATCAAATAAAAACCTCTTTTTCTTCTATAATTCATTGGTTTACTAGAAGTTCAGTACCAATAAGGTAACAGAAGATTTTTCACCAGACCATTCTATAAATCAAGTAAAGGTAAGTTAATAGATCTGTTACATCTGGCATTGAAAAACTAATCCAAGAAGACAGGAAACTACATTTCGGCAGTAAGAAACCAAGTTTCCAGCAATGTTGAGAATTCCCTATTTTCATATTAGAACATACAAGACAGCTTGTAAGAAAAGTTAGGAGGGGGGTTGAGTTCAATACTTATCAGGTAAATATTGTACAGTATACGTTAAAATCCCTTCTATCTGACATTCTACTGGCCAGAATACTCTATTAACAGGCACCATGCCACTTCTGCCCCGCCACTGCCATCCACCACAGCCACGTGCAAGCACCCCATGACACTGCTGCAACTGGCCACCACAGCCATGTACCACTGGCCACCACAGCCATGTCCAAGCACCCCATGCCACTGCTGTCACTGGCCACCATTCCGCATTGCCACTGCCACATGCAAGCCACCTCCCTCCCCCGCTCCAATATTTTTAAATAACCATTTTTACATAATCGGCACCCAGCATTCCCCACTCATGACAGATAATGGAGTTTTTACTGTATATATTTTTAATTATATGAATGTAAATATCTTTTGTCTATTGAGAATGTATATTTGTTATGTTTGTAATAAATCAAAAGCTTTGGCCTTGTCATTATACACACACACACACACACACACACACCCACACACACATGTACATATTTGTCAAGACTATTAGCTGTAGCACATTATTATGTATGTAATTGGAAAGAATGATATTGAATGAGGGAAAATAAATGATGGGTGCTGGTGGCAATATAAAAACATTAAACACATCCTAATTACATAAAAATGTGATAGTAATGGTACAGGTGTTCAGGTGTTCATGACTCATCTCAATATTAGTGACCATAGTGAAAAAATATAATTATGCCACTGCTGTATCAAGGAAAAAATCTTTTGTTCCCCCTTCAGCAATAATCTGTTCTAAGTTGTTCCTTTGGGAATGCCAGCTTCTATACTGAAAGTTTAGGTGTAATTGTTAATTATCATTTACAATTCTCTATAATAATGCTAATTAGTTTCTTACAAGCTTCGTAAAATGACAGCTCTGAGGCCAGTTACCATCTGATAAGAACAAAAAAAATGCTATTTTTATGTTCTGAGTGCCACATTTCAGAATTAGAGAATGCTATAGAAAATCTTGTCATGTGACAAATGGAAATAAATTGTTAACTGGGCAAAAGTATCCCTATCTCATATACTATATAATAGAAGTTTCTAGTAATATTATAAATATTATAGGAGCTTGATATATCCTTTTGAGCAATTCTATATTTATATGAGGTTGCCTTACTATCAATTTTTAACTGCTTTTGAAATTTCTGATGATTTGTTGTACAAATTGAGTAAGGCTGAGATTTTCAAAACTGCGTATGAGTTATAGGACTAATTCCTTGTTGTCTGCTTTCTAGAGCTATTATTATTTTTTTTTTTATGTCCAAAATGGCCATTTACGAAAATACAACTTAAGAAATTACTGGGTTTTTTTCAGGTTTTTTAAATTTTAACCAAAGCTAAAATATGAAAAAATATGGAAAATGCCGATAAAAACATTTTAAATTGAAAAAATATATCTATAAACTCTAATTAAAGCAGAGATGGGTTTTGGGTAAAAAACTTGGAGAAAAATGTGATACCTTCATGAAACTAACCTTGCGTTATTTTCTGGTGGAAGAAGGACAAAATGGGAGTGATTGGAAAGGTAATTATGATGACAATAGATGTAGTAACTTAGGCTAGGTACAGTTTACTTTTGTAATTCCTTTTATGTCCTTATAGTACTACAATATTCAAGCTTATGTACATTCAGGCTATTTGTAGCACTACAAAGACAGCAGATTCATAACAAAAATGGTGGATATGCCACAGAAAATGTCCTGTTTGAAACAGGACCTTTTTTGTAGTACAATATTTTATAACAGCATATGCTGTGCTACTGGGGTTCTTGTGGAACCTAGCATCCCAGATTGGCGCAAGCTCCCTCTTCCTCTGATGGTGGCAGAGCAGTTGGCTTTACATGGGAAACAGAGCTGAAGCTTTGCTCACCATGATGCCTGTCACAGAGCCACTGCTGACCTGATCTTCCATGTTACCAGCAACAGCTAATTAAGCTGGGATGGCAACCCAAGCAACTTATAATGGCTTTAAGGCAACTCAATCAGCTGTTCCTGCTGAGAAGCAACTGTTGACTGGGCTACCAGTGGCGCGAACTGCTGATCAGGCAGATGAGACTGCCTGTGATTAGCTGTTCCCATACTGTGTGGCTTTCAGGGAGTCCAGGCAGCTGTTGCCATGATGGCAAAAGCTGATCAGGGGAGCATGGCCATGAGCCTGTTGGGGTCTCCTAGGGTTGGAGGAGAGCTACCCTAACCCTTCTTGATTGAATATTGTACCCTCACAGTGACTTTGTAGCCCTCAGACCAGAGGCTTCTGCACATATGCACTCCCAGAGTGGGCTCTGATTTCACAGCACTACAAAGAGCTAATATCCTTTGTAGTATTACACATGAATGTGTGAGCATAGCTGGAGACTGGCATTGTTATCAGAACAAAAGTAGGCATTTTTATATTTTTCTAGATCGCATTTTAATCAAACAAATTTTCTCATTTGTAAGTTGCATATAATTGGATGTATCATACTATGACCAGGTAAATCAGGTTGGATTTATAACAATATTGCATGTTTTAAGTAAAGGCAGATGCCTGTTGCAGGTTACTTATATATTTAAATGTATATGTTCTAATTTAAAAATGTGGGTTCCATAGTAAACAGTTAAGTGATATTTGTTATCTATATTTCTCCTCTGGAGAAAAAAAAAAGAATTTCAATTAACAAGCTAGTATCTCTTTCACACACCCAAATCCACATATGGAGAAATAAACTCCCTCATATTTCATTAGAAACTAATTTTGAGATATTTACATTTGTTTCTTAGTTTGCTCCATAAACAATCAGAATATTTGAATACAATCTATTATTTTATGAGTTCCTTAATTCATTATAGCTACCTAACATATGTATACAGTCCCTACTACCATAGCACCTGAGCTTCTCATATATGTATTTATTTGCATAATTTTCTTCTGATGTTGGGAAGTGCCATTATCACTTTTTAAATATATGAGAATGAGGAACAGAGAGGCTAGCACTAGGTCAAAAAAGGTGTGCAGGTTCTCAAGGGCAATCCTTAAAACCTAATCCTTTAAAAGCCTACAGCGCTAGGCAACAAGAAGCCTAACTTCTTGTACCTACCCCTAAAATAGCATTCAAAACCTAGAGTTAGGAAGCTAACCCTTACATTGCATGGAGGGATTTTGGCCTCTAGATAGGTGATTAAAAAAAAAAACAAAGGAACTCCAAATTGAATACTGAATGGGGAGGGAGGTAGAGTTAGACAATGGGGAACATTAAGCAAAAGAATGCATTTAAACTGCTGTCACAGATTAATGGTTAGACCAGGTGGGAATAACGCCACTGCACTCCTTGAAGATGGTCATCTGTACAGAAAGACAGCAAAATTTGTGATACAGAAGGGGAGAAAAAGCAGGAGCTAAGGCTACAGTCAAATATATTGGGCTTATGTTCTGGTTCCTGCCCCCAGGCTTATTTATAATTGTTACATTAATTGAATTACTCTAACACAAAGCAAAAACAAACAAAGCAAAGCAAAAAAAAAAAAAAATACCAGCAATAATTCTGAGAGTAGGGACCAAAACCCTGGATCACCTCTTATCTCAATGAGGAATCTAACTCCTAGAATAGATAGAACCCTGAAATATCCAAACACATTTCTACTGGTTTAAAGGATGACTATACAGGGAGCAGACAGGTTTTGAGTGCTTGGTCCCTATGCTTGTGCCACTTTCACAGATCCCATGGTAATCCATCTTCATCCTATCCCAAGGTATATAGTCAAGGCAAAGGTGGATTCCCTGCTAGATCCAAGAAAACCAGGATCCTTGCCAATTACCACATGGGTCATTTTTTCAGGGGTACCTGGAATACACACATGTACTGAGAAGCGCTGAGCTATTGGGTCACCGTAGCTTGAAATGCTGTTGATGCTGCTGGGACCCGACCCAATGAACTATGTAGTAATCATCAGAGATCCTGGTTTTCTCTGATGTAAAAAAAAAAAAAAAAAATCCTCAGTTTTCAGTTATAAAAAAACTAACCCCAAATCCACATTTTTCTGTGATTAAAATGAAACGCCACTAATATATAGATATCTGTGTGACAGGGGGCAAACTCGCAGGTCCAGTTACAGTGATGGCCTACCCACCTGTCTTTGGGAATGTTGCCCACCTTCCTTGCTTGCCATGCCTTGTTGGTAAATAATCATCATGTTATGTGAGATTGCCCTTCATGCACCCTGATGTTCCCAGGCAGTAAACACATGACTCTTATCTTCTAGGGCTGTGCGAAGCTTCAGTCGCTGCTCTGATTCAGAGGAGATTCAGCCCAATTTGGTGGCCGAATCTCCAAATACAAATCAAATCAGGAGACCCATTAATCTCTCTGAATCTAATCAGATGCCTCTGAATTGATTTGGAGAGATTCAACGCTTCAGCCATAGACACAGCTTTATATGTTTTTTCTACATACCTTGAGGTACCGGGCATGGCTCATGAATGCTGAGATAGTGGGGCAGATGAAACGTTCCACGTGAGTGCAGGGGGATCCCCCATGTGCTCAGTGGTGGACCCAGAAGTGGACCAGAAGCACTTCCAGTCCACTTCCTGGTCCACCACAGAGTGAGCAGGGAACCCCCCGGCCCTCCAGCTCAGTGACTGGTGCCTCCTAGGTCGGTGGGGGGGGGGGGGACCCAGGGTCCCTCATGGTTGATTGCCAAGCCAGGGAGGTGCAGGGGGGTTTCCCGTGCGCTCGGTGGTGGACCTGGAAGTGGACCGGAAGTACTTGCGGTCCACTTCTGGGTCTGCTGCCGAGCGCATGGGAGACTCCCCCCCATGCTCCCATGGGATACTCCATCCACCCCACCATATCAGCATTCATGAGCCATGAGGTTCATGAAGTACATAGAAAAAACATATAAAGTTGTGTCTATGGCTGGATCGCTGATTCTCCAAATCAGAATCTAATCTTCAGATTCAGCCAAATAGGATCAGGACAGTGATCTGAATCAGCAAATTGAATCACTGTCCCCCCAATTGGGCTGAATCTGAATTGAATTCTGCCCACTTCGCACACCCCTACTATCTTTCCCTATCGTGTCCCATGCCTCACAGATATAATGTCTTAGCTAATCTATGCTCCAGCCTGGGGCTGAGCAAACTCAGTCCATGGTTAGATCTCTCTCATGCCACCCTGTTTAGAGTCTCACTCATGCAGCCCCCCTCTCACTGGGGCCTCTACCACTCCACCTTCTCCCATCAGTCCTCTCACACTCATGCCCTTTACCAAGCCTCACCCACACCATCCTGCTCCCTTGAACGACCACATGGGTAATCAGGCCTATCCCTTCTCTCCTTGGCCGGGTCTGGCATAGCCTTTTGGGCCTCTCTTGTGATCCTCATCTACATGGTAGCTGGGCAATAGTGGCAATCATTAGTCAAACCCTGGGGTGACTGCCTCTAGCCCCACACCATGTAACTCATCGCTAATTGGGGCTAATTACTTGCCCCACTTACTTGTGGCTCCTTCTATGCCACCTACTTGGCTTTGGGCCCATATGCAGCCTCAGGCATCTGGAGACTTACCTGGGCATCAACACGTTCATCCTTTGGCCATGGTCCCGACTCACTCAGCCCTTCCTGGGGCTCCAAGGTCTTACACCCCAATGGGCACAGGTGCCCCTGCACAGGTGTGCCAGGCCCTTCTACGTTTCTTCAGGGTTTTTCACCCATAAGGGCTTAGGTGCCACTCTTGGGCATTCCTGGGCTCATTACACTCTTTGGGGTCTTACACCCCTACAGGCTCAGGTGCCTCACATGGGCATGCCTGGCCCCACTCCACTCTCTGTTCTTATATCCCACTTGTGTGTGGGGGGTGGGGGTGGGGTTAAGGCACCCCTTACTACCTTTCACCAGGTAGGTAACAGGCCTGGCATTTTTTGGGGACTCCCTCACTATAAGGAGCCCCACCAAGCCTCCCTTCCCTGGCAGGCTCCATTTTCAGGTCATGCCCAGAACCAGGAGCCTCTAGCCATCCTCATAGCTCCTGCCCTTACCTCCAAGATGTTCCTTGAGCAGCAGGTCAGCCTAGTGCTGTTGCTCCCTCAGCTGCTGAGAGCCAGGATCTTAAAATGCCCACCTCATCAGGCTTGGCCTGCACCTGTCTGCTGCCTGCTCTCATCCTTAAAGTGGCAAGCATCAAAGGTGTTCTGACACCCAACTTCCCCCTAAAAAAATGGTCTCTGGGGGAGGATTTCCCTGCTGCACACACAGCAGGCTCACTCTGAGACTGCAACACCCCTTAAGTGGCAGGTACCCCTCTGGTGCTCTTCCACAATATAGATATAGATATAATACTGTGAGATTAATACATAACTCTTTGACTCATCATGCTAAATGGCTCAAGGAGGTGTCAAGCAGAGTTTCCCAGTGACCTGTCCTGAGTCTGGTATTATTTAATATCTTCATTAATAATTCAGATGATAATGTAAGATTAGTTGAGCTACAATATTTTTCAGAAAGACCTTGGGTTTCCAATTCACCATAAACTGGGCATGTCTACATGAGAACCTGACTGTGCAGCAGCTGAAAAATACTGTGCACTGTACAGACAGTGATAATACACTACTGCACAGTATTATTAGACTACTGCGCAGTAGTGTCATAGATTCATAGGTTCATAGATGCTAGCATCAGAAGGGACCTCAACAGATCATTGAGTCTGACCCCCTGCCCTGGTCAGGAAAGAGTGTTGGGGTCAGATGACCCCAGCCAGATGCCTATCCAGTCTTCTCTTAAAGACTCCCAAGTTAGGGGAGAGCACCTCCCTTGGAAGCCCTTTCCAAATTCTGACCACCCTTACCGTGAAGTTTTTCCTGATGTCCAGCTTAAATCTACTCTCTATCAATTTGTTAATATTGTTCCTTGTTACCCTAGGAGGCACCCTGATGAACTGAGCATCTCCAGTTCCTGGCTGCCCCCTCCCTCCACAATAAATTTGTAGGCAGCCACAAGATCACCTCTCAGCCTTCTCTTGTGGAGGCTGAAGAGATCCAGTCTCCTTAGTCTCTCCTCATAGGGCTTGGTCTGCCAATCCTTAACCATATGAGTGGCCCTCCTCTGGACCCTTTCGAGGTTATCCACATCCTTCTTAAAGTAAGGTGCCCAAAACTGGATGCAGTACTCCGCCTAAAAGATATTCACCAGTCCTACTGTGCAGTAACTCTGGTTACTGCACATTTATTTAGTACTTGCTAATACAAGTACTAAATAAATGCACAGTAATGACTGTGCAGTAGCGACTCATGCAGACACACCCACTGAGTGTGAGCCAACAGTGTACTCTTGTTATAATAAATAAATAAGTAAATACATAAATAAAAAGTCAATAGCATACTGGATTGCACTGACAGAAGTGTTTTTTTTGAAAATTAAAAGAAGTGATTCTTCTGCTCTATTTGGCACTGTAGTGCTGTGTCCAGTTTTGAGCCCAACACTTCAAAAAAGATGTAGACAGATTGGAAAGAGTCAAGTAAAGAGTGAGAAAGGGCCTGTGGAAAGGCTGAAAGCACTAGGACTGTTAAGTTTAGGTAAAAGAAAATTGATGCGAGATTTGATAACAGTCTTTATATACCTGAAGGATGATTATAATGAGGATTGAGATTACCTTTTCTCTGTGGCTACAAGAGACAAGGCTAGGAGCAAACTGCAGCACAGGGAATTTAAGTTGGAAATTGTAAAGAACTTGCTAAAAGTCTGGTCAAAACTGGAACAGGCTACATAGAGAAGCTGTGGGATCTTCATCCCTGGACATTTTAAAATGAGGGTTAGAGAGACAGTTGACTGGGATTGTTTAGGAAGGGATGATCCTACCCTGAGCAGGGAGCTGGACTAGATGGCCCCTTGTAGATGGTCCCCTGTGGTCCAGGCCTGTTTTCCTATAATCCTACTGTTGGTTAGCCATTGTGGATGGAACAGGGGATTAGATCAAAAGTATAGACTTAGGCACTTGAAGGCGAAAGTCTCATTTTACAAAGGACTGGTGATGTCCTTTGGTTTTGGCCTTTCATTACCATATGAGTTCTGCCCAGGCATGGCTATATCCAAATGGCCTTTTAAAGAGATCCATATGGCCAAACACATCAGAATGGGTATGGATTACATTCCAAAAATTTCAAACACAATAGTTCATGAGAAAGGACAACATGGGCATGTCTACATGTGCACATTTACTGCATAGTAACCAAAATTACTGCATAGTACAGGCATGCATTTATACATGTATGCCCATACTGTGCAGTTAATATGGTGACCTACACCAACTTGATACCTGCATGATGCAAGTATCAAATTTATGCTTCATTAGTTACTGTACAGTAACACACATGTAGACACATTATTGAGCAGTAACCCAGAGGACCTCCCTGATGGGTCTAACCAGCCACTAGGGGGCCAGCCTGAATCCAGCCCCAGTCTTTTTGGCTGACTGCCTCTCCTGGCTTCAACATGCAATTTAAGTTAGTCCCAAGGACTGGCAGCCATATGGCCAGAGGCTGGAGATTCCCCTTGTGGCCACAGGGACACATGCAGGCTGCTCTGACCTGGGACTAAATTTAGTCTCAAGTCCTCTGCATGTGTAGATGCCAGCCTATTCCCACTTACTGCTCAGTAAATTTAAGTTGGCCTAAATGCAAGTGTAGACTCACCCAGTGATGCTGTTATGAAGAACCTTGGACCAGATCTACAGCTAGTAATAAATCAGCTTAGCACAATTAATTATATTTAGCTATGCCAATTTGTCTTACCTGAAGATTTGGCCAGTACAAAGCTTAATACTTTGACAGGAAACAAATGGAATTGAACTGTTTGGAGATTTATCAAAGTAAATATGGTTGAGACTCCAAAATTTAATTAAATATTCAAATAATCTCCCACAAGACTTGTCAGATAACAGCAAAACCCAACATTGAGATTAATTAAAAGAGTCTTTGGGGGAAATAGAAATCTAGATTAAATATTAAGGGCTAAATCCACAGATAGTATAGTCCGGTATAGTTACACTAAATTTAATGAAACTGTGTTGAATTCAATCAGATTAAAAAATAGCACTAAGGTTTTACAAGCTCATAAATTCAGAGGAGGCACAGGCTCCCAAATTGAATTATGTATTATGCTTCCGCTATAGTATCTTGGCAGGACTAAAATATCTCCTTAAATCAGATATGCAACAATCAGTTTGATTACTTCTGGGGTTGGAGGAGTGAATGCAAAGTAAAACAAAATAGCTCAATACAGGAATAACTGGATGAAAACACAAACCATTACTGACTTCAAATGAGAGTACGATTACATCCAAAATGCAAATGATTTCACAAATTAACTAAACTGGACAAAATTAAGAGTTCAGCAATATAGCTAAACCAAGGTACTTAAGTTACTGCATAACTAACATGGGAACAATCTCATTGACTTCATGGTTAAAATTATCTATTTTCTGAAATGCCTTCCAGAATCTAGGCACTAATTAGGGAATACAACAACATATTTGAAAATAAGCTCATTTGTATTGCTATCATAGGAGTAATTTATCTGGCACATTTCAGAATCAAACTAGGAAAACACTTTACTAAAGAAACAATCTAGGCTAGTCATCAGAATATCAGGAGATCCCTATTCTGATTTCCAGGTGACGTCTTATGGATAATTACAGCAGCAACTGAAACAGGAAGCCACCAAAAGATAAAATATCAACAGTGGAGAGATAGGATTATTTACCAGATTCATGCCTTTCTCATAGTTTCACCCACAGCCTCCCTAGTATTTGATCTCCATAACCACTGTCACATAATCTAAAAAACACACTCTAACCTGAAGGGGTTTTGTCATCCAAATAGTTCACTTCAAACCTGAAAAGTCAATTAGGAGAAGCAAAAATATTAAGTTTTATCACACATTCAACAGTCGTGACTGAGAATAAGCTTTAAAATTATATAAATGAGATTTACTGGATGCCATTTAAGTGATACACACTGATATACTCCTCAGGTGAGGAAGACAACCTAGTCTAATATATAGGCACTTGTTTATACTTCAAAATAGCAGGTTTATATTGCTAGTTCTCTTACATGGCCTGAGCAAGTTACTTTGATTACAATTACCTTATTTTTTTTTTTTGATTTTATAAACTCCTTGGGCAGGAACTATATTCCAACATGGTTTGTACATCATCTAGAGCAGTAGTCCTCAACCCCCAGCCTGTGGGTAAGATCTTCCACCTCACTCTCTGTCATCTGGCTTGTAGGGCTCCCCACATATCTGTGGGAATCCCCACAGACCATGGCTCTGCATGCTAGTTTGAGCATGCAAAGAGGTGCGGACCCTGATCCAGGTTCATGGGGGATGGACAGGTAGGTCATTGTGGCTCCCTGAAGCCCAATCCCAGGCAGGCAGAGGCAGTTCTGGGCCCTGGAGTCCAATCCTGACCCATGGAGTGGCCTCCAACGTTCTTCTGGCCTGGGGGGCCAAAACCATGAGTGGCATTGCTTTAGAGCTTAAGCTTTCTAAGAGTATTTATATAGAACTGTAGAATACATTAATTCAAAACACTGTAATTTGTAAGCATTGGGGTAAGAAAAGTAAAATATGGAATTTTAAAATAGAGGTGTCTCAACCAAATGTACATGCTGACATTAAATTACATTTAATCTTTATGCACTAAAATGTGTTAACTTCTAGCTATTGCACTAAAAATTACATTATTTTTCATTAAAAAAAGCCATACTTTTGAAATTTTATACATGTTATGTTCCTGCCTGGGCAATGGTATTCTGCCACAGGGCCTATATGGCTACATCTGAGTGGACCCTTTGATTGTAGGGACCTGGTTGTAGGCAGTCTTGCCTAATGGTTAGGCCACTGGGAAAGGCCAGGAGCCAAACCACAGTCTGAGTCAGGAGGGTCAGGAATTAGAAACTAAGTTACCAGATCTGAGGAGTAATCCAGGGATAGAGTCCAAATCACAGAACAAGTTTAAGAGTTCAGGAGCCAAAAGCTGGTGCTGAAATCAGGATATACCAAGAGCTAGGTGTAATTGGGATAGGGGCTGCCAGCCAGACCCTCTAAATAGGTGTAGCCGACTAGGCAATCAGCTCAGGCTAAGATGCTTGTTATGGCCCCTGCAATGGAGCAGGCTTATAAGGGCAAAAACAAGGAAGACAGAGGTATGCAAGTAGAAAAAGAATCAGAACTCTTCATAAATACCAGAACAACTACATTTGGACACAGTTACAATTCAGGAGTGATGATTTAGGATTTCACCCTGATTCTCTAACAATAGAGTGCTGCACCTAAGGTAAAAAAATATCCAGCAAATCTACTGGCTGGAAAGTGACCCTGTCAGCGGCACAGAAGTGGAAAGGGATCCTGGAGTGGACTCCAAGATGAACATGATTCCTCAGTGTGACGAAATTATCAGCAAAGCTAATCACACTTAGAACCAAGGAGGTGATATTTCCCCACTATGCGGCATTGGTCAGACCACAGTTGGAGGAGTAAGTTCAGTTCTGGGTGCCGTATTTCAAGATGGATGTTGATAGACTCGAGAGGGTCCAGAGGAGGGCCACTCATGGTTAGGGGCTTACAGGACAAGCCCTATGAGGAGAGACTGAGGGACCTGGACCTCTTCAGCCTGTACAAGTGAAGGCTCGGAGGTGATCTTGTGGCTGCCTACAAATTCATTAGGGGAACACAGCAAGGGATTGGAGATGCTCTGTTCACCAGGGTACCTCTTAGGGTAACAGGGAACAATGGTCACAAGCTGACAGAGACCAGATTTAAGCTAGATATCAAGAAAAACTTCTTCACGGTAAGGGTGGCCAAAATTTGGAGTGGGCTTGCAAGGGAGGTGGTGCTCTCCCCTACCTTGGGGGTCTTTAAAAGAAGGCTGGATAGGCATCTGGCTGGGATCATCTGACTCCAGCACTCTTTCCTGCCTTGGCACAGGGTTGGACTCGATGATCTGTTGAGGTCCCTTCTGACCCTAGCATCTATGAATCTATGAATAAAATGGCTTAAGAAAATGGAAAATCAAGGATGTATAGAATACAGTGGATTTTGCCTTAACTGGGTTTTCAGGATCTTATGATGATCAAACATTATGACTGACTTTACTAAAAAGTGTTGGATAGCTCCTGAGTTGGTTTAAAATTGTGAAGAATGACATGAATGAATCTAAACCAGTAAGTAAATATTTGGAGGAAAAATCTGTCCTCAGATGCATGGATTAATCTTGAGCAAGCTTAATAGGAACTGGAGGACCAAATATGCGGATAGGGTTTGTTTTTCTCTAAATAAAACTGTACTTTTTCTTTTCTCTAAATAAAACTCTTTGCTTTTCTCTAAATAAAACTGTACTTAGAGAAAGTGAAATGAACAATAAAAGAGGCAAGGCATAGGGTCTTTTATCCTTGTGATATGAGCATGAGTGAGAACAGAGACATCCCATTAAATATGAGATTATAGCTTTATTTCCACTTCATTGAAAGATACAGAATGATTGAGTGAGGCATTATCTTTTTGTCCTCCGAACTGCTCATTGAGATGATCCAGTTCTCACTTCTCATTCTGTCTTGACGCTTACAAAATGGTTTAGCTGGTTTGGACCACACATTATCGATACATTTTCTGGCAAAGATTTTCTTCTGTTTTGGTTGAGACAAAAAAAGAGGGGAAAAAGATGCTCTTTCACAGCCAGGCAGAATATTTTTTACAAGTTGATTTTAAGGGTTTTTGGCTTGGTTATTTTAATAACTGATTAAAAACTGAAAAAAGAGTTATAATCAGAATAGCAGAGGAAATGCCAAAAATTGATTTTTTACAGAGACATTTTTCTTAAAATCAAAATTCTCCACGAGGAAGAAAAAGAAATCAATATACTCTAATAAGTGTCACTATTTTTCTTTACGAAGTTGCAAGAATTAAGCTGGCTTTGCATTATTTCTAAGGGCTAGGATCCAATATTTTCTTGTACTACTCTATTTTTACCCCTTCTTTATTTCTGTGTTCTATTAATGGTAATTGTGGTTGTTCTCTAGTCCACCTCTTTCTCTCCAGATATGAAAAAATAGAGTTCAAATGAATTATGAAAAATAAATTCTCATCATTGCGCTTTCTGTGATTTCTTGAACGGGCATATTAGTCAAACCCTTGCACATTTATAATTTGTGGAAGAAAAGAGAGAGAATTATTTCCAGACTTCATAAAGATTGGCTCCATTAGCTTTTATTAGCCACTGAGTAGGAAACTTATATTACAAGTTTGGCCTAGCACTCTATTGTAGCAAAACCACCAGTTTTTTTGTTTTTTGTTTATATTCAAATGCATTCCCTCCCCTTCCCCAACCATTTCTCACTTTTTCTCTCCCTCTCTGTTCCCTATAGATAAGTATAAGTGAGTTCAGACTTAGGATAAGCTTTAAACTTTTTTATTTCGGTAGTAAGTTTTTTGTTTTGGATATCTACTGTTTTATATTGTATTATTATAAGGTTTGTATTGACTCTTACTGTTTTATATTGTATTATTATCATTTTCGTATTGATTTTTATTGTTTCATATGGATATTGTATGGTTTAGGCCTGTGTCTGTAAGTGAACCAAAGTCATGTCAAGTTTCCATTTTATATGCCAAGCCTCCATCTTGTGTCCTCTGCCTGGGCATCCCATGTTACAACTGTATGAGTCACATACTCCTCCCATGTAAATTGGTTCCCCGATGAATGAGAATGATTGGTAATGATAGAAATACAATGGTAGCAGACCTCTACTGAATGGCCTGTAATGACTGGGCCATCACTTCACATTGATTCATCCTGGAACCATAGATTCATAGATTCATAGATGTTAGGGTCAGAAGGGACCTCAATAGATCATCGAGTCCGACCCCCTGCATAAGCAGGAAAGAGTGCTGGGTCTAGATGACCCCAGCTAGATGCTTATCTAACCTCCTCTTGAAGACCCCCAGGGTAGGGGAGAGCACCACCTCCCTTGGGAGCCCGTTCCAGACCTTGGCCACTCGAACTGTGAAGAAGTTCTTCCTAATGTCCAATCTAAATCTGCTCTCTGCTAGCTTGTGGCCATTGTTTCTTGTAACCCCCGGGGGCGCCTTGGTGAATAAATACTCACCGATTCCCTTCTGTGCCCCCGTGATGAACTTAAAGGCAGCCACAAGGTCGCCTCTCAACCTTATCTTGTGGAGGCTGAAAAGGTCCAGTTTCTCTAGTCTCTCCTCGTAGGGCTTGGTCTGCAGGCCCTTGACCATACGAGTTGCCCTTCTCTGGACCCTCTCCAGGTTATCCGCATCCTTCTTGAAGTGTGGCGCCCAGAATTGCACTCAGTACTCCAACTGCGGTCTGAAGTACTCCAACTGTGGTCTGATGGACCTCACCTAGGAACAAAGACAAGAACCCAGCATTTGAAAGACAAAAGACCCTGCAGAACCAGCAACTCTCACTATTACAGACACCTGAAACTGCACATCCCTGCATGGAGCACACATGCTCAGTATGCCAGGGGCTGACCCTTGCCTGGGCATGTCTCCTGCCACTAGGGTCACACAAGGTCTGCCCCTAAAAAGAGGCAGTGAAGACAGACCCATTGGGACACCCTCTCCATCTGGACCAGCACCATGCCACACCACCTATCCACCCAGGGGCCGTGTCGGTGACCCCCCTCTGGACAACACCTACTAGACAAGGACCCCTTTCCAGCCTGGATAGGTAGATATTTCCTGCACACCTCCTCCTACGATTTGGACTCTCTCTCTCTATCTCTCTCTGTCCTCCTGGACTTCAGCGGACTTCAGCCTCTGCATCAAGCCTCTCTAACCCCTGCTGCCATTGTGTGTGTGTGTGTGTGTGTGTGTGTGTGTGTGTGTGTGTGTGTGGGTGGGTGCAAGGGAACCAATAAGACATTGTGTCACCATCTCCCCTGTTCCTGTTCAATAAAACCACTGTCATTTGCAACCCTAAGTTGGGTTATGTTTTACTGAATCCCAGTCCCTTCCTTATCTTAAATTCCAGCCTCATTCTCTCTCTCTCTCTCAGCTCCATTTCCCAACCCTCTTCACTAGTTTCCTGATCTCCTCTCAATTCCTACTGCCTTTTCCCTGTGACTTTCTGCTGCCTTTCTCTGCTTTCTGGCTGCCCCTTCAGCCTTTCCATCTCTCCTGCTGCTTTTCCTGTGATTTTCTGCTGTCCATCTCTCTGTTTTCAGGCTTCCCCCGCACTTTCTGTAGTCCTCCCCCCCCACCCCTGTAGCTTTTCAGCTCCTCGTAGCTGTCCTGCAGTTTTCTCCAGCTGCTGTAGCCTTTCTCCAGCTCCCAGCACCTACTACCACTCCCTGCAACTTCTCTAGCTGTCCCAGAGCCATCCTCTGGCTCCCCACACCCAGAGCACCCAGAACCCACACTTTCCCTTAGTCCCATTTTTCCCTCTCCCCATCTACCTTTTCAGCTCCCCCGTAGCTCTGGCTCCAATCCCAGACTCTGTGCCAGCATGCTTCCCCGTTCTGCAGGCTTTGGGCATTGTCTTTTAATCAATTAAGATCAATTAACCTAAAGTTACCCCCGAGCCTCAGTTCTTCAGCCCAGGCTCCTCTAATCTACCAGTTCTAATCCCAGTCCCATTAACTTTCACTCCCAGCAACTTTCACTCCCTACACTTCTACTTTCTTACTTTAACCTTTCCCCAGGTATCCCAAGTACACCAAGCACATACATACATACATACACATCACAACAGCCAATTTAGGAACTCACTTATGTGTATGTGTAGGTGGGTGGTATGTGTGTGAATTAGTGAATACACATATATATATACATGTATAGATATCATTGTGTGTGTGTGTGGTATATGAATTAGTAATCCATGTATGTGTATTAGATGTGCAGGTGTTGGTAACTGGTAACTGATTCTGTCTAAATTTGGTGTGTGTAGTGTGTATGGGCTTAAAATGTTGATAGGTGTGCATGAACCTAAACTAGTTATTTTGAACATGTGTGTATCTGAGTTGCTAGTGTGAGAGAGAGAGAGCGTGTGTGTATGTATATGTATGTATATGTGTGTGTGTATGTATATGTGTGTGTATATATATATATATATGGCATTGTGTGCATGATATATGAATTAGTGATGTGTGTCTAACTTTTGGGGTGTATAGTGTACGTGCTTGAATTGGTGATAGGTATGCATGTGCCTAGGCTGGTTTGGATGTGTATGTGCCTGAGCTGGTAGTGTGTGTGTATGCACCTAATGGATTTGTGTGTTTGTATATGTGCGATTGTGTCACACCCTCCTATCTAACAGCACAATATTGAGATCCTGAGAGTTGGTGTAACCCCACAGGATAACACTATGGCGAGAATACTATTTCACTTTGGACACACAAACAGCAATGTTCCAGCCCTGTAAATGCCATTTTTTGGTACTTAAACACAATTAGTGATCCTATTCGGTTTATATTGTTAATATGCATGCATCCACACAGCTACTGAAGGTGCTCTGTAGGCTACATTGTAGATAGGCAGGTAGGTAGTTTCATCTATAAGTACTTAAGTGTAAATCCCAAAATTATGACCTGTCAAAAATAAGAGGAAGGCCCTTCCAATACTAATAAATGTATGAGGCCCTGATACTAGCCCACATTTACCAAAAGGGGATTTGACCCAACATCTCTCTCATTTCCCAGGCTACTAGCTAGATATTATGCAGACTTTTGTCTAGCTTTCTTCTTGAAGCTGAACCACTGCCTCTTGCATGTAATAAAATGGATGGAGAGCAGTGAAAAATTTTCTCTCCCATTGGATGCAAAGTTTCAGGCTAGGCCTAGTGCCTGCTTCAGACCTGAATCCATCTCAATGAAATTTTCCTACTAGACTTGTATCCATGTCAATGAGATTTTCCTAAAGTTGGCATCAGTCCTATAAAATCATTTGAGCTCATGCTTAGTTTTATAAATATGAGTCAACTCACTGTAGCTAATGGAATTACTCACTTGCTTTAAGTAAAAGGTCAGAACACTCAATAGTGATCACATTTTATATATAGCACATATATATAGCACATTTTATATATAGCATAGATTTTCACTTCACAGTTTATTCTGAGCCACATAAATCCTGGTTAAGTGTTCTGCTGGATCAGGGCTTCAATCCCTTTGAAAAACAGGCAGGCGCTCAAAGTACTGTCTGCTGTTTGCTAGAAAACTAGAAGTATTATGCAGAAAGTGAAAAGGTGGAGTTTATGGAGGCACTGCCCATAGCTGTCAGCTCTTCAGATTACAACATAGGTATTGAGCAGACTACAACTTGACAGTAGTAGATACATAATAACCATCGGCAGTGGCAGATATATACTAGCAGAGAAAATCCAAGCAAGATTAACTCTTGATTATTTGATAGCCTTCCTAGCTCTTTATCTTAACTCTATGGATTCTAAACTTTATCTTTTGAGTACAAAGTTGATTTCCTATCCCCATCCTTCTTTCCAAAGAGGGTTATAGAACTTTAGTTCTGACGATACAATCCTGAAACAAACTAATTAAATAGAATTAATTGTGCCCCCCCCGCAAAAAAAAAAAAAAAAAAAAGAACCCTCTATGCTGTGAGTGGAAATTGCTCTGACCACTCAATGACAATGAATGTTATTGCAGAAAGATTAACTATGGGAAGGCAGCTGGGGGGAAAAAAAAAACACCTACTTAAATTGACTGTCACAAAATGCATCTACTCTATTAGACCAAGACTCATCCAGCTGCATCTTAACAGATGTTCTCAGTCTCTTATAAAATATTAAAATACTCCTTAATTCTATCATAAGGTTTCAAGAGAAGAAACAGCCTTGATTTATTGTACTTTTCTGCTGACAGCAGTAGTCCATTGAAGTGGCAAAGCACAAGGAGACACAGGGTTACTCCGCCTCCCTGGCTACATGCCAGAATATACTAGGAAGTCACTGTTATTGTAATGCAGATGACAGAAAGCCAGGCACATACTGCAGCTGAATTAATTGAAAGAAATGAACCACACCCCCAAGCAGATTTTTTACTTTAGAAACAAATCTTGGAATGATAGTCAGCATCTTAGTCTTTGAAAAGATCAAAATTCAACTGAATAATTCAACTGTGCCAAAAAAATGAAAAAGAAAATAAGGCAGCATATCAAATCAATCCAAAAAGATTATCATGTGATGGTAAAAGTTGAATAACCAGCTGCAGAGTTTGAGTGAGGTAGGAAAATAAGCCTCCTTCGCTTCGTGTACCTCATCCAAGTTTATCTAGAACAACGTGACCAGAAGACTTTCTAAAGTAAATGAGTTGTAGTAGTGGAGATGTGTAGTCAACTTAAAGAGATGGCCCAGACTCTCAGAATACATAACTCTTACACCAAAATATATCCACTGATTTCAGTCACATTACCCCTTATTTATACCAGTATAAAGGAGAAGAAAATAAGGTAAGATCATGCTAAGTATAGAAACTGTCGGGACCCAGGGCAGCCGGCCAGCAGCTCTCCCTGACTCCCACCCAGGCAGATAAGGGTCTGGGGCCTTAGAAGGCCGTCAGGCGGGTATTTGTGATGCTTGGAGTGGAATTAATTAGGCAGACGCTTATCAGTTGTAAAGCAAGATTATTTATTTATGCCATCAAGGTGGTGAATAGTGGAGGTCAGAGATATTTGGTTAGCTTAAGGGTTGAAGGTTGTATGTCGGTCTGCATAAGAGTTTGTTGATCGGGCAGATAAACGGAGAAAAAATCGGGCCGGCAGGTCGTTGATTTATGTCTGATAAGGTCGAGACGGGGGAGACTGACAAGCGATCAGTTATTTGTCAGTTATTCTCACGCATACGTTCAGAGGTTTTTTTAGGTGTGTGTGTGGAGGTCTCCCGTTCTTCATGGAAGTGAAGACGGGTTTTATTTGTGTAATAGTCAATTGCTTTTTGCCACGTTATAAATTTAATTAGAATCGCCAATTATTTAGTGGTCTTTGCTAGGGTGTTATTTTACAGGGTTATTCCCTGTTTTCTCTGACCAGTTATAATGATTTATGTATAGCACAGAAGGCTAAGTTTTATTTTATGTTAGTGTCGCAGTTATAAATTTCTTTTTGATATGCGCAGCAAAAAAAAAACGATTATTATTATTGTTAATCCTTAGTTAACCTAGTGTAGAAAAAAATTGTTTTGAATGGTTTTACTTGTTTGTGACATGGGCACTACTTAATTTGGTTGTGACAGAAACAAAGAAATACTTCTGCCAACCTTAAAAATAAAATAATCTATAAAGCTTTTCACTCACCATTTTATGCCTCAGATTTTAATAACTCTTCTTTTTCCTAAATAATGTGATTCAAAGTAAATGTGGGATAATGTTAATGATTATAAGGACATCTTAATATTCCATTCTGTAAAGAATATATGGACAAAGTTAATAAAATATAAATCACCTGTCCCCCTAACACTTCATCCCTTCATAAAACCCGCACAGGCAAGAACAAAAGCATACACATGCTTATTAAGTGATGGTTAAAGTTCCAACCAAGCATGATAGACCATGGGTCTAGCGTACTTAAGGCAAATCTGTTTCTATAGCTTAGAGCGTATGTTACACAGAAACTAGTACCATGTTCAGCTAACTAACTTCACAGTCTACATGATCAGGGGCTCATCTCTTCAGCACAGTAGGTCTTTGAAATCATGCATTTCACAGCCATAGCAAAATATGGTATCTGCTCTACTACCATACCCAGCCAGAGAAAAGCAAAGAAAAAACTCATATACAGGACTAAAGAAAGCTAACACACATCTTCTAGAGTAGGAAAACTGGAACCACATTTAAATAGGTCCAGTTATCTTTTTAATTAGTATACACTAGGACCCAGACCTAAAAAATGATATAAGTGTAGTGGTGCTGAACAAAGCTTCACTTAACTTTTAGGCAGGAAAGAATGTGAGAAGTAGGGGTGTCTGTACACGAACCTGGAGGCTGCTCCAATGCACTGTAATTACAGTGCAACAGTTAGACAACTCCTTGAAGCTCTGAATCAGTCAAACATGCAAGCCTAGAATTTAGGGCCTATGATTCTCTCCTACACTTTAAGTATGTGTTGCCCTGTGGGGTCAGGCCAACTCTCAGGATCTCAATATTGTGCTGTTAGACAGGAGGGTGTGACACAATTGCACATGTAAAAACACACAAATCAATTAGGTGCATACACACACACACTACCAGCTCAGGCACATACACATCCAAACCAGCCTAGGCACATGCATACCTATCACCAATTCAAGGACATAGACCATACACCCTAAAAGTTAGACACACATCACTAATTCATATATCATGCACACAATGACATATATATATATATATATATATACACACACACACACACTCACCAGTTCACACACATACAACCCTCCTACTCATACACACAGGTAAGTTCCTAACTTGGATGGTACAGTGTGTATGTGTGTGCTTGGGGTACCTGGGATACCTGGGAGAAGGTTAAGGTGAGAGAGAAAGAGAGTTAAAGTGTAGGGTGTGACAGTTGCCAGAACTGGGATTAGAACAGGTGGACTATAGAGAAGCTGGCTGAGGACCTGAGGCTTGGGTATATTTAAGGTAGACTGGGGCTGGAAGTTGAGGTAGACAGCTGAGATAATGGGGAAGGGGGGGACAGATAAGTGGTGGCAAGGAGGAGACAGCCAGGAAAGAAACTGAGGCAGAAACCTGGTTGCTCATGAGAAAAGAAAAAGACAGTGGGGATAAGACAGTGGCAAAGAAACAGGGGGTTTGGAGGCAGAGAGGCGCTCAGGACGGGTGTTGGAGGTGTCAGTGAGCCAGAAGCAGGAGCGGGAGAAATGAGACAGAAGTTAGAGGGGTGAGGAGCAGAGATTGGAGCAGGGCCAAACCATAGTAAAGCAAAACCCAACTTAGGGGTCCAAATAACAGTTTTATTAAACAGACAACACACTACACAGCCCCATTAAGTTATTGGTTCACACACACACACACACACACACAATGACAGCAGGAGAAAGAGACTCAGTGGAAGGGTTGGAGTCCAGGTAGGGAAGAGAAGCAAAGTCCAAGTCCTTGGTTGAAGAGGAGGTGGGGGGTGATGGCTACCTATCCAGGCTGGAAAGGGGTCCTTGTCCAGTAGGTGTTGTCCAGAGGGGAGTCACTGGCAGGGCCTCTGGGTGGATAGGTGGTGTGTCATGGTGCTGGTCCAGATGGAGAGGGCGTCCCACTGGGTCTGTCTTCACTGCCCCTTTTGTCAAGGTCAATCCCTGCTGTACTGAGCATGTGTGCTCCATGCAGGGATGTACAGTCTCGGGTGTCTGTAATGGTGGGGTACAATGGTAGAGTTGCTGGTTCTACAGGGTCTTTTGTCTTTCAAATGCTGGGTTCTTGTCTCTGTTCCTGGGTGAGGTCTGTGGTTCCTGGATGAATCAATGCGAGGTGGTGGTCCAGTCATTACAGGCCATTCAGTAGAGGCCTGCTACCATTGTATTTCAATCATTCCCAATCACTCTCATTCATCCGGGAACCAATTTACACGCGAGGGATACATGAATCATACAGTTGCAACACAGAGGATGCCCAGGCAGAGGACACAAGATGAAGACTTGACATACAAAATGGAAACTTGATATGACTTATGCTAATTTACATATATAGGCCTAAAACAGTAATCACACAATATAAAAGCAGTACAAACATAATAATTATCACTTATAAAACAGTGGGTATCAATATTAAAATAGCAGGGAACTTATTTGCAAAGAGGGGAGAGAAGAAGAAAACGTACTAACTAAAATAAAATGTTAAAGCTTATCCTACTTCTTAGCTTACTTATTCTTATCTATAGGGAATGGAGAGGGAGAGAAAAAGTCAGGAATGGTTGGGGAAGGGGAGGGAATGCATTTTAAAATAAATAAAAAAGAGAACTTGGGGGTTTTGCTACATATGACTGGCAGAAAAAAATAACACTGTTCTTTGGGGGTGGAGAATAGAAAGGACTAGAAGTTAGAGCTACCCTTTCCAGATATGGGTCTTCATCAATGAACTCTAGAATTAGGCTTCTTCCTTTCCTTCCCTCTTTTTCTGCTTATTCTTACAAGATAGATATTCTTTCTTCCTAAATAGCGCAACTTCAAAAGGCTTTCATATAACATGATGGGCAACATATTTTCTAAGGCACCGGTTTTCAAACTCTGTTCCATGCCACCCTGAGGTTCCATAATAAGACATCAGGAGATTTGCAAAGAGATTAGCATTAATGGTGGAGTGGGTCAGGAGGCAAGGGGCTCCATGTCAGTCTACAGGGTAAGTGTAGGCTTCATGGCAAAAGAAAGTGCTATGAAAGTGACTTTAGGAAGTTTGAAGAGCCTAGCTCTAAGGATTCAGAGAGATAAGTTCTAGTTTCCTAAAGGGGGGCTACAACTTAGGTCCTCCACTTCCTAAATGCTATAATTATATATATAAAGTTGGGTGACAGCCCCTTCTGCTATGTATACACTAGTTAAAATACATACCTTATTGCAATACAATTATACCTACATACGTGTGTGTGTGTGTGTGTATGTGTGTGTGTATGTATATATATACACTGTCCAGATCCCCAAAACCCTGGCTAACTAGCTCCTCACCCATGTGGACTGGGAGCCCTCCCCAGGTGAGTAGGGATGGAAGGCTTTGAATGCTTCTGCCCCAGCATTGGGCCATGGGTCTCCAGCCCTGGGTTCCTCTGCCCCTGCATCCTGGGCACCACTGCCCACAACCCATCCTGGCCATGCACCTTCCCTTCTACCTCCCGAGTCCCACCAGGGGCACACACCAGGGTGCAGGGAAATGCAGTGCAAGTAAAAGAGGTACCTCAGTTTAAAATGTTCATAGATTCATTGAGTTGGAAGAGGCCTCAGTGGGCCATCTAGTTCAACCCCCTGCCCCTGGCAGGCAAGAAGAGTCTCCAGCCCTGGCGTCATGTGATCCCAGCCAGGTGCCTATCCAGTCTCCTCTTGAAGAACCCCAAGGATGGGGCGAGCACCACCTCCCTTGGGACCCCACTGGAAACCCTGACCATAAAGAACTTTCTCCTAATGTCCAGCCTAAACCTTCTCTCTAATAGCTTATGGCCATTGTTCCTTGTCATTCCAGGGGATGCCCTGGTGAACAGATCATCACCTACTGCATGTTTCTCTCCCCTTATGAAGTTGTACACCACCACAAGGTTCCCTCTCAGCCTTCTCTTGGAGAAGCTGAAGAGGTTAAGGTCCCTTAGCCTTTCCTCGTAGGGCCTTCCCTGCAGGCCTCTAATCAGGTGAGTGGCCTTTATTTGGATCCTCTCCGGGTTGTCCGCATCCCACTTGAACTGTGGCATCCAGAACTGGGCATGGTACTCCAGCTGCGGTCTGACCAGTGCCATAGAGGGGAAGAATCATTTCCCTGGACCTGTTTGTGAAGCACCTATGGATGCATGACAAGGAACGATTGGTTCTACCAACTGCTTCATCACATTGGTGACTCATGTTCATCCTGGAGTCAACAATGACTCCAAGATCTTTTTCTGCCTCAGTGGAACTGACAAGGTCCCCCCCTAGCCTGTAGGTATGATGGCAGTTCTCCCTCCCTAGATGCAGCACCTTGTACTCGTCCTTACTGAATTGCATCCTGTTGCTCTCTGCCCACTTCCCCAGCCTGTCTAGGTAGGCTTGGATCTGGTTCTTCCTCTCCAGGGTGTTAGCTGCACCCCATAATTTTGTGTCGTCCGCAAATTTGGACAGGGTGCTTCCCACCCCCTCATCCAGATCACTGATGAAGATGAACAGCACCAACCCCAGAACTGAGCCCTGAGGGACTCTACTGCCCACATCTTTGCTGGGTGACACCGACCCATTCATTACCACCCTCTGAGTGTGACCCTTGATCCAATTTGCTACCCATTCTACTGTGTAATTATCCAAGGCAAATTCCCTCAGTTTAATTATAAGGATGGTATGGGATACCTTGTCAAAGGCTTTCTTGAAGTCCAGATAGATAACATCCACCTTGACTCTTGCATCTAAACAATTGGTGGCCTTTTATGTTATGGTTGCTCAACCTTAAATGTGTTTTATAAAGAAAACCTGCTGAACATTACCTGTCTCACCTTGGCCTCTCCTTCCAATTAACAGAAAACAGCAAACCTTTGGTGGCAGCAGTAGGGGTGGTGTTTGAAACCCCAAATCCCCTTCCAAAAACTGGATGGGGGCTTGGGATCAGGGGGGATGCTACAGGACCTGAACTTAACAAACATTAAAACTTGGAGGGGAGGAACAGGTTTGGGGGCTTTTGACCTAGTACTCTACTTTCAGGGGTCCAGAGTCAAGACCAAGGACTTCTCCATGTAGGAGGTGGGCAGCTGCATGATCCCAGGCCCAATGTCTGCCTGAGAGCTATGAGCTGGGAGGTAGCTGCTGGGCAGGGGGGAGGGGAAGGGCTGTGGGTTTGGAGGTATCACCACAGTGAGCAAGGAAGACTACTGGCTCTCCCACATGGGACCCCTGGCCTCTTAACTTCCAATATCTCTCACTTCAAGGGCAACAGACTAACAGCTCTTCTCAACACCTGAGGCTCATGTCAAGCAGCTGTCTCATGCTGAAGGGCTGCCTATCCCTGCCAAGGCTATGCTGCTCCCCCTTAGTGGGATCTGGACTAGGAGTGGGGCCACAGGGATTGGAAGAGCACCCCTTGGGCTTCCCAGCAGAGGGAGGGGTGAGCTAGAACTACTGGGCTTTGCTGCCAAAGGCCTGTGGGGCTTGTGGGCCATGCTTTCCCCTCCCATTCTGAACATTCCTTCTGCTTGGAGGGCCAGGGCATATGGGGCGACAACCACCACTTGGGGATAATGAGTTGGGCCTGGATGGGAGGCAGCTTCCTCATGGTTCCAGCATTGGGTCTCAGTCAGTTGGCTCCCATTCTCCTAGTCCACTGCTGATCCCTGGAGTGGGCTATGCTGGATGCTTTCCTGCTTCCTCGGACCACTGGTCACCAGATCTGCCACACACCAGATCTTCTGTCCCAGCACCATCTTGGCACCCATCACCTCTGAATAAGAAAGTGAGGGGGAGTGTTCCCCCACAGCCACCATCCTGAGGTTCCCTCTTGGGAACTCTGTTTCTGTTGGCCCAGAGAAGAGGCCCTGGAACAGGGCTTACCATACCCTGGGAGGTAGGTGGCAGTCTGCACCACCACTTCTGTCTGGGAGGGCTATTCACTTTCCAAAGAAGCCAGTGGTGTCACCAGTCAGACGTGTAGTAGGGGGAACCTACTACAAGAGGAATATAGGCATCTGGGACACATGCTGTCTCTCTCACTCTCTCTCATGCACCCCCCTGACACACACACACATGCAGAATACCAGCATCCAATCATGGTGGATATCATGGTGGAGGGTCTTCTATAGACCACCAGACCAGGAATATGTGGTAGATAAGGCTGTCTTCAAACTGTTAGTGCAAGTTTCTTGATCACAGGCCCTGGTTCTGATGGGGGACTTCAATCACCCTGACATCTTCTGCAAGAAGAATACAGCAGTGAACAGGTAATCCAGAATGTTTTTGGAAAGTGTTGGTGACAACTTCTTGGTGCAAATGCTGAGTAGACAATTAGGGGTTGTGCTCTTGACCTACTGCTCACTGTGGCCATGTGGGGGTAAATAAGGAAATCTCTCTCCCTGGTGCTTGTCTGCCATGCCTTGATGTCATGGAAGAATAAGAAATTAATTCCCCAATGAGAGAGGGTGTAGTAAATTACCCCAGAAGCAGGGTAAAAGTAAATTGGTTTATTAGTGAGCTCCCAGCAGGTTGCATCTGATTGCTCAGTTCCCCTCCCCAGCACTAGATTGGGCTGGGGATGGGAAATCAGCATGACCATCAGGCTGGGGAAAGGAAGTCAGCTCAGATGGGCTAAGTTCCCAACCCCAGCATGACCATCAGGCTGGGGAAATGAACTCAGCCCAGCTGGGCTGACTTCCCCTCCCCAGCCTGATGGTTACACTGGGGTTGGGAACTCAGCCCCCTATCATTGTGCTGGGGTTGAGAATTCAGCCCCAACAGATCATAGGGCTCATCCAGCTCAGTTCCCTTCTACAGCTTGCTTGCAGTGCTGGGGAGGGGAACTGAGCTGGGGTTTGGTTGCCTTCCCCTGAGCTGTGATCAGCTTCCCGCACCCCAACCACGGGAAGTAGGGAGAGCCAGGGCTGCACTCCCTGTCTGGCTGAGCCTGGAGTCACTGGGAGCACAGTTCTGGTTCTCCCCTGTCTCCCACCACCTGGCTGCTGGCTTCTGACTGCTTCAAAACTTGAAATGTTTCAAAACTTTCAAAACATTTTGTTTCAATGCTATTTCGAAGCCTTTTGTCTCATTTCGATTTAGCTGTTTTGAGCTCAAATGAGTCAAAACAGTGTCGAAATGAAATGGCTGGCAAAATTTCACACAGCCCTAGTGCCTATCATGACTTTAACTTGTGCTTCTCCAGATATTGCATTAGTCTATGATCAATCTAAAAATCTTAGTGTTAGAAATATCTGTGTCTGTTCCTAGCTGCATTAGGAAAGAAACACAGAAGTTTCCTGCTTATGCTAATGCTTAATGCTATCTATGGTTATTCTTATATTGTTTCACAATCTTAAAGGTTATTGCTTAAATTTTACTGCATTTGCAAGCACAAAAGCAAAGAAAAAGTGGGTTCTTTTAAAAAACCTTTACACCTTGACATAAAAAGCCTCTAGACCTTTACAAATCTTTCAGCATAATGAGGGGCATAGGCTACAACTCTCTCTCTCTCTTTCTCTCTCTCTCTCTTTCTCTCTCTTTCTCTCTCCTTCTCAGGCAAAGTTTTGCCCAGGATGAAAAACTTGGTTCTTATACTTTTGCTCATATAAGTATACCTGTAAAACAAAATATTTTGATCAAACACAACAAAAACATGTGCATTATCTTTTCTGTAATAATTCTGCATTAACAAATAATGAATGGATGGTATAACCATGTTTTAAGTAATTTTCCTCATCTATATATTTATATGCTGGTCCAACATATTTCCCATATACCTCCTTTGCATGGCTACCCAGGGGGATAGCTTCAAAAGGAACACTGAAGATTAGTATAATATAAAATCATATAATGTAATAATAACCAAAAGAGTAGATGGTCTAAGGTATTTGTGCATACTATATTCACATACATTACATATACTTTTAAAGCTTATAGAGTTTAGACTTGCACAACATTCCAAAATTGTGAAAAAGTATGAAAGATTGAAATAAATTAATAAAAAAGCGGCCACAGAAAAAAAAATTATTGTGTGACGTGGTGCATGTATGTGCACCACCTATGAACTCATAAGCATTCTGGCAGGGAGTGCTGTGCTTCAATTCCATTGAATTTAACTGAATTTTTCACTTGAAGTATCAAAATCCAAAGCATAGACGTGATTGTAATTTATCAGTACACTCAGCCTTTGGGAAGATGCTTCAATGGCTCTTGCTTTGCTGTTACAATGCATTGACCGACTCCTGAAATTCCATTCAGAGGAAATGATAGCTTTAGTATGGGGGTTTGTGTGTGCGCGCGCGCGCATGCGGGTGCAAGTTTTGCCTGTTGTGTGCAAGCTGTGGAAAACCTCTATAACTAAGATCTGTCTTAAGACATCGCTATTGTGGAAACATTATAAGATACTGAAACTCTACCATAGCTTAAGAACAAAGGATGAAGTAGATGGTTTTTCTGCTTATCCCAAGAGGACTGAAGGGAGGACCAAGCTTACATATAAAGATTGCTCTGATCTTATTAGAGTACCATAAAACTGACCACATCTATATAAGACACTTTACTGTGCAGTAGACTAATTTACTGTGCAGTAAGGTGTCACCATGTAACCATTCACAGAAGCTACTGCAAAATTAATTTGGCTAATGCACGGTTTTCTAGTACCAGATAGTAGATTAATTATGTATTAGTTACTGTGCAGTAGTGCATGTGTAGATGCTGACTAGGGGTGCTGTTGCCTGACTAATGCCTAATGTGGGGAGGGGAGCTATACCAGCCCCAGGGACAGCTGTCTTCCTGCCACGTTGGGATTCGTATTGTCCTGATTCCCATATGTCTGGGAGAGCTGTCCCACCAGTCAGGACTGCTGGATTCCAGGCATGTAGGGGGTTGCATCAAGACCTGATCACCATGTGACTAGGAGAGACATCCATGTCCAGCAGGGGCACTGCCTGGTAGTAACTTGGGGATTGGGACCCTCACAATCCTCACATTGCCAGGAGAGGCAATCCTGTGTGGCTGTCAGGCAGCATCCCTGCTAGAAAAGGACTCCTCCCCAGCCACCTGAGGATTGAAACACTCCTGATTCCCACATGGCTGCTAGGCAGCATTCCTACCCAACAAGGACCCAACCCAGTTCCCATGGGACAGCTCTCTCCCCCCACCACATGCAGATTGGGACTAGTCTTGTGGCCCCTGTCAGCTACAGGCTGGCATCCAGGGAAGCCTGGAGATCCCCCTGGCTGCTGCAGTGAGGCACAGCAGGGCAGGGAGGCAGGAGAATCCCTGGTCTCAGCTGTTCCTTTTGGGATCAAATTTGCTCCCAAACAGGAACACATGTAGACCCCTTCCCAGGTCAGTTTACTGTAACTTATTATAACTTTCAGTAACCTTACTGCACATTAATAGCACATGTAGATGTACCCACTGTCCTTGAGGACATCCTTGAAGCACCTTCTTTACCTTCCTCTTGAGCATATAACTTGACTGAGCTGGGAGAACAAAACTTGCTTTGGGAGTTTGGCTGGCCCAGTGAAGTTAATGTTATGGATGATCATCATCTCAATGCTCTTGGTGTTTGTTTGCAAAAGATGCTAATGTAGTTGCATCTATCTTCCCACTGGATTCAAAGAATCTTCTGCAGGCAGCATTAACGTTATGTCTCCAACATCTTGAGGTGTCTCCCATACATTCTCCACATCTCAGCTCCATACAGTAAGGGGATCACAGCTGCTTAGTAAGCCTCTCCTACCACTGGTGCCTGATCAGCGTCTCCTGCCATGTCTGAACCCTGGCCATCAACAACCTAGCAGCTGCTGCTCTGGGGCCCAGGTAGGCCATCCTGGACCTACCAATGACCCTACTCTAAAAGCTTCAGAAGCTCCTTACGGACTTTGGGAATGGACACCACTGGCTGGATGATGGTGGTGTTACAATTATCTTTAAGTCTTTAAAAATCATAAAAACACTTAAAATGAGAGCATTCAGTCATTAAAGGTGCTATCTTATGCTAAGTACCTTCTAAATGTTTTAAAGTTATGGCAAATCAAGTTAAAATTATCTTTGATTTATTTTATGATATTTATTCCAGGGTACTCTTAGTCTTTTCTGGATAGATGAAACACTAAATTTTCATTCCTGCAGCATCCCAGGATAATCTATTCCCAGCCCTTCCCACGCCCTTGTGGCCAAGCTTTCAAACCTTCAGTACTCTGCTGTCCGGAAGGGTGCTGCTGGTCCTAAGCCAACAACAACTTCTACCCCCAGGAAGTGTGACCCCCAGGGTCACCACACCCTGACCACTTCGAGCACCCAGGTGCAGCTTACCAGTTTGCTGCTTGCTCTAGCACCACTGTGCATTTGGCTCACTGCCTGTTTATGTAAGGGGAGCAGTTAAAAAGCCAATTAACTAGTAATGATAATAAGAATGAGTAATTGGCTTTTAGCACTGGGCAACCATCTCCTTCCCTACCCAGGCCTCCTCTTTCCCACTGCTCCTGGCCACTTCACCTTGGCTTGACCCACAGTATTCATTTTAAGTAAATTTCTATTCATTTGAAATGGCTCTGTCAGAACTCCCTTTACACAACCCATGCAGTGAGCCCTCTGGGTCTGAGCTCTGCCCCTATGTAGTATGCAACAAGACCACTGGGTCTCAGCTCTGTTTTGGTGTGAGTACTAACCAAACTCCCTCCTGAGCCAATCCCAATGCACATATGCAAGATTTTTGTCCCTTACTTTTTTATTCTCTTTTTTCATTTATTTTTCTTTACTTCTCTTTACTTCTCCCTCCTGCCCATTCACTTTAAACTGTGACTTTTCCTCTCCCAGTCATGGCTCTGTCTGGCTCCTGTTGGCTGAGAAGTGAAGGAAGCCACATGGTGTTTTTCCCACCTTTGAACTACATGCTACCTTCGTCCCTCCTCTCCTATTCCAGAGGAGGAATAGAGTTTTGGTTCCTGTCCACATCCCTGCTTGCCAGGCCCTCTAGTGTCAAGCCACAGTTGTAAATCTCTGAGGCAGCAATAAGCCTGCAGCCTGCTCTATGACAGTATGCAAGTGATGGTTCTCAGGAGGTCTGGCCTAAGGAGAGACCTAAAGGTCTAGCAGAAATCAATGGGTAATCTGTCAAAGCCTGGCACCTTTCCTGTGGTAAGGCCCTCAATGGCAGTGGGTAATTCTGCCAAGGATAGCTGCAGAGAGAAAGAAGACAGGAAGGCAGACAGACAGACTATTGTACAATGCATTAGCAGAAATCAATAACACCTTTAAAAATGGAAAAAGAAGTAAAAAACAATATAACTGACTTCTCCTGAAGTCTACAAGCTCTGGTTTACTACTGTATTATATGGTATGTTATCTAGTGATGTTAAAAAGAGATAACTTATTAATGTGACATCCCTTATGAAAATTGGTGTATGTTACCTCACAGAAACACATTGCGTTGAATAATAAATGAATTTTTGTTGTTAGTTCAGAGATTCATAGATACTAGGGTCGGAGGGGACCTAACAGATCATTGAGTCCAACCCTGTGCCTAGGTAGGAAAGAGTGCTGGGGTCAGATGACCCCAGCCAGATGCCTATCCAGCCTTCTCTTAAAGACCCCCAAGATAAGGGAGATCACCACCTCCCTTGGAAGCCCATTGCAAATTTTGGCCACCCTTACTGTGAAGAAGTTTTTCCTAATATCTAGCCTAAATCTGGTTTCTGTCAGTTTGTGACTATTGTTCCTTGTTAACCCAGGAGACATCCTGGTGAACAGAGCATCTCTGATCCCTTGCTGTGTCCCCCTAATGAATTTGTAGGTGGCCACAAGATCACCTCCCAGCCTTCTCTTGTGGAGGCTAAAGAGGTGCAGGTCCCTCAGTCTCTCCTCATAGGGCTTGCCCTGTAAGCCCCTGGCTATAAAAGTGGCTCTCCTCTGGACCCTCTCAAGTCTATCAACATCCTTCTTGAAGTATGACGCCCAAAACTGGATGCAGTACTCCAACTGTGGTTCGGCCAATACCGCATAGAGGGGAAGTATCACCTCCTTGGTTCTATTTGTCATGCATCTGCTGATACTTGTGAAAGTGCAGTTAGTTTGCTGATGATTTCATCACACTGGTGACTCATGTTCATCTTGGAGTTCACTATGACTCTGAGACCCATTTCTACTTCTGTGCTGCTGAGAGGGTCATTTCCCAGCCAGTAGGTGTGCTGGATATTTTTGCACCCTAGGTGCAGCACTCTGAACTTGTCCTTGGTGTACTACATACTATTGTATCCTGCCCACTTTTCTAACCTGTCCAGGTCTGCCAGCAATCATTCCCTACCCTCCGGAGTGTGCACTTTACCGCACAATTTAGTATCATCCACAGACTTGAACAGAATATACTTCACACCCACATCCAAGTCACTGATGAAGATATTGAAGACCACAGGTCCAAGGACTGAACCCTGTGGGACCCTGCTACCCACATTCTTCCAGGTCAATACCGACCCATCTACTACCACTTTCTGGGTGCAACCGAGAAGCCAATTTGCCACCCACCAGACCATGTAAACATCTATATCACAGCATCTTAATTTGTTTATGAGAATGGGATGAGATACTGTATCAAAGGTCTTGCTAAAATCCAAGAAAATGACATCCACCTCTACTCTTGTGTCTAAGCAGTTTGTGACCCTGTCATAAAACAAAACCAGATTGGTCAGGCATGATTTACCTGCTACAAATTCATACTGGTTCCCTGCTGCATTATTTTTCCTGCTGGACTCTCACAGATATGATCCTACATAATCTTTTCAAAGAACTTTCCAAGGATGGAGGTGAGACTGACTGACCTGTAATTTCTTGGATCCTCCTTCCTCCCCTTCTTGAAAACAGGGACCACACTGGCCCTTTTCCAGTCCTCTGGGACCTGACCCAAGCACTCAAACAGCTGAGCCAGTTGTTCTGCCAATTCCTTCAGTACTCTCGGAGGTACTCATGCAAGCCCTCATGAAGCTCATGAGGGCTTGCTGACTTGAACACATCCAGTCAGTCCATCCAAGTGACTCTGCACCAAGTCACCGTCAACAGTTGGTGGGCTGGTGTCTCTCTGATGCCTGTCTAAGAGCCCATTAGGAGACTTTTCTTGACCTCTGTTCAAGAACACTGAGGCAAAAGAACTCTTTGAATAGCTCAGCCTTGTCCTCCCTGTCACTAACTGTTCCTTCTTGTTTAGTAGGGGTCCTATGTTGCCCTGCACCTTCCTTTTACCTACATACCTAAAAAAAGACTTTTTGTTGTCTTTAATTTGTGTTGCCAGTCTCAGCTCTGTAATTGCTTTGGCCTTTCTAACTGCCTTCCTGCACATACGGGCCAAGTAAGTATACTCCTCCTTGGTAGCTTCCCCCTGCTTCCACTGCTTATATGCCTTCTTTTTTGCTCTTAGTCTCCCCTGGGCTTCCCTGTTTAGCTAAAGAAGTTTTTTGGCTTCTTTCCTCCTTTTCCCTTGTACTGGGATCATCTTCCTCTGCGCCTGAAGGATTGACTCCTTTAGGAATAACCATCCTTCTTGGACTCCCATCTCACCAATACTCCTATCCTGAAGTGCATCATTGACTACACTCCATAGCACACTGAAGTTAGCCTTCCTAAAGTCAAGCACTTCCACCGTACTAGTTATTTTACCCACCCTATGCCAGATGGTAAATTAGATTGATTGGTGGTCACTGTCCCCAAGGTGGTGATGAATCTGCAGCTCCCCTACCAGGTCCTCTCCCATAGCCAACACCAAGTCCAGAAAGACATTTCCCCTAGTGGGTCTGTATACCTTCTTTGTTAGGTGAAGGTCCTGCATGCAAGTTAAGAACCTACATGAACAATTGGATTTGGCTGACTGCTCCTCCCAGCAGATGTCAGGGTAGTTTAGGTCCCCCATGACAACCACGTCCCTAGAGTATATGGCCTCTGAGAGCTGCTTCAAGAATTCCAAGTCTAGTTGTACACTCCCTGCTTCTCTTTTTTCCTGAAAAAAATAATTCTGAAAAAAATAATTCAACTGTATATTCACCTATAAATGTGCCTTCATCCTTAAAGCTTTCTGGGATTGTGATTCAAACTTAAATCAGACAATTAAAAAAAAATGAAAAGTCCTCACAAACAAACCATCTGATACTTATGTTTTTAAAAGGGACATAATGGGTGTGTGTACACATGTGATTAATGTGCATGAATAAAGTGGAGTTTATTTGCGCATAGCATGTGGTGCCCAGTTGGAGCAGCCCAGACTGGCAGTGGAACTGGGGGGTCAGTCTTCCAGGGATGCTCCAATGGTGCTCCAGCTGCTGCAGAGCAGCTAGCTAGGGCATGAGGGTGCCTCAGTGTGGGGGTTGCCGGCTGGTTAGCCTTAAGTCAGCTAGGGGGCTACACATGTACTGCAGGGGTATAGGTTGTAGCCGTTTTGGTCTAAGGACATAGGCAGACAAGTTTCCTTGGGTGATTTTGATATCTTTTATTAGACCAACCCAAATAGTTGGAGAATAATTGTTAAGCAAGCTTTCGGGTTCAATAACCCTTCGTCAGGCTAAGGAAGTTTCTGCAGTTGGCGTGTGCTCTTCCTGGATGGAATGAAAAGTAAAGAAGCCAGAGGCTGGGCTGGGGAGTCAGTTGCCAGGCAGATTATAATGTGTCAAAAATCAAATGTCTATATTTAGTCCATGATCTCTAGTATCCAGAAGGTTGATGAAATGGAGCTCATAGGCTCGTCTCTGGGAAGTGTTGTGTAATTTTCCCTTGCGGATCAGGACTGAGAGATTGGAGAAAGAGTGTCCCTCCTGTGAGAAATGTCCTCCCACCAGAACCTGAAAGCTTGCTTAATAACTATTCTCCAACTATTTGGATTGGTCTAATAAAATATATCAAATTCATCCAAGGAACCTTGTCTACACATGTACTGCTGCTCACAAAAAACCCCTACAGTAGGTTAGGAGTTGTATTTATAAGTCCTAACCTCTGCTGCAGAGTTTATTAGTTTTGTGCACCATAATAGTGGTGCACATGTAGATGCTGAGATGATTACTTCTCAGTTAATTAGTCAACTGTGCAATGACTCATGTAGGCACACCCACTGAGCATGCTGAAACCTGAAAGTAATCACAGTGAACAGTCAGTTTGTCAGCTGACAACTGTTGCCCCAACTGTTGCCCAATCAACTGTTGACAAAATCAAGGTCTGTTTGTCAATAATTTGTAAAAGAAACAGTGGCTTAATCGATTTAGGAAACAGTGGGAATGTCTACACATGTGCTTCACTGTGCAACCAAATAATTAGCTCTATTCAGGCCCTATTAGGGTCCAATAAAGTAACTAGCTCAACAGTAAACTAATTAACTTCAAGTATTATCCTTACAGTGGAGTAGTTACATGTGCCAAAACGTGTAGCTGGTGATGGGACTGGTTGGGGCACAGGGATGCTACAGTACAGGGGATACCTACCAAATAGCCCTGCACTATAGCACCCTTGTGTCCCAGGCAAACCCTCTGCCACTCATAGAGCTCTGTCAGAGCAGCCCTGGTCTAGCAGGCTAACCCCTGGACTCCCTGCCAGCCAGGGCTGTTCCACCCTGGCTCAGTGCGCTGAGAACTCAGGTGCACATGTAAACGCTGCATCCAGAAGCAATAAAATCTAGCACAAGCTGTGCCATGCACTAACACATGTAATTAATCTAAAGCAATAAACTCCGGGACAGTTTGAACCAGATTAAACTAATCCCAGATGCAACATCTACACGTGCATTCAGGACAGGAGCCATTTAAGCTGGGGCAGAACAGTTTACATCAGTGATGCTCAGCCCTGGGCTCCAGATAGTGGTGTCAGGCAATGGAGGAGTTGGGTTTTAGCATGAGGGGTTTTAGCATGAGGATGCTAAAAGTATAGAGCCATGTGGCTAGGCAACAGGCAGAAGCCTGATCCCTGGCTGACTGAGCTGATTGGGCACAATTTAAGCCTGAAGTCAGCATCTACACATGCTTTTAATCACAGTAAATTACCCCAGCATAAGATAATACTGTCCCCAGTAAGATATTGCTATCTTACACTAGCATAAATTAGTTTACTTGTGGCCTAATATGCTTTACTCCACAACTAATTAGTCTAATCCATGGTAAAGTGGATGTGGAGACAGCCAGTTTGTTCCAAACCATTCACCTGTCTCTAATTGCAACCATAAAGCTAAATTCTACATCAGCTCAGTAAACTGCAAGGTGTTAAGGCAGTACAGGCAACCCCCACTTAACACTGTTTCACTTAGTGCTATTTCGTTATAACACTCATTTGAAATTGATACCTGATTTCATTTAGCGCTTAGAGAGTTTTGTTATAATGCTCTCAGTCACCATCTTCGGTAATTAAAAACAATTGTGGTCACCATCTTGGGCCGTCAAATACTTTCTGTTTCACTTAACGCTCATTTCACTTAATGCCTGGTTTTTCAGGAACCAATTAAGAGCACTAAGCGGGGGTTGTCTGTAATTCTCACCCTGGGGTGCCTGAAAATCATTTTGAGGGTGTTGTGGGGTGTCATTTAATGGTACTTTTTGGTGTGCAAACATGATTAACAAGATAAGCCCACAGATTTTATTATTAGGAATCTATAGAGTTAAAAACATTCCGACCTCTTGTAGTCTTTCTGAGTATTTGCAATAGAAGAATCCATTCCTTTATGATTTTTCTGTAGTCACAAAAATGAGTGAAAATGAAGAACTGGCATTCTCTGAGTCCACCAAGAGGGGCCTTGACTCTAACAAAAATTGAGCATTCTGTGTTAAGCTTTCTAAAACAATCCTAAATAACTCTTAAACTAATACTTAATTTGAATATACAAATAAGCCCATTCACTTTAACACTACTACAAATGTACTTCATGTCAATCAAGTGCTTCTGCTTTCCTCCTCACCCTCGCCACAGCCAGTGTTTAGTATCTTGTAAGATGAAACCCCAAGATAGTCAAGATACCAAGTAGACTGTAAAGAGACCATTTTTACATTTAGACTGTACCATTTTTTGTCTCTACATTGTTTTTCATTTAATATTGACCAAAAGGATGTTAGGAAACAGTTTGCAAATGGAAACAGGAACTAAAAATAATTGTTTCCTTGCATGTGTGGTAACCGGACATCCCAAGTGACTGTTCCTTTGGCTCTAACTGTCTAAGAATTTTTAGCAAGTCATTTAAATCTGCGATTTCTATCAGTATTTAGTCCAAGTGTCTGTGTAACATAAGTCATTAAACTTAACCCAGTAATTCCTTCAACAAGTCTGGCAACATGAAGAGAAACTATGTTTCTCTATGCCAAGTGCAAGAACACATGGACTTCTATTTATAAAAGTGATAGAGTATTCAAGGGCCTACTTGCCCCAAAGAGTACATTTGGATACCCTTCTCAAAATCCTGGTGTAAGCAGCTCTTAACACTGGAGTAAATTAAATCCAAATCAAGCTGGAAATGTAGTTTAAGAACACTTTAAGAGTGCAATCTCTTTTCTAGGCTGTTGTTAGTTTACGGGGGGGGGGGGGGGGGGTTTCTCATTTTCCAAATATAATTGAATGGTGGAGGATACTCTAGCAACTTAAAACTTGTAAATATTTTCAACCAAGTAAAGTGGATATGGAAGTAAACCAAATCTGAATAGCAGTATTTTACACTCATCTTACAAATGAAAATGAAAACCTTAAGGTATAATAAAAATGAGAGAAATATCTGGTCATATGCATGAAGCTATGTTTTAAGGCAGCCTGTAAACTTCACAACAAATCAGTTCATTAAAACCGTTATCTAAACTATTTTTCAAATTCCTGCTCTTCCTGGCCCTTGCAGTGTCCCACTACAGGTGCTGATTAACACTTATACCAAACTGCATGATCGGGGGGAAAACCTGGTAAAGAAAAGCAAAAAGAAAAGTTGTAATATGACCATTTCTTGGAAAGACAAACACAGACAGAGGAGTGGGCAGGGAGCATCTAAGATTATGAGAAAACTGTGTGTGCTTATTTATATTCAAGCAAATTATATTATAAGCAGCACAAATACAGAAAAAAATAGACTGTTGTGTCCCATATATTCCAGCAGATGGCACCAAATATTCACCATTCAACAATGACTTCCTTACAGGAACTGAACTAAGTGCACATGCTATCTTTGTCTTGTTGTATGAAGACATTTTCTAGATGCCAGGTTGTGTATTTTAAGCATATATGTGTTTGTATGTGTATTTTTTAAATCCAGATGTTGGAAGATTAAGGTTTTAAATGTAACTCCATCCACAAGGCTTCACTTGCTTTCATATTCTAGACTGTGATAACTGAAACGTGGCAACGTCTCTGGGTTTTACTAAGATAAATATCCTAATAGGCCAGGCTTACTCCCCTACATCATACTGAAAGGTACCTATTCAGAGTAAAAGAAAAAAAAATGCCATCTGTATCTATATGAAGACAATATGTCTTCTCCCAAGAGTTCTGAAGGAGCTCAAAGGTGAAATTGCAGAACTGCTGGCAATAGTAATAGTGTATAACCTAGTGTTATAAATGGCCTCTGTGCTAGAGGACTGGCATATTTCCAGCATAACTCCCATCTTCAAAAAGGACTCCAGGGGTGACCTTGGAAACTACAGACCTGTGAGTCTTACTTCCATCCCTAGCAAGTTTATATAATCTATAACAAAGAATAATAATAATAATATCAGCAGTCACATGGACAAATATGACCTACTGGGGAAGAACAAATATGTTTTTTTGTAAAGGGGAATCCTGCCTTAAATCTTCTGGATTGCTTGAGGGTATTAAGTAAAAAAATGGGCAAGTGGGATCAATTTAACATAATATATTTGGATTTTCAAAAAGCTTTTGATAATGTCTCTCACCAAAGGCTTAAGAAAAAAAAAAAAAAACTGTTGCCATGACATTAGATAGAAGGTTGTTTTGTGCTGACTGAGAGTTGGTTAAAAGATAAAAAGCAAAGGGGGGGGGATAAATGGTAATATTTTCAGGGTGAAGGAAGGTCAAAAGTATGGCCCAATTTGTTTTTTAACATTTTTATCAATGACCTAAAAACTGAGGTGCATATGAAACCTCCAACTTTGCAAATGATACCAAATCAATCTGGGTAGTCAAGTTGATGGAGAAGAGCTGCAGAAAACATTTCACCAAGCTAAGTGAGTGGGCAAAAAATGGCAGATGAACTAACTTCAGTTTTCACAAGTGCAAGGTAATGAATCTGGGCAAAATAACTTCAAATATATGTACACAATACTGAATTCTGAACTAGCTGTTACAACTCATCAGAGAGATCTTGGAGTCGATGTACATAGCTCTCTAAAAACATCAGCTAGGTGTGTAGCAGTGACCAAAAAACCCAATAATATTTTGTGCATCATTAAGAAGGAAACTGGAATCAAAACAGAGAGCATCATTGTGCCATTAAACATATTCTTCATGGTGTGCCCACATCTTGAATGCTGTGTGCAGTTCTGGTCCCCACATCTCAAAAAGTATATAGCAGATCTAGAAAAGGACAGAGAAGGACAACAAAAATGATCAAGGGGTTGGGGCAGTTGCTATATCAGGAGGGACTGACTATAAAGGCTAGTACTCTTTATTTTGTAAAGGAGAAGGCTGAGGAGGGATATGGGTCTGTAAAATCGTGAAGGGTATGGACCAAGTGATCTGTTGTTTACAAGTCCCAGGATACTAGAGTTGGGTTATCCATTGAAACTAGTGTGTGACTGGATTAAAAACAACAAGAGGAAGTATTTTTAAAGCAACATGTTGTTAATTTATGGAATTCACTGGCACAAGAAGTGGTGGAGGCAGATAGCATAGTTAGATTAAAAAATGGACAGGATAAATTTATAGATGATAGCTCTGTTAATGGCTATTGAAAAGAATGGTTGGAGATGTTTCCTCTGGCATGTCTAAAACAATAATTGAGGATATCAGAGAGGGTATTGAATAGCGGATACATTATTCCAGGGAGATCTGGTTCAATGCTCTCCCTCTATAGCATCCATTTCTGCCACTGTCAGAAACAGGATAATGGGCTAGATGGACCATTGATCTGACCCAGTATGGTAATTCTTATGTTATTATATGCTACATGTTCCTCAGCATGCAGGACGCTGGTTTAGTTTTCATACTTAAAGTTTTCTCCTATGTTAACAAGTGAATTAGAAAATTTAATTTTCTGTCCATTAGAAAGTCTAAGGTGCCCATTAGACATTTATGCCTGTAGCAATGGTCAGTATAACTTTTTTTTTTTAATTAAGTCCATTATTTCTGAGACTAATCAACCAAGTAAAGATAGAAATGTTTAACTGGTCAAATGATAGCTCAGGTTTGTTGATTATTAGTAATTTCCCAATGTTTTGAAATTTGGATTTCGTTCTCCCATTTGCCACATTCTCTCTCCATCAGTATGGATCTGTCTCAGAGGTAAAAAAAAAAAAAAGTACTGTACTTTGGAGGCATGCATATGAAGACTCTTTCAGTCTGGGAAGGCAAAAACGGAGAAGGCACAAGGATATGTCAGTATAGTCAAGAATCCAGTTTCAAAATAAAACCTTTCTTTTCTGGGTTATACAATACTGACGTTTGTCTTTCATGAAAAAAATGATGAATAAGCCTAATTGAAAATTGAAAACACTATTTGAATTTCAATAGAAAATGATATAGGAAAGATATGTTAAGCTTTTCACTAACATATTACTTCATTTGCGGCCATCTCTCCTTATGCTCATATTCGGCCCTTGTACAAATAATGCCATTACCATGTACACATGATGAAAATGTCACTTTGTGTGGCTTAATAGTAAATCATTACAAACTAAACTATATCCTGATGTAGTTTAGGTTGCAATGATGTGTTCCAGCTATTAGGTTGCCCTCTGGCTGCAGGAGTGGTGGGCAGGCTCTGCAGAAAAAAAGGATTGGGTCCCTCACTGCTTCTGCCTTCAGCAGGCACCTGGTGAGGGGCCTGATCCTTTTAAATTTTTTTTGGCAGAGCCTACCCAACTCTTCTGCAGCCGGAGGGCAAGCTGCCAGCAAGCCAAGCAACCCCTGAGCTGTGGGAGGCCCCAGTCCTTCCCTTTGCAGTGGCAGTGCCCCTCGGGGCCACCTAGGTGAGCTGCTAGTGGGCTGGGTGCTGCCCCAACTCAGGGTTGGGGAAAAGTTGGATCAGGCTGTGTGAAGCCTCCAAGATGGAGCAGCACCCAGTCTGCTAGCAGCCCTCCTGACTGGCCCCAGAGGGGGACCACTGCTGTGGACAGAAGGACCAGATCCCCTTGCACCTCAGGGGTTGCTCAGCCTGACAGCAGCTGTCCCTAGCTGTGGACAGGCTCCCCTGAAAAAAAACAAAAAAAACAAAAACGGATCAGGCCCTTTGCTGTACCAGTGATGGAAACCCCTAAATTGAAACGGTGGGTTTCAATTAAAAACCCACTGTTTCAATTTAGGGGGCACAGAATGCAACCCTAAGGACTAAACCCCTCTCACGTGTAGAAGCACCCACTGATAACACAAGCAATGATTTAAATATACTGGTAGTTCAGGTGGGGTGTAATTACTGACCCAGCTGATCATAGGATCACAGAAAAGTAGGGCTGAAAGGGACCTCATGAGATCATACAGTCCAACTTTCTGCTCAAGGCAGGATCATCCCTGAATAAACATCCCAGCCAAGTGTCTGTCTAACTTGATCTTGAAATTTCCAAGCCTGAGGATTCCACAGTTTTTCTAGGCAGCCTGTTGCAATGCTTGACCATAGAAAGCGCCTCCTAATCTCCATCCTAAATTTCCCCTGCTGCAGCTTGAGGCCTTTGTTCCTAGTCCTGTCCCCTGTGGTCACAGACAAAAATCCATCTTTATCCTTTCTGAAATCACCCTTCAGGTATTTGAAGACTGTTATCAACCTTTCCCCCCTCACCACTGCAAATTCTCTTCTCCAGATTAGATAGCCCTAGTTCTTTCAGACTTTCCTTCTAAGTCTTGTTTTCCAGGTCTCTAATCATTTTTGTTGTTCTGTGTTGAACTTTTTCCGAACTGTCCATATCTCTCATATTCATGTCAAGTGTAGGTCCTAAAACTGGACATAGTAATCTAAGTGAAGCTTCAACAGTGCTGAATACAGCAAAAGAAGCACTTCCCTTCATTTTCAAGTGACACTCCTATTAATACACCCCAGTATGCTGGGTTTTTTTTCTTTTGTTTTTTGTTTGCAACAAGAGCACTCTGTTGACTCATGTTCAGCCTATGATCTACTGTAAATGTCAGCTCCTTCTCTGCAATGCTGCAGCCAGTCTGTATTTGTGCATTTAATTATTCCTTCCCTAGTTCAGTACTTGCACTTGTCCTTGTTGAATCTTATGTGATTGAGTGTATGCCATTTCTTCAATTTGTCAAAGTCCTGTTGGATCTTACCTTCCAAAGTATCTGAAATTCTACCCAACCCAGTGCCATGTGCAATTTTGCTAATCATATACTTGATCCCACAGTCTAAATCATTACTGGGCAAGCTGTACAGACCCTGGGGATCCCCATTTGGTACTTTGTCCTAACTAGGCATTGAGCCACTGATGACTACTGATGACTACTCACTGGGTGTCTACATGTGCATTTAGGCCAGCGAAAATTTAATGCACAGTAAGTGGGAATAGGCTGGCATCTACACATGGAGGAGTTACAGTGCATTAACACTGTGTGTGGACTGATTTGGGATTAAAGTTAGTCCCAAATCAATCTACACACACGTTGTTACTGAGCAGCCTGCTAGTACTGAGCAGTACTGAACACCCTGTATTATTGAGCAGTAACTAATTGGGCATAAATTTGGTATCTGCATGATGCAGGTATCAAATTTATGCTCAAGTCAGTTTAAGTTGCCATATTTATTGCACAGTATGGGCATGCATATGTAAACACGCACCTGTACTGTACAGTAATTTTGGTTGTTGCACAGTAAATGTGCATGTGTAGACACACTCACTGAGTATCAAGATTCATGAACTTACGTATATGCCTTACATAAGTGAATACATAAGCGGTTGCATCCTTATACTTCTCTAGTCTCTCTGTATTTCCTTAACTTAATGGGAATTGTGTGAGAGATGGTGTTAAAAGCTTTGCTAAGGTCAAGGTATATCACATCCACTGCTTTCTCCACATCCATAGACCCTGTCCCTTATCATCAGGGATCCTGGTTTTCTCTGATTAAAAAAAAATCCCCATTTTGTTAAAATAAAAAAGTAACCCCAAATCCACATTTTTTCCATGATTAAAATGAAACACCACTAAAATAATCACAGAAATAATGTGGATTTGGGGTTACTTTTTAAATATTATATATCTATTAAAAATAGTGGTGTTTCATTTTAATCATGGAAAAATTGGGGTTGGGGTTACTTTTTTAAATCCAAAAATTCCATATATGTGTGTGTGTGTGTGTGTATATATATATATATATATATATATATATATGTCAGAGAAAACCAGGATCCCTGCTTATCATAGAAAGAAATCTAATTACCAATAGTCAATCCATATTTCTACCAGTCCAGATTAATATAGGTCCCATAGGCACCCTAAACATAATTTAGTTATAATTTTGCTGCCTTGAATTTTAAATAATTAGAGGATCCCTGTTCCAGCAGCCACAAAGCATTTCAGTTGCAATATCCATTTTTGATTCTTCAAGGTGTACTAGGCACTTAGATTTAGGATGTTGGTCATGTTTGATCCTCTAGGTAAACCCATGAACTCTGTTGTGATCCAGACTAGATATCACTCTAGTACTAAGACCGTAGTGGGGCCCAGCCCACTAGGTATCCTAGGAGCATTGCTAACTCATGCAGCCAGCATTGAGTTCACCAGAAAAAAAAACATGAGGTGAGGAATGGAAAAGGACTTCAGGGTTCTTCTAGTCCTTGAATTGCTTATTCAGTTTACATTAGTTAGTCAAAAGAGAAAAAGCAAATAGGGGCTGGAGACCAGAACTCTGATCACCTAGCTGACTGCTCTAACCCTAAGCTGCAGAATCAGACTCTCACTTACATACATCCCTATTACTCTTGCATTCCTTGATGATCAAAGACATTGCCCTGATAGGGTTAAGCAAAGAAGCATGGTTTCCTGGTTATGGAGTAGAACACCATTATGCTGCATTTCCTATAACAATATAATGGAAAGATTGTAGCTGCCCAGAAAAGATTACTTCTTAAATTCCTCTAGTGAAGGAAGGCATATTGCTTATAAATAAAGCAGTTATGTGGTGGGTTAAGTGCAAATGCTATCATATTCACAGCCCCAAGACTAAGAAACTTTTCTTGAAATGCAAGATTATATTACAGAGCACAGTTCCAAAACAAGGAGATTTTAAGGCAAATTTCATAGCTATAAGTCTGTAGCTCTAGCTTCTTTAAATCAGGGGTGCCAATGGTGAGTGGCCTGGGGTTGGTCCGTAGACTAAATGAATGGCATGGGACAAGCCCTGTGGCTGGATTAAGGCCACAGACTCTCCCCTGAATGCCAGATCCAGCATCCATAGTACCTACTTGACAGAACAAGGAACAATGGTCTCAAGGTGAAGCAAGAGAGGTTTAAGTTGGACATTAGGAAAAAATTTCTCACCGGGATGGTGGTGAAGCACTTGAACAGTCGACATAGAGAGGTGATGGAATCTCCATCCTTTGAGGTTTTTAAGGTCTGGCTTGACAGATAGTTGGGGATAGTCCTGTTTTGAGCAGGGGTTGGATTATGTCCCTGAGGTCCCTTTCAACCCTCATTTTCTGTGATACTTCTGCCAGTCTGGGACATGAGCTGCACATGTCATCTTCTCTAGTTGGTCCAGATGAGGTGCCACATGCTGAGCAGGAATGGCTAAAGCAGGTGCTAGATCCATCTTGTATGGGTCCTACAGTCCCCCGCTCTGCCATGATGAATCCAGAACCCACTTTGGCTGGTCAGGCACTGTGCCACCTGTGGCACCCACCCTAGAATGCATCATACATCCTGGATTGATTGGAGTGGGCACTTCATCTGATTTATATCCTGGACCAGCTAGAGTAGGCACCGTGGGATCCAGCATATGAGGGGGTCTGTTCCTGAACTGAACCCATGAGGCTGCCAGATGCACCATGGGTCCAGGAACAGGTACTTCATGTGGCATATGTCTCAGGCCTTCCACATGGAGTCCGTCTGTTGCCCACCACATATTATGTGTAGGTCAGCTTGAGATTCAGGGCCAGCACCAGAGACTAGATGATGTAGCACAGTCGATTGGATCCAGTCTCTGGGCCATATATTTGTCAAGATGACTTAGATCAAGGGTTGTCAACTAGGGGTACGTATACTCCCATGGGTACTTACAAAGGACATAAGTGGTATGCATGGGTGGGCAGGGGGGTGGGGTGTGTATGCGCATCTCCATGTGTCTGTCTGCATGTATGCACACATGTCTATGCCTGCATTTGTATGTCTGTGTGTCTCTGTGTGTGTCTGTCTGTACCTGCATGTGTGTGTCTGTGTGTCTGTATCTTTGTGTGTGTGTGTGTGTGTGTGTGTGTGTGTGTGTCCCCTGCCCACCTGGCCAAAGCACATGGTGTCATGCAGCTCTTGGGGCAGCAGGGTGCAGAGTCCAACCTTCAGCAGCAGCTGCCTCTGCCCCAAAAACATCTGGGGAGCACATGATCCCTGGACCTGCCTGCCCACCCCGTGCCTCCCTGCTGAATTGCTCTTGTAGCTCCATCCTGCACTTCACTCTGGCTGTGCAGCACCTGCCCCTGTCACTGCCCCCATCCCTGCCCCACTCCCTCCCTTATCATGGGGGACTTGATCTGCCCCCCACTGCCCCTTAACACCAAGAAAAAATATAAAGGGGTACATGAGCTGAAATTTTGAGGCAGAAGGGGTACACTTGTTAAAAAAGGTTGATAATCCTTGACTTAGATGATTAACAAAGCCCAGATCTATGTACAATTGTGGAATTTTGTATAGGTAACTGGGCAAGGGACCAGCATTTGTCATCTATAATGTTAGTATAGATTCTTGCTTTTATCAGCAAAGAGGTTTTAAACATAGGCTTCCCCTTCCCTGTAGCTTGAATGCCTTGCCTCCACAGCATAGCATCTCAATTTAAATTGCATTCTGTTAGTTAAATTTGCCCAACCCGCTACTAAAGGCAAGCAACTGCTGAAATAAATATTTTTACAAAATAGAAATTGAATGAACTGGTTTAGTGCTGCTGCTGCTGTACTAGTAGTGGGCATATTAATGCAAGAAGTGGGTTTTTTTTTCACTCTTTCACACACTCTTAGCAACTGGAAGCTCTTCTTTTCGTATTTTTACATTTCTGTCATGTCACATTAACTGTAACTGCTGGTCAAATCCATCCAAAATGTCAAAACAAACTGCATTTGTTTCACACTCTGGGAAATCTTCCTTACAAAGGAACAAATACTCATGTTTAAATTTTCAAAGATTCTCATACAGAACCAGGTGTTGCTTTCAGAAATGCCTGAAACAACCTTGATAGAGGAATAACTGTTTGAAACACTGGCTTTTGTTATACAGGAAGTAGACTAATTGATTATAATGACCCAGTCCAACTTAAATTTATGGGTGAAATCCTAACCTCAGGGATATCAATGGCAAATCTCCATTGACCTTCATGACCCTGTTAATCTACTATTTGGTTTAACATTACTAATATATCATCTTTCCTTCTACACATCTAAGCTTATAATATGGTTGTAATTAGTAAAACTAACAATTTCAAATTGAATAAGGTTTGTCCTCGTCTTTAAAATAATAAATCATTCTCAGGACTAGCAAACACTTTGGTTATTTGTTTCAGCATTCTAAAATAAATTCCCATTTCTGAAGTTTCCTTTTAAATTAGAAGATTTAAAGCAGTGTCCTTCGATCGTCATTAAGCTAATAAAATTATCCTTACAATCCTTGTTGCTCATCTTCACAGGTCCCATCCATAGGGATACTTATTGATGTAAATGGACATTCTGCAGCTGCTCACATGACCTAAAATTCATTTACAATTTTGCACCCAGTTCTGTCTTGAGTTATAAAACTACAAGAAATAGGCCATTATGTATCTCATCTGAAAAGTTCCTCTCACAATATAGGATCTTTCCACTCTAATTTGGGGCATTGACTCATTATTCATTCAAAAGAAAAAAAAAATGCTACATTACTACTACTGCCTTATTAATCAATTTCCACTTTCAGTCCTTGAATAATCAGTTAGAATTTGTTTGTCTGACAATTTGTCCTCTTCATCATTTAGGGACAGATCCAGTTTGGACACTTAGACATTGTGCACTTTGACATTCCAGTGCCTGAAAGTTAAATACCCTGCCCTTTAAGAGTTATAATGGTAGGTTGAGCAGTTATCTACATTATACAAAGAATGGGGAAGTACCTGATACTTCTCTATACTTCTAAAAGGTAATCCATAAAGCTAAGTGGTAGCTGGAGGACAGAAATAGGTAAGGGGAAGCTGGGGGTAGTCTAAAATCCCAGTCCTCTCAAGAACTTAGGTACACAGCATGTTAGGTACCTCCTTTCATTTGTCATCTAGAATGCCTAATCCTGTTCCTGAGAGTAGGTGCTTCATCATCTGATAGTGCTAGTTTTGGGATGTTGGCTTTCTTCAGTACAAGAGATCCAAGTCCACATCATCCACTTCCCAGAAGAATGTACATACAACAGGCTGGAAGGATACCTTCCCGCACTTTCCTGTGGAAGCTTCATTACTGGGCAGAATGGCAAGTGATTTTCATGATATCTTTTACTGGACTCATACTTGGATAGCTGTTGAACAAGCTTTTGGCCATCAAATGCCCTTCCTTGGGTCTAAGAAACAGAAAGACACAGACTAAATTGAAAAGCAGATAGAAGACTTCATTTAAATGCAGACAGTCTGCTTGAATGGATAGATGGGGGCTTGCACTAAAAATGAAGAGGTTTTATCAGGAACCAAATATTCCACACAGGTATATCACAGAATGTGGTAGATGTCATCTAATGTACCAAATGCCCTCATGGTAACTATATGGGTGAAACCAGACAGGAGCTGCATATCACTATAAAGGATTTCAGATAAAATATAAAGTACAGAGATAGGTGAATACTAGTTAGAGAACACTTTTAACAGAACAACCACTCCCCCTCTGACCTCACAATTATTGCAAATTAAAGTCCATAGCAACCAGCTATAAAGTAGGTACACGTTATTGAAGTCTAACTTTATAGGTGGTTGAAGCTTTTTATGGCATGATAGGTACTTTGCATGTGTAGCTTGTCTCAATGTAATTGCACAATTAATCTTTAAATTATGCAATACCTGTAACATGTAGAGGGGGCCTCAGGTAATAACTACCCTCTCCCTTCTTGAATGGTTTCAATCTGACATAACCAAAGATCCTGGTTTATTCTGATAAAAAAAAAAAAAAATCCCCAAGTTTCAGATTAAAAAATGTAACCCAAAATCCACATTTTTCCATGATTAAAATGAAATGCCACTAATATATATCTATATTTTTTCTGTGGTCACCACCACTATAGATGGTGTCTCATTTTGATCATGGAAAAATGTGAATTTTGGGTTACTTTTTTTAAATCCAAAAATTGGGGATTTTTTTTTTTTTTAATTAAAGAAAATCAGGATCCCTGGTCATAACAGTTTCCTACTATATCATGGTAATCTTCAGAGTTTGTTTTCCATCCACGTTTTTAAGGAAGATGGACTGAAATGGAATCAACCATTGCAGGGAGACAGCCCCATCCCTTCCCCATCTCCTGCCACTGCCAGAGACTGAGTGAGCACAGGAGCTGGGAGCCATGGAACAGGTGGCCAGAGCCAGCACCCAGGAGCCAGAGCCCCAGCATGTGAATGGGATCCAGCCACTTCCAGGAGTGCCTGGGGCTTGCGATGCCATTGGTTGTGGATAGGCTGGGCTGGGCCATACCAGGGCAGCAACATGAAGGTGCTGGGCCTTGGTGATCTGGCAGTGCAGGTGGTGATCCAGTACTGCAAAGCGATTGCCAAGGTGCATGGGGCCGGGTGGGGAGGAAGGGGGATGCACTAGGATCAACATGCTTAATTATCAGAAATGATAAAAGATTATCAAAAAATTGCCTACAGCTCTTTGGTAGAAGAAATAAAACATCCAGTTTATTTTCCTGTCGATGTAGACTGCTTCTCCACAAAATATTTTCTAGTATTTTGTCAAAATTATTGGTAAATATCCCAGTATGGTTAGAGTCTCAGAAGTTTCTTTAACTGAATGGCTTAGAGCAAACAATTTTGTGAAGACTTTCCTGTTATGTTTGTCCCAACTTTCCCTTTTTTCATTTTTTGCGCATAATGAAATATATTTATATAAAAATATCATAAGAAATAATGAATATTATACTACAGACTTCCTTCAGATTCTTTTCCATAATTTAAACCCCAGTTACTAAACACCACTAAAGGAGAGTTTTAAAAAATCTTTTATTATAATTACTGCACAGGACTACTGCCTAAATGATTATCAGAGTAAATGCAAAGCTCTTTATTGATCTTGGAGGGAGTGGGGGGGGGGGGGGGAATAGGGGGAACATGCAAGACTTACTAAAGGCCAAAGAAAGGAAAAGTGAGTGTTACCATTAAAATTAGAAGTCAGACTTTTGTGATGCTCGATATTGTACTAAGATTATAGGTCTTTTCGCAAAGTCAAATTCCTTCACTCCCAGGAGAGGAAAAAAATCTTTTAGTGGGCAGAATTAAATAATGTCTTTCTTTGCCTGAATGAAAAAATCAAGGAAAATTTTAATAATTCATTGAATAATATGAAAAATGAGGGAAGTCCATTTAGAACATTCAGTCCAGTTTACTGTTAGTGCAAGATCATGCTCTACAGAATATTTTTGAGTATTTTGTCTAAATTATTGGCATATATCTCAGTATGGTTAGACTGTCAGATTAGTGTACAGGAAACAATAGCACTGTCATAAAGACTTTCCTGTTTAGTTTGTTCCAACTTTTCTTTTTTCAATCTTATCCAGTGCCTCTTAGAAATGGTTTCATATAGACCATTCCATTCCACACCAACTTTGGGAAGTATTTACACCCTTCAAATATTTGTAACCTGTTACACTGCTTTATATAGATTTATAGAGAAATTGTATTACATGTATTTAATTATTTTACTCTTTCTTTTCAACCTCTGTTAGTTTTACAGTTCTTCACTGAAATACCTCCTCCAGTTTAATCATATCATCCTGATAACCTGACGCCAAGAAATAAATACAACTTTTGAAATGTAATCTCATCACAGCTATACTGAAAAGGAACTAGGTCTTCTCTGCTCTGGAACACATTGTCTTTGAGTATGTAGGACTACATTTCATTCTTTTTTATAATGTCATATGACAGCAAAATATTACAGCAGAAAAATTACAGCAAGTGTATGACTTTACAATTTACAAGTAAAGGACCACACAACACTGCACTACCCCAGGACCAGGCCATGGCATAAGTTGTCACTTTGCATACTTAACATTCCTATTTAAATTCTTCTAGCTCCTCCCACGGCAAGGGAAGGGGGCAAGACTGTAAAATATTGCCTTGATCCACAGCAGATTACTTGCCCGTGTGCTAGCTCATCTACATTATCAAGATTATGTTTATTCTACAACTCTGTCATGCTGTGCTGACTGCTTCCCTTCAACATGTAATTAGTATATATGGCCTGTTAAGAGGAGAACACAGTGACTTATGACCACTTCATGCATTGAGTGGATGCACTGGACTTGTAGTAACCTTTAATTTTTTATCCATTTACATTTATCTTATCATGATGAACAACATCTTGTAGATCCTGAAGATGTTCGATGAATAGATTAGCTTTAAAATATAAAACAAAATATAAACCTTATGGGAAATGGAAAAGAGAATTAGCAACTACTTCAATGGTTTTTATAAACAAATGAACAAGCTTTGGATTCAGTTCCTCTTTTTCACCTAAAAGTAGCTTCAATAAGTTTAAAATAGAATATTATATTTTGCTTAGTTTCATTTCTAAATACTAATAATTTCCTTAATATCATAGGATTTATCTGACTGGCTAACTTGTTTCAATTAGCATTTCCCACGCACTCTATTAATCCTTACTGGAAGGTCATTTATGTGTAAATGTAGATCTTCTATAGATAGATATAATATATTTTTCAGAGTATGCATAATAAAGATATATTACAAATACTATGAATAATCAAGTTGTTAATCACTGTATATGGAACATACACAATAATGACAGCAAGGATTTTCTCCTTTCCCCCCCTCTATTAGTCCATAAGCCAAAAGGTGTAGTTTATACATTCCCAAAGTCCACTCTTCTTCACACTGGAACCAAATAAAAATGGCTTCATTGGTGGGACCATAAATTCCAAAAGAGCATTTTAAACAGGCAAATAAAGTAAAAAATATGGATATGAACTATATTTCTTCTCCAAATACTGTATGTCTGATACAGTTAATTAAGAAGTTTCTTTCACTTCTAGGATTATATTTTCCTTTTTAATAAAAATGTGTCCCTGGTGAAGCAAACTGCTCATATTTTTGTTGTAAATTTAATGATTGGGTCCTCAAGGGGTTTGAGCAACTTAGTGACAAAATCACTTGGTGATAGGTAGTGTGTTGCTACCTGTGTAACTTCACTTGTAAGTTCTGTGAATTGTCACAGTAGGGTATGTGTCACAATAACTTCTAGTTTGCAAGTTCCAAACAGGAGTGCATGGAGTAGGAGCTCAGGAGCTTGTCCTTTTTGCTTCTTTCACCTAAGAGGGAACTGTTTTGTGGACCTTAATGAAATACTACCACTAATATATCTATATATATATATATATCTACATATCAGTGTTGTTTCATTTAAATCACAGAAAAATATGAATTTGGGGTTACTTTTTTTAAGCAAAAATTGGGGATGTTTTTAAATCAGGGAAAACCAAGATCCCTGCTAATGAGGCACAGGGAAACCCTACTTCTTGAATACAGAAAACCCCAGGGATTTCCAGGAGGCGGATGAGCTAGAATCAGGGTATTTCACTTAGGCAGTTTGTTGTTTTTCTAATGGGCTGTAATTTCTTGCGATTTGTTCTTTAAATAAAAGCAATGATGTGCTTAGACAATCTGTGCTACAGCTTTTGCCTGTTTGCCTGCTTGTTTCTCTCTCTCATGCCTCCTGAAGAGTTATACTATAATGCAGAAGACTCCACCTTTGGTGACACTCTGGGAATTCTCTAAGGCAACATTACATTTTTATCAGTATAAGGGATTGGAAACTGGTCTGTATCCATAACAGAACAGAATTCATCACACATAGATTGCTTTAAAAATGTAAGAACCTGGTGCAAGATTTGCTGCACATCCACCATAGGGTGAATGTGTGTTCTGTTCAATACCGATATAAACTACACTTACAGAAAAATTGTGTAATTTGAATTGATTCTGCTTTGGGCTTTTGAATGTCTGTAATTAGCCTAAGTCTCAAGAGTTATTTTCCCCAACTGTTATTGAAACAGTCACTTGGGACTAGCAGTTCTTTGGGTTCTTTAAAAATCATAGCATATATTCTGTCATTATTTGGAGCTAAGAACTCATTTAACAAATGAAACAGGCTTAGCTCTGGTTAACAATAGGCTAAGTAACACTTTCATCAAATATTTGTCATTTACTTGAAAAAGAACAGATTCTGGATTAGTAACTGTGTAACAAGGCTGTTTCATAAGTAAACAATGCATATTTCCATACCATCATTACAATCCTAGAGGATAGGGGGAGAAAGAAATGCTTGGGTCATAAATAGGCCAGTTCTGGGGCACAGTTATCAACCAATCCGTGAACAATTACAGTAACCCTGCACCAAAAGAAGAAAATATAAGGTGCATATATTATCCAGGATCCACCTAAATAGCTTTCTCATTATATTCTTTATACTCAGAAAAGTTAAATTCCATATATTTTTATGGATACAAATTACTTAGAAAGCATAATAGAAGCACAATGTTATTTAGCACTCTATGCCATAAAATATGCTAAGGGAGCTTCAAGACCAAATAAAAGATGCCAGAAGATGATCTTTGATAGCAAATTGAGTGATGATCATAAATCCCTAAGTTAGATCAAGTTAAAAATGACCACTGATCTAAAGCAAGTTGGGATGGGGAGGCTAATGGGGGTAGAGTTTGAGTTTCAGGGGAACAAGTGAGTTCCACAAGGAGATGGGGGGGGGAGGGAAAGTGGAGTCTGCAGGGAAGATCAGGATGGCTAGCAGGCTATGTGGGGGAATTGGAGGGATTATGGGGTGAGTGAGATTCACAGGCGGGTTTGTGGGGATTGTGGGGACAAACGGATTCAATGGGGAATTAATGGGATTGGGAAACAAGCAGGGCCTGTGGGAGGATTGATGGGGTTTGGGAGGGTTTGATGGGATCAGGGGGACTTTTGGGGTCCATGGAGAAGCTTGGGAGGATGTTGGGTCTCTCTTTACCCCCAGAACCTGGGGCTATTTTTAGCCCCCATCCCTCAGAAAAAAACAACCTTCCCAGCAAACCAGCCACTACCCACCCATATACCCCTCCTTCCACCCCAACTTACTTCCTTGGCTCTTGGCACCCATTAATGCTAGTAAAAATGGCACCAGAAGCACCTTGCAAGATGGGAAGTTTGGTGACTTGGGGAGGGGGGCTGGCTGGTCCATGGGGGAGTTATCCAACTGGGTGGGGGACAAAGGGCTGGGGAGATAAAAATGACCTGATGCCAGGGGAGGGGTAGGAAAAGTGAAGCCCTGGGGCTAGGACCAGCATCTGGGCTTTCCCACCCCTGTGGCTGTACTGTGAACTATACTGAAGTTCAGTTACATCAGTCTGCCCTGACCTTGTCTAAATTAGACTAACTTAGAAGTATTATTAACTTAGATTGGGTTGGCCATTTTTAGATAATCTAATCTTCCTGAACTTCTGTACAATTCACACTTAGATCAACTTAACTAGGCTCCTTGCCTAAGGCACAGACAGAAGTGAAGCTCCCAGAACTAACTCATGGAACTTCACAGAAAGCACCATGAGTTAGACTGATCCTCCTCACCCAACAGACATAAGCAGTTGGGTTGGGAGGATGGAAGATCAAGATCCAATTTGGAGCTGATCCAGGGAGAGAGGCTGCATCTCAGTAGCAACGTTCCCCCTAAGCTGTGTGGCGTGTGCGGTCGTGCAGGCACACCCCTGGCAGCATGGCATGAGCATGCCTGTGAGGCTGCTCACACCACACAGCTTAGAGGGAATGCTTCTCTGCAGCCTCTTCCCCTAACTCTGGCTCTCCTCTCTCAGATCCTGTGCTGACTCAGGATGGGAGGCGGAGGTCCAGTCTGAAGTCTCCCCAGCCACAATGGAGTGTGGGGGTGGATTGAAGCCCCCACCTGGGGTGGAGGCTCCAATCCACCCATCCCACCCTCCAGTGCCAGCTGGACAACTCCCAGAATAAGCTCCCTCTACTCCCTGCCCCCCTTACATTCTGAAAACTGTCCTGGGGAAGAGCTCTGTTTCTAGTAAGTGCAGGCAGAAGTTACTGAGGGTGCTCCACTTTGGAGCCCCTTTATATGAGCTATCATGTAATGAGGGCTTAGATTTTCATGTCATTGGACCTTTTTAAAGTGCTCTGTGGTGGTGCACTTGTGTTTGGTCATGATTGTAGAATGCTTTCAGGGGCCAGACCAGGTGAAAATTGTCATATCTGTCTGCCTATAGGTGAGCTAATCTAGACTAAATGGCCATTTTTAATATGATCTAACCTCCCTCTAACCTCCTCAAATGTCTGTATGTTCCCACAGAGAAGAAGAAAGAGTATGATTCATGTTGTGTGTTACCTTGTAGTTATTTACTCTGAACCTAAAGGGATCAGCTTTCTTTTTTCTTTCCAAACTGATCCTTCTGTCTCCGTTTAACTTACTACTATTTATTCTTTCAAGCTACAGTTGAAGATCCTTTGAAATACTTTGATGAGGTAACATTAATAATACATGTCATTGACTTTTGAAAAAGAAAATGCTTCAATGTAAAGCATCTCAGAGTTATTGAAGGAAAGCACAAACAATTAGAATGTAGAAAATAGCAATGGGACAAGGTAGTATAATGTTACATTTAACAAATTTGGAAAGAAAGAGAAACAAATGGAGTGTGAACCGATTAATTCTATTTGAAAAAAATCAAGAAGCACCATAAGCATGGTGAAAAACTAGTATTCAGAAGAAATAGCTATTTCATCCTTCTTACATTGTTTATCTGTTTCAAGACACTATGGATAAATATGGTACTATAAATACTAATAAGTATGTGCCTTGTCAGTAGAACTGAGAGCCTTTCTTTTTGCTTCATATACTACCCTTTCTTGCAGAAATTGTAGTTAAAATAAAACCTATGCTTTTACCATAAAGGTTAAATTATTTAACACATTTTAGATTGCGTTCAGAAAGTTATGTGGACTAACATTTTAAGATCACAGTAAAGATTCTTTAACATTCATAACTTACAAGTAAGGGAAGTTTACATTATGTCATGCTTGAGAGAGGCCATCTTGCAAAAGGTGCAAAATTACTTCTAAAAGACACTCAAAATGAGGATTAATGTACACTCTACATTTATTGTACACTAAGGTTTAATTGGTTCCAGTGGTGAAGTGGAATTTGCTGTGTCAATATACTTGTTTAACCAGAACACAAATATATGCTTTACTGTTTTCTAGTCACTGCTTATAAGATTAGAAATGTTCCTGTTCTTTGAGGAATTAATTAATGTTTATTTTGCTGTGATAATTGCAGACATTCGTATGAAACTAATTATGCTTCAAAAATAAGGGTGGCCAAAATTTGGAATAGGCTTCCAAGGGAGGTGGTGCTACCTTAACAGAAGGCTGGATAGGTATCTGGCTGGGGTCATCTGACCCCAGCACTCTTTCCCTTCTAGGCAAAGGGTCAGACTCAATTATCTGCTGAGGTCCCTTCTGACCCTAGCATCTACGAATCTCTGAGTCTATGGAAGGTGCTGGCCTCCCCTCGAGGTTGACTGCAACATTTGTCATTTAAGGGCTTGTGTGATCTGAATTGCCTTTTAGAGCTATCCCACTGCCTAAGTGGGGTACCTATGTGCCCCTGAAGGGTGGAATAGCAGAAGCAGTCTGCTCATTCACTGAGTAGTTATGTGCATTCCTAGCTGTAATAAATTTAGTGTTCTGAACCTTGTTGCTACTAAGTCTAGGACATCTTAGAGGTGAAATAGTGTCTGAACTGCTGAGTTTTACAGATCCCTTAGGATATTTGAAGTCTTAAATAATTTTAAACTCATTTGACCCTAGGATTTAAGTACTACATATGGCTACCAGAACTTTTTAATGTGAGGCTTTCTGGTCCTCAGCAGCTGTCATTGAAAGAGATAAGTTCAATACAAAATGAAGGGAAAAAAGTGACTTCAAGTAGAAAAGACTCTCCTCTTTTAAAAAAATTAGAAGTGATTTATGAGCTTTCAGTGTTTTGCAGCCCAAATCTGAAGTGATATCCATATATTTTCATGCTTCATACTAAGAATTGAGTCTTAGAAATATAAGATGTTTGATAAAACAATACATACATGATTATTGTCTACCTTGCCTATATTAGTAGTAACCTCAATATAATTTATCATTTTGATTTAAAAATATGAAAATTATTTCCAAGTTCTTCAGCTTGAACTGGGAAAGGACCTTTGCAGTGAGGACATTTTTAATTAAAAAATGCTCATCTTTTATCTCTTTCCTCCCCTAATTACTTTGTCCTACAAAACCTCAGGTTTAATGAACTGTAAAAATCTGATGGGAGACATAATTGCTAACATCTCTAAATGTTCATCCTGAATTCAACCAAAATGTAAAAGAGAAAAGGCCTTCCCATATCTCAGAAAATCCTTATGGTATAATATTCGAATACTCATGAATTTAAGCAATATTATAGACAATCTTTATAATAAAAATGAAGAACCATGGACATGGAAGAACATGGGATTTCATGAACACAGCTTGATTCAAAAGACAACTACATCAGATAACAGCTAATCAAACATTTGTTTAGAGATCTTGGCTTAAATAAACGGACTAGGGTGGAGGGAGGGGAGAAGGTAGATAGGTATTTTCTTTGCATGTTCTAATTTATTTAACACCAGAAAGTGTGTTTAGAGGTGCAGAGTGCATACAGAGAAACCCTGCCAATCATATTTCAATTTCAATTGGGAATGCATATATAATATCTGTTGCAAGAAATGTAGCCCCGCCCCCCACCCAATATATATGTGTGTGTATGTGTGTGTGTGTGTGTGTATACACACACATACATATATACACACATATATATACACATATATATATACATATATGCACACACACATATATATATATACACACACACACACACATATATATAAATAAATAAATGTGTATGACCATATACAAATAATAAAGGATTAGTAATTGTTTAATACCCTAATGCAGGGGCACTTAACCTTCAACCCATGGGCCAAATGCAGCCTGTAGAGGCATGGCATCCAGCCTGCAGGGCTCCCCACAGGTCAGAAAATTTGGTGGCGTTACTAGGGACATCCCTCCCAGCTGCACAAATTCCCAAGCCTTGTGAGGTCAGGCCATATCCCAACCCTCTACCTCCCTGCCCCCTCCCCCCCCCCATGCAGCCAGATCAGAGATAGGCTGCTCCCTGATCCACCCACATAGCTGGATTGGCTCCTGCCTTGCTGTCCCAAGTGCTTGATTGGGTCTTCCAGTTAGATCCAGCCCACAGACAGACTGAACAGACTCTATCTGGCCCAAGGGGGACAAAGATTGGGGACCACTGCTCTCATGGCTTCATATATTATCACTGACTCCTTCTATCTGTAGTATTCCTGTGACCTCAGTGATAGTGTTGCCCTGTGGGGTCAGCCCAATGCTCAGGATCTCAATATTGTGCTGTTAGACAGGAGGGCATGGTGTACAATTGCACATACATACACTCAAAAATCAATTAAGCACAGGCACACACACTAGGTGCATACACCCACACACTACCAACTCAGGCACACCCCCCCCCAAAAAAAAAAAAAATTACCAGCAGACGAGAGTAGAGAGTGCCCAGCGGGCCAAATTGGCATGGTCGAGGGGCCCTAAGGGTAACACGGCCATCCTTAAGTACCCCATCCTGTGACAGTACCAATTCATGCTCATATACAATAGACACACTGAAAATTAGTTTCCCACAATCAGTTGTCAATACCCACACGCTCAGTACGCATACACGGATCACTAATTCATACATCACACAGAATGACATATATATATATATATATATATATATATATATACACACACACATTCACCAGTTCACATACCACCCACCTACACATACACACAGGTGAGTTCCTAACTTGGATGGTACAGTGTGGGTATGTGTGTGGTTGGTGTACTTGGGATACGTGGGGGGGAAGGTTAAGGTGAGAAAGAGAGAGTTAAAGTGTAGGGAATGAAAGTTGCTGGAACCAGGATTAGAACTAGTAGACTAGACAGAAGCTGGCTGAGGAACTGAGGCTTGGGGTTACTTTAGGTTAGTTGACCTTAATTGATTAAAGCACAGTGCCCAAAGCCTGCAGAACAGGGGAGTGATTCCAGAGAGAAGCCGGTACAGAGGCTGGGACTGAAGCTGGAGCTATGGGGGAGCCAAAAGGTAAGTGGGGAGAGGGAAACTATGGCTGGGGGGAAACTAGAGGGGCAAAGGGGGAACTGGAGGGGCAAAAGGGGAACTGGGTGCTGGGGAGGGACTGCTGGGCAGATCAGGAAGCTACACAGGAAGGGTTGCCAGTGTCGGGAGCTGGAGAAAGTGCTCCAGCTGCTGGGAAAACTGTGGGGCAGCCTGGAGGAGCTGCAGGGAAGTCAGTGGCAGGCCAGAGGACTGAAGGGAGAGGGAACATCTTGGAAGGGTGTGGGGAAAACTGGAGAACAGAGCGAGAGCGGGGTTAGGAAAGGTCAGGAAGAGAAGGCAGAGAGAGATAGGGAGCAGGGAGAGTGGCAGGAGGCAGAAAGGAGCGGGCCCAGGAAGCTGAAAGTGGCAGAAATGGCAGGAAGGAGGCGGTGGATGGCAGGAGCGGGACTGGGAGGCTAAATTGGCAGAAATGGCAGGAAGGACTGTGGAAAGACACAGGAAGGAGGTAGTGGACAGTGGGAGCAGGGCTGGGAGGCTAAAAGCAGCAGAAATAGCAGGAAGGAAGCAGTGGATGGTGGGAGCAGGGCCGGGAGGCTAAAGGCAGCAGAAATGGTGGGAAGGGCTGAAAGGTGGCAGAAAAGGGGAGGTACAGAAGTGAGAGGAGATCAGAAACTGAGGGTGGGACAGGGCTGGAGCTGAGAGAGAGAGAGAGAGAGGCAGACTAGAATTTAAGATAGGGAAGGGACCGGAGTTCAGTGAAACACGATCCAACTCAGGGTTCCAAATTACAGTGGTTTTACTGAACAGGGAGATGGTGACACAATATCTTATTGATTCCTTTGCACCCACACACACATGTACACACAATGTCGGTAGGGGTTAAAAAGGCTTGGTGTGGGGCTGAAGTCCAGTAGAGGAGAGAGAGTCCAAATTGTAGGAGGAGGTGTGCGGGTGATATCTACCTATCCCGAGCTGAATGATCCTTGATGGCCAGTCAGTGTCTCCTTCAGCTCAGTGTTGTCCAGAGGGGGTCGCCTGCAGGGCCTCTGGGATGGATAGATGGCGTGATGTGGAGCTGGTCTGGTCCAGATGGAAAATGGTGTTCCCACTGGGTCTGTCTTTATTGCCCCCTTCTATAGGGGCAGACCTTCTATGACACCAGTGGCAGGGGGCCTGCCCAGGCAAGGCCAGCCCCTGGTGCACTGAGCGTATGCATTCCAGGTCAGGACATGCAGTTTCAGGTGTCTGTAATGGTGGCTTTTGGGTGGGATCTGCAGCAGTCTTGGTCTTTCAAATCTTGAGCCAGGGAGGGTCAATGCAGGGTGATGGTTGGGTTGTGGAGTTGATAGTTAGGTCATTCAGAGGAAGCTATTTTTAGACCTACTGCCATTGTCTCTCAAGCACCCTCATCCATCCCCATTCATTCAGGAATCAAGTTACATAGGAGGGGTAGGAATGAGTCACACAGTTACAACAGAGTTACAATAGGGTATGCCTGAGCAGGAGACACAAGATGGAGACTTGGCAAACAAAATGGAAACTTGACATGACTTATGCTAACTTATATATGTAGGCCTAAATCATATAGTATCAGTAAAACAGTAATATAGAATAGCAAAAATCAATATAAACATAACAATTATACACTATAAAGAAGGAGAAAAAAAAAACAAAAAACAAATGCAACTACCAAAATAAAATGTTGCCGCTTATCCTATGTCTTAGCTCACTTATACTTATCTATAGGGAATAGAGTGGGAGAGAAAAAGTCAGAAATAGTTGGTGAAGGGAAGGGAATGCATATATATATGTGAAAGAAGAAAAACTGAGGGTTATGTTACAATAGTTTAGGATGCCATTCAAGTGAGGTGGTCTAGAGGCAATACCACCCCCAGTCTAAAAAATAGCATATACTCTAACTCAGAAAAAAAGAACCCTACCTTTTTAAAGTGTTTCTTCATTCTATGATCATTTCAGGACTTTTCACAAAGTAGCAACTATTAAAGTTACAGAGGGTCTGAGGGGTCAGTCTGGAGTTGCTTCACCTTGGCTCAATGTTCTGCAGAGGGCTGGCTGAGGCTTAAAGGTGCTACAGTGTAGGGGTAGCCAGCAGGTAACCCCTGCACTATAGCATCCTTGTGCTCCAGTCAGCTCTGGTTACACATGTGTTGCAGCACACTAAGTAACTTTGTTGTAGAATAGTACTTGTGTCTAACAGTACTGTCCTACAGTTTACTATACCCTAATAGTGCCAAACATTTAGGCAATGATGCTTTACTGTAGAGCTAATCAGCAGGGATCCTGGTTTTCTCTGATTTAAAAAAAAAATCCCCAATTTTTTATTTAAAAAAGGAACACAAAATCCACTTTTTTCCAGGATTAAAATGAAACGCCACTGGGTAACTTTTTAAAATCCAAAAATGGTTTTGTTTTTATTTTACTTTATTGTTTTTTAATCAAGGAAAACCAGGATCCCTGCTAATTAGTCAACTCTGCAGTGAATTGCATGTGTAGAGTTTTATTTTCTTCTCTATGAATGTACGCAATTATGGTCAAATCCAGTGTAGCATAATTAATAGTATTATAGTAGAAGAAAGGAAGCCCCTTCAAGGAACAAGCTTAGCTTCATTCTCTATACTGTCATCTCTCTGTCATTTTTCTGTTCATCAGAGAAGATATGACTTAATACATTTCCCGCATTCTTTAAAATGCAGATTTCAATGGTAAAAAGAAGGTACTTATTTCATCTGATGATAACAAAGAGACAGAACATATTTTTCTACATCACAGTGTTTCATGCATCACTCAACTCCAATATACGCTATAGAAATTCATTGTATCCAAGGATTCAAGTAAAGGCCATGCAGGAGCTCTGACATCCCCAAATACTGAGGTAGAATCAAACAATCCCCACCAAATGCTTGTTTATTATGTTCTTTATGAATTTTTCATGCTGTTTTCCATTTTCCATACCAAAAAAGTCTGGCTTTTCTATGCTTTTTTTTTTCATGTCTACAGTATTTCAGTCTTAAAATAGAAATATTTCTTTTTCATTTTCTGCTGATTATTAGCTTCAGTTACTGATTTCTTTACAATTGCCATTAATTATTTCCATTGAGTTTGTGTTATTACCTATACTGAGAATGATATCAACTATTAGAGTAATACCCAATTTCAAAAAAAGAAAAATATGGGATGAGAAGAATGTTATCACATTGTTGAAGCTTCCCTGTGATGACATTCATCAGACTCCTGCGATGTAAATCACATATTTAATTTTATATATATATGGATGGAATTTGAGTAGCTCTCTCTCTTTGTTCTATTCATGTCTTTTCACAGCATCTAATGAAGTGAATTTATGCTCATAAAAGTTTATGATATATATACCATGTTCAAATACATTATAGTGGAGATATTGTTTTCAGGGAGACAAGATTTTGGAAGGCAGAGTAGATTCATACTTTATAGAGCAATTAAGTCATATAGATATGTATGTGTTATGTATAATATATATATAATAACACTTGATACTACGGGCACAAGATACAGTGCTCAACTAGTAGCTAAGGCTTTAAGAGGGTTTTTACAAAACACCGCCCCTTTAGTTTTCTAAACAGACACAAGCAGCAACCACCTTGGCAGCTACATGGCATGCATAGTGTCTCCATTCATGCTTCTTTTCCAGAGAAGAAAACAGCTTCCCTACTTAAAACATACACCCCAATTTTGTTGGATTGTTTTTAGCAGAAAAGTGTATTATATACAATAAATATATTATGTTTGTAAATGTGTCTTTTACACCTCCATGGAAGTATGGCTCTAGCCTGTTTTGGTGAGATGCACTAGAAATAAAATGTTTTCTACTGAACTAAACTTTCCCCTGAAAATTAAGTTGAGTTTGAACTGTTTGATTCAATCATTTCCACTGAATCCTAGCTATGTTTCTGATGGAGCCCTTCCTTGATGAATGAGTGGACTGCCCTAAGACTTGGGACCTAAGCTCTCTGGCTCTGGAGAGTATCCATCATCTGATTTTGAAGACTATATGAAACTATTAACACATCAGAAAATGTCTGTTATGACATTATCTCCATTTCCCTGATCAGGACAAAGATAGGAATTTGCTATCCTACTAAAGGTTGCGAGTAGATCCAATGTCTCTTTATAAATTTTACCGGGGCATAAACAGATAGGAAAAAACTATTTTAACAAAAGGATCTTGTTGGTACAATTAAAAAATGAGAATAAAATCCCATGAATAAATTTAGAGAATTTAAACAGAAAGTATCTATGAATGTAAACAGCAAGGTTCAGGAACATTCTTCTAGTAAAACTTACTGGAAACAAAAAAAAAATATTTTTAAGATGCAGTTTTTAATCCAAAAATTATGGATTTTTTTTTTAAATCAGAGAAAACCAGGATCCCTGGTCATGATATCTAGCATAGCAGAAGGGAATTGGGGAGTGATGGAAATGGCAGAATTAGAGGGAGAAGGTTTATCCCCTAGCAGATATAAAGCAGAATGTGAGTACCACCTTCTCCACCCCAAATAAAGAAAAAGAAGGTACTTATTTCATCTGATGACAAAAAAGTTTTCCCAACTAGTGAAAAGGACAAATTCTGACCACAATAACATTATGGGCAGGGACCAAAGGGCATGGACATGGAAGAAGCAAACCAAAGAATGAAAGATAGGCCTGTCAGGACTTTTCTGAATATGAAATGCAGGATCTCTGGATTATGACATAAGTATGTTTACTGCACTAAGAAGAAACTGGGGCACAGTTTAGGGGTAATACCCTTTTTAAAGTCCCTGGTGTTGCAAGAGCCAGCTGCTTGACTGGGCCTAGAAACACGGGGCAGATAGCAAGCACTGCCTACCTGACCCCCTTACTCAAAAAGGTTCTCCCTTGGAATAGACTTGCACTGTGAGGTGACTGTGGTGATTGTGTTACAGTTAGGTCTTCCTCTGAGAGTGGAAGGGACAAGCCATTGGTGTCTGTCCTTTTCTGAAAGGGAATTTGGGCCACCTGGCCTTTTGCACGGGAGGCATAGTCCCCTGAAGATCTACCCTGCAGGATGTGATATCTGCTTCAGGCCAAATGCCATGCAATGGAGCATGTGGCTCATCTGGCGTACTCTACAGGCAGTGCGACTCATTTAAAGACATTTTTGATTACCTATACTGTCTATACTGACTTTGCCTGCACCCTACATTTTATGCAGTTATGCAGAATTACATGCTGTATCCTTTACCTGGTAAGACTCCAGGGAAGAAGCCAGGTTCCTTAGTAATAATTTGAGGCTGTTAAGGTGCTGCAAGTATCTGCCACAGTTCATGGAACTCATTCTCCCTCACTACACCTGCTCAATGAAATTGCCATTATTGTAATTTTCACCTGTCATGGCACCACTGGCAGTCATGAAACCGAGGAAGACTTTCAGGTTCAGAGAGCAGTTTGGGACTTCTTGTCTGGATTCAGACATGCAGGGATAGGTGGTTTGTGACACTACAAACCTCTTTGTGGTGCTATAAACCTAACATGATGCATGTTAAACCAAGGATTTCCTGGTAGCAAATAAAAAAAACCCTCGAAAAAAAATCAGCACAAAGCATGCCAAACTGCTATATGCTGGGACAAATGCAGAGACAGAGGAGCAGGCCTCCATCTCTGCATGCTGTGTAGCCCCACTCTGAGGCACCCTGTGCCCTAGCCAGTCACTCCCCGGAGTAGGGGCTCCATGTGTCTCAGCACAGGGGATCTGCACTAAAGCCCTCGCGCAGGGCTGGTTGCTTCCCTGTCTTGAGGCACATTTCACCCATCAGCCAGGAAGCAGCTGGCAGGGGCACAGGGTGCCTTAGTATGGGTGTTTCACAGCGAGCAGACACATGCCACTCCCTGTGACACATGCACCACAGGGTGCCTCAGCGTGGAGTCTTCCTACTGGCTAGCCCCATACAGAGGCACCCTGTGCCCCAGCCAGCCCCCTTCAGCACATGGAGCAGCAGAACAATGTGTCCTGCTGCAAGCCACACAAGCAGGGGCATGGACCGCAGCCCAAAGTTGCAGCACAAATTTGTGCCACTACTATTTGTGCTGCAGCAAACGCATACCCCTGCTCATGTAGACACAGCCCTTGGGAGCATATATCTTTCTGGAAATATAATATTTTAAAATTTTCCCAACAGCATTTTCTCAGGAACCCCTATAGACAGGGACACATTTCAGCTAGCTCCAGGGGTCAATAAAATTCACATAAGTAGGGTGTGTCATTTAGAGAACCAAGCTGAGAAACTCACACAGATGTTTCTGTGAAGGGAATGTAAGCTGGTTTCTGTAACACAAGACAAAAGCTTATATTGCATAAATGGATAAGATTGGATGAACCTAAGTATGTATGCAGGCTGAATTTTGTTTGTTTCCTAAAGTGTTGTTTTATCCAGATGCATTTTAAAGAAGGGAAGAAAAGCAGGTTCTCAATGCTCATGTAAGCTTGCGAGATTGTAGGCAATCTTGTTGCCCCTAGGCATTGTACATAGGTAAAAATCTAAGCATAGGTCTCAAGATCCTATTTCAAGAAAAGTAAGTCAAAGACACCCGACACCTGGTTGGTAATGATATTCTCAGACAAGTGCAACCCAGACAGAGTAGCAGTTAGTCCCACAAAAGACTTCTTGATATTTGTCATGGTTATTAACCTGGAAGCAGGAAATATTTAAATTCCTATCAGCAATATGTAAGTACTAAAAATATAGATCCCACACAGCAACTTGTGGTGCAGGGATCACAAGACTGATCCTGGCAACAACAAAAAAAAACAACATTGACTGACCTCTTTACTTTGTGCCCCTGTCAACTAAGTGGAGTTGGGTTGTATTGATGATAATTTGAACTGACTCTTTTATAAAGTATCATAACTGAAACTGTGATATGTTGTATGAACTCTGCCTCTGAAAGATATGTAATTCTTGTTTCAAGTGGTTTCAGGCAGTGGTTCACAATGTATGCTTACAAGACTGAAATGATTTGAGACATGTTTGTAGGATGATGGGTGGAGGTGATAAAACATGCAATTAAGTGTGAAGTACTCAAGGTCAAACAGAGCAGAAAAGGATACTGAATTTTGAAGTTTGAACAGGTAAACAGGGATGGTGGGCAAACTATTCTGGGAAAGCTGTCTGGGATCACCAGCTATGAGGGGCCTATTGTTAGTGGATCCAAATGATTAAGTGTTTTTCCACATAAGGCCTGCACAGCAAAGCCCACATGGGGCTGGTCACTGAAGAAAAGATTGACATTTGCAATTAGATTACTTACCCTAAGCAACAACTGGATCAAAAAGGGAAAACTTTATATGCGGCTTTACAAAAAGCAAGGTTCTTTCCACTATGGCAGCCAGTGACCATGTACATGCCAAGAAACCAGTTTAAATGCTGGTAGACTTGTTATCAAGGGAATTGTTTCCCTGGATGATTTTTTTTGGTCATTATCAAATAAAAAATTACAATGATCTAATTCAAGATGCTATAATCCCTATTCTTCCCCTCATAAATGTGGGATGGTATTGTGGGGAAAAGAAGATGATGAAGAAAAGGATTGGCACCAACAAATAAAAGCACTAATCACCTTGTTCTCTCTCTGATACCTTGTTATATCCCACACTTCAGTATTCATAGGCTTGAGATGATTTGACATTTATCAATAAACACTGGTAAACATTGATTTCATTTCATACTCACAGAGCAATGGAAACATACACACACATACACATGTGTGCTCAGTAGCCACAGCAGATGGGATAGGGGGATCTCTGGCTTCACTGCCCTCATACTGCTCCTCTGGTAGCAGTTTTGGCAACTGCTGCAGGAGATGGGAGTGGCTGTGCTAGTAGGTCTGTGCTGGGGTTGGTGAGTCAGGGCTGTTGGCGGCTGGGAGCCTGAGAATGCAGTGAAGTGCTTATTCTTCCCAGGTCCCAGCCAGGGATTGGGCACCAAACTCCTGGTGAGCCAGGCCTGGCCCCTTCATGATTGGGGCAGGAGCCAAATTCTCAGCAAGCCTGCCTCATCCCCTGCATGATCAGATAGGCATTATTGATTTATAGATATTTACTTTTTTATATTTTACCATGTGATTTTATAAAGTGTTTAACTGTATGCAATCATTACTAAATTGTCTACCTTCACACCCTTTATTTCATGCAGTTGTGAAAAATTAAATAGATAAACATGAATAAAAATGGAAACAAACACTTAAAAATAAATGTCAACTTTAGCCATCAAAATTGTTAAAAATTAAAAATCAAATGGTGTCAAACCTAATTATTCATTTTAGATGTTACCAGTTTATCATCTAAGAGAGTCTGCTTCTGAGTGATCTGGAAGCGTGATTGCCATGAGTTTTGTAGTAGTGATTTTTGAGACCGTATTTCCAAAGATTGTCTAGAATAACTAAGGAAGGTGTGTTTGTTATTATTTAAGATCTTCTGAAGGAAAGTTGCCTGGGTAAGTGGTAAGTTACTTTTTCAGAGGTTGGTTCTAGGAATTTAGCCTTGTAGTTGGCCTGATGAAGTTTCTATCAATTGAAGAGATTAGCAACTATATTAAGTTTCCAAGTTTAATTTTTAGGAAATCAAATTTTAAAACAGACCCTTTGCCCAATGAATAAAAGCAAATGCCTCATGCATCCAAGGAGTTGTCCAATCCAAAGCCAACCACCCCAAGCTCTGGAGTAAAAAATAAGTTTCTGCTTATAAAAATCCAAAATAAAACCTTTACTCCATCCACAACAGACACATACAAACACAAGCAAATAATTACACTTTTTTCACAACATAGATGTTAAATAACTCCCACTAAGCAAGCATGAAAGCAAACACAGCTTCCACCCTTGTATCTTTCTCGTCCAGCTTTTCTATAAGTCACTCCCTATTCTGCCCTAAAATATTATATGGTTTTAATAGTTACCATTGCTGAAAAATCAAGGAGCAAGGGGTCACAAAAACTCTGAAAAGAAGTGTGTCACTCTTACCCCAATTAATACAAACTGAGGAAGTCTGTTCCAAAGAGTGCTGACATTCTGCGAAAACTCAGACATCATATTCATGAATAATACATGTAGTCACATCACTGGTTTTATGTTGAGACTTTTAGCTGAAGTATAAGCTCAAATGAGAAGAAAAGGGCCAGAAAGGTGATTTCACAGCCTACCTAAGGGAATCACAGTAAAAGAGTATATAATAATCTAGATAAGGAAACCCTGACCAAAGTGACTATGTGCTAAATAAGGGTATGCACTCAAAACAACATTTTCCTTAATCAGAGAGTGTGCAGCATAGGGATTGCAAAATAACTGCCATATAAACTGAATATAAAAGACAAAATGGGCCCAAGCTCGGGGTATTCTAAAGTAGCTTGAACTATGAATACATGTTTTAGGATAAATTGGACTTGGGTCTCTCCAGGAAGAGAACCACCCGCCCCACACACATACAGTAGAGGATATAGCTACCCTAAAGCAAAGGGTGACATTATGTAGGGTTACACAGAAAGCTGTAAGTTAGTTAGCTCAGTAGTGCCAGCAGTGTAACCTCTAGTGTGTAGGCCATATCCAGCCCACAGAGCTGTGTCATTTGGCCCACAGAGTTCCCCAGGGGTCAAAAAATGTGGTGGCAGAGGAACAGTGGCAGCTAATTGCTGCTCCCCTGCTGCCAAATTTACAACCCTGTAGGGGATCTCCATGGGCTGAATAGCATGGCCCTGTGGGCTAGGTGGAGAACAGGGGCAATTGGGACAGTGCAGGGCATGATCATCGTATTCAGGGCCAGCATGCATACCAGCCTTGCACCACTTACCAGCCTTAGGGCCAAGTGGCCGAGTTCCACTGATGTAACCCATACAAAACCCTATTGTGTTAGACCTATTGTTATCATTAGTTTCCAACCTAGTTAATTTAAAACTAGTTCTAGAATGGTTATATGAGATATAGCCATGCTTTTGATTGTAGTATAGACATCACTTAAGGCAGTAGTTTTCAATCTTTTTAAACCAGAATTCTGGATGGGAAGTGCCCCATCTATCCATAGGCCAGATCCAACTGGTGGTCCTGATCTGGTTCCCAGGGCAGGCAGGATGGGCCTCATTCAGGTGCATGGAGGGGGGTGGAGGTAGCCCATCCCCAATCCATTCATGCTGGGGAAAGAGGCTTGGCCCATCTCCAAACAGGGCCTATGGGAGCATGGGATGGGCAAGGGGCATGATCTGTCCCAATCCATCCATACAGAGATGGTGGCATGACCCAGTCATATGAGGGGAAGGTGATGAGGCTGATCCCCAATCTAGCTGCGTGGGGTAAAAGTGGTATAGCTCAGCACAGCACCATTGGTCTGAGACAAAAAGACATACAAAAAACTAGAACTCTTGGTTCCAAAATGATACCTTTTATTAAACCAACGGGAAAATCACAAGAAAAGTGTCCTTTTCTGCAAGCTTTCAGGATCAAAGTCTCTTTGTCAGGGCCTGGGAAGAGTATTCATGGCACAAGATGGTAAAATGTCCCCATAGGTAAAAACTTCATTTTTGCACAGAGGGAGCTGAAGATGGAAGGCTGTCCCTCTGGGTCCATGACAGTGTCTGTCTTTGTGAGTTGTGCTGGGTAACTCTTTGATACGTTCATCAGGTAGAATTCCTTCCCTGGAGGTGTCAGATGGTGGGTAGGGAGGTAAAAAAAAACTTCCTTGTTGTTCTGTGTAGCAGGACACTAAGGTGCCTGCTACTGAGAGAGCCCGGAGGGCTCCTCAGGTGCTGGTTGCCAGGGCAATGGGAGGCAGCAAACGACCCACACCTGCCAGCAGTCAGCTAGCTATAAGGGGGCAAGGCCTGGCTCTTATGAGTGGGAGAAGCTGAGATCAAAGGCAGTTTCTGACTGGCACTTAAGATAGAAGGAGCTTCCTGCTAGTGGTCAGAGAGAGAGAGAGAGAGAGAGAGAGAGAGAGACGCTCCTGGAGCAATGATGCGGGGAGAAGCCTGACTGCAGGTACTGCTTGCAGAGAAAAGGGTAGCAGCTCTGAGATGGCTGAGCAATGTAGGTACAGCCAGGTGGCTTAGGTTTAAGTTGTAGCCAAGAGGCTTGAGTTTATGTTGCACTTTATTTAATACCGGTGGTTTGGGTGAGGCTATAAGGGGATGTAGGAGGCCTCATAGGGGACTCACGGTAAAGTGAGGACCCCAGCCCCAGTGCGGGCATGGAGCTTGGGGGGGTACAGACCCCAGCTCCAGAGTGGAGCCCAGCCCGGTGAGAGGGCAACCTTGCAGAGGAAAGAGCCCAGCCCAGTGAGAGGGCAACCTTGCAGAGAAGGCCCCAGTGTGGGTGCAGAAAGCCCCAGGAGAGGGGCAGCATTATGGAGAGGCCCCAGTGAGGGCCTGGAGAGCCCCAGTGAGAGGGGCAGCATTACGGAGAGGCCCCTGTGAAAAGGACAGCAGTACAGAGAAGGTCCTAGTGAGAAGGGTGGCGTACAGAGAAGGCCCACAAAGCTTAGATACGCAGGACTCCCGGAACAGGATAACTGTGGCCAAGTGGAGGAGAGGTAGCCTCCCTATAAAAACACTTATCATCAAAGTTGTGGCGGGTGAGGATAGAAGGGTGCAAGTCCGAAGCTTGGCACAGTAGAGGAGGCGGCAAGGGCTAGCACGGCGACCCTGCCGTCACTCCTGTTACATTCTGTAAAGAAGCTTAAAATCCAAAATAGGCTAAAATTCAGCATCTTCCATGTTTCAGGGGTGTACTTGGTAGCAATTTTGGTCTGAGACAAAAGGACGTACAAAAAAACTAGAACTTTTGTTTCATTTTTGAGTTCTAGTTTTTTTTTTTTCACCTTTTGTCTCAGCACAGCTCACAAAGACACTCATGGACCCATCTATACTTTTCCCAGAGCCTGATGAAGTGACTTTGATTCTGAAAGCTTGCATAAAAGGACAATTTTTCTTGTGATTTTCCAGTTGGTCTAATAAAAAGTATCATTTTGGAATCAAGAGTTCTAGTTTTTTGCATGTCTTTGTCTCAGGCCAACACGGCTACCAGGTACACCCCTATAAATCAACTAACATTCATCATACCTGAAATAACTCATCATTCAGGCAGAGACTGAGCAAGTTCCCAATAAATAGATGACTCGCAACTGAAGCAGAAATTGAATAAATTAGAAGTCAAGCAGGTCATCATATACCTTCAGGTAATTAGAAAACGGGCCCCATGATGACTGGCTCATAAAGCATCAGGGGCAGGAAGAGTTGTTTATTCTCTTCCCTCCTCACCCCTGAATATATAAAGGTAGAACATGTCTGTTTCTGCAAATGTACTACCTTTTACATTTCTGTTGGTGTACTTGCACATCACAATTAGCACATGTTAACTTTAAGGAATATTAGGTCGATGTTAAAGTTAGTACAAGCTATGAACAGCTGTATATTTGGAGTTAAAATCCTCTGTAACCTGCACGGCTCTGATCTACAGCTAGAGGGCTGGCAAGCAGGGGCATGGCCAGGAGCTCTCTGGCAGTAACACATGCACACACACAGCTTACAGCTCCCCAGCACACACACAAATGCACACTTATCCCCAGAATTGCCTTTGGCACAACCAGGGCATAAGGGCTGCAGCAGCAGTGGGATGGCCAATCCTGGGTGTGCAGAGCTACATGGAACCTGGGAGCATGCAGGGAACCTGCTTGTCCCTGCAGTCAGTGACCACAGCATGCAGAAAGGCATGTGTGCACCGCTCCCCCCACCCCCACCACCACTCAGGGGAGGTCCCTGCTTGCTTCTGGACACCACATAGCCTGGTGAACTCAGGGATGTTGTCCCTGTTTCCCAGTTATGCTGCTCAGTGGACAAAGGCAAATATGGAAATGGGGGTGTGTGTGTGTGTGTGTGTGTGTGTGTGTGTGTGTGTGTGTGCGTGCTGGAAAGGGGAGGATTTGTGTGTCTGTATGTCTGGCCCTCCTGCACCCCAGCAGCTCCCCACCCTGCTCCCTTTCCTCGCTCACCAGTTGCTGCTCCACTGTCCAGCCCATCATCCTGGGGGCATCAGAATCCAGGAGGACAGTTAATCCACTTGGGAGCACTGCAGATTGGTCCTTTTAACTCTGTAGGACATTTAGAAATTAAACAAAATTAAGCTGCCTAGAGCAGCTCAAAGATAATCATTGACCACAAGATGAACATGAGCCTTAAATGCGATACTGCAGCTATTAAAGCGAGCAAAATGCTGGCTTGCATCCATAGATGCTTCTCAAGCAAATCCCAGGACGTCATTCTCCCATTATACTTGACCTTGGTGAGGCTGCAGCTGGAGTACTGTGTCCAGTTTTGGGCCCCACAATTCAAAAAGGATGTGGAGAAGCTTGAGAGCGTGCAGAGAAGAGCCACACGCATGATCAGAGGTCAGGAAAACAGATCTTGCGATGATAGGCTGAGAGCTATGGGGCTTTTTAGCCTGGAAAAGCACGGGCTCAGGGGTGATCTGATGGCCACCTATAAGTTTATCAGGGGTGGCCATCAGTATCTGGGGAAATGTGTGTTCACCAGAGCGCCCCAAGGGATGATGAGATCAAACGGTTATAAACTCCTGTAAGACCATTTCAGGCTGGAAATAAGGAAGAGTTTCTTTACTGTCTGAGCCCCAAGGTCTGGAATAGCCTGCCATCAGAGGTGGTTCAAGCACCTACATTAAACACCTTCAAGAGAAATTTGGATGCTTATCTTGCTGGGATCCTATGACCCCAGCTGACTTCCTGCCCCTTGGGCAGAGGGCTGGACTTGATGATTTTCCGAGGTCCCTTCCAGCCCTAATGCTTATGAAATCTATGAAAATCCTTGCCCCAAGCTGCACAACTCTGAGATGTCTACATGGCACTTAGCACTAGCTAATGAGCTAGAACATGTGATTATTCAAGTTTAAGTGTTGTTAACATGAGCTGCTTGTAATGTGCAATCTCACTCTTGGTCAAATAAGCATATGTTTTAGTTGTTAGTTTCTTTAGTCTGATAATGATGAACAGTAAACATAAATGCATGCCTTAAGATATAACATCTATAAAGCAAAGCTAAAAAAATATATGGACATGATTCTGTCGCCTGCACTCAAGTCTTTTAAAACAGGTAAGGAAAAGCATAAAGTTTCAAAAGATTAAGATTCCCAGATTTACAATGTTAACCACCTAAGTAGAAAGGATCCCAGGTAAACCACAGGAAAGCAGATGTTGTGACTTAGAGGGAATTGCTCACATCTACTTACATCTAATAAAAAAAACCCTATCTTCAAGAACACCTTTTACAACATGCTCTCTGACTCTATTGACCACCTTACCCCATTTCACAACGTCCTCAGAACTTTTTCTCCCAAATTACCTTCAATGGCTATTTTTCTTTAGACAGGTTTTTATCCAACAAAACAAAATAAACCAGCAACAGGTTCTGTCTCTCTTTTTTCAATAAGACTTGGGACAAAAGTCTGTTGGACCAGAAGCCAGAGAAAGAATAATACCAGTTCTCACAGACCATAGGGCTAGTGTCCCTTTTCTAAATCAACACCAGAATCTGAAGCCTTCTGAAATCCAGTTTCTGCCACAACCATAGACAACCCAGCCTGAACTTTACAATAGAAACACTCCTGTTTCCCAATACCAGGGTCATTTTTTCCACCTAGGAACATTCTGTCTCTGGTCAGGGCACTGATTAATTTAATGCATCACACTCCCACAGCAAAAAGAGGTCATAAACCTTTGCATCAACAAACACAGTGTAATTGCACTCAGCAATACTATACTTCAGGGAAACCTTCACAGACTAATAAACAATATTCAATAACATAAAAACCTATCTACAAAAGGACAGGACATGCCAGGCTTTGAGCATAAAGCAATTTGTCTATAGGACTGGTAATTCTACCATTTCACCTGCTTCATGGTTAGTTTTTCTTGTCTTTAAAAATTATAGGAATTAGATATGATATCAGCCATAACTATAACATCATTTATAAAAGCCAGGTACAGACATTACATTTTTACCAGTATAAGTGATTGGAATCTGGTCTATACTCAGAACAGATGTTTGGCACATAAAATCAGTCCATACCCGTAACAGAACAGAAGTATGGCACACAGACTGGTGTAAAAATAGCAGAACCGAGTCTAAGATTGGCCCCGCCTGCACTCAAGGGTGAATGTGTGTTCTGTTCACTACCCATCTAAATTACACTGCTTGGAAAAAAAACCCACGTACCTAGGATTGATTCCACTTCTGGCTTTTTGATTGTCTGTACCTAGTCAAAATGTCAATGACAAAAATACCTTATACAACAATTAGTTCCCTCTGTAGCTGCCTGGTCAAGAAGGCTAAAAAAGTTAACAAACAATGGTCATATAATTCAAATTGGATACATCCTACCATTTTCAACAACCTTCCCCATCACTAACATAGACTCCTTCACATTAGAGTTTCTATACAAAATCTGCTCTCAAATTCAGAATGTACAGCTAAATGTTTGTCTACAGGACTGGCTAGCCATCTTACACTTGGAAAGCATGTCCACAATATCGCTTCCTTTTCAGTTAGTACCTAGAGCCACCATCATATCAAATATGTGCATAATAATTTAGCCCTATAATGCCTTTTTCGTAGTAAAAAAAGAAACAAAAAGAAAAAAAGTCAGGTAATAACACACCATTCTTGAATTTCCTTCTAAACACTTCCAGAATCCTTAGCAAGACAGACAGCATGAGATGGGATCACCTCTAGAACCCAGATCCTCCCATGCCAGGACCCACCATGTGAACTGAACTTTCCATCTCCCACTCTGGAAAGTGTCTTCTGCTGCTAGCTAATGTTCTTAGTTCTGCATATCAAGTGACAGCAACAGTGATAATTGTTTGTTGATGGAAAAGCATAACACACTGTTAAAAAGTATATATAGTAGTATATATTTTACTTAAAAAATAAAGACTAGAAAATTGCATGCAAAAAAAAATCAAAATTTTGTTTAGATCACATAAGTGAAACCTAGAGAAGGGAATATTTATGGTTCAATATTCATTCAGTTTTCTTCTATGCATGATAGTCTTCAATGATACATGATGATAAACTATTTAATAGGGCCCCTTCTTAATTTAATGCACAGACTCTGTCCTACAAAGAGAGAGCATTAAGGTGTAGGACAACCACAAATCTGGCATTTCCCAAAATTCAGCATTTCATTTGCAACCCAATTAGGTTGCAAACCCTTGTTTTAGATTATGCCTCTGCTGCTGACAAATGTTCTGGAATTGCTGTGCATCTAGCTGAAATGCTAACTATACAATGAGAACATGACTGCAACTTGAAGTCACCTTCCCAGACCTTAGCATTGCACATGAAAATATATTTTCACTTGGAGATAGTACAGAGAAAACACTGTTTGTTTGTTTTTCTTTTCTTTTCCCTCCACACAGCCCCATATAGCCCAAAACACATGTTTTTGCAACATTGTACTGTAATATTTATACAAATACAGTTGTTGACACTCTTGCCTAAGCAGTATTAAGTAGAGGTGGGCTGAACCATAACATACACAACCTTTTCTGCTATAGAACTAAACCAAAGATTATGTTTCAAACACATCTCTAATATAACTGAAGTGGTTTGGAGTTTTGAATGTGAAATATGTTGGAAATATCAATGTATAATCTTTAGAATGAAAAAATATATTTTTAATATTCAGAGGTCCTATAACATTAGCATTTTTTCATTTTCATCCCCTTTGTTCTGTTAGTAATTTCTGAAACATTCTAGACTGAGATATTATTCAACCTTCCCAACCTGACCTGGGAGGGAGGCGGATGTGGCATTTTGTACTAATTAAATTAAACTAATTCCAAAATACATATAATCTGACAGTTTATAACAGTTTGAGCTCCTAAATGTGAATGAACTACATGTAACACAAAACAGCCTGAGAAAAAGTTTTACTTTTAAAGATTATAGTTTAAAGTATAGTGATCCATATACTGTTATTTCCCCCTTGACAGTTCACTAGATGGCACTCTGGGTTAAATATCCTAACTTATTTTACTACGAATAATTTTCTCTCCATAATTTTGGAAATTAATTTTAAGCTCTTCAGTTCACCACATCTGTTGCTATAGAAAGGTGCAAAACCTGCATAAGCTTTATGTTTTTACCATTTTATTTACACTGTTTATGTAAAGACATAATTGCCATGAATTATGAGAGGTTAATTTGAAAAACACAGAAGCTATCAGATTTGTCATGGTTCACAGCTCACATTGCTCTTCAACTTTGCTATAATATTCCTTCTTTAATGGTTTATTGAAGGCTTATTAAATAACAATTCTCCATAAAATTCAGTTCTTCAAAATGTGTTGAAATTTTAATCAATCTTAATTATGCATAAGAGATTATCTAATGGAGTATAAAAACAATACAGAAACTTAATTTCAAATTAAATTTTCCTGGTAGTATCTGGTATATAAAATGTATCACACAGCATTTCCTCATTAAAGTCAGTAAAGTTCACATTTAAAACTTTTATATTTAATAAACCAAAATCTTAATAATTAATCAAGTGATAAACTAATTTATAGCTGTTTTTTTTTAAAATAAAGATAGCCACTTAAGTGATAGCAAAGTTATATCTAAAATTATAAAGCCTCTGCTTTATGACTGTTATAGTATTTTCATCAGGAAACCCTTAAGCTTAAAATTTGGGGATAGGAAGTAAACTTATATTTTGGGGATAGGAAGTATATTATACTTTTGTTATCACTCTATATTATCTCTATATTTAGCTCAACAATGATACAGTTCTTATTATTTATTGATTTTTAAATACAATATAAAAATCAGAAAAAAATATCAACTGTACATGCAAAACTGAAAGCAATAAAAGGAAATAGAAGAAAGAAAGCAGGAGGGGAAAGGGAGAAATAGAAGAAGAGAAGAGAAACATGAAATGAGCAAAAATCTAGCTACCAAAATATACCAAGAATATACCAAGAACTCTTTCCAAATTGTAAAAAAAAACTTTTCAGAAGTTAAGCCCGTTAAACATGATTCTCTCCATAGATACCAGCTATGCCATCTCATTGTATTAGGGTGCTATTACAGGTTACCTTTAAAACATTATAAGTCTGTGAAATGTTATGCTGTCATAAAGTTAGACCAGTTTTAGAGTCACCTCACAGGTGGTTTTATGCTCTCTCAGATTTGCACAACTGTAACTTGCCATTAGAGGGCCTGGTAAGCAGGGGTATGGAGCCAGGATAGGGATAGGTTAGGAGGTAGACTTGTAGCTTGAAAATGGAGAAACCAGTATGGTGGTTGTGGCTTGGGAGGAGAAAAATATAGAAGAAAAGACTTTGGGAAGTGAACCAGGTCAGGGGTGAAGTAAAAGAAGTAAAGAGAAAGGAGGGAGAAAAATAATAGAATAATAAATAAGTAAAAAATAAATAAATAAATAAGTAAAGACCAAAATCTTGCATGTGTTTCACTGAAATGGGATTCAGGTAGGGAGGATTTGGATTCGCACTCACACCATGGCAGAGCTGAGATCCAAAAGACTGATTGCATACCACAGTGGGGCAAAGCTGAGACCCAGCGGGTGCATCTACATGAGACATTTAGTATGGAACTGACTAATTAGCTCTGCAGTAAATGTCTCATATCTATATGAGTGACGCTATTAGAGCTCAGGAAATTAATTAATTTTGCTGCAGGGTAGTACTTGTAAATATAAGCGTTCCCCTGTTGCAGAGCTTTTTCATGCGCAGCAGCAAATGTGTAGATGCTGACCTTGCTGGCTGGAGCAAGACAGTGCTTCAGTGTGGGGGCTGTCTGCTGGCTAGTTCTGCACTAAAGCACTCTTGTGCCCCAACTACAACATATTGAGCATGTGTACACATGCATTTTAATGTGCATTAAAGCATCTCAAAAAAACATGCTCTTTAGGTAATGCACATTAAAATAGACTAATGCACATGTTTGTAGTGCCTCACAATGGAGGTGCTAGAGTTAATCTGCATTACCTGAAGTGCATTAATGAATATGTAGATGCATCCATTAAACTGAGTTGCAGCAGCCCCAGGCTGGCAGGTTTACCACTGGGCCCCTTGCCAGTAAGTTGGCCATCATAGAGGGCAGTCTGGCTGTCCTCTGTCCTCTGTTGATACAAAACCGGATGCCTTTATGTCCTCTATTTTTCTCTTGAAGACAGGACAGAGTAGCAGAAAACCAGAATGTCCTCTATGATTGCCACTCTACTTGCCAGCCAGGTTGCTCCAACTGGGCTCTATGTGCTATGTATCAATGAACTCTGGAACAAATTGCTTTGGATTAAATTGCTCCCGGGTGCACTTTGAAATGGCACTCCCAGGAGCAAAAAAGTCTAGAGCATTAAGCTTCAGAGTTTATTCATGTGTACTAATTGCACATGTAGATGTGCCCAATATGGAAATAATCAGATTGCTTGCTGTTGATCTTTGCATGGATGTGCTGTAGCAAGCAGCAAACTCATGAGGTGAGCTGCACTTGGATGCTCAGAGAAGCAGCAAATTAATGAATTGAACCTAAGTGTTCACAGTGGTGGGTCAAACCCCTGGGGATGGGAGAGGGTAGGACTTGTGGCCAGCACTACATCCCTAGGCAACAGAATTCAGAAGGGTTAAAAGTTTGCCCACAGATCAGAGGAATTGGAAGGGCTAAAATGGTCTAATCTAGAATGCTGAAGGAATGAAAGTAGAATATTTTATCTCTCCAGAGCATTCTAATAATACCCTTTGGTAAAAGCGATCAAAGAGAAACCTTGCCCTGAGTGGCATAACTTTAAAACTTTTAGAGGGTACTTATCATGGGTTAACAATCTTTAACAGCTGAATACTCACATTTTAAATTCCTTTATAACAGTTTAAAAGTAACCTGTAACAGTGCTCTCAGATTTCAACTTTTGAAGATGTCCTACTTTTCCAATGCAGCAATATAATCCTCCATGTCACTAATAAGCCCCATTGTAAGAGCAATTTGGGAAGAATTCAGTTTGAATTGCTTGGGAATATACCTAAGAACAAATATATTTGTGAAACATATTAGTTCTGTGGTCAGAACAATGTTAACTCTAGTTATAATTTCTTTCAAAACATAATTGATTATAGGGTATCACCAAAACATGTGACCAAGTGTTGCTTGCAATGCATCGTATGCATCACATCTCCAACGAGTATCTGCTAGCAATATATTTAATTTTTAAGTGTAGAGAGAATCCAGTAAAGGCAAAAATGAACTTTTGTTGCTTAAGACAAAGTCTAAGATCAATTTTTGTCAGGCTCTGTAAAAGGCAGGCCAGCCTGGGCTAATTGCCTAAACAGCCACACTTGCCTTGAGTCTCTAAATAAAGGGGTGAAGTCTTCCAGGAAACCAGGATGATTCTGAATGGACCCAAGATGGGGGAACCCGCCTCACTTTGGATGTTGTCCAGGCTGAAGCAAAGCTCCCAGATGAGCAACCTGGACAGAACCATGGGCTGGCTGCTTTGACTAGGAGAGCCTTGGATGATTACCAGGGATCCTAGTTTTCTCTGATAAAAAATACCCAATTTTTTAATTAAAAAAGTAATCCAAAATCCGCATTTTTGTTTGATTAAAATGAAATACTACATATATATAGTATATATATGGTATACTATATATATATAGTATTAATATACTATATAGTGGTATTTCATTTTGATCATGGAAAAATATAGATTTGAGGTTACTTTTTTAATCATAACATTGGAGATTATTTTTTTAAAAAGAGAAAACCAGGATTCCTGATTATTACTTTCTGGGACAGTGTTCTGCTGGGTGGGAGGACATGCAGGGGACCTTTGAGTGATTGTTAACCTTTCATTTGCCTCTACTCATCTTTAATATCCACTAATCCAGAATATCCCAGTAAACTTTTTTCATGCTAACCGTGAATTTGACATTCCCTGTTGTGTGGGATTGGGGTAGGGGACCTGGGATTGGGATACCAGGAGATGGATCCTATATTGGGAGTTTGCAAAGGCTGGCTGGGAGGGGGAAACTGAGGCATGGGTGGATTGGAGTTATGAGCAACTCAAGTCAAAGACACACAAGGGGCACATTTCATAACTGTGCAAACTTTATTTCTTCAAATAATTCTGCAGTAAGTATTTGAAAACAAAGACCTTCTCACAGTTTAACATTTTTAACCCTGTCAAATTATTTTAAATGTACAATTGGGCTGTGTGCTGTAGAGAGGTTTTGGGTCCAGCTAAGACCCTTGTCTACAGGTCTTCTTGATGTCTGGAAGAGTCCAAGGAAGTGCTTTGGTATGAAACCACGCCTCCCCATTCTGAGCTGGATGGTTCCAAAGAGCTCAATAACCACATATCCAGGGGTAGGTCTGATCTCTCACTGCTGGGAAACTAACTAGGGGGAAATGGCACCAGAGACCATCTCCCCATCCCATCATGGAAATCCACATGCCCCTCCCTTTTTATCTTTGTGCTTTGTAGGATATGTGAAACACCACTGCAGCATCACAAAGTTTGGTTGATACAGAGAGGAATCAAGCTTCACTCTGCTATGTATAGTAATTGTGTTTTGTTGTGTTTGTAAAATGCTATTGCTGTAAGTGACCATGATATTAACTGTGCTAGACTATGAAATGTAAAGCAAAACTTCTTGATAAGCTATGAAATACCTGCAGAATGGCTACAAGAAATACTGCATAATGTAGAGCATTGCCTCCAGGGCTTCAAAGAGTTAAAGAATACCAAAGACAGAGAAGGCTGGATTGACTGTTTGTTTTATTGTCATCCTTTTGTTTGTTCTTCTTTCTTGTCTTGTTTTGCTTGTGCTAGATATGTATTGAAGCTTTTTATAGTAGAAGAAGTAATGCAATGTACCTTTATTAATTCCCAGAATTTGTGCACAGATCTGGAATATGGAGAAAAATGATGAGATCCTGATGAAAACCAGGCCCTTCCTGTGCAAATAGCATGCCTGGTTTCCATGGTCATTTGGGAAAGGCCTCACCCTTATCATTTCTTCAGCCTTTTACAGGATGGAGCGGCACTGGTAGTGGTTCAATGGCACCAAGCATCCAGTTGGAACAACAAGAAAGCATTGCCCAGTATATAGAATGGGTAAAATTGCCAAGAGCATGTCTGGTCCCCAGAAATTTTGACCATAACATGTTTATCTCATCTGAATAGCCATCTTGGCAATCAAATAAGACACTGCAGAGTGGAATCCTCCCTGAAATGCTGAGTAAAAGGTTTGGTAGGCATCTCGGGCCAGACATTCCCCACTCCCAGCATGCGAGACCTATTTAAAACTGATTGGCTAGAACTCGATTGCCAGGTTAGGGAATGCTGAGGCAAAAGACCGGGCCAGAGAGGGTATGGGTGACATTTGAACAATAGTTAAGGCCCAGTGATTCTGGTGATTATGCTTCATTTATGCTGTGAAGGTGTGAACCTTCAAGGAGGGTATTAATGCATTAGAAACAGTATTTAAAGGTTTGCTTTTGGGGAATTGGCTTATATATGGATATACATTAGCATCTTTCAGGATGGGCAGCAGGAGTTAATTAATCTTTAAAAACAGGGGTCTCATACATAGTTTTCTGAGCCTTCAGATGCAGACAGACTGCCTAACACAACAAGGCTAATGGATACAATTTAATGGAAAATTATTATCATGCCCAGTCTTAGAAACTGGGGGCGTGTACCACAGTCACTGTTCCATAACATGAGATAAAGTGGCACCAGCTCGCAAGGCCCCAGATTGGGGGCCAGAGTTTTCCGGTTTGGGAAAACAGACCAAATTAGGAGGACATCGGTAAAGCTCCAAATTAGGATGTGGGCATGTGACATGTTTATGAAAACGGGATTTTGACTGACAACATGAGACATGGACAGTGTGAAAAATACAGAGAGACCCATCAGTGATAGCCATGGATGGAGAGTCATCCAGAGTAATCAGGAGGGAAGGAGAATGCAAAAGCAGAAACTTGAGAGTAACAGTCTCTCCCCATCCTCCTCTGCCTGGTTCCTCCTCCTCCTTGTCCTGCCCAGGTCCTCCTCCTCCTCCCCATCCTCTTCCCTGAAGTCCTCCATGTCTCTGTTCCCCAGAAGGGGTCCCTGAGGCTACCATGGACAGAGGGCACACCACCAGCCCATCTCATCCACCCTACTGGATGGGACATGTGGGCCTCAACATCCCACCTCCAGGCTGCTGACATGCTGATATCTGACACCTAAGAGAGAGCTTTAGAGTGAAGCCTGCATCTTGGCATGTTTCTTGACTCTGATGACAGCCCCAGGATCAGTACCTATAGAATTGTGTGATTGCTTGTATTGCTTCATTTCTGTTATCACTGTGTATCAATACCAGCACCTTCACAGGAGTGCTGGGGACTGCCACAAGTCATACTAACAGTGCCTTTGGAGGCTACATTTTAGTTTACCCCTCCCCTCTTTTTGGGGTATCATAATCTTTGCCACACCTCTATTTGTGCTCATATGTGCCTACATAAAAGCCTTTGATTTTTTGTTTCTTATGTTGTTACTCCAAAAGCTTTCCAGGATCCTTGAGAAGGTCCACATAGTCACCACACTGCATGCTTATAAGCCCAGTGCAGTGCAATAATGATGACAATGAAAACAACAATGGGGCCACCTCTCCACTGCCTTCCACTGATTGTGTTAACAAGTAAATCTCCTAGAGGTGAAAGCAGAGATCAAAAACACCCTAAACTAGGACCACACTGCCATCGTAAGCTCTCCCCAAATGATATCTTGTAATGTGCCCTACCTGAATGTTCAAAGCTTGCTATCTTCATGATCTCAAGTTATTAAAGGAACCACTGTAGAAACTCAATGATGCAATTTCTACAGCCTCTGTAAAAATTGTCCTAGTGTTTACGGTTAGAAATATTTTTAATATCTAACTTAAATCTCACCTGTTGCAATTTAAACTCACTATTATTTGTCCTATACCAAATACACGTGGAGAATAGTTTAAAAACTCCCTCTCTTATAGCTGAAGACTATCATTCTGAAATCCTGCCTTTCCACAATCTTCTCATTTTCTAGATTTTAATCATTCTTCTTTATAGATCACAGTTTCTAGACCTGTGCTCTCCTCACCATTTTAAATTGGTCTTATTGTTCTTGAAGTTTGGTCTCCAAAATGAACATAGCACTCATGTAGAGAACTTGTGGGTGTGCCCACACATGCAAGCACGTGCGCTTGCAGCAGCTCAAATAGAAGCAGTGTAAATTTGAGCCGGGGCTTTTTGCTTCAGCGCAGGTACTTGGACATGCACTTTGTTGTGAGGCAAATTGTGCCACTTGGGGCAAAATAACCTTGCCTGGCTCCTCCGAGATCTTCAGCCAGGGGGAGCTAGAGCCAGGGGCCAGTACCTGTGCTGTCCTCAAGAGTATAAAAAGCTGCCCTGTCCTGGACTCAGCAGCATAAAAAGCTACCTTGGCAAGTAGCTCAGGGCTACTAGCTCTCAGGAGCTTCTGGGGTGCAGGCAATTGGTACCTGGAGACACTACCCCTTGTACCAGCTGGACTGCTGAAGCAGCCCTGAGAGTTCCCTGCACCTTCTACCCACTGCAGCAGTCTGGCAGTGGCGGCTGCTGCCTGACTGTGACCTGCTGTGTACCTGCCAGACCCAGATGGGGACTGCACAGCCAGGAGAGGCATCTTCCCCTGTGGACCAGCTGCCAGTGGACTGTGGTTGCAGAGTTGGCTTCTATGTGGCACTACTGCCACACGTGCCCCCTGCCCAGCCATCTGGGCAGCTATCGACTGGCAGATGTTCCGGGTGTGGTGGCTTGCTTTGAACTGTCAAAGCATGTCCTCCTGGCCCCATTTGGCCAGGAGGTCAGCCACAGCCAGATGGGTCCCAGGTGCCAGCTCTGAGCAGGTAGGGTCCTGCCACTGCCCCCCGTAGCAGGAATTCTGGTGTTCCCTATTGGAAAACTGAAAAATCCCTGAAAAAAAATCCCAAAGTCACTCTGTAAAATACCCCCAAATCCATATTACTCCACAAGTAAAACAAAAGACCACTATAAAGAGAGAGAGAGAGACAGAGACAGAGACAGCCATCAGTTGGACAATGTTTTATTGATATATCTTATGGTGTCAAAGCAAGTCTCTTATAATAATAATAAAGTGAACTCTAAATACATGTTTCATGAATACATATTTTTCTGCCCTCCCACAGGGTGATAGCCCCCACACAAGGGGTTTGTCCCTCCAACAGGGGATCCGGCCCCCACATAAGGGGTACGGCCCCTCAATAGGGGCCAAATGTCACCCGCAGGGGCTACCATCCCCCCTGCAAGGCCCACATCCCACACCCCAGCCCAGCGATTGCTGCCCCACCTGGGCCCATCCCCCAGCAGCTGCTGCAGCCCCCCAGTGGATGCTCCACCCAGCTCCACTCCCCCAGACCTCCAAATGGCTGTCCCACCCAACCCCACCCCTACTTCCCCAGACTCCCAAATGGCTGCCCCACCTAGCCTCACCCCCCAACTTGCACCCCTAGGCCCCCATGGCTACCCCCACAACCCCAGGCACCATCACTTTAAAAAAAAATCAGAAAAAGAACAGAAAAAAATGGGGGGAAAAAAGCTCCTCTGCTTACTTTAGAAGCAGGGGTTGGGGGCTCCAGAGCCTCCTGGAAGACCCCCCCCCACCCTGGCATCACAGGACAGTGCGGGGGCAGAAGGGCCCAGGTTGGGGCCTATGTGGCTGTCAGCCTGCCCGGCACTGTGCGGGCAGGGCCCCAGTCAGCCAGACGGCAGTTGGTAAGTGCTGGGTTGGGATTTTTTTTTTGTTTGTTTCTTTAAGCTACAGGGCATGGGGAAGGGATAGGGGGGTTTGGAGAGTGGAGCCGGCCAGGGCAGGGGTCAGGGGAGCTCGGGGGTGCTGGCAGGGGGGAGGGGCCAGCCGTGGCAGGGGTCAGGGGGCTGGCGGGGGCTGGCAGGGGGAGGGGCCAGCCAGAGCAGGGATCAGGGGATCGGGGGGACTGGTGGAGCTTGGGGCTGGCTGAGGCAGGGGGAGGGGCTGGGCAGAGCAGGGGGAGGGAGGCTTGTGGGGGCTGGTGGGGCTCAGGACCAGCTGCGGCTGGGATTGGAGGCTTCAGGGGGGCTGGCAGGGGGAGGAGCTGGCCACGGCAGGGATTGGGGGCCTCAGGGGGGGCTGATGGGGGGGGCAGCCAGGGCAGGGGTCCTGGGAGCTGGGGGAGTGGGCATGGAGCCTTGGTCCTGAAATATGTGGCCTGGCCAGCCACATGTTTCAGCACCAGGGTGAGGGACCAACCATAGATATGCTCTGGCAGCCAGAGCGTCTCCATGGAGGACCCAGCCTCTGGTTGCCTCAGGGCACATTCCGGGACCGTGCCCTGCCATGCTATTTTAAACTTCAGGTTTTTTTAGACCCCTGGATATCCAGGGGTCTAATTTTCTTGCTGCAGGAACATTTTTTCCTTCCCGTATGTGCCTGTTGCTCCACCTCAAAGGGTTTTGAGTTGGGGCAAGAGGCATGTGCATGCTCATCTGGATGCGCCCTGTTAGTGCTGAGTATAGATTCATAGATTCATAGATGTTAGGGTCGGAAGGGACCTCAATAGATCATCAAGTCCGACCCCCTGCATAAGCAGGAAAGAGTGCTGGGTCTAGATGACCCCAGCTAGATACTCGTCTAACCTCCTCTTGAAGACCCCCAGGGTAGGGGAGAGCACCACCTCCCTTGGGAGCCCATTCCAGACCTTGGCCACTCCAACTGTGAAGAAGTTCTTCCTAATGTCCAGTCTAAATCTGCTCTCTGCTAGCTTGTGGCCATTGTTTCTTGTAACCCCCGGGGGCGCCTTGGTGAATAAATCCTCACCAATTCCCTTCTGTGCTCCTGTGATGAACTTATAGGCAGCTACAAGGTCGCCTCTCAACCTTCTCTTGCGGAGGCTGAAAAGGTCCAGTTTCTCTAGTCTCTCCTCGTAGGGCCTGGTCTGCAGGCACTTGACCATATGAGTTGCCCTTCTCTGGACCCTCTCCAGGTTATCCGCATCCTTCTTGAAGTGTGGCGCCCAGAATTGCATGCAGTACTCCAACTGCGGTCTGACCAACGCCCTATAGAGGGGAAGTATCACCTCCCTGGACCTATTCGTCATGCATCTGCTGATGCACGATAAAGTGCCATTGGCTTTTCTGATGGCTTCGTCACACTGCCAGCTCATGTTCATCTTGGAGTCCACTAGGACTCCAAGATCCCTTTCCACCTCTGTGCCACCCAGCAGGTCATTCCCTAGGCTGTAGGTGTGCTGGACATTTTTCCTCCCTAGTGCAGCACTTTGCATTTCTCCTTGTTGAACTGCATCCTGTTGTTTTCTGCCCACTTGTGCAACCTATCCAGGTCTGCCTGCAGCTGTTCCCTGCCCTACGGCGTGTCCACTTCTCCCCATAGCTTTGTGTCATCTGCAAACTTGGACAGAGTACATTTGACTCCCTCGTCCAAGTCGCTGATGAAGACATTAAAGAGTATCGGTCCAAGGACTGAGCCCTGCGGGACCCCACTGCCCACACCCTTCCAGGTCGAGACCGACCCATCTACCACGACTCTTTGGGTGCGACCCTCTAGCCAATTTGCCACCCACCGGACTGTGTAGTCATCCACATCACAGCCTCTTAGCTTGTTCACCAGTATCGGGTGAGATACCGTATCGAAGGCCTTCCTGAAGTCTAAATATACTACATCCACCCCTCCTCCTGTGTCCAGGCGTTTCGTAACCTGGTCATAGAAAGAGACTAGGTTGGTCAGGCACGATCTGCCCGCCACAAACCCATGCTGGTTTCCCCTCAGCATAATTTGCCCTGCCAGGCTCTCACAAATGTGAGCCTTGATAATTTTTTCAAAGACTTTACCAAGGATGGAGGTGAGACTGACTGGCCTATAGTTGCCCGGGTCCTCCTTCCTCCCCTTTTTGAAAATGGGGACCACGTTAGCCCTTTTCCAGTCCTCCGGGACTTGGCCCGTGCGCCACAAGTGTTCGAATATTCCCGCCAGTGGCTCTGCAATGATGTCGGCCAGTGCCTTCAGCACCCTCGGATGGAGCCCATCCGGGCCTGCCGATTTAAAGGCATCCAGTTCTTCCAAATGACTCTGCACCACCTCAGGATCTACGTATGGTAGTCCAGCGCCTTGCTGCTGCCTCTCTACAACCCCAGTGAGAGACTTGTCATGCCCCTCACTTAGGAACACTGAGGCAAAGAACTCGTTGAGGAGTTCAGCCTTGTCCCCCCTATCTGTCACCAATTGTTTCTGCCCATTTAGCAGCGGTCCTATTCCTCCCTGGGCCTTCCTTTTACTCCCAATATATCTAAAAAACAATTTCTTGTTGTCTTTTACTTGGGTTGCCATCCTCAGCTCCATGGTAGCTTTGACCCGCCTAACTGCCTCCCTACAAGCACGAGCAGAGGAGGTATATTCATCTTTAGTGATCTCACCCTGTTTCCACTTTTTATGTGCTCCCCTTTTGGCCCCTAGGCTGCCCGGGAATTCTCTGGTCAGCCATGGAAGCCTCCTGGCCCCTTTCCCTCTTTTGCCTCGCTCGGGGATCGTCTTGCTTTGTGCCCGAAGGATCATTTCCTTTAGGCACAGCCACCCTTCTTGGGCTCCCATCCCATCAAAACTCCTACTCTGCAGTGCTTCCTTGACTAATCGCCTGAGTGCATTGAGATTAGCTTTCCTAAAGTCTAGCACTTTCACCCTACTAGTTACCTTACCCACTCGCCGTCTTATGTTGAATTCTATTATAAGGTGATCACTGTCTCCCAAATGGCTACTGATCTGGAGGTCCCCTATCATGTCATCTCCCATTGCCAATACCAGATCCAGTATGGCATTCCCCCTAGTGGGACCATGCACCTCCTGTGTCAGGTGGAGGTCCTGTACACAGGTTAGAAACCTGCGTGAGCGATGGGACCTTGCTGCCTGTGTCTCCCAGCAGATGTCCGGGTAGTTTAGGTCCCCCATGACTACCGCCTCTTTAGCTTTTATGGTCTCTGAGAGTTGCCTCAGGAGCCCCGCATCTATTTCTTCCCCTTGGTGTGGGGGTCTGTAGCAGACCCCTACCACCAAATCCCTTTCTCCTTGCCCCCCATGTAGCCTAACCCACAATCCTTCTACTTCCTCAACCTCGGATTCTGTCTTGATGAGGGTTGATGTATATTGCTCACTGACATAAAGTGCAACCCCCCCCCCTTTCTTCCCCGACCTGTCCTTTCTATACACTCTATAGCCCTCAATATGTACCGCCCAGTCATGGGATGAATCCCACCAGGTCTCTGTTAGCCCCACTAAGTCATAGGTGTTTAGTGCAAGCAGGAGCGCTAATTCATCCTGCTTATTCCCCATGCTCCTAGCATTAGTATATAGGCACTTGAGCCCTGCGACTGGTGCCTTTGCTGCCCCCCTGCTCCGAGTCCCAAGGGGCCCATTGTTTCTTATCTTCTTGTTTCTTACCTGTTCTGTAGTGCTGGCCTCCCCATGGCTTTCAGGTTCCCAATGTTCTCCTTCTTCAGGCTGGGCTGTCCTTGTGGGTGCCACATGGTTTGGTGGTCCACAGCTTCCCCTGCCCTCGTACTCCCCTCCCCCCGACGAGCCTAGTTTAAAGCCCGCCGGAGGAGATCCGCCAACCTAGTAGAAAACACACGCTTACCTTTGGGGGACAGGTGAAGCCCATCCCAGCTGAGCATGTCCCTCGTCGTGATGTGCGGGTCATTGTCCAGGAAGCCAAAGCCTGCCTTGAGACACCACTGCTGAAGCCACCAGTTGGTCTCTCTGATGTAGTTCTCCTGCCGTCTTCCTCGTCCAGTCACTGGTACGATGGAAGAGAATACCACCTGTGCACCGAACTCCTTCAGCACGCCAAACAGAGCACAGCAGTCTGCCATCAGGTGATCGGGGTTTCTCCTGGTCGCATCATTAGTACCCACATGGACTAATGTAGAGTAGAATGGAAGGATCATTATGTCATAGGTTGGGAAGGGACCTCACAAAGTCACCAAGTCTAGCCTCCTTCTCAAGGCAGGATCATCCCTAATTAGAGCATACCAAGAAAGTGTGATCTAACTGCTCTTGAAAACTCCCAAGTATGGAGAAACTACAATTTGTCTTGCTAGCCTGCACAACACATGTTTTTGTTTGCTTATTTTTATTTTTGGTATTTTTGTTTGGGCTTTTTTTTCAGGGCAGTCTAACATTATTGTCTCATATTCAGTTTGTGATTGACTGCAACCTCCAAGTCACGTAACATGACTAAATACCAGATGTGTGTTCCAAAATAGAATTTTATGTAATTTTCTTTTTTTAACCACAAATCCAGCCACATGGGTAGATGAATTAGTGGTGACTGGTGTCAGGATTCCCAAAATAATTTGTTACAAATTCAGAGGGACAAATATAGTGTTCTGGCCTCAGCAAAGTGTCATAGGATTATTGCAGATGTTTGTAGAAAATTAAAAACTGCAACAGAAAGCATATGATATGATAATGATATGATAGCAAGGAATAAACAGTAAATAATGTTATAACTGCTATAATTCCTTCAAAATCATGAACTTTTTAAGGTTCTTTTCTATTGGTGGAAAAATTACACTTGGGAAAAATTTACTTGGGATGGGTTGAGAACTTAAAATACTCTGAGCCTTACATACACAATACAATCCTAGGATTGGCACTGGTAACCAGGCATTCTGGTTTTCTCTGTTAAAAGAAATCCCCAATTTTATAGTTAAAAAATTAACCCAAAATCCACATTTTTTCTGTGATCAAAATGAAACACCATTATATATATGTCTAGATATAGATATAGATAAAGATATAGATATAGATATAGATATAGATGTGTGTGTGTGTGTGTGCATGTGCATTAGTGGTGTTTCATCTTAATCACAGAAAAATGTGGATTTTGGGTAACTTTTTTAACCTGGAAATAGGGGATTTTTTTTTTTATCAGAGAAAACCATCAGTCTTGCTGATAACATTATCATCCCTACTAAAGTGGACATGACTGCACACACACACACGCATGCACACGCACACGCACACACACACACACTGGTACAAACAATTAATAAATGAGCGCCTTCAAGCATCTTGGAGTCTAACGTGTAGATAAATATGTATGAGCCTATGACCCATTGGTCACATCTAGACATGCACATTCACTGCACAATACTTTAGGTTACTGTGCAGTAAAAGAAAATTACTGTTCAGTAAGGGTGCACATCTACCCATGCATGCCTCTACTGCACAGTAACTATGGTGAGTTATGCCAACTATGCAGGTGTTAAATGTATGCCTAATTAGTTACTGCACAGTAATGCATGTGTGAACACCTAACTTTAGTCCCAAGTAAGTCCACATACAGTGTTACTGTGCTTTAACGGCTTTCTGTGTAGACACTGGCCTAAAAATGCCTACTGTGCAGTAAATTACTGTGCAGTAAATGCATGTGTAGATGCATGTAACCTACTGTTTATCCAGTAAGCCTTATTCCCTTCCTTTTTCTGTAGCATTTTCATTAATTAACAAGAAAACTGACATTATTACACAAATGGCAGGCAGGTGGATCTTTTTCCCTCCAGCTAACCAAGAAAATGTCTTATTTCTCTACTGAAAAATCAAAGTATTTAAGAGCAGATATTTATTTAAAATGCCAATAATCATAGTGTTTAATCCAGAAGCCCTTATTCAGTACCATTTATTTCAATAACAAGAGTTTCAAGGTTCTTATCATTATTCTATAACTAAATTGTCGGATGAAAAACAAAGCTAAAGATAGAAACTAGAAAATGGAGGTGGACTGAAACACACTTTTTTAGTCAAGATCAGCAGCAGAATGTACCTGTATAATTAATAGGCAGAACCATCAAATCTAAGTAGTCCCAAATTTGTGTTTAGGCTTCAGGGTTGAACCCCTACATTTGAAAGAGTTAAAATTTACAAAGGTGTTGGTTTTTCTTCTTGTAGCAATTCCAAGGTCCTGAGTTTCCATACTGCTTTTTTTTTTTCTAAATATGTCTGTCAAACTCAAGAAAGCCATACAAGTATAAAAAATATTGCAACTGAATGGAGAGTCAGGCTTTGTATCTGAAATTTGAGGTGTGTGATTTTGAGTAAGGCACACTTCCACTAAAATACTTTAATACCATCTTGTGTCAGAATTCAGCTGGGATTATGAATTTGATAATGTTGCTGTGATATATATTGCTTGTCTAGAAGTAGTAAATGGATAGAAAGTAGCATGTAATTCTTTTGCTTTTACTATTCCTAGTTGAAATAAAAACAAAAACCACAACAATAAATTAGGGAAAAAAACAACAACTCAAGAGAGAGTTCAAAAATACCAGGGAACTCTCCTTGGTACATGGTCACCACTTTTGCACCACCAATCTGTTCCTGAATCCATTCATTAGAGTCTACATGCTGTTATTTTACTAATCTGAGCACAAACTAGGCATTATCTCTAAACCCACACTTGGGGTACAGCTCCCATATGTAGTACCCCTTCTGAAAATGATGCAGAATATATATGAAATTTAGTTTCAAGAAACTAAGAATCCAAAAGTTCTATTTATAACGTTTCTTACTTGAATTCCACAGTTCAATTGCCTAGGCCTAGACACTAGTATTTGTTCTTCAAAGCCCTCAGAAAGCTAACACATTCTCCGAACTCTAGTGTTGTGGTGGACCTTTTAAATCACTGTTTCTCTCTGTTTATGGACTATATAATAGTGAAACAATATAGGCTTTGAAAAGAGATTTCTAAACAAGTCATAGTTTATTCATAGCCAAAGCATGCAAAATACAGCTTTCTTATCACATCAAGAGCATCTTCAGCTTTGGTGAGCATCTTTCATGGAGTCTTTGGGCACATCTACGTGAGAAATGTACTGTGCAGTTGACTAATTAAAGGACTAATTAATTCTGCTGCTGTGGAATTTTTTCATGTGCAGCTGCACATGTGTAGACACTACCCCAGTTGACTGAGTTTCAGGGTGCTTCAGTGCAGGGCTGCCCCCACACTCTCTTGCCCCAGCCAGCCTCTTCACAGCACATGCAGCCCCCATTGGAGCAGCCCTGAGCTGGCAGGCTGACCCCCCAGGTATCCTGCCAACCTGGGCTGCTCTGGCTGTGCTTAAACTCTGGAGGATATTTTTCTGGAGTTTTTTACTCCCATATACACCATTCAAATATATGCCTGGGAGCAAAAAACTCCAACGCAATAAGCTCCAGAGTTTATCCATGCTCATTAACCACACCCTATAACACTCCTTTTCCTCCTTGCACTGTCTTTCCTTCTTTTTTTTCAAAAGTTCTGTGGCTCCTGGCAGACATTCAGATAATGTCATGGTGGGATCTGGTTTTCAATCTCAACAACTGAATGGATTTCCATGCTATATGTACATGGCAGGACAAATGATATTTGGGGTGGGGGACCAATCATAATCATGCTGTTATTTTAGAGAGGCAAGTATGTTTTTTGGATGATTACTTTTATTGAACTCAACTAAATAGAAGGGATAGAGTTAGACAAGCTTTTGAAGGCAAGGCATTCTTCTTCAGGTTGGAGGTGTAAAAGCTAGCACAATAGAGTTAAAAACAAACAAACCATGTCCTAAGAAATCCTTGCCTTTTGTGTAATTCCTGGACCATCATTGCACCAACATAATTCTAACGCTTCGATTATTTTAAAGGGAACATTGCAAAGTGGGTTGTGGTGAGGACTGGAGCTTCCCAGCAGATTGACTGCCTTATCCCACAGGTCCCATGAGAGTGTGGGGCACAGTTCTTTAAACTCTCAGATCATTTAGACTTGATCTGTCTACATGGGGACCCAGCACCTTGACGTCTTGTCCTGAAGTCCTCACTAATAAGCATGCTAACTGTATCATAAATATATCATCTACCAGGGACCTCTGAGGCTCTCCCTTTTATACAGATCAGCTTGTACTGCCAAGTGGTTCTCCTCAGTAGCTTCATTTCCCTCACCATTTGATCCATTGGTAGGTTATAAGCCTGCCTCATAGAATTGTTTGCCAGCTTATTATACAAGAACATTTCTACTTAAATGAAAGTAGTATTTAACTTTTGTTGTAGTTTTGATGGTCCAAGAAAAAAAAAAAGTAAGGAGTAGGATTTGTTTGATATATTTTTTTTTTATTGGATCAATGCAATAGTTAAAAAGGATATTAAATAAGCTTTTAGGCACAACATGACCTTCTTTAAATGGAAGAAATTTTAGGCTAATGACTTTTGATTGCCTTTTATTGTTATACCTCCTCTAGGAACGCACAAAATCTTTGCAGTACTTTGAAAATCACAGTTGGATATAAAAAAGTTAAAGGCCTGTAGGGAAAGTACTGTTCAGACTTTTATCAAAATGGTGTTCACAAAACAAAATGTAGTTTGTAGGTTTTTACTGTAGTATTCAGTGCGCATACTAATCTATCACATGGGATGAGGGTTGTGTGTGCATGTATGGGCGTACACACACACGTCAAAATCAGCTTTCCTGATTCAAGTCAGGCACTAGTACCATGGACAAGTTTCAAAGACAGTATAAATCTGTCAGAGACAATGACATCTTGGTTGAGATGACATTTTTTTGATCAGTCTTCTTGAAAGTATATAGTAAATTATTAAAGCTTAGGTTTATTTGGATTCCATTTATGTGACTTATCCTTTCAAGATGGTATGCATTCTTGTGAGGTCCTGCATACTGTCAGCTCAAAAGCTGCAAATGTTTAGAATCTGACCGATTAATTTCCTATATTTAACATATTTATTTTAATTCTCACTAGATATATAAATGTTTTCATTTTTTCTGACTCCTATATAATCGATATATTGGATGTAACATTTCTAAGCAAAAATATACTTTCTCCCTTTTTTATATATTAAACTCAAAGAACATGAAGTTTCATGAGTAGTACATTATGAACACCACTTTCAGCTTATGTTGACTCCAAACATCACTGCTTTGTACAGCAAATCATCATCAAAGTGAGTATTTCTCATAAATCTTTCCTTTTTGTCTGGCATCAAAAAAGAACACAATTCAATCTATATGCTTATAAACAGCTATCATACTCTGTACATTTATTTTCCTAAATGGACTTTGTTCACATTGGTTTGGTACATTCTGCTGTATCAGCAGGACATTTTAATCACAGAATGGGACCATTTACTTTGTTGTTAGCGTTACTTTTGCCATTATTATTTTACCTCTGCATTGTGATGAACGTTGATTATTTTTCTAAAAGAACAAGTTGATGTGTCCCACTGAATCTTCTTGACAAATTAATTCAGTGTTGCTGATGATTTGGGACTATGCATTTTAATTATTTAGACTCTAAACTCCACTTTCACCTAAAATAGGGCTGGTTTTGCAAGTCAAGGTAAGTCAAAGACAGACAAAATGAGGTTAGATGATGGGCAGTAATGGCAGGGTCTACAAAGGGTAACAATGATTTTAGTGATCAACTTGACAGGCTTCAAAGATATTGTATTCTTAAGTAGTTATTATGCAGATGACTGTAATTTGTGTGAAATTTAGTTGAAAGAAATTGAAAGCAACTGAAATCCCATATAAATTTTTAAAGTATTTTAAAGTGCCTTAGCATTTGCAAATCCATCCCTACAAGTAAGTATTTCTTTTTTAGGAAAAAATGTTTTGTTCATTGAAAAAAAGTAGGAGAATGAAAATAGAAATTATATTTTTTTTCTAGATTTTTTTGTTACATATTTCCTTTTATTATAATTTATAAATACCAAATAATAAACTATATATGAAACAATTGCTATTTTCAATTGGAAATAAAAAGAGCATTTGTGATTCATTCTCTTATTCAGATATAGATTCATAGATGTTAGGTGCTGGAAGGGACCTCATGAGATCATCGGGTCCTGCCCCTTTGCACTTGGGCAGGGAGGACTGCTGGGGTCAGATGATCCCAGCAAGGTATGCATCGAGTTGTTTTTTTAAGATTGCCAGGGTAGGTTATTTTACCATCTCTAGGGGGAGTCTGTTCCAAGCCCTAAGCACTTGAATCATAAATAAATTTCTCCTTATGTCCAAAATGAAGCAATCTTCAATCACTTTGTGTCCATTGTTTCTTGTCTTCCCCTGGGGTGCCTTGGTTAACAGATGCTCCCCCAGGCCCTCATGTATGCCCCTTATGTACTTATAGGCTGCCACCAAGTCCCCTCTAAGTCTTCTTTTCTCCAGGTTGAACAGTCCCATATCTTTCAGCCTCTCCTTATATGACCTGTTCTCCAGACCTTGAATCATGTGTGTGGCCCTCCTTTGGACACTCCCAGCTTCTCCACATCCTTCCTAAAGTGTAGCACTGAGAATTAGACATGGTACTCCAGCTCTGGTTTCACTAAGGCTGAGTAGAGCGGGTGGATGACATTCTTAGTCTTGCTTGAAATGCATGAGTAGATGCATGCCAGTGTTTTATTCACTCTGCCAGCTTCAGCATTGCATTGGTAACTCATGTTAATTCTGTGGTCTATCAAAACCCCCAGGTCACTTTTAGTTGTGGTGCTGGCAAATGTAGCACAGCCAAGTCTGTAAGTGTGTTGCGGATTATTTCTCCCTAGATGGAGCACTTAACATTTTTCCATGTTAAACATCATCAGGTTTTGATCTGCCCACCTTGCAAGCCTGTCCAGACCATTCTGTATCCTCATCTTGTCCTCAAGCATGACCGCACTCCCCCATAATTTGGTGTCATCCACAAACTTTGCCAGTATGATTTTAACACCCAAATCCAAATAATTGATGAACCTGTTGAACAGCACTGGCCCCTGAGGGACACCACTTTGCAACATGTTGACTCAGTTCCATCTATTAATACTCTGTGGGTCCTACTTCGGAGCTAGTTACATAGCCCCTGGACTGTAAGTAGTTAAGGCTGTATTTTACTAATTTACCATGGGGACATCATGTGAGACTAAGTCAAAGGCCTTTTTGAAATCCAAGTACATAACATCAATCTCATTTTGCTTATGCAGGTGGTGAGTTACCTGAAAGTAGAAGGAAATGAGGTTGGTCAGGCATGACCTGCCCACAATGAAGCCATTTTGGCTGTCCTTAGACTACAGCCTTCAGATGTCCTATCAATAATGGATTATTCAATAATTTTTTTCCAGGAATTGAGGCAAAACTGACTGTAATTCCTTGGGTCCTCCTTTCTCCCTTTCTTGAAGATAGGCATCACATTGGCCATCTTCTAGTCTACTGAATAAAACAAAACAAAAAAAATACAAAACAAAATATCCTTGAAGAAATTTAAATGGTCCACAGTAAATGAGTGCTTCCCAGGGACAGTGCTATCCTATGCAGAGTAATTTATTCCACCAAAATGCATATGTAGACAGTGACAGGGGCTGCCTGGGGCACATGGGTGCTAAGGTATGGGGACTATGTAGCCCAAATATAAGCACCCTCATGCCTCAGATAGCCCCTTTGCTGCCCAGTGCCATCATGCAAAGCCTGTGGCTGAACCCCAAGCCTCCTGCTTTCCCAGAGGTACTCTGCCCTGGCTCAAAGTGCTGTGGTCCTGGGCACCCATGTAGATGTTGTGCCTGGGAGCAGCTGACTGGTGTGAACTACACCTGAGTTTATTGCTCTGTGTTAATAGCACATGTAGATGCAGCCAAGGTAGTCACAGCAAAAAATAATTTAAGTACCCACTCTCTAGTTCTTGAGTTGATTAATGACAAGCCTAAGCTGTAGATAGGGATATCATTGCATTTCCTACTGGCTAGCTGTAAAAATTCCATGCTCAGCATGTACACTTTCTGGATTGCCTTTTCTGGTTGTACATAACTTTCTCCTTTTACTCTGTATAATGGCACTTAATACTGTCCACTTGGTTCATTCTCCTAGAATAAGATATTAATATGTTTTAGGAGTTGTGATGCCTAAGTAGAGGAAACTGTAAGTACATTCTTGATCCTTAGTTTTTCGGCGTCATGCAGATTAGAACCTATTACTCATGTGTCCCTACCCTGTTATTCCTCCTCCTCCTCCTATGGTTTTACCTTCATAGATTTATAGATTCATAGATTGTAAGGCCACAAGGGACCTTGGAAGATCATCTGGTCCAGCCCCCCGCATCAAGCAGGAAAGATAACTGGGGGTCAGGTGACCCCAGCAAGGTGACTGTCTAGTCTCCTCTTGAAGATTTCAAGGATAGGTGATTGCATCACCTCTGGAAGGAATTTGCTATCCAGCACAGGGTGATGACAGCAAGCAGTAAGGCAAAAGTCCTTGACTTCAGGAGGGCCAACTTCAATGAGCTAAGAAGATTAGTAGGAGAGGTATTGGGGTCTCGGAGCTTCAATGAGATGGGAGTCCAGGATGGGTGGTTGTTCCTCAAGGAGACAATCCTGTGGGCTCAAAGGGAGTCAGTCCCAATGCTTACCAAGATTTGCTGGAGTGCTAAAAAGCTCCCATGGCTCAGCAAAGGCAATCAGGAATGCCTGAGGGCAAAAAAGGAGGCATACAAGCAGTGGGAGCAAAGGGCTATCACCAAGGAGGATTACACCTCCATTGCTCATGACTGCAGGGAGGCTGTTAGGAAGGCCAAGGCAGAGATGGAGCTAGGGCTAGCGACCAGAATTAGGGATAACAAAAAGTCCTTTTTCAAATTCATAGGGAGTAAGAAAACGACACTGGGTAACATAGGGCCCCTACAGGACAGGCTTGGCAATCCCGTGATTGCAGCATATGAAAAAACTGACCTCTTTAACAAATTATTTGCCTCCATATTTCTGAACAGGGACCAGGACATCTCTCCCACTAGGATTACAGATGGACCCAGGAAAGGTACTGTCATGCCTAGGGTCAGGAACAACCTAGCTAGGGAACTTTTGGAGGGGCTGGATGTGTTTAAATCAGCAGATCCAGATGCTCTTCACCCGAGGGTGCTGAGGGATTTGGCAAGGGGTCATAGTGGGGCCCCTGGCATGGCTCTATGAGCACTCATGTGGATCTGGCCAGATACTGGAGGATTGGAAAAGGGCCAATGTGGTCCTCATTTACAAAAAGGGGAGAAAGGAGGACTCTGGAAATTATAGGCCAGTCAGTTTTACCTCGGTCCTTGGGAAGACCTTTGAGAAAATTATCAAGGAACACATCTGCAAGGGCCCAGCAGGGGAGGTAATTCTCAGGGGCAACCAACATGGGTTTATTGAGGGCAGATCCTGCCTGACTAACCTGGTTTCCTTTTATGATCAGGTCACAAAGTCCCTAGATTAGGGCATCAAGGTGGATGTCTCTTCCTGGATTTTAAGAAGGCCTTTGACACGGTTTCTCACCACGTTCTCTCAAAAAAACTAGGTGACTGCGGCATCGGTGCCTACACAGTCAGATTGATGGCAAATTGGTCGTACCCAGAGAGTGGTGGTAGATGGGTCATTTTTAACCTGGGGAGATGTGGGCAGTGCAGTCCCCCAGGGCTCTGTTCTGGGGCCTGTACTGTTCAATATTTTTATCAGCAATCTGGATGTGGGTGTGGAAAGCACACTGTTCAAATTTGCTGATGACACTAAGATGTGGGGTGAGGTGGGCACACTGGAGGGGAGGGACAGAATCCAACTAGATCTAGACATGTTACAGAGGTGGGCAGATTAGAATAGGATGGAATTCAATGCAGACAAGTGCAAGGTGCTGCATCTAGGGAGAAGGAACCAGCAACACACCTATAGGCTGGGGAACACAGAGGCAGAAAGGGATCTTGGAGTCATTGCTGACTCTAAGATGAACAGGAACTGCCAACGTGAGGAAGCAGTCTGGAAGGCTAACAACACCTTGTTGTGCATCTACAGATGCACCACAAACAGGTCCAGGGAGGTGATCCTTCCCCTCTATGTGGCATTGGTCAGGCCACAGTTGAAGTACTGCATCCCGTTCTGGGTGCCGCACTTCAAGAGAGATGTGGCTAGCATAAAGAGGGTCCAGAGGAGAGCCACTCACATGGTCAAGGGGCAGCAGGTCAGGCCCTATGAAGAGAAGCTAAAGGGCCTGAATCTATTCAGCCTCCACAAGAGAAGGCTGAGAGGGGATCTGGTCGCAGTTTACAAACTCACTGGGGGTGGAAAGCAGACATTGGATGGAGTACTTTATATTTTTTGACATTGAACTTTATCAGATTGCAATCCGCCCAATTTGCTAGCCTGTCTAGGCCTACCTGTATCTGTAGCCTATTTTCAAGTGTGACCACACTTCCCCATAACTTGGTGTCATCTGCGAACTTAGCCAGTAAGCTCTTCACCTCCACATCCAAAGCAGTAATAAAGATGCTGAAAAGTACTGGGCCAAGCCACCAACTCTTGTGGGACACTGCTGCCCACTTCTCACCAGGATGACAATTATGTTCACTATGACTCTCTCTCCCTGTAGCCAGTTTCTCACCCACCTGACTGTCTTGGAGTTAAGCCCACAATCCTCCAATTTTCTTGCAAGGACATTGTGGGATACTAGATCAAAGGCATTTTGGAAGTCAAGGTATCTTCTTACAGTGGCTGGAGCTAAAATCTGAATTTCTGATATATCTTCTTTAGATTGTTTAAAATGGTGGTTGAGGGACCACGATAGAACTCAGATTTTAATCACTTTATAGAAGGGACTATCTCTGTTCTAAGTTGGCAAAGTTTATAAAGTTTAATTGGATCCTGGCATGAATACTTCAGTAGAAATAATAAATATAAATATCAACAATTATTCTAATCAAAGGCACAACATTCATACTAATTTGTGCTTTTTTTATAACTGGCCCTTTGATATTAAATCAAATCACCTGTTCTCTATTGCAGGACATTATAGAAAAGGTTTTTGTTGGGGGTTTTTACATACAAATTATACTTGAAATCCTGGGGTGTGTCCAGAGGAGTGCACACGTGCCTCTTGCCCCACCTCAGACCCCTTTCAGGTGGGGGAACAGGCACATGCAGGAATGAAAGAATGTTCCCCAAGCTGCAAGTTTGCAGTGCAGGGAGAAAATTAGACCCCCGGATATACAGAGGTCTAAAAAAATCAAAGTTTAAAAATTAGGAGCAAGTGGAGGCTGGGTCCTCCATGGAGACATTCTGGTTGCTAGAGCGTCTCTATGGTTGGCCCCTCACTCTGGTGCTGAAACACACAGCCAGCTAGGCTGTATGTTTCAACACCAGGGCTCTGGTGCTGGTGAGTAAGGGGTCGGGGGGGTGGAGGAAGGGGAAGGGGACCATGGGGGGGACCCCTGATGGCCCTGCCTACTCCCCCAGGCCCCCGACTCCTGCCTTGGCTGGCCCCTTCCCTCAGCCCTCCCAGGCCCCTGACCCCTGTCTTGGCTGGCTCCTCCCCCCGCCAGTCCCCCTGATGCCCCCCACCACTGCCGCAGCTGGCCCCTCCCCCCAACAGCCTCACCAAAGCCCCCAACCCCTTCTGTGGCCAGCCCCTGCCCCCAGGTCCCCCAAATCCCTGCCCCCCACCCCAGTTTAAAAAAACAACCCCCCAGCACTTACCAGTAGCTCCAACTGCTGTCTGGCTGACTGGGGCCCTGCCCACACTATGCAGGGCAGGGTGACAGCCCCAGCAGTCCCAGCCCAGGCCCTGCTGCCCCTGTGCTGTCCTGTGCTGCCTGGGGGGATCTGCCATGAAGCCCCGGAGCCCCCCACCCCCACTTCTAAGGTAAGCAGAGGCTTTTTTCCCATTATTTTCTGTTCTTTTTCTGATTTGTTTGTTTTTTTAAGTGATGGTGCCTGGGGTTTTGGCGGCCACCTTGGGGCCTGGGGGTGCAAGTTGAGGGGTGGGGCTGGGTGAGGCAGCCATTGGGGGGCTGCAGCAGCTGGTGGGGGATGGGGCCAGGTGGGGCGGCAATTGCAGGGCTGGAGTGGGGCATGTGGGCCTTGTGGGGGGTGGTAGCCCCTGAGGGGGCCATTTGGCCCCCGCTGGGGGGCCATACTCCTTGTGTGGGGGCCAAACCCCCTGTTGGGGGGCCCTAGCCCTTGTATAGGGGCTGAAGCCCCTGTTGGGGGGGGGGGCAAACCCCTTGTGTGGGGGCCAAACCTCCTATTGGGAGGCTGAACCCCTTGTGTCAGGGCCATCACCCTGTGGGAGGGCAGCAAAATATGTATTCATGAATTCATGAAACATCTATTTAGAGTTCACTTTATTATTGTGATAAGAGGCTTGCTTTAACACTGTAAGATATATAAATAAAACATTGTCCAACTGATGGCTGTCTCTGTCTCTTTCTCACTCTCTCTCTCTCTTTATAGTGGTCTTTTGTTTTACTTGTGGAGGAATATGGATTTGGGGGTATTTTACAGAGTGACTTTGGGATTTTTTTTTTCAGGGATTTTTCAGCTTTCCAATAGGGAACACCAGAATTCCTTGTAGGGGGGCCAGTGGCAGGACCCTGCTTGCACCTGGGACCCATCTGGCTGTGGCTGACCTCCTGATCAAATGGGGCCAGGAGGACATGCTTTGACAGTTCAAAGCAGGCCACCACACCAGTAACATCTTCCAGGTGATAGCTGCCCAGATGGCTGGGCAGGGGACACATGTGGCAGTAGTGCCGCATGGAAGCCAACCCTGCAACCACAGTCCAGTGGCAGCTGGCCCAGGGGGGAATTACCTCTCCTGGCTGTGCAGTCCCCATCTAGGTCTGGCAGGTACACAGCAGGTTGCAGCCAGGCAGCAGCCCCCACTGCCAGACTGCTGCAGTGGATAGAGGTTGCAGGGAACTCTCAGGGCTGCTTCAGCAGTCCAGCTGACACAAGGGGTAGTGTTCACAGCTACCAATTGGCTGGGCCCCAGAAGCTCCTAAGAGCTAGTAGCCCTGAGCTGCTTGTCAGGGCGGCTTTTTATAATGCTGGGGCTAGGTGCTGGCCCCAGGCTCTAGCTCCCCCTGGCTGCAGATCCAGGAGGAGCCGGCAGCCTTATTTTGCCCCAAGTGTCACAATTTGCTCCACAACAAAATGCATGTCTGAGCATGTGCGCTGAAGCAAAAAGCCCCGGGTCAAATTTTCACCACTTCTATTTGAGCTGCTGCAAACGCACATGCTTCAGTGTGTGGACGCACTCCTGCGTTGATGTGCTAGGTCATGCAACTAGTTTAAAATAGTTTTCAATACTGATCTTTTCTGTGCAACCATATTCATAATCTTGTTACAAAATGCTTGCTTTTTTGTTTCTCATTATAAAAGTATTACATGTTAATCTCATCCATGTATTATAACTTTCTTTATCAGGAAATATAAACAACCAGTCTTACCACAAAACTAAGTCTATTATAGCTATTTATAAAGTATCATTAGTACAAGAGAATATTTAGATTTGTTTATTTCACTTCAATAGTATAATCCCTTATAAAAGTACAGTAATATTTGATACTTAGAGAATATCATGGAATTAAAGCTTGATAGTGGGTCTCCTTATTTAAATTGGATTTTAAAAATATCTCAAGCTTATTTATTTATTTATTTATTTAATGCCAGGACTTCTGAAGTAGTTGCCAGATATCTAGTATAGTACCTTTGGGCATCTACAGATGTGCTATGGGGGGAGAGGGGGAAGGGGGAGGGGGTGGCACTTTAATTAGATCGGCTCTGAGAGCTGATCTAATTAAAGCACCTGGAGTATCATGTGTAGCAGCATCCCCACACTGAAAAAATGGTGGCAGGGGTGTTTTAACTAAAGCTCATTCAATGAGCTTTAGTTAAAGCACCCACACCACCATTTTGTAACATGGGGACATTGATACACATGACATTGGATTCTGTTGGAGCACAGTAATTGCCACACTCCATCAGACTTGATTAAGTCAGTCTGCTGCAACACATGTAACACATGTTACAGTGTACTCAAGCAGCCTCTTTGCATGTGTATAGGTACCGTTTAAGCCCAGATCCACAAAACTGCTTCTATGTCTAAAGTGGACCTCACAGGGAAGGAGCTCAGAGTTGGGGTCCCAGACCCCATTGTCTTCCCCATGCCATACCCAACAGGGAAAGGGCCTGCCAATCTTTGTTTCTGGGTGAGAAGCACTCTCATAAAGTGATGGAAAGTCCTGTGGATGGGGTCTCTTTACAGAAACAAGGGGATCCAGGGCATGGGGCAAGGACATCAGGTTTCCTGTGGGGAGGCCATGGCACCAGATACTTCTACAGCCCTGTGGCCTTCTCAGGAGGACAGTGGGTTGGAAAGAACCTATCCTCCACCTACAGTGAGATATCCCTGGTCTTCACTCAGGATTCAGGAAGTTAGGACATGGTACCTCCACTCTCCCTGCCCCCAAAGTTGTCTCTTTGTTGCTTTGTTTGCATACTCCCTGTTTTCTATACACCCCTCCTAGTTACCTGACCCCTTCCCTCCTCATCTTCTTTTTTTCAATTGGACACTGTTTTAGAAAAGTTTGGAAAGAGAAACTGTTTTGGAAAAGTGTAATGTTATTATCAGGGATCCTGGTTTTCTCTGATAAAAATAATCTCCAATTTTTTAATTAAAAAAGTAACACCAGATGCAGATTTTTCATGATTAAAATGAAAAGCCACACACACATACATACATACATACATACATAGATTTCATAGACCTTAGGGGCTCATGAGATCATTGAGTCCAGCCCCAAAGGGGGGGGGGGAGGGGAGTTCATTCAAGATGTGAGCTATCAACCCAGATGGGATTTAAACCCATGGCTTAGGAGGCCAATCCCTTTTTCACTAGGCCACTAGGGCTCGAGGACTGATGCATTATTCAGCCAGCAAAAGCTTCTACCTCCCCCCCTCCCTCCCCCGAGCCTGTCCTACTGACCATACAACATTACTTGTGTACCCAAGGGAAAACTGAAGCAGGTGCCTGCCACATCATACCCAATTTATTCACCTAAAGTTAGTGTTCAGATGAACAGGGCTTCCAGACCTCTGAAACCCTCCTATCCTACTCCCAGTAGGATGGAAGGACCTCAGGTATTGTCCTGCATCTTGGCATACCAGAACAATCTGCTAGGGCTTTCCTGACCACGATTCCCTCCTTTGGGTGATGATACCCTGACAAAGACATGCCATGGTTTACCTCTGTTCACTGCACTTCCTACACACACTACATTTCATCCATGCATTGCTTTATCCCCACAAGTCTCCTGGAAGACTTCTTCCCTGGCCTCACAATTGTACTGGAAGATGCAGGTTGAGATGATGAAGCATGGGAAATAATCTTCAGCCATATCCAGGTATGTAAAAAGAGGTCTCTGGGACACCCTGAGGTGCTTGAAAGTGTACTCCTTGACAGTCATTTGGCACCTGCTTAGGCAGCAGTTGAAGTAATCCTTCTGCTGTCCAGGTGCCCACGTACATCTTCATGAAATAGGAAAGGAGAGGTAGGATGGGTCCATAAGGTATGTAATGAGCAGGGATCATGGTTTTCTTGGATAGAAAAAAAAAAAAATCCTCAATTTTTGGTTGTAAAACAGTAACCCAAAGCCAACATGTTTCCAGGATGAAAATGTAACACCACTAATACATAGATATCTTAAGTAGTGTTTCATTTAAATCCTGGAAACGTGGATTTTGGGCTACTTTTTTAAAACTGAAAATTGGGGATTATTTTTAATCAGAAAAAAACAGGATCCCTGGAGATGAGGACTTCAACCTCTGGGCAGAGAGACTGGAGTAGCATAAGCCTTTAGCTTTGTGAGCACTGACTGCCCAGCTGGCACTAATGTGGATGACACAGCCACAGTGGTCTACAACACTCTGCAACACAATGGACATGAAGCTGAGTGACTAATTAATTCTGTTAAAGCAAGCAGGGGATGGAAATGAGAGTGTCACTGAAGGTTTGAACACAGTGGGGGAAGCCCATCTGGCTAATCCAGTGATGACCTCCTGTGGGTTGCTGACAATGTTGCCAACTGTCCATAAATGTTACAGACAGTCAGGAAAAAAAAAAAAAACAAAACAGGCTAAAACAACAAATCTGTAAAATCCATTTTAAAATTTGAGTTTTCCTTAAAGGGTGCTTGTACACATGATGAAATTGTTTTCTCCTTTGAAGCTTTTAGAGTGGCTTAATTGCCTTTTTGCATAGCCTTAAGGGTGTTGCTTCTAAGGAAACAAAATAGGTGTTGGGATAGTTCCCTGTTTTCACAATTGTTCCTGGAACTGGAGCTGGGCGTGTCGACGTGGCTATAGGTATAGTTAACCACACCCTCTCTGGTGCTTTGTAACAAGGCCTCCAGGCTGGTGGTGTTATTGCTGGTCTCTTTTCCCATAAGTCTTTTGTCTTATTCATTGATATTAATACTTCATCATTAAATTGTGTCCAATTTTTGTAAGTTCCATTGTTTTTGAGGCATAGGTGCTCTTTATATAGGCCTATGTGTCTTTCAATTACGCCGTTCGATTGAGGATGGTATTGTATATGATGGTGCCAATTGATATTATGTTCAGTGGCAAACTGCTCAATAATTTTCGAGGTGAAGGGCGGCCCTCCATCTGAATGGATCTCACTAGGCACTTGCCAATGGGAAAATGCGTGTAATAAACTTTCTTGAACCTTTATAGCTGTTGTTTTTCTTATCGGAATAACAAGGAGTTGCCTGGTTCCTAGATCCACTATAGCCAACCCTTTATTTGGCATTTTGGCTTCCGGGAGTGGGCCTAACAGGTCGACCTGCCAGGTCTTCCTGGGTGCAAAGTGTTCGGCATTAAAGGCACCGTGCTGGTGTCTGTGATTCTTCAGCTTCTCTCTGGCACAAGTAGGACATGCCTGTACTATTTCCTGCCATTGCTTTAGGCTAGGCCCTTCTTTTGCGTCTAACTGCCACCGAGCTCGGGCTTTGTCGGCACTAGGGTGTCCCCAAAACTCGTGGAGCCAGGTTAGAAATACTTGATTATCTGTTGCATCATGATTATTTGGGGTCTTCCTTTGATTGAACTGTATTAATTCTATGTTGTCCGATAATGTCCTTTGTGCTAGGAGCTGATCTATGATTTGATGTACTGGATCAGTGTCCTCGCGATGAGACCGGGTGTGTCTTATTAAAGGTAACGTTGCAAGTTGCATTAATGTTCCTCTAATATCTTCCCAAATTTGTTGATGTTCGGTGGCTTTAGCGGCCTCAGTTACAACCCGGTATATGTATTCAGAATCGATGGTGATTATAGGTACCGGTAGGGTGTCATTATGGTATTATTTAACATGCAACAGAGCTAAGTGGAACCCTCGTAACTCTGATGCTTGCACCGATTCGTTATTACATGCATCGCGAATTCCAGTACATTTGCACGGCTTACAGTGAAACCCATACGCTCCGTTTCCCCTGGAGGTACCATCAGACGCCAACCAGCCCGGTTTTATGGTTCTGTATAATTTGGGTAGATGTGGTTCTTCTCTTTCCTCTGGTGGCAGGTCTCCCTCCAGCGTTCTCCACCCTGACCAGTAGTACTGGAATCTCAGTACTATTGTACACCAGGTCCTCGCAGTTCCCTGATATTCCGAGTGGCTTCTGCCGGGGTTCAGTAATGTTAGGAGTGAACCTCCAGGCGCAACTAAGGTTCCGGTATATGGGGCCAGGTGTTCCACTAATTGGGTGGCTAAAATAGTTTTGGCTAGGCACCCATATCTGTGTTGGTGTTCCTGTAAGGTGCGGTGGCCCATATATACTGGGTGCTCCACCTCGATATTTCTTGCGACAACCCAAATGTGCTCCTGCGTGAATCCCATGTAGATGTGTAGTGGGGTGTTTCCCGATGGCGCAGTTAAGTGAGTATTGCTTACTTCAGACAATACTGACTCTAAGGCCCTTTGGTCCCGGTTTGTTCAGGGCTTACGATTCCTTGGCCTTTTGCGAAGTTGTTGCTGGATACGTTGGACTATTTTTAAATATGGGGGTGCCACATAGTGACGAAGCCAATTTAATTATCCTAATAGGGCTTGAAAGTCAGTTTTTGTCTTTGGTTGTTGTATAGATGTAAGTATGATGTTGTGTGTGATACCCGACTGGCACTGACCTGTGAATTGAGTTCCGAGGAAAATGAAGCTGTTGGCTGGTTCCTTCATTGATTTGCTGTCGTTTATTCTCCAACCCTCCTTTTGTAGATGGTCTCTCAAACTCATAGCTGCTTGGTGCACGGTCTCCTGATGGTGTCCCATTATCACTATGTCGTCCACGTAGGACCAGATGCTCACTTCCTTGTTTCCTACATAGATACCTCTAAAACTCTGAATACTGTCATTTATTTCAGTAGTGGCAAGGGCTGGGGAGTTCTGATATCCCTGAGGACACACGTTCCATTTATACATTTTGCCATTCACGCACACGGTTAGTATCCCCTTGTCATCTTCTAGTGGCACTGAATAGAACATATCTTTCGAGTCCAGTGTTACTGCCCACCATTCACCTCCCGCCTGGATCTCCGTTATGCCATGTATAATTTCCATTATTGTGTGGGTCACGGGCATTTGTAATAGAGCGCACCGGCGATTGGCCTGTCAGTAATTGACTACCAGCTGGGCTTCCGATGGGTTCCCCGGCTTTGGGATGCCCCACCCCGGTGAAAGATAAATAGAGGATTTTGCCTCACTTATACAGCCTTGATGTTGTAGGTTCTGTAGCAGCTTTTTGACTGATTCTTGTAGACCTTCCTTTGTCGTGATTGGTCTATAACGCCACGGCATTGGGTTCTTTATGGTTGGTGGGTGTTTTCTCACATGTGGGACACATAATGGCAAGGCTGAAATGATATACTGTTGTAACTGAAGTAATTTGATTCCTGGTACCCCTAGGATGTTTACACTCCCTAGGGTTCCGGATAAAATTTTGTTGTTGATTTTAAATTTAATTACCGGGGTACTTTTGATGGAGTTAAGCCCCTGTACAAATACTATTCTTGATGTTCTCTTGTGTGGGACATTAGGTTTTAAAACATTTACTTGTGCCCCCGTGTCTAACAGGAAACACACGGGCATTTCCTGGTCATAATTTGGCGTCTGTACATTTAGGGTTAAATACGGGCATTCGTCACCATCGGGTCGGCTGTTGGTGCCCGTTGCGGCGGTCGCTATTCGTTTTTTTGTTGTTCTAGCCTTTTATACTTAAATCCCAATCGGGCCGCTAACTCCTTTTGACCTCTGTCTCCCACTTTTCGTAATTCTATCGGCGTGAGCCTGCTCTTTTTTAGTAGGAAGCCAAACCGTGCCTTTTCTTCTGGCGTCCTCTCTCCAATAATTGTTGGGAGACATTTTAGGGGATACTCTAGGATATGATTCCTTTTCTCCCTTTCGCTTTGCTACTTGCACCCTTGGAGCAGCAGATGCATTCTCTGCCTTAAAAACTTGTCTAATCTCTGGTAACTCATGAAGAATATTCCCGATGGGGGTTCCTATTAGTGTAAATAATGACATTTTGAGAAGTGTCGCTTGATCGCCCCCATAAAGCTCTACACAAGCTCATATTGCTTCTTGAGACACAGGGACCCTACCTGGTTCCTGGCACCAGCGATGAGGCCAATAATCACGCCGTTGCTCTTCAGTTAGTGTCAATGGATAGGCGTCAGCATCACAGATAAGATAACTCATGCCTGCTATAGCATATAAGAGCTGTTCCGATGTCGGGTTACTGGGTGGATTTTTGTGCCACTTATAGATTTGATTTGTTAGAGTGGGGACCACTGCTGCACTTACTGGGATTGGCCAGACTTGGTTATAGGCAATATGAGTCTGGTCGGTACATGTCCCCCCACTCCATATCGGGTGGCGCATTAATGTAGCACTCTCATCCAAATCCAATAACTCGCCCCCATTTAGTAAAATTAGGCGGCCTACCCACATTACCAGGTTTTCTTCAGAATTAATTTTTGTTTCTTTTATCAATTCTTGCATTTCTCCCCTTGTTCGTGTTCGGTATACCGCAACAGTACGAGTCAACTCACCTTCTACTGTAGTTTTCACTGTGGTTACGGGGTTCGCGTGGAGAGTTGGGGCGCTCGTGGCTTTGGTCTTTTCCGTGAGGCTAGGGTACGTTAGTGGTACACTGTACGGCAGTGGTGAGCTAGATGACACTAAAGAGTTAACTTTTTCACTTCCTACTGATGTGGCAGGGGGCGCTAGAGAGCCTCCTGCTGTGCCCTCTGCTGAAGCGATGGGGAGCGCTAGAGGGTTCTTGTTCTCCTCCCCCGCTAGGGTTACATTTCTCGCCCCTCCCATCTTGTGGCCCACGTCTTCTTTACTCACTGTGCCTACTAGGATTTTTGGCTCCCTTTTCTCAACGGTCGCGCTCTTTCCCTCAGCATCGGCGCCATCTTGGGATCTCAGTTTGGCCAGCACTGCATTCTTTTCAGTGGCTTTCTGGGCCATGGTCTCAATATTGCCAGCTTGATTTACTGCATGCCTTAAAAGTTCAGTTATTGTGGGAAACACGACATTAATTACTTCTCCTTTGCTCCATCTCTTTCCCCCGCATTTCCAGCTGGAGGCTTCCCATCCACGTATTTCCAATCGTTCCCTGAAATCTGACAGGATTTGGCTCTCTCTGCTCCCCTCCCAGAGAGCTGGGCAAAGGAATCGATCGGGCGGTGTGTCACAGCCACTGCTCTCTTTTATGTACTTAATGCACCGACTATATTCTCTTCGTGAGTCTTTATTTTTACCATCGGTGATTTGCTTTGGGGATATAAAAGGTGTCACTTCTTGGGCCTTATCATATGGTCGGTAAAGTACCACCGGGCTCGATAGCAGACAGTCGAATGCGGCCGGGGTGAGGCCTTCGACGGCCCACTCCTTCCCCTCTTGGTTCCTTTCAGTGGTGCGGATGGAGAAGTATCCGCTCAGCTTCCCCACTTCGGCCCGGTGATAGAGGGCATGAGCCCATAGATCGGCCATATTTTCTACCAGAGGCCGTTGGCGGTCCCTCCAAGGGCAATTTAAGGTGACATAATCAACTTCGCCCCCCTTATTTCCCTGGGGCCCTGATTTCTGGGTGCTATTCTCCTCTCTCCGCTTTGGCGATCCCATCCTCATCGCCATGTGGGCCTCGATTCCCGGATGGTCCTTGAGAAACGGCCGCAGTTGCGTGTCAAGTGGGGCACCGGGTGGTGACACCAACCCAGACATGCTCGGGGATGCCAAGAACGAGGTGGAGATAAACACCACAGACAATGAGGTGTGAAATAAAGTTTGATATTTACTTACAAGGCTGATGAACAGTAGGTCAAAACAACTTGGTGATAACGAACCATATACAACAGCAAGGGAATATATACAAGCGATGGGTAGCGATGGGTGATGGGTGGAGACTGCAGTATACAAGTACAGTGTCTGGTTAGGACAAGGTACTATGTGAGGCAGTAAGTTTATGATGCTTGGAGCGACTGGAGCAGCTTCTGCTAAAGACCTAGGGGTCTGACCAGGCCCCAAGACGGGTGATCAGCCCGTCCTGAGATTCAGAGCCTGGGGACCCTGCACTAAGGCGTGCAGTCCCCTATATAAAGTTTCTGGTCAATCAGAAAGCTCCCCTAATGGTACCTTCTGGAACCCATGGACATGCTGGCCAGCCAGCCATGCCCATTAGGTGGTCTTTGATTGGGTAGACCACAGGTGATCACGCTCTGCTTAACATTGCGATCACGCGCCGCTCGCATGATGGGTCAAATTGCTGATACACTCCGCCACCGCATCACCAGCCATAGATGGTTGCGTCACTTAACAGTCCGCCACCGCATCACTATTTACAGAGGGTTGTGTTACTTAATACTTTGGTGCAATAATCTGGCGGGGTCACTTTGCTTGTTGACAGGTGTCACTGTTTACACCTGCAGCAGCATATTTCATTTTAATTTTATCACACAGTACATGTGTGGGGGCATATATCACTTTAAATTACTTTGTTATATAGCAAAGTAAAATACATCTGATGTCTTTTAGTTTGCTATGTAACATATTGCTGCAATACGTCTGGAGAAGGTGGTAGGGGTGGTGCACAGGGTGGTGGAAGCCCAGGTGTGCTCAAGGAAGCTCAGGCTTGATGGGCTTCCTGCACTCCATACACTGTCCCTGCTGCCTTATCTGGCCATCAGCACACCCAGATGTCCTCCTGCTGCTTTTCTACACTTCCTCAGGGGCAAGCCAGGGTAGTACCAGGTGGTAGGAAGACAGCAAGGACAGTGCATGGGGTGCTGGAATCCTGCCAAGCCCATGCTTCTTTAAGTACACACAAGCTTCCAGTGCCCCGTGCACCACTGGATCAGGTTGGGTGCTGCCTGACACCTGGGGCAGCACCTGCCTACTAGCACCCCACCTGGGTGGCTCCAGGGGGAACTACTGCCATGGAGGGAAGCACCACCCCCTTCTCTTCAGCTCAGGGGCTGCATGGCCCATCAACTTGCATGCTCAGGATCCACCAAGAAGGAGAAAAAAACAAGTGGTGAGTGGACTGCTTTTTTCCCCTCCAACAGAGCCTGCCTGTCTCTCCCACTGTGGGGGGTGAGCTCCTGCTGGTCCACACAGCCCCTGAGCTTTGGGGGTGGGGATCCTTCCCTCCATGGCAGTGGGGCCCCCTCCCCTGGGACTTCCTGAGTGGGCTGCTAGCATGTGGGAGAGGCAGGAAAGCTCGGGGGGGGGGGGGAAGAGATTGGACCTCTTGCCTCAATTTTTATATTTTTTTGGTAGAACCTGTCCGCAGTGTGGAGGGGGCGAGCTGACACCTATCACTGGGACCATCACTGTTCTGTCACAGTGACAGAAGTCCCTAAATTGAAACGGTGGGTTGCTGATCTACATAATTAAAAACCCACCATTTCAATTTAGGGAAAACTAAACCCCCATCATGTGTACAAGTGGCCAAAAATGCTAAGCTATTAGAGCTTGAGTGAAGCCCATTGTCAGAAAGAAGCTGAAGGCAAGGTTAAAAGACAAACAGAGCAAAGCATTGACAACTCATGTGTGAATGGAAATGTTGCACTCTGCAGAGCCTTCTTTCAGCAGGAAACCTTCTCTCAGGGCTTGGTATACTCCTCTCCCTCGAACCATATGCTGCTGCTGCTGCTGCTAGGTCTTATCATCTGCCTGTAATAATGCTGGGTTGAATACATTTTTGTATTAGCAAAACTTCTTGATTGCATCAATGGTTAAACAATATTTTTCCTCCACCCCATGGATCTCCAAATCACACCCACACCCTGTTGTCCCAACCACATCCTTCACCATGCTGCTCCCCCAGCCCAACACCCTGTCTTAATCCTATCAGGCCTGGTCCCCCCATCCCAGCACAGACCTGCAAAAAAGCCTACCTTCAATCCAGCATTATTACAGGCAGATCCCCTGTCAGTTCACCCCCTCCATGCCATGGGCAGGCTCACCAGTCTGTAGATCTCCAGGTCCTCCTTTTTTACTTTTTCTAAGAGGGGCTCACTAGCTGCAAGCAAAGTAATAAATGGATAAATGGATCTATGTAAGAATGGAAGGAGGTTTTGTGTGGAGTTGGACAGGGGTGTGTCCTGGGCCTGGTACTGTTCAACATTTTATTAATGATTTGGATGCTGGCATAGAAAGGAGCACGTTCTTGAGCAAGTTTGCAGATTATATGAAACTGGAATGTGCCAAAGCTCCTGTTGAGACTTAAATCTGGAAGGTCCTGGCTTGAGGGTCTTGCTTTTGTGCACAGAGTCAGATCAATCACCATATTGGGGTCAGGAAGGAGTTTTACCCTATGGTCATATTGGTATAGACTATGGGGGTATTTGCCTTCCTGTGTATTGGGGGCTGTGGCAGGCAGGGGGTTGATCTATATTAACTTTGGAGATCCCTTCCAGCCACAGACGGATTTATATTTATTGGGACCCTGGACAAACACAAAACTGGAGGCCCCCTCCCCCTAGGTCCCATGCACAGCCTAGGAAGAGCAGTTCCCCCAGTCCCTGCCCCTTCCCCACTCCCTCCCTCACCATGGGGGGCCTCAATATGTCCCCCCAACACCCCTTCCTACTTCCATGCTCCTTCCCCCCCATTAGTCTTACCATCAGGGAGCTGGCTGCCTGGCTGTGTTCCTGGCCACATGTGGCCACAAACATGCATAGGATAGCACTGGGGGGAGGAGTCTTGATGTAGGGTGTTATAGCCACCCCAAAATTGTCCTTAGCCTCCCCATAGCCATCTCTCCCAGTGCCCCACTCCTGCCCACAGACCACAGAGGCACAGCCCTCCTGACCTGTCTGAGCCCAGCTTTAGCCCAGCCTCCCCCCCACCAGGAAGAGGAACCACCCCTGCATCTCCCAGTAGCCTCAAGCAGGACCCCTTTCAGGCTGGAATACTGCCTGCCTGCAAGGGGAAACCCACCATTTTCTGAGGGAACCTACATATCCGGGGGGGGGGGTCCTAATTGTCAGGGTCCCATGGACCTGGGCCCTGCTGGTCCATGCATTCATCCACCAATGCTTCCAAACCTGTTTTTCTTTGATTCTATAGTTGCCAGTCATTGTAATGTTGTAACCCATTACATCTAGACAGACTTTATCTAAAATGGAACAACTTTCAAATGCTAGAATGGCATAACAAACACTAAACTTCTTGAATATGCATTTGCTCATGTTTTACCTGCACATATTAAGTATTAAGTTGCACTTTGATACCAACCAAAGGGAAATCAGATGAACCCTGGGAAGAGGGAAGCTGTCTGCCAGCATTTGGGTGTCAGGCTAGATGATGCGGGTCAGGCTAGATGATCTGTGCAGGTCCCTCCTGACCCTAGCTACTATGAAACTATGAAACATTACTTAGAAAGAGTACATGGAATAGATGGGAGGTGAAAGAAGAAGAAATGAGTAAAGGGACACAGGGTGTTTTCTCCTTTGCTTTTTTCTTTTCAGGACAGAGAATGAAGTACCTAAAGATTCCATTTCTCAAGGCAGGGGAACAAACAAAAAGTATATGTGTTACTTAACAAACATAATATTAATGTGGAGGGACTAATGTTGAAAAAAAATAGGTTTTCCTCTCCATTTGTCAAAACCACAGCCTTTTCATATTTCTAAAGTTTGGATTGTGCAGCAGCATTGACTAATGTGTACGTTAGTTATGTATTAATTGGCACAAATGCACATGGTGTTATGTTGTATTGCTTAATTAAAACATTAATGACTTTAAAGAACACCATGTCTGTATCTGCATCTCTTTCTTGCCAATACTGAAAGAAAAGTGTGAAAATCCCCTCAGTTTTCTCGATGCCATGGATATTGATTTTGTACAAGAAAGTACTACACCCAAAGGCAGTATTGAAATAAATCAAAGAAGAAAAGATATAGTGTAATAATGTAGGGAAAGCAAAAAGCAAATGAAATAGAAAATGGGTAGGAAGAAAGTTGAGATGGATTAGTATTTGGTAGGCCTGTGTGAATGAGGAAGTATTCGATTCAGATTTGGATTCAGCAGAGTCAGAGGACAGTAGTTTGATTTGGAGATTCAGATCACTGTCCTGAATCGATTTGGCTGAATTGGCTTTGGAAGATTCGGCGCTGATTCAAAGAGATTTGGTGATTCGGATTGGCTGGGGAGAGGCAGGCACAGCCGGGCAGCTGCAGGTTCTTTCATGGCTCCTCCAGATGTTCCTGCCTCTCCCCAGGCAGGGGGAGCTATAGGAGAATCCCCCATGGCTGCCCTGCCCAGCCCAGCCCCATCTCCTGCCTGGCCCCAGCCTAGTCCCAGCGCTTTAAAAAACAAACCCCCAAAAAAGCCTCAGCTGCAGCAGTAGTGATTAGGGCCTCTGGGCACTGGCAGAGCCCCCCACAGAGCATGGGGGGGCAGTGGGAATTCCCCCCCCGCTTGGCACCCACACAGCAGCTGCCCCATGGTGAGGGTGCAGAGCAGCTGGAAGGATGCCAGTCACTGTCTGGGAGCTGGGGCCGCAAGGGCTGAGTGGTGCTGGGCTCTGGCTGACACTTGGAGCTGCCCCAGTTCCCAGACAGTGTGCGGCGTCCTGCCAAGCCATACTGCACCCACACCATGGAGCAGCTGCCATGCAGGTGCCAAGCAGGAGGATGATCCTCAGTGCCACTGACCCGCACTGCATGGGTAGGCTCTGCCACGAGCCCTCAGGGGCCCTGATTACTGCTGCCAGACCCGGTGCATCGAGGGCTTTTTTTGTTGTTGTTTTTAAAGTGCTGGAAGGATGGGACTGGGCAGAGGATGGTCTGGGCAGGGCAACCATGTGGGCTTCTCCCACAGCTCCTCCAGCTGTGTCTGCCTCTGCCTCAGCAGGAGAAGCCACAGAGGCTATGCCCTGATGCCACTTGCCCAGCTGGCACAGCAGGGAGTTTGTGATGCAGGCGTGGCTTGCTCCAGGCAGCAGCAGGGCATAGCCCCCACTCCCAGCATTGCCACACACACACATCAACATTGGGAGCAGAGGCCCTGCCTTGCCACTGCTTGCCAGATGGTGCAGGGGGTGCAGGATGCAGGGGCTATACCCTGCTGCCACTTGCTGTCTTCCATCCAAGTGAGCCGTGTCTGCATCCCAGCCCCCTCCCCAGCTGAGCAAGCACCAGCAGGGCAGAGCCTCCACTCCCAGTGCTGCCAGACCTGGAGCCTGTACCCTCCCAGCCCCGCTCCCCAAGTAACACCCTCCCCCTGTCCTAGCTGGGCAGCTTGTCCCAGCCCCACCCACAATCCCGCCCTCCCCCACACCCCCTCCCTCCCTGCTCCCCCAACCCCAAGAGACTTACCAGCTGCAGACAGCTATCAGCTGTCTGTTTAGTCTATGGCCAAATCTTCAAAGCGGCTGAATCTTTTCCAAAGCTTTTCCAAATTGATTTAGAGGCTTCAAATTGATTTGAAGCTTTTAATTGGTCTGCTGATTCAATTCGGATTTGGAGATTTGGTCCCCGAATCATGCTGAATCTCCTCTGAATCGAATCAGCTACCAAAGCTTCACACAGCCATAGTAAATAGTACTGAAACTCACAAATATAAATTTGTTTCTCTATGGAAAAAGAAATAAATCCTACTTCAAAATTGTACCTTATCAAAAGTGTGTATTTCTTGTTAATAAGCATATGCATATACATAAAACATATATATTATGTAGATACTATATAGATACAAACATTTTTCCTATCATAATAGCAAATATTTCACTAGCTATCTTTGGACCTGGAAGATGCTTATGCCTTCAGATTGATTTTAAGTGAGATCACAATAATTATAATTTGTATTGTGGTGGCACTAATCATTGATTAGAAACTCAGGTGAACTGATTGCTCCCATTAGCTGAGAAAAATAGTACTCTTCCAGCATAAAATTAAAAATGGCCAGATTTGTGACAAAATAAATTATTTGCCTCATATTTTTCATACTTTTCATATTAATTTTATTTTGTCAGATGAAAATTCATCCAAGGCACACAATGCATTTCCTTTTAAATAATCTGTTGTGTATATGCTGTTACTCAAGGAGGAAAAATAACTTCACCAGACAAATTGGACTTATTTGAACTTCAGTTGTGTATTGCTGTATTACTTTTGATAGAATTCAGGCAGCATCTCTCAGAATATTTTTTTCACCATACCTATTCTCTAGACAGCAAGAGACTCTGGAAACTCATATTACTATTAAGCACAAAAGAAGATTAGGCCACTGAATGGGTTCACATTCCTTTTTCTTTCTTATGAACAATGAGAAAACTTCTGTTTTTTCCTATAGCTACTAAATAAAATAAAAATAAATGTATACTAGATGTTTAAAAGTATATGGTAGAAGTAGTGTCAAATCAGAAAGCATTAATGCCAAAATTATTGTGTAAAAACAACATATAAGAAAACTAAAGCAGACTCAAGTCCAAATTTTCTTTACTCCCAATGTACATTTCCTATTTGACTGACTCTTTAAAATAGTCTAGCTTAGGAAGCTGAAGTTCTAATAAAGCAGAGATAGACTAATACAAACTAGTTAATTCTGATACGCTTTATCATTTATAAGAATGTAGTATTCCTATAAAGCACTTCTTTAAAAAGACTCAGATTATGAGTAAAACTAGATAGGCTTACAAGGAACAATATATGTACATCCATTATAACTTTATAAAGAACAAATCTCTTTGTGTGTATATTAGATATTCACACTCAAGTGCAGAGTTGTTTAAAATCCAGCTATTAAGTAACAAAACTATGACAAATTTTGATAAAAGCTAAGGCCAGGATCCAATGACGTGGGTAGCTAAAGTAGGGCTTAGGTGGAATTAAGGCAACCAAGTCTAAAATTTCCATCCAAAAAATTAACTTCTGCCTAAGCCTGAAAAGTATTAGGGCATGCTTCGATGAGCACAATCATGTTACCTTCATACTGTCCCTGAACTATATCATCCCTAGGAATGAAAATTCTGAAATAACAGTTGATCTACTGTCTTCTAACCACAGGCAATATACAGGCATCTCTCTCTCTCTCTCTCTCTCTCTCTCTCTCTCTCTCATATACACTCACACAGTTTCTGTTTTCCAGAGATTTTCATTGATTTATAGTCTCAGTATTCTCGCCTACACCATATTCTAATCCCCTTCCTCCCTAAGAACATCTTACTCTACAACTATTCCAACTTGCTATTTAATTTAAATGAAAACAAAAAAGCTTGACCATGAATTTTAACCATTTCAGAGGAGCACTCCATTGCATTATAGTTTTATTTTTTTCCCCACAAACTTAAAATCATTGGTATTTTATATGCACTGGTCTGAAGTTGTTGCAGAACATTTGAGAGACTCCCAACTCATTTGCTCCCTTGACAAAAAAATGTTCTTTTATTCAGAGAAATTCTTTTGTAAGAGAACTCATTTAAAAATCCCTTGACAGAAGAAAGAAGTTTTCAACATGTTATATCATGAATTACTTATAGAAAATAATATGTTCAAGTATTAACATTCTTTCACCATCATTATAACAAAACAGTCCACAGATAATTAGTCATTCAATACTGTTCTTGGAAAAATTAAAGATTAATTATTTGGCAAGGTATTTGGTAAGTAAAATTAATAGCTGAAAAATGGGAAATAAGTTTAACTTTGCAAGAAAAAAGGAAAACCCGTTTTAACTTGAATCACATTTTTATTAGTAGTATTTTCTACAGGATGGTTTGCAGAATATTTAGTCAGAGTTGCATATTTATTTGATAATAACAACTGTAACTCTTACTTAAACTTGCTACAGTAACATAACACACAGCTTAAAAGGTTAAAAAATTGTAAATTTGATCATTTAAAAAAAACAAACAAACAATTGCGGGTGATATTATCAAAAATGCCTGTGGTGGCTCAAATGTTCCCCCCAGAATAGTTAGCAGTAAAATTTATTTAACTGATTACAGTGGGGGCAAAGTTGGATCAAAATGGGGCATCACCCCATTAACTACCACTTCCTGGACTCATTTTTAAGAAAACAGCCCTTCCATGCCAGCACCATTTTGCATAGGTGTAATGTTTTACTGTAGCTAATCACCTCAACATCCTTGTGAAATGAGTTATTTTTATTTTCAAATAGCAATATTAAGACATAGGCTAGGATATATGGTGAAGTATGTATATAATAGTTGGGGGTGCAAGTTTATAATCAGGGATCCTGTTTTTTTTCTGATTAAAAAAAAAATCCTCAAATTTTGGTTAAAAAAGTAACCCCAAAGACACTTTTTTGTGATTAAAATGAAATACCACTGTGTGTGTGTGTGTGTGGGGGGGGGGGGGTTAATCACAGAAAAATGTGAATTTGGGGTTATTTTTCTTTAACCAAAAATTGGAGATATTTTTAAAATCAGAGAAAACTAGGATCCCTGTTTATAACACACTAGCTTTTTCTGCATTAATTCCCAATATCAAAATTCTAAATTTTCAATAAGTATCTAGGCACATTCAATTGCCTTTAAACAGTGCAAAAATTTACACAGTGTAAAAAAAAGCGTACACACCTCCACTTTGTTTAGCTTCTGAGACTCTGGTGTAAAATTGCCTGGGGATCATTGGGTCAAACAGGGATTAGAAGTTGAAGTAAAGCTACATTATATAAGTTGCACTGCCACAGATGTTTAGTATCCACAACTATCCTGGTATAATTGTTTGTTTAATGCCACTTAGTGGTGAGAAGCAGGTAGCTGCCTACTGTAGCAGCTATCCTGGGATAACTGGTCACCTCCCCTCCCTGGATACACTCTGGTGTAGTTTATACTGGTTATATCCACAAGTTCCTTTTCACTGTCTTAAATTTATTGTGCACTAAATTACTGCTCAGTAAACTGGAATAGGCCAGTGCCTACACGTGCAGGCATTAAAGCACATTAACATTGTGTGTAGCTTGACTTGGGACTAAAGTTAGTCCCAAGTCAGTCCACACACACAGTGGTACTGCACAGTAACACACATGTAGATGCCTTACTGCCCAGTAACACTGTGTGCGCGGACTGGCTAATCGGCATAAATTGGCATAAGCCACCATAATTACTGTGTGGTAAAGGTGTGCACGTGCACATGCAGACACATGCTCATATTGCACGGTAATTTTGCTTACTGTGCAATAAGTACGCACATATAGGTACACCCGCTGATACACAAAAATGATATAAATAACCCTGGCTTTAGTGCTATAAGTGCTTTTGTGCCTGAAAACACATTCATTTTTCTAAAAGCCCACAAAAAAAGTTCAAACAGCTTGTCTTCTCCTATGCAGAATTTGTACCTTTACATTAAGTAAATCAGAGATGTCTATATTAGACTTCAGGCATTATTGTCATTTTAATCAGTATACAGGCCACTAGGCTCTGTGTCTTCTTAGAGTAATGGTGCACTAACTGCTCTTTTTTTTCTGTCCCAATAATTGCTTGTGGAGATAGTCACCATATCTGAAAGTGAATGTATTCAAATTATGAAAGTCAACATCAATGTCAAAATTGATGATATATTGGGTTGCAAAGAATTTTTTAATTTTCTCAAATGAGTGAATGAAAGACAGCAATGAAATATAATATACAGTAATCAGACATACTGGCAATAGACCTATATTATGAACTGAAAGGGAAAATGTTCCTTTTCACAAAAGAAAAAAAAAATCAATAGCCTACTATCTATTAAAACCTTTACAGTTTATATGTAGTAAGTTGATTTTGAAACTCACTGTGATATAGTATCTATTTTTCAAAGTAATGCCACCTTTCATTACCTTTGTATACTTTTTATTTTTATAGTGATGTTGACAGAAGCATTCATTAGCTTGAACTATCTTGGAACACTATCAAATTGATGATTTTCAACGTGATAATATCCACTGTGAGAAAAAAACTTCCAAGACAATATCAGATAGCTATCAAAACTGGAGTTAATTGTTCTACTTCTCCTTTCAATTGGCCATCACATTTTTCCCCGCTCAGTAAATTGTATTACAGATCACACAATGTGTTAATTTTATTGCCATCAGATTTATAATGCAGGGCTTTAAAGATTATAAAAGAACTTGACTCAGAGCTAATCTGATTCTTATAAAAATTAGTAGGAAGCAATGTTTGGATCAACCACTGTGTCACAGAAATCTGGAAAATCCACAAAAAGTGACCCAGTCAAGCCTTTATATCAGAGATCACCAATTTGTAGTATGTATGCCACAGAGGCATAGACAGCCCCTGGATTCATGCAGACATTGAACTTAGATTGACCTAACTAGGATTAGGTCATCCTAAATGCCCAACTCTGCAGATGTTCGTGAAAGTTAAATTGGGCAAAGAAGGCCACCTGATCTAATTCAGTTTATCTATGTACAGAGATTACACTTACACTGACTTAACTAGGGTTAGGCCAGTCTAAGTGTTGATTTATATAGACATTTGGGGAGGTTAGGTAGGGCAAAAAATGGCTGGCCCAGTTATTCTTAGTTCACCTGAGAAGTACACTAAGTTAGAATGGGCACAGGTTATTTCGATCTGTCGAATGCCTGTACATGTTCAAAGCACACACCCAGGTCTAGGAAACCCAGCTTCTCACTCTAGACCCAAGGCTGTGCTCTTCCGACCTCCCCCCACCTACTGTCCCCCAAACCTCACACATCTGGATGAATAACTCCCCTGCAGACCCCTGGAGACTCACCTGCCCCCCATGTATATTCATCTGCCCCCCTTCAGTCCTCCCAGACCTGCTAATCCTTCCCAGAGACCAGCTAGCCATACTGCTACTGTGGCTCACTTAGATCACATTCCAAGTGTGGCCTCTAGCACCAGCAAATACATGCACAAGTGGGACTTAATCTATGATCACACAGCTTAAAGTAAGCCACATGATTGTAGGAATGGTCCCTAGAACATGTTCACATGACCCACTGAACATGTGTACGTGTTTGGAGTGCAGCCTTGGGGAAAGCCCAGCCATTTGGTCCGGCCCTGGGACTGCAGGGGGGTTGTCAAACCCTGACTGGGCTATAATTAGCCCTCTGACCCCCACCTTCCCCAGAAGGACAACTTTTCAACAGACTCACCAAGCCCCAGCCCCACTAGCCCCCACAGTCTCACCAATCTGACTCCTCACCCACCCAAGCACCCAGCAAACCTGTTAGCTCCCCCCAACCCTCTGGTTTACATAGATCTTGTCCCCACATGGCTCTCAGCACTGACAAGCGTGTGCACAAGCAGGGACCTGATTAATGATCACATGGATTTAAGCTACATGATTGTAAATCAGGTCTTGTGAACATGTGCATGTATCCCCTTTGGATGGCACATCAGAGATCAGGAAATGGACAGGAAGCACTTGGCAGATAGGGCAGGGAAGAGAAAGCAGAACAGCATATTGAACAAGGAGTACATGGCAGGGGGCAGCAGATCAGACAGGGGAACGGGATTGGAGTGGCACTTGGGGAGGGTACAGGGGTAATTTTGTGGTATTCCTACCAAAAAAAGGTTGGTCCCCACCGTTCTACACAATAACTTATGGTCTAAAATGAAATAATCTTATATAGAAACCCCCACTTTGTTATAGGACAATTTTCTTTCCATATCATATACAGCTATCGTTATCTGTTTAAAATGATGTAAGGAAAAAAAAAGAATCTGTTAAAATATTGACCTACAAAACTTAAGCATACCTACCATAAGCAGAATAGAAAACCATTGTATTGACTTTCAAAATACGCTGGTCTAAAATGTCTATTAAAAGTTCAAATGTATGTGATATTTATGGGTAACTCATCTGTCAAGTGTTTCTTATTGAAAAAACTGAAGGAGAAATATATGAGATATAAGCAACTTTATAGGTGTACCTGAGATAGCCACATAATATGACTGTAATATATGTCCTTTTTTTTTTTCTGGGGCAACCTTTGGTTTTGACATTGTGACCATATTGCTTCAAGAACTTCTTTTTGAAACATTTTACTTTTTCCATTGCAGCCTTCAAAATATTATTTTATTTATAACTACAAAATGTCTGTTCAAGATGTACTGTTTTGTAGCATTTGTTCTGTGTTTACTGGGAATGGGGAAAAAGAGAATACTAGGTGTGAGAAGATTTAAAGTGAGTAGTAATGTTTAGATTAGAAAGATATTCTGTTACTCAGAGAGCCACATTCAAATTTTCTTAGTGGATGCCTTGACTTAGCCATTGCTATGACTAACCTTTGGATATGTGTTCCAGAAGAATGATTTAAAATAGCCCAGATAGAAACCTAAAATTCCCAGAGAGTTGACACACTTCAGAGACATCTAAGACTATAAAGAGACGTCACCAAATGAAGCAGATCAGTTATTCTAGAATGTGTTTTAGCACGGCTGAACTACTGCATTGCCTAAAACATACGTCTTTTGTTGTCCAACACAATCAGGACCTTGCCACTCATGGGGCTTCAGGGGTCCAATCCTGTGGGAAAACCTTCTGGATACACCTATGGAAGTAGAAAAACCTGAGATTCTCCCATTTAAAGAAGGATGTCCTGAGCAGGAATGGTCAGGCATGTCTTTGCAAGTACAGAAATCTCGGTTCCTTCCTCCATTTGCAGAGGTGTGTCCTGAGTTGGAATTGCCAAGGACACCTCTTCAAAAGGGGAAACTCAGGGTTCCTCACTCACCAGGGATGCCATTTCAGGGCAAACCTATGCAAAGAGGGAAACCCAGACAAGGTCTCTCAGGGCTTCAGAGGCCCCAGGAAAACCCTACAGAGGAACTCCTGAAGCATGAAGGATTGGCCCCCAGAAACCCCATGACTGCCTGCCTGAGGCAGCTGGAGAGCATGGACAGCTTTAGGCTGCCCACACTCTCTTTCCTTAAAAGAAACAGATTTCCATCACAAAATAGCAGCACAAATGTATACTACCTATTGTCACAGACACAAATTTAGGCATTTGTGGTATAACAAAAGGTGTGACACACAAAAACTTTTTTGCTTTTGCTTTGGGACACCATTTTTTTTCCAGCACGAAGGTGACATCTGTTTGCATTAAAGGAGGACAGCTATTCCACTTTGTACTCCTAAACAGTTAAAATGTCACATAAGTTCTGGTTTTGGCACTTATGCACAGTTTACAATCCTATTCCATGTGCACTGTGGACTCATAAACATCCACATGACTACTAAGCATGCTAAGGAAGCTGAACGCTGGCTCAGCAAGTATACAGCCTAGAACATGCATGCCTGAGCCACGCGGAAGTTGCACATGGAATAGGGCTCAAACAATGCAGAAATGCCAAGAAGTGACAGTTACACAGCTGGTTAAATGCCATTTAGGCAGACAAGTGAAACAGAATATGTGCTATATGCCTGGTAATTGTAGGAAATTCAGAAAGTCTGGAGATGCCTCTATGTAGTCTCAACAAAATGCTAATACAAGCAGGTATTTCTGATTTTCTGACCCTTCAGGGGCTTCAGCACCTAAATTATGATAAGTGTTAGGCATCTCTCTCGACCTGTGATTCATGATACCTAGGATTATTGTAGAGGATAGTCATGCCATGGATTGTGAAAGACTGACGATGGAAAATCTTTCTTCTCCTGACTGCTTGCTGAATAGCATAATGTTTCCTAGGAAGTATGAGAGAGACAATATCAGAGAAATCATATAAAGCAAACAGAGGCTAGGTAGCCTTTGATCACACCTCTGAGTTACTGCAAGCTATATATCTAGTTAGATCTCAGGTAGCTTATGAGTATCATCCAGAGGCAGGTAGAGATTCCCTCTGGAGGCCGGGAGCTCATTGATCATTAGTTTCAAGAGAAAAAGCAAGCTTCAGATGATCCAGTTTCTCTCTGAGTTTTTCATCATGGCTACTGCCCCTCCTCCTGGGCAGTCCTTAACTGATATAGACCTTATGACCTCATTTACCTGCTCCAATGGAAGCCAGCACCTGTTGGCAGCCAGCCAACCAATTTGAAATGCATCACTGGTTGTTGGGCAGACTGGCATTGCTTACAACAATAGGGAGTCTAAGCCCACCCACCCAGGTATGTGATGCCAGTCAAGTAGGCAGAGGAAGCAGGTTTCCCCCCTCCCTCTGGAATGTATTCAGCTCAGGTCACAACTCATGATTACCTGGAGCCCATGGGATGTCTTCCCTTTACAGTGACCAAGTTAACCAAATTGTCACATAGCAGAGTTTTTAGGGAGAGACAGAGGTGGCATTCTGCCACAGTGTGCTACCTGGGGCCAGTCTGAATATCACTGGGCATGTCCATGCACGATGTTACATCACCATAGCAACATGCTATGGCAATGTAGCATCAATGAGCAAAAACTGATGCCGCCGCTACAATGCCGTAGCAACCCTCAGTATAACACATTGTTACAGCAATGTAGGGGCTAAAAATAACTGTACCACTGGCCTGGCAAAGTACGAGCTGTTACTGCACCATCAGGGTATGTGTAGATGTGCCCACTGAGAATTAATTGTCAAAGTGCCTCCTGTGACTTGCTTCTCATTAGCTGTAAGTGCCTAAACATGGCTGCCCAGGGACCCTTGCAATTCCAAACAGAGGTACATAGTGCATTTAGGCATCTGATTTTGTATGGTGCTGGGGCCAAGTCATTTTGAATTGTTGCTTAGTTAAACCTGCCTATGTACCACTTAAGGGTCCACTGAGACAATGTGAATATGGTCCAAAAAAGAATAATAACAATATGTTCATTTTCATGAAGTTTACACTACTGGAGGAAAAATATCTTCTCATATAAAGAGTATGCACATGCTACTGTTGAATCAGTAGTTGCATTAATGACATTAGCTTACCATTTCCAAGAAGTGGAATTTTGACTTTTATGTATTTCATGACCCAGACCTACCTAGACTCAAATATAATTATATTTTTTAATCTGAGCACTTTTATTTTGAAAGTGTGGTCACATTGCATGGAAGTAGCACATGAAGGATGAAAATTTGAAGCTGGAAGTTTGTTTTTCTAATTTTTAATTTTTTGCAGAATGTTATGCACATGTAAAAATATGCTGTTGAAATATAAGCCCTGATGGAACTTTAAAATGAAGCCATCTGCAATGTGCCTAACACTAAAGGGGGTACAAAGAAATAAATAGCCTTCCTGCATATTTCTATTCCTGAGACGCTTTAATATTCAGACTTGAGCTTTAATGCTTTGCTGGTCTGAGATCCCACAAACTGGGAGAGAATTTTCATCTTGAAAGAAAGATAATTCTTAGCATGTCCAACCACACCTGAAAGTGGAATTGTTTGCAAGCTGGCACAGTACAGTGCACAAAAATACATTATAGAATACTGGGTCAATTAAATCTAATTTCTTCAAAGAAAAAAACATGTTGAGTTTATTATAAAGATATGAGTGATACAACAGCAGTAGCTCTCTTGATGAGAATAGTATTTCCAGGGAAATGTCTCAGTGTCACTCATCTAACTGAAGGAGAAGACAAGATGTTACATTATATTTTTATTCAATTTAACAATTAGCTGGGCTGTTACTTGAGTACTTTTAAACAGCCCTACTCTAAAGAGCTATTAAAGATGTGCAAAAAAATGTATACTGAAATCAAAATATCTTAGTGTCTTTTAGTTATGCTTCTTTATTAACTGAAAAATGAGTCTGTATCTAAGTGAAAATTCAAAATACTGAAAACAAAAAATATGTCAAGACAGTTACTTTTCATTTTTAATGAAAAAAATCACCATTGCATCCATATTTGTTCAAACAATTTTGATTGAAAGCTAATAACACATAAATAAAATCTACTTTTTAAGCAATATTCTGAAAAGTGAGAATGTTGCACTTTCTAGTTATTTACCCTTGATTATCATCATGGTATTCAAAAATTTACCTTTATTTCTAGAAACAGAATCCAGTCATTGCACATAATGGTTCAGATGTGACACTAACCCACAATCTCAAGAAAGGATAAAGCCAAAGGAAATATAGCTCTTACTATATTGGCAAAGGATACAATATATATATACCCAAAATGTAAAAGTCAGTTTCATTTTCCAGTTCAACAAGAGAAGCTGATACCACTGACAGCACCATCTTTGAACAGTCTTGGATGGTGGGGGGAAAGGGAATTTGAAGAGTTCCTTCACAAAAAACTCTGCACATATATTACATCTAGTATCCTGGTTCCAGGGCAGAACTCCCTTTGAATTTCACAGGATTCTGTTCCACTCATACAGAATTCCTTAAAATTGAAGCCATGTTTTTAACACTGCTTAAATCAAGGTCTGTTACATGTGTATTCACCTTTTTACAAGTATTCAAGATCCTAAAATTGAAGTTGTGTGACTATGGCAAGATCCATAAGGTGCATCCAAATGAGTCCACATGTGCCTCTTGCAGTGTCTCAAACCTTTTTGAGATGCTGCAAGAGGCACGTGCAGGAACAGGAAAAGGTTTCCACCACTGCAAGTTTGCAGCGCAGGAGCAAAATTAGACCCCTGGATATCTAGGGGTAAAAAAAACCCAGAGCTTAAAAAAGCAAGGCAGGACACGGTCTGAGACCATGCCCTGAGGCAACAAGAGGCTGAGTACTCTACAGAGATGCTCTGGCAGCCAGAGCATCTCTGTGGTTGGCCCTTGCCCTGGGGCTGAAGCACTCTGCCTACCAGTGCAGGGCAGGCAGGGCTCCAGTGCCAGTAAGTAAGGGGTCGGGGGGGCTGAAGGAGGCGGGGAGGGCCAGGGGGTGCAAATGTGGGATGGGGCTGGGCAGGGAAGACATTGAGGGGCCTGGGGAAGCAGGAGGGTGGGGCTGGGGTGGGGGGGCAGCCATTGGGGGTCTGCAGCAGCCAGTGGGGGATGAGGCCAGGTGGGGCAGCAATCGGGAGGCTGGGGTAAGTCATGTGGGCCCTGTGGGGGGGGTGGTAACCCCTATGGGGGCCATTTGGCCCCTTTTGGTGGGACTGTTATCCCTGATGGGGAGCTGTTGTCCATGTGGGGGGCTGTTGCCCTTGTGGGGTGGGGGGGGCTGTTACCACTGATGGGGTGCTGTTGCCCCTGTGTGGGTGCTGTAGCCTCTTTGGGGGGTAGCAAAACATATAGGTACAGGCAAGTCACATCTTACGTAGGGGTTATGTTCTAAAGGCAGCATGTAAAGCCAAAAATCGTGTATAGTGAAATTGCATATTACCGTGCCTGAGGTGACTGCCTCTGCCTACAATACCTCTCACCACCGCCGCAGAGCCGCGCTTAGAGCTGTGCAGCCGGCAGCAATGGCGCAGCGTTGGGGTGGTGGTGGGGTTGGCTGCATGCCGCCCGGTCACCACCACACCCAGTGGCTGGCCACATGGCTCCAATGGCTCCGTGGTGGCGGCAGGAGGTTTTGGAGGCAGTGTCACCGGTGACCAATGGTGGCTGGGCCTCCAGGTAAGCGGCAGCGCCACGTGCAGACTCAAGCCCCGCTCCACCTCCCCACCAGCATATAGTTGAATTCGCACAAGTTAAATGCGCATATGATGTGACATGCCTGTATTTAGAATTCATTTTATTATGATGATAGAGACACTGCTAGGTGTCCACATTGCTTTAACACTGTAGATATATCAATAAAACATGCCCAACTGATCTCTGTCTCTCACTCTCTGTCCCTATATATATAGTAGTCTTTTGTTTTAATAATGGAGGAACATGGATTTTGGCGTATTTTACAGAGCTTTGGGATTTTTTTATTAGAGATTTTTTCAGTTTTCCAATAGGGAACACCAGAATTCCTGCGAGGGAGTCCAGTGGCAGGGCCCTGCATGCTCAGAGTTGGCATCTTGGACCCAGCTGAAGATGGCTGACCTCCTGGCCAACTGGGGCCAGGATTGCATGCTTTGACAGTTCAAAGCAGGCCACCACACCCAGAAGATCTTCCAAGCAATAGATGCCCAGAAGGCAAGGAAGGGGAGCACATGGCAGTAGTGTCATACAAAGGCCAATTCTGCAGCCACAGCCCACTGGCAGCTGGCCCAGAGGGGAAGATCCCTGTATTGGATGTGCAGGCCTCATCTGGATCTGGCAGGTGCAAGTCACAGCCAGACAGCAGCCCCCACTGCCAGACTGCTGCAGTGGGTAAAAGATGCAGGGAATTCTCAGGACTGATTCAGCAGTCCAGCTGGCACAAGGGGTAGTGTCCCCAGGTACCAATTGGCGGGGCTCCAGAAGTTCCTGAGATTGAGTAACCTTGAGCTACTTGCCAGGGCAGCTTTTTGTATTGATAGGGCCAGGACAGGGCAGTTTTTTATACTGCTGGGGACACCACAGGTTCTGGCCCCAGGCTCTAGCTGCCCCTCTCTGCAGATCTGGGAGGAGCCAGGCAGGGTTATTTTGCCCCAAGTGGCACAATTTGCTCCACAACAAAGTGCATGTCCAAGCAGGTGCGCTGAGGCAAAAAGCCCCGGCTGCCCTCCCACATGGGCTACGGACCCCACACAAGAGCTACGGCCCCCCAACAGGGGTTATGGCCCCCACACAGGGGTTACAGCCCCCCAACAGGGGCTATCATCCCCATGCATGGGCTATGGTCCCCCAACAGGGGTTACAGTCCCCCAACAGGGGTTATGGTCCCTCAACAGGGGCTACAGCTCCCACACAGGGTCTTCAGCCCTACACAGCCCAGCAGGGACCAAATAGCCCCCACAGGGGCTACCACCCACCCCGCAAGACCAACATGCCCCAGCCCCCTGATTGCTGCTCCACCTGGCTCAACCCCTACCAGCTGCAGCTGCCCCCCCCCCGTGGCACCTTGACTGCTGGTAAGTGCCGGGGGGGTTGTTTTTTTTTTCCCTATGGGGATTCTGGGGTGGGTGGGCAGGGATTGGGAGACTTGGGGGAGCTGGGGGACTGGGGCCGGGCAGAGCAGGGATCGGGGGACTTGGGGGGCAGGTGGGAGATGGGGCAGGGCAAAGCAGGGATTAGGGGGCAGGGGGAGTGGGCGGGACCAGTGGGGGTCCCTCCCATAGTTCCCTCCCCACTTCATCAGCCCCCCAGACCCCATACTTACCAGCACTGGAGCCCTGGTGCTGAAGCACGCAGCCTGCCCTACACGGGCAGGCCATGTGCTTTAGCACCAGGGCAAGGGTCAACCAAAGAGGTGCTCTGGCAGGCAGACTATCTCTGTGGTGGACCCAGGCTCCAGATGCCTCAGGGAATGGTCCAGGATCATGACCTGCCCTGCTTTATTGAACTCTGTTATTTTTTAAAGCACAAAGGGGTTTGAAACAGGGCAAGAGGTGGGTGCACACTCGTCTGGACACGCCCAAGAAGAGGTGGAAGATAACCATATAGTTGCTTCAGCTGATAGTCACATGTTGTGGAGTGGAACTACACTTGACATCTGAGAGATGACCAGAATCCTTCATTATCATTCAGTAGTTCAAATCCAAATTTCACAGCATTCATATATCTCCTGTGTGTTGTACCATGTCACAGCAAACTTTCTTTTTTACTTGTAATATAATACAAATATCTTGCAGTATTTCCATTGATTTCTGTGTCTTCTTTTTTCCCCTTCTATGTCTGTACTGCTCATATTTCTTCTGTAATATGATATACTTTTCCTTTAGTCTTTTTCAGCTATTATTTCTCTGTAAGTGAATGTACTAAGTTTTTAGGAGACTTTATTTACCTTCTCAATACTCCTCCCACTTCCCCCTTCCCATCGTCTATTCCCTCTTTTCATCATTTATTCCATCTGTTTGCATCATCATTTTGAATTTTTTCTAATTTAGTACAATTAAAAAATGTATTTTATCTTCTCTTTAGATAATTCTATTTAATCTTCATCCCCACAATTTGTCCTCATACCTTCCTTTTCTTCATTTTTCCATTTTTTTCTCTTCTCCCAATCATCACTGTCCCTTTAAAATTTTGTTTTTTTCCCATTCTAATGGGGCACCCTGGTCTCTATGCTACAAACTACCAGGTACCTTGACTGACCTAGGAATCCATATAGTTTGGTCTCAAAGGACATCTGACCAGGAGCCAGGCTTAGTTAGCACTGAGAGTCCTTCTCTGAGCCTGACTCCCTGCTTCTATATCCCTCCTGAAAGCCTGACATTGGTTGCAGGCATGCATGGGCAGGGACAGCCCAGACCAGAAGCTCTCTTTAAGCCCTTCTTCACCAGGGACAAGCCAATGAATGCCATAACATCCATATTTTCTACTCTGGCTTCTTCCCATATATTTTCTTCAACCCCACACTGCTACTCTCCCTTTCCACTGCATATCCCCCCCCTCCCCGACACACACATATTCTTGTGCCAAATCTTGTATGAATTGATAATAATGCAAAAAGTTCCCCATTTACTTCAGTAGTGAAGGATGAAGTCCCTTATGCTTATGCCCTTTAGGTATTTCTTTCCTTCTTTGATCTTTTTACTCAGCTCCATTATTGGAGCATTAAATTGGGATGATGGGATAATATTGCTGACACATCCCTGGTCACTGCCTCTCCCTCCAAACTCTCTGTCCTTGTTAATTTACTCTAGGGAAAAAATAGTTGAGTCAGTCATAACTGAAATATTTATCTAGAGTTATTAAAAAATAGAAAAAGAAAACAACTGAGCATCATATTTGCTTATTCTCTGTCTGACAAATCATAACTGGAGGACTGAGCTTTAAGTCAAGTTTTAATATATATAAAAAATAGAATAATTAATTCCATTCACCAAAGTGTTTTATTGATCATAAGAATTTAAAAACATTACAGTGAAATTTCACATTTACATAAACAGAATCTGATCACGTAGTGGCAGGAGAATTTATTTTAAAATATATCAACATAAAATATACTTTCTTTTCAGTGAACAAAAAATTAAGCCTGCCTCTCCTTTTACTGTTAAAGGAATCTATGAGTATTTGACTGTATTTTTAACATCATCATAATTTCACCTTGTATGTGTGTATAACAATGATAAATTTGACATTTAAGAATAAGCCTGCTTGCTGACTTTTACAATATTGAATATAGAAAAATAATTTAAATTATTTTTGCAGGACATTGAATGAGCAATATGCTAAAATATTTAGCTATATGAACACTTCAGGACAAGCCTTTCTTTAACAAAAGCTTCCCATTCAAGCTTGTATCAGCTTCCTCCATCCTGGGTTATACCAAGAGCACTATCCTCAAACCATCCTTTATGTTGAAAACTTTACTTCTATCACTGAAGCACAAATGTATGGTCAATCTCCTTGGCTTTATTTTGCCGCCACTGTTTTTTGATTTTATGGATCCTCCTTTAAGCTTTGACTTTGAGGAGCCGATAGGTCTTTTTCTTCTGCTGAGATGTAATCTTGAGATGCCGTTTTGCCAAGCAGAATGAACCCTTCCCTTCCAGGGACCAGAATCTTGTAGTGCTGGAGAGGCTTGCATGTTCCAGTGATTCTCAGAGTTTTGTCATCTGGAGTCTTTCTCTCCTGTAAGGGTCACCTATGACAAACAGGGATGAGGGAAGGCTACACCTCCTGCAAGGGGAAACCAGCCCAGGATAGACATGTTCATAAAATCAGGATCACTATCAAGAATCAGCTTGTTAGTCAATTTACAGAGCCCACTGTGGACATCAGTCAACTTCTTCTGACTGTTTTAAGCTCAGAAACAACCAGTATGCCACTGTCATCACTGTGTATGTTCCAAAGCATAATAGTGACAATGATGACAATGACAATGAACAGTTCTATTCCAAACTTGCCCAAGTTCTGATTAATATTCCCAAGGTGGATAAGATCAATCTCTTTGGTGTCTTCAATATCAGAGTAGGGCAAGACCTGGAACTCTGGAGTAGCACCACTGGGAAGGAAGGAACAGAGAAAATTAACTCCAATGGCATCTTTTTCCTGAGTAACTGCATGGAGCACAGTTTCATCATTAACTTTGTCTGAAAACACAATGTTCAGACAAAGTGAAAAATACAAGACTACCTAGAGACACTCTTGCTCTAAGGACTGGTACTGCCTTGACTGTGTTAGAACCCCTGATTGGATGGATGCCTGTATCACACAAGCCATGCAAAAAAACAATGATTTCTGAACAAATCAGCATCTTGTGAGATCCATTGTGAAAAACTGGATTGCTCTGAAACACTAAAAATAGCCAAAAGTGATGTGATTCAACATTAAAACTCTTCAAGACCTAAAGGTCTGCTAAGATCTCCAACAGTGTCTTCATGAAAAGTTCCTTGACCTGCCCTCAACTAAAGGGAACATTGGGGAATTCTGGAAGGGGTTTAAAACTGCTGTCCATACAGCCTGTGCTTAATCCATTAGCTATACCACCCAAGACTGATTCAATGAGAGTGACACTGAAACTCAGACCCTTATTTTGATGCCCATCCATAATTAATTGTGACCATGAGTAATTCATGATCTAACAAACTACAGTATATCTTAGTACGCACAGTTTTCTAGGACATGGATGGCAAGGAATTATTTTATAAGTTACTGAATTGAGCATCTAGAAAAGATATTTATATATAAGTTAGGTGAGTGGGGCCAAACTTCAGGCAGGTTCAGAGATTTCTGAAGGCTCAGCAGCCTAGTGCCTAGACAATGTATATCCCATGAACTTGTCATTAGAATACTTTACTTGAAAGCAAGAGATGTCTCTAAGTTTATAAGGATGAGAACTGTGGCCTCTCACTCCCTGGTCAATTTTCCTCACCGCCAAAGGTTTCAAACTTATACTGTGCCCTGGGCCAGATTTGGAACTTAGGCCCACTTACAAGCATAGGGCATGGGGCATGAGACACAACAGCAGCTCTGGCATGGGTTGATGGCTTCAGCCAGGGACATAAGACAGAGGTGGCTCTGTCCGAGGACACTTGGTAGCAGCAGAAGCTATATCTTAGGGCATGTGGTGGCAGCAGCTCAGTCATAGGGCAGTAGATCCAGCACAGGGCAGTGGCAGATGAGGGAGTAAAAGCTGCTTCTTGCCACAATGACAAACATGGCAACAGGCCAAGTCGCCACAGGGCTAACAGGGCTGTCTCAGCCCTCTCTTGTTCTCCTTCTGCTGTCCATGTTCATGTCTATCAAGGACCAGGGCCCCAATTTTTGTAACCCCTAGGAATGTCCCTGACTTCCCTAGCCCAGCAGGCCAGAAGTGTTGGCTCTGTGGGCCAGTCTCATCTGCAGGCCTATATTTGACACCCCAGCATTAAGCTTTTTTGCTAAAAGTTGTGAGGAGTCTTCTTGTCAAACCTTTTCTATTAGTACTTGTTTTGGGGGCTAAAGTTTCTTTATACATCTGATAGTATCTGCATACCCAGGCAACTCTAGTCTGTCTCAGAGCCTATGCAGCTCTGAGCATGCTCAAAATGAGAGTTCAGGGCAAAAATAGCTACGCAAGTCTGAATGTAATCCAAAGTGCACATAAGGCTGAGTATTGCAGTTACACAGCAATGCAAGTTGCACATAGGTGAAAAGGTGAAATAGAAGTTAGCCCTATGAGTACCTGTCGATGTAGAGGGATGCTGCTCCTTACACCATGTTTGAGCAGACTCAATCAATTAATCAAGTCTGCCTGTTGCATCCCTATGACAGTATAATAGGTCTTATATCAGGCAAGGAAACTAATACATGGTTGCCCTAAATTAAAAGCACATTTATTGATGCAAATAAAACTCTAATTAGAATTGTAGCAGTGTTAGCAGTTAAAACTTTTGGGTTTGTAGCTAGTCAAAGCATATGCTCAGTACCCTGTAATGTTACAAACTCAACTTCATTGGTTGATCAGGCTGTGAAGTTTTGTCCAGGACTCCTGGTTCCCACAAATGATGTCAAGATAGGATTTTGGATTGGTGACAGGATTTCTCAGGCTTTCTTCAGGAGTGTTCCAAAGGGTACACTCTCTCACCTCTCTTTATATACCATAGACCTTGAATTTCTTAATGCTTAAAATTAGCTTAAGCCTTCCTCCTAATATATAGTAATTATCTTGCTTCTGTTTGTCAAACGTGGCTACTTTTAACTGGAATTTTCTTTTCTGTGATAATCTTTTCATGCTTAGGTGGAAGTAAGTTTTGCTCTGATTGTTCCTCTTTGGCCCAGGTTATATTTACAGACAATCCCCATTTAATGCTGTTTTGCTTAGCACTATTTCACTATAATGCTCATTTTAAATTGATACCTGATTTCACTTAGTGCTTAGCAAGTTTTGTTGTAACACTCACAGTCACCATCTTGAGTCATTAAAAACAATTGTGGTCCTCATCTTGGGTCATCAAATACTTTGGGTTTCACTTAAAACTCATTTCACTTAACACTGTTTTTCAGGAGCCAATGAAGAGGGCTAAGCAGGGGTTGCCTGTATTCAATTTAGTTAGACAACTTCCTGATTCATTTTAAGTCAGGGACAGTATTTTTCCAACCGCTCCTTTCACTGGGTGCATGTCTCTATCACACTTCAAGCTAAACATGCAGTTTGAGCTAAGCACAAAGGTCAAACTGAGGCCTGAAGGCCTCTGGGTCATAACATGCTGCAGTGTGGTAATTAGCATGTTCCAGCAGCCTCCACATCTCCTGTATTCAGTGTCCTTGCACTTCAAAATGGTAGTGGGGGCACTGTAACTGAAGCTCATTTGATAATTAAAGCTTTAGTTAGCACCACCACCACCATTTTGAAATGTGGGATGCTGAATACATGAGATGCTACAGGTGCTTTAATTAGAGAGGTCTCAGAGCCACTCTAATTAAAGCGTCCCCCCTCCTCACCCCTGGAGCATGTGTAATGCTGAACTAAGTTTCTACTGTGCATTTGTTCCACAATTACCTACCTCTTGTCCATGTCCCAGTGATGCAATTCAAACTCCATTTATGAAGGGTGGAGAACTGCTGAAGAATGGTGCTAGAAGGAAACACAAAATGAAAAAAAAAAACCTACCTTTCATAATGGTTGTCCTGGTTGACCTTTCATGGTCAACCAGGCCTCCAGCTGTAGGCACAACCAGGGAAACAACCATCCACTTTTGATAACACCAGAAGCAGATGACAGTTCCAAACGCTAGCTTTCAGCAAGCAACAGCATCAGCTCAATGACACACATGCCGCAAGCTATGTCATCACGGGGGGCTCAATAAACTCATTCCCAAACTTTCCCCTGTAAAAGGCAGCTTGTTTTAGAGGCACTGACTGAGCTCAGCAGTGCCAGATTTTTTTTCTCCTTTGTGCAGGCTGTTCCATACGGGTTAATACAGCTTCAGGGCTGCAGTTCAGGGCTCAATGTTTCCAACATTAGGGATATAGAAAAAGGATGAGGAAAGAAAAAGGCGTTCATGCAAATAAGCTTCTGGGTCACTGCAGGACAGCACTACAAGCTGACTGAGCAGCTGCTCTATGTGCCCTGCCTAAGGCACAATCCTGACTGTCAGTTTGACATGAAACACTTCTGTGAAGCGGGTGTGTGAGATCTATCATGTGAGCTCCAAACACATTTTACATTCATAGCAACCATATTAGGATGCTTGTAAAGGGGCAAGGTATAAATTAAACTTAACACTTCATGAATATTGAGGGTAGCTGATACAGTAAAAGCTCTGTTATCCAGCATCCCCTGGGAATGGGGGATGCCAGTTAATCTAATATTTCAGTTAATCAAATGTGCACTGTCTGGTGCACTTCCCAGTGTCAGTGTGCCACGGGACAGAGAGGGGGTGCCCTGCGCAGGCTACTTTGCCCCACTCAGGGTGCTTTGCCCTGGGCTGTGGGCTGAAGAAGTGGCAAGAACTCTGCTCGCAGTGGCAGCAAAACCCAGAAGTGGTACTTCTAGTTTCGCTTTTGCCGTGTTTCTCGGATGCTGGTTAATAGAGTTTTCCAGCTAATAAAGTGCCAGTTAATACAGCTTTTGCTATATATATGTATTTTTCTTGAAAAATTTACTCTGAATTAAATATCAGGTGACAGAAAGTAGCTGTAAACTGATATCTATTCTGAAGTTTTAATGACTTACCATTTACAAGGTCTTTACATTTTAAACATATTTATTAAAAAAATAGATTATAGTATCTGAAAATATTCCAAATAGTATGACATTTGAACTTTGTGCTTATTCACACGCGCGCGCGCGCGCACACGCACACACACACACACACATGTATTATTCACATCAGCACTTCATTATATGAGTTTCCAATAGGTATCCAATGAAAAACAAAGAATATCAGCTCATGAATTCTTAATATTACTTTATCTCATTTATTCTACCATATGAAAATGTCATGCTATTAATTCATATTCGGTAAAATATTCTTATACTTTTAAACCCCTATGTCAACAAAATAGCAGCCATAATCTTCCTCTTGTGATAAGTGAATAATATAAAATAGTAGAAATATTAGGTTAAAAAAACAGGATAGAGAAGAAATTGTATTTGGATATTGACCATGATATTTGTGAGTGTTCAAGCAAGATAACGTCTTCTTGTGATGGGATATTTATTCTAACATATTACTAATATTTCAGACTGTGAATCTAACCATGATTCAGGATTCAATTGGATCCCTGTAAAGAAGGTCTTGTGTAAAATAACAGAATATCAACGCACTGACTCAAAGCTTCCCTCAATTTTCCTTCCTTAACCTTGGAGACAGCACTCTACACCTAAGTAGAATTATGCAGTCCTAAACTATCATGCCCAGATCTTCAGCTGCAATAAATGAGCAAAAGTACAAAGACTACCCAAACCTACACACACTTGATTATCCATCCCTAAAATATTTTTCTTCAGTTGCGAAACTCCCATTGAATTAGCAAAGCCAGGTTTTCACAATGTCTTTATTGTTATAGATGGTTCCAAATTGAAACTGTGCTGGCCGGGCCCCTATCCCGCCCTTGTCGCCATGTGCGGCGGTAATTCCGATCCCATTCTGGCCGCCATGGGCGAGCCAGGAGCAAACCAGGGTCGTACCGGACCCGTCTTCGGTGCACACGGGCTGTGCCCAGCAGCCCGAGCACGCGGGGCTGGAGAGAACCGTGGGGCGGTTTAGCGCACGCAAGTTAGAATTAGTTACGGAAGCGTAATGGTTGATTGAAAAGATTGTTTACTTGCATCCAAAGATGGTATTGGTGTAGGCTGGACAGGTTTCCATGCACAGCTCCCGCTTGAATCCTCGTTGGAGGACTTTGACAAATCAATTGCTCCCACGGAGTTTGCTAGGCTCCGCAGGTCTGGTTAAGTTGGGTTCGAAAAGTTTCCCCGGAGTTACTTAGGCTCCGCGGGTCCAAAGTTACAGGAAAGGGATATGTCTAGGATTGTGCTCGGCGATGGGGAGAGGCGAGAAGCAAAAGCTCCGTAGGCTCGGTTCCATTGCCTCTATTGCCTGCTTAGGGGAGGCGCGTCGGGTCCGCGAGGGTCCACAGCGCTTGGAGATCTTCACACAGAATCTCTCTCGTCCTCCCTTCTCCGGCTTGGGCGGAAACTACCCAAGCATTTTGTACGGCTAGCAAGCCAATCGCTAGCCACCATGTGTGCCTACATTAGGAATCAGCCAATAATGTGGTGCGAATCCTAATACAAATGGCGGGAACTTCTTTACAGCGTGTATCACTACGATGCAAAAAAGAGATGCACACTGAAAAGAAGCTGTAATCTGGCGGGAAATCCCCTGTTGCACCAGTAGAGTTCTCTCTAGCAGCAGAGAACTCTACCATGCAAAGAAAGCGACAAATTGGTGGGAAATAATTTAGCGGTGCAGAAGCACACACACAAACAAAAATCACAACGTTGGGTTGTGACATCCCCCCTTTGCTGAAAGCATAGCTAAATTGTGCCACACTCTTTCGAGCAATCTAGAAGTTTGTCGTGATCATCCAACGAGTAAACAAGCCATCAAACAAATACACAAACATAAAATTTGCTGTCCTGGGATCAAGTTACATAACAATCAAGAAATAATAATCAACATAAACACATAATCTGATTTATAACAAAATTGCACAATCAGGGCTTCAGTGGGCGTCGTGGCGAGGTCACACGTCTCCTCACTCTCCTCGGTGATGTCATCTCTCTTAAGGCTCCTCCTAGCCATACGTTCTGAATCCCGGATCTGTAAACAGAAAGCTCTCAAAACAGATTAATGACCCAATTTAACAAACTTAAACAATTTTTATGGCTCAATTAGATGAAATCATTGAGGATTCATCATCTGGCTCTTCTAAATAACAGAAACCTAACTCATAAGCTAATTGCCATTGGCCTGCATCCCCTAAAATCCGAAGCTGCCGCTTGTTAAGTCCGGAACACTGTAGGAGAAATCCAAACATGTATTGCTCCTCTAAGTTTTTCGGTGGCAGTGGTGGGAGATCGGATCCACGTCGTCTGGTGCCTTGGGTCCTGGTCAGATGTTGACAGTCCCGATCATAAGACAATCTTGGCTCCATCAGGATACGTAGTCTCGGCAATTGACAAAGAAGATTACTCTTTAATCACATTTAAATTCCATGGCCATAAGATCTAGCCATGAAATTATAGCTTCTTCAGATTCCATCTCAGATTCTTTATACCATTGTTGTAGATCTGTCCAAGCACGAATGCGACTGGTGACGACATCTCGCCCATCCGTTGCCGGGCCGACCGTGACTACAGGGCAAGTTGTTTTTTCGGGAGTCGATGTTGTCATAGGCTGAACTGCTGCCGCGGGGGTTACTGCTGCTGTTGCTGCTTCAGGCAGGAGGGGCAGATGCTCTTCTCCACTTGACTCTCTCCTTCGTCGGCAGGAAGGCGTGGTCGGCCGAGACGCTGCTGCGTCGCTAGGCGGGGTTGCCGGCAACGACGCTGTGTCGATGGGCGAACTCTCGCGGGTTCATTAGAAGCTCCACCCTTCTTTTCCGGTTCTTCCACGTGGTCTCCCTCTTGCTCGGCGCTATCTTGGACTGGCGTTTCAGGCTCCTTTTTCTCAGCCGCTTCTTTGACCGATCGGATCACCATCTGCAGCTGGGTTTTCAAACTTAAATTCCTCTGCATTAGATTCATTATAGTACGAATAGTTGCACTACCTTCTCCCCCCTTGTCGTACCGCAAGGCCATTCTTTCATCTGCGGGGCATTCCTCCGTCTCCAGATCTTTGCGGAGCTTGGATGGAAGCTCGCGACCCCGTAATCTAGACATTACCATACACGGAGAGAACGGGCCGATGGACTCCGGTTCTTCATTCTCCCGAGCATATCGTAGGCATCGGGCACACTCCCGGGTGAAAGTCAGGTTCATTTCGCCCACCGGGTTGGGTTCGGCGAGGGACACAGTATCGAGGGGCCTAAACAGGACCCGCTCATTTCTCATTATACACCCGAACGCCGAAGGGAGCAAGTACACTTCCCTTTATCTCGGGGCTCCATCTTCGGAGATTCCCTCTTCTCCCTTTAGCGACAAACGGCCGCTTACAAATCTTTCACGCGTTCTGCCCGCCTGGTGGTAAGCGATATGGATTTCTAATTCTTCAAAGCTTTTCACTTGGCATTAGTTATCGCGCCAAGGGCAATTCTTAACCAATTCTAACTCTAGCATGTTCTCTCTTAATTCCGTCTGAGTTGTTACATGCGCATTCTCTCCCGATCTCAATCCCATCCTCGTCGCCATGTGCGGGCCAGGCCCCGATCCTGCCCTCATCGCCATGTGCGGCGGTGATTCCGATCCCATTCTGGCCACCATGGGCAAGCCGGGAGTGAACCGGGGTTGTACCGGACCCGTCTTCAGTGCACACGGGCTGTGGCCAGCAGCCCAGGCACACGGGGCTGGAGAGAACCGCGGGGCGGTTTAGCGCACACGAGTTAGAATTAGTTATGGAGGCATAATAGTTGATTGAAAAGATTGTTTACTTACACCCAAAGATGGTATTGGTGTAGGCTGGACAGGTTTCCAGGCACAGCTCCCGCTTGAATCCTCGTTGGAGGACTCTGACAAATCAATTGCTCCCACGGAGTTTGCTAGGCTCCGCGGGTCTGGTTAAGTTGGGTTCGAAAAGTTTCCCCGGAGTTACTTAGGCTCCGCGGGTCCAAAGTTACAGGAAAGGGATATGTCTAGGATTGTGCTCGGCGACGGGGAGACGTGAGAAGCGAAACCTCCGTAGGCTCGGTTCCATTGCCTCTATTGCCTGCTTAGGGGAGGCACGTCGGGTCCGCGAGGGTCCGCAGCGCTTGGAGATCTTCACACAGAATCTCTCTCATCCTCCCTTCTCCGGCTTGGGCAGAAACTACCCAAGCCTTTTGTACGGCTAGCAAGCCAATCGCTAGCCGCCATGTGTGCCTACATTAGGAATCGGCCAATAACGTGGCGTGAATCCTAATACAAATGGCGGGAACTTCTTTACAGCATGTATCACTACGATGCAAAAAAGAGATGCACACTGCAAAGAAGCTGTAATCTGGTGGGAAATCCCCCATTGCACCAGAGTTCTCTCTAGCAGCAGAGAACTCAACCATGCAAAGAAAGCGACAAATTGGCAGGAAATAATTTAGCAATGCCGAAGCACACACACAAACAAAAATCACAACTTTGGGTTGTGACAGAAACCCCAAATCTGAAATCCCTGACTTTGAGCAGATTGTGATGCATATCTGAAATTTGGATTTATCAGCAAGGATCCTGGCTTTCTCTGATTTAAAAAAAAAATATCCCCAATTTTCAGATAAATAAAGTAACCTCAAATCCACATGTTTCTGTCATTAAAATGAAACACCACTATATAGGTAGATATCTATGGACTATGTGAAACAGCACGATTTTGTTTTGACTTCTGTTTCACCATTTTGACAGAACAGCACTCAATTTCAAGTTTTGTTTAATTTCAAAAGCACTCTTCTGTTTCGTTTCATTGAAACAGTTTCACTGTTTCAAAGCTGTTTGTACATTTCGCCCATAGGCTATAATGGGGAAGCACAAAACTGCCTATAACTTTGTCATTTCTTGCCTGATTCAAATAAAACTTGCACGGGTGGTAGACCATTCTGAGGCCATGAAGTCTGTCAAGGTTCAAGGAGATAGGTGCAGGGGGTTCTGGGAAACTGCACCTCAGGCTTCTGATAAGCAAAACTCGTAATATGTGTAACTTTATGTGTGCATTAAGGTGCAGTGGGGTGAAAACTGAAGACATGGCCTGCTGAGGCCATGCAGCCTGTCAAGTTTCAAGGAGATAGGGGCAGAGGCTTCTGCAAAACTGCACCTCAAACTGTTCAGAGTGAAACTCATGTCACTTGTGTGAAGGCACAGAGAAAGCTCAGTTCAAACAATGGTTTTTATGCTATTTTTCCATCGCTGCCCCAGAGCACTGCTTTGGAAGGGGCCTCAGGGAAAGATCACAGTTACTGGCCAGCTACACATGTCAATATCAGAGCAGTCCTTCCCCCCACTTCCCCCTCCTTCTCCTTAATTTCTGTTTCCCTGCAGGCAAGCCCAGCTTTGAAACTTGAAACATTTCAAGACTTTTGAAACATTTTGACTGCCCTCATTTTGTTTCAAGGATGTTTCAAAGCCTTTCATTTCATTTTGATTTAATTGTTTCAAGCTCAAAACTACTCAAAACAAAGTTGAAATGAAACAGCCAGTGAAATTTCACACAACCATAGTATCTATATTAGTGGTGTTTCATTTAAATCACAGAAAAAAAACCATGGATTTGCATTTACTTTTTAACATAAAATTGGGGATTTTTTTTTTAAATCAGAGAAAACCAGGATTCCTTCTCATCAGACACAGCTATAGAAGACTGATTAAAAGGAGAGACACTACATCAATATTTTACCCTATAGGAATAATACCACGGGGCTGTGTGTAGACATGTCTGTTTAGGAACAGGGAAGAAGAAGTAATGTAACTCGTAAAGGCACATACTGTTATGTGTGGATGAAGTGTTAATAGAAAGGGGCTCCAGCCTGGCTGAAGCTCCTAAGTATTACCTCAGTACAAATGGTAAACAACAATAAGAAATTGAATACTGGATGAGAGAGAAAACAGTGTATTTAGGCAGTTGGGGATACAATCAAATCATTTAAAAACTGAATATTAAGTATTTGGTTCTGTTCTGGACATGGAGTTACAGATAAGAAAGTGAAATACAATATGCTTATTTCTTTCAAAAGTATATAATGATGATAAGAATTTCTGAAATTGGACAGATAATACATGATTGTTTGACACTATAAATCCTAATTCTGTTGCACTGCTTAATACATACAATAAAGAGGAACTAAAGCAGATTGATAGAAATACAAATAGTCAGTTATATGAATTAGTCTTTTTTGCTTAATCAAGAAGACTGTGCCATAAATTTCAGTCCAATGGAATGAAATATGATACACACACACAGGACATAACTACACATGCATTTACTCCAGCCTAGATTACTATCCTGTAAGCTACTGCACAGTAAGGGTTTTTGGGTAGGTGTTTACACATGTGAAGATTAGGGAGAAGATTTGCTCCCAGTTCCCTGTGTAAGGAGTGAACTAGAAGCCTCTACTAGAAGATGAAGCAGAAGAGAATGCTATGTGAAAAATGCCCATCTGCAATGATAAGGAGGAGACAGTCCTAGATAAAGGGGGCTTGAAAACAAAAGAAGAAGCAGAGTACTGGGCTAAAGGGCTCATTAAAATACTAAAAATCACGCCCCTAGGTGGGGAAGAAGTATGCTAATGAAACACACATGTATGTAAATGAGATACATAGCTAAAACACAGGTGTAGAGACATGCTCAGTAAAGAACTTCTTGTGTTACTCACAACCAATCAGCAAACAAGCACGCTAGTGAAAAATTTAAAACTCCTGTATAAAAGATGCTTAGAAATAGTGATCTGGTGTGCTTGTTACGTGAATTATTCCGCTCGCACCTTTTATTGCTAGCAATAAACCTTCTTTGTACTTTCACCCCTGGTATCTTTATTGGCCTTTGCATACCGGGCACGATCCCAGACTTGAGCTGGGGCTCAACACCTGCAGCCCTGCAATGGGCCCCTGTGGCCACCAGGGGGAGCCTCAGGCTCCACCTGGATGCTAGCCCAGAAGCTGGCAGGGAGCACTTGGCCAGCAGCTGTCTCCTGGCCCTGACTCCCCCAAGGGCATTGGGCTTGGAAAGAGCTGCTGGGGAGAGGCAGGTCCTTGCCCCCTGCCCAATTCATCAGTGGGGCAGCTAGCAGAGAGCTGGGATCTGCCCTACCCCTGCAGCTCTTAGCCCTGTGCCTTGGTCACCCAACTGAGACGTGGGGCTAGGGGCCTGGCCAGTCCCAGGTTGTGTGGGGAAGTCAGCATGTGCAACCCGGAGCTGTCTGGGGACTGCCCAAAACAGGACAGTCCCTAGCCACCTTCAGGCTGCATGTGCTTCCCTGCAAATCCTGGGTCTGGCTGGAATCTATCCCAGTCAGGGGCAGGTTCCAGACAGCTCCAAGCTGGGTGGGAAACTGTCTCCATGCAGAGAGCTCCCTGCCCCTGCTTCACAATCAAAATTATGATTATAGAGTGAGGGCTGTAGAGCTTGTTCCCCACCCAGCTCTGTGTGTGTGGAGCTGGGGAGGAAACAGGCTGGGGAGCTTGTTCCTCCCAGTTTCATACTTCCCCAGTCGTTGCCTGCAGGGAGCTCTGAGTGCCAGCTTTGCAACCAAAGAGGCACTGCTGGGAGATGCTTATTTCCCAGACTGAGACCACTGGCCATGAAGCTCAGGTTGTAAGACCCTTATCTTCCAAATCCAAGCCCTGCAGTTGCAACCTCTATTGTGGAGCTTCTGCTCATGGTTGTGGAGCCACTGCTGGGAGATAAGGGTTGATCATGATGGTGAAGCAGGGACTGGGAGATAAGCATCTCCCAGCCCCAAGTCTCCTATCATGATCTGGGAGAGTGGGGCTTGGAGCTCCCTGCTGCCAGGGCAAAGGGACATAGTTTCTGCCTGGGCTCCTGTGATGAAGCCCACCCCAGCAGCAGGCAGTTTCTGGGGGCAGAGAGTCATCTCCTGCCCCTTCATGAACAAGTGACCAGGAGAAGCTTTGGCTTCCAGTCAGGCATCTACACAAGTGCTACAGTGCTGTTATTAATGCCAAGTAAATTTGCTACTTGCATTTGCAGGTAGCAAATTTACTCAGGATTAGGGAGATTTACTGTGAAGTAAGCATGTGCATGTGTAGACCCATGTGCTTACTTCACAGTAATTTATGCTAATTCACCTTTAAGCATCTTATGTAGATGCACCCACAGAAATGTACACACATACCCACACACACATGTATGATGTAAAAGACTGCTCTGTGGAATGGAGAGCACGATAAATGCTAAGAACTAGATTGCCATTACCATAACCAGATGAACAAAAGAGGAAGAAGAAAGAAATCCTTTATTACCTCATCCTAGAGAGATCTTGGTCATGAATCTGGGGTCTACAATCTTATGGCAAGGATGGGGGGAAAGTGGCCAAGTTTTATCTATCCCACCTCCACATACTTACTGAGTTGAAAGCCTAGTCTTTCAGGGGGTTAGATCATTTAAGAAATAATTCATAATCTCCTCATCACAATTGTTGGAGCAATCAAAATGAAGGGATATGTCTGATTTCCAGTATTTGCTAAAGGTATGCCTCAAGTAATGCAACTCACAGCATTCCCACAGGTATAGTGGTATCTAATGGCATACCTTAGCTTTATGTTTATATAATTAAAGACTATCATAATGCATTTACACTAGGCAATGGTATATGGGTTGCAAATGTAACATATTAGAGATATTTCCTGACTTCTCTGTGTTAAATAATCTAGTTTTAATATGATCTTATGTAATGTTCTTCTTATTTTAATACCATTTTGTAATATGTTGGATTCTCTAGCACAGGCATATCATCCTGTAAACATGGCATTTCATTCAAAAGTAGACAATATAGCTGTGGTTTAAAAGTGAAGATGCAATTGTGCAAAGCAGAAACAAAAAACACCTCATCATTTTGGACAAGTGTTATACATCAGCGCTTTTCATGAATGCATCTGCATTGCTTTTGACATCATGAAAGATTTGTCCAAAAGCAAAAATGCATAATTCAGTGACATATGGCTGTTGACTGCACAAACAGATGTAGCAGGAGGTATCCCAGGCTAAGGCCTTTGCCCAACCAGAGGATTCTTTCCTAAAAGCCATCTACTAGCAAAAGATCTCAGATAATGGTCAATGGGGATAAAAGTGTCACATTTACACAGAATTGGAAATCTAGATGTGGCATCCAAAAGGAAAACATTTATTTCTTTATTTTTTCCAGTGAAAATAATCATTATAAACAGCAAACCTTGTGTCACATTACAAACATATAGTCTTGGCGATGTCAGTTTAAGATGTTAATATCCCACTGCAGTGGGAAATTCAGAAAATAAAAGATGAACTTTGAAAAACGACTGTATAGTGATTGTAACAGACTGTACCTAAAACAGTACATGTGTGAATTAGGGTTACAACAAAATAGCTTGATTAACACAAAAATTCTTATAGCAGAGGGTATTTTAAGTTTTTGTCTTAAAACATTTAGCAATTATATATTGCCACTGTTAAACTTGATTAGTTTAATCATACATTCATTTTTATGTTGTTGTTTGTGTGCATTCTTTTTAGCTGGCAGACATGGTATGTGGTGCTAAACGCAGCCAAACTTAATCTCTGTTAGGGGTTTTGGTCTCTTTATCATGAGTCTGCCTCTCATCTCACAGAACAATATCAGAAATGGGTGCAACTAATTTGGTCATGTGTTTTCTAATCCTGCATTAGCAGAATTTTTGTTTGTACATATTGAAATAATTGTCAATATTTTTCTACCTCCTGCTATCAAACTAGAGTATTTTCTAGATACTTTTTCATTGGCCGGAAGGTTTTTAATCCATTCTTTTCCCAAATCACTAATAGACTGCTTTGTATGAAAGGATAGATGCTGGAATTGCTTTAATGAAATGCATTCCAATGCATTAACACCCATGATTTTCTAGATTCTTGCTATTCCAGACAACATCAGAAATGTTTGCTAGAACAAACAGTTCTCATATGTCTCTCTATACATTTCACTACTGGCTGAAAGCAATGAACCACCGCATAAGTTAGCAACACTCTTTGATCATGGAGAGCTTGCAAGAACATATGCTAAGTTTAAAATTACTTGGAGTATTTTAACTACACATTACAAGAAAAAACATATCTGTAAGATTCATTATGAGCAAGTATTTAAGAAAGCAAAACAAACAAAAATGAAATTCTTTGTAAGAACCAGAAGATCTTTCTTTTCACTATTTCTCTTACAGTTCTAAGACATAAGAAAGCAAACAAACTATAATACACTTAACTGAAAAAGTTGTGGATGAAAAATTATGTATTGGAGTAATGTAATTTGCATGCTAGCAAATATTTTTTTCTAGGAATTTAAGGTTCATTTTTGATCCATGCAGCCACCCTCAAATAGAAGGAGGGCAGAGAACAAACTCTCATAGCTCGAGCTATGGAAAGTAGGACACTCATGGAAAGTGTCTGAAAGTGATGGATTAGCTAGCTAGACACTAGATATCCAGGAGCTGCTTTAAGGATAAGAAGGTTCTTAATGAGCCAGGATCCTGATTGTCTCTGATTTTTTAAAAAAAATTATCGCCAATTTTTGGATTAAAAAAAATAACCAAAAATCCACATTTTTCCATGATTAAAATGAAGTGCCACTAATATATAGATATATACTTATAGCTGTGTTTCATTTTAATCATGGAAAAATGTGGATTTTAGGTTACTTTTTAAAATTAAAAACTTGCTGATATATATATATATATATATATATATATATATATATATATATATATTTATCAGAGACAACCAGAATTCCTGTTGATGAGGCTGCCTGGGCAGGAATCTGTGGGGCAGATAGATTAGTAGTACAATGTTCAAAGTAGTTTTGGATACCTTTTGGCAGGTGCAAGGGAGCATTTGCTACAAGGAGAGTATATTGGGATCCCTAGAAAGATAAGAGATAAAAAAACAGAGAAGAGAAGTCCAGAATCAGTATTAGACTGTCCTGCACATTATGTTTTCACTGACTCCTATAGCTTTTGTCTCTCAAGCTGTTATCTAGAGGTAACAATTGTGGAAAAAGAGGCAAAGGGGCTGTTTCCTCAGCAGACATTCCAAAAGCTCTAGTATCTAGATATGTGTGTGTATTTAAAACTAAACAAAGGGCAAGAAGACTTTGTTTACTGTTCAGAGAAGCAATCATATAACGAGATGGGACGGAGGCACAATCCACAGGATAGATGGGGGAAGGAATGATCCATGAGGATTGAGCGAAGTAGGGCCAGGGGGTGATTGGGGATCTACAGGATGATAGGGTATCACGCACAGTCTGCTGGGGGGGGGTTGTGGGGGAAGCAGTGAACACTGATAAAACAGGCACCTGGAGTGGCCTGCAGGATGGGGGGGGTTTCTTCTGGATGGTCTGTGTGTGAGGGTGGTGAGGGGCTGGGGGACAGGTAAACTGGTGGCAGGAGAATGGGTAGAAAATGTGTAGCCCCAGGGCAGGGTCGGTAGGTAGGTTTTCCCACCCTGGGACTACACAGGGAACTGTATTGAACTTCTACGCACTAATTTAACCTAGATCAATTAAGCTTGCATGTGCATCTATCCAAGTCTATCTTAGACTGGGTTCCACCATTTTTAGACCAGTTCTGATGTGCATGGAATTTCTGTTACAGGTTGAGATTGCTTTCCATTCACTGAGATTGGGTCTAAATGTAAGGTCTGCAATGGGGGTGAACTAAGTTATCTACGTTATATTATGGAACCATGTTTAATATAATCTAACCTTCCCCCAACCCCTATGAATGTTTGCACTCATACTAAGGTAGCACCCTGCTCTCTTGTCTAAGAGGCTAAAGTAGGGGTTGTTACCAAATTTACCCATTACTTTGGGGTGTGCTTATTTATTAGGGATAGTTTCTAGGATCTTGGTGATTCTGTCAATGTGCTGCTTGTGTTACTATACGGAGCTGTATCTCTCCCTTCTGCAAGCCCTCACCCCCAGTGGAGCTATCTTGCAGGACTCAATCTCAATGGGACTGGGTTCCTCTAGTCACCAAATCAGTCATACACACAAACACACACAAATTAACATGACACGCCTGACCTGGCCGGGCTGATCAGCATGGACAGGCTGACACCCTCATATGCCAAGAATCATTTCATAAGAGCAACAATAAAATGCAGTCAAACACAAGCACACAGGTGAACAGAATCCCTCTGGGCTGGGTGTCCAGCTGACACCCTCATGGGCCAGCATTCAGTTCATAAGGGCACGTCTGAGTCAAACTGGGTCAATCAGCCTGTACAAGCTGATCCCCTTATGTGTTTCAAACTCAGCACGTCCCAATCTTTGGCCTCTTCATGAGCAGACCCCACAATAATTTGGGCTTCACAGGGATCTTTAGCATAGGTAAAAGAAGCGTTGCTGCAGAGCATGGGAGGAAAAAGAAGCAGAGAAGGAAAAATACACCCAATTACTACCAGTTTGCCTATAAAAGTTATTTATTGCTAAGCATATGAAATATATAATAGTACTAGTAGTAATAGACATGCAAAAGAAAAACAAACACAAACAATGACAATACTACCCTGGTTTCACTAAGTATTTGGGGAAACTTAGCTCAAGCTTAACTGATACAGTTCAGGTTCAGAAGTTTATGCCTAGAAAGAAGAGAGAATGCTGGGATCTCACCTAGTCCACGGAACTCAGGCTGCAAAGCTGACAGGCACAGTCCGTAGCACAATCCTTGAAGAGAGAGATGATCTGTTCTTCCAGCATCCCAAGAACGACAGGGGATGGTGTCAGCACAGGAGTTTTCTTCTTCTTTCTTCTTCTCCTTCTTTCCTTCTGCTTCTTCTTCTTTTGCAGCACACACACTTACAGATTTTTATACCCTCAGTTCAGCTGCTTCGAAGCACCCTCAGTAGTGTAAATCATTGTCTTTTCTATTGACAAGGGGTTATCTGGTTTGGACCATCTCAGGAAACTGATTGATAATCAGGAAACACTTAAGATTAGGGAGTAACCCAAATACTTGGGAGCCAGCTTGAAATTCCTATAGATGGCAGATATACTGATGGGATATCTCATGGTTTCTTCAGGAACAATAGATAGCTTGCAGCATCAGGATTTTGGATTTTTACTTGTTGTGCACAAGCCTCAGCTTAGCATGACTTTTCCAGATCTTACTATAGTCTTTTAACAGACTTAAAGCAATTATTGGGGTGCTCATAACCTTTTGTGGAGAGGACTTCCACCAGTCGTCTCGGGAAAGATATGACAACACATGGGATTAGGGCTCCAGCAGGCTGGATGCTGTGATGAACCCTTAACCATTGTTCCAAAGTTGCCCATACCCCCTCTGACTCGGTCTCTTGCCTCAGCATTCCCTAACCCGGCAACCGAGTTTTAGTCAATCAAGTTTAAATAGGCCTCCCATACTGGGACCAGGGAATGTACGGCCCGAGATGCCTATTAAACTTAGAGCTGTGTGTGTGTGTCTGGGGGGGGGGGGGGGGAAGTCCTTAGCAAATCCAGATTAGAACTGGTCTGATAAATGCTGAGCTGGGTGTGTGTGAACATGGGTTGATTAACATTGGAAGCACAGATTCCCCATCATGCAGCACTCTCCTGCTTCTCTGGTCCCAGAATTCACTGCAGTCTCTGCTTCAGGCTTTCTGTTTTCCATCTCTCATGTAAATGAATGGTCATCTGGTTCCATCTCGGATGTAAATGAGACCTAGGGCAGTTGATTCACTCTTGTCACTCTTATCTGGTGAGGGTCTTAGGTGCGTCTCTCACTGCATCTTAATCAGTTTTGTTTAGGTAGAGGAGGGGAGGGAGGGGGGGTGAGTCCTTTGTGAGTCAGACAGACTGCATCCTGTGCCACGGTTACCCAAGAACACAGAGCTGAGACGTAACAGGGTGGACAAAATGGTGGATTTGGCCGGCAGCTGGACTGGGGCCAGCTTCCATGGAGATCGGCCCCAGCAGCACTGGCAGGGTGCATAGCAGGGCACAGAGCTTCTCCAGAGCCCGTCTGGGATCTTGCAGTGGTGACAGCGTGGTCCAGAGCCAGAGCCAGTCCCCAGGCAGGGACATGCAGGCAGCAGATGCCTCAGATCCTTGCAGCAATGACAGTGTGGACTAGAGCTGGGACAGAGCCATGATGCACTGCCTGCACGCCCCTGCCCAGCGCATATGTAGTATGAATTTTTGCATATTAGTTATCATGCTTAAATGATAATAGTATTGAATTGATAAACCTCTATGATTTCATGAACAACTAAAACTCCATTTTGTGCTTGTTCCCTGTTTGACATGAGTAAATGAACTTTGTATGCCCTGTGTACATGAGTGTCTGTGTGCGATGTTGAATGGTGAAAGAATGGTAACTCTTTGCATGAAAACAGAAGAAGATTTAACTGATTGTATAAGCAACAAGGTGCCAGTGCATGAGTTACCAGACAGTAAACTAATTCGGCTAATTAGCTGAAGAACTATTAGGCTAATTGGCTGAAGAACTCATCTGTGATCAGGTGCAAAGAAGACAGTGAGAAGAAGAAATTTTGCATAACCTGCCATTGGAACTACAATGCTTCCCATCCTGCTGCGAGCCCTGGCAGCTGAGGCACTGCTAGGGAGAACTTGGGGAGACTATAGTCACTCCAGTATTCCCTGTAACCCCCCGTAGCCACCCCTCCCAGCAGTGCTAGTGCCGCCACCACCACTGCCAGCCATGCACAGGCAGTGACAGCTGAACCTGCCCTGCTCCCACCTGCAGCACAGCCCCCGCCCAGCCCCACCAGCACCCCCACCAGGAAGAGGCTGGTGCCACTGCTGCCTGCCAGCACTGCTGGTTCCAGTCTCCATAGAAACCCTGGCCCTGTGCTACCACAGCACAGCTGCTGCTGGGGTCTTCATGGAAACCGGCCCAGTCATATGGGCAGGGGCTGCTGGAAAATGGAGTCCACTGCCAGCTGGATCTGGCCCACAGGTCAAACTTTGTCTGCCTCTAGGTTAGAGAAGGACCTGTGGCATCTTAGGATCCAGAGACTCAGTGACACCAAAACATTTAGCAAATGAGGAAGGGGAAAGGCAAAAGGAAATTTGGCTACTGGATGTTTGTATCAGTGTATGGGAAACTGAGTTAACAAACTACTATCTTCTATATACGGGTGCTGTGCTTTCTCAAACCAATTCTTTGTTCTCTTTTGCCCTAAAAAGTTTGCCTTGTCCTACACACAGAGTCACTGCTTACAAGTGGTAAAGTATTGCCTTCAAAGGTCATTTAAGGTAGTGATTTTTAACCAGGATGCTTAACCATTGAGATCCTTCCAAGGTCTGACAGGCTGTCATATAATGTTAGCACTGCTTGGTGTGCAAACATGATTCAAAAGATAAATCTAGAGATTTCAAATAGGAATCCACAGTGTTAAAAATATTCTGACCTACTGTGGTCTTTCTAAACTATTTGCAACAAAATATTTGCTCTGCTACTTTTATGCAGCCAAATATGAGTAAAAATTAGGAGCTGGCATTTTCTGTGGGGTGCTTTGAGTCTAGTGAGAAGTGCCTCAAGCCTATTGAGAAACTTGAGTCTAAAAAGGTTAAGAACCACTGTCTTAGGGAAAGAATTTGTTGATCCCCCAAATTCTGTGTGGAGGTGCAAGCTGCTAGTTGGGTAGGGGGGGTTTGGGTGGGGGGTTCCTTTGATTTGCTTTGCCTTTTTTGTAGGAGAGACCCTTTTTTGAACCTAGACCTTACTGCTACTAACAATATTTGGTAGAAGGGCTACATTTGTAATACTATGAAATATCTTTGGCATCAACAATGCTAGTCATTTCCATTGATCTACAGGAGTCGGTCACTGAATGCTAAGTCGAAGACTTTAGCAAACCAAATTCTTGCAACAATTCCCTCTTCAATTTTGCAGCACTTAATCTTCTCCATTTTCATCCAAAACTGTCTGTGCCCTTTTCACTTCTACTTAAGTCTGATTGTGTATAAATAGGAATACAATAACCAATTGTGGCCTCACCCTAGCTTATTTGACATGTACTTTTTTGTAAAAAGGCTCAGAATAAGTTTCCAGAATCTCAAAGGCATTCAGTACAATGTGCTTCAGAACATTTCCTTCTATGTAGCTGAAAATCCTTCCTCTGATAAGAGAGATAGGGTATCAACTTGTGTATGTTTTATCTAGGTTTCTAGCATCCTTAGTGCTTCACAGAGTCTCATCTGACTGACTGCTGTAAGTGTCTTGGCAGAAGCCTCAATGGAAAATGTCCTTATTAAATGAGTGATCAAAGCATAAAAGCAAAATAGCAAAAGTTCTGAGGTATACTGATTATAGAGGACTCCATTTTGTCTTATCTTAAAGTAAAATCTTAAAGTAAAATGCCTTACCTTACTTTATGAGTCAATGGATAGTAGTATGGGCTGTTTTCAGCATGTCACTCAGTAGGAGAAAGATTGTCAGAATCAGGCCCAGAATGAATAATGTCATCATTGCTATATTCAGCAATAATTAACCTTCAGAAACTCTGCATGGGAACAAACTTGCTGCCAAAAACATGTTATCCTCTAATCCTTAGAGAATCAATGATACAAATAGGGCTGTAGTGAACTTTTAAAAGCTGCTATTTGATTGGTCCTGAAGAGGCACAGTATGATCTTCATCACCCACAAGAGCAAAACACATTTCCATAGTGAGTCTTAACAGACCAAGTGTAACTAAGCTTGTCAGGCAATTTAGGTATTTATCAGATACATTCATCTTTTATCCCATCCATTAATTTACATGTCATTAACCACAATTCTTTGCATATAGTTATTGACTGAAAAATACTTTATGATTATGATGACTTGACTGCATCACTGCTTTATTAGCTAGCAGCCATTGAGACTTCCTTTGATACAGATAAGAACTGTATTATCTTGATGAGTCTGCTTTTGAGCTTTATTTTTATATCAAGGAGCCTGATTCTGCTCTCACAAGAGTTTTAGCTTAAAACTGGCTGCTTCTAGTTTAACTGAGATCATAAGGAAGATTCAGGGATCTATGTTACAAAGCTTTTTACACAACCATTACAGACATAGAGAATCCAGACCCAAAGTCCTTACAAAAATTTAGCTCTTGTGGGTCAATTTTGAAAGTATTATAACCAGTATCCTAGTTTTCTCTGATAAAAAAAAATCCCATTTTTTTTAATACCTACCCCCAATCCACAGTTTTCCATGATTAAAATGAAATACCACTAATACATTTCTATTCCTTCAGGCTGTAATGGGGACAGAGGCACGTGGGGAGGAGTGGGTGGAAGAAACAGAGGCAGGCACCTTTTGTGGCTTCAGCTGCGATCCAAACCCCTACTCAGAGCTGGAATCAAAGCTGCAGCAGCCCTCTTGTCCTAGTACTCTACCTCAAGATAAGGGGAATTTTTTTCCATGATGAATGAGGGAGGAATTGCATCTTGGATTCATGTAAATATGGTACCTCCAATTAGATAACGTATCTGAAAATGCTAGTCTGAACACTCAACAGATGTTTATGCTTTAGCTAGGTAGAACCCTGCATGGCGACATGTTAGTAAATGCCAGTGTTTCAGGGTGACCCTGTGGACAGAGCCATACAGGCCCTGCCACACGCCAATGAGTGCTGCTGGCTCCAGCCAGCAGCAGAAGGGGATGGGGCTAACAGGGTTCATCCCCCACAAATGGAGGGTAGCAGCAGGGGTAGCCTTAGGGTGCGCGTGGACTGCTGCAGTGCAGGGGAGGGGTGGGCACACTCAGCTACCCTGCACTCACAGCCAGCACCGCAGCTAGCCCAGCCACACACAGGCAGGTAAGTTTCTTTTAATCTTTTTTATCATACTGTGTTTGGGGGAAGGGGGGGGGGCAGATTGAGACCCCCACAGTTCAGGGGAGAGTGGAACAGGGAAAGGGTGAATCATTCACCCCTGCTACTACCCCCTCCCTGCTACACAATGGAGATTGTCCCATGACCTGGCCTGGCCGGGGCCCCATTCACTGTAACTGGAGTCCCAGCTGGGCTGGGTCATGGGACAATTGGAGCCCAGCATCTCCTCTGGGAGCACAGGCAGGTGGCTCCCATGGCTGCATGCACTGTGAGGAGCCAAGAGAGGAAGAGGGAGTTCCACCCCCCTCCTGGCTGCCCCATGCCATGCCCCTAGACAAACCGCCCATGGCTTGTCCGATTGTCCCATGATTGTCACGGAGAATTGGGCCCCAGACAGACCAAGTTGTGGGACAATTGGAGCCCCCCCCCCACAATTTTTTTTCCTCCTCCTCCTATGCCTCTTGCCACCCCCCCCCCCCCCTCCACAGGCCCCACAGAGTCTGATATGCCCTGCACACCCCTAGGGACAGCTCTGGACATGCTCATTCACATTCTAATTAGAACACTCCAGCATTGCCTCACTGTCCTGTGCATTAAACCCCCACATTTCAAAATGGTCGTGGGGGTGCTCATTTAGAAATGCAAGAGAGGGCGGATTGATACACATGAGAGTAAGCCATTTTAATTAGAGCGGCTTCCCAGGAACTGCTCTAAAATGCCCCTTCCCCTGCCACCAACTTCTGAGCATGTGTATAGGCAGCCTTAGATTCTAGGTATAGAAAATGTCCTATTGCCTATTTGGAAGGAAGTTTCAAATTCCTTAGGTACCCACTTCCAGCATTAAGCTGGGCAGTGATAGGCAGGGATTCTGTTTTTCTCTGAGAAAAATAATCCCAAATTTTCAACAGTAAAAATTACCCCAAATCCACATTTTTCTATGATTAGAATGTGGATGTGGGTGGGGGGGGAAGTTATATTCAAAATTTTGGGATTTTCTTTTTTATCAGAGAAAAACAGTATCCCTCATGATAAGCTTAGATGATGAATATAGCTAAGGCAAGGTGGGTTGATTTGTAAACCTTAGTGTGTTAAGAAAGTTCATAGCTACACTTATAAATTAGCCAGGTTACTGCAACTAGCCAAATAGTTCCTGGTATTGGTGGCTGCACATAGTACTGCAACATTTAGTTGTCTTGCACTCTGGGTCCTGCTCAAGGCTTTTAGTTTCTGTCTCAATGCACAGCAATCTGAAAATATACATTACATGGGCTCATAGGACTATATTTTTTCTTGCTAAGGAAGTGAGCTTGCACTGTCAAATAAGTGGGATTATCTTTATTTTTAGGTTTTCTCTTGTCTATCACACATACAATTTTAATACAGTTATCTTCTGAATAATAAATCTCCAGTTACTTAGCTGAAAACTCTCATCAGTCAACAGGAAAGTGTACATCCCAGATCAGATCTGTGTATTTATTCCACTTTAAAGTAGGCTAGTGCAGGCACAGGCACTACAGGCAATTCGTTGTTATTCATGAATTTGTTTTTGTTTTAATTCTTTCCATCACATCTTTTGAATAATGAACACATAAGAAAAACTTTGCAGATTTTCTAGAACAATGTGTTAAAGTTGTGCCTTTTAAATAATATTACCTTGCATTAAAGATTTCTCAGCAAAGGAGTCCAGAGCAACACACAACAAACTGAAGGAAAAGGAGTGAGAATTCCAGCAAACAAAACTAGAAGTGTAAGATATTTATCTGGGACCTACCTGAGATTCTAATGATATGTGCTATCTAAAACTTACTTCTTAGGTAGAATTTAGAGTAAAGCAAATTTGTTGAGACTTCAGAGAAGCAAAAACTATTAGTGAAATTGAATCAAATTTGATTAATATATTCAGACAAAAAGGGGAGAGAAGAACAATTTCCTGCAAACATTTTGAAAACTAAATAGTTCTTTTCAGGGCCAGAGGTTTTTTTTAATGTATTTTAAATACAACTTTGTAACTTTTTATTTCAAATCAGTATTTTCATTCAAAAGGCACGTGTGGGTTGTGGGGGTTGTTTGTTTTTAGCAATGACTATTTGGAAAAGTTCAATAAAAAGAAACATCTTGTATTAAGTTGAACAAAGCATTTCAGATTAATCCAAAACAATCTATACTATTACACATGCTGCGTGTTGTTTCCGTTAGTAAATATGAAGCCTCACTGCGATAGATGAAATTGTTCAGAGAGGGAGTTGCATGAGAGACCCTGACGTACTCGTATTCTCATGCCTTGATCTAGGAAGATGTTGCACTAGGCAATGCTGCATGGAGCATACGTATTCACATGCCTTGCTCATTCTTGGAAGATATCCCCACTCAATGGCTGTCAAATGCATTAGCAGAGGAGCTGTACTATAACCAGCAGGAGCAACACCAAATTGCTCCAAGACTCCCTGACATGTATGCTACCAGCTAAGCAACAAATGGTGGATGCAATCTTGAAAGCAGTGGAGAATCAACAGCCAATTTGTGCATTTGTTGATGCATCTGGTGGTAAGGGAAAAAACATTCTGCTCCAACACAATTCTTTCAACAATGTGCAGGGAAGGGAAAATTGCATTGGCTGTGGCATCCAGTGGAATTGCTGCTACCATGCTTATGGGAGGCAAAACTGCACACTCAAGGTTCAAGGTACCTCTGAATGTGTTGAAAACCAGCACTTGCAGCATATCAGCACAGTCTGACCTTGCTGAGCTGATTCAAGAAGCACCTATCATCATCTGGGATGAAGCACCAATGGCTAATCGGTACATGCTGGAGGCTGTAGAATGGACACTGTGTGATTTACTGCAGAGCAATTTACCTTTTGGTGGCAGGGTGATAGTGCTTGGGGGTGATTTTCAGCAAATGCTGCCCATTGTGAAAAATGTCTTACGGCCACAAATAGTAGAGGCATTCTTGAAGCAAACTGAGTTGTGGAACCACTTCCAGATTTTTCAACTTCGTGAGAACATGCGACTACGTAAGGGAGGTTTTGATGCACAAAGTGAAAAAAAAATACACTTAATGTTTTTAGGATCTGGGAAATGGCCAAGTTCCAAATATTGACAAAATCATTACCCTGCCTCCTGAGCTCTGCATGCCTCTGGATCTCTCAGCAATGATAGAATGGACATTTCCAAATCTATTGGATAATTATCAAAATCCAGGATGGACGTCTGAAAGAGCTATTTTGGTGCTGCATTGAGATTTTGGTGCTGCAAGGAGATCAACAATGTTATTGTGGCAAAATTTCCAGGCCAAGATGCTCTTTCAGAGGATGAAAGTGTTATGGCTGTGCCAAATGAGTACCTGAATTTCATGGAGGTGTCAGGTTTGCCTCCACATCAGCCCCACCTTAAGCCTTGGATGCTCATCACGCTTCTGCAAAACTTTGCCCCTAAGAATGGTCTGTGCAATGGAACGTGGCTATTGGTGCAATCCATCATCAACAGCAGACTACTTGATGCAAAAATTGTTGGATCAGAAAGAACAGTACCAATTCCTTGGATAGCACTGAAGCCGTCTGACTACACATTTCCATTCACATGGACACATTGACAGTTCCCACTGCAGGTGGCATTCAGCATGACCATCAGGAAAGCCCAGGGGCAAACATTAAAAAGAGTAGGAATGTCCCTTTAGGATGCTGTCTTTACCCATGAACAACTATATGTGGCTGCATCCAGAATCTCCCACCCAGAAAACATCCAATTTGCAGTGACTGCTGACTTGAGTAACAAAACCAGGAATGTTGTGTATAGGGAAGTGTTGTAAAGCTCTTACAGTAAGAAAGTGTTATATGTTTCAGGATTTTGTATATGCAGAAGTATTGTGAAGCTATTGAAGTGCAATAAAAAGTGATCTCAAGCAAAAATTGGTTCATTGGATTTTCATGCAAGCAATGTTTCATGGAGCATCTAGTATGTTTTATTTGTGTTTTGTTGCAAATAGTTGAAACAGTTCTCTTTCTGTTAGAACAAGACTTAATTGTTTTTCTTTCATTTATTGAAGATTGACCATACATTATTTGTCAATCTCCAAATTATGTAGACAGAATAAAAAATGGATGAATGGGTTCTACTATTGATAAAACTGCCTATTAGAAGCTACAAGTAGTCATTTTCAAGTGGTCAGCCCAAGTTTACATCTTGGTCAATCAATGGTAACCCCAGCCACTTTGTTTCTCAATGCTAACTGCACAAATAGATTTGGTATTTACTAAAATAACAAAATGTTACCTTCTGGGTCATGTCAGGTATACTCTGCCAGCCAGTTTATAACTAATACTTGTTTCTGGAACATGTTGTGCAAAATCTGTGAGGTGATATGAACTCTGTTCCACTGACTATAGCAATTCATAGAATTAACCCTTTTGAAGCATCATTGCCTTTTTGGTGGAATTTTCTGACAAAGGTAGGTGTAAATCCTTAACACAATTTTTTCACTGTTCCTACAGATGCTTTTGCATCTGCAGACACAGTTATCATTTGTGTAGTTTCAGTCATGGTAACAGCTGTCTGTTTTTGAAAATTAGTTTTGCTTCTGAATCTGAATGATAGGAATCATCCTCTAACCCTCTAATCCTCTATAGTTAAACTAGTTGAAGGGCTCGGGATGCTTGTTTCCTAATCACTAATAAGTTTTCTATTTATTGAAAAATATTTTAAAACTTTTCATAAGTCAATAGAACTTTGAATTGTTTAATTTTCCAGGTCTTCCGTTAAAATACACAAAGCTAGAAACCTTTGCTACCTAGAGTCCTTACAGTGAATTTACAATCTAATTTGAACCCTAAAACAAAAAGTAGCTTTTCCATCTCTGCAAGAATAGTTACATCTAACAAATGTATACTAGACTTTCAAAAAAGTTTAGCTAAAATCCATTTTATGTGTATTTTGTGAAGGAAAGCCTATAGTGTCAAAAGTAATTAAAAAGCCAGACAGATACTGAATGTAACCATACTAAAGAGCAGGGTAATGCTACACCCCCAGGAATAGTTGAAGAGAAGCTGTATAAGTCTTGGAACTACATATCTTCCCCCACCTTCTTTCCGTGGGGTAATAATTCCTAATTATGCACACTGGTATCAGAATTTTCTCTCTGTATTGCCTAGTGTGTTGGGGTGGAAAGTGAGCCCAAAATTACACTTACTTTATCCTCCTTTCTTCTCTCTGCATGTCTGTGCTAGATGATGGGACAGCAGCAGCCCGTTGAGCATGCTCTGATACTCCCTGCCATAGGCAAATGAAGAAAGGTAAAAGGAGCGCATTATGCTCCCTTGCTTCTCTATTTATGCTCCTAGGCATATTTCCATCTTCATGTTCACAACACTCCCAACCTACCATATTTAATAAAGCTAGAAATTCTAAATACTTATTTAGTATTCTGTACTACAGTGGAAGGCTCCACTGAAATACCACTTATGTTTCCATATTTCCTATGGTGCCCTCAAGATAATATGTATGTAAACTGAATAAAATAAATTACACAGCAAAACATAATAATGCAATTTTCATTCAGGTTACACATCTAAAATCACTAGACATAATATTAACATTCATCTGGAAAATAATAAAAAGCCAATGTTATTGTTTCCACCAAGAGGATTATGCTTTATTTTTAAAATGATATTAATGAAACATGATTGGCTTGTGAATCATCTACAAAAAAAGAAAAATAGTAATATAATGAGAACTGATAAAAGTTCATATTGTATGCTCATAAATTGAATATATAGTGATGATTTTTTCATCTTTATGCTATCCTATGAAGTCTGAAATTGATATAATAACTACATGATAATTATTTTTGGCTAAGTGATGTGAAGTGTAAGGCTTAATGTTCAGCTCAAAATAGTTTCTCTGTCTGTTGATAATCAGATGTCTTTTATGCAATGACTTCCTAAATTTTAGGCCATCACAGGAAAAAAACCATACTCTGGCTTGTTGATTTGCCTGTGGTATCACTGAGAATCATGCTAGAGATGTTTGGCTTTGAAAAGGGGAGCACAGAGGGGTTTGAGCAAGAAGAGGAAGGAAAAATTAGAATGCACACAAGGGTCCTGGCAAATGGAGAAGAATGGGATAACTTGGTGGGGGTGAGGAGTGGGGGGATGGAGAAGAAAACACCTACTATGGTTATCAGCAGGGATCCTGCTTTTCTCTGATTTAAAAAAGAAAATCCCAAATTTTCATTTAAAATAAACAAATCCTAAATCCATATTTTTTTGATTACAGTGAAACAATGAAATATATATTGTTTAATAGTTTCATAGTTTTTAGGGTTGTAAGGGACCTGAACAGATCATCAAGTCCTGGAGGCTGTCAGTTTATGGACCCCTCCCCTGCTGCCCTCCCCACAGGGGCCTCTACAGTCCAGTGGGTAGGACCCAGCATGACAGGGCATGCTGGAGCAGGGAAGCACGGTGTCATTGCCAGGAGCCTTGCACTACCATAATGAGGCACCCCCTGCCTGCCTGGCAGCAGTGGGGGTGGTGGCACAGAGTTGTGCCTGCTGCTGCCAGGAAGACAGGGAACAATTTGCCATGACCAGGGATTCTGGGTTTTTTGATAAAAAAACAAAACAACAGAAAAAAACTTATTTTAGGATTTAAAAAGTAAGCCAAACTCCACATTTTTCTGTGATCAAAATGAACCACACACACACACACACACATATATGTCTGTAGTGGGTTATGGAATAGAGAAAATCCCACACAACTTACTGATTCGTTTGATGCACTGGCTGGGGGAGTAGTTAGTTGATTGCACGATTTCACAATGATTGCACACTTAATTCATACAACACAATTTTATTTTAAAATTCTTTGCTATGCATATAACACTGCTTAGCTTTAAGAAATACCACAAACATTAAGAACACAATAACTACGTATATCAGAAACAATGCTCCTAATGTACTTCCTTAAAACAATTACAATTACAACTAAACGTTAAATTTGAATCAATACTATTATTTTCATAATATACTTACAATCCTAGAATCCTGAGAAGCCAAACACCTAAATATGGTTCCATTCCTCAGTAGTACAATTTAATGGATTGGTCTCAGTAGTACAGTTCAATGGGCTCGCCTCAGCAATATGATTCAATAGGCTCGCCTCAATACTGATAGGACTAAGTCCCCTTCCTTCAGTCCCTTTCAGGTGCTCCGCGGCTTCAGCGTGAACTAAGAAATTCAAGTTCACGGAGAGGGTGGTTCAGGTGATCAGTCTGATCCGGCCTACACTTGCGATTCTTCCTTTGTTGTTCTGCAAGTGAGGTTACCTCCAAATTGGGACAGTAAGTTACAGTTTTTATTGAGTGAGTTGCCATCTTGGGCCCCTCCTACCCAAACCTGTCACTACTCCCAAATTTGGGCTCAGATCTTTCTTAACAGATTCTTTTGCTTGGTAATTAGTTTCTTTGGTTGACCATTTTAATTACTTTGGGGAATTTCCATACCACTGCATTGACTTTTATTTCCAATCTTTTAAAAGGCTCCTAGGGTTTGATTTCTCTGAATGTGGGATGTTTACTTAAGGGTCATTTTTAGGTTAACTTTGTTAAAGGCCTCTAAAGATAAAATTCAAGAGTTAAGACTTTGAGCAAAGTCAGGAACTTCCCCACATAGACCAAAACAATGGCCTAGATAAGAAGATAAAACTTGTCTTCTTCCTGAAACTGGCTAATGGGCAACTATTACAAACATTCAACCTATTTCATTCAATATGACAACACACACACACACACACATATAGATATAGATATAGATATAGATATTAGTGGTGTATCATCTTAATCACAGAAAAATGTGGAGTTTGGCTTACTTTTTTAATCCGAAAATTGGGGATTGTTTTTATCAAAGAAAACCAGGATCCCTGGCCATGACTGTGGGACTCCTGGCAGCATCACTGTGCCTCCCCACCCCACTCTGCCTTGCTACAATTATTTTGGCTGGAGGGCTGCTTAACAAGTTTTGGTGAGCTGTCCAGGGCCACATGGGTAGTCCCACCCCTTGGCAGTTGTTCCACCCCCTTGTCACCAATTTGGGACTGGAAGTCCCACCTCCTAACCCCTGAAATTTGCCACTGGAACTCCCTCCCCTTGCCCCCTGGAAATACTCCTTTTTGGAGGGGTGTGCCATCTTAGAACCAGAAAAAACCCAAATCATACATTAAAAGTCAAACACCTACTATAATGTATTTAAATTTTATTACAAAAAATATTTTTGTTATGATTTGTGTTTGCATTGGGTATATAGAGGTGCTTGTGTAATAATTTAAAAATAAATTCTGTCTTGCATATTGGGGGGGTGTATTTATGTGTGTGGTGTGCATGTGTGTGTGTGGTATGTGTGCGTGTGTGTGTGTGTGTGTGTGTGTGTGTGCGTGTGTGTATGGTGGGCAGTGTGGGTGTGTGGTAGGGTATGGGGGTGTGGAGGGATTGTGAGGAGGTGTGGCTGTGTGGGGGGTCATAGGGTATGTTGGAGGTTGTGTATATATGGGGGGCTGTGGGAGCAGTGTATGGATGTGTAGGAGAGGGTGGGGAGGTGTGGGGACCTCCCCACACTCCCGCAATGGTGCAACAGCAGGCAGGGCACCCAGGGCACAGGCGCCCAGAAGGGCATGGCTCTGGCCAGCACTGCACATCGCAGCAAGGGGCACAACCTCTGCTGGGCTGTCTGTATCACCAGTGCTCCCTGCCACTCACATACAGCCCCCACATTTGCATAGGACAGGAGGTAAGCCATGCATGCTGAAGCTGGCTGCCTTCCCTGAAAGGGGCTGCAGCACAGGAGGCAAGCCTCTAGCACTGGAGCCAGCTACCTTTCCTGCTGGGGCTGCTCTGTAGGGGAGGGAAGCCCCAGGCACCTTCCCCTGGGGAGCAGGGAAGGCAGCCAGCCCCAGTTCTGGGGCTTGTTTCCTGTGTTGCACAGCCCTGGCAAGGAAGGCAGTGGGTTCCAGCATGTGGGACTTACCTCCCATACTGTGTGAGTGCAGGAGCTGCACATGAGAGACAGGGAGCACTGGCTATACAGACAGCCTGGCAGAGGTTGTGTTCCTCACTGCAATGTGCAGTGCTGACTGTAGCCCCACCCGAGCCAGGTGCACCCTGAGCACCTGACCTGCTCCTGCTACCACCACTTCCCAAAGCAGTGCACCATGGGGGGAGTGTGGGAGGGATCCCCACAACTCCCACCCTCCCTCACACCCACACACTGCCCACCCAAACTGTGTGCTGCTGCTGCCTTGCTGGGTGTGGCCTCTGCACTGCCACCAGCCCCAGCCCCATGCTCTGCACTCCAGTCTAGCTGCAGCCCAACACCTATTGTTTCCCCACCTGCTGCCCAGAGCCAGCAGGAGACAAGGGAAGTGAAACAAGTCCTCAGGGCTGCAGCAGTAGCAGCAGCAGCCCTGTATGGAAGCTGTGTGCTGGCTGGCAAGGCCCTGCCACCCACAAGTGTGGGAGCAAGGCAGTAGGGTATGTTTGGGGCTGTGTGTAGATATGGGTGCCTCAGTCCCACCCACATGTGTGGAAGGGCTGGGAAGGGCACAATTTGTTGGTGGGCACCATGGGCCAGATGAAAGTGCTTGGTGGGCTGGATCCAACCCGCAGGCTGTATTTTGCCCACCCCTGCTCTAAAGGGATTTGAACCTGTATGCCTCTAACCACTACCCAACCACTTAGATGTTATCCATCCCTCTCTTGTGTGTGTGTTTTTTCTTAATGCTGAGCAACTGCCCCTTGCATTTAATACTTTCTCCATTATATAAAACGGGTGGAAAGAAGTGTTTGTACTGGAGAAGTTTCTGATGCATTGAGAGAAAGGCTTCAGGCTAGAACCCAGGTCCCTCTCCCATTAACCCTCATCCATTCTCATGAAACAGTAACAATTGTTGTTCACAATTTGACATGGTTGGTTTTGTGGGGTAAATTGTTACCCCACTCACATGAACAAAATGGAACCAGTGAAAACAGTATAAATGCACCAAAAACTATTTATTCAATATACAGATTGTTTGAAAGAGTATTTATAATGATTTGAACCCAAAATATTATTTAACTAGAACTATGAATGAAATTTAAACTTCTTTTAGAGTTTCAAAATGTGAATGAACAATTTGCTAAGCGTACAGTTCACGCTGTTTTCAAGTTCACAATTACTTCCAACACCATTTTCTAACTCTTTTAAATAAATATTGCATTCCTCACAAAGCAGCAGTGATATACTATGGTTCACACAAGCAAATTGCTTACAATCTTCACATCATTTCTGGGTTTTGTGGTCATCTGTCCTTGGACAAAAAGCAGAATGTCCACTCATGCTTGTAGAAGGTTCTACTGGGGTGTGTTGTGGCAATTTGTAATTTAGGGCAGTCATACCAGACTTGATGGACTGAGACAGATCCATCATACACGTATCCATCATTCTTCATTTTATTTGTCTGTCGATCAACTGTTCTCCAAGCTCCTGCAAAAATAAGTGCCATCTTCTTAAATGTGATCTATGCTTCCAGTTTGTGTTGTGGCCTAGCCAAATAATAAGGCTGGCAATGGCAATCACATCCAGCATATTGAAAAATAATGTCATTGGCCACTTGTTGATTTTCCATCTGCAGGTGGTTATATGAACTAAGTGGTCAAGGTTATCCATCTTGCCCTTGTTTTTATTGTAATCATAGTCATGCATGATGTCTGGCTTTCTTTGCTCTCCACCCACTGACAGGTCATGGTGGATGCTTGACAATGACAACACAACTTTGGACTTCTTTGGAACATAGGAAATTAGGTTGAGCTCACCATCAAAAGCAAAAATGAATGAAAAAGTTTCCTTTCTTCAATATGCTTACATTTTGTATGGGATATTGGCCATGTTTTTTTCTGAATCATACCCATATAGGTCAAGTCAAGCTGTAGTAGTCTTTCTGCCAGGTCAGTACTTGTGAAGAAATTGTCACACACAATATTCCTTCCCTTCTTGTACCAGTTTTTCAATTGCCTGGGTACCAAGATTACCTTGGCGTGGAGCTTCTGGTTGCTTGCCTAGGTAGATGTCTCCAGACGGGGGAATGATGTTGCTGCATCACAGCACTACCGATTTTTCAAGCCATATTTTGTAGGCTTGCTGGGCATATACTGTCAAACATAACAGCAACTCCTGAACACAATATGCTGCTCATCAACCATCAGGTGTATTCCTTGGATATACAATTTCTGGAGCTGCTCCACAAATTATGTCCAAATATCTCTGAAGGCAGCAAGTTTATCCACCGTTCTCCTTTCCTCGTGTGTCAATTTGTTGTCAAATCTCAGGTAGTTGGTGATTTGACAGAATCATTTTTAACTCATTGTGGTGTGGAAGAATGGATGCCTGGTGTGTTGGTCCCATGACTCCTCCAGTGCCTTGTGACCACTGTGGTATAGACCACTCAGCAGTAGGAGGCCAATGTAGGCTTTCAGCTCTGTTTTGTCCAGCTTTTTCCACTTCTTTCTATTTTCAGGATGGCTATCATTCAACTCCATGAATCTTCTTTTTGCCTCTCTGCTTCTCTTATGATAACAGTCAGAATATCTTGTGAGAAATAGAAGTGGGATGTTTCCACCACTATGTCTTTATTACTTTCTCTTGTTGGCCCAGCACTTTCATGGACTATGTCCTTGGCTGTTTTCCAATGATATATTAACTGTGGACTTTTTTCCCCCACACTCTTCCATTTCTTCCTTTAAAGGTGTCGTCATCTGCAATATTTTCTGGGGGTGGTGGCAGTGGTTCTGCTTCACATCCTGCTGTAGCTCTCCTCAGTCTTCCACAGTGGCCCTGGGCTGGTCCTCTTCCCTTTCCCACTGGAAGTGTTGGCATCACTTCTTGTGGCACCAACTCTTCATTTGAGCTGGATGAAGCTTTCATAGACACGTGGTCTTCTTGCTCTGAACAATCTCCTGTGTCTGTAACAAAGTCAGCATCCTCATTGCCTTGGGATAGAATTTCATCAGTGGATGCATCAGTCATCCCCAGTTACCTGTGCAAGACAGGCTTCAGCACTGAATATGAGCTGCCTTCTCATCCTGGACTGCAGAAAAAAAAAATTACTGCTGAATACATATAAATAACAATCAAAGACAAGCCTGTCAAATGTGGGTGGATTCTGTTTGGATCGCACAGCCCTAATGTGTGGTGGAAACCACACATTAGGGCTGTGCGAGTCTTTGGATCCTGCTTCAGATCTGGACCCGCATAGGATGCTTCAGCATCTAAAGCAGCACTTCCGGGTTGAAGTGAGATACCAGTAATGGTGTCCTTAGCGGGTCAGGGGGCATCTGAAGCGCTTTGGACCAACTTTGGATGCTTCAGAGCCGCTCCAGTCATTTTGAGGCAATTAGAAGAGGGAGGGGCAGCGGGGGAGGGACAGAGAGTGGGAGCGGGGGTGGGAGGGGGAGCGGGGGGGGGCGGGGGGAGAAGACTAACGTCTGTAGGTACCCAGTGAGAAGGATTTCTCCCTGGCTACCTTTCCAATGGCAGCATCTGTGGGGTCTAAAAAAGGTCTAAAAGCCCTTGTTTCCAGCCCTTCTGTCCCTTTTGCAGCTCTTTCCCTGTCAGCAGCTGAGAGAGAGAGGAACGCTGTGTCTGAGACCTGCCTGCTGCCTTTTCATGTTATAAAGGAGTGGTTAGGATTTAACTTAGCTTAGTTTAGCATAGCTATTCAATTCAATTATTAGTAGTATTACAATTCAATTTATTTCTTTGAATTATTTTTTTGGGAACTTGTTTTGGAAACTGCAAAAAGACAGCTGTGTTTTCCCAGCCAATGTTATCTATCACTGTGCAGGGAGGTACAAAGTGCTTGCTCTTATGCACACACATGCACGCACATACACAGAGACCCAGAATATAGAAAAAAAATCAAAGAGGAAGAAGACAGACAGATATTTACAGAAGAGCAAGACACAGATAATATATTGAGACACAGGAACACATGCAAATAATTTCATTCACACTACAAGATGGACAATATCATGAGAGCCAGAAAGCAGACACACAAATAATTTTATTCACTGCACAAGATAGACACAAATATTCACAGGAGAACAAGACAGACAGATATGCAAAAGGATTCATACACACACACACACACACCTTTTGCAGCACAGGAAAGATCAATATGACGCGTGCTGGAAAGGCAGGTGACAGGTCTTCTGGCAGGGGAGGGAGAGGGGGTTAGGAAAGAGATAAAGCTGCAAGCCCCCACCCTGTCCCAAAGACAGATGCCTTCTATTCCCAAGCAGCCATTACATTAGTGCTGCCAGTGGAAGCCAGGTGGTGGGAGCAGTGTCTGCACCTAATGTCCCTGCACCTGCACCACCTCTGCTCAGTCCAGAAGTGGGCACCAGCAGTGGAATCACTACCTCTTATACCCCAATTTCAGATCTCAGCATGAGCCTCCCACTGCCAGAGGAGGAGCTGGAGCTGGAACCAGGGATGCTGAGCGTGCTGGCTCAGGCAATTCTGGGGACTGAGGGGGAATCAGAGTTATTGCTCCACACCCCTCATGTTTCCCCTAGACCTAGGTCTCCTCTGGAAAGCAGCACCTCGGAGGAAGCTGAGGTTGTGGAGGTAAGTGGCTCAGCTGAAGCAGCTCCTCCTGCTGTTTAGCCTCAGCCTGCTGAGAAGGGGTAAAAGGCAGGATCCTCGCCCTCAACCCAGAAGCAGGGGAGTAGTGTAGTGTGGGATCATTTTCAGGTGGCAGATGATCCCAGATTTGCCATCTGACAGCACTGCTGAAGGCACATGACCTGTGGCAAGGACGTGAGACACTTCTTTACCACGGCCATGCTGCTGCATCTGAGGAGGCACCACCCCCTTGCCCTTCTTCCTGATGCTCAGCCTGGCATCAGTGCAAGTGTGCTGAAAGGGAAGTCCCTGACTTGCTCCAAAGCCCCCTTCCCACCAAAGCAGAGGCAGGCCACCCTGGACCAGTGGGGGAAAGGTGGACAGAAAGGGGGGCGCATTCCTAAGGCATGTGAGATCACCCAGAGCACTGGGGAAATGCTTGCTCTGAATAGTCAGCCCTTTTCCCTAGTTGAGCGACCAGGGTTCAGCCAGTTCGTAGCACTTCTGACCCCATTTTACAAAGTGCCCGCATGCACCACCTTTAGCAGGGCAGTGGTGCCTTCCCTGTATCAGGCATGCAGGGAGTACTTGAGGGAGGTGCTGCACAAGGCAGGGCCACAGGTAGCCTTGCACTTCACCTCTGACATCTGGAGCAGCCGGGGTGGCGATCACACCTACCTCTCCCTCACAGGGCACTGGTGCAATAAGTCAGGTGATCGGTGAGCTCTACCGCAAGCCGAGGTGCTGGATGAGTCCCACATGGCAAGGGAGATCATGAGGGTCATGAACCACGTGGTGCAGGGGTCGCTCATTGGCCAGGCTGAGCTCACCCGTGGGTTCATGGTCACCAATAACAGGGCCAATATGCTGTTGGGGTGCAGTTTCCCCCCAGCTCCTGCACCAATCTTCTTGAAACTTGGCAATTTTTGTGGCCTCAGCAAGAGCTACCAATCCTACAGTTTTCAGCCCCCTGTGGTGTAACATACAGCTGTGACATGAGTTTGGCTTTCAAGAATTTGGGGTACAGTTCCCACAAACCTCAACACCAATCTTCTGGAAACTTGGCAGACTTTATGCTATTATCAGATGCTACCATTACTGCAAGTTTCATCCAAATCATACAAAAAACAACAAAGTTACAGATCTTCCATTGATTCCCCATTACACCCTATGGCCGGATCTTCGAGGCTGCTCCAAAGCATCGGAGCCTCTTCAGCTGGATCGAGGCAGAAACCTGGTCCGGAGCTCTGGATCAGATCATGGCCATCTGAAGCAGCTGGATCTGAAGCTAGATCGAATCACTGCTGACTCGCACAGCCCTACCACACATGCTGAGCTTATTGAGAGCAGGTAAAAGGGGCATGTGGGGTGTCAAGTCCTTACAGTTGAAGGGGACTCCATAGTGTACACTATATTGCAGTATGATGTTGTTCTATTTCTTCTCTTCTGTGCCTTTGCTCCTTGTCCTCACTTCCAACAAAGGCAGGGCAAACTAGCTTGTATTTTATGAAAGGGGCAGGTGAGGCTGAATTTTGCCATGAGAAAAGAGCAGAGGTGGATTTGGGTGTGACAAAGGTTTTTTTTTGTTTTTTGGGGGGTTTTTTTGGGGGGGGGGGGGGGGTTGGCAAAGGGCAGGGTGTTTTGATGACCTTGCAGCCTGCAAATAAAGTGGTTAGCAAAAGGGATTACTATGTCCTCTGTAAAAAAAGAGTGGAGGGTGGCCATCCATTAATTGTCATGGACACCTGAAGTGGACATGAATGAGGTGTGAATGAATACTGACTTTTCAGATGCATCTACCCAAAGTGGCCAAACAGGTCTAGGCCTGTCATTTATACTGAAATTACATTGGGGTAACAAGTTGCCTAACCTTATTCCTGACCAAGTGTTTTTGCCTGATCTTATGCCTGACCTAATGCCTGATTTTATGCCTGACCAACATTTTTTTTTCCATATGGGGTAACAACTGACCTCAAACCCATGTTAAGGCATTGGGGTAACAAGTTACCCCAATGCTTTAACATGGGCTTGGGGTAAATTGTCACCATATATGGAAAAAAAAGATTCACACCTGGGGTAACATGTTACCCTGGGCAGTTTTTCATCCACAGAGAGCAAACCATTCATGTAAACTGGCTGTTCTTTGGGGATATTGTGCACTGCAGTGCCAGTGGCAATGTTTAAAAATATATTTTTTAAATTAATTAATTTTAAGATACTGCACAAAATATGTGTCTGGGGTAAGAAATTTCTTTCTTATGACACCACAGATCTCTCTCCCTTGACTGCCCAGGGGGCCATCTTTAGAGAGGGGGCTGGATAATGCCTAACCTGTGGTTTGGTTGTTCAAGCATTTTGCTGAGAAGAAAGAAAGATATAGATACATACTCTCAAGCGAAGGGGCTCTGGAATCTGGGTTCTCATTTTGCATAAATGCCCCAGCCAGCTTCTGGGGCTAAAATATTGGACAGCCCACATTATCCGGAATCTAACATGCATTGGTTGTGTGTTTCTGGCTAACTGTGTTCTTATGACTTAGACACACTTACATGTCTCACTATTAAGTGTGTTGTCTTGCATGCATGCTTAGTCTGTGTGTGCATGCTTTCATGTCTACAGCACAAAAACCACAGCTTACTCATAAGTGTCCAAAACACCATGCATGCAGCTAGAAACTTTCCATTTAGGTGCAGAAATAGAAATAAAAATTGCACGAATACAAATGAAAAAGAATATGTAGATTTTGGCATCTATTTAGTGGGTTAAATAGCATTTTATAAAGGATCTGCAGTACAGATGGATGATCAAAAAGTAGGGTTTCTGGTTCCATGGGACATTTTTTTATTTGATTTGTTTTCTTTTTTCCAAATTTGAATGCAGTCTGATTTAGATTACAACTAGACATTTTTTTTAATTGTCCAGAAACTGGAATCTGCCCACATCCTGCAGCTTCTCAGTAAAACTGATCTGTCAATGCCAAGAATTTCACTTTCACTGAGCAGTTGCAGATTCTTCCAGTTCTACCATAGCTCTAGGATGGACCTTCCAAGTAGAGTGCCATGGATTCAAGGTTCACATCTCTAGGGTAGACTACAAAGCTGTGGATCCTGGAAATACCAGGCAACAAGCCAAGGTCCTGTCATACCCTGAACAAAATATCTCAAGTTTAACAAACTTGTTTTTCTGACAAACATTGTTCCACTGGAAAATTTATGATCAGGTCTGGTCTTCCTGGGAGACTTAGAATTTGAAACATCTGTGTGCTGATCAGAACATTGGAGACTTAGAAGCACATAAGGCCTGTAGCATATTAGAGGAGGAATTGGCATGTGCCAGCCCCAGTCACCAATTTAGAGGTAGTGCCACACTAGAAGTCCCCTAGGAATATAGCCATAGGGCTGCTGCAGCTGCTCTGTCTCCACAGCTGCAGCATCTGGAGCCCAGTACCACAGCAGCAACAGCTGAAGTATAAGGAGTCTGAGTCCTGGCAGGTAATTCCAATACCACCCCCATCTCCTATTAGCACTGACCTTCTCCAGAAGTCGGCATAATATTCCTCCCTCCCTCCCCCACCCCACCCACTCTGCTCTGGGTGCAGAAGTAGTGCTCTATGCCTCTGTATAAGGTCAGGCAATTTGATCCAGTCTCTCCAGACATCCAGAGATGAAAACTGAATCTGAGTATGACAGGAACCACAGGACATGCATGTATCTGAATAAGTGCCTTTGCCAAAATACACAAGGCATATAAATACTGCATTAATAGTTAGCCCCTCGTTGTGTGTCTGACTGTGAACACTCTATACTTCCCTATACCTCATTGGCTTATAGTTCAAGTACATGGGAGTTAGCAAGAGTTATGAAGGTGAACTGAATTTCAACCTAATGAGTTACATATAAAAGCACTTAATAGCAGAGCATAGTAACTATAGATAACAATGCAAAGAAGCATTTGTAGTTATGCAACTAAAGGTAAAAAAGTGTAGCCAAGAAGTAACAGAAATTTGTATCTGGAAGAGTTTTACCACTATTCATTTTCTGTTAAAAAACAAGAAATACCACTACTAATTATAAGGTATTTTAGTTATATTTTCATTGATAAAAAATTAGGAGTTGCAAGCCCACACCATTCTGAATATGATTCTTTGTGTCATAGAACCAGAACAAATCACATCTTTCTTTCAGTTTTTTTTTTTTTCTCCTTAGGCTGAAGACTAAACATATACATAAAGTGAAACCAATGCTATATGTGATTTTATGGCACAAGAATATGTTTCATTTTAATCTCAGAAAAATGTGGATTCTGGTGACTTTTTTTAATCCAAAAATTGAGGATTTTTTTTTATCATCAGAGAAAACCAGGATCCCTGTTGATAAGACTGACTAAATGTCCTTCAGCCATCATATTGAAGCCATTATAAACTACTTAAAAGATAAGTATTTCTGTATAGTTGCATAATTATATTAAAAATAAATAATTAATTTTATTAATGAATCTGACACTCTTGAACAAGAATGGGATCTTCAGAAATGACTATTGAGTTTGTTTCCAATTTCTACTGAAAGTTAATGGGAGTGGATCACTTAGAATTTTCCTTAGATGGTTTTGAAAAATCTCTTAAAGTCATCATTTAAATAATTAAATGATGAAAGTACATTATTATCATCTTTTCATTTAAGAGTCAACATTTTTTCACATAACAAACCTAAGTTTTTCCCTGAGAAGCACACTGATGTTGCATATGAATCTGAGGGCAGAATTTAACCCATTATGGTAAAATGCATACAAAAACACTTTGGAAGCATAGGAATAGTTCCTAAGGAATATGACTTTCGGTTCATTATTATCTTGTAATTAAAGATACTCTTGTTTTAAAATAATGATTTAGCTTTTGTACATACGTCCATCCTACATTTCTATTTTTACTCCCATCTGGAAAATTACACATTGAATCACTTAGTGGTGATATAGATGACACATATTCAAATATCTACAAGTTTTTTTTTTTTAATGATTTGAAGCTATGGCATCTTGTAGCAGCTAATACCATATTCATATTTATACTTGTCTTAATTGCATTGATACAGAAGTCCTTCTCAAAGACTATCACATTTTTCAATGTCAACATCAACCTGACTCTCCATGAATTTAATTCATGATCTAATTCTATTAACCCTGGCTTATTTCATTGATCCAAGAGAACATACAACAAAACTTTTGTCTTCTAACTCCTTTGTCTACAGATCTCTGTACATTAATATACAAACCCTATTAAAATAAATATAAATAAAAAATAATTTTCACTCTAACATTATTTCTGTATTGTAATAAAATAAGATCAATACTCTAAAACTTTGCAATTAGATACCTAGAGGGAAAATAACTTTTACCCTTCCAAGGTTACTTTATCTCTGGGTGGGCATATCTACACATGCACATTTACTGTGCATTAAGCAAAATTAAAACACATTACAGGAGTGCATCCACATGTACACACCCATAATGTGCTTCAAAAAGGGTGCATTGCAGCAATGTGGACGTAAACTTGATACCTGCATCATGCAGGTTGAGTTCTTAATGTGCCTGAGTTCCTAATGTGCATTAATGCATGTGTAGATGTCTTAAAGTGCATTAACACAGGTGTTTTCTGGCTAGGTTTGCCCAGTCACTAGGGAGCATACTGGAGCCTAGCCCCAGGAATCCTGCCTGGCCCCCTCTCCTGAGGCTGCGCTGGACTGATCTCTGGCAGTCCCTAGCTGCAGCACATAAAAGCCTGAAACCATTTTGTTCTGTGGGGTACACACTCCACAGGAGTGCGGGAGCCTATGTTCACTGGTAGAGCCCAGCAGGCCCTGTGTGCCCTCATGGGCAGCCCACAGGCTGTGTTTGCCAGCTCTGTCCCACTCCAGAGCTGCTGCCTGGCCACAGGTGAGTGCTGTAAAGTCCGCTGCACATCTTGCCCAGCCCTGTGATCCCACCAAGGCTGCTGGCCCTGCTGGCTGTGCCATGAGGGCCAGCACCTGCTGTTTCCTGCTGCTCACCCCCCCTCCTCTCTCTCTTTGCAGGACTGTAGTGAAGTACCTGAGTTATGTGGCTGACTCCCTGGCCCTGCCTCTGTTGGGGGTGCTGCTGCCAGCCCTCCAGGGCCAGCCACACAGGGCCTGCTGTTTGGGGACCCAATCTGCCGGTGTGGGAACAATGTGCATTACCTCCCCTGTGTCCAGCCCCAGCCCCTCCTATGTGCACCTTCCCATCCACAGCCCCAGGAACACAAATTGGACCCAGGAAGAGGTTCATGCTCTTGTGGCACTGTAGGGTGAGGAGGATGACCTGAGGCAGTTCACCCAGGGCACACACTCAAACACTCATCTTTACAAGGCCCTAGTGGCTGGGATGTGGGCACGGGGCCACTCCCGGTCAGCATGGCAGTGCTGAATGAAGGCCAAGGACCCACAGTTCCAGTGGGTGGTCATGACCAGCCACAATTACTGGTCCAGTGGGACCTCTAGGACTATACCCTTCATGTAGGAGCTGACCCACATCTTGGCCCTGGGAGGCCAGGCCTACACCCCACCCTGACACCTCTGGTAACTTGGGCCTCCAGATCCCTGCCCTGCACTCCTCCCCAGCTGCTGCACCCACTGGCAGCCCAGAGAGCCCTGGCCAGTGGCTGTCTTGGTGTTGGCCCCACCCCACAGTTGCCCACAAGTAGTGACAAGTCACACAACCACCAGCTACTGGCAGCACCAAATTCTCCCTGGGGGGGGGGGGCCATGGCTGGATGCTGGCCCCCAGACCTGCAGCAGCACTTCCTGTGGCCAAGGTGATTGCCATCTGCCACTAGGCTCTTTGCCCTCTAGGGCCTCACTCCTGAGCCCCTCCCAGGTGGACTCAGTGATGGAGTCAGACACTTGAACTGTGTCTGAAATTTAGGAAACAGATTTTTTTATTTTTGGGGGGGAAGGTGGTGGAGGGGCATTGTGTGTGCAGGGGAGGGGGATGTGTTTGTTGAGGGGAGGGATAACATGTTTTTTTTCTGTTAATAAAGTTTGTACTGTTTCATCAATGTGTGGGTCCTGGAGTGGTGCTGGGGTGGCCAGGGGGTTGGCAGTGTGTGGGCAATGCAGCAGGTGGGCCTGAGCAGAGAGCGTAGGAGGAGGGGATTGGCCACAGCCTCCCTCAGCCAGTGCCCTGGGCCCAGCTGGCAGGTGCATGGTTGCCCGGGGTGGGGGAGGGGGAGATGAAGTGGGACCAGCAGGACCAGCACCATGGTTAGCAGCAGTATGGGCCATTGGTTGCCAGGGGCAGGGATGTATGCCTCTACTGAACATGTCTAAGCAAATAAGTTGAGTTCGCTGTGTTTTGATATCTCAATGTATTTTTTCTGATTTTGTTTGTGTTTCTCCTCAAATGAAAGAGAAACACTTTGCATCCCTAAATACATATTTCAATTTTACTCAGAGCAATGACCTAATAGAAGCATAATATGTTAACATATAATTATTGGCAGTAGGAAGTACGGGTCCTAGAGCTAAACTATATACTCTGATTGTATATATATCATTAAAAGAGTTTATGGCAGAGGCATACTTGAACTTAATTAGTCCTTTCTTTGTCACAAGGCATCCAATAATTAAAATTAGTCAAAAGTATTTTTGCTGCTGTGTTCAGCTCAAGAGGGAGAAAAAGTTCCAAGTAAAAGCTGTCAGCATAAGCAATAAACACATTCATGAAAATGTGCAATTTTGGTTTTCAGGTTGTTTTATTAGTTTTGTTGGGGGTTTTCTTTTTTTGTTTGTTTTCTTTGTCAGCATTTAGGTGAAAAAAAGAATGTTTTTACATATATCAATTTAATTTGCCTCTGTAAATGTATAATCTTCACTCAGCACTGATTTTCTTATTTCATTTTCTCTCAGCTGCACTATTAAACAAAAGGCACTTAGAGTCATTGTTAATTACTAGGTCATTCATTCCTTTTTTTTTTTAAACATCGACATTTTCTAATAAAACAGAAATATCAATACTATAGTGAGTAATGTGAGTACTACTTGATTTATGAGGAAAGACTGAGGGTGTAGCGGCACAGTAGGGGCACTACTACACATAGCCACCCACCTCACTGTGCCAGGCCCAAAACCACACTTTAGGAGTTTCCCTTGGGGAGCCTATGGCCAGCCATCCCCCTTTCTGGAGAACACCCACAAGTCTGGGGTAACACTGCCACCACCCGGGCACTGGTCTCCGATAAGGTTCTGTGCAGCCCAGGGTACACAGAACCAGCAAGCCTTGGGGGTGCTTTGCCCACTGGTAATATTTCTGAGTGCCTCTTTTAGCTCAAAGCCTCCCAGGGTAACCCCAAGTACAACTGAGGGAAATGTAAACAGCCATGCTCTGCTTGCTGGGCTGGGAGCAAAATGCCTCTTCTCTGTCCCTTACACAGTAACATAGCCAGTCATTCTGTAACCCAATACCTTTATTTATCAGGGGAGAGAGTGGTGGGGGTAGAACAAAGGAGTCAGAAAATATTTTGATATCGATACCCACTGTTTTATAAGTGATAATTATTTTGTTTGTACTGCTTTTATATTGTGTGATTACTGTTTTAGGCCTATATATGTAAGGTAGCATAAGCCATGTCAAGTTTCCATTTTGTATGTCAAGCCTTCATCTTGTGTCCTCTGCCCAGGTGTCCCCTGTGTTGCAACTGTATGATTCATCTACCCCTCCCATGTAAATTGGTTCTCAGATGAATGAGAGTGATTGGGAATGATTGAAATACAATGGTAGCAGGCCTCTACTAAATGGCCTGTAATGACCAGGCCATCACTTCACATTGATTCATCCAGGAACCACGGACCTCACCCAGGAACAGAGACAAGAACCCAGCATTTGAAAGACAAAAGACCCTGCAGAACCAGCAACTCTACCATTGTACCCCACCATTACAGACACCTGAAACTGCACATCCCTGCATGGAGCACACATGTTCAGTACACCGGGGGGCTGACCCTTGCCTGGGCATGCCTTCTGTTACCAGGGTCACACAAGGTCTGCCTCTATAAAAAGGGGCAGTGAAGACAGACCCAGTGGGAATGCCATTTCTATCTGAACCAGACCAGCTCCACATCACTCTGCCTATCCACCCCAGAGGCCCTGATGGTGACCCACTCTGGACAACACCTCACTGCTGAATGACCTGAAGGAGACCACGGCTGGCCATCAAAGACCATCTTCCAGGCTGGAATAGGGAGATATCACCTGCACATTTCCTCCTCCAATTTGGACTCTCTCTCTCTTCTCCTGGACTTCAGCCCCTGCACCAAGCCTCTTTAACCCATGCTGCCATTGTGTGTGTGTGTGTGTGTGTGTGTGTGTGTGTGTGTGTGTGTGTGTGTGTGTGTGTGTGTGTGTGTGTGTGTGTGTGAGAGAGAGAGAGAGAGAGAGAGAGAGAGAAGGAACCAATAAGATATTGTGTCACCATCTTCCCTGTTCAATAAAACCACTATCATTTGTAACCCCGAATTCGGTTGTATGTTACTGAGCCACAGTCCCTCCCCCATCTTAAATTCCAGTCTCTCTCTCTCAGCTTCCCCCCGCCCCACTCTCTGCCTTTTCCTGCCACCTCTCAGCTCCTCTCTGTCCCTTCTCTGTTCTCCTGCTGCAGCCTCTTGGCCCTGTTGCTTTCTGCTATCTCTCAGTCCCATTCCTACCATTCACTGCCTTCTTTCCACATCATTCTGCAGCCCTTCCTGCCACTTCTGCCACTTCTAGCCTCCTGACCCTGTTTCTGCTGTTTACCGCCTCCTTCCTGTGTCTTTCTGCAGCTCTTCCTGACACTTTTAGCCTCTCAGCCCTGCTCATTTCTGCCTTCTGCTGCCTCTCCCCATCTCTCTTTCCCTCCTCCTTCTGTTCCCAACCTTTCCTGCCCCTCTCCCCCTTTCCACTGTGTTCTCCAGCTTTCCCCCACACCCTCTCTAGCTGCCCCTTCTCCCCCACAGTCCTCTGGCCTGCCACCAATTTACCTGCAGGTTTCCTGGCACTGGCAGCCCCTCCCCTGGTTCCCAGAGTCAGCACCCAGTTTCCTCCTCACCCTCTCTAGCTCCCCTGCACCCTCTGCCCCAGTTTCCCTCTCCCCACTTACCTTTTGGCTCCCCTGTATCTCTGGCTTTGGTCCCAGCCTCTGTACTGGCTTCTCTCTGGCATCACTCCCCTGTTCTGCAGGCTTTGGGCATTGTCCTTTAATCAATTAAGGTCAATTAAACTCCCTGGCAGTCCCTCTCCAGCACCCCTGATTCCTGGAGCCAGCTGCAGTTTCCTCCGCACCCTCTCTAGCTCCCCTGCATCCTCTGTCCCAGGTTTGCTCTTACCTTTTGGGCCCCTGTAGCTCCAGCTTTGGTCCCAGCCTCTGTGCCAGCTTCTCTTCAGCATCACTCCCCTGTTCTGCAGGCTTTGGGCATTGCCCTTTTAATCAATTAAGGTCAATTAACCTAAAGTAACTCCCAAGCCTAGTTTCTTCAGCTCAGTTCTCTCTAGTCTACCAGTTCTAATCCCAGTCCTGGTAACTTTCACTCCCTACACTTCCATTTTCTTACCTTAACTTTTCCTCAGGTGTCCCAAGTACACCAAGCACATACATACATACACATCACAACCCCAAGTTAGGAACTCACCTGTGTATACAAATTAGTGACCCATGTATGTGTATTGGGTGTGCAGGTATTGATAATTGATTCTGGTCTAATTTCTTTTGGTCTGTATAGTGTTTGTAGGTGCTTGAATTGGCAATAGGCATGCATTTTCCTAGGCTGGTAATTTTGGATGTCTATGCGCCTGGATTGGTAGTATACCTGGATTGGTAGTGTGCGTGTGCACACCTGGTGGGGGTGCATGCACCTAGAGTGTGTATATGCACCTAGTGTGTGTGTATGCACCTAATTGATTTTTAGAGTGTGTGCATGTGCAATTGTACACCACACCCTCCTGTCTAACTGCACAATATTGTGATCCTGAGGGTTGGCCTGGCACCACAGGGCAACAAGGTTACCCAGAGAGGTGGTAGAAGCTCCATCCTTGAAGGTTTTCAAGACCTGGCTAGACAAAGGTTTGACTGGTATGATCTAGTTGCAGATGTTCCTACTTTGAGAAGGGGGTTGGACTAGATGACCTCCTGAAGTCGCTTCCTAACCTGACTTTCTATGATTCTATGATCCTACTTTCCTTAGTAATCAACTCTGTGTTTCTTATATTCTGCATTGTACAGTGGCCAACTTTAACAGAAGGAGCTGTGAGTGTCATCATCCAGCCTATTCCATAGTTTTATGATTGGAACATCACACAGCTGGAAGGTTGGAATTTGAATTTGCATCTCTTCAGTATGTTGCATGCTGGAACACACGTCTCCCACTTCCTGTTCATGTTCTGGAAGGCAGTGCCAGCATCTCTTCCATAGACATCTAACCTCAGAAGAAGATTCAGGGTTCTGGATCATAAGTACTAAAAGGCTTGTACTGTGCAGGTGGATTTTGGGTCCTTAACTTCTATTTCTATCTTCTCCTGATTTTCTTGTTAGACTTCATCAGTTGCTCACCAATGCTCTTTAACCTGTGCTGATGTCAGTGCATGAGAGTTTGAGAGATAACTGACTGAGAAGCTGTAGGTTGTTTTAGATATTAAAGACTACCCCAGTGTCTGGTTACTGGCTTGGTAATTCTGTATTCTTGTTACAGGATGTAAGACTTGATTAGGTTTGTGGCTCAATAGTTCTCACTTGCTGGACCGAGATAGTATTCTTACCCAGATGAAACTCTTATAATTTATTTTGATTTCCCTGAGCAAATTATAAATAAATAAGAAAGACACTGCTGAGTACTAAGAAAAATAGTACTCACATTTTATTGGACCAGTTTCACAGTTGGGAGGGGTATACATAATCTTTTTTGTATGAGACCTAAGGAAATGTAGTTAACTCTGAAAAGCCCTTTTATATCTATCCCCTCCCCCCCCCCCCTAAGCTGTACAGTTTATCCAATAAATTATATCTTACACAAAAATGCTTGCTTGGAGGACTTTAGTGAAACTCAAAATATCTAAGTTACTGAAGTTGTTTTAAGGCACAAGTCTCTATATCATACATATTTCCCCATCTCTAGCTTCCTGGCTGGAAGTCATAACATATGCCTGTGAGCTGATATTAACATAGAATTAAATTAAAATTCAGGAAAACATTTAAAAAATGAAAAACAATCATCTCAATTTTGAAAAGTTTTGACTAGCCTACTTGATAAGGTGGTTGAAAAGCATCAAAAAAGGAAAGAACAGGTTAAAATTTTGAACATTAAAACAACAAAAGTACCAGCTCTACTTACTAATTCCCCTGCTGGGGTAATGTTCTTGTGGCCTGATTTCTGTTGATTTCCCCTGACCTAGAATGAAAATTGAACACCTCGGTAAACAGCAAGGAAGATAACACTGCTGCCAGGTTGATAAACAGAGATCCTTCAGATGGAAAGCAAATGGGCTGGGGAAAAACTGTCCTCCCAGTTTACAGTCTGGTTTATTCATAGAGCTGAATAGAACAAAGACAATCTCACAGAGCAATCTAAATGTATGTGGTACTCTATATAATAAGCAGTTAGGTACCAACAATGTTTGTCAATGCTCATTTTAGGAGATTCCAAAATATTCCATCAATAATTTGTGAATAGGGACTGAATAAAAAAAAAAAAAAAAATCATCCTATTTTTAAATCATCCCATTCTTCTGCCACATTTTTGGAACACTAGTTATATAAACCTGAATGTTAGAAACATTCTGACATATCTAAGAATTGTATGCTTTATGTTGCTTTCAGATTATCTATGTGTTTCTAACTTTACCAAGTTATTTCCTAAATTTCTACTAGATAAATTAAGTCATAGAGCTTGGCTACTTTGGCAGCAATTAAAATATGTATTCATAGGTAGAGACTAGTGGATTAAATATTTGCTAGATTATCAGTAAAAGAAAATAATTTCCATATTCATTATTTTATTCCCACTTACTGATGTGCTAATCTCATATATGTCTTACTGAAATGCACTGAATAGTACAGGTAAGAAATACATAAGGCAGAATGTGATATGATCTTTCTCTATTAATAATATTTCATAAGGTCTGAGTGCATTATGAAAATGAGTTAACAAAGAAAAAAAAGAAGTAACCATCAATATAGTATTTTTTCCCCTCTATTAAAGGAGTGATATCTTAATACTGTATTTTGAAATTGACTGACTTGCTCTTTAAAATTTACCAAAGTTCTGGTGGCCTTGCTTCTTTGTAATCCGTCAAGATTATTGAAGGATATGGCTTGTTTCATACAAGTATATGCACCCCATTAAATACTTGGTAAATATATGAATTATAATAATGTTGTCATTCATGTTTTATCTTTTGCTACAGATCATTTACATCTAAAATAAAATCGTCAACATCCTTTTACTCTGTAACACACTAAAAATGTGTTGACTCTACAGAACTGTTGCCCCTTTAGATAGCAACAGGGGATTTGCAGCACCCTTCATAGAAGATGTGGCATATGCTGGCAGGAGAGGTTTTTCTGCAGATAGGATTATATCTCTTCCCCAAATGATACTAGCTAAACTGCCAAAAATCCTCTGTTGTCATCATAGCAATGCACAGCCTGGAAGTTTTGCTAGCATAGTTATGTCAACTAAGAGTTATATTAGTGCAAAAGGATGAACTAATTCATTCACTGCAAGACTAATTAGTTCACCCTTTTTGCACTGGGCTAACTTTGTGGAAGACAGATGGTTATCACCAATTCTCAGGGGGAAAAAAATGTTTTTTTTTTCTTGAAGAAGAGAATGAGTTCCTAGACCTATACAAGGTAGTTAAATGCCACCCTGTTAAAAAAAAACCAAAACAAATGACTAGATAAATTGTTGGTGTCTCAAAACATACTTGTGCCACTTACTGTACTGTACTGCATGGAAAACAAAAAGTGTACTGTTCTTCTGTAAATGGCCACACAGAGTAAGGGGAGGGAATGTTACTTCCTAAAGTTTCTATATGATATCCAGGGAACCTGATTTTCTCTGATTAAAACAATCCCCAATTTTCAGATTAAAAAAGTTACCCCAAATCCACATTTTTCTGCAATTAAAAATGAGACATCGATAGATAGATAGATAGATAGATAGATAGATAGATAGATAGATAGATAGATAGATAGATAGATATTAATGGTGTTTCATTTTAATCATGGAAAAATGTGGTTTTGGGGTTACATTTTTAATCCTACAATTGGAGCTTTTTTATCACAACAAACCAGGACCCCTGGTGATATCAGTGGTGCATAATGTAAAATGTTTTGCACAAGGAAGACTAATTGAGTGCTTCTTGACACTATTCTGGCACTGTCCTAAATCTCATCCCCCTCCTACATCCGTCCCTACTTTATGGTATGGAAAAATACCTTTCCATCTGTTGACTCATTTGAACAATAAGCAATGGATTATCTATTTTTAAAAAGAAAAGATTTAGCATAGGCAAGATGTGGAGATAATACAAAGAAAAGAAAAACCACAGATGAAAAATAGAAAAGAAAATAGAAAAAAAAAGAAATTCTGTAAGGAGAGTGGGGATGGAAATCAAGAAATAAAGGCAAAAAAGAATGGTGTGAATTCATTGGGATAAATTGATGTATTTTTATTTCAGAGAAAGAAGATAAGAGAGGTACAGAGAATATGTTTCCCCACTGTTTTGCACCCTCTGCCTAAACTTGCTTCTGCTCAAAGAGGACATAAGATCAGAAACATCAAAATTTTAGTAGAGCAGTTTTTTTCCTATAAAAGGAAATAAGAGACTGAGAGGCTGAACAAGGTTTGGGGGGGAAGGGGAGGGGGGCAATAGAATGGTGACATCATAAAAGGAAAAGGGAAAACTAGTGGGAAAAAAAACATTTTGCCAGAATCTACTACACATAGGGGCCATGTCCAGATAAGCGCAGCCGTGTAGTATGCAGCACTGCAGACACATCTGTGATGGCACATACCACATGTTCAATTGTTCTCTGTGCTGCAAGGGTGCAGTTCAGAGGGTATATTTTTTATATTATACTATTTTAATATGGTATATTTAAAATCAGTAGTATTAATATAAAATAAACTTCACAGGACACTTACAGCTTTTATATGCTCACAGATATACCTGACTTTACATAGAAGGTGTTTGTTTTTATTCTTCTAAATCTTTAAAAGTAATCAAGATACAAATAATATATACTTAATAAACTACTAATGGACATGTCATGCTAACACACAGGAAGTTGCTGTGTGGAGAGAAGAGGAAAAATCCATCCTTAGTTACACACCCCAAATCCATGGGACTTTAAGGTATTACTGGGTGCATCTACATGTTCATTAATGTGCCCTAGTTACTGCACATTGAGTCCAGTACTCATATAACCTAGTACTAAATCAATGCATAGAAATGTGCTACTGCTCAGTAGTGCTGGCACACAACTTTTTAGTGATGCTATTGCTAACTATTCAATAGCCTATTACTACTGTGCAGTACTGTATTAGTATGGTTTTTGTGCTGCACTCTAGCGCACAGTGGAATTAGGCTACTGAGTATTTAATGTCTTGTATAGACACACCCACCGAGGATGGAAGCAAATCAATAGCTTTCAAAGTCAATATGCTTCTGTGTAAGAGAGTCTATATTTTACTGCCTCCATAACCTACCTTTTCTCTGTATCAAATTCTCTTTTATATTGCCAAGAGATCAAGATAAAAATCACCCTGTGATGATTTACTTGAAGGATGTACTTCTGATAAATACTAATAAATAAATATCCAAATCCACGATGACCCTGAATGTAAGATGACCATCCATTAATTAGATCACACACATGGAAAATGTATTAATGTTGTAATTTTTCATGTATTAAATAAAATTATTGGAGGATTGCCATATTTTTTCACCCACCAGTGTGGGGAGGAAAGCACTGGTAGCAGGGAAGGTGGTGGGAGTCAGACAGTAGGGGAGGCAGTAAGGAGGTAGATGGTGGGTAAGTGATAAGGGGGGAAAGCAGTGGTGGAGGCAGGTGGTAGTAGAAAGTTAATTGGAGTACAGGTGGTGGTTGAGTTGGTGGCAGAGGCAGGCAGCTTGCCCCCGAACACTTAACCCCTGCTGTACCTGCCCCCACCTCTTCTGCTGCTGTGGAACCAGGCTGAGGCCATTCTCTGTGCTCCAAGCTGCAGTGGGGACAGAGACTACTAGGGAAGAGTAAGGCTAAAGTTGGGGGGGAGTTGAATGTGTGTGGGGGGGGGGACAGGACAGGGGCCCAGGAGTTTGGGGAGAAGAGGCAGGGGTAAAAAGATGGTGGGGGACAGGAAGCAGCTGTGGCTCCAGCCCTGAACTGGAGTTGGAGGTGGAGCTGCAGCAGCTGCCAGCCCTCCCACTGAATTGTACTTGATTTCAGGATTATGAAGTCCCCCCTCCCCCATGTTAAATGGAAAACAAAACCAAAGAATGAAAAAAGTGCCCTTTGCTTGAAATTGAGAAAATACAATATAGTTGGAAACTAGAGGTGGGGGGGAAGAAGTGGTCACTTTACAAAACATCTCATATATTAAGTAATAACTCTCAAAAGCAAACATGTTTTATTCAAACATACCCTGAGCTCATTTTATATATTGTAGTCTTACAATAGAGTTAGTTAAACTGGACTCTTTTAAACTACATTGCCTCATCATCTATTTCTGTATTGTTTTTTGAACCCAAATTATCAGGAGATGTAATTGAACCAGGTTTAAACCCCGGGTGGTTTTAATTTAATGCTCAGGTATGTCAGAAAATTGTGCAAAACAAGAACAGGCCAGAAGGACATGTATGGAATAGGATAAAAAGAAAACCCCCAAGCAGAAATAGCAGTGACTCTGAAAGTAGAAGCAAAGTATTTGAAAGCAATTTCTACTTCCCCTCAAGAAACAGGGAACCCTAGCCCTGTTACTAAGAGACAGGGTGGTCCCTTTCAATTCAGAACCTTCCAGTCATGGCCAGCTGGAAAAGTAGGGGTTAAGGCTCAAGCCCTGCCAGCCAGTCAGGTAACAGGAAGAGGAAGGCCAGGATCCTACAAATGGCAAGTGGAGAAGGCCAGAGGGGCAGTGGGGAGGGGGACTCTCAATGACCAGGGTGCTGCAGCTGCAGTCTCTGTTGAAAGACTACACCATGCTGTGAGCCTTCCTCATGATCATCTAAAGTAAGCAGGCATGTTGCCTCTCTTGTTTCTGTATTATTATTTTTCCACTATATGGCCATAGAAGCCTATGTTTTGTGTTGAATGTTAAGACCGGTGGTTTGGGTGAGGCTATTTGGGGAAGGAGGAGGCCTCATTGAGGGCCCACCATGGTGTGGGGACCCCAGCACCAGAGAGGGCACAGTATTTGGGGGTGAGCTGACCCCAGCATCAGAGAGGGTGCAATATCCAGGGGTGAGCAGACCCCAGCGCCACAGAGGGTGCAGGAGCCTGAGTGAGGGGTTTGGTTTTTTTTGAGAGCTAGAGCCTGGGAGTCAAACCCTGATTAGTGGGTCTTTGACTGACAGGCCTAGCTAGAGAGAGAGAAGGGGTAGGTCCACAGCAGCTGAGACCCCAACATAAAGAGGAATTTACAAATACTGTCTGAGAGGCTTGGGCTGCTGTGTAGGGGAGTAACGGAGCCGCAGATAGTGCCCCTCGGCATCAGGACATAAAATAGGCAGCCTCCCACTTAATTAACAACACTTAATTAACAAGAAGGTGTGGCAGATGAGAAGGTGGGTGGTTGGCCCATAACAGGTGGGTGGGGCCACCAGTAGTCCCAAAGCAGGCCCCCTGTTACACCCCCTCCATGTAGGGTTATAATCAGGTGTGCTAGGGGTCTGCATTATCTATTCTTGATATAGAAACCTTTGATTTGTTGAGCCCTGTTTAATAAAGATTTTATATGAGGCATTATTATTAGTATTATTATTTGAAATGAAGAATTAAGTATATAAAACAGTGTATTTTGGGAGAGATGACAACATTTTGCATATCTGATCTAGTTTAAGTAGAACAATGGGCACATCTACATAAGATAATGACTGTGCAACAGCTGAATACTACTGCACAGTGGCGTCTTGTGGCAAAAAACATGATTAGACACTACTGCACAATAGTGTAACCAAAAAGGCGTTTGCTAGCACTACTAGGCAGTAACTCTGGTTTCATAGTTTCATAGTTGGTAGGGCTGGAAGGGACCTGAGCAGATCATCAAGTCTGACCCCCTGCCATGGCAAGAAAGGGTACTGGAGTCAAACGACCCCAGCAAGGTGTTCATCTAGCCTTCTCTTAAAGACCCCCAGGGTAGAAGCCAGCACCACTTCTCTTGGAAGTTGGTTCCAGGTCCTAGCCACCCTGACAGTGAAGTAGCGCCTCCTGATGTCTAGTCTGAATCTACCCTCTGCCAGCATAGTGGGGGAGTATTACCTCCTTGGACCTGCTTGAGATGCATCTGTGGATGCATGACAAGATGTGGTTGGCCTTTCTGACTGCATCCCCACACTGTTGGCCACAATGTTCATTTTGGTATCAATTTTGGTTACTGTGCATTTATTTAGTACTTGCTTATACAAGTACTTATAAATGCTCAGTAGCATCTAATGAGACACACCCATTGAATGCAAACAAGAATAAATAGACTATCTAAAACCCAAAGAAATTTGCCCACCTCTGTTATACAAAATCTGTATAGCAAAGAATAAAATTGTACTAGAAAAACGTAATCTATTACAAGTAGATGTTCATATATGGTTTTAAATAATACTTTCACAGGTATTGAGGAGAACAAGCTACCTCCATACCCCTAGAAAAGTGAACTATCACATGGTTGGTTTCAATTTCTTCTTTATTCCTTTATATGAAATCTTAGCCTATTTCAATAAAAGCTAATAAGCAAAAAATAAATAAATAAATAAAAGGGCAATATCTTCTAAAAACCATTTTGTTAATTTTGTAAGCTCCAAAGGGAATCATTATTATCTCATATTTATTTACACAATACTTCTGTTGGATCAAATTAATTTCTCATTATGCTAACCTACTGCAATATTAATGTGACACAAATGTCAGCATGCTACTGTTAACTAAAACTTTCACAGTTTAACATGGATAATTACTGTTGATAATTAAATTCATGAAGTAGAAATATCACACATATTGTGTTGCTTAGAGTTAATTATGAAAATCATAGTTATTTTAGTTCTGCATGTATCTGACTTGTTTTTCCAGGACATATATGTTAATGTGACTCATTCTAGGCTGATTGGTTTGTAACTCTAGGGCAGGGGTGGGCAATTATTTTGGGTGGAGGACCACTCATAAAGTTTTGGCAAGCTGCTGATGGCTGCATGGGTAGCCCCGCCCCTTGACAGGTGCTCCCTGGTTGCCATTTTGAGACTAGAATTCTCGCCCCCATCCCCTTACCAGGGTCATCCCTGGGGGGGGGGGGGGGGTTAATCAGGCTGACCGCCCTGGGCCCCATGCTCTGGGGGGCTCTGAGGATCCAAGTGAAGCAGCAGCAGCATGGAGCTGGGAGGAGACATGGTCCCATGTCCAGCTGCTCGCTACCCCTCCCCGCCTGCTGCCACTGCTGATGGTGGCAGCAGCTTCTTCGGGTCTGGGATGAGAGTGGGGGTGGGGCCCTGTATGGGATGACTTGCCCCAGGTCCCACCCTCTGCTTGGGTCACCTCTGCCCCTGACCTTTACCATCCAAAGTCCCTCCCCTTGTCCCTCAAAATACTTCTTTCAGCAAGGGATTTTGCCAGCTTGGGACCAGAAAAATACCAAATTTTATTCTAAAAAGCAAACATCTATAGCATTCATTAATTTGATTTAAAAAAAAAATTTCTCTTGATCTACATGTGCTTGTGTAGTGTACACAGAGGTGATTGAGCAATAGCTTAAAATGAAGTCTTATGCTTGTATATTATGGGGCATGCAGATAGGTTTGTTGGGGCTCTGGGTGTGTGTGTATGTGGGGTGTGGGTGAGTATGGGGTTAGTGGGGTTCTGTGTGGGGGGAGGGTAGCTGGGGTTTATGAGGAGGTGTGGGTGTAGGGGTCTGCGTGTATGGCAGTGTGAGGGGGTGGGTGCATGTGTATGGTGGGATGTGCATATGGAACTCACCTTATTCACACACACACACACACACACACACACACACACACTGTCCCTGCTTACATACATATATGCTGACCTTGCCTGCGCGCGCGCGCGCACACACACACACACACACACACACACACATACACTGCCCCTGCCTACATACATACTCTTTGCTCCTGCCTACACACACACACACACACACACACACACACACACACACACGTACCAGTGAGGCCCCGTGTTCCCCATTCCAGTGATGCAGCCACGAGCCATGTGGTGCTGGAGCAGGGCAGGGGAAGGAAGAGATTGAAATGGCTGGGAGTGGGGTGGGGCTGGGCTACTCAGTTCTGCTGAGGGTTTTCCCTGTGTCCTACTGCCCCTGGCTCCTGTCAGCTTTGACAGGCAGCCAGGAGGAAATCAATATTAATTTATTACATTTTTAGGGGCCTGCAGGCCAGATAGAATGGCCTGGGCCATGGATTGTATTTTACCTGCCCCTGCTCTAGGTCAGTTAGCCTTGGCATCTTTGCTGCTGCTGCTGGTATATATATTGCTTCATACAGATTCTCACACCTGTTCCCTTAGGAATTTATTTCTCACATTTTTACTTCTGCATCAACAGGTATCTAAGATGCCTCAGCCATTTTCTATAAATCTGGAACTGAATTAACTAGGAACACAAAACTGAAAGGGATTTTCTAGTTCACTGAGTTAAGAGATGGACCAAGAGTGGGTGCATTGATGTGGTCATGCTCTTGTCAATCTATACTGCAGGAGTACAAGACTGGCACTTTTTTCAAGTCCCCAGATAAGTTAAGAATATACCCCCACTTTGCAGGTAAGAATATATTACCCTTCTACTCCATGCTCAGTGCCACATCCACTTCTTTCCCATTCCTGTCTCTCTTGCCTACCACTGCCACTGTTGCTCCTGCCTCTGGCTGTACCAAGGATGGGGAAGCTCGAGAGCCACTCCTGCCACATTCCAACCAGGATGTATGAGGAGCTGGAGACAAAGGACATTTCAGCAGCAGAGTGGAGGTGTTCACCTCCCTTTCTGGTTCCCCAGACTGTGAGAGAACCCATGTACCCATGTACCCACTGCTGTCCATGCATGAGCTTAGCTCCATTTGCAGCTTCTCCTCACAGCTCCAGCTGAAGCAGGGCAAGAGAAGATGGAATTACAGTGGCAGTGAGCAAGTTTCCCCTTCTTGATCATAGAGGCATTAAAAAGAGAGGTGAAGGAGGACATTGGGAAGGAAGGGGAGGGGAAATGCCACTAATTATGGAGGATAAGGCAGTCAATGCCAAGAGGGGTGGAGTCTTTCCTGTTTCAGGGACTTTAAAAAGTTCCTGGCTGCTGCTCTCATGGAAGACTAGGAGCAGGGGAGAAACAGGTCTCAGGTCTTGTGAGATGTGATATGAGTAAGGCTACTATAATACATGAAAGCCTGTCTGTGTCTAACCAAACAATGCAATTTGTCCAGTAAAAGATAATCCCCCGCCAAGAATTTTTGTGTCTCATCAATATTTTAACTATTTCTCCTTTTACCATTTTCCCAATTTATCATTATCCTGTGGAAATAATGGACCTGATTCCTTCTTGGCTAAAATAAATGAGTATCTCCACTAAAGTCAATTCAATAGCAGAAGAAATGGCCCTATTGACTCTTACTATCTTTTTGTCTTTGTTAGGTGTACTGGCTGATTAGCAGGGATCTGGGATTTCCATTTCCCACAGAAAAAAGAGAAAGCCATGGATTTGCCCTTTTTATCAGTGAAAATGTGGATTTCTCTTTTTAGCAGAGAAACCCATGGATTCCTTCTTTTTGCAAAGAGTGCTGCAGGCTGGTTGATCTCTACCCTGCAAGAGCTGTTTGCAAGCAGGGCAGGAAACCCCCAGCCTGCCTGGAGGGGGAGAGGGAAGGGCAGGGACTGAGATGCTCAGTCCACCACAGCTCCGCTCAGCTCAGCTTCACTCTCTGCCTGGAACCTGAGGTCAGTGGGTCTTTCAGAGGGCTGGGGCCCCTCTGGCAGGGCTGGGGGGTAGCGCGTCATGGCTGGGGGCACTGACAGGGCTGGGGGAGCCAGGAGCAGCCCCCCCACCCCAGCAGGCAGAGCAATGGGGGAGCCAGCTCTGTGATGCTTCTGCTGCAGCTGCCTGCTGTTGGGGGCAGGGATCTTCAGTCTTGGGGCCCTGGCCCCATAGCCCTAACAGCTGGGGGGCCCTCTGGCAGGGGCAGTGGGTGGGAGGCAAGAGGCACAAGTAGGGTGGGGGCACTGCTGTGGGGGCAGTAATGGGCACCAGCAGGGCTGGGAGGGATTTAGGAGGCAGTGAGGGGTACCAGCAGGGCTGGGGAAGCACTGGGGGGGAGTGGGTAGGGGCACCAGCAGGGCTAGGAGGGTGCTGCAGGGCTGCTTTTAATTTTAATAATGGATTTTGGGGGGATTGTCAGAGTTTGTGATTTTTTTTTTTTTTTTATCAGAGAAAACTAGGATCCCTGCTGATTAGTCACTGTCACTGTGTGTCACTGTTGTACTATTACTAGCACTATTTAAACATTATTTATTAGAATAACAAGTGTTAAATGAGAAAGGGAAAGATAATTCTTGTAATATGAGTGGCTAACATTCCAACATGAGTGGCTGCTGGGGAGTGACAATGGAGCATTGCTTCTAATGAATGTCTTCTGTTCTTGACTGATCTTTTCCTTTGATGACACACTTTCACATAAATGATATTTTACATGTAGCCCAGGTATACTCATGTAAGTACTTCCCTTCTCCAATTGAAGAGAACTGTTAGCTGGCTGGTGTGCTGTGGGGGATCTGAAGATCACTCACCATTTCCCTCCATCCCTATAGAACCAGGTCCTGCCAGTCAGTGGACTTAACTATATACAATTTATATTATAGTTAAAATTAACTTATCACAAGAAAAAGAAACAGAGATATAAACATATGTACAAATCCATCCATATATATATATATATATATATATATATATATATGCTATACAAGCAAATAACATAAACAATACCCTCTGGTTAAATGCTATAAACGCTTATACCAGGGCTCCAGATACAGGTAAACCCCAAATAAACATAGAAAACCAACAGATAAACTATAGGTGAATAGTAAATAAGCCAGAGATAAATATAAATAAACAACAGGTGAATAAAAGCAAAAGGGGGTCCCAACAAAGCCCTAGTCAAAGTTATAAATTCAAGACGCTACTCATCTACTAATTTACAAATATGAAAGTTCACAAAATACAAGGCGCGAAATCACACAACGTACGACACAGGAATCTCAAAGATAAACTTAATCTCAAGGGAAAACCCCAAGGTCTCTTGGGCCTTTTCCCAAACCCTTCAAGGAAGCTAGCAACTTCAAGGGGGCCCTCCCAGTGGGACCTCCACTTTCAGGAGCCCTTAACTAACCAGGAGGCCGTACCCCTCCTTTTTGGGAATCCTTTTGCCTGGCAACTCATGGCTCCCAGGCCTGGAGGGTGGCCCTCATCCTCTGTGCCAAGCTGCTCTCTTGCCAACAGTGGGCTTCAGGGAAACTGGCCCCTGGAATGGGGCTCTGCTTTTCATGGCTTCTGGGGCCTCTGTCTCAGCGCTGCCCACTGGCTCAGTAGCCTGAGCACCGTCTGGTTCCCTGGACTCAACCTTTTAATATGAGTTGGAGGCCCAGGCCACCTCATGCAGCACTGGGGCTTGGTCCGCTCCTGGACCCTCTGTGCAGCATTGTCTGCACTGAGCTGCTGGCTCAGTGCCAGCAGCTGTAGACCTGAGCTGGCTCAAGTGGCTCCCCAGGTTTCTCAACCTCCATGCAGCGCCTCCTGCACTGACTTCCCAGCCTCGTGCTGGGGGTTGGGGTCTGGGTGTCGTGCACTGTGCTGCACACCAAGAGCCTGGTCACTGGAGTCATCCACCACTCTCTGATGATGGAAGTCTTTAGGGGCTCTTCCTTCGCTCTGATGAGCTGCTCTCCTCAGCTCTTCTAAGCCCTGCTCGTCTCTGTTCTCCATCCCTGACATGTCTGCAGTAAACTGGGCACACATCTCCTTTTATTCTCTTTGGGGGTCTCCACCCCCGAAGTTCTGCCAGACTGGCAGAGTACAGTCTCAAACCAGGACTGAGGCTTCTTTTTTCTTTTCTCTGTGCCCTGAGCAGGGGCAGGGCAAAGCCTCTCCCAACAGTTACCTGATTAGTGGATGGGCTCTACTAATTACAAAGACGATTCTCCAAGCCTGGACATGGCAGGCTGTATTAGTAAGTCTGCCATACACATATAAGGAACCAAGCTGGGGTGGGGGTGAAGATACTGTTAGCCTGTTATATGGAAGTGGGAAAGGAAAAGAATAAATTTGCACTCAGAAGGAAAGGCAGAGTAAAAGGAACAGCAACATAGAAGTAGATTGTACTTCTCTCCTCCAAGCTAGGTACTGTCTGGGGCTTTGGGCCAGTTTTCTCCTTCAGCTCTTTCCCCCAAATTGTTGGAGCTACCCTTCTCGCTGCACTCATCGCAATGACAAACCCCAGACATACAAATTACTTAAGGTGCCTAGAGGGGACCTTATGGCCTTTATTCCCACTGCTCACATCCTTATCTTCTTCCTTAAATAGGCAGTCAAAAGGAAGATACTTTCCTCATTCATACCACATATAGGGATGAGCTTCTTATGTTTAGGAGATCTTCTCAGGAAGTCCAGAATTTGGATTTTTTCAAATTTCAACACATGAAAGATATTTTGGATAAACTAGAGATTCTTTCCAGAAAAAAATATCTTATGTCCATACATACACCTGCACATACACACTTTTAAATGATCTTATATCTTTAATCATTTTGAGACAGATTAACTCTAATTTGGAATCGTTTATTCCACAAGATATGCATGAACATATATTTTTTTTTTTTTTGAAGAAACTATTGCACTTCTTGGGCATGTCTACATGTGACCCTACATCTCCGTGCAGTGCTGTATCACACTACAGTGACATATTGCCAATGGGCAAAAACCATGATGCCACAACACATATTGTGCTCCCTCAGTATAGCACTTTGCTATGGCAATATAGCAGCTAAAAATAACCATGCACCATGCAGATGGTGTAGTATGAGCTGTTATTGCTCCAAAAGAAGTACTAAATGATGGCCCAGTAACAACGGCAGCATAGGGGCACATGTAGACGCACCCCTTGAGTTCTCTCACTCCTGCTCCATATCACAGTATAGCACATAATACTCAGGCACTGTGTTTACTGCTAGTCTGTTTATCTGTATGTCCTCTACTGTTTAAGGGTCATATTGATGTCACATCCTTATTTAAATGCTGGCGTGCAGCCAGATATGCCTTTACTATTCCAGCTTATGTCAAGTTGACAAACCTGGAGTCACATATGGTTTATATCAATAATACTCCTTATTTCCATAAGGTATTGTGCTGAGGTCTCTTGCCCTCTGGGGCCTATCCAAGCCCATATTAACTGCAGTCACTAGAATGCCAAGTTGGTTGAAAAGGTATTGAACCAAATGAAGAAGAGTAGACAATCCTTCTATAAGTTTCAATATGGGAACAAAACAAAACAAATGGAGGACTTATTATGAGGAGTTTAAGGCCTCTACCAAACCCTAAAATATTCTGTATAGCAATGGAAGTGCCCTGTTGGACCTTAACCAGGACCCTGAGCAAAAGTAGATTGTTCTTCACAGTGAAGGTTCTTTTGAAAAACAAAAATTCAAAGTAGAGAGAGTACTAGAAGAACCAGAAATTCCCCAAAAAGCCAGGCACAAAACCAGACAGAAAGTGTTTGGGAAGAACCACTTTCCACGGGGGCTGCATTACAACACAGTGCAGAAAGGGATTAAACAACTTTATTGTGGGTATTCTCAGAGTATCACCATGTTGGGCAAATGTGAGCTAAGTCATCTTTCTGCCTCTTCAATTTTAATTTTCTGTCTTGATGCTTCTGGCAGTCTCAATTATGTTCATAAAGGCATATGCACTAAAAATTAGGTTCTATTTTTTTTTCTTAAGTATCAAATCCCATATCCATCAATCAAATTTGCTTGTATTTACTACCCGCTCTCCTTCCTGTGTTCTTAATGTTCCCTTTATTTTTGATCAACCACATTTCCCTCCCAATCTTTACTGAAGATGTCAGCACCACCGGGGTTCAACATCAAATATATTGAATAACAAACATGTTTATTGCTGTGGCAGATTCAGCAAGAGAAAAAAGAAATGGGAAAAGAGGCTCATACAGTTTGATCAATGTGCTGAGCTTTTAGCTATGTTTACATTTTATAACGTAAATTGGCCAAATTAGTCTAAGGAGACATTTCAAAATGCTTTCATGGTTATTTTTAGTTATGCCTTCAGCAATGTTAGCTCCCTGAGCTCAGAATAGTTACTGAAAAAGTCTGTGTGCTTTGCACTGTACTTTGTGATCATCTGTAAGTGTCAGAATAGGAAATTTAAGACAAAGGACTCTGTTTTGGCATGCATGTAGTATCTTTTTTGGGGGTGCCCATACAGACTGTGGTTCTCTTTAATTCCTGTACCAGCTGTGGATGCATCAGCCTGGAAAATAGCAGTTTATCTTTCCAGTTTTCCCATGCTATTAGTGAACATTTTTCAGTGTAACATCCTCAAAGATATCCTGCAGGGGTGTAATTGCAATTATACATCTGCCCCATCCATCCACCCTGCCCAATGACCTTCAACAGATAAACTAGAACAGTTATTTATCTGCCCCCTGCTATACCACCCAACTGCTTGCTACTTCACCTCATCACTACATAATCAGGGTTTCTACTCAACAAGAGCTAAAATACACAATGTTTCACCCAGCTCATAATCAAAAGCTTGTCTAACAGCTTGCCCAACTATACAGTTGGTGCAGTAAAAGATACCACAAAATATTCTCACCTCTCACACAAGATGCTCTGTCATTCTTGGCATGGAGACTAGAATTTTGTGCTGTCCCTCTAGCCCATATCCTGTGATATGCCATGGCCTCTACAGATAGAAACAGTATCAGTTGCTGGTCACTCTGGGGGGAATTAAAAAAGAGCAAGAAAAGAGTTAGCGTCCTAGTGCAGGAAGGCAACTAAGTAAAGTAAGTGGGAGGGAAGGGCGGGTGCGGGGGGGGGGCAGTGTCTTTCATTATGACATGGAAGGTAGACAGAAGGGCAGAAAAACATCATTGATCAAGGAAAAAGATCTGTGGGTGTGTCCATAAAAATGCAGAAGCAAACCCAGTTATGTCATTCAGCCTTTGAGAATACTGTGGAATGGGACATTTCTTTGCTTTCCCAGATACAAGGGACAGGTCATGCCCTCACCATTCTGTGCCCCAATGCAAAGACAAAAGGAAGAACTTCTTCCTTCCCCCAGGTACAAGGGACAGACCAGTAGTTACAGTTCCTCATTGCAAGACAAAAAAAAAAAAAAAAAAGCTCTAACCCTCTCTAGCCACCTTCTGGCGTGTGATCTCATCAGCCCACAAATGTGCACTTAGCACTTTAGGCATGTCTGCCACATTTCTGTTGGTTTTAAAATATTTTATTATGTTATACTCAATAAAGTTTTCATTATTTATAGCTTGGATGAAAGCTGTAAGAGAAACCTGAGACAAAGCATAAAAAAATACCTAAAGAAAGGCATATACGTTTTCTGCCACTGTCTATTAGCTGTAAGGTGGGAACACAGTGCACCCCTGAGTCTTTATGGATAAATAGTTGCAATATATGGGTTTTCCTCACTTTATGCAGGTTCTATACGTGCAAATTAATTCTTATGCAATTGTAGCAAAACCCTGTTTTTCTTTTTTTATTTGTTTTAAAATGCATTCCCTCCCCTTCCCCAATCATTATAACTTTTTCTCTTCCTCTCTATTCGCAATAGATAAGTATAAGTGAGCTCAGATTCAGGATAAGCTTTAACATTTTTTGTTTTGGTAGCAAGTTTTGGGTTTTTTTGGATATCCACTGTTTTATATTGTATTATTATTAGGTTTGTATTGATTCTTACTGTTGTATGTTGTATTATAATCATGTTTGTATTGATTTTTATTGTTTCATATGAATATTGTATGGTTTAGGCCTGTGTTTTTAAGTGAACCAAAGTCATGTCAAGTTTCCATTTTATATGTCAAGCCTCCATCTTGTGTCCTCTGCCTGGGCATCCCATGTTGCAACTGTATGAGTCACACACCCCTCCCATGTAAATTGGTTCCCGGATCAATGAGAATAATTGAGAATGATTGAAATACAATGGTAGTAGGCCTCTACTGAATAGCCTGTAATGACCAGGCCATCACCTCTCATTGGCCTGGATATGCCTGCCTCCTGTCACTAGGGTCACACAAGGTCTGCCCCTATAAAAAGGGGCAGTGAAGAAAGACCCAGTGGGATGCCCTCTCCATCTGGACCAGCACCATGCCACACCACCTATCCACCCAGAGGCTGTGCCGGTGACCCCCCTCTAGACAGCACCTACTGGACAAGGACTCCTTTCCAGCCTGGATAGGTAGCTATCACCCCCGCCACCCCCTCTTCAACCAAGGACTTGGACTCTGCTTCTCTTCCCCACCTGGACTCCAACCCTTCCACTGAGTCTCTCTAACCCCTGCTGCCATTGTGTGTGGGTGGGAGTGCGGGGGGGGGGGGGGTGCAAGGGAAACAATAAGACATTGTGTCACCATCTCTCCTGTTCAATAAAACCACTGTCATTTGCAACCCTGAGTTGGGTCATGTTTTACTGAATCCCAGTCCCTTCCTTATCTTAAATTCCAGCCTCATTCTCTCTCTCTCATCTCCAGCCCCCACCCCTCTCCACTAGTTTCCCAATTGCCTCTCAATTCCTGCTACCTTTTCCCTGTGACTTTCTGCTGCCTTTCTCTGCTTTCCGGCTGCCCCTTCAGCCTTTCAGTCTCTCCTGCTGCTTTTCCTGTGATTTTCTGCTGTCTGTCTCTCTGTTATCAGGCTTCTCGCACACCTTCTGTAGTCTTCCCCCCTACCCCTATAGCTTCCCAGCTCCTCGTGGCTGTCCTGCAGTTTTCTCCAGCAGCTGGGGCCTTTCTCCAGCTCCCAGCACCTACTGCCACTTCCTTCAACTTCTCTAGCTGCACCAGAGCCATCCTCTGGCTCTCCACACCCAGAGCCCCTCTTTAACACCCACCCTTTCCCTTAGTCCCGTTTTCCCTCTCCCCACCTACTTTTTCAGCTCCCTCTGTGCCCGCATCGCTCCCCTGTTCTGTAGGCTTTGGGTGTTGTCTTTTTATTAATTAAAATCAATTAACCTAAATTTACCCCCAGCCTCAGTTCTTCAGCCCAGGCCCCTCTAGTCTACTGGTTCTAATCATGGTTCTGGCAACTTTCACTCCCTACTCTTTCACTCTCTCTCTCTCACCTGAACCTTCCCTCAAGTATCCCAGATACCCCAACCACACACATACACACTGTACTATCCAAGTTAGGAGCTTACCTGTGTGTGAGTGTAGGTGGGTTGTATGTGTGTGAACTGGTGAGTGTGTGTGTGTGTGTGTGTGTGTGTGTGTGTGTGTGTGTGTGTATGTATGTATGTATGTATGTATGTATATATATGTATATATATATGTGTATATATATATGTGTATATATATATATGTATATATATATGTGTATATATATATATGTATATATGTATATATATATATATATGTATATATGGCATTGTGTGCAGGATATTCGAATTAGTGATCTGTGTCTAACTTTTGGAGTGTATGGTGTATGTGCTTGAATTGGTGATAGGTATGCATGTGCCTAGGCTGGTTTGGATGTGTATGTGCCTGAGCTGGTAGTGTGCATGTGTATGTACCTAATTGATTTGTGTGTTTGTATATGTGCAATTGTGTAACACCTTCACACCTTCCTGTTTAATAGCACAATAATGAGATCCTGAGCCTTGGCCTGACCCCTCAGGGCAACACAATGACCCTTATGCTATCAGCTGCTTTATGTGGTGCATTGTGGGAGTGATACACACTAAAATATAGTATCCTGTGTGGATCTGTGCTCTTCATTTGTTGTCTGTAATGTATGTTTCTGTAGTTGCCATCTCCATTATGGTAACATTCACCACCACCCTATGCCTGTGCGAGTACCAAAATTGCTGCTGTTGGTAAGTACCAAAATTGTCTTGTAGAAGTGGTAGAAATTGCTCTGGGGGCCAGTACAGTCAAGGTCTTGGGACATATCCCTATTTGTTACCTTGTAAAGTGGGTTCCCTTCATGTAAATTCAAGTTATATGCCATATTCCAGGAAGACAAGGTTCTTTCGGTGAATCTGATATCTTTTATTAGACCAACTTAAGTAGTTGGAAAACAATTATTAAGCAAGCTTTTGGGTTCTAAAACCCTTCGTCAGGCTAAGGAAGTTTCAGCAGTTGATGTGTGCTCTTCCTGGATTGAATAAAAAGTAAAGAAGCCAGAGGCTGGGCTGGTATGCATGCAAGACAGGTAGCCAGTGAAATTGTAGATTGAAGAGTCAATGGGTGAGAGACAGGCTTGGTAGGGGGGAAAGAGAGAGAATGTGAATGAATAGTGGAGAGATACCTAAGGAGTCAGATGTCAGGCAGGTTATAATGTGTCATTAATCCAATGTCTATATTTAGTCCATGATTTTTAGTATCCAGGAGGTTGATGAAGTGGAGTTCATAGGCTCATCTCTGGGAAGTGTTTTGTAAGTTTCCTTTGAGGATCAGAACAGAGAGATTGGAGACAGAGTGGTTTTCTTGTGAGAAATGTGCTCCCACAGGTAACTGGGTATTCCTGTCTTTGATAGATTTCCCGTGAGCGTTCATTCTGGTGTGCATTTGTTGTTTTGTCTCTACTACGTATTTTCCATCAGGGCATTTGGTGCATTGGATGAGATATATTACATTTCTGGAGGTGCAGGTGTAAGATCCAGGGATACTGATATCTATGTTGTGGGGTGTAGTAATTGTGGGGGTAGTGGAGATGTGTTGGCAGGTTTTGAATTTCTTGTCACAGAATAGCCTGGAACCTTTTGGTGTTTTCTGGGCTTGAGGAAGTTTGCTTCTGGTGAAGAGGTTAGCAAGGTTTGGTGCTTGTTTAAAGACTAGGATGGGTGGTTCTGGGAAGATCTTTTTAAGAATAGGGTCTCTTTCTAGTATGGGTTGCAATTGTTTGAGGATTTTCCATACAGGTTCAAGGGAGGGGTGATATTTCATAACCAGCAGTGTGTGATTTATGGGGGGTTTTCTTCTGTACTGCAGCAGTTCTTCACGTGGTATCTGGGTGGCTCTTTTAAATGTGTGATCTACTCTCTGGAGGAGTGTCCTTGTTGGGTGAAAGCCTTTTTAAGATTGGTGAGGTGACAATCCCGGGTGTTCTCTTCAGGACAAATGTGGTGGTATCTGAGGACTTGGCTATATATCACAGCTTTTTTGGTATTTAGGGTGATTGCTGGTTCTGTGCAGATATGTATGTTGGTCTGTGGGTTTCTTGTATAACGTGGTCTGTATTTTATCATTCTGGATATGGATTATCATGTCTAAAAAGGAGATATTGGTTCTGGAGTATTCTAGAAAAAGTTGGATGCAGGGATGATGATTGTTGAATTTCTGATGGAACTCAATCAGAGATTGTAGGTTTTCAGTCTAAATGATGATGTCATTGATATATCTTAAGTATAACAAGGGTTTGATGGTGTAGTTCTTGAGGAAGTCTTCTTCCAGGTGGCTCATAAAAAGGTTGGCATACTGTGGGGCCATTTTGGTGCCCATAGTTGTTCTCATCATCTGGAGGAAGTGTTGATTATTAAAAGTGAAATTGTTGTGCGTGAGGATGAAGTGTATAAGGTCAGGAATATCTTTGGGTCTGTATTCTGAGTTGTAATCTTGTTCCTGTAGATATGTAAGGCAGGCTTGGATGCCATCCTGGTGTAGGATGTTGGTATATAGGCTGGTAACATCCATGGTGGCTAGGAGGGTGTTGCTGGGAAGGTGGTCTATGTTTTTAAGTTTTCGTAGAAAGTCTGTAGTGTCTAGTACAAAACTTGCTCTGTGGGTGATGAGCAGTTTTAGGATTGATTCAATGAAACCTGATATTTCCTCAGTTAGGGTTCCATGGTTGGATATGATAGGTCTGCCAGGCTTCCCTTGTTTGTGGATTTTAGGGAGCATGTAAAAAGAACCCAGGTTAGGTAGTGGGGTGATCAAGGTCTGTAGTTTTTTCTTGTAGTCTTGATGGAAATGATTTGATGGTATTGTTGAGTTTCTTGGTGAAAAGGGGAGTAGGATCTTCTTGTAGTTCTTTATAGCAGGTGGTGTCAGAGAGCTGTCTGTTGGCTTCCTTTATGTAGTCTTCATGGTTTAGGATGAGTATGGATCCTCCTCTATCTGCTGGTTTTATTACTATTTGTTGGTTATATATTAGTGATTCTATGGCTTTTTTTTCTGGTAGAGAGAGGTTGTTATGGTGGCATGTGTTGCTGATTATTTCATTGTTCTTTCTTTCCCTGAAGCAGTCAATGTAGTGGTCAAGGTTAGGGTTTTGTCCACCGTAAGATGTCCAATCTGATGTTTTTTGGGGGTTTTTTGGCATTGATCTTTCCCTGAATTTTGTCAGAGGATGAGTTGTTGGGAGTGGGTTCAGTTTTGCTATGGAAATATTCCTTGAGGCGGAGATGTCGGAAGAATTCTTCTAGTTCTCCACATTGAAATATTTTATTAGGGTATTTTTCTGGACAGAAATTTAGGCCTTTAGAGAGGACAGATTTTTCAGTTTTGGTAAGTGTGTGTGTGTGTGTGGAGAGTTTGATAATATTTGTGGGTTGGTTGTTGCTTTCAGTTTTATGAAGTCTGAGGTTGGAATGTTGTAAGGTGTTGGTGTTGTTCCTCTGATGGCTGTTTTGTGCCTGGGGAACTTCATCCTCCTTCTCTCTCTCCTTCCCCCCCCCCCCCCCCCCAGCCCCGCAGCCTGTGTCTCACCCATTGACTTCTCAATCTACATTTTCACTGACTACCTGTCTTATATGCATACCATACCAGCCTCTGGCTTCTTTACTTTTCATTTCAAGAGCACACACCAACTGCTGAAACTTCCTTAGACTGACAAAGGGTTTTGAACCTGAAAGCTTGCTTAATAATTGTTTTCCAACTATTTAAGTTGGTCTAATAAAAGATATCAAATTCACCCAAAGAACCTTGTCTGCCTATGTCCTTAGACCAACACGACTACAACCTATACCCCTATTTTCCAGGAACACATGTACAGTAGGGCTGTGTGAAATTGCACCATTCCATTTTGCTTGAGTTTCAACGGTTTGACAGAACAGCGTTCCATTTCAAATTTCATTTAGAGTCAAAACAGCTGTTCCAGTCCATTCCATCAAAACAGAAAGGCTGTTTCAATGCTGTTTCATTGGGTTTTTGGAATCAGCCCAGCTGGACTGGCTTCCCATTACCAGTGCTAGATTGCGTGGGGAGTGGGAGGCAGCCCAGCTGCACTGCCTCCTGCCCCTGGCATGATCTAGAGCAGGGGATGGGGAAGCAGGCCAGCTGGGTTGCCTCCTGCCCCTGTGTCACAGGCTGGCTAGGTGCTGTGAGCGTATCAGCCATTAGGCTGCTGGGTTTGGGATTAAGGAGGCAAGTCAGGAGTGAAGTAAAGGAAAATTTACTTATGCCTTAGCATACAACAGTTAACAGAAAAGTTAATGTGACAAATAGATAGTACAGTAATAAAGAGCTAATAGTGAATAATAACAACAGATAGACAAAATGACAAAGAGTTCCCACATGGGGTTGGCATCTTATCCGAGGGGTCACCGGGAAGGTACCTTGGTCAGGATCTGGTCCTCGCTCACACTGGGAGTCGAGGGTCCAGGCTTGGTACAGTGATGGTCCTTCTGTCCCGTCCTTCAAACTCGTTACTTGACATGCGCATTCCTTTATGCCTTATCTTATGCTAATCTGTTGGCTTTAGAGCCACTCACAATCTTGCCCTATAGCTGTTACCCTATGGGATTAAAAGGTGTTAGAAATTATCATGAAAGTTTACCGCGCAAACTCGGATTCACCCAATAAGCAAATCACACCGCTTTACTTTGAGGTTTGAAATTAGCATTACTCTGCCGAAGCTCAACCCCTTGGTTTCTTATTGCTTGGATTCCTTGGAACGTGCTAATTATATTAGGTGGTCAGACCTTGTTATGGCTGACCTTTAAAAAACCTGTTAGATCAGCTAATCTTGTAGTTCTGCTTAATTTGGGGGGCCCAGTCAGTCCCGTGATCAGTGCAAACAGTTAAATTCAACATTTTGGTTAAATTGTGACAGACAAATTCCACTTGCGAGTTGCAAACTTGCAAGCTTTGCATTCGCTAATCTTAACTGCTAGACAATTGCCTGGATGTCTCCAAGAGCATATATTTATTGTTCATGATAGTAACCCCTCTGGTTCTGGCCACCACACCCCCCGCATGATCTAGCACTGGGGATGGGAAAGCAGCCCAGCTGGGCTGCCTCCGGCCCTCGGCGCAATCTAGTGCCTGGGATGGGTATCTAGGTCAGGGGACGGGAAGTCAACCCAGCTGGCCTGACTCCCCATCCCCTGCCAGATCTTTTGCTGGGGATGGGACGTCAGCCCACCTGGACTGACTTCCCATCCCCAGCCTGTGATCAAAACATTTCAACTTTTGAAATGTTTCAACTAACCTTGTTTTGTTTTGAGGCTATTTCAGCAGCCTTAGTTTCATCTGATTTTTCTGTTTCAACCTCAAAATTGGTCAAAACAGTGTCAAAATGAAACAGCTTGCAAAATATTGCACAGCCCTAATGTACAGCATAAAGCGAGGGAAACCTGTATAACAGAGGCAATCTCACTGGCTGTTCATAAAATTCACGCTTTCCCTACCTTTGCTGCTCACCTATCAGTTATATTATCTTGTTTGCTTTCAATTATGTTGTGAAAATCAAGCACCTATCATACTAGACCACTACTCTTGTCACTGTCTCCCATTCAGTGTTCCTATGGCTTAGTCAGCTGCCACTCTGAGCATATTAGAGTCATAGTTAAACAGCTTCCCGTGGTTTAGTCTCCAATAGAAACCTTCAGGAAGCTGGCACTAAACTCAGCCTCCCAGTAGAAAGCACATGTCCCTACTATTTCTAGGAGCAAAATTTCCATCTTTTCCCCACAGAAATCAAGCCTTGCTTTCTACATCTCCTCCTGTCAAGGACTGTTTGAGACCATCTCACATTTAAATTGATGATTTTTCCATTGGGGTCAGTCAGCCCTTGCAACATCATGATGGAATCCCCTTTTTTGCTAAACTAATGGGCTTGGTATAAAATAAACCCATCAATGGCCTCATTACAATTTTAGACCCCAAACATGCAATTCCATCAGTCACCTTCCATGCATTCCAGGCTTTCTGACAACGTATCTGTTCCATAGCATGCACAGCTCCATAACAGTCCTGATACCTAAGCTACCAAAATTAAGATAGTTTATTACTACTTGATAGTATTTGGTAGTGGTAATGGTCAGTTGCTTCTTCACATTTAAGAGAATTTCCACATTGAGCTGTTCTGCAGTTTCAAGGTAAGCTGTAGGAAAGCACAATTTTAGATCCTGAAATTCTCCCATTATTTTTGGTCATCTCAGTTTTGCATCACCACCAGACAGTGATAGGGACCTAAACTCAAAAATAATGATCCACCAAGAGAATCTGCTCTAGGAAAGGTTTGTGTGCAAAGCATTGCTCAATTTCAGCATCAACCCCATTGTTGCCTGAATTTCCATAGCACTGCCTTGTCTCCTGAGTCACACAAAGCTGTTTGGCAGCATGATTGCAAATATTGTCCATCGGTCTGTGTTCATTAATAACCATTAGCATAACAGTTCTCAGCAGAGCCCCTTCTATGCAACTTGGCAGCTGTTTGAAATGACATGAGGTCACAAAACCCAGATGAGTGGTGAGGTGAGTAGAAGAATTTTGTGAAAATGTTAATTTGACTCCAATTTGTGGAATGTCTGTCTTCCTGTAGGTATCTTACAGTAATCCGTGAGAAAAAGAAATCCAAATTCACATAGCCTAGAATGCTTGCTACAATGTTATTTATTTATTTTAGAAACAAAACAACTCCCTCTGCCCCCAAAAGAAAAAGAAAGCAAGCAAAGCAAAGCAAAGCAAAGCAAAGCAAAGCAACAAACTCACCAACACATGTCTCTGTGTTTGTGCTTCAAAAAGGGTAATGATCTAAACCGGCATATCAAAAGAATATGGACATATTGCTTTTGAAAGAGGTATTCCTGATTAAAATGAAAAAAAAAAACCTGAAACAATTCTCAAGTATAAATAATCTACTTATGTGAAGTTTTGGGAGGGATAGAGGCAAGAAAATGAAACACAATTTCCTTGCTCATATATGGTGGTTTGTATTTTATCATATTGGATACTGATCATGGTGTCCAAAAAGGAAATACTGGTGTTAGAGTATTCAAGAGATAGTCTGATGGAGAGATAGTCTGATGGATTGTTGAGTTTTTGGTGAAAATCAATCAGAGACTGCAGGTTTTCAGTCTAAATGATGAAGATGTTTTCTACATGTCTCAGATATAGATTCATAGATGTTAGGGTCGGAAGGGACCTCAATAGATCATCGAGTCCGACCCCCTGCATAAGGAGGAAAGAGTGCTGGGTCTAGATGACCCCAGCTAGATACTCATCTAACCTCCTCTTGAAGACCCCCAGGGTAGGGGAGAGCACCACCTCCCTTGGGAGCCCGTTCCAGACCTTGGCCACTCGAACTGTGAAGAAGTTCTTCCTAATGTCCAATCTAAATCTGCTTTCTGCTAGTTTGTGGCCATTGTCTCTTGTAACCCCCGGGGGCGCCTTGGTGAATAAATACTCACCAATTCCCTTCTGTGCCCCCGTGATGAACATAAAGGCAGCCACAAAGTCGCCTCTCAACCTGCTCTTGCGGAGGCTGAAAAGGTCCAGTTTCTCTAGTCTCTCCTCGTAGGGCTTGGTCTGCAGGCACTTGACCATATGAGTTGCCCTTCTCTGGACCCTCTCCAGGTTATCCGCATCCTTCTTGAAGTGTGGTGCCCAGAATTGCATGCAGTACTTCAACTGCGGTCTGACCAATGCCCTATAGAGGGGAAGTATCACCTCCCTGGACCTATTCGTCATGCATCTGCTGATGCACGATAAAGTGCCATTGGCTTTTCTGATGGCTTCGTCACACTGCCAGCTCATGTTCATCTTGGAGTCCACTAGGACTCCAAGATCCCTTTCCACCTCTGTGCCACCCAGCAGGTCATTCCCTAGGCTGTAGGTGTGCTGGACATTTTTCCTCCCTAGTGCAGCACTTTGCATTTCTCCTTGTTGAACTGCATCCTGTTGTTTTCTGCCCACTTGTGCAACCTATCCAGGTCTGCCTGCAGCTGTTCCCTGCCCTCCGGCATGTCCACTTCTCCCCATAGCTTTGTGTCATCTGCAAACTTGGACAGAGTACATTTGACTCCCTCGTCCAAGTCGCTGATGAAGACATTAAAGAGTATCGGTCCAAGGACCGAGCCCTGCGGGACCCCACTGCCCACACCCTTCCAGGTCGAGACCGACCCATCCACCACGACTCTTTGGGTGTAACCCTCTAGCCAATTCGCCACCCACCGAACTGTGCAGTCATCCACATCACAGCCTCTTAGCTTGTTCACCAGTATGGGGTGGGATACCATATCGAAGGCCTTCCTGAAGTCTAAGTATACGACATCCACCCCTCCTCCTGTGTCCAGGCGTTTCGTAACCTGGTCATAGAAAGAGACTAGATTGGTCAGGCACGATCTGCCCGCCACAAACCCGTGCTGGTTTCCCCTCAGCATAATTTGCCCTGCCGGGCTCTCACAAATGTGAGCCTTGATAATTTTTTCAAAGACTTTGCCAAGGATGGAGGTGAGACTGACTGGCCTATAGTTGCCTGGGTCCTCCTTCCTCCCCTTTTTGAAAATGGGGACCACGTTAGCCCTTTTCCAGTCCTCCAGGACTTGGCCCGTGCGCCACGAGCGTTCGAATATTCCTGCCAGTGGCTCTGCAATGATGTCGGCCAGTGCCTTCAGTACCCTCGGATGGAGCCCATCCGGGCCTGCCGATTTAAAGGCATCCAGTTCTTCCAAATGACTCTGCACCACCTCAGGATCTACGTATGGAAGTCTGGCGCCTTGCTGCTGCCTCTCTACAACCCCAGTGAGAGACTTGTCGTGCCCCTCACTTAGGAACACTGAGGCAAAGAACTCGTTGAGGAGTTCAGCCTTGTCCCCCCTATCTGTCACCAATTGTTTCTGCCCATTTAGCAGTGGTCCTATTCCTCCCTGGGCCTTCCTTTTACTCCCAATATATCTAAAAAACAATTTCTTGTTGTCTTTTACTTGGGTTGCCATCCTCAGCTCCATGGTAGCTTTGGCCCGCCTAACTGCCTCCCTACAAGCACGAGCAGAGGAGGTATATTCATTTTTAGTGATCTCACCCTGTTTCCACTTTTTATGTGCTCCCCTTTTGGCCCTTAGGCTGCCCTGGATTTCTCTGGTCAATATAGGATAGGTTTGATGTTGCTGTTCTTAAGGAATTCTTTTTCCATGTGGGCCATAAAAAAATTGGCATGTTATGGGACCATAGACAAGAAACCCATGGACCAACATACATATCTACACAGAACCAGCAATAATCCTAAACACATCACGAAAGCTGTAATTTACAGCCAGTCTCTCCAATACCACTGAACTTGCACTGAGGACAATACCCAAGATTGCCACCTCACAAATCTCAAAAGGCTTTCAACCAACAAGGACACTCCTCAAGAGAGAGAGATCATACTTTTGAAAGAGCCACCTGGATACCATGAGAAGATTTGGTGCAGTACAAAAGAAAAATCCCCACAAATTGCACACCATTAGTTATGACATAGCACCCTTCCCTGGAACCCTATGTGGGAAATCCTCAAACAACTGCAAGCTTTACTAGAAGAAGACCCAATTCTTAAAAAGATCTTTCCAGAACCATCCATCCTAGCCTTTAAACAAGCATCATACCTCATTAACCTCATCACCAGAAGGAAACTCCCTATGACCCAAACCACACCAAATGGATCCAGACCATGCCAAGACAAGAAATGCAAAATCTCCCAACACATCTCCACCACTCCTACAATAATCACACCCCACAACAGAACCATCACCATTCCTGGATCTTATACTTGCAACTCCAAAAATGTTGTATATTTCATCTAGTGCACCAAATGCGCTGATGAAAAATATGCCGGAGAAACCAAGCAACAACTGCATACCAGAATGAACGTACACTGAAAATCTATCAAATACAAAAATATCCAATTACCTGTGGGTGCACACTTCTCACAAGACCATAGGTGACTGGTAGGGGGCACATGGAGGTGCACATGCCCTCCCCCTATTTGGGGCTGGTGCCTCCCTGATGTCTGACACTGGTGCCCCCTCTGACAGGGTCGGTGTCTTCTGTGGGTGCCCCCCACACCCAGATTCATGAGGCACCAGTCACTCATGCACAAGACAATCACTCTCTCTCTGATTTCTCAGTTCTAATCCTCAAAAGGAACTTACAAAATACCTTTCTAGATGAGCCTATGAACTTCACTTCATAAATCTACTGGATACAAAAAATCATGGACTCAATATAGACATTGGATTTATGACACATTACAGCTTTCCTGACATCTGATTCACCAAGTACCTGCCTGAACTTACCATTTACATTCCCTGCTTCCCTTCCTCCCCACCACTCCCTCTCTACCTTTTGTTTTCCTAATTTCCAGCTGTTGACTATGAGTCTCCATTGCTTACCTTTAGCATTCCTTCACCCAATTCCCCCCTTGATCCCTCCTCCCCTCCCTTCTCTACCCATTGTTTTTCTAATTTCTACTTATTTACATTCTCACTGACTTCCTATCACACCTTTATTTTCTTTCACTCCTTGGAGAGCTCAGAACAACAACAGCACCTCCCTACACCTGAAGAAGGGTACTTGTACCTGAAAGCTTGCAAATAACTTTGTTCTAACTACACAGTTGGCCTAGTAAAAAATATCACATCTACCCAAAGAACCTTACCTGTCTATGTGCTTAGACCACCACTGCTACAACCAAAAATTCTGCATCCTTGGCTTTAGATACTTTATGAATGGATTTCTCAGTCTCCTGTGCTAGTAGTAAGCCAGGGACTCCAAATCTGACTCTTTTGCCTCAATGTGTTTTATGTGGGTGCATGCAGATAAATATTACCTGCTATGATATAAAATTCTTCCTGCCATTACTAGGAGGTACCTTTCCCCAGACATAACTCCAAATCACAACATAAAATGTGAACTACCTACCTCCTACTAAGATGAATTAAGTATGAACTTTAGATGTTATACCATAGTCACCTCAATTAGTTAACTTCCAGAAATCTTGACTATTGATGTTTCAGACGTTATTCTTTCCCACCATTTTTTCAAAATATATATGGTTAGATTTGATGTGATTTCCAGTTCACTTCAACCATATAACTAGTTGCTTTTGATCCAGTCTCTTCATTGTTTTTGAAATGTTTGTCTATCATGGGATTATTAGAAAAATAACTCATGTTGCTCTATTCCAATACATATAATAACATGCCTTAGTTCCTGTGATGCATTATAAGAAATATTTCAACACAACTGAAGTTTTTCAGATGATTTTGTGATCAATTAGAGGGTGGTGTACATTTGCACCTTGTAGATTAACTAAATCAGATCTGTCTAAGCTTTCATAAGCAGGAGCTTACTTCATCAAAGGTTAATCAATTGACATTGTCAGAAAATCTAGTGTAGCCACAGAGCATAAATGGGAGATGGCAATATAATTTAGGAATATAACAGAGTAGAACAGTGTATACCAACACTCTCCACCTGTCTTTCACCTTCTTCATGCCCTTAAGCTTAGGAATCTTTTGAGTCTGGTCAAAGCAAGACACCCTTAATTTTATCAAAACAGTAATAATCCTATGAGACCTCCTTGCCACTGTATTTTATTTTTCCTCTTGCAAAGCTAACAATGAGAACAGATAAGAATGTGTTGCTATATTCTTACATATTCTACTTCCTGTGATATGTTTATGCCCTACAACATTTCAAAGATCAGTGCTTTCTACCAGAATGAAGTTATGCATACTCTACCATGAGAAGTCAGCTTCAGGCTACTGTCCTTTGCTCTTTTGCTTAACAGACTATGTCCTTTTTCCCCACTTCATTTCCAATGGAGGTCACTGATTGACCTCTCAATGGTTCTTCTGCAATTTATTTTCTGCTTTCCCTCCCCTCCCCAGACTTTTCTGCATTCCAGTAAATAGCTGCTTTTTGGTCATACATTTATTCGGTGAAGCTCAAAAGTAATAGTTCTATATATAAATCAGGCTAAAATAAGCAACACCCAAGGTATTCTTTTGGCAGGAGGAATAGATGTATACTGTATTACTTATTAATAAATAATTTGATTTTCTTTCCTTGTGAGGCATCCAAAAAGAATTCACGGTATGGATGACATATGTTGAGATGTATTATTGTTAGAACGATTAAATAAAGTAGACTAGAACTCTAGCAAACAAAATAAATGGTAATAATAATCTCTTTAGAGTTAGCAAATATATTTTTAGATTATTTTGAGCTGTTGTTCATCACATTTCCTTTCATTTTAATTTGATTTCTGTTGAGATAATGAGTACTCCTTTCTTTTTGCCAAGAAGTCCTAACTATTTTACTTGTCAGTAGTTCAAATCGGCTCTCATCTTTGCATTGCCTACCAAAAAATTATGAACAATAAATGGAATAAATAATGTCCTAGATAAACACTTCTTTTTATTGGCTTGTGTTTAGAACAGACTGTTAAGCCTTCACTGAACAACTTATTTTCCAGTTGGCTTCCCAACAATTTTCTCTATAGCCTCTGGTTAGATGGTGTTTAAGTGAACAGCACATTTTAACTTATCTAAATTGAAAACAGCAACTGCATGAAATAAAACTGGACTACATTTTCCATTTTAATATAGTTCATCATGAACCTTTCAGTAACATTAAAAAAGTGAAATGCTATATACAAGGACAGTAATGCATGTTAAAAAAAATCTTGAAGCAAAACTTACTTACTACTAGATTCTATATAAAGACCCAAAGGTTTACTTCTATGGTAGAGCTGCTTGCTAAACTACCAGAACTTCATTTTATTCCTCTTTGATGACAAAATTTATGTAGGACCTAGTTCTGTTCTGAAATGCATACATAACTATCTACTTCCTTAGGCATCAATGGGAATCTTTCATCTGTACAGAATGAGTATGATGCAAAACTCCTAAACAAATCATCTCACCTTATATTGGGCCTTGCATTGCCAGAGGCCATTTCTACTTAAATTATTGTGTACTGGGACTATTTAAGCCTGCAAATGAGTAAGAGTAAGGGCCATGTCTTTTATCTGTCTGGCAGAAACAGCTGTGGTCCTCTACAAAAAATATTGAATTAATTCAATATTAGTGGAATTTTAAAGGTTTTTTTTTTTTTTCTATTCATTTTGCTCTAGACAAAAACTTGGTTAGATATTGTCAAATATTAACCACATGCCTGCTTTTGGCAATAGAGGTGTTAGTTTTTCCCCTACTATATTTTGACCAATATTTTTCCAAAGAATGTTATGATGTAATATATGATATTACATCAAGTAACACTGAAGCCAAAGGAAGTGACATTTTAGTATTCATAAAATTAACACTAGCATTATTTCTAGTCTTTTTGTACTAACTGAATGGATCAGAAAACATTTAAACCAAAATCCTGGTTTGAAGACATTTAGCATCCATACTTCCTAAATTATACTCACCTTCATGTTTTCTGATCTCTGTTGACTGAAGTTAATAAATAGGGGTAGTTGTCTAAAAATACATAATTAACAAAAAACCTCTTCAGATAAAAATTAAAATCACATGTATTAAATATATCTGTGTCTGTTAGTTTTTTTGTGGAAGGGAAGGGGGTTATGAATAATTTTGTGATTTAATTTCAAACCTAAAAATATTAATGCAATATTAATTAAGACAGTAAGCTTTTTAGGATTGTATTCTCATGTGCTCATAGGAAGTGCATTTAAGATCCTTTCCACAATATTCACTGTAGATACTGTATTCTTAAAATTGCCATTATGCTGTTAGGGAACAGAAACATTGCCACATAATTTATGTGACCAAGCAGAGCTTGGAAACCCACATCAAATTTTCATTTCAAGTTTCTGAAAAATAAATCTTTTGTAAATGAAATTTGCTAACTTTACTTTGTTCATTGTAGTTATTGTAACTAAAAATAAAACAAAGAGAGAAATATGGATTAGATTATTCCCTTATACCAATTAGTTGCTCTACTTTTATTTTATCCCTCTCGATTTTTAGGTCTATCAGTTTGGGGTAAGGATCTCTAAGGAGGACATCTGCAGTATGAAAATTAGCATGGACATAACTATATCAGCCTGTAAATTTGATGGAGTGCATTAATGGAAAATTAGGTTTGCAGCAGGGAAACTTAATCTGATAAATTATCTGCAAATGTAAGTGAAGAATCTGGACAAAAGGGTTTCTGCTTTGATTCAACCCAAGGGTCACTCTTTTCTTCAAAAATATGTGCAACCATTGCACTGCACAGGGTACAATTGGGCAATGAGAGGAACTAATATCTCAAGGCCACCTTATTTCCTGGGATCAAGTAAAAAAGGGTGCCAAACCTGTAGCCCTGCACATTCCTGGAAAAGTGGGATTTCTTGATTTCAGCTCCAATGTCAGATACTTGCCAGATTCATGTGAGGATGTGTGCTTTCTGATGCTTTTTTTTTGCTCTACCCACCCAGACCTGTTTGAGGCAGAAGGCTCCATTGTTTGCATATAGATTTCAGCTTTTCCTCAGAAGTCAGGAAATCTCTTTCTTTTGATGCTTCATTTTTGGCAGAGAAGGGTGTCTGTGTCTGTGTAGGGAGTGGGGGGGAACATAAAGACCATTTCATTTTGGCCAACTTGCAATACTGTACTCCTCAAGGTGGTAAAAGGTGGTTGAAAATATAACCACCACCATTCGAATCTCATCAGTGAAGCTTCACGCGACAGGAATTTCATCAGAGCAGAGGAGCCACTCCAGTGTCTCCACATATGTTCCACTTGTTACTAACATTCCTGATCTACAATATTGCCCATATCTCCCACTAAAGCATATTTTAAAATCTTTCTACTGCAAATATTAGTACATAGTTTACTAAAAAGTATCTGTCTCATGAAGAATTACTGTCAGATGTGAAGACTCAATTCAATCATCCACATGGGAAACAGATATTTTCTTCCTGCTTTAAGTGTAAATCTCAGCACAGGCTTTACTATGCAGCCACTACTGACGTTTCCACAGTAAATGTCAAATACTTTTTTTTTTCAGATTTATTAGATGGCATTTTTCAAAATCACATCAATCTTATGAAACATTTATAAGTTTTGAGAAATATTTTAGAACTTTTTGTACTACACTGAAGAGCAATTATTTTTCTAAGCATCTCTATATTTATCTGTGGAACTCAGATATATCTAAATTCAAACTTGCTTGCAGCAAATCTTAATTCAACAAAAGAGTATCCAGTGACATTTATAGCCTTGCTTTATTCTACATTCTTGCTTTAATCATAATTATTTTATAAAACTAGCAAATAAATTTTGCTGACAATAGAATACATATAAATTAAGAGAAATGATTAAAAACATTGCAAATAATTTAACTGCCATCTTTGTCTAAACAATTTATTTGGTGAGCTGAGTATTGAGAAAGTCTGAAAAGGGTGAAAGTGTTTCCATTTAAGAACAGATGTGATTAAATTATCATCACTCTTTTCCTGCCATTAGGTAATAATACTGAAGATGATAGTGAATTTTAAATTGCAGTAGCACATTGGGGTCCTTATTGAAGCTTAGCTTCATTGTGCAAGGTGCAGTGTAAACACATACTGACCATCTCTACACAAGGTTCAGAGTCTTATTTGTAAAACATCAAATGACTGTGACAAGCAAACGGAGGATGATGGTGATGTGGGAAAAAGGGAGCAAAAATAACATCACATGATAACAAACAACATCCATTGCATATATTAGGGAGAGATCACACACTACAATTAGCCCTTATTAAGGGCACTTGAACCTTAACAGTATTAGATTCCTTAACAAATGCCCTCTAGACATCTTACAGTTTTGCCACTTGAAGCAAGAATTATGTTTTATCTGTGATAGGCAGTTTGATTTATGTTGACTTCTAAATTCCATGGAGTTAAAATTACTAATTTGTGGTCCTCCAGAATCCCAGGAGACACCACTCACAGGAGAAGCAGCTGTCCTCCTGGGCTAAATACAGACTATCAAAAAGCCCAAGGCTGAATCAATTCAGTCTCCATGGATTAGTCTAAGTTGTATAGATAAGCCAATGAACAGACATTCACTTTTAATTCCAGAAATGCAGCCGCATGCCTTCAGTGGCCCAAGCCAGAAGCTGGGGGAAAAAAGAGCACACCTCCCTGCTCAGGTGGAGCAGACAGCTTGGGCCACGGCTAGCCCATCCACCCTGCAAACGGGAGTTTGCAGGGGGGGTGTGTGTGTGTGTGGGGGGGGGGGGGTTGTGCAAAGGATCCTGGATGCTAGAAGTTCAATACATTGATTTAACCTAAATCAGTTAAGTCTGAAGCTGCATCCATCCAAGTTTATCTTAAACCAGTTTCAGACATTTTGAAAGCAGTTTATGGGCATTTATACACATACTTTTCTGTCCTACGGCACAGTGGGGATGCATCGCTTCAGAGCAGTGTGAGCTGAAGTGAATGGTACATGCAAGCTGAAGTGAATTGTGCTGCATTGTGTGCAGTTGTATAAGCAGTGAAATGTGTGTCAGAGTGCAGAAAATGCTGGCGGTGTGCTTTTGAACTGCAACACCTCCAATGTGTTTTAGTTCAAAAGTGTGCTGCTGCTATTTTCTCAGCGCTGACATGCATTTCACCACTTATACAACTGCAAACATCTGGCACTGTGGCACTTGCATGTGTAAAAATGTTATATGTGCACTGAACTTCTGTTGTGTTACAGATTTGAACTGGTTTCCAATCACTTCTACCAATGTATGTGCCATTTTCTTCTCTAACCCTGGACTCTGATTTTCAGATGACAGGCCAGACATCGGAGCAGAATGTATGTGCTGGGACTGGGAGGTAGTGTATGTTTTTGCTGGAGAGTTGAAAGAGCAGGAATCAGCAGATCAGAGCAGCAGGTCAGAGCTGGGCATGTTACAGAGGGTTTTAACCCTGAATGTATAACTGTTCACAGCACATGCTAACTTTAACACTGACCTAATATTCCTTAAAGTTAGCATGTACAGCTTGCTTGTAACATGTAAGCACACCCTTAAAACTGATGATCCCTGAAGGCATGATCTTTCTGAGTTACTCTGTACAAATCCAGCAATGTTAATCTGACAGGTACATTATAAATTTGTTAAGTTAATGCCCACCTTTAATTTTCCTATAATTGAATTAACTGTAGGTACTCACATTTTAATAGTGTATTTCAGCCAAAGATTATGGGTGTTTATACACGTGCTGCAGAAGTGGGGGGTGGGGGGAGGCATTTTAATTACAACAATTCCGAGAGCCACTCTAATTAAAGCACCCAGATCATCATGTGTATCAGCCCCCCCCCCCCCAAATACACACACAAAATGGCAGTGGGGACACTTAATTAAAGCTCATTGAATGAGTTTTAGTTAAAGCACCGTGTGATGGGAGGTCATCTTTGGGCCAGTCACAGTGTCAGCCTGCCCACCTGTCTAGGGCAGCCTGCCTTGATTCACCTGCCATGCTTGATGCAACTAAATCAGATGAAAATATGGGAGGCCTCCCATTTACTGTCCTGATGCCGAAGATGTTATACATGGCTCTGACCTCCCCTTTACCATGTCCCATGCCTCACAGATGGCATCTGAATCACTCCTAACTCCCCCAGCCCTATTGCTGGGCCACACTCAGCTTCTGGCCCAAACTTAGCCTCAGGCATCCAGAGACTTACCTCGGCCACATGCCCCCTCACTGAGGTCTCAACTCCCATATGCACTCTGGGCTTCTGGCCTCTCATTAGGCTCCTAGCCCCTCACACTCTACCCCCTCACTGGGGTCACTACTCCGTCCCCTCACTGGGGCTTCTGGGCTTTACACCCCTTGGGCCTCAGGTGTGTGTTAATGTGCCTGGACCCCACTCCTGGCCTATGGCCCACTCAGGCCTCAGGCATCTGTCAACATCCCTGGACCTCACTCTCTTTCAGGCCTTGGGCCTCAGGCCCTCCTGGCCTTCATGATCTTGGCCAAGCCCAGTGCTTTTCTCTCAGGGTGTGCTCCCCTAGCCTTTCTTTTCCACAGGGTCACCCACAAGGCAGCAGCGGCTGAGGCCTTCCAGCACTCCATACTCACCTTTCACTAAGGAGGCACTGGTGTGGCATTTCCTTAGGACTGACCTACCACAAGCAGCCCCACAGCACCATCTTTCCCAGCAGGGTGTAGTTTTAGGTCATTCCCCAGGACCAGTGCAGGTCTGCCTGACAAGGTGTTTCTTCCTACTGGGCTACTCACTCCTGGGCCCTCTATCACAGCCTCCATGTCATAGACTGCACTAATCCATTGGCCCATCTCTCTCTGATCCCCTTATAGGATTCTTCCCCTCAGGAGGCTGGGTTTCAGCCTTTGCCATTTCAGTGTGCTGATCAGCTGAGCCTATCTTCCCTTTGGCAGTGATGTCCTCTGCATGAGCAACTGGTGTCTCCTGAGTGAGGGGGGGCACTTGTATCACCCAGTGGCCAGTCAGCAACCAGAGGGAGGGTCCCCCTGCACCCAATGTCGCCAACCCAGAAGTGCCAGTGGCTCTTCTCCTGGTGCCCTCACTGCCTGGCCAGTGCTCTTGGGGGGGGGGGGGCACCAGTGCTCTCACCTGCCCCCCCTGCCCATCACCTAAGTGGGGAATGCTGGCTGTCAGGCGGTGCACCAGCACTCTCAGGGGATGCACATGCACCCCCTACACATCGCACCTGGTCCCCACCATCAAAGGGATCTTTAGCTTGTTTCTGACTCTGGCCCCACCTCCAGGCCAGTTGGGGTGACAGATAGCTCTCCACAGCCCTGGCTTTCCCCTCACAGAGGGCTTACTTGCCCTTTGGCCTTTCATACCTGACCCCTTTGCTTTGACCAGTTGGGAGTCCTTGGCATAAGAGCAGCAACACCTGGCCTTCTTACTCAGCATGGGACCCCACTGTGCCCCACTAGAAACAGCCATCTCTCACTGGGCTTGCCTAAATCTCCAGAGATCTTACATGAGGCAGCCCTTCACTGAGCTGGGGTCATCTGAGTTCCCCTGGCCTCAATCACTGCCAGTTTTCATTAGGGGCTTGCCTAGCCTGTGTGTAGGCCCACAACTCTAAGCCTCTTCTGCAAGGCTTAGAATAAAATAATTCTAAGTAAATAATGCTAAAATAAATAATAAATAATAAATAATAAATAAATAATAATATATAATTAAACATATAAATAATATATAATTAAATACATAAATAATAATAAATAATACATAATAAATAAACACATGCTGCATTTCTTTCTTGGGTTTTTTTTCCAAGTCTCTCATTATTGGGGAATATGTATTAGCTGAGTTTAAAACAAAAGAAAAGTTATTTCAAGCTGAAAAGAAAGAGAACAATGAACATATTTCACATTTCTGCTGTTGCTGGTAGCAAAGTGAAGAAAGGCAAAAAAGCAAATAATGTTTTATTAAAGAGAAGAGTTTGTCAGAAACAAACAAGGGCATTATATTTTTCCCCAACATCTGCTATTCTTCATTATACATGTAAATTAAGATGAAAATGTAAACGAGTATCAGTAACAAGATAAAAAAAAAGCTATATGAGGAAACAAAACTAAAATCAAAACAAAACAATCCATATAAAGAATTGTAGAAAACTAAACCAAACAAAAAAACCCCCTGTAAAATGAAAGTTGTAAATAAAGTATATGTATAGCATTGGGAATTAATGCCTGCCATGGCTTATTTTTTTTCCCAGAGCCATCCTAAAGAGCAGTGATCCTGGTTTTCTCTGATTAAAAATAATCCCCAATTTTTGGTTTAAAAAAAACATAACCCAAAAATCCAAATTTTTCCATGATCAAAATGAAACATCATATATATATATATATATATATATATATATAAGAAGGGAACCTGGTTTTCTCTGAGAGAGAGAAAGAGAGAGATACATACATGCATACACACACACACACACACACTCACGTGTGTGTGTGGTGTGTGTGTGTCTCAGAGAAACCCAGGATCCCTGCTCATGACCAATATTGAGCTGTAGGCACATGATTTTGAGTTATTTAAATGTTATCCTTTAATTAATATAATGGTGGGTATCTCTTTTCCAGGAAAGTTTTTTTATATTTATAGACACACACAAGCACACACAAAAATTGGTTCTTTAAAAGGTTTAAGTGCCTTAATATTGAATCCTTAGTTCATCCACTGAGTAAAAATGTCCAAGGTAAGGACGATAATTTTTTTCAATCACTATTTTCCAGAGAGGTACAAGTATGCTGTCCTTCATTTCCATCTAATCCTTAGGCCCCCAACAGTGTTTGCATACTATGTTATTGACTAATGCTGCATATAGCTGTCATTCTAATAATGTGACCACCTGTTTATCAGGACCTGGGCAGAGAGTACCAATTCATTTTACTTCTGCTTCTGAAAAGCTGTTTCCAATAGACATTCAATATTCTGTTTTGTAATTGATGTTTTAATGTTCTTTTAACCAGATACAAAATGTCAATATAGGCTTAAACATTAGAAACATTGTTCTTTAACCATAATTCTCTTTGATTTTTAAAATTTGTATCTATCTTAAACCAAATATTATTGGGTGCATCTACAACTAAAAATAAAATTAAAATGTATAACTGTCAGGATTATTGCTGCCTTCCTAAAACTGGGAAAACATAAATTTCCTGTAAACATATTTATTCACCTAGCAGAAGAACCAATATTCATAGATATTCTACGTGCACGGATTATGGGTTGGGGGTGGAAACACAGATGTGTAACAACAGTTTGCATTATGCTGTGAGAAAATTAATATGCATAGCATACTTCCTTATCGGCTGGGGCCAGAAAGAAGTTTTTATTAAGTTGCTGGCTCTGCAGTATAAACATGCTTCTCTATGTAGGTACCTTGATTAAGAAGTGTCCCATCACTTGTTATTTTGTTGCCATTGCATTATGTTGGGAGGGATGTCACATCTACCTTCCTTAATCCTTTTTAAATGAGTTCTTTTAAAATTTGTTTTAATGGATTAACTCAATTTAATCCCCACGCATCAATGTGAATAATTATCTGGTTTGAAACATATGTTGCTTTCAGTGGGTTCATTTTTATCCTGATTGAATTAAATTCATACTCAGAAAAAGGTATCCAATCAGCTTCTCAACTGTTCACTGGTCATTGTTTCATTACTGATATTATGTTGGCAGCCATCAGAAGCTCAGTAGGTGCTATCCAATGGAGACAGGTATAGACTTGAGTGGATGCCTATTCCATGATATTTCAGAAGTATGCTTGAAGGGAATACTGATCAGGGACACTGGTTTTCTCTGATAAAAAAATCCCCAATTTTCAGATTAAAAATACTAACCCAAAATCCACATTTTTCCATGATTAAAATGAAACACCACTACTATATAGATATATATATATATATATATATAATACTTTAATCCATCTGGGGTTCTTCTACTTCTTACAAGTAGCAAAACAATCTTGCTTCAGTCACTGTTATCCAGGGAAAAAAATCTTGCTCTGTACTTGTCAGTTTAAATATCAGCAAACCATTAACAGTGTTTTAAACAGATGCCAAGTATCATTCACATCACATTGTAAGTTATCCTTCCCTAAATTCAGCATATGGTATTAATGCAACAGATGCTATATTTTTGCCCCAGCTGTATAACATTTTTACTTTGAGAGTGGTAACATGTTGGAAATATAAAATGCTTCCTGAAACAGGTTAACCTGATCTGTTCTTTCTTTACCAGTAACTTATCATAAGAATGTTGTATTAATAAAGTTACTGAATTCCCTTTTCTGGGACATTTGGAAAAAAAACCCCAAAAACCCAAATCCTGGATAATTATTGATCTGCCGGATTCACTAATTCCCAACCAGGGGGCTGGAGCACTGTTGGGTGTGCAAACACCTTTTACATGATTTACAAGATAAATCCAGAGATTTCAAATAGGAATTGTGTCGAAAACATTCTGACCTACTGTAGCCTTTCTGAGTTCTTTGCAACAGAAGAATTTCCCTATTATTTTTCTGTAGTCAAGAAACAAGTAATAGCTTAGAGCTAAACATTTTCTGAGGGGTGGCTTGAATCCATTGAAGAGTGACTTGAGTTTAAAAAAAGGTTGAGAATAACTGTCTTAATCTGTCTGAGTACTAACTTTATTCTACCACTCAAAATATAATAGATGCTTTTCAATGAAGGATAAAACAGACCCTGCCTTAAAAATACACCATTTTTTAAAGAATAAGAACAAATGAAGGGGCCGACAAAAGGTTATACTCTACAAAAAGTTACCTAACATACACTGATAATTATTTGTTGTTGCATTGTTATAGAAGTTGTAAGAAAGGTCTGGTGCAGGAGTATATCACTGAAAATGCACCTAATGTATTGTATACATTAAATATAATGTAATTTTAACTGAAGACTAAAGCCCTGTCTTTCAAGTATTTGCTACACTGTACCAGCCTTTTAAGGGCCTTATTACACCTTACACTGTAAGCTGCACAAATGTTGATTGGTTTCAGTGCTAGCTTTTGTTTGGAGCAGTCACACTTCAGGGCAGCAAGAGTCTGGAGAATGGAAAGGTAAGAACCCTCCCTCCCATTCTGGGCTTTCCCTGTGGGCCTTCCCCCTGCCTTCTGGGGCTCTCTTGGTTCCCCCCACCACCACTCCAGGGGCTCCTCTCCCTGCCCATGGGGGTTCCTCTCTGCCTCCTCCTGCCCCCAGATCATTATTTACTTGTGCCTGCCCATGCTGTCTATCCCAGGGGAGCAGGCAGGGAAGGGTTAATCTACCCGCTGAAGGAGCAGCAGGGGCCAGGCAAGCAAGTTAACTCTTCCCTGACTGCTCTTGTGCAACAATGCAACACCCTGGAGCAGGCAATGGAAGCAACCACAAGAAAGTGAGGGAGGAAGACAAGGGGAGATAGTGAGCAGGGATTTGGGGTGCTGGGGAAGGCAGGGGGGCAGCAGTGGGCCTGATCCAAGCCAGATTAGTGTGGGGATGGGATGGGACAGGGACTGGTGGGATGTTTACACTAAGGTGTAGTGGAGAGTGGCTACACATTGTGTAACATCAGCTGGGTAACATGTATTAAAGATAATCCTGCCCTGAAGTGGTGTAATTTAGAACTGTATACCAGTGCTTACAACCAGTTTCAGGTGTTAATGTGTGGGCATACCAAGTATTAGGAGCTCCAGGAGCTGTCCATAATTACTACATAACAAGGCCCTAAATGAATTTTTAAGCAGTATGGAGTGAAAGTAATTACTTCCTTGGTTTGACATTAAACTAAATAGTGATTACCAAGGATCCTGGTTTTCTCTAATAAAAAAAAATAATCCCCAATTTTCCAACTTAAAAAAGTAACCCAAAATCTACCTTTTCCCAGGATCAAAATGGAACACTATTATTGGTGTGTGTATCTATATGTGTTCGCAGCCTTCAACAGCATTAGTGGTATTCTATTTTGATCACCTAAAAAAGGAGGATTTGGGGTTACTTTTTTAAATCGGAAAATTGGGTATTTTTTTTTTTTTATCAGAGAAAACCAGGATTGCTGGTGATTACTTTAAACCTGTGCATCTAATTACCCAAACTTCAGGAAGTCAGAACACTGTATTAACACATTCCTTGATATTTATTAGTTAGCATAAATAGTACCTCAATTAGAAACAATTCATTTTTCAAAAATATTCAATATTCCATGGCATTTAGATAACTGAGATTGTTCTTTAGTAAAAAAAAAAAATAGAGTATGTGTATCTTAGCAACTTTAATTTAATTATTCTTATTCTAACTAGTAACTGACAATAAAACCTGAAGGCTGCAAACACATACAGATCAAAACCCAGGAAAATGTTTTCATAAGTTCCTGTGAAGTTTGGTTAAATGATATACCTTACATCTAGAAAAGCCTGAAGACCATTTATCGCAGCCATTTCTTAATTAGTGGATCAAATACTCACTTGTACTAACCGACTTGGAAGTAAGACGATATCTTTAATGAAGTTGACCTACAATATCCACTCTTAGGCTTCATCTGTTCACTGAAATGAATACACAATACACACAACATACAGATAATAGAAGTGTGCCAGAGAACATCTGGCACATAGATCCACCCACAAGAAAGACTAAGAAATATGATATCACATACCAAAAGCAAAGATGTTTAGAGATCAGAGAAATTCTGAATAGACATGATTTTGAAGGTTGAAAGCAAATACAGATGGGCAGAAATAAGAATTAGAAGAGAATCATTGAAGGGAGGCTAGTTTATTCAGTGAACTAAGTCTCCATAAAACCACTCTATGCTGTATGTCATGTGAAAATGTTTCACTTTGCACATTTTGTAGGTCTTTATTAAACTTGTAAACATGATCGTTAGAACAAAAAATAATATTGACTTTAAGAATGTTGGGTTTTTTTCTAGTGGAAATGCTGTAGAAGACTCAATCCACATGCACATAGAATAAAACCCTTAACTTGTAGATTTCAGATTTGTCAACTTTGAAGATGCATTTTCTACTCTTGATTAATCACCTCCTTTGCCTGTTTCATGCTGTATAAAAGTAAAGAGGTATCTTTAATAAAGGATTTCAGGTATTCTTAAGTATGCCTTATATTTAAGGTCATCATTGTTAAAGACTGACCAGCTGATAGAAATATCTGGGTTGAAAAGTTTGAGTTTACGAATGTTTATATTCAAAAGGGTGAGACTTTCAGTTGTTGTTTTATATGAATTCAAAACTCTTGATTCTCTGGATGTCTGACACTTTTGGCTCTTGGTACTTTTAAAGTGGACCTTGTGGGCATGTCCAGATGAGCACGCACATGCCTCTTGCCCCATCTCCAACCCCTTTGAGGCAGAACAACAGGCACATGTGGGAACAAAAAAATGTTCCCTGCGCTGCAAGTTTGCAGCGCAGGGAGAAAATTAGACCCCTGGATATCCAGGGGTCTAAAAAAATTGAAGTTTAAAAAAGCAGAGCAGGCAGCTTGGGGGGCCATAGCCCTTGTGTGTGGGCCAAATCTCCTGTAGGGGGGCTGTACCCCTTGTGTGGGGACCGAACCCCCTGTTGGGGGGCTGTAGCACTTGTGTGGGGGCTGAATCCCCTGTTAAGGGCCCGTACCCTTTGTGTGGGCTCCCAGACCATGCGCTGAGGCAACCGGAGGCTGGGTCTTCCACGGAGATGCTCTGGCTGTGAGAGTGTCTCTGTCATTGGCCCCTCACGTCATTGGTCAGGCCATGTATTCAGCACCAGGGCTCCAGTGCCAGTAAATAAGGGGTCGGAGGGACTGGGGAGGGGACCAAGGAGGGGAACCCCAATGACCCTGCCTGCTCCCCCAGCCCTGCTGACCCCTGCCCTGTCCGGCCCCTCCCCCTGCCAGCCCCCCTGAGGCCCCCAACCCCTGACCTGCCCATCCCCTACCCCTGCCCAGCCTGACTCCTCCCTCTTCTAAGGTAAGTAGAGGATTTCTATTCCCATTTTTTTCTGTTTTTTTTCCTGTTTTTCTTTTTTTTTAAGTGATGGTGCCTGGGGTTGTGGGGGTAGTCATGGGGGCCTAGGGGTGCAAGTTGGGGGTTGAGACTGGGTGGGGAAGCATTGGAAGGTCTGGGGGAGTGGGAGGTGGGGCTGGGTCTGCCATTGGGGGGGTCTGCAGCAGCTGGTGGGTGATGGGGCCAGGTGAGGCAGCAATCGGGGGTATGGGGTGGGGCATGTGGGCCTTGTGGGGGGTGGTAGTCCCTGTGAGTGCCATTTGGTCCCTGTTGGAGGGCCATAGCCCTTGTGTGCAAACCCCCTATTGGGGGGCTGATCCCCTTGTGTGAGGGCTGTACCCCCTCTCACAGGCTGAACCCCATGTTGGGGGGCCATACCCCTTGTGTGGGGGCTGAACCCCTTGTTGGGGGGCCGTACCCTTGTATGGGGGATGAATCCCCTGTTGGGGGGCCATAACCCCTTTGTGAGGGCAGCAAACTATGTATTCATGAATTCATGAAACATGTATTTGGAGTTCACTTTATTATTATGATAAGAGGTTTGCTTTAACAATTTAGATATATCAATAAAACATTGTGAACCAGAAAAACCAAAAGTTTTTGCAGGACGGTGAGCATGAGTGCCCACGGCCCTGCCCATGCACCCCAGGGTAGGTAACCACTGTTAGCCAGACTACCACCAGTAAAATGCAGATGGGCATATGCCGCACCCCGAGGGTCTCCTCGGGGTCTGTGGACACCCCTTCTGGCTTCTCACAGGCCTCCACCCAGATGGAGACCATGGTTCTGGGCTCCACACAGATGGAGCCTCTGGCTCTCAGCTGCGGGGGCTGCCTGACACTTTTTCAGGCTCTGGGGTCTGGGAGCATGGTCACCTCCCCTTGTGAGGTCTGCTCCCTTTTGGGGTCTCTGTCACACCAGCTGGAGGAGCTCCAGGCCACAGTCCAGAGACTGTGTACCATCAGGGATGGTGAGTGGGAGATAGACTCCTACTACCAGGCCCTTCACCAGCTGGAGGCAGAGGGTAGACCAAGATCACATTCCAAGACAAAGGGGGACTTGGGGACCTCCCATTCTGTTCAGCCAAAGGGTTGGACCAAAGTGGTCAAGGGCCCCAAGGCCCGCCGCACCAAGGTCCCCACCCTGCTGGAGCTTTGCAACAGGTACAAACCTCTTGCAGCCCCAGCAGAGCCTGCTAAGCTGCCAGCTGCAGTAGGCAACACAGGCTTAACTGTAGCTACCACCCAGGCTCTCCCTAAGACAAAATGCAAAGTGTTTGTTATGGGAGACTCCTTCCTGAGGGGGACTGAGGGGCCATCAGCCACCCTGACCCCTTAGCCCAGGAAGTCTGCTGCTTCCCAGGAACCCACATCCAAAACATTGCAGAAAAGATTCCTGAGCTTCTCCAGCCCACTGACAACTACCCTATGCTCCTTATCCATGTGGGCACAAATGACACAGCTTGGAGCACTCCCAGCTGGGTCATAAAGTGCTACAGGGATTTGGAAGTGGGGCTAAAGGGGTTGGGGGTGCAGGAGGTGTTTTCTTTGATCCTCCCAGTCTTGGGCTATGAGCTGAGGAGGGAAAGGAGGACTGAGGTATTAAACCAAAGACTGAGGCATTGGTGTTACCAGAAAGGCTTTGGTTTCCATGACCACAGTCCATTCTTTGGTGAGAGAGGCAGTGAGCTGCTGGGAAGGGATGGCCTCCACCTCTCTCCACTGGGGAGGAGGCTCTTCTCAGCCAAACTGGCTGACCTGCTCCACCGGGCTTTAAACTAAACCTGTCGGAGGATGGGGGGAGTACTGCCACTGCTGGCCCACTGACCAACCCTTGCAAAGCCAGCAGTCCACAGCACTTAAGAGAGCCCACCCCTGCCCCAGCACTGGAATGAGCTATAAGCAAGGCAAGGGCCCCTAAAGGAGCCTGGGGAATAAATAGGAGGAACTTGTCCTTCTGCTAAACACAAATAATTATGATGTCATAGGGATAATGGAGACCTGGTGGGACTCCACCAATGACTGGACCACAGGTATAGATGGCTATACCCTGTACAGGAGAGATCAAGTGGACAAAAGGGGTGGGAGCGTAGCTCTCTATGTCAAGGAAAGCTACGCATCCCTGCAAGTCAACTTTGGCACCTAGGGTGAATGACTGGAGACCCTCTGGGTTAAAATCCATAGGGAACATGGCACAGGAGACACAATAGTGGGCATCTATTACAGACCTCCTACCCAGAATCAAGAGCTTGACCAGGAGTTCACCAGGGAATTGACTGAAGCGGCATGCTCCTGGTGCGTGGTTGTCATGGGAGATTTCAACTACCCTGACATCTTGTGGGAAGAGCACTTGGCCAAATCTGAATGGTTGCAAAGCTTTCTCTCATGTGTGGATGAGCTCTATCTGATGCAACGAGTCTACAGGCTGATGAGAGGTAAAGTGCTGCTTGACCTGGTACTGGCAATGGGTGATGACCTAATCAGTGACTTAACAATCAAAGGGAAGCTGAGTGACAGTGACCATGAGCTGATCACCTTCACCATCTGCTGTAAATCTGGCAAGTCAGTCAGCAATGCAGAAGTCCTCTGCTTCAGGAAAGCTGACTTTGACAAGCTCAGGAGGCTTGTCAGTGAAGTCCTAAGGGACCACGACCCAAAGGGGAGGGGAGTTCAGGATGAGTGGTTGCTTCTCAAGGGAGTAACCCTGGATGCACAAGCAAAGTCTATTCTGTCTCCAGGGAAAGGCAGCAAAAGGGAACGGCAGCTCCCTTGGCTAGCAGGGAACTAGCGGACCTCCTGCATCTAAGAAGAAAGACCTACAAAGGATGGAGGACTGAATCCACCTCCAAGGAGGAATCCACTGGTCCAGACCTGCAGGGAATGAACCAGAAAAGCCAAGTCTGCAACTGAAATCCAACTAGCTACAAGTATCAAGGACAATAAAAAGTCCTTTTTTTAGATATGTGGGGAGCTGGAGGAAAAGCAAGGGCAACATTGGACCCCTGTTAAACCAGATAGGACAACTGACAAATGATGCCCAGGAAAAAGTCAACTTGCTAAATGGGTACTTTGCATCAGTTTTTCACCAGTCACAAGGGACGCCCCTGCCCATTACGGGATGCAAAGGCCTGGGTGAGAGAGATTCCTTACCCTCCATCAATGCTGACCTTGTGAAGGAACACCTTGAGAGGCTGGATACCTTCAAGCCAGCCGGCCCTAACAGTTTACACGCCAGGGTACTCAAGGATCTGACAAGCATCATAGCTCAGTCCCTGGTATGTATTGTTGAACACAGCACTCTGGTGACATGCCAGAAGATTGGAAGAAGGCCAACGTGGTGCCTATCTTCAAGAAAGGAAGGAAAGTGGATCCAGCAAACTACAGGCCCATCAGCCTGGCCTCTATCCCGGGGAAGGTCTTAGAAAAGATTATCAAAGAGGCCATTCTTAACAGACTGGCCAATGGCAGCATGCTGAAGGATAGCCAGCATGGGTTTGTTATGGGTAGGTCTTGCTTCACCAATCTTATTTCCTTTTACAACCAAGTGACCTATAACCTGGACAAAGGAGAAGAGACTGATGTCATCTTTAGTTTAAAAAAAGCCTTTGATCTAGTATCCCATGATCACCTCTTCTGAAAACTGGCCAACTGTGGCCTCAGCTTCACCATGGTCCACTGGCTGAGGAATTGGCTTTGTGGTTGCACCCAGAGGGTGGTGGTTGATGGAAGTCAATCATGGTGGTTGTCAATCATGCAAGTCACTCGTGGTGCGTTGTGACCAGTGGAGTCCCTCAAGGCTCTGTCCTTGGGCCAACACTATTCAACATCTTCATTAATGATGTGGACATTGGTATCAGAAGTGGACTGGCCATGTTTGCTGATGACACCAAACTTTGGGGTAAAGCGTCGACACCTGAGGACAGGAGGGCAATCCAGGCTGACCTTGACAGGCTTGTAAAATGGGATGATGAGAACATGATGGTGTTTAACACCAAAAAATGCAAGGTTCTCCACCTTTGGATGAAAAACCTGCAGGATGCTTATAGGCTCGGCAGTCCTATGCTGGCAAGCACTACAGACGAAAAGGACTTGGGGGTCATGATTGACCACAAGATGAACATGATTCTCCAATGTGATGCTGCAGCTAGTAAAGTGAGCAAAACACTGGCTTGCATCCATAGATATTTCTCAAGCAAATCCCAGGACATCATTTGCCCGTTGTACTCAGCCTTGGTGAGGCCACAGCTGGAGTACTGTGCCCAGTTTTAGGATCCACAATTCAAAAAGGATGTGGAGAAGCTTGAGAGAGTCCAGAGGAGAGCCACGCACATGATCAGAGGTCAGGAAAAAGAGGTCCTAGAAAAAAAAATTATCTTGCTGGGATCCTATGATCCCTGCTGACTTCCTGCCCCTGGGGCAGGGGGCTGGACTTGATGATCTTTCAAGGTCCCTTCCAGCCCTAATGTCTATGAAATCTATTAATTCTATGAGTCCAAGATATCTTTCCACTTCTGTGCTACTTAGAATGCTACTTGCCAACCTATAAGTGTATTGGTGATTTTTTTTCTCCCCAGGTGAAGCACTTTGCACTTATCTTTGTCAAATTGTATCCTATTCTAATCTTCCCACTTCCCCAGTCTATCCAAATCTGCTAAAATTCACTCCTTACCCTCTAGTGCATTTACTATTCCCCATAGTTTGGTGTTGTGTACAAATTTGGACAGAGTGCTTTCTACACCCTCATCCAGATTGTTTATGAAGATATTGAACAGTACTGGTCCAAGGACTGAGCCTTGGGGGACACCACTGCCCACATCTCACCAGGTAGAAACTGACCCATACACCACAACTCTCTGGGTTTGTCTGATAAGCCAGTTTTCCACCCACCTGACTGTGAAAAAATCCACATCACAGCTACTTAGTTTACTTGTAAGAATTGGGTTTGACACCATGTCAAAAGCCTTTTTCAAATCCAAGTAAAATCCAAGTCTTGCTTAGTAGATTTTTTGACTTATCAACAATTTACCTTTAAATGTTAGGTAATGACAGGTTTTAGATGAGCTGAGTAATTTGGTTATAATTTAAATACTAGAAATACAGAAAATCCTAGCTGAATAAAAATCAAAGACCTTATAAATAACATAGAATCAAATTATTCAGATAACTAATCCTATTCTTAATCAAACTTGTTGGTTTCTTATTCCATTTAGACTAATGAAATATATCTAATGACTAATGAAATATAATCACAGATTTAATTAGTACATAAAGACACAATAATAATCAGTCCCTTGACTTGACTTGGGCACGTACATAGAAGAAGCTCTTTTAGGCAATTGGGAGTCATAACCATACAGCCTTTTGCAACCTTTCGTGGGACACCAAAGAAGTCCCTTCCCAAGAACACCAATGTGAACATATGCTATAGATCTCTTCTATTAAATGGGTACTTTGTGTCAGTCTTTCATCAGTCCCATGGGACACCCATGCCCACTATGGGACAGGGAGGTCCAGGTGAGGGAGATTCCCTGCCCTCTGTCAATGCTGACCTCGTGAAGCAACACCTTGAGAGGCTGGATACCTTCAAGTCAGCTGGCCCTGATAATCTACACCCCAGGGTACTCAAGGAGCTGGCAAGCATCATAGCCCAGCCCTGGGCACAGATCTTTGAGAACTCCTGGTGCTCTGGTGTAGTGCCCAAAGAATGGAGGAAGGCCAATGTGGTGCCTATCTTCAAGAAAGGGAGGAAAGTGGATCCAGCAAACTATAGGCCCATCACCCTGACCTCTATCCTGGGGAAGTTCTTAGTAAAAAATTATTAAAGAGGCCATCCTTAATGGACTGGCTGATGCCAACATCCTGAGGGATAGCCAGCATGGGTTTGTTGCGGGTAGGTCTTGCTTGACCATTCTCATTTCCTTCTACAACCAGGTGACCTATAACCTGGACAAGGGAGAAGAGATTGATGTCATATATTTTGACTTCAAAAAAACCTTTGATCTGGTATCCCATGATCACCTCTTGGTGAAACTGGACAATTGTGGCTTTGGGTCAACCACAATCCCCTGGCTGGGGAGTTGACTTCCTAGTCGGACCCAGAGGGTTGTAATTGACAGAAGTCAATCATCATGGTGTCCTGTGACCATTGGGGTCCCCCAAGGCTCTGTCCTTGGACCCATATTGTTCAACATCTTCATTAATGATGTGGACATTGGAGTCAGAAGCAGACTGGCCAAATTCGCCAATGACACCAAACTTTGGGGCAGAGCATCCACACCTGAAGACAGGAGCGCAATCCAGGCTGACCTGGACAGGCTCAGCAAATGGGCAGACAAGAACCTGAAGGTGTTTAACACTGAAAAATGCAAGGTTCTCCACCTTGGGAGGAAAAACCTGCAGCATCCTTATAGTCTTGGCAGTGCTATGTTGGCTAGCACTATGGAAGAAAGAGATTTGGGGGTCATCATTGACCACAAGATGAACATGAGCATTCAACGTGATGCTGTGGCTTGTAAAGCAACCAAAATGCTGGCTTGCATCCATAGATGCTTCTCAAGCAAATCCCGGGATGTCATTCTCCCCTTGTACTCAGCCTTGGTGAGGCCACAGCTGGAGTACTGCATCCAGTTTTGGGCCCCAGAATTCAGAAAGGATGTGGAGAAGCTTGATAGAGTCCAGAGAAGAGCCACACACATGATCAGAGGTCAGGAAAACAGACCTTATGATGACAGGCTGAAAGCTATGGGGCTCTTTAGCCTCGAAAAGCACAGGCACGGGGTGATCTGATGGCCACCTCTAAGTTTATCAGGTGTGACCACCAGTATCTGGGGGAACATTTGTTCACCAGAGCACTCCAAGTGATGACGAGGTTGAACGGTTATAAACTACTGCAAGACCATTTCAGGCTGGACATAAGGAAGAATTTCTTTACTGTCTGAGCCCCCAACATCTGGAATAGCCTGCCATTGGAGGTGGTTCAAGCACCTACATTGAACACCTTCAAGAAAAAATTGGATGCTTATCTTGCTGGGATCCTATGACCCCAGCTGACTTCCGCTTTCGGGCAGGGGGCTGAACTCGATGATCTTCCAAGGTCCCTTCCAGCCCTAATGTCTATGAAATCTATGAACTCTATGCCAGTACACAAAGGATATTAACTGTAATGCCAGTTACATAACTTTTGATTGACAATTCAAGCTATAGTAGCCCACACATTAATTTCTGAAGATAACTCTTTATACCCCTAGTATGTCAAGCAAAGCAAAACCATGAATTCCTCCTCTAAGTTTCAGGGGTTTAGGTTGTAGCCGTGTTGGTCTAAGGATATAGGCAAACAAGATTCCTTGGGTCAATTTGATATCTTTTATTAGACCAACCCAAATGGTTGGAGAATAGTTATTAAGCAAGCTTCGGGTTCAAAAACCCTTTGTCAGGCTAAGGAGGTTTCAGCAGTTTCAGTATTTCTAGATTAATTGCTAGTTGATAAGTAGTTGACTTCCTAGGCTTCTTAACAATCAAGATTTTAAAATCATAGAATTACAGAAAATTAAAGTTTGAAGTGACCTCAAGAACATTTCAAAATGTTTTATTTGGTCTTAAAAGGAATGACCATCACTGCATGCACTTAAGGTGTTGTTGGGTGTTATTTTTAGGCTATAGTAAGAGCTCTTAATGCAAAAATGTCCACACATTACAACAAGAAAACAAATGCTAAGTACCATCTAAACATCTAAAAGTTATGCCACTTTGGGAAATGTTTATAGTTGAGCTGTGGTACCCAACTTATGTTATAGTAATGTGTGATTGCTTGTCAGAGATAAAACAACAAATTTTCAGTCCTCCAGCATCCCAAGATGCATTATTTCATCCCCCTACCTCCTGCTCTGTGTCAACAAAATTTCCACCCCATGAAGTCTACTGCCCTGGGGGTGGTACTGATACCAAGCCAACTTCCAACCCTCTAAGCCCAGGAAGTCCAACCCTGTGCAAGCAGCCAGTTTTTATGTACCTACCTTTGTCAACTATAGGCACCCAGAGGCAGAGAATGAGTCAAAGGAAAACACCTTACCACAGGCTCTGCCACCCTCTGGGGTGCCATGACTCCCAACTCCGCCCCCCATCACTAACCAATCCCAATTCACTAACACATCAGACTTCTTTTTTTTCCCTTTTTTAATGTCTTTCATTTTATTTCATGGGGAGTTTTTTATTTCATTTTGCTTCAGTTGCACTGGCTGACATTTCACCATATCCTGCCCCCATGCATCCTAGATTCATGCTCCTGGTCCCAAAATTCACCTCTCCCACACCACTCATACAACAGACCCCAACCACAACATCACCCTTGTTGCTGTCCCGTCTGACCCTAACCCAGAGATGGTCAACAGGCCTATCTCCAGTTTCAACTGGAGCTATGAGTAATCATATCATTCTTTTACATAGAGAACAACTCTTCCTCCTCTTCTTTCCTGCCTGTTCTTCCTGAACAGTTTTTACCCATCCAGTTTTTACCCACCCATCCACTCTAGTCATGCGATCTATCCCACCAAGTCTCTGTTATTCCAATCACATTATAGTTCCATGACTGTGCATGGGCTTCCAATTATTCCTACTTGTTTTCCAAGATACATGCATTTGTGTACAGGCACCTGAGGTAACTAAATGATTGCCCTGATTTCTCAGGAAGAATACCTCCACCGCTGCCCCTTCCTGCTTGCTCTTCCTCCAGGTTTCCTGCTCCCCCACTTACCTCAGGGCTTTGGTCTCTGTCCTCCAGCAAACTTAGTTTTAAGCTCTCCTCATAGTGAGCCTGTCTGCAAAGATGCTCTTCCCTTTCTTCATCAGGTGGATCCCTTCTCTTCATAGCAAACCATCTTCTTGGAACATCATCCCATGGTCAAAGAAGTCAAACCCCTGCTGAAAACACCACCTGCACAGCCAGGCATTGATCTGCAGGATGCACCCACCCCCAACCGGGCCCTTTCCCTTGACCAGAAGAATTGAAGAGAACACCACCTGAGCTCCCATCCTCTATACCTTTGCACCTGCTGCCATGATAGGTCAGGCCAATGATCAGGATCTCAATATTGTGCTGTTAGACAGGAGGGTGTGGTGTACAATTGCACGTGCACATATAAAAATCAATTAAGCACACATACACTCACTAGGTGCATAAACACCTACTAGGCATACACACACTAGCAACTAAGATACACACACATTCAAAATAACCAGTCTAGGTTCATGCACACTTATCAAAAAGGCAGTAGAAGGCACAGGGGGCTGAAACACAACAGAAAAGCAGGCAAGCAAGGAGAGGCTGAGAGGTGGCAGAAAAGGGGAGACGGAATTGGGAGGAGATCGGGAAACTAGCGGAGAGGGGGGCTGGAGCTAAGAGGGAGAGATAGAGAATGAGGCTGGAATTTAAGATGGGGGAAAGACTGGGATTCAGTAAAACAGGACCCAACACGGGGTTGCAAATGACAGCGATTTTATTGAACAGGGGAGAGGGTGACACAATGTCTTATTGGTTCCCTTGCACCCACACACACACAATGGCAGCAGGGGTTAGAGAGGCTAGGTGCAGGGGCTGAAGTCCACTGACTTCCAGGAGGAGAGAGACACACAGAGAGAGACAGACAGACAGAGTCCAAATTGTAGGTGGAGGTGTGCAGGTAATATCTACCTATCCCAGGCTGGAAGTTGATCCTTGATGGACAGTCGGGGTCTCCTTCAGCTCAGTGTTGTCCAGAGGGGGTCACCGGCAGGGCCTCTGGGGTGAATGGATGATGTGACACTGGTCTGATCTGGATGGAAATGGCATTCCCACTGGGTCTGTCTTCACTGCCCCTTTTTATAGGGGCGGACCTTGTGTGTCCCTAATGACAGGAGGGATGCCTAGGCAAGGGTCAGCCCCTGGTGTACTGAGCATGTGTGCTTCATGAAGGGATGTGCAGTTTCAGGTGTCTGTAATGGTGGGGTACAATGGTAGGGTTGCTGGTTGTGCAGGGTCTTTTGTCCTTCAAATGCTGGGTTCTTGTCTCTGTTCCTGGGTGAGGTCCATGGTTCCTGGATGAATCAATGTGAGGTGATGGCATGGTCATTACAGGCCATTCAGTAGAGGCCTGCTACCATTGTATTTCAATCATTCCCAATCACTCTCATTCATCCGGGAAGCAATTTACATGGGAGGGGTACATGAAGCATACAGTTGTAACACAGGGGATGCCCGGGCAGAGGACACAAGATGGAGACTTGACATACAAAATGGAAACTTGACATTACTTTGGTTCACTTACAAACACAGGCCTAAACCATACAATATCCATATGACAGAGTTAAAATCAATACGAAAATGATAATAATACAATATACGACAGTAAAAATCAATACAAACCTAATAATTATACAACAGAAAACAGTGGATATCTAACACCAAAAACTTGCTACTAAAATTAAAATGTTAAAGCGTATCCTAAGTCTGAGCTCGCTTATGCTTTTCTATAGGGGATAGAGAGGGAGAGAAAGAAAAGTCAAAAATGGTTGGGAAGGGGGGGGAATGCATATGTATCATATATGTATGTATGTATGTATGTATTAAAAAAGAAAAAATGGGGGTTTTGCTACACACCCAGAGCCCTGTATACCTAAGCATTACTCTTAATTCCTCCCTATTCCTTTTGGACAAGTTGTCCACTTTTTATAAGCCTCTTTTTTGTGTTTTAGCTTGCTGAAGAGTTCCCTGCTAAGCCAAGCTCGTCTTCTGCCATACTTGCTAGTCATCCAGTACATCAGGATGGTTTGTTCTTGTGGTCTCAGTAACATTTCTCTAAAGAGTAGCCAAATTTCCTGGACTCCTCTTCCCCTCAGACTGGCCTCCCAGGGGATCCTGTCAATGAGTTCCCTGAGTGAGTCAAAGTCTGCTTTTCCACTGTGCTGCTCTCCTTTTTTCCTTTCCTCAGGATCCTGAACTCAAATCACCTCATGGTTGTGCTCCCCAATGTCCCATCTGCTACTGCATTCCCCACTAATTCTTCCCTGTTTATGAGCAGCTAGTCAAGAAGAGCACGGACCATAGTTGGCCTCTCCAACACTTGCACCAGGAAGTTGTCCCCAACATTATCCACACACTTCCTGGATTGCCTGTATACTGCTGTATTGCTCTCCCAGAAGATATGAGAGTGATTGAAGTCCCCCATAAGAACCAGGGCCTGTGATCAAGATACCTGAGGGAACATTAAGATCTCTCCTGAACCAGATTTTATTATTTTTATTCTTTCTCTGTCAGGGTAAATAGAAGGGTAAATTAATTATTATTAGTAGTAGTAGTAGTAGTAGTATTTACTAAGTAGGGGTTCACATACTATTAAAGTGCTGGGCTTTTTACATTTATGTTGTTAATATGGGTAAGCATACTGGAAGAAATACTTTTTAAATAGGGGTTGCAGTGAAAGACTTTAATTACTCTCAGAAACATAGGTGGAAAAGAATTGGGGGAAAATTCCATTTTTTAGAGAGCTTAGAATGTGAAAATGAAGGTTCAGATAAATCTTTGGTTTTGATCAATGCTTTCTTTAATAACAGCTAGGTATGTTTCACTCAATAAGTAACTACCAATAGCAGAATACTTTTTTTTTATATATCTATCAACAGCAAATCAGCATCTATAAATAATCAGACAGAGTAATGTGAATATGCATAAGTTCTGCTGTAATTTTCTTTATCTTTTATACAGACAGCTAAGTAATCAGAAAAATGTTATGATACTTTCGGCACTGGATAAATGGAGACAGTCTAAATTCATAATAAAATTAAGCTACAATGAACCATTTTCCTTAAGCAATGGATTGTTATAATGGCATCTCTATTAGAAGTTCTTTCTAGAATTTTTCAGAAAGTTAACACCTGTACAGTTTTTCAGAAGCAGTTATCTTACCCAGTTTACTGTTCCAGAGTAATATATGACATTAAACACTAAATATTGGATCTTTTCCCTTTAAGACTGATTGCCCTCATGAAACCTTTGCCATTCTTCCTTCTTTGTATCTGCTGCTGTTTACACCTGACTTCCATTGGCTCACCTTCTCTTCATAAATTATCAGTGTAGAACCTGCATTTTCATATCTGATTGTTTTGCAACCTTCTTAACTTGCAGTTTAGTGAATAAGCTTTAATGAGCAACAGCTTCCTTTATCAGATGCTATGAAAGGACATACGGGGGGCAGGAAATATATAGGTAGGATTATATTGCATTGCCAAGATACTTCATAAAATTATTCTCATCTATAATGAGTGCACAATTTATCAGTAATACTTCAAAAATCTGGTAAAGCAAATGAGCCCTGCAGAATGTGTTAAAAGTCAAGCTGTATTGTACCCTGAAGGAAGCAACTTCTTGGGCTGAAAGATGCTCAGATAATATCTTGCCAGCAGTTTCTTTCTTCCGAATCACAGGCTTTTATTTGAGTGAATAAGCTGCCCTCAGTAAGTGAAACAGCACATAGAAAAAAGTGGTATCAGACGTATCAACACCATGTTAGCATTTGCACTCAGAGGCATGTCAGAGAAAGGTATCTCAAGAACAGTGTTGGAGATATCTCGAAAGCATCTTTACTGCCACCATTCTGGGTTTGAAGTGTGTGAAGTAGGAAGGGACAAATGGACTAGTTTCCAGTGCTAGATTTGAGAGCTGTGTGGGGGCAGTAGAGATATAGTCTTAGATGCCTAACTACCACTAGACAATACCTTATAGTTAATTTGGAATTGAATTATGATTGCAGGTTATGGAGAACAGGCATAATATAATAGCCACAAATACTGATAAGTGAATGAATTATTTCATTTTGTAGTTGATGTTTTTAGGTAATCCTCAGGTTTACACCCATTTAGGATAGAGTGGGCATGTCTACACAAGATGCTACATCATCATAGAGATGAGCTATGGTGATGTGGCTCATTCCTATGGTGTTACCAGATTTGCCCATCACTTTGGTGTGTGCTCATTTATTAGGGGTACGTTTCTGGGGGTCTCTGTAATTCTATCATTGTGCTGCTTGTGTTACTTGTGTTTCTGTGTGGAGCTGTATCTCTCCCTTCTGCAAGTCCTCACCCCCTACAGAGCTATCTTGCAGGACTCAGTTTCAATGGGGCTAGGTTCCTCCAACCACCAAATCAGTCAATATATGCACATACACACACAGATCTACAGGATATGCCTAAGCCAGACAGGGTTATTTAGCATTGAGAGGTTAACACCATATGCCTTGAACTCAGTTCATCAAGGCAACAATAAAATGCAGTCAGACACAAGAACACCAGTTAACAGAGCAAATCTGAGTCAGGCTGGGTTATTCAGCATTGATAGGCTGACACCCTCACATGCCTTGAACTCAGTTCATCCCTTATTTCACCAGGACAATAGTAAATGCAGTTAGACATATACACATACACACACACACTAACAGAGTATGTCTGAGCAGGCTGGATCCAATCAGGACTTTCAGCTGATACCCTCATGGGCCTCAAAATTCAGCACGTCACAATCTCTTGTCACAATGGTCCTAGTATTAACCCCCCTGATGAGCAGACCCCACTGGGATTTGGGGCATTACAGGGATCTTTGCTGTAGGTAAAAGAAGCACTGCCGCAGAGCAAATGGGGAGGTCAAGGGGAAGAAAAAGTAGGTGAGGTTCAGAGAGGAAGTATAGCAACCAGCTTGACCATAAAAGTTATTTATTGCCAGGTATATGAACTTATGATGATACCGGTAGTAATAGCCATACAAGAGAGAGACAAATAAGCAGTTACAATATTACAGTTTCAGTTAGGTTTCTGGGGAGGTCTAGCTCAAGTTTGATTAGCAAAATTCAGGTTTAGGAAGCTGTGCCTGGAGTAAGAGAATAAAAGTCAGGTTCCTGGAGGCAGAGAGAGGTAAGGAAAGAGAGAGAGAGTTGGTGTCTCACCCCTCAGTGTAGCTTAAACCTGTCAAGTTTCCCAAGTGTTGTTGGAGAGGGCAGACAGGCAGAGTTCTGAGCATGATTAATGGAGGGATTTCAGGCAGAAAAGGAGTGGAACTGGTGTAGCTTTTGGATCCAAGCCCCAGGACAGAAACTTGAGCTAAGGTAGGGTTTTTTGTAGAGAAATAACAATGGCTTAAGGGAGAACACTAGATTTGTTGAGGGGTAAACAATGGATCATATGCTGGATAATAGGAACTCATCACTCCTGGCTCTGGGTGGCATTACTCTTAGGGAGCTCACAATACAGACAGGAAGATTCAGCGTTTTGGATACCAGTAGAGGAGTCATTAGTAGTATTGGTCTGATAAATGCTGAGCTGTGTGTATGTAGATGTGGGTTGATTAGTATTTGGAGCAGGGATATCCCATCATGCAGTGCTCCCCTGCTTCTCTGGTCCCAGAATTCGGTGCGGTCCTTGCCTTGGAATCTCTGTTCTCCATCCTGAATGCTAATGAAGGTGCATTCCTTTCCCATCTCCCATTTAAATGTGCTGTCATCTGGTTTCATCTCAGATGCAAATAAGACATGGGGAGTTGCTTCACTTTTATTAACCTTGTCTGGAGGACTTTAGGTGCATCTCCCACTGCCTCATCCTTGTCTTTTGTAAGTCCTGCCTCTAATCAGTTCTTGTTCAGGCAGAGGTGGGGAAGGTAAGAGTTCTTTGTGAGTCAGACAGGCTGCATACTGTGCCAGGGTTCCCCAAGAACACAGAGCTGAGAGGTAACAATGGTGACATAGCATCAACAGACACAAACCGTGATGCCACCGCTACTCTGTAGTAGGTTCAAAAAGAACCTGGTATAGCAAGTACTAAATGACTGAGAAGTAACAACTGCACAGTCAGGCAGACATGTAGATGCACCAACTGTAGTGTATCCTTTCTAGAGGTAACAAGCACAGAGAAGCATACTGTGGTCTGACTTTTGGCTAATTTAGAAATATTTTAGCTCCTGCTGCTATCCAGCAATCCTCACATTATCTGAGCCTGTGTGTAAGGAGGCTGTCTCCTTTGATTAATGAAGTAGCTATAATTTCTACCATAAACCACTCTAGTCTTCGCCAGACTCTGCCCCAGTCAGCTCACTTATGAATCAAATGTCTGGTTTATTCATGGGCAGAGACCACAAAATGCACTTACTGGAACTGATGAAACAGGGTAGAAGGGCTATGAATTGTCTTTATCTGTAAGGACCAAACCCTTTGTTTCACATTTGCCCTGGAAGAAAGAGTTATGGGGTTAACTTTCTTGAAAAGGAACGATTGGAGGATCTGTCAATTTCATTCATAATAAATAGGGCTGTAAAACAATTAAAGAAGTTGTGCAATTAAAAAAAAATTAGGCACAGTTTTAATTGCACATCTAAAAACTCAAAAGTATGCAAAATTATACAGGTACTTTGTATGATTGGGGGTGGGTATGGGGGTGTATGGGGGAATATATGAAGGTGTAGGGTGATGTGGGTGTATGTGTGGGGTTTGCGGCGGGGGGGCAGTCCCGTATGCCCTGTCAGGATGCAGGGTACTGTAGGTCAGGAGTGAGGGGCAGCAGCAGGGCGGGGGGGGGGGGGCAGGGCTGTGGTTTGGAAGTGAGAGGGCACACACACATACACTTCATCCAGCAGGTAAGTCTGTGAAGGGAAGAGGCATGAGGGAGGGAGGGGGTGGTGGGGCAGATTGAGGCCCCCACAGTGAGGGAGGCAGTGGGGCAGGGGAAGGGCCTGGGGTAAATGGGGCCCCCAGACTGGGAGTGGGTCATGGGACAGAGCCATAGGCATGGTGCAGGGGGTGCAGGGTGTTGTGGCTCCCTGCTGCTGCATGGAACCCTGGGAGAGGCATGAGGGGCACATGCCCCCCTCAGATTTGTGTGTGGGATGGAGATGGGCTGCCTGCTGAGGGCTGCAACTCTGGGACCCATTGCCTTTGCTCTGGGGGTCATGTGTTGGTTATGCTGCATATTCCCTGCTCACCCAGCCATGGGAGGCACAATGTGGCAGTATAAAAGTGCTTTTTGTGACTGAGTATCATATGTGGGATATAAGCAAAAACAGAATCAAACTGAAAAAAAAATAATTATTTTTCTTCAAGCTAAAACAAAGAAATCATATTTGTTTATTTCTCAGGAGGCATGCATGTTTTAAAAATGTTTCCAGGGTTAAGTCAAATTTAACCATACTGCAACAATTTCTGAATTGATCTGTTTTATTGAACACTGAATTCAAAAGCCTCTAGCTCTTTGTTTTCCATTTAATTTTCCTTGTCCTCTGCATTGTTTGCTTTTGCTTGACCTTTCATGATGCCACCTACAATGATATAATTGCAAGCTTTCAGGTAGTATGAAAGAACCCCTAGGATACTGAATTGCAGTGTGCTGAGTACCTCCAGTAAAGTGCTGGATGCTATTCATTCTCCCTGTTTCAATGGGAACAGTGCTTTCTCTGCAATTTGCAGGACTATACCCACATTGCATATCATCATATTTAGCTGTCTTCAAATTTAGGAAAACATGCTTTCCTGCTGGGATTAATTAGGAAAGTAGGACCAATGCCTCAGAGAACCATTCAAAGTGTAAAGGATCCATTTCTAAAAGTATTTGCTATGGTCTATAATTATAATGCTATAGTGATCCAATGGCACACTATTTAACTTTCTTAATGAAACATCAAAATAAATAGTTTTATAAGATATTCAAATGATGTTAAATGAATTTATTCCCTGGAAGGAATCTGCAGTTAGTAAATTAACTCTTATTGGTCCATATGTTCCCTTATGTTATGTAGAATGGGGGCATGCAGTTTCAACATAAACAAGCAGCATGCCCCCTGCATTAGTTACAAATACCAATGCAGCATGCAACTATCAGGAGAAGCACTGACTCGGGGAAGCAGTTCAAGACAGAGACTTTGGTGTTTATTAATTTATGTAGAGACAAACTTTGATAATGCAGAACACTAGGAGAGAGGAAAAAAAAGAAGGCAAATGTATAAAGGTAAAAGTGAAAATTAGATGTGTTGGATGGTTTGGAACCACTTGGAATCAATGAATAATATTTTGACAACTCACTGTGGTAGTGCATAAACTGAGACAATATAAAAAATGTACCAGAACATTTCCTGTACTGTAGGTAAGGAACTTGCAAATATTAGTGTGTTTGGTCTTTACACTAGCAGAGTACTTGCCCATATGTTTTATAAAACAATTAGACTAGGGACAGAAGTTACACATAAACCAGTTTAGGTGATCAGAAACCTGTTTAAACTTGTAATAGAACAGCTCAGTGCATGTAAACCAGTTTCAAAGGCTAGGGACAGACATTACACATAAACCGGTTTAAGTAATCAGAAACTGGTTTAAACTCGTAACAGAACAGATGTTCAGTGCACATCAATAAGTTTGAAAATGGCTGAAACCAGATTGAGATAAACCTAGTTTAAGATAAACCAGACACCTCCAGCATCCCAGCATGCTCTGTGGCACTCAGCTGCATATCAGGCCTAGCCCCTCCTCTCTGTATCTCCCTGGCTTCTCTGTGCTAAGAAGGGATTATTCCTACCCGCCTCACTGCTTTAGCAGACACCTCCGAATAGCTAGCAAACCACATGCTGGCTACAGTCCATGCTGTGGGAGAGACAAAGGCAGACAGACTTTTTGGAGCTAATCAACAGGTAGCTTAATGTCCTTTCTTGGAAAGGTTTGAGAAGAGCTGTTTGCTCCCCTCCTTCCCCCTCACCACTCTGTGCTAAGCACAAATTCCTCCCTCCCTTCTGTCTTTGCCAGCAGACTACATTCTGGGTCTGTGCTGAATCAACAGATAGCTGGTAATGTTTCTCTGTTGTTTTCTTAATGGGGTAATAAACACTGAGATAAAGGTGATAAACACTGTTATCAGCTCCCCCCCCCCCTTCCCCCGCCTCCACTTGCTTGCCTGTCAGTTTGCTGCAGGCAGTATGCAGAAGCAGGGAAGGACAGTGAAAATCTCTGTATCATCAACAGATGCATGCACTGCACACCTCCCCTTTGCCTCAGATTGCTAGCCCAGGGCTACAGGCTGGCAATACCCCCACCCCTTAAGCAGTGAGCAGGGAAAAGCCTGGGACTACAGGCAGGGTGGGGGTTCACACCCCTCCCTAATAGGAGTCCTGCTGGGGCCTGGCCATGCCCCCCTCAGTCCAGCCTGAGCCACTGCAGACATGTGCCTGAATTTCCAGAGGGATTGTCTATATGGTTGAAAACCGGTTTAGCCTAGCCAGGTTAGACTAACCTACAAAGGTTGAATCAATTCAGGTTAAGGCTTTTGGAATGTCTGTCCCTAGCCAAAAAGACTGAAACTGGTTTAAGATAAACCTGGTTGAAAGTAGTATCAGATTTAACTGATTTGTGTGAAAGTGTTTTAATTGACTTGGGTCAACCACCCTCCCCCCCGCCCCTGCCCCACCCCACCCCAACCTCCTTGTAAAATTCTCCAACTCAACTCTCTTGCTCCCACTATACTGGACCAAAAGCTGGTATGTTTTACTTCCTACAGTTATGTTGCTATTTAGCCACCACATAGGTTCATAAAGAAGAAATAGGACTTAGTCCAAGGAAACTTACTCACAGGACTAGAGTCAGAGGGTGCAGCAGTACAGACGTTACCAGTTCATGCCTCTTGATGAGTCAGCTGCTACCTCTGTAAGGGGAGCTTTAAGTCACCTTTGCCCCTTTCCAGCATGAGACAGTGGCTATGCGGGGTGCCTCAGGAATACTGGCATCAGCAGGAAAGTTTGTTTTTTTTCTTTTTATACCTTCCACTCCCTGGCTGTGATCCCCACTGGATGCAAAAAGGTACTGAGGTGCTGAAAAGAGGAACCCATCCCCCACCATTGCTGCTGTCTCCAGCTGATGCAGATCTGCCCATCATTCTAGATCTTCCCATGCTGACATTTACTCTCTTTCAAGATATGTCCTATAGGATTTTTCTCCTTTTCTCTCTCCTCACCACCCAAATTATTTTCTTGTTACACTCATCTTCTAGGGTTTGTTATGTGTGCTCTTATTTCAAGATTTAAGATATGGATGATATTTTTATCTAGTTCCTATGTGATTAGTTTCCATTACCTCTTGAATCAGAATCCATTTCTGCCCACTTGTCTTACAATTTATGACATTCTCTTCCATGCAGTTGGCATTCTTAGAAACCTTAATGATATTGTTGACGTGCCATTTTTTCTTCCACTTCCATTTCTCATATTGCATATATTGAGGATATCACTTTCCTTTGTAATGTATTTACTTGTTTTTACTTTTAGTGCTTTACCCAACTATGTTCTGTCCCACATCTCTTATTTTTTTGGTCTACTCATGATTTTACTGATCTGTAGGAAGTACTAGGCTGATGTAACTTTATTTCTATCTTCAGGCTCTAGCCTTGTGACTTCTTTCAAGTTGACAAATGTGTACAGATTAGTCAGCCCATATCATTACCATCCCTGTATTTGAATCTCACCTCCTTTCTCTTTTGTAAGCCATAATAAGTTCACATACAAAAATGTATGCATGTAGCAGAAAAAGTATGTGTATACTAAATTTAAGAGCTGCATCATTTTCATTCTTCTCATTTCTTACCTAATATCCCATGCATAGAAACGTTTTACTGTATTATCCCACCTCTTTCCATCATGTCTACAAAATGACCATAAAATCCTGGGGGTTATTTTAAGGAATGACAAACAGTCAAAAAGCCTGAGGCTGAATTGATTCAATCCCTGCAGTTTACTCTAAACTGCAGAGATTAAACTGAAGAACAACTGAACAGGCATTACCTTTGATTCAGGTAATGCAGCCACATGCCTGCAGTGGCTCAGGCCAGAAGCCAGGGGGTGCTAGAACACAGCTCTCTGGCACATATCCAGCATAGTCTGTATGTTTGCTTCCTCTTCCTGCTGTCCCTGAGTTTTCTGGGATTTGTAGGCCAGAGTCACAACAGTAGGACTCTGCACATGCCTTTCTCTTCTACTGAATATCACTTAAAATCTGTTTCTCTACCTTCATCCTATCCCATACTCACACTGGATATGTGCTAACTGATTAATATCTGATACCTGTGACCCAACTGCTCCCCTGTACAATTTTTCTGTGACATGACATGGACCAGGTCTTATCTGGTCCCAAGCTCTATTATCCCTTAAAAAGAAAAAAAAAAAAAACTTTGCTACATCCTTAAAGTTGTTTTGCAGTTTACCATTATTATTATAGTTAATATATTGACTCAAAAGCAAGTATCTTACATTATTACATTAAGGATATCCTGACATTGGACTCAATTAGTAAACCCAGAAAATGCCTTATTAGGTCTGAGACAAGCACTGTTTATCATCTTTAAGGACTAGAGAGAAAGAGAGAGAGAGAAAGAGAGATTTCTTGGTGGTGGAAAATGCTATTTGAAATGAAGGAGAGAAAAAAATAGACATAGATGAATATAGACACACAGCACAGACCTACTATGTTGCATTGTATATGATTTAAGAATGAAAATTAGAGAGCTTTTATAGATCTAAGATATTGTGCCCTCTGTCACTGTGGACAAAAAATGACTGTGATATGGCAAGCAAAAACACACAAACAAGATTATAGTTTTTTATGATGACTTTGAAAGCTGCACATGTACCATTTAATTTCCAAAATGGTACTCACTTTCAATATTTTACAGTTTCTGACAGACAAAAAATAGTTACAGTTATTCAGTAAAAAGAACTGACCTCTGTTTATTTAAGCAATAACTTGTTGCTAAAAAGAACCAGAATATAGGCTTTGGGTTTAGTCAGTCTGGAGATTATTCAGCACATTTTACTAAACCAGGAGAAAATGAAATAACTCAAGGGGGAAAAAAACCCTATTAACTGCACAAGGCATTTACTGAGTCACCTTTACTTATCACAGTTGTTATTTTTTCACAGAACAGTTTAAAACTGCTGTTTAAAATGTTAACCTATACGGCCAGGCATGCATGAAATTGAAACATGTTTCCTTCTGGGGTTGCACCACCACTGCACCACTACGTGCCTTTCTGTCAACATCACTCCAATGCTAAATGGAAAGAAGCAATCTTTTTAAGGGTTGAAATCTTTCCCAAGTTGCAGGCAACCCATAGTCAGTGAAAATAGTATTGCTGCTGAAAGAATATAATCTAAGCATTGGGTTAAATGCTATTTTTTAGTTATGGTAGTATTTTTATTTTATGTTGCTTTATTTTTTATGATTTGATTTACAGAGAAGACTGTGAGGTCTCCTTGAAAGCAAGGAGTATAATTCCATGGAAGGCTAGCAATATAGCTGATTTGCTAAATAGATGTTTGAAGGTTGGCCAAAGTTGAGCAATATGTCATTTCAATTATGTCTTCAAAATGGCTTTTCCCCGGTATTATTAAAGACCACAACAGCAGCTGTACCAAAATGTTTCTGAACTGATTTGTAAGAGCCCAGACAGGAAATCATAAACTCAAAGTAAATGCAGTGAACCAAAGAAAGACAAATTAAGCAGCTTTAATTGAGTAACAACATAGTACAATATATGAAGTAAGCAGTATTGGAAACAAATAAGTTAGAGAACTGTCACAATATTTCAAAGCAATAGTAATCAATGTTTTGATTTGCAGTGTTCATTGCTTCACATTTAACCTTATAAATGCCATATTAAATTAATTAGCACTACTGGTACAATAGTGTTTCTGAGAATATAATGTGATGAATGATTACTGGTATTTACAAGATATTTCCCTTTGATATAAATTAGATCTCTAATGCATTCATTTGAAACTATCCAATATCTTTTTTATTTTATCTTTCAACATTTTAACAAAAGGAAAAAAAAAAGTTCAGAATCTTTTCCATCATGTTAGCATTAAAAAAAAAATAAAAATAAAAATATGTTATGCACATTTTTCTATTAAATTCCAGATCTCTTTGTCTTTTTGTTTCTAAATTGGCTCTTTTTATTCAGATATTTTCCTTACATCATGCTTTCCAAACCACTTTCACAGGAAGCTCTACTTAGCACTAAGAAAAAAAATGATTCCTTAAATGATTCCTTAAATGATTATTATGAGTTATGCTGAAATAAATATATTTACACTTGGCTATATCTAAGGTGTCCAAAGATAGGGGGCTTGGATTCTGTATACTAATATGAATACAATGAATGATAATTTCAGCAAGTGTTGGGAAGTAATATAGTGTCAAATGCTCAAATGATGTGAGATCAGAGACTGGGATATGAGGAAATGTATGAGAAATTCTCTCCAAAGAGTCTGGAGCCTACTGTGGGATTGACAAGTTATTGTGGGTCTGAGAGAAGTGGAAGAGACCCAGGAACTTGATGTTTTCTATAGAGAAGCCACCAAAGGAAAGTTTTCATTTGAATGATACCCTAAGTGCTCTGGGATAGGAACAGGGGTATAGGTTGTAGCCATGTTGGTCTAAGGACATAGGCAGACAAGGTTCTTTAGGTAAATCTAGCGCACACCAGCTGCAGATGCTTCCTCAGCCTGACAAAGGGTATTTATACCCAAAAGCTTGCAAAGAAGATTTTTTTTCCAACTATTTGAGTTGGTCTAATAACAAATATCAGATTTACCCAAAGACTTTGTCTGCCTGGGAGACCGGTTCCTTCCTGGATCCCTCTTAAAACCTAAGGTAGAATAGGTAAAGGTAAGGCCTTACCATGGTATGCTTTGGGATCATAAAAAGGTAGGGTTGGAAAGGACAAAATTATGTTATCTAGTCTAGCCCCCTGCTTCAGCCCTGATTAAACTATCTCACTCTAGTGTCTGTCTAGCCTGCTCTTGAAAATTTCAGAGATTCCAAAACTTCTTTAGGTAGCTTGATTACACTCAAACTCAGAAACTTCTTCCTAATCTTTAGCCTAAATTTCCTCTTCTGAAACTTGAATGCATTGCTCCTAATCTCGTTCCCTGAAGCCAAAGAGAAAAAGCTATCTCAATCCACTTTATAATTGCTCTTTAGTTATGCTCTGTTTTCAAATCCCTTCTCAGTCTTCTGTTCTGTAAACTAAACAGCTGTAGTTATTTGAGCCTTTACTTATGCATTATGCTTTCCAGGCCTCTAATAAGTTGTGTCATTCTCTTCTGCATTCTTTTCAATCTATCCACTTCTTTAAGTGTGAGGTCCAAAACTTGATGCAGTGCTTTTGGATTTTTTTTTTGTTTTGTTTTTTGTTTGCAACCAGAACAGTCTATTGGCTCATATTCAGATTATGTTCCATGACCATTAAGAAGGACCATGTTCCAGGTCCTTCTTTGCAGTCCTATGGCCAGCCAATCATTTCCCAGTCTGTACTTATATAAGTAATTATTCAGCCCTAAGTATAGGACTTTGCACTTGTCATTGTTAATTTTAATTTAATTGATTTTGGAACATTTCTTCAAGTTATCCAGGTCATTCTGCTTTCTAGACTTACACTCCAGTCCATTGTGTCTGTAACTCCACCCAACTTTGTTGTCATGCACAAATTTGCTAAATTTGTGATCAATTCCATAGACCAAATCATTAATGAAGATATAAAACAATATCAGGCCCTGGAAAGACTGGTGGGGATCCCCACTTTATACCTCCTCCCAACTATATGGTGAGCCATTGAGGACTCCTCATTGAGTAAAATGATCCAACACGTTTTGAATCCACTTTAAAGTACTTTAATCTTATCTGTATTTCCTTAGAGTGTTAATGTGAATGTTGTAAGAAACTGTCAAAATCCTTGCTAAATTCAAAGTATATCAGATCCATTTCTCCTCTTCCATCCACAGAGCCTGTCACTTTATCAGAAAAAAAGTGTTGGTCAAGCTTGACGTGCTCTTGGTAAACACATGCTAGTTGTTCCTCATCATCTTGTATTTAAACCAGAAATTATTTGGGTTTTAATATAAAAGCCAAGCACTCTGATCTTTTTTCCATGGATCTCATTGGGCTTTAATTCAAGCTTGAAGTAATATTTTTTTTATTTTTTTTTTACTTTCCTAAGTATTTCCCTTAACTTAAGGCTTGGAGTGTGTCCCTGTTATTCCTGGGGCTGTGCGATTTCATGACCTGTAAGAGCAGTCATATTTGGGGAACTAAAATTGTTGAAAAGTTCCTGCCACACACTTGAAACTAAAGGTTGGAAGGACAAGTCTTCATGGTGGGAAAAAAGTTGCTTCCAAAGTCAATCAGATTCATAAAATCAATTTACAAAAATAAGGAACAGGGAAACACCATACAGATTTACAAGCATTCAATAGACCACTGCTTTCAGTGGGAATACTCGGAGGAGAAATTATCACAATTTGACTTAGTATGTTCCCAACCTTTAAACTACTGGCATGTATGCCTTTTGACTCACCTTAGAAACAATTAAAAGCTGCATTACATACTTCCAGTATATCGTGAAGTCTAAATATATGATAGTGATAGCAGTTATATGTATTAACACAAAAAATATTTAGTATTACATTTGAATATATATTATAGCTGGAAAAAAAAAAAAAAAAAAACAGCCTTTCAAATATGTGACTGAGAGTCAAGAATTAGAATTTTGTTTCCAAGCCATACTTTTATAGATTTTAAATACATTATGGATGTGGATTGGTCTGTGAACATTTTTAAAACAATGGAATTTTAGGGGTTGTTTTTTTACATTTTAACTTGATACTAAACAAATACATCATTCATATAATCTGCTTATGTGCAGTATGTCTTATTGGAATTAATTTCCTCATAAATAGGAATAATAATCTCAGCACTGATTGTAATATTAAAGTATATGCTGTCTATCTGAGGCTATTTTGCCTGTTACAGGGCATAAACAGTTTGATTGGATTAAATTGGATAATTTTGTCTATCATATTGATTCTTTTATACTGAGTGCATCTACTCATGCCCCTATCATGTCATTGTTACTGTGTCGTCATTTAGTAATTCCTTTTGGAAGTACTAAATGATGGCGCAGTAAGAGCCTGTACTCTACCGTGCACACAGTAGCAGCTATGTCCTTTAGCAATGTGCTATACCGAGGAAGTGTATTGCTACAGTGATGTAGCTGTGGCATCATGGTTTTTGCCCACAAAAGTCATGACATGCAATAGAGTTTACTAAGGGACTTTAAGTAGTATCTATTTTAGTGTCAATTCATCAATTGTCCTTCCTTTTCCTTCTTTAAGAAAATAAACTTGTAACATTTAGACTTTAATACTGGGATGAGTTGCTCCTTGTTCTGTCATCTGTCACCACTGAGAACCATCCATCCTCTTTGGAACTTCAGGTAGTTAAAGGCTGCTATCAAACCCCCTTCAGTCTTCTCTTCTGCAGACTAAACAAAGCCAGTTCCTTCAGCCTCTCCTCATAAGTCATGTGCCCCAGCCCCTGAACCATTTTTATTACTCTCTGCTGTGGTCTTTCCAACTTGTTCACATCCTTTCTATAGTGGGGGGCCCAAAACTAGACACAGTCCTACAGCTGTGGCCTCCCCAGTGCAGAGTAGAAGGGAATAATTACTTTCCTCAATCTGCCGGCAACACAACTACTAATGCATTCCAGTGTGCTGTTAGCCTTCTTGGCAACAAGGGCACGCTGCTGACTCATATCCATCTTATTGTCCACTGTAACTCCCAGCTCTTTTTATGTAGAATTGCCACTTAGACAGTCAGTCCCCAGGCTATAGCAGTGCATGGGATTCATGCATCCTAAGTACAGGACTTTGCACCTATCCTTGCTGAACCTCATGAGACTTCTTTTGCCCCAATACTTCAATTTGTCTAGGTCACTTTGAATCCTAGCCCTACCCTCCAGTGTATCTACTACATCCCCACAGGTTGGTATCATCTGTGAACTCACAATCCATCCCATCTTCTACATGATTACTAAAGATATTGAAGAAAACCATCTCTGGGACCAATCCCTGTGGCACTCCACTTGATATTCAGCTGCCAGCTAGACATTGAGCCATTGACTACTACCAGTTGAGCCCAATCATCCATCCAACCTTCTGTCTACCTTACAGTCCATTGATCCAAGCCATACTACCTCAGCTTGCTTGCAAGAATGCTGTGGGGGACCTTATCAAAACCTTTGCTAAAGTGAAGGTACATCATGTCCATTGCTTTCCCCACATCTCATGAGCCAGTCATCTCATCACAGAACTCAATCAGGTTGGTCAGGCGTGACTTACCCTTCATGAATCTATATTGACTCCTCCTCACCAACAGGGATCCTGGTTTTCTCTGATTTAAAAAAATCCTCAATTTTCAGTTAAAAAAAGTAACCCCAAATTCACTTTCCCATGATTAAAATGAAGCACCAATAAAATAAAGATAAAAAGTAAACCCAAATTCACATTTTTTTCTGTTTCATTTTAATCACAGAAAAATGTGAATTTGGGTTTACTTTTTATCTTTATTTTATTGGTGCTTCATTTTAATCATGGGAAAGTGTGAATTTGGGGTTACTTTTTTTAACTTTTTTTTTACTTTTATTTAACCAAAAATAGGTTTGTTTGTTTTTTAATCAGAAAAAAATAAAACCAGAATCCCTGCTCATCACCTTCTCCTCAAAGTGCTTATAAAGGGATTTCTTAAGGATCTTCTCTATGGTTTTCCTAGGGACTGAAGTAAGACTCACTGGTCTCTAGTTCCTTGTATACTCCTTCTTTCCTTTCTTAAAGATGGGTACTAGATTTGTCCTTTTTCAATCATCTGGGACCACCCCCAGTTCCCACAAGGTTTCAAAGATAATGACTAGTGACTCTGCAATGACATCAGCCAACTCCTTCAGCATCCTTGGATACATTGCATCCAACCCCATGCACTTTGGGGGCTGGACTCGATGATCTTCCAAGGTCCCTTCCAGCCCTAATGTCTATGAAATCTATGAAACTTGTACACATCATGCTTTTCTAAATAGTCTCACCTCCTCCCCAAACTGTGCTGCTCAGTAGTCTGGGAGCTGACCTGGCCTGTGAAGACTGAGGAAAAAAAGGCATTGGTTAATTCAGCCTTTTCCTCATCATCAGTCACTAAATTGCCTCCCCCATTCAGTAAGACACCCCGGCTTTCCCTGACTTTCCTCTTGTTGCTCACATACTTGTAGAAACCCTTCGTGTTACCCTTCACATGCTGCAACTCCAATTGCAATGATTTGGGCTGAAGGGTCACTTAGGAAGTGACAGTATAGGGTCAGGGCAGACCTGTGATCTGCTCTTGACATGATGGATTGTGACTGGCCCAACCCAGGAGTGGGGTGGAACACATGCCTGTGATCCAGACCCTGCTGCTCCACCCAAGCACAAGTGTGTGTAGGCAGCCCTAGTACAGTATGGCTGCAGAGTGACATGGCCGGGTAGTCCAGGGTGGTGCCGATAGATTGGGACCAGATTAGGCTGCCCCACACTGCTGGGCTGTGCTACTCTGCTGTCATGGTGTACAGGGCTCCCCATGTATGCCCATGTAGGGATGGGGACAGTGGGCGCCAGGTCATGGGTGTGTGCTCCATCCCCCTCCTGGATCAAGCTGATCGCAATCCATCATTTGGAGCATGGATCATAGCTCTGCCCTGGTCCTGTACTTTCACCACCTCACAATGCCCACCCAGCCCACTCCTGGACACCACTACCCCCTCACCTGCAGCCCCATCCTGTTTGCCCAGCCAAGCACAGCCATCATGTGGGGGTCCTAGGCTGGTCTCCTGGTGGTGGGAGTGGAGTGGATGGGCCAGGGTGTCCAGGAAGTGGGGCCAGGGGCAATGGTGGTGGCAACACTGGCAGTGGCAGCGAGAAGGAACTAACACAGCTGGGCCTGCTGGAAAGTGAATCCAGCTGCCACACTGCCCTACTGTGTGACTGGGGTAGAAGAACTAGCTGCATGAACCATGGCTCAGGCAGCCCCCTGTATCTGGGTTAGCCAGGGCCAAGGAAGCCACTGCAGGCTGGGAAAAATCCTTTGGTGAGCCAGATCCAGCCCACGGGCCATATTTTGCCACTCCTGTTATGGCTGGTTGGCTCTTTGTAAAGCCAGATAGCCATTTTTATTGTGAGATAAGTACTTTGCACATGTGGCTGGTCTCAATGTATTGTGCAATTAGCTAGTTAATTGTGTGATAATTACTTTGCATTTGTGGCCGGTCTTACTTTGAACATGTGGCCAGCTAAATTTATTACATGATTAACCAGTTAACTGTGTAATATATGTAATGTGTAGCAAGGGCCTTAGAGGCATGTGAGACTTTTATTAAGCTTATTGTGCAGCTGATATATACAACATAAAACTTTTAGCATCAGACTCCAAGGACAGAATCCCATTTCACTTTATGCACCTAAAAGGTTTACTTAGCAGCACAACTGCCAGTTTTGGCACTAATCTATGTTAGGGGTCTGAGTCCACATGTAATGCAGGCATGCAAGTGTCCATATGGATACTGAGCATGGTCAGTAAGCTGCACTCTGGATAAACTGGTGCAAAGCTCTGTATGCACTTAATTAGACAAACACAAGTCACAAAATTGTAGCTGCAATGAGGATGATGGGTACCTTTTTATGTTTATAGCTCAATAGCCTACTAGTTAAAGCACTCACCCATGTTCAAAATGCACACTCCTTTAAAAGGATTTATATATCTAGCACCCACCCAGCAAAGAGAAGGAAAAGTTAGCAATATCCCTAAAAAGCAGGGAGGAGGGGAAGAAAGAAACCATCCTACAATTAGTGGACTCTGTTCAAGAAGGAGCCTGATTTCACTAAAGGGAAATATGAAAGGAGAATGGACATTAGTGGGGGACCTATGTAGACAGTAACATCTCCACCTGTACAGAAACAGCTTCAGGGCCAAGAGACTAATAAGTCTCTCTCTTAAGAGGGGGGGATTTTATTTATTTATTTATTTATGTACTGGGTGTTAGTTTTTAAAATTAAGTTTAAGCTGAACTAAAAAAACAAACAAACCTGTCCATCCTTAGAGGTTTTTAAGACCCAGCTAGACAAAGCCTTGGCTGGGATCATCTATTTGGGGATGGTCCTGCTTTGAGTAGGCGGTTGGACTAGATGACCTCCTGAGGTCCCTTTTAACCCTAATTTTCTATGATTCTGTGACTGTGGACATCTAGCTTCAACTGTGTCTAATGTATAGTTTACATTGAAATTAAGCAAACAGGTCAGAGTTCTAGCTATATGAAACAAAGATCCTAACACAGTTTTGTGCATATAATTTCTGAATTTCTAATTAATGAATTTTTGGGGAAACTAAATCGTTAAAAAGCCCTTTGATAGAGTAGGAATAAAATGGGTTAAGTATTATTTTAAATGCAGCAATTATATAGCCTGTTGTCATTTTATCAGTCCTGAACTTATTCAATTATAAAATTTTGCCTCAACCACTTACGGGACAAGTCCTATTGAACTTTGAGTCAGATTCTGATTCCACTTACTCCTGTGTAAAGATGTTTGCCCAAAATGGGCGTGAAAAGATATTGAGAATCAGAGCAAGACAGGCTGAATTAATGAGTGCAGGATTACAGTGAATAGATGTCAAATAGGCATGAGGGATGCTTTCATGTTGAGTGGCTTTGATGAGACTGTTCTAATTCCTACTTGTGTTAATAGCCTTAGACTTTCTTTTATTAAATGAAATGTGGTAGTGATCTCTTTCCTCTCTCTTGATGGGTAACAAAAAGATTTCTGTGGCTTTTCAATGAAGAAACTATTGGAATCAAAGTGTGAACTCTAACCCCATAGTATGCTCTTTTCAAAGAAAAAAATTGTATCCACTTGGCAAGCAGATTCCTATGTTAAGTCATAACTGAAGCTAGCTGATTTAATTTTACAGCTCAAGGGACATTTGATATTCTAGATGATGGAATAGTTTTGTATCACTCTTGATATTGTACTAGGGGCTAATAATAATGCACAGAAGTGATTCCAGTCTTTCTTCTCAGATTTTTCCCCAAAATACCATACAAAATGTCTCACTTGCCTTTAGAGTTCTTGCCAGCAGAAGCAAGACCCAACTCATTACAGTAGCAGCTAGGCCCTCAAACTAATAATAACAAGTATCTTCAGTCTCTTATGTTTGCTGAAGCAAAGGGAATGTTCCCTCTATGCATATGTGACAGGACCAGCTTCTAATGACCACTAGTGACCAAACTACCTGTCTCCCTCAGATCTTCAGGGCAACTTTGTCACTGCCTTACCTTCGGGCCATAAATAGTAGCCTACAGCAACTCTCATATTTATGATCACACCTGACAGGAATTTTTCATGGGACTTCCTGGCCCTGTCTGTATTCTCTTCACCTCAGATACTAATCTCTTTTTCTGAGCCTTGGATTTCATCTGGCCTTGGCCCCTTTCCTCTTGCTGACTTGGGCTTTGGCTCCCAAGCCCTAGCTCCATTACCCTATACTGGACTTAACACAGAGAACCTCCTTGATACCCTTCTGTGTGACCTGTAGCCACAGTGTGGTCCTCCTGTTATAAGCATAAACCAAGACACCCACAAACTGTTTCCAACTAAAAATCAAACCCCACTATCTCCCAACTCTTCACAATCCCCACTTGGCTATATCTCTTCAGCTGTCTGGAATGCCTTCAGGTTTATCTCCTGAAACCTCTCTCCCCAACAGCTACTCTCCCTGAAGAGTCCCTAGGACTTAATTAGGATTATGCAAGGTCAGGGTTATCATAACCTCTCTCAAGGCCACTCAAGATAATCAAACACATGGAATAAACTACATTCTCTACAGGGTCTCACCAAGAATCCTAGTTCTATATAAATATATTTGATAGATAGATAGATAGATAGATAGATAGATAGATAGATAGATAGATAGATAGATAGATAGATAGATAGATAGATAGATAGATAGAATGTGGTTACTTATTTAATTAAAAAAAAATAGGATTTTTCTGTTTTTATCAGAGAAAGCCAGAATCCCTGGTGATCACCAGAAAGTTTGATAGGAAATGTCTGGTAATAGACATACAAATTAATGTTGTAAGGGAAATAGAATTGAGGGTCTATTGGACATGGGCTGCTTCACAGTGATTGCACAGATGTGAATACTTACTCTGTAGTACATGAAAGCAAAATTGTGATAGCTTAGCCATCCTGCACTGAGGTATGAAACAAGCCATGAAAGAGGGCATAGCTTGCACTTATTGAGGGGTGTGTATTGGACTGTGCCTGCACAACACCATTCCCTTTCCTTTCCTTCAAATTTGTTTATATAGCTAGGGGCAGACATTACACATAAACTGGATTAAATGATAGGAAACTGATTTAAGCCTGTAACAGAACAGAAGTTCAGTGCACATAAATTGGTTTAAAAATGGTTGAACGCAATTTAAGATCAACCTGGATGGTTGTAGTTTCAGACTTAACTGATTTAGGTTAAACCAGTTTATCAAACTTCTGTCTCAGATCCCCTCCAGACTGAAGTTACTTCACTGTCTTTGAGCATCCCATGAGCCCATGCCCACACTTTCTGTTCTGCAAATCTGGGCTGACCCCATTCCTTGAGCTGTCACATCACTGAGGTGGCAAAACCTCTGCTCCCCACCGCTGTGTAGTGCCTGCACCTGCCACTGGTGGTGCAGGGAGGGGAGGAACAGAAGGCACCTGCCTCATGGGTCCCCCCAGCTGTATTTGGTTGGATCTGGGGAGGGGTTGGGGCTAGGCCACAGGATAGGGGCCTATGTTCCTTACCCCCTGACATTGCCCAGCTCTGCTGACAGCCCACATGGCTCTCAGTCCTGCTCCTGCCTGGCCATGTCAGCCAAGCCTGACAGGAAGGGGAAGGGTTATTGAGCAGAAGCTCCTCCCCAGATGTGCTTGCTTGTGTCTGGGGGGCTGAGGCTGGGCCCACAGGGTAGGAGCTCTGATCCTCCTCATTCCCCACCACTGCCTGGCTCAGCTGACACAGGCAAGCAGAATCTGGAAGTAAGAGCTGCACCAAGACTATTAGCTAAGCTGCTCAGTGCCGGGGGCATTGGGGAGAGGAAGCCGCTGCCCCATGAGCCCAGCCCCTCTATACCTGAGCAAGAACAGCTGGGAGGGGATTTTTTCTCCCTCCTCCCCCTGTGTTGGTTAGCTCAGCTAACAGTCTGCATGACTCTCAGCCTTTCTCCTGCTTGCCCATGTAAACTAAGATTGGCAGGGCAGGGGGAAAGGTTGGGGAATACAGGTTCTCCCAGCTGTGCTTGCTTAGGTCAGAGGGGCTACGGCAGAGCCCATGGGGTGGAGGCTTCTGATCCCCCACCCTCCCACCCCCACCACTGAGCAGCTCAGCTGACAGTCCTGGCGTGGTTCTCAACCCCAGTTTCTGCTTGCCCTTGTCAGCTGAGCCATGCAGCAGCAGGGGCCAGGGATAATCAGATTCCCCCACCCTATAGGCCTGACCCTAGCCCCCAAGACCTGAACAAGCACAGCCCTGTGCTCACTCACCTTCCCCCCCTGCTCTACCTAGCTCAGCTTACACCAGCACGGAGGAGCAGGGATGAGAGCTATTCAGGCTGTCAGCCAAGATGGGCAGCAACAAGGGTTGGGGGAGCAGAGGCTCCCCACTCCATGGCCTGGCCCTGCCCTCACCACTCAAGCAAGCACAGCTGGGGAGGCATCCTCCTGCCCCTGAAAGGGTCACTGGTGGGGACAGTGGGGCTGGGGAAAGAGGTCCCACTTGGAAGTATGTGTGTCCCTTGCCTTTTGGCCTGACTAATGCAGACATCTACATACACCTCCACACCCCGACCCAAGAGTGAACATGTGTTCTGTTTACTCCGGGTTCAATCTACATTGTGTAGAGAAACCTGGATAGATAGAACTGGTTCTACCTTGGGCTTTTTGAATGTCTGTACTTAGCCCATATTTCTCAAAAAGCTTTCCCTTCAAGTTGCAATTAAACCCACAGTATTATTAATGTCTGGTTGCATCTGTAGGCAGCTTAATGATTCTGTCTGACAGATTTAAATTGAAGTATACATTTGCAAATCTGTCTGCTCATTTGGAGATTTTAGATGAACCACAAGAAACAAGCAATAACACCACATATTTTTTGTTCCTCTTAAAAATGTTTGCTTCCATTATTGGTTTGGTCTATACCAAACAGTGCACTTCCTTAACTTCATTGAACTAAATTTTGAATTCAGTAAAGGACTCTATACAACACAAATGTCAGGGGGCGAACAAGAACACATTGCTTAACCATTTAGAACTGAATGGCATTTCATTTGGTTATGTGCAAATTACTGTACTGAAAATATATAGCATAAAACTTCACTGGAAGCATTTAGATTAATTTCACACATTAACAGTTGTTTGAAATGTGTTTGAGATAAAGACAGATTTAAAATATGCTAAATTAGCATGCATCCTTCCTTTTTCACATCCTTGTGACAAGATATTTAGCAGAATTTGCAGTTTTTGGGGGAATCTGACAGGCCATGCTGTAAGCACTTCTGCTATGGCCTCCAACTTGTGATTTCTGGGCTGTCAACCAGTGCCTTAGCACCTGCACCACCCCATCCCCCCATTAGCCTACTTGGTAACAATAGAAAGGCACATGGAAAAACACCAACCCCCCCCACTCCCCCAAAAAACCCAAACTGAATTTCTCTGTAGTTCCCTAATGTAAGTAGCTTCTATTATATTTTGTAAAAGTTTCCTAGTCAGAAAATACAGTCTGATTCAGAAGTAATAACTAAATAAAACTTTTGTCAACTTTTAATAGGTAAAATACTTTTGAACTCTAAAGTTTTCTGGAGAACAGAAAATGGAAGGAGGAAAAAAGCATTGCATTTTACATCGTGCAAGTCTCAGACATATCCTGTCAGTGCTGCTGAGTACAGGACATAATTCACGCTAATTTCTAAAAAAGTTAATATCTTCACAATTAACAAAAGTTTTGCCATAGGAAGATCCAAAGGAAGATCATTGTTCCCAATTGCATGTTTACATCTGAAACTATGTCAGTTAATGAAAGGAAAAGTTCAATGAAACTGTACAAACATATCCGGGTATTAATTAGTTTATATAATTGATCATGTAGAATTAGAGGGACGAAGGTGAAAATTTTCCAATTACTAAACATAGTTTTTGCCTCGCATGTCTCACACTAATGTATTATAAAATCATATTGGACCAATTTATCTTATTTCAGGTAACTTGTATTATCATAAGTAAAAATCTATCCATGTCAACAAAATACAGATGTCAAACTTGAAACTACAGGTTGTCCCCCATCCTCCCTCCCTCCTTAATTAATGAAAAAAGCCTTCGGTGTTAAAATGTCATCATATAGTTTTAATCATTTTTTTTCTGAAATCCATGTGGGGAGATGACTGTATGAATACAAGTATTTTTCTGTAAGACAAGAAGTAGTTAAAAATTGTCTGTGATGGAGTGTTCCCTTTTATTGTAAACACTGCAGAGAGTGTTTGGATACACCTGTGACTCATATGTCTGGGAGATGGGAAGTAATGTGGGATTGGATTAAAAGAAGCCTTTTACTTGTAAACTGTAAGCATTTGATGCAGAAATCAGTGAAAGAAACATAAATATGGGATTTCAAAATACCATCTCTAATTGCTTACAGAATAAAAAAAAATCTTTAAAACATCCTTTACATATTCATACTTTTCACAGATCACCGCAATCTTTTCAGATATTTAGATATTAATAAATGATTGAACTCTAAGTCATATAACAGAAGTGTATTTTACATCAAAATCAGAGGAGGACATTTCTTTAACTCTGACAGTTAAAAAGGAAAAGCAAATCCTTTCTATTTAGTGATACTAAGTTTACACTTGTTTCTAAGAGGTGATAGGTAACGCTCCATTTTTTATTAAAACAACTTGTTTAGAAATATTTATTGATTTACTGTAAAAATAATTACAACTCAAAATAGATACATCCCTGCCCTGCTCCAGTGCCAGCCACCTAAAATTGTGACTGAACCCAGAGGGAATTTTAAGTGCACAAAAACATTCAGAGTGACATTCTATGTTTTCAAATTGATGTATGTGTTTTTAGTTTAAAAAGCCACACAATACCTATCTCATTGTGCAAATAAGAAAGCATAAGTAGAGGATCAAAGTTGCTATTTACTTATTTTTACCAGATTGAAAACTGTTCTCATTCTTCAAAGAGCACATGAAAGACTAAACATTCCAGCCATCTTCTGCATCTTGACTAAATTAACTTTCTTCATTTAAAATGAAGAGTTTAACTTTCTCCTCTTGAGGAAAGGAATGTTATGACCAGGATCCTGGTTTTCTCTGATTAAAAAAAAAATCCCCAATTTTCAGTTTAAAAATTAATCATAAATCTACATTCTTCCAATATTAAAATGAAACACCACTATATATATATTATATGTAAATGTTATTATGTGTGTGTATTAGTGGTGTTTCATTTAAATCATGGAAAATGTGGACTTGGGGTTAAATTTTTTAATCTAAAATTGGGGATGTTTTTTAAATCAGAGAAAACCAGGATCCCTGATTATAAGGACAATGAATCTGGAATGGGAAAAGGAATTAGCAATGTACGCTATGAACACAGTAATAGAAGGAGAGGTGATAAAATAAATCAACAAAATCTAAGATAGGTTCAAAGGGTGTAAAGGGACTTCTATCTCATTATCAGGGATCCTGATTTTCTCTGATTAAAAAAAAAAAATCCCCGATTTTCAGATATAAAAAAGTGAGCCAAAATCCCCATTTTTCTGTTATTAAAATGAAACACCACTAATATATATGTGTATGCATATGTGTGTGAGTGTGTGTGTGTAGTGGTGTTATATATATATATATATATATATATATATATATATATATATATTAGTGGTGTTTCATTTTAATAATGGAAAAATGGGGATTTTGGCTCACTTTTCTATATTTGAAAATTGGGGATTTTTTAAATCAGACAAAACCAGGATCCCTGCTTATTACTAGAGGAGAAGGGTGCTTGGGATTTTCCTTCCCCCCACCTCCTCTCCCTTTCCTTTCATTCCCATCCTTACCCTCTCCTGGGTCTACCAGGCCATCTCTTCCCTTTAGGGAGCCTCCCCTGGCTGCCTTGGGCATGGTCCCCCTTTCTTCCCTCCTTCCTTGTTATTTGGTCATTGTTCCTCAAATTTTCTGGGTACTTCCACAGCCCACTAGCAGGCTGAGGATTATGAAACAAGATAGCTGTTGGGTCCAAGTGCAGTGAACACCTGATGATCCAAGGGCAGAAGTAGAAAAGTCAGTGCATCACCCTTTATAAACTCAGACCTCAGACTCAAGAGACAGTCTGGCCATAGGAGTCCAAGGGGAAGGAGCTCCCTGAGGAGAGGCAGAGGAATTGAACTCAGAGCTGGAGAGAAGTATCTCTGGATGGTAGCTGGGTGGAAAAGATTGGTGACGCTGCATTGGGAACTAGATAAGTTCCAACACTTGTTTGTTCTTTAGGTTTTGGCTTGGGCAATGCTACCCCAGAGTGAGGCAAGCCTGAGGCATTTTGGTTTTGAATCAAGCCAATGACCAGGACTGTGGGTAATACTTGTCTCAGTGGTCTGGGCTGTAGGGTAGGCAGAAGCCATTGAAAGGGGCCACTCATGAAGTACTCCAAACCAGAAACATGATTGGAAAGACAGGGGACAGAGACTGGGAGCAAGTCCCCATAGGCGAGAATGTGTGTTTCCCTGGGGACAAACAGCAACTGCACAATATGTACCTGGGTGGGGTAGAAGAGGCTGTGGCCAGCCCTTGGGTTGGCCTCAGAAGCCTTACTAATGTCTTGGAGTCCACTGGAGGCTGCAGCCTTGGTGATCCAGCAGCAGGGAACCTGGCCAGTTCCCAGAGCATGGCTCTCGCTGGCCAGGGTCCAGTTTCAGGCAGCGTGCACTGGCATCATGTGCACCTCCCTGTTTTTTTTTGGTATTGTATTTTTACACTGGGATCTCCTTCTCCTCGTGACCTTCCCTGCCCCCCCCCCCTCCCCCACACACACACAAAACGCACCATACTTCTAATTAGCAGCATGGAGAATGCATGCATGTGCAGTGTGCAGCACCAGAGAGGTGTCTCAGGCACTGCATACCACACATATATGCTCGTTTGGATGTGCCCTGGGAGGTTAGATCCAAACCCAGAAGGGAGAAGCCAGCTGGAGCTGAAAGGCGGTGGCAGGACACGTGATGATAAATAGACCCTTTACAGTCTTTCAAAGCTGCAACAAATCTATTGCACTTGAAGCTTGTTGCCCTGACTAGTGGGCTTTTAGCTAGCAGGCACACCTACAGTAAAATTGTGCTGAGGCCAGGAGGGCCCCAACCCAGACACAGCCATGATGCCCAAGGGTCTCCTTATGGTTCAGAGGTCTGTCTTCATCTACTTGTTCCATCAAATCATGGCCTTCAAGATTACAGATCAGGAGAGAGCCAGCAGAAACAAGGAGGCTAGTGGAAAGAAGTCTCAACAAGTGGCTATGCTGCACTGACACCTCAGGTGGTGGACAGATTGGTGAAAACCAATTAAATAAAATTTTGAAGAGATTAATCTGATACAGAGCATGTATCACTCACACGACCTACATCAAATTTTAACCTCTGTCTTAAAGTAGAGTACATATTGTAGGTTTTCTAACTTTTGGTATTGGTCTTTCATTATTTCTTTTCTTAAGAAAAATCATTCTGAGCTAGACAGTTTTTTGAGATTCAACAATTGTTTCATATCCTCCTAGAGATTTAATGAATTATTTAAATTTGCACCAAGCCTGCACTAATCTGAACTCAGATTCATAGTGCTATAATTTTGTGACTGACAATCTCCTGAATCAATAAAATACAGCCTGCAAGGCTCTACTTGGGATACTGTGGTATAGGGTCCCCTACCTTGTATCCCAAAACATTGAAGAAGGGTGCAGTCCATTTACTAAAGTTAAATTATGAGAATGATAGGAGTACACTACACCTTTCTAGAAAGAGGAAAGAAGGAGAATATGGAGATAAAGTCGATTGGAATTAAAATCCACATGACTTTTAAATTAAAATGTTCTATATAACTGAATCTCTTAAGCTTCCCTATTACTGATTTAGGCTTCACCACACTGGGTGCGTTTACATGTGCAAATGCTCTGAGGTGAGTTTACTTTAATCTACTCTACAGTAAACTCACCCTGGGAGGACATCTACATGTGCAGGAAAGCAGGAGCAGATTTGCTCCTCATGGCAACAGTCTGCTCCTTCCCCTGACAGACCTGCACTTATCCTCTGCAGTGGCCATGAGAGCTCCAGGTTTCCCCTGGGTGCTCTCCCAGGGTCTGGCAGGGAACACAGGTCCAGGAGAAAGCTGTCTCTTGGGGTGGGGCTGGGAGACTACTCCTTGCCACCCAAGAGCTTCCTGCTGCTGAGGCAGGCTCTTTGACAGGAGCCTGGGTGAGGACAATATCCCCTTGCCCCAGTAGTAGGGAGATCCCCAGCCCCAATGCATGATCTCAGAGAGCATGTGGGCAAATTGAAAGAGTCCAGTGGAGGGCAATGAAAATGATTAGGGCCCTGGGGTACATGGCTTCTGAGAAGAACCTGAGGAAACCAGGTTTATTTAGTCTGGAGAAGACAAGACCGAGGGGGGATTTAATAGCAGCTGTCAACTACCTGAAGGGTGGTTGCAAAGAAGACGGTGTTCTCAGTGGTGGCAGATAACAGAAAAAACAGGAATGATCTCAAGTTACAGGAAGGGAAATTTAGATAACATGTTAGGAAAAACTGTCTCACAAGGAGGGCAGTGAAGCACTGCAACAGGTTACCCAGAGAGGATGTGGAATCTCTATCCTTGGAGGTTTCAAATACCTAGCTAGACAAAGCTTTGCCTGGCATGATATAGTTGGGAATGGTCCTGCTTTAAGCAGAGGGTTGGACTACATGATTTCCTGAGCTCCCTTCCATACCTAATTTTCTATAACTCTATAATTTCTATGAATTCTTTTTCCTCATATATATGAATTGAACACCTGAAATATAGGATCCTTAAGACAGGTATTGTAATATTGTCTTCTGTACCATGATTCAGGGACGAATATAGCAGCTCTGTACAATGACTAGGTCATTGTGGGTGTGTCTGCACAAGACACTAACTGTGCAGTAGTGTGCTGGGCAAAATCTGAGCTATTACACAACTGCACAGTAGTATTATGCTACTGTGCAGTTAACACCTGTAAAAACCTGTGCACCGGCAATACTGCACAGTAGTGCCAATTACTGTGCATTGATTTGGTACTTGGTTATGCAAGTACTAAACTTAATGCACAGTAACTACAGTGCATTAATGAATGTGTAGATGCACCCAGTGTGATGTTTAAAAAGTATTATAATTTCCTTGAGCACATAAATATATATTTAACTTTTTATGACAGTCTTTTGTCTGTTTGTTTCTTTGTTTTTACTATGGAATCAACATATAATGATTTTAATTAGAGTAAGGTCATTTTCTAAAGAAGTTGCACTGACTTATGTTTTAATTTTTTGGGTGTTTCCTACATTCATGTTTCAAAGTATCTGGATATTTTACTGAAATATTCAAACATCCCAAGTAATGGCATATGATTTGATAATTTCATCCTAGACTACAGGAATTACATATTTATTAATAAGTAGAAGGTCATACCTAAAGCCTTAACTTGCAGCTGCAGCTTCATCTCTTTTCATTCCCCCAACCCACAAAATGGCACAGCTAGATTAATCACAATCAGCTTTGATACTCAGTCTAGCAAAGCTGCTTGCAGCGTCAGCATCCCTTCTTCTTCTTTGCTTAGATTGTATACCTGGTCATGATGGATAGGAAATGCTCATACACCTAAGTCCCAACATTTTAACTCTTATGATACCACTGGTAGATTCAAAGAGAGAAAACTAAAATAACAGTGATAGAAATGCTGGGTCAAAGGACAAAAATAGAAAAGCTATGGTTTTCACAATCATCTCTTTGAGAAGGAGAGATTTTTCATATTAGGCAGCAAGGGCAGGAGAAAGAATAATTTCTTAGCCTGGTCCTTTGTATATTATTTTTAACCCATGCAAATACAATAGAATTGCTTTACTCACCACTATATGCACCTTCTTCTAGACAGCAGGTAGCAACCTCTTAGGTAGCTAGTGATGTAACAATACCTGATTTTAGAAATGTCTTGTATTTAATTTTTTTCTTATTTTATTCATATAGAACATTCCAAAATACAATGTAAATGTTGAATGCTTACAGTTTTGTTACTTACCATGTTACTTAGGATCAGTAATTGGATCACTAGTGTTGAAAGCATTGTGAAGATTATTTTTCTTAACGATCACAGGTTACCAATAAACCCTTACAACTAGGTAGGATTGGTAACTAGGCAGGATTGGTTTTCTAGGTCCATTTAAGTAGATCCTCAGATCTGTCCCTTCAATTTTATATAGATGGTGGAAGACTCGAACCCTAGCACTATAGAAGCATTATCCTATTACCAGATTCTCTGTTGAGTGGCCAGCTTGGCTCCCATGTGGGATCTGAGAGTCTCTTGGAACAATTGTGTTCTATATTTTGGTTTTAGCTCCAAGTTAAATATAAAAGTTAACTTTGATACCTAGGTTCTTTGATATATTGGGCTTTAGTCAAGTCATTTTCACTACAGAATCACATCTCTAAAATAGAAGTAATTCCTTCTGCAGATGTTCTACTTACACCACCACTGCTGTCAATCTATTTTACCCCTTAACTCTTAAAGGAAAAGACCAGAAACATCATTGGAGGCAGGCAGCAGTACTCCCTATCTCCTACAGCAGTGCTTGTTACCTGCTGTCTAGGAAAAGGTACATATAGTGGTGAATAAAGCAATTATATTGCATTTGTATGGGCTAAAAATCATGTACAAGGGACCAGCCTAAGAAATTATTCTTTCCACTGCCTTTGCTGCTGAGTATAAAGATTCTATTCCATCCCATACTTTCCTATATGAAATAAGTTTCAGGGTTTTCTCTTTTCTTTCTTGATGCTCCTGCGCTATTTCATGTTGGCTTTTACGTAGTAATGTTTATGATGTGGAATAGATGTTGACTACATTTAGTGTGGGTCAGCATTAAAATATGGCTTACATAACAATCCAAATATTCTGTACAAGTACAGACTTACACTATTACTGGTATAAGTGATTGGAAATTGGTCTATACCCATAACAGAACAGAAGTTTGGCACACAGAGACTGGTTTATAAATGGTGGAACCCAGTCTAAGATTTGCCCCCCTGACTACCAGAGGGCAAATGTGTGTTCTGCTTGTTACTGATCTCAATTATGCCACTTTACAGAAAACTGTAAATTAAATCAATTCCATCTTGGGCTTTTTGAATGTCCATACCTAGCCTCTAAGACCTATTTCTAGTTTAAAAATAGGGAGAAAGAGACTGCTTCTCTCTTTCCTGCCAGTCTGTTCTGAGTCTTCTCGTGCCTTTTATCCCTTGCTGCATGTTTTTCTGTTCTCTAATTCTAACACTCTTCTTTCATCCCAAGTCTTCTTTCTCTCCATTAACCTTTTCAGCAGCTGCTAAATGGATATTATTCTCTAGTGTACTGTTCAGTATATAGACTCATATTTTGTTGTTTTCTTTTTTTTATCAGATATTTCACTCTTTCTTTTCCAAAAAGAGGGCATCTTGATCAATATGAAGCAATTTTGGACAGAAAATGTCTTCCCCAGCTAGATAGTAAGCTTCAGATAAACAATGCAATTCTGTATGTTAAGATTCACACCACTATCCAATGCATGTAATGGGTGTGTGGGCCGGGAGCAGTCCGAGGCCCTTTTTTCACGTGGCGGGCTGTGGCCAGCAGCCCAGACACGCCGGGTCAGGGAAGGCAGGCGGCACGCTAGGATTAGGCACGGACGCTTAATGGTTGATTTAAGATTATTTACTTACACCGTAGATGGTCGCGGTGCAGGCTGGAAAACTTCCAGGAAAACTTCGCTTAAGTCCCAGTTTAAGGACTCGGACAGAGCTCTGGATTCACTCACACGAAGTTTGCTAGGCTCTGTGGAACTTTGCGCGCAGGGAAGGGTACGTCGAGGGATCAGGTGGCGACGGGGAGAGGTGAGAGGTTGATCAGACCCCTGTAGCCTTCTTGATATACACGCTGGGTCCAATAGGCTCCGCAGCACGTAGAGATCTTCACGAGACGTGAAGTCTCCTCCTCCTGATGTTCATGGAGTCCTCCAACTTGGGCGGAAACCACTCAAGCCTCTTATATGGCTAGCAAGCCAATCGCTAACTGCCACGTAGGAATAATTTAGAACTGACCAATAGTGGGGCACGAATTTAAATACAAATGGCGGGAACTCCTTGCATCTCCTTTCTGCAGCTAAGAAATGCACCCGGCAAAGAAAGCTACAAGTGGCGGGAAATAATTCAGCAGTGCCGCAGCGCACACAAACAAAAAATCACACTCTTGGGTTGTGACAATGGGATCTTCAATAATCACACCATGTAATGGGATCTGCAATAATCAAGGATTCAAAGGGATCCCTGTGACTATTTAGCCCAAGAATATGTATAAGTCATACCTTAAGGCTTCCAAATATTAATTATTGTTTGAAAACCAATTGTTGTGGTTGAACTAGGCAACAGCTTTCAGGAAACAAACTAAGCTAAAACCTCTAACCCTGATTTAAAGATTTTGAAATGTAAATGTTTCTATCTGCAGTACATGGGGAAAGTCACAGATTGAGTCCCATTCAAGCCATGACATTTTTCCTCTTATTTATAGTTTAGACATTATTGGCCACAGCCTATTAAACAAAATTCTCTCATATATTTCTATTTTATTTGTTCTGAACTAATTTCTCTGATAAATCTCTAAGAAACTTGTAAGATTACCTGGCTGTTCCCCTGTTATCTTTTTCATTTTTAAACTGTTTATGGTCTGCTTCCCTCACTGTCAGTAGGAGCGAAGCATGTTTATAAAGCAGTTGTTCCTCGGTTGTGCTAAGCAGCTGTGCCTCAACACTGTCAATCTGTCAATTTCAGTCAAGACCAGCCTAAGGCTTGCTCTGTGTAGTAAACACAACAGGTACATTGAAAAAGGAAGTTATTAAATGCACAGCATTTGGTTTGAAAAAAATCAGAAGCCTTATATGCCAAAACTTCATGTAAGCTGTAAGTGCCCAATTCACTAGAATCAAAGGCCATGTCCAGACAAGTGTGGCTGTGTGGTACATGGTGCCACAACCATGTCTGCAGTGCCATATACCACCCATTCACATATTCTCTGCACTGCAAGGGAGTGCTGCCTGTGTGTGCACTGCTCCATTTATTTTCTCATGGGGTCAAACAAAACCATGGAAAAAAAAAAGATGGAGAAGCGCATGCATGGGCAATGCATCCTACTCAAAAGCGGAGCTGGGCCACCCAGAGACATGTTGTGGCTGCTGGCCAGGCCCTGCACAGCAGAATTGCCACAGTTGCAGCCCCAGAAGGCCTGCAGAACCCCAGCCAAGGCTGCTAGGGTCAGCACAGTGCTGACCCCAACCAAAGCATGCATGGCACAGGCATTCCCTGGGGACGAGTAGCAGCGGCACAAGGTGTACTGCCACTACTTATCCCTGGGGAACCAAATGTCCACGCTCATGTGGGCACAGCCCACAGCACTATCATATTCAAGATGAAAGATATTTGTTCTCTTTGGTAAAAACATGGCCTAAAGCACCATTATCTAGGGAGCATATTATTTTCTTTGGGAGTAGGGGATACCATTTGTAGCAAGAAACCTTTTTGGCTAACCCCCACCCCACCCCTCCAAATGTGAAGCTCCTCCATATGGCAAAAGCCCCTTTTGCAGTATTTGCCCCCTTTTGAGGATACTTTCTCTTTTCTACCTTTTCTTCTTTCCTTTCTTTTTCTTTTATTATAGTTTTATATAAGGTGTACTTTTAGTGAAAATAGAGCTTGTAGACGCTTTTACAAATGTACTTGAAATTTAAAAGTAAGTTGTACATGTAACAATGTTAGCAAGGGCAGGAATCTCTGTATGGAGAGGGTCCCTGAATGAATCATGGTTGATTGTGTAACACAGTAGCTAGTCTGGATAAGCAAGTTAAGGAGCAGCAATTAACACCTACATACCACAGACTAAGGAGAGGAAAGAATCAATACAGAGCCAATAACTCCCTGAAACTTCACTGTTAAAAGTACGGAAGCCCCGGTTTGAACTAATCAATGCTGGAAACAGACCCTTGAGGCTGAAATACCCCCTGATCAACCACTTCCAGAGCTCTATTCATCACGGCAGTTAATCAATCAAAATTCATCAACGGACTCCCAAGACTGCACGTACCTGAGGACATGACCCCTGGGGCTGACAGTTGCCATCCAGCAGCTACCAAGAGGGACATCCCTCAAGGTCAATGATTCCTGGATTGGGTAAGCCTGACAATTGAGGAGTCACCAAAGTCTGCTGGAGAGGGATAAAAGGCAGCAAAGAATGACACCCAATGGTGCCCTCTTTGACCTGACTAGCACCCTGCCTGTCCAGCCAGAAGGACCAGACGGTGACCCCCTTCTGAAGCTACATCTCACTGAAAGAAACCTTGACTGGCCATCGACGGCAGACTCCAGCACTTGGGGATAGGTATATCTTGACACAGGTGCTTAGTGTTCATAGCTAGCTACTTTGAGTGTGTGTGTGTGTGTGTGTGTGTGTGAGGGGATCAGCACCAAGGTTTGAAGTCTGATTTTTGTACCCATCCAATAAACTAGAATTTTATGATGATCCTATGAGTTGGTCCTTTGTAGCCAATATTTTGAAAAACAAATTAATGCCATCCATTCATTACATATTATTACACATCTTGTCACAAGACTAAAGATCACATTTTTTAAACTTAACATATTCTGTGAATGTCAGTCATACTTTTATCTATGGAAAATTGGCAGCTCTGTGATATGGCATAAAACTTTTTAATAATAGCACAGAAAAAGCTTATGATATAAGGAGTTGGAATTCAAGAGTGAAAAGTCTGAAATGAGATAGATGTCATATAAAGGATTTATTATGTATAATATCAAACTTGCATTTTATTCCCTGTTTATATGCTTCTGGTAATCAAATGATACTGAATTTTATGAGTAACTTGAATATATTAGCAGTGTTTCACCTGACTGTACCTTGCTGAAAGACGTAATTTTATTCCCTCTGGGTAACTTTAGCAGGTTTCTGACAGAGTGTGACTATTAAAGGTATGCACTATAGGATGATTTCAAACTCCAGATCAGTGTGTCTAAGTTCCCCTCTACATGTGCAGGTAAAGGCACAATTGGATCAAATGTGTGATACACACCATAGTGCTTCCTGCCATGCTTCCAGGAAGTACAATTTTGGTATTGCACATTAGATCCCATCACATCTTATTGCCCGTGCAGGACTAGTGCACTGGCAAAAAGCAGGCTCCCATGGTTTGGAGCTCCTTTTGTGAGGGAGTTTCCAACCATGGAGGCCACACACAGGCAAGATTAAGAGACCCTACAACTGACAGGATACCCAGTCCCAACTTTATGTGAAGCACAGCTGGGACCGGGAGTCCCATCAGTTGCAGAATCTCTCCATCCCAGATGTGCATGAGCCACAGCCAGGGCCAAAAAACAGATCAGTTGCAAGATTCTCAGTCGTGGCTGCATGTGAGGTGCAGTCAGGACTAAGAGCCCTTTGTGGGATGGGGGTTTAATGCACTTTCAAGACTTGGAGATCATGGCAGCTGTCAGGACTTGGGGATTTCATGCTGGGCAAGGTGCACCTCTGTGGCTGGGAGCCCTGATCTGATGGGACTCCCAGTTGCAGGGTAGACCCTGCTGCACATGCAAATTAAAGCTCAATAGCAACCAACTATTAAGTTAGTACACATTTTGTGGTTCTAAATTTATAGCTGGCTGGAGCTTTTTATCGTGCAATAGCTACTTTGCATGTGTAGCTGGTGTTAAGATAATTGCAAACTTAACCAGTTAATTGTGCAATACCTGTAATGTGTAGATGAGGGCTCAAGTAGTTACATCAATACATGTTTCATCACTTTTAAGAAAAAAATATGTACCTGGCATAATACTTTTATCTCCTTTCTACTCATACTTTAGGCATTGACCATATCCTAAGAATTGAGTCCAATGAAAAGATTCCCACCAACTTGAAAGGTCCTTGGTCACAGAGACAGTGAGAAGGTGCAGGGAATGCAGTATGTCAAGGTTTTGCCACGTGTCTCACTGACTTAGAACTCAAAGGACAAAGTTTATCCTTTCAGTGAAAATTTGAACTGGAAATAAATTCTCTTAAGGTATATTTTGATATGGCTATTATTTGTTCCCCTAGTTTATTAAATAAATTGAACTCTATGCACCATCAGTCTCCATTATCTACAAGCACCAGTATTTCTTTAGAGTTTAAAAAACAGAATAAGAAATTCTGGCTATGGAGAAAAAATGAATTAAAATTCAACTGGTAGAAATGTGTCTTTACAAGAGCAATTTACTTAATGTAAAAATTATAATAAAATAGCCTCTTCTAAATTTTTCAGCTCAGCTGGTGGTTCAGGGTAACAGTAGTATATGCTGTTGATTGCCTGGGAAAATAATTTATTTCAGAATTACTACTGCATCTATAATCATTTCATATACAAAGGGGAAAAATTGTTAAACTACATTTCCTCCTTCTCAAGCTCTCCCGAGAACATATTTTAACGTTCCATGGCTGTGTGATTGGTTTTGAAGAGATGAGGAAGGAAGAAAGGTGGGCATCTCTGTACTACAGCAAAGCATTTAAATCTTGCCTTCAGATGGGTATGCATTCTTGAATAGGGCATGCAGGGGATGGGCACATTGTATGGATCACTTGAATGTCTTGTGCTTGTGAGAGGCATTTGAAGGATGTTCCCATGATGTCACCTTTTAAGGCAACAGAAGGTCCACTGGTGTTAGGCTGATCAAAGGGATACGAATGTTAATCAGTACAGTCCACAAGATTATAATAAAGTAGGGCTGAAAGGGACCTCACATGGTCATTTACTCCATCCCCTTGCTCAAGTGTTACTTTTTTATATCCGAAAATTGGGGATTTTTTTTCATTAGAGAAAACTGAGATCCCTGATCATATCCAATGCTTCTATGGTAGTAAGCCACCTCTCCTTTTTGATAATGTTCAATAGCCAGCTGTTCTGTAGTTCTTTTTATGGCTGCAGGGTTATTGCATTGCTTGATGATGTTAAGGATCTGTGCATGCCACTTATACCAGCATGGCACATAATGACTTCTATAGCAGTTAGGTACAAAGGTATATAGCCTGTAGGTATTTCAATTAGACAGCTTGTAAATGTATTGCACCCTTTATCAATGTTGGTTTATGATAGATCCTCTAACTGATTTGCTGTCTTGTTAGTCAGCCTTTGATATGTCAACCAATCTGCCTTCCAAAAATTCCATTTTAACTCATTTAGATTGTGTGAGCTGAAAAATCATATTGTGAATGATGATGAGCAGGAAACCTGGTTGTCCCTGATTTAAAAAAAAAATCCCCAATTTTCAGATTTTAAAAAATAACCCCAAATCCACATTTTTTCTATGATCAAAATGAAACACCACTATATATAAATTATAATCTCTAGGTTGATCCTTGGGCAGTATTAATCAGAATTAGCTCTATGGTCATAGTGGAATTATAGCAATTTACCCCAATGAGGATCTAGCCTTCTATATATGCACTGGTTATAATCACAGAATTGTATCCTCTTATTTTAGAGACCAGCATTTTATTATTTCTTTTAAACAGTACTTTTATTGCAGAACCAGCAGCTGGGGAAGAGTGAACTTGGATTCTTTCCTCTGAGAGCTCTCCCAGTAGAATTGCTAACTAGGTTCAATTTGGAAGGCCTTATTCTCATTCTGGTACAATGTGACCTGCAGAATCAGTATTACTTAGGATATGGGAGTTGGTCTGGGAAGTGGGAGAGAAACTTGGCTGCCAAATGACCAGCTTAATGAACAGCCAAAGAAGTATCTCATACAGGATACAATTCATTATGAAAAAATAAAGATATGCTATGATGCAAGGATAGGTATATTGTAAATTGGCTTTTCATTATGAGCAAGGTTTCTGTGTCAAGCTTTCTGTTCTGTTGGCTGGGTTGCCTGGACCTTTATTTCTATGACATTTTTCCAAGTTTTAGACAGTTCATAATGGATGCCTGGATGTTCTCCTAGGTTGGAGGTTTTTGTATAAGTGTTCTTTATGTTGTATCTTGTGTACTCTGTGAATCATACAGAGAACAAATCAGATTGGCTGGGTGTTTCAAAAGCAGCTGAACAGTGTGTGTGTGTGTGTGTGTGTGTGGTATGCTGCCAAACCAAAACACAGCTTGGAAGACATTCAGGAACCTAGCAAGTAGTGTAGAAAGGGAAGCAAGAGCAGAATAAATGGGGAGTCAAGGGCATGTTTTATCCTTTTGCAATAATTAAAAGACTATGGTAGAAGAGAACTCATGGGAGAAACAGTTACGTATACACATGCATGCATATATATGCACGTACACTAACTGTACATGTACTAGTATACGGACATATATATACATATATGTATGTGTGTATGAGTCTACACACACACACACACACACACACACACACACACACACACACACACAGAGGCATATATGACCAAACAGTAAGAGGTAGGGAGGAAGAAAACTCATAAACTAAAGCGGGAGAAGGGAACACTAGTACTAAGGAGATGAGGCATTTTAGTAACCACAGAAATATCAAGATTTGATAATCCCCTATGAAGAAGATAGGAAAGCCATCCAACTACAACAGCATCAGCAACAAGAGGTACAGCAACAGCATCAGAAAAAAGTCCTCCTTAAACTTAAAATAGTAGGTCCTGAATTTCATCAGTCATAAATAGGCATAGCTTCAGTTACGATGTCGCTAGAAATATGCAGATTTACAGTAGCTGAAAGCTTAGCCTGTGGCCTGGTTGAAAAGAATATCTACCATAATTTGGTTTCTAGATGGTTAATTCCCTTAAGAATTTTCTTTTTGTCTGACTAGAAAACATCTCATTAAATGGAAGAGAGTGTGCTAAACTCTTCTTTTTTTTTTTTAATTTAAACTGTGACTTTCAATGAACAAGTCCTGTTTTCACAGACCAGTTTAGAAAATACTCTCATATAATCATAAATCTATTATATACATATACTTCAATATTGACTTAAAGGAACCCAATTTATCCCTTTTAATATATACTTAAATTGCAGAATATTCTCATCTTATTTTCTCTCTTGAAGGTCACACTTCTGTCTCTGGGATTTTGTGCCAGAGTGCAGCTGGGAGTGAAGAGCCTTTAGATTCCTTTCCACTGCACATGAAACATCACTTTGTTTGACATGCTACCTATTTTCTTCCTTTTCAAGCCGTATTACATATTTTTCTCCCCTTTTCAGCTTCACTCTTTTTATTGTAAATTTAGAATCCCTATGGTAAGACTTTCTTCATTTGAGAGTATAACAAAGTACAAGGTTTGTTGATGTTATAACTTTGTCCCCTCCCCATTATTTTTTTCATATAATTTTGGCAGTTGTAAAAGCAATGATGGATAGAATACTAATTTTAAAAAGACAAAACATGGTAAAATGCTCACAAACATACCAAAACCTGTGACATAATTACCAGTTGTTGCCTGTATGGGCACTGAATAAACTATATTTATGTGTTTATGTATTTTCTTAGGATCACTGATTCTGCACAAGGTCATTCTTTAAAGTTCTGAATTTCTGACCTGTACAGAGATGTTAGAAGTTGAAAACAAAGAGCCATTCCCAAATAACACTAGTGAGAATAAACTAGACTCTACCAGTGAAGCTGGCGGGAGGGGGGGGGGGGGGGCGGGGGAATTTAACACATATATATTCATTAATGATCTAGTTATATCTGTAAGTTTAGATTAGATCTTAGCCTATCTGGGTGAACATGTATTTTTAATCAAGAAATAAAATATAACAGAACATAAAAGGGCTGTGTTTATGTTTGTGCATTCAACAGTGTCTGCCAACATACTTTTTTTTTAAATGAACAATACAGGCTTGTTCTCAACAAAGTAATTTTTAAAAATTCCAATGAAATCGGTTGGAGCAAACCTTATGGCTTTGAGCTATGTCCATTTCCATATTTCCAAATAGATGTTTTATTCTGCAGTAAGATTACTAGAAGGCTTTTATACATAGAGTCAAATCCTATTAAACTTATCAGGTATTAAGTGGACTTTAGTGCCTAAGCATGATTCTATTCCACCTCATTTAAGTCCTTAAAATCTAGTAGTGCATTTGTTTTTGTAGTACACAGCCATTTTGCCCTATGTTTTCATTCTCCCATCTCAAAAAAAAAAAAAAAAATCCAGCAAGGAGGAAGAGGATACACCTACCTTTTGCATTAACTGTTTTTCAGAAATTCAGTCAGGGTGGATTAGAATAGATTCTGGCCCATGCTGCCTATCCTATACCCCAAGAAATGTAACTGCTTCAAGCACAGAGCAACTACAATTCCTAATCATATAAATCATAGACAAGTAGTATTGGAAAGGACCTCCATAGGTTATTTAATCCAATCCCCAGCCTAAGGCAGGATCAGCCCTGTCCTATATAAATCCATAAGGACAATGAATGTAGTAACTCTTACTTTTTCTATTCTGTATCATATTTATTTATACTAATGAAGTGAAGGAATCCCTTCTCCACTTGAGACCTGCTGTTTCCTTTTCCTTTACTCTTTTTTTATTATTTTACTCAGTGATGGAGCTTAATCTGTGCATAGAAACCAGAGAGAACCAGACTGCTGACATCAATTCCTGTTTTTGAATATCATGCAACATAACAAATGGATGCTATATTTTCTAGGCTGAAGTAGAATTTAAATCAAATGTATACACACAAAGAAAAAACCCACAGACATGCTTAATGCTTCATTTTACAGGTCATGTTTTATTACCACTAATGCATGCTGCCTCTCAAAATCAAGGCACAGAGAACAGCATTCTACATCAGGGATAAGATGCTGTCCTTAGTTACCAGGCCAGAAGTAAATGAAGGCAAAATTTGATCACAGTTGAGGAAGATTACGTATGTCCAGTCCTGCAGCAGTATTGTTTCCTACATCCAAACCTTTGGCAAGGTCCTTGAGGAGGAAAGTCCTTCCCTCCTAGTAGGTCAATCTGCATAGTGGTTTTATTTTACTAAACAAAGCTGACACTTATTCCCTGAAATACAGCCAATGTAACTAGATAAAGCTTACAGTCCTTATGTAATATGCCTACTTTTCCAAATCAAGAGTAATCTAATTTCCTTGCCCATGTGGTAAAACAGCAAATACTGTAATCATTCCTCAGATAAACTAATAGGTAGCTTTTTTCTTGATTATTTAAAAAGAAAGCAAATACCACAAATTAAGGATAAGACTTATGGGGTCTTCTAACTCTAGTGAAATCACACTTTTCTTGACCAGCAGAGGATCTGACCTGTAAATAAGTCTCCTTTCTCCCCTGCCCCTCCCGCAAAGAGGCAATCTTTTGAATGTGACATTTGTTATTTTACTTTTCTTAATGTCCTAAATACATGGTCCTCACACTAGTTCCACTGTCGCTGTAGGAAACTTTCAGACCTTTAGCATTTTCAGCTGGAGAAAACAGCCAAAAGAAGAAATAAAATGACATTGAGGCTAAGAGACAAGGGTCTCTGTTGGCTGAACAATTCAGGTGGCATAATGTCACTATGAATTAGTTTTATAATGATCTGAACTATGTGGCCTGATCTATAGCACAGTTTTCTTTTATTTCCTTATGATTGCACTGTGAAGAAAAAAAACTCTAAAAATGAAGAGTCTAAAGAAAATAGAGGTATTATAAATTAACTATCCCTTTAGCCCCTTTATATTTCTTGCCTCTTAAGGTATCAAATATATGCTATGGGAATTCCATTTCAAACCTTGGAAGGTCACAGATTTCTTATTCACACATGAATTAGTGCATAAAACAATCAATCATGCTTCAGAATTCACTAGCAATCAGCATTAGATGAAGAGTCAGGAACAGGCATAATTTTAAGGAATATAATTTTGTTGTTCAATATGTCAAACCAGCAACAAAATAAAAATTGAGATTTGTTTGGTTGTTTGGTTGTTTGTTTGGTTTTGTTTTGCTTTTAAAATGAAAAATATTCTAAACAAAAAATAATTTGATTTTACCTGACATTCTCAGGCAGTATTGTATATATATGTATGATTGACTTTTTCATTATAACTATACATGAATAAAATGTAATTAAATATAGCCTTCATCATCATGTCCACTCCTCATATGAATCTTATACTAATTAAGGACTATGTTTTATCAAATTGAAATGTTATTTTTGTTTTTAAATGTTATTTAGGATTTAGACATGCTATTGTATTCTATACTAGCCTTTTTCTCTTGTTTATAAGACATGGAAAATAGAAGCTTTTGATTTAACTTCTCAGTACAGGATGTTTTTGTCAGGTCTTCTTTTATTCATCTCATTTCCAAGATACTATTTTCAATCCTTCAAGATGGAGAAGGCTCTAACAGTCAGCACAGTACAGTTGGAATAATGCTGTGACCATGATGGTCTGGTAATATGTGAGAGGCCAGGGTTTTTTGGTGTGATACCAAGAAAACCAGGGTTTTTTGGTTATTGGACCACATTGGGAGGGATTTTACAGTTCTGAAGATGTAGTCCTATCAGTAATCATTTAAGGCTGGAACCAAAGTCCACCCAGTTAAAAGGAAAAACACACATTCCATTCAATTGTTTTTATATAGCATTCAGCAACTGCTTTGAGATTTTTCATTTTTTTTAAATTTATATCTAATCCTTGTACTTTCTGTGTTACAATAATTTTAATAAATACCACATTGCAGTACTATAGAAACTATATGGAATTTCCAAGCTTGTTCATTTGATTTGGGAGAGCATTGTCCTTCCAAATTTAGATACAAATTCTCCATTAACTTGCTATGCCATTGTTCCTGGAATACTGCCTATGCAGCTCAAACACCAAATATATAAGAGTTCTTTCATGATAATATTGAGTTCCATCTGTTAATATGGCACTTTGCCCTTTCAGAAGATGTTAGGCCAGTACTTAGAGGACATTAGTGCTAGCCAAAGATATGTATGGAAGGGCAACCTACAAATCACTCCAAATGCCATTTCTTCTGCCAAAAGAACCTCCTGTTTTCAGATAATGCCAGCCTTACAACCACATGCTTCATTACATGGGCACACATCTGTAGATACTTGTAGGCATTTTACAATCAATTAATAACTTTTTACTATATCAAAAATATATTTCAATATTTTAATATGATTCAAACGCTTTAATTTTTAGAAAAGGAACTTGAGTTCTATTAACTTGTTAATTAGCACAAAATATATTGAACAGTCCCCTTCACTTTTTTGTCAGCAAAAAATATAAAAAGAAGGAATTTTATGAAAATGAAAAAAGTCACCTGTCTTTCATGACCTCTATGGACTTTTCCCCCTCCACCATTCTACATTTTTATCATATCACTCAATACCGTTTTTTTCAGGAAAAATAAAATAAAGGTATCCCTAAAATTATGTATCCCTATTTACCTTTTACATTAAATAATTCTGCTTCAAATTTCATAGATTTCATAGACATTAGGGCTGGAAGGGACCTCAGAAGATCATCGAGTCCAGCCCCCTGCCCAAAGGGCAGGAAGTCAGCTGGGGTCATAGGATCCCAGCAAGATAAGCATCCAGTTTCATCTTGAAGGTGTTCAATGAAGGCGCTTGAACAACCTCTGGTGGCAGGCTGTTCCAGACCTTGGGGGCTCGGACAGTAAAGAAATTCTTCCTTATGTCCAGCCTGAAACGATCTTGTAGTAGTTTGTGACCATTCGACCTCGTCATCCCTTGGGGCGCTCTAGTGAACAAACGTTCCCCCAGATACTGGTGGTCACCCCTGATAAACTTGTAGGTGGCCATCAGATCACCCCTGAGCTTGCGCTTTACCAGGCTAAAGAGCCCCAGGGCTCTCAGCCTGTCATCGTAGGGTCTGCTTCCCTGACCTCTGATCATGCGCATGGCTCTTCTCTGGACTCTCTCAAGCTTCTCCACATCCTTTTTGAATTGTGGAGCCCAAAACTGGACACAGTACTCCAGCTGCGGCCTCACTAAGGCCGAGTACAGGGGGAGAATGACATCCCGGGATTTGCTTGAGAAGCATCTATGGATGCAAGCCAGCATTTTGGTTGCTTTACAAGCCACAGCATCACGTTGAATGCTCATGTTCATCTTGTGGTCAATGATGACCCCCAAGTCTCTTTCTTCCATAGTGCTAGCCAACATAGCACTGCCAAGCCTATAAGGATGCTGCAGGTTTTTTTTCCCAAGGTGGAGAACCTTGCATTTATCGGCGTTGAACACCATCAGATTCTCGTCCGCCCACTTGCTGAGCCTGTCCAGGTCAGCCTGGATCATCCACCTGTCTTCTGGTGTGGATGCTTTGCCCCAAAGTTTGGTGTCATCGGCGAACTTGGCCAGTCCGCTTCTGACTCCAGTGTCCACATCATTAATGAAGATGTTGAACAGTATGGGTCCAAGGACAGAGCCCTGGGGGACCCCACTGGTCACAGGACACCACGATGAGTGACTTCCATCAATTACTACCCTCTGGGTCCGACCCCGGAGCCAATTTTCCAGCCAGTGGATCGTGGGGGACCCAAGGCGACAATTGGCCAGTTTCTCCAAGAGACGATCATGGGACACCAGATCGAAGGCTTTTTTGAAGTCAAGATATATGACATCAATCTCATCTCCCTTGTCCTGGTGATAGGTCACCTGGTCGTAGAAGGAAATGAGATTGGTCAAGCAAGACCTACCCGCAACAAACCCGTGCTGGCTATCCCTTAAGATGTTGGCGTCGGCCAGTCCATTAAGGATGGCCTCCTTAATAAACTTTTCTAAGATCTTCCCCGGGATAGAAGTCAGGCTGATGGGCCTATAGTTAGCCGGATCCACTTTCCTCCCTTTCTTGAAGATAGGCACCACATTGGCCTTCTTCCAGTCTTTGGACACTACACCAGAGCGCCAAGAGTTTTCAAAGATCCGCGCTAGAGGCTGGGCTATGATGCTCGCCAGCTCCTTGAGTACCCTGGGGTAAAGATTGTCAGGGCCGGCTGACTTGAAGGTATCCAGCTTCTCAAGATGTTCCTTCACGAAGTCAGCATTAATGGAAGGCAGGGGATCACCCTCACCCGGACTTCCCGGCCCTGTAGCGGGCATGGGCGTCCCATGGGGCTGATAAAAGACCGACGCAAAGTACCTATTTAATAGGTTGGCTTTTTCCTGGGCGTCAGTTGTCAGTTGCCCCATCTGGTTCAGCAGGGGTCCAACGTTGCCCCTGCTTTTCCTCCGGCTCCCCACGTATCTGAAAAAGGACTTTTTATTGTCCTTGATGCTCAAAGCTAGTTGGAGTTCAGTTGCAGCCTTGGCTTTCCTGGTCAGCTCCCTACAGGACCAGACCAGTGCAGAATAATCCTCCTTGGAGGTGACTCCCATCCTCCATCCTTTGTAGGCCTTTCTTTTTAGCCTCAGGAGGTCTGCTAGGTCCCTGGAGAGCCTATGTTCAGCTATGATATTAAATCATATTCTCTGAGTTATTAACCCTGTAAGAAATACATTTCCATGAAAAAATATTTTAAATTGGGGGAAAAAATCTAACATCAAGGCTTCTCTTTATACAGTAAAATAACACAGGCCTGGGAATCAGCTATTAATTTACTACAAGAATATCTTTTGTACTTTACTATTAAAAAGTATCAGATCTAATACCCAATCCCAAAATTGCATGTCCTGCCACACACATGTAGCACGGAAGGAGGTGCAACTGTTGGGATCGTGGATCAGATCCATTCATAGCTTTAAATAAATGTCTTTTAGTGGCCTTAGTGGTCACAGGTTGAAAGGGACGCTCTCAAAGTCCCCATGGGATGTATTATACCTAAGAAGACCAAATAATAAGTAATTTACTGTTAAACGATAAAGATTTACTTCATCAAGTCTAAATTAAAGAACACTAAAATTATAAATATTAAGAGAGTTCATACTTTTAAGAATTCCCCCTTTCCCCCAAATCTGTTATAAGAAATGACAAGAATACCAAGCAAACATCAGACTGGAGAATAGCATCAGTTACTTCAGACCCCTGAGTTAACCTGTCATGTTTTAAGTTAGAAAGAGTTAGTTATAGCTGCGTTAGCTTCAAGCCAGGCAGAAGAATAGGTAGATTTGATCCTATGACCCCAGCTGACGTCCTGCCCTTTGGGCGTGGGGCTGGACTCGATGATCTTCCGAGGTCCCTTCCAGCCCTAATGTCTATGAAATCTATGAGATTTGCACCTTATATACATAAGCTTTTAAAAGCAGAAGCCCTCTGCTTATGAAAGCTTATGCTATACATCTCTAATTAGTTAATGTATTAGGTTGTCAGTGCCAGTATAGTAAGGATGAAGGATACCCTTCAACTATCCTTCTTGGATAGCAATATTTAGGAAAAATACAAATACAAACCATGCTACATTTCTGAGAGAGACACTCTCTAAAACAAAAAGAAGAAAACACTATGGCATTGAATCTGTCTGGATTTCACCAACCAGCTTGTGAAGGTGAGGGAACTGAGGAGAAAAGGTCAGCTATAATTTCTGTGAAATATCCAAGGCAACTGAGTCACTGAGATATTTTTAATTCAGCTGCCCCAAATCCCACAAAACAGTGCCATATGTTGCTGGAAAACAATTCAAATTTCTCTGTTGTGGAGAAATTTACTCTCTAGACACCAAGTTTGGGATACTAGAATAAAAACAAAAAACAAACCAAAAACACTTCACTCCTCTGAAAAGTTGTTTTGCAGCCCAGGCTATCCATAATATACAGAAGCAATGAGATTTTTCCAAGCCTTCAAAAAAGAGGAGACTTGAATACTATGCAGACTTCCCAAAGTTTCACATATGAAGAGAGATGATTTAGCAGCATTTGTTTAGCCCGGATTTCCACAGTAAGAGATTTCAAACAACAGCACTTTAGTATACTAATGCAACTTCTAATACAGCATGCATTCTTTTCTTCAATGTAAAAATATAAGTGTTCTTCAATCGTTCTGTAGCTAAAATTGAGAGCAACATCTGCCATCAACCACATACTGTTTGAGTTTCAAGAAAGTTAAATTTAAAACTTGGCCAGAGTTTCTTGATCAGGTATGAAATATCTTTATTTCATTCAAATAACTTAAGGTACTCTGCAAAGGTGAATATTGATATCTTCCTGTTATAGATATAAAGCGTTAAACCAGGAATTTAGTGGCCCAGGGTTACAGTGTACCAATGGCAGTGTTGTGCTTCCTGATTTAATCATGTTCTAACTGTACATTACACTGAAACATTAACTACAAAAAAAAAAAAAAAAAAAAAAATCCTCATGTCCCAGGAAGATTAACTCCTTTGAGTAAAGTAGGTCCATTTCCTCTGTGGCAGGCCTGGGGCTTAAGAGGTAGACTTAAGAGACAAAAAAAGCATCTAGGACAACTAGAGAAAAAGGGAGATAGCTGTGGTCAATGGGAAATTCCCAGAGAGCTGCATGTGTTCCTTAGAGAAAGCTAACTGTCTACAGACCTTACTGAGCCAAAAGGCCTGAAAGCCATTAAGGCAGCAGAGGGGCTTGCCTTCCCCATGCTACCAAACCAAACCCAAAGAGCTGGAAAAGCAAGAGAACAGCAGAAGGATTCATCTGCTGACTTCCCCTGTTCCAGAAATGTTTTGACGGCCAGGGAAATAATGTGGGATGGAGGAAACAATGAATTCTCCAAACTGGAGAGGGCTGAGAGGCAAGGGGGCAGAGAGGCTGGTCTACTGACTGACCTGCCCAACAAAAAGGATACCCCTGCCTCTGCTGAAGAAGGAATTCTGAGCTTGAGCTGGAGCAGCTGTTTCACAAAGAGGATGGAAGGGCAGCCCTGGGACAGGTGGGAGACACCAGAAGTGGGGTATGTGTGTCAATATACCTTGTGTGGGACTTATAAGGAGTATGTTCATTAAGTGGGATAAATGAAAAATGTGTTGTAATTGTACGCACTTCCACGATGTGTAATGATCAGGGATCCAGGTTTTCAATTTGGCATGGAAAAATGTGGTAAAACCCAGGTTTTCTCATTTTAAGGAGAAAAATGCAGAAAAAGGCAGGTTTCCCCTTGCAGGCTGGCAGAGTTCCAGCCTACAAGGGGCTGGGGGGACCACGAGAAGGGCAGTCAGGCGAGAGGTGTCATGTGCACATGCATACGTACACATGCACATAGCCACCAGGCAGCCTGGAGAGCAGGTCCTGCAGTGAGATCATCGAGTCCAGCTCCCCTGCCATAGGGGAGGAAGTCTGCTGGGATCAAATGATCCCAGCAAGATAAGCATCCAAACACCGAAGTAGGTGATTGCACCACCTATGGGGAGAGTCAGTTCCAGACCCTGGACGCAGACTGTAAAGAACTTTCTCTTTACAGAATGCCAAGTAACCCACAATCCATATTTTCCATGGTCAAAATTTTATATATATATATATATATATATATATATATATTTATGGATTGTGGGTTACTTGGCATTCTCTAAAGAGAAACGTATTTAAAGTTTGAGTGTCCAGGGTCTGGAACTGACTCCCCCAGAGGTGGTGCAAGCACCTACTCTGGACTCATTCAAAAGGTGTTTGGATGTTTATTTTGCTGGGATCATTTAACCCCAGCAAACTTCCTGCCTATGGCAAGGGGGCTGGACTCGATGATCTCGTGAGGTCCCTTCCAGCCCCTAATGTCTATGAAATCTATGAAACTAGTTTCTTTAATCTGAATATTGGGGATATTTTTTTATCAGAGAAAACCAGGATCCCTGGTGATAACATCCAAAGGCCCTAGGCAAAGCACAATTATGCCAGATACTGTACAAAAACAGGAAATTATACACACACACACACACACACACACACACACACACACACAAGAAGGATCCCTGGTTGTCACTCAGGAAAACATATTTAGGGATTAACTCTTAGAAACTTTTCTTTAAAACCATGTGGAATAGAAACATCTAAAAAAACTGGGCTTGAATTCTGTAGAAACTGAGGAGTCTTTCCCTGTCATCCTACATCTAAGCTATGCTAAATCTTCTTGCCTTTACCTATATTTAAATGTTTGCCCTTTTCTTTAACTAAAGCTATTTTTCATTATTGGTATTGGTAGTGAAAGAAAAAATCCTTACTTCTGGGTCCTTGATCTATTCTTTGGTCATTTCTTAGTTCCAATGGCAACTCCACCAGGTTATGAACTGCAAGATAAAGCCTGCAGTGTTTACATGAACATATTACAATGTCTTTCTCAAATGTATGAGCTTCACAAATTTTGCAACAAGCCCAATAATCCCTTAGCTTTGAAGTGAAGGAACAGTATATTCTTTTGTACCAGACTTCAGCAGGATTCTATTATCTGCACACGTATGCAAAGAGTAAACAAATGATTTTACAAGCCAAAAGGAGGGAGAGGGAAACATAGCTTTACAGAAATTGGTCTTACATTAAAAGGCAAGACCTATTTAAAGTTAATACATAATGCCATAACAATTTGCATCCCACTCAGAAACTATAATATAAGCTGAACTAAAAACATGATTAATTGTACCTAAATTCCAAGACTCTAAAGGCTGTAAACAGGTATAGTCTTAAAGATGTCATGAGCAGGGATCCTGGGATTCCTTTTTTAAATCCAAAAATTGGGGATTTTCTTTTATCATAGAAAACCAGGATCCCTGCTCATGACATCTTTAAGACTATACCTGTTTACAGCCTTTAGAGTCATAACACCTCCTCCAGAGGCACCCTTGGACAGCAGTTCAGCAGTTGTCACAGACCCCTTACAGGAGGGGAGGAGGGAAGAGTGCTATATACCCTGAGATTCTGGAGACCCGATGGAACACTATCACTGTATATGTGACATGCTACACGTTCAAGTTAAAGCTTAATAGAAACCAGCTACAAAAATGTTCTCAATTTTTCAAACAATGTTTCTGGATAATTAGCCATCTATTGTGTAATAACCAGGGATCCTGGTTTTCTCTGATAAAAAAAAGATCCCATTTGCAGATTTAAAAAAAGGAACCCAAATAAAATGAAACAATGCTATCTATCTATCTATCTATCTATCTATCTATCTATCTATCTATCTATCTATCAGTGGTGTTTCATTTTGATCATGGAAAACTGTGAATTTTAGGGTTACTTTTTATCAGAGAAAACCAGGATCCTTTATAATAACTACTTTGTACATGTAACATATCTGAATTTATGGTGCAATTAAACAGTTAATTGCACAAAAATGTAACGTATCAGGGGTCTGAGTGTCTAAAAAACCCTTCACAAGTCCTTGAAACCTGAATGCAAAAGTGGGCTGATCCTCTTTCCCTTTTCTGCTTTTAGTTAGTCAATTTTAAGTGTGAGACAATAATGTGTTACCAAAATATCCAGAATATAATTTAGCTTGTGTCAGTTGAGAATTAGACATTCTGCGTGGACTTTTAAGGGATCAGGGACTTAGATGGACTCACCAACCTGAGTGCAGTACTTTCAGGGACTCTGAATAGGCAGGCCAGCCTGAACCAAGTACTGCAGCTGCCACACCTGCAGTAAGCCCCAGAGAATGAACAATGCCCCAGTTTAGGAGCAGCAAGTATCGTGCCTGGCTGCTGGGAGCATTATCTATCCATTCAACACTACCTGGCCTCCTAGGTTTGCAGGCCACCCAAGTTTTGCTGCAATAAGCCTCCTGGTTCCTGCATTCTGGTTCCTCCAGTTCCTGACCTTGGTCTTGAATTTATCTTTGGATTTCATCTTTCGATTCCCCTAATGTTGTTTGCTTCCTCCTGACCCCAATTTGGCTCTGTTTTTGGACTTTGCCCTGTGGATCACCCCTTGGATTGGTACTCAGCATCTGATCCCCAGATCCTGACCCTGGACTGTGTTGTGGACTCTGCTTCTGGATTTCCCTCTGGTTGGCCTTTTGACCCAGCCCCAGGCTCTGATTGGTGGCCTGACCATTATACAAGACTGCCTACATTCTGGTCCTGCACACACTGGTAGGAATTAGATGCCTTGAAGATCTTAATATCATCATCATCTTTAAAAATTAGAAATGCTTCCATAGCACAGAGGGAAAAGGTTAGAAGTTTACCAGCTTAATATTTCCATCTGCCTGTTTCCATGAGATGTTCTGCAGGGTCTGGGTCAGAACAGGAAGGGTGGAGCAATAACCAAGGATCCTGGTTTTCTCTGATTTAAAAAAAAAAAATCCTATATTTTTGGTTAAAAAAATGTAACCCCAAATCCACATTTTTCCGTGATTTAAATGAAACACCACTAATATATACATATATGTATAGTGGTGTTTCATTTTAACCATGGAAAAATGTGGATTTGGGGTTATGCTTTTTAAACTGAAAATTGGTTTGTTTGTTTTTTATATCAGAGAAAACCAGGATCCCTGGCCATGACTCAGCTCTCCTGCCTTTGTCACATTTCTAAGAGAACCCTAATGCAGGAGAGTGTGTGCACTTACCACAGCCCATCCCAGTCTGGCTGTGCACCAGTCATACAGGACAGTTTTACCTGACAATGCTGACACCCAGTTGAAAACCACTGACATCAGTTGAGCACAACAGTGGTTTTCAAGTGGGGTGCTGCTGCATTCAAAAAAAGTGGTGGATGGGTGCTGTGAGTCTGAATGTTAATAACCACTGCACTTGCCTTTATTTGGCTTCTAAACAAATATCATTCAGTGGGGATCATAGTCCCTCATAACCTGAAAGTCTACAGGCACAGGGATATAATATTGTGTGGAAGTAATACTTTGAAGGCACATCATGCTAGGAAATCCAGTTGTTGCACCAAATGACAAGGCTAACCTATTTAATGATTTATTTGCCTGCATTTTCCTGAGCAGGGACCAGATCAGCCTATCCGCTGGGACCCCCTCAGGCCCCAGGGGAGGTGCACCCAGGCCTAGGGTCCATGAGAATCTAGTCAGGGAACTTCTGGAGGGACTGGATGTATTTAAATCAGCTGGTCCTAATGACCTCCACCCCAGAGTGCTGAGGGAATTAGCAGAGGTCATTGCGGGGCCCCTGGCATGGCTTTACAAGCACTCGTGGTGCTCTGGTGTGGTGCCAGAGGACTGTAAAAGGGCCAGTGTGGTTCCCATTTTCAAAAAAGGGAGGAAGGAGGACCCAGGGAACTATAGGCCAGTTACTCTTACCTACTCTTACTCGATCCTGGGTAAGCTTTTTGAGAGAATTATCCTGGCGCATGTCTACAAGGGGCCAGCAGGGGAGGTAATGCTTAGGGGCAACCAACATCGGTTCATTAGAGGCAGGTCCTGTCAGACCAACCTGGTGGCCTTCTATGACCAGGTCACAAAATCCATAGATGCAGGGGTAGCAGTGGACATAGTCTTTCTGTACTTCAGGAAGGCTTTCAACACTGTCTCTCACCCAATTCTCATTAAAAAACTAGGGGACTGTGGCGTCAACACCTACACAGTCAAATGGATTGCTAACTGGCTGGAGGGTCACACCCAGAGAGTGGTGGTGGATGGGTCATTTTCGACCTGGAGGGATGTGGGCAGTTGGGTCCCCCAGGGCTCCGTCCTCAGACCCACGCTGTTCAACATCTTCATCAGTGACTTGGACGAAAAAGCACCCTATTCAAATTTGCTGATGACACTAAGATGTGGGGGGATGTGGGCACGCTACAAGGAAGGAATAGGCTGCAATTGGACCTAGACAGGTTACAGGAGTGGGCAGATGAGAACAGGATGGGTTTCAACACTGACAAGTGCAAGGTGCTGCACCTGGGGAGGAAGAACCAGCAGCATACCTACAGGCTGGGAAACTCCCTTCTTGTCAGTGCAGAGGCAGAAAAGGATCTTGGAATCATTACTGATGCCAAAACGAACATGGGCTGACAGTGTGGGGACGCCATCATGAAGGCCAACCACACCTTGTCATGCATCCACAGATGCATCTCGAGCAGGTCCAAGGAGGTGATCCTCCCCCTCTATGCAGCACTGGTCAGGCTGCAGTTGGAGTACTGCGTCCAGTTCTGGGCGCCGCACTTCAGGAGGGATGTGGACAGCACTGAGATGGTTCAGAGGAGGGCCACCCCCATGATCAGGGGGCAGCAGGGCAGGCCCTATGAGGAGAGACTAAGGGACCTGAACCTGTTCAGCCTCCACAAGAGAAGGCTGAGGGGGGATCTAGTGACCTGTTACAAACTAGTCAGAGCAAACCAGCAGGTATTGGGGGAGTCCCTGTTCCCCCAAGCACTACCTGGAGTGACTAGAAATAAGGGTCACAAGCTGGCAGAGGATAGATTCAGACTAGACATCAGGAGGCGCTCCTTCACTGTCAGGGTGGCTAGGATCTGGAACCAACTTCCAAGCGAAGTGGTGCTGGCTCTTACCCTGGGGGTCTTTAAGAGAAGGCTGGATGAACACCTTGCTGGAGTCATTTGACCCCAGTGCTCTTTCCTGCCATAACAGGGGGTCGGACTTGGTGATCTGTCAAGGTCCCTTCTGACCCTACCAACTATGAAACTATGAAACTATCAAGCAGCTAGAGAAACTGCATCAATAATTTTGTGACTATCTTGCTTTGCATACATTGATATTATAGAGTAACAAATACTGAGGTTTTTCAGTACGCTTATTGCATGAGTGTAGAAACATTAATTGTGAAGTTTCAGGTATATTGGTCTAGGCGTGCATTATATATGGATGTGCAAATAGCCAAGCAGCTGCAGTATGGTAAGCTAGAGCTTGGCATGCTAAAGTGTGGCTGACCTAGGAATTATTTAAAGAATGTTCTTTACTGACAATTGGTGCAATGTTAACAACTGGAGTCTTGCACTGCACCAAGGTAAAGGAAAACAGGATGTATTCTGAAAAGCGGAAATACACAAACAAGCTATGAAAGCATGTAAGGTGAAAGGAACATCACCAGCAGCAGAAGGGTTTAAAGGATATGTGGATATAAAAGAAGTATGGATGAAGCTGCTTACTATACATTGGTGTTCACAGTCACTTTTACATCCACCACAACTGACTTCCATTAGTTAAAATATAAATAAATAAATAAATACATAAATTAGGAATATAGGGAAATAATTAAAGGTCTACAAGATAGTATCTTCTGGAAAAAATATCTTCCATGATGTTGGAAGGCACTGTGAATGCATTTGTTATTGTGAGGTGAAACAGCAGTGAGATATTCGATAATATGAAACCATGAACATGGTTTCATGTTCACTTTGTTATGAAAGAAAGTAATAGTTTAATTTTCTGCATGATGTAGAAAGTAATTTTTACCAGGAAGCAAAAGTCAAAAGATTACTTTCTTGAAGTCGGTCCACTAGCTCCAGTGTTAGAGTTCTGTGATAGACATATGAACGTCTACATTTCAAAATGGTCACAGGGATCCTGGTTTTTCTCTGGTTTAAAAAAATCCCCAATTTTGGGTTAAAAGAAAAGTAACCTCAAATCCACATATTTCCGTGATTAAAATAAAACATCACTAATATCTATATCTATATCTATATCAGTGTCCCCACACTGAAATATTGGGGGGGGGGTGCTTTAACTAAAGGTCATTCAACGAGCTTTAGTTAAAGTACCCCCGGCCACCACTTTCCAGTGTGGGGTCGCTGATACATGTGATTCTCCGGATGCTTTAATTAGAGCCACTCTAATTAAAGTGCCCTCCTCCCCACTCCCAGAGCATGTGTATCAATGCCCTAATTGCTTCCCAGGTACATCTGCATATGCAATTAATGAGGATAAATAAATTCCAGAGTTTATTGCTTTAGAGATTTTTTGCTCCCAGGCATGACATTTGAATGTGTGCCTGGGACCAAAAAACTCAAAAGCATATTGTTCTGGAGCTTATTCGTGTACAGCACATGGAGCCAGATCAGAGCAGGCGACCTAGCGGGTCAGTCTGCCAGCCCAGGGCTTCTCCAACCAGGCTTCATGTGCTGTGGGGTAACTGGCTGGGGCACAGGGTGCCTCAGGGCAGGGGTTAGCTGGCAGGCCTCAGCCACTCACCCCACAGCACATGGAGATAGGGGAGCAAGTCAGCTAGCTCTCATGCTGAGGAAACTTGTAACCCTTCCAGGCCCCCAACCCACAGCGTGTGGAGATGGGGGAGCAGTCAAATGCCTGATGGCTAGCTCTGAACTGAATCAGTGTTTGGGCAATGTCTAAACATGTTCTGCTGCTCACAAAAAAAACTCCACAGCAAGGTAGTATTTATATTTTACAAGACTACCCTGCTGTGGATTTAATTAGTTTCAAGTACCCTTAATAGGGGTGCATGTGTAGACATTGAGACATTTACTGTGCAGTTAATTAGTCAACTGCACAACAAATATCTCATATAGATGTGCCCCACCCCCAGTTATAACTTTTACTACCGATGTTATACATGTCTTAGTTATAAAAATTAAGGAATTCAGCAAAAATAATGCTAATTATTGGTGGGAATTCTCTACCTCAGTTTCAAATAGCTCTTCTTGATTGTTGCCAAGATTCACACACATAAAAATGCCCCCTCTTAAAAAACACAATATTCCTTTAACAATAAATAGGAAAAAAAAAAGTGACAAAAATGAGACTTATTAAAGTACCAGTGTAGCTGGTTTTCTGCTCTTTCAATGTGCATGCAATATAACTGTAAGCTAAAGAATAAACAGGATATTCTTGTGATTTTCCTTATATCAATTGATGGTTATAATGTACTGCAGAAAAAAAAAAAAATCAAACCTTCTTAAGGAAACACATGCATGAATTAATATTTAATACGTTTTTATTAGATATTGTTTGAAAAGAAATAGCTATTTAATAAGGAACAGACATATCCCCATTGGTCCCTATTTTTTTAACTGTTCATTTAAGTTTATATTTCAAGCTGTACTGTAAATACTAAAAAACAGTTAAAAAGGGGAAGTTCTATAAATGACAAAAGAAGAAAGTATTTGTAGAAGTGTTTGTCACATGAAACAGAACAAATACATGGTTCTGATGCATCAACTTTCATGTCACAGTGTTTTCATGTTGTTTGGAATTCATTACAGTGCCGGATGCTGGTATTGATTAAAACTGGCCACTTTTGACTTTGATTTTATCAGGTATTAAGGGTGCCAAGCAGCCTACATTGTTGGATCTTCTACACTGTCTCACCAATAATTTCTTCATACTAATTTGACATTAGCCTTATTTTAGAATTACCTTTTAATCTGCCAAACCTTAGTGTTTTTTTGCTCTTGTGACCATAATTGATTGTGGTATAGATCATTTATATGATGGCAAAGTATCCCAAATGCATGTTGAGACCAGAATGAGAGCACAGTATTTACTGGAAAGAAAAGGAAAGGAAAGGAAAATAGTCGAATATGGTATTATCTGCCTCCAGGGTTATATTGGGTATTGAGTGTCATGGAATTGAGCATACAGAAAATATTTGTTTTATCATAATCACCAAGGATCCTGGTTTCCTCTGATTAAAAAAGAAAACAAAAAACAATCTTTTTGTCTTTAAAAAAGTAACCCAAAATCTGCATTTCTCCATGATTAAAATGAAACACCACAATATCTATATTTATATCTGAAAATTGGTGATTTTTTATCAGAGAAAACCAGGATATCACTAATGTGATAATGACATAAGTAATTGACTGCATACATGTCCCTGCACTGATATTTTCTTTGCATCCCATATTTATTTTGTTCTGTGCTATTTCTCATTCATTTAGGTCTCACATGCAATAATAAATCACTTTTATTTTTTCCTGTAGGAAAGTGTTATCAAGAACATAAAGGGCTGAAATTAGAAACCCAGTGAAAGTTAGTTCATGTGCCCTGATATCTTACGTTTTATCAAACTTTTGAATAAGCAGCCAGGGGGAAGAAGGATAAATCCCCTCTGGCAGGAATGCTGGCAAGAATTTCAAAAAGCCTAAAGAATTAAGGCATACTTTAGAATGTGATAACACCAGGGAAGATAAAGTCTGCAAATGGAATAACAAAACAGTATGAGCTTTAATCAAAGACAATCTAATTCAATGGAATTCTTTCTTAAATGGGCTTTGTATCCATTTGTACATGCTAAACAAAATGCTGATTATGTTGCCCTCAAATTACATTTCAAACTTGCTTTGAAAGTATACTGTGGGCATGGAACAAGCTGTAAGTTTTGCTTCTTAAATTGGTTTGAAGCATTCCCAAAAATTTTTTTGCTGCAATTAAAGACTGTTTAAATGTATAATTTGGAAGTATCAGAAGTCTAAAGTACTGTGGCTCATATTCTCAAAACTGTTCACAATTTTTTTTAAGCCTCAAGTTTGGCTATCAAAACAAAGGCTAAGGGAGATTGTACCCTAGGGCTAGGGACAGACATTACATATAAACTGTTTAAGTGATCAGAAACTGGTTTAAACTTTTAACAGAACATACATTCAGTACACATAAACCAGTTTCAAAATGGTTTAAACTGCTTTAAGATAAACCTGGTTGAACTAGTTGAACCTGCGCTTTACTGCAGAAGATTATTTTTCTTTTTTTTTAATCTTTTTTTTTTGTAACCTTTTGTCATAATCATCATCGTGTTCACTTTCTTGTTTATGTATCATTGCCTGTTCCATCTTCAAAAGCTTTCACACCATCATTTCCAGCTGGTTTCTTCTTCTCTTGTAGACTGTAATTGAAATTTTTGGCATGGATGAGCTACCAACCCCCTGCACTACCCCCCAACCTGGAGGACCAGATGAGAGCCCCTTTAGCTGATGTTTTCACAGATCGCTGGAGACTTTCATGGCACTTTAACAACGTAGTGAACATTATTAGATGCACTGTAACTAGTATCTAGGCAACACTTAATCTTGAGTGAATTGTTTAGTGAACACTTTTTCATTGTTATATCACTGTGAATTACACGTAGGCCAGGGGTGAGCAAAATATGGCCCACGGGCCAGATCTGGCCTGCTAATCACTCTCATCCAGTCCACTGGCTCCCCCAACAAATTGTAACCTGTCCAGCCCTTCTGCCTACGAGGGTGGGAGTGAGGCACTCACATGTACATGCAGCCCCAAAAACGTACCCTATTATCTGGCTCCTGTCCTCATGGTGGCTTCCATGCAGAGCTGTTGCTGCCACAGCCCCTGGGATCTGCTTGTTTCCCTGGTCTCCTGCTGGCTCCAGGAAGCAGGTAGGGAAGCAGTAGGGGTGGGGCTGCACCTGGGAGGGAGCCCAGAGTGTAGGCCTGGGGCTGGTGGCAGCATGGAGCTGGTGCCCAAGGGTACAGGGGCGGCAGCAGCATGGAGCCAGGCTGGGCAGTGTGTGGATATGAGGGAGAGTTGGGGGTGTGGGAACCCCCGACATGCCCCCCGCATGGAACACAGCCCTGGCAGATAGTGGCAGCAGCAGTAAGCAGGGTGCTCAGGATACAGGCAACTGGTGGGGTGCAGCTATGCCCAATGCTGCAAATTGCAGTGAAGGGTGCAGCCTCTGCACAGCTGCCTGAATTGCTGGTGCTCGCTGCCACTCACATGTAGCCTGTGCACTCACACAGCAGGGAGGGATGCCCCACATGCTGGAGCCACATGTCTTCCCTGCTGGGGCTGTGCAACACCAGAGAGAAACCTCAGGCTCCAGAGCTAGCTGCCTTCCCTGCCTAAGGCTTCCCTCCCCTGCAGCGCAGGCCCTGCAGCGAAAGCAGCCAGCTCCATCAGCTGTAGCTTGTCTCTTGTGCTGTGCAGCCCCAGCAGGGAAGGCACCTGGTTCCAGCAGGTGGGGTTTCCCTGCCTGCTGTGCCAGTGCAGGGGCTGTGCGTGAGTGGCAGGGAGTGCTGGCGATATAGGCTGCTGCATGGAGGCTGCTATATGCTATATGCAACACTGGTCAGAGCGGCAGTCCACTGGGCACCTCTGCCCTGAGCACCCCGCATGCCCCTGCACCATGGAGGGAGTGTGGGGGAGGGTCCAGTTTATGAATCAATAACAGAACTACTTTTTATAATGATTACAGGATCTGAATATCTGAACAACTGAGGCTCAAACAGTGTATTTATGTGGTGAGCATGCCGATGTGTTGCAAGAGATAAAGCTGGACAACTGATCTCATGCACACATTACTTTGGTAAAATGAAAAAAAAATCATTTCATTAGTATAAAATGAGTGATAGCTTACAACAAAAATTCATATGGTCCTCCTTAAGCCAGTAGCAGAACTACTACTAACTTCATTTGTGTGTGGATTTCACTCAGTGAGAGTGACTTATTTCTGGAGGGTTTGTTTTTTTTTTAATTCTGGAGTATTTTTTTTCCCTTCTACACAATTTATCATCCCTTTAAACTTAGAAAAGGAGGAGTATGTCATTTATAGTCAGTGCATATCTACCAGAACATTTAAAGTAAAGCCAGGTGGAATCACACTGTTAAAAGTATTTCATATGGAAAATGGAATTTATAATAAAATGTGTCAATTTGGCCTCTTGCCAAGCACATGGCCTGCAGATAACATGAGGAATTTTTAAATGCCCTGTGGGAGTTAATTGCTATTGGGAATACTTTTGAACCAGACTCAAACTTGTTTAATATTTTGCTTGAAGGACTGGGAGATGTTGGAAACAGGTGATTATATTCTATGCAGTTCAATTAAAGCCATGTGTGCCTACCTTATTATAAAAAGTTCAAACACCTTACAGCTTGCTGCATGTAAATGTAGTTACAATTCTCCTGCCTGTAACGTGGATTTGGCAGTTTTGAATTATTTTTATTATGCAGCATAAATTTTAAGCAGGTGCACTTGATTTATAATTAGACAATCCTATATAGTGTGCTTTGTTTCCAGAGACTGTTAAGGGGGAAGGTGGGGAATAACAATAGATTATACATCCACAAAGCTATATAGGATCTTTTTTTATATAGAATGATGTTGTAAATCCATAAACAGTGTTTGAGTTAATAAATAATCTGAGGAATTAAAATTGTCAATCAAATCAGAGGCAGGGGCTTAAGGGATGGAGTGTGGTACTGTGGGGCAATTGCATCCCTACCTTTGATCCCTGCTCTATCCAAAGTTTACGACCAACTTCTTGGGAGAGGCAGTGATATTTTGATTCAGCCAATGCTGAGGAAGTCAGTTTGTTTCATAACTTATTGTAATATGACTCTTGCCTCTCTCTTTTTTAATGGTTTTGATGCCCCATTACTTAAGTTATCCCATCTGCAATTTTTCTTTTAGCCATTCCTGATGATAATTCTGTTCTTTCTACACAGCCCTTCAGACTGCTTTCAGTTTTGTTAAAACAAACTCAGGTGAGGTAATATTAACTCAAATGAGTATAAATTCAGGTATGGTGATAATTACCAGGGATCCTTGTTTTCTCTGATTAAAAAACACAAACCAATTTTTGGATTAAAAAAATAGCCCGAAATCCACATTTTTCTGTGATTAAAATGAAACACCATATAATATAAATTGTATGTCTATATATTAGTGGTGTTTCATTTTAATCATAGAATGTGGATTTGGGGTTACCTTTCTTAAACTGAAAATTGGGTTTTTTTTGTTTGTTTTTTTATCAAGGATCCCTGGTTATGTTACATGTAGTTGTACATCACAACTTTTTCACTCCCCTCTTCAAAATCCTTGCTCCACGAATCCAATTTTGTTCCCCTTTCAAGCAGTTACAGAGGTAGGAGTAGACTTTTTCATAGATTCATAGATGTTAGGGTCGGAAGGGACCTCAATAGATCATCGAGTCCGACCCCCTGCATAGGCAGGAAAGAGTGCTGGGTCTAAATGACCCCAGCCTAGATGCCTATCTAACCTCCTCTTGAAGACCCCCAGAGTAGGGGAGAGCACCACCTCCCTTGGGAGCCCGTTCCAGACCTTGGCCACTCGAACTGTGAAGAAGTTCTTCCTAATGCCCAATCTAAATCCGCTCTCTGCTAGCTTGTGGCCATTATTTCTTGTAACCCCTGGGGGCGCCTTGGTGAATAAATCCTCACCAATTCCCTTCTGTGCCCCCGTGATGAACTTATAGGCAGCCACAAGGTCACCTCTCAACCTTCTCTTGCGGAGGCTGAAAAGGTCCAGGTTCTCTAGTCTCTCCTCGTAGGGCTTGGTCTGCAAGCCCTTAACCATACAAGCAAGCCCTTAACCATACGATTAATCCAGGATGGGATGTAAATACTGTCTAAACATCTTCTAGGAGGTTTCCAAACCGTAGTCCATGTACAACAGACTAGAAATGAGTACTAGCAGTATTCCTTGTATAAGTATGCTATAACATATTCGTAGATTCATAGATGTTAGGGTCAGAAGGGACCTCAATAGATCATCGAGTCCGACTCCCTGCATAGGCAGGAAAGAGTGCTGGGTCTAGATGACCCCAGCCTAGATGCCTATCTAACCTCCCCTTGAAGACCCCCAGGGTAGGGGAGAGCACCACCTCCCTTGGGAGCCCATTCCACACCTTGGCCACTCGAACTGTGAAGAAATTATTCCTAATGTCCAGTCTAAATCTGCTCTCTGCTAGCTTATGGCCATTATTTCTTGTAACCCCCAGGGGTGCCCTGGTAAGTTAAACCTCACCAATTCTCTTCTGTGCCCCCATGATGAACTTATAGGCAGCCACAAGGTTGCCTCTCAACCTTCTCTTGCAGAGGCTGAAAAGGTCCAGGTGCCCTAGTCTCTCCTCATAGGGCTTGGCCCGCAAGCCCTTAACCATACGAGTGGCCCTTCTCTGGACCCTCTCCAGGTTATCCACATCCCTCTTGAAGTGCGCCGCCCAAAATTGCATGCAGTATTCCAACTGTGGTCTGACCAGCACCCGATAGAGGGGAATTATCACCTCCTTGGTTCTGTTCATCATGCATCTGCCATTAACTTTTCTGATGACTTGGTCACACTGACGACTCATGTCGCCAGGCAGGTCATTTCCTAGGCAGTAGTTATGCTGGACATTTTTCCTCCCTAGGTGCAGCACTTTGCATTTCTCCTTGTTGAATTTCATTGTGTTGTTTTCTGCCCATTTGTCCAACCTGTCCAAGTCTGCTTGTAGTTGCTTCCTGCCCTCCGGTGTGTCCACTTCTCCCCACAGTTTTGTGTCATTGGACACTTTAAAAATCCTCATTAGTCATTTTCTAATAAAGCAATTCTTGCATTGCTATAGAATAGGATTTTGTTACAGATTAGAAAGAAGAAGGGTCTTTCAAATAAAACTTTCATGATATAACTCATCATACAAATAATTTTGAGAACCCCATACAAAAAGGGTTCAGTGAACTTCAGAATAAGCCAAGTGTACCTGATCCTTTTTGCTCTTAAATATAATCTGTAGATATGCAAATAGTTCAACTGATATACATAAATCAGAATAAAAACAAAATCAAATTATCAGAAAACAGATATGAGGTTGCATCTTCTTTCATTTCAAATACATGTAAATCTTAATCAAATAAAAAAGAAATTAATCTTTTTTTAATCCAATTATTCCACATAGAGGGCTCACATTCAAAGTAAAGCTTCTTTTCCTGCTTTGTAGATTTTCCTCTTTATTTGATATGATATACCACTGACTTACCACTGCCAGTGCAAGAAGCACAATTATATCAGCATTATAAAGAAACTACTGCTCTACTTTGTTATTATGAAAATAAATTCCAAAAAAATGCTAGAAGAAGGACAGGTTAGATATATCATAGTATTAGTGTAAGTAGGTCATTCTCTTTATTTGTACATGACTACTCCTAGTTCCTTATTGCTAACTAAATAGCTCTGTTATAGAAAGGATTGAATGTGAAACCCTGAACTCATATTTATGCCATATCTCAATCCCATTAGTTCACACAGGAGCTACCATACAGCTCATGCTTGTAACTCAGTAAACTAAATCAAACTACCTATCTGATGCAGATAAATTCCAAATGAATATTTTGAACTGAAAAATATGCAGTAGGATTTTAGTGTAGTGAAGTTATTATTTTTTTTCACATAAAAATGTATGAGATGATGTCATTTCAACATTTCTGAGAAAAAAAAATCCCTTTGGATGCACATACTTTATATGCAAAATTGCAGCCCAAAGCAAACTTTTATGGTCAAATCATGAAGCCTTTTTAAAAAGATTCTTAATGGAACTGCTGACAAATCCTCAACTGCAACATTGCTAGTGGGTGTTGCTATAATTGCATTTGAATTATATATTTTCTTCAAATAGCAAAACATTAAAATTCTTTGATACTTTAAAATATCCAAATCATTCAGTATCATGTCTCAATATTATTTTTAAAGGTTTTAATTAACAACGTAGCTTTTGAGCAAACTGCCAAACAGACTACCTTGTTTTCCCATTGTTTTTGTCACATGCCATTTCATGTTATGATTAGATTTTCAGTTTTTGCTGGGGAAAAAAAATCTGATTTCTATCTCTGGAAATTCCATTTGATTGCAATAAAAACAAAAGATCTATCTATTAAAGTTAATAACATTGTATATATCATTTTTCCCCATCAAGGACTGTATGGGCTCTTTGCCACATTATTAGCACAATAAGGAGGCATCTACATGTGCACTTTACTGTGGAACTGACTAATTAGCTCTGCTGTAAAGCATCACCATCTATACATGCAGAATTATTAGGCTGGAGTAAACCAATTAATTCTGTTGTAGTATAGTACTGCCCAGCACAAGTACTATCCTATAGTGGACTTAGTACATCATGTTGCATGTGTAGACAGTGTCCAGGGCTGGCTAGGATACAAGGATGCTACAATACAGGGGCTACCCACCAGTTAGCCCCAACTGTAGCACCCTTGTGCCCCAGGCAGCCCGTCTGCAGCACTCTGAGCTAGGGCAGAGCAGCTCTGGGTTAGCAAGCTGACTCCCCGGGCCCCAGCCAGCTGGGGCTGTGCCACTCTGACTCAACATGTTGCAGTACAGGGCATACATGTAACTGCTGTGCCCAAGAGCAATACACTTCAGTATAAACTGCACTGAAGCTTATTCAGCTGCCTTAATTGCATGTGTAGATACACTCTAAGTGAAGATGCCTGCTGAATATCTAAAATTCTTGTTACCACTTTAAAAACCAAGGAAATATTTTGTGTTGAGCAAATTCTGCCCTTCAACCAGATCATTCAAGTGTTACGATCATTCAGCAACTACTGAATTTGCTTCATTAAAGCAAATACTTTTATTTCAATATTTGCTGATTGGATAACAAGTCTCTAAAAATAATAAGAGAAGGTGACAGAACACAAATTGATATTATCAAACCAGAATTCTACTATGAAAAAATAGAATAAGAGTTAAAATTTAAGAATCAAGTTGTAGAAATTCTTTTATATATATATATATATATATATATATAATAAAATGACACAATTAAGATACCTTGAGTTAAATCAGGTGTCATCTCTGTTAACATTCAATGAATATCCACAGGTTATGAGAGCTAGTAGGTTGCTTTTGCAGCTGTAAGGGATGCTGATTTTAATCCTCAGCATGGCACTGCAGTTATTGCACTGTGAAAAGTAATTAAACATGAGATTTATAAGTACAGGAATATAAAATCCACAGTGAGAGGTTGATTGTAGAAATGTGTGTGGTTGATTGATTTCCCTAAGTGTTGAAGCAGCATGGAATCTATTTTAAAGTTTCATGGCCCTATATAAAATTGCAACAGAACATAGCAATTAGAATGAAACTTCGCAATGACTTCAATGAGACAACTTACAGTGTTTTAAGGTTAAGCATTCATATAGGTGTTTAAGGCTCAGAGACTTGGATGAAACACTGACGGGTATGTTCTAGAAGTCTGATAAAAATATATAAATATTATATATTACACACAGAGACTATTTAACATTACTACCGGAGTGTGTGTGTGTGTGTGTGTGTGTGTCTGTGTCTGTGTGTGTGTGTGTGTTCTGATAGTAATGTTGAATGGTTCATGACTGACTTCAGGTCAAAAAGATGAGGTTCCATCAGCTTTGTTATCTTGCTTTTGTTTGGGGCCTGGCTAATGTTACACTTACGACACAATGAACCTGTTAATCACACCATAAGTAGTATCTCTGCCACTCCATCAGTCAATTAATGGCATGACATAATGAGAAGCAAGCCACAAAAATGTTACAGATCATATGCTCACTGATTCCCATCATATTTTAAATTGAATATGTGGTGGAATAAAGACCAGCCATACAACTCAAACCACAATCTCCAGATGTTTCTGGCAAGTTGAAGGATTCCTCAAAAAGCACATAATCAGAGACCAGTGCCATATACTGTGCTCCCTTTCAACATCTGAATAGTTGAGTGGCTAGGCAATACACCTGGAAAACCTAGAGAGAGCTTGAATCGGGGTATCTCTCTCTCTCTCTCTTTCCAGCACAAAACTCTAACCATCATGCCAGAGGTCAGCCTTTCTGCAGTCCATTCTCCAGTGTTCCTTTGGAAACAGGCTCCCTACGTTATCATCAGGGATCCTGGTTTACTCTGATAAAAAAAAAATCCCCAATTTTCAGATAACCCCCCACCCCAAAATCCACATTTTTCCATGATTAAAATGAAACACCACGAATATATAGATACATATAGTGGTGCACTCATCTATATATTCGTGGTGTTTCATTTTAATCATGGAAAAATGTGGATTTAGGGATACTTTTTTAAACCAAAAACTGGGGATTTTTTTAATCAGAGAAAACCAGGAGCCGTGGTTATCAGGCTACTGTGCATTAAGCATCTCATGTAAATGTGACCTGTGATATCTAAATTCTGCAAATCTCCCATCAAGTCTTCCCCAGACCTGATGAAGAATGCCTTGCTTTCAAAAGCTTGTCTAACTTCATCCCAACAACACAGTTGATCCAATAAAAGATATCATCCTAAGAAATCCTTGCTTTTATACTAATAGGGACAGACATTGTTAGAGGATGAGTCATTGTTACAACAATTTTCTAGATCGACTCTGAGAAAAGTTGAATAACCAGAATAAGGAATGTGTACAGCTGTCATTTGTTCTCTTCCTGAGGGGGTGGTTGAGCAATCTTCAGTTTGTTGGATGATCTTCAGTTAAAGCTCTCTGCCACCATTTTGAAGTGCAGGGATGCTGATACATGAGACATGGAGGCTGGCTGGAACACAGTAATTCCCATGTTTCAGTAGACTTGATTAATCGAGTCTGCTCTGACGCACTGTAATGCAGTGTGTCAGAGCAGCCCTGCAGCATGTTGACAGGCACCCAAAGGCTCCAGCTTTGTGGAGCATGGGAAGGAACCAATGAGTAAGAGACTTCATGTTCCTGGCAGCTATGGGTTCTGGCTACATAGAGCAGAGAAAGGTGTCCGTCATTCAAAGAATTCAGCCCTTTTGACCACCCCTATCCCACTGTAGCCACCAACAAACTCCACACTAAGCAACAATATAAAACTCTACATGGTGTAGGCAGAGCAAGCACTAGGCTTAGCTCTTTGGTTAAGGACACCTTCCCCTGCTCTTTGCAGCCAGAGTCTGTAGTTGCTAGAGCACTGAAACCCCTGCATCCATTTTGGCTTTCCTCACTTAGTGACTGCTTGGGATCTAGGCACCCCTTAACACACCAGAGTTACACTACTACTGTCTAGAACTGGTAACGTTTCTAATGTGCCATGATGAAAGAGCATCATGACACTTTAGGAACTGGGTGAAAGTAATTGGCACTAGGGTTTTCAGCCTGATATAACAGATAACAAGAAGTCATTATCTAATTCTATTGAGCTGGTAACTTTTGTAAGCACTACATTTGTCAAAAAATGCAATAAAATGAAGACTGAAATAAAATTAAACAAACCTAAGCTAAAAGCCAGTTGTGTGCTTCCCACTTCACAGATTAGCTTGTGAAGTTTTTTTTTTTTTATTTCAAATGGTTGCAGTATGAGAGTGATTGCTTGAGTGATATTAGAGTGTGGGACTGGGTGTCTCACCACAGTACTATATAAAAGTCCAGTGCACAACGAAGTTCATGGGACCTGAATGAATAGCCTCTTTATACGTACTATCTCCTAAGTTTTTTAACATCTTCCCTGTCATCATTACCACAACTGTGTTAAAATACATATGACATTTCCAGGTGTGCATTCATTAGTTAATATACAATATTCTGATTGCTGCAGCATGTGACATATTGACTGATGATGAATGCATACTATCTCAAAAAGGCATTTACTTTACAGCTGACTTAGAGCATGAAGAACGCACTATATTACTATGATTCAGTACAAAAATATGGAGTAAGATCTTTAAGCAAAATGCAAACAGAAATGAATTAATCACAGGGTTTCTTCTCCCTAGGTTTCTGTCTGATATGCAGTTTGTTGACAGCTGTGATCTCTAATATATATCACCCTCTTAGACTTTTTGAATATATTTCACATGTAATTTAAGATAGAAATGGCAGTACAAAAACACATGTAAGTGAATCCCTTATCCTTTGGGCTATGTACACTTTCTGTTCAACTTATATTTTGAATCTCTGGCATACATATCTTGTGACGTTGTGCAGGATCATATTTTGACTGATAGCCTGAAAAGCTTTTAAACAGATGTGCATCTGGGACCTTGGAGTGTTACAGTATTTCCTTTTTTACTCATGCCTTCAAGTACTACCTACAAGTCTTTAAAACAATTGTTTTTTTAGTACAAGCAACACTATTATTATTATGCATGTGATTCCACAAGCATTTTTATTTTTATCCAGAGAGACATTATTTTATCTGCAAAGCATATGAATTTGATTTCCCTCTACCCTTCTGTCCAAGCCTGAGAGTATTTCTCATGCATAAGCTAAGAAAATTCTGAAGTAAAAACTTTGTGATGGAGAATTCTTAGCAAGTAATATTTTGAGATATACAAAATTACCTTTTGTATGTCCATCTTTTACCATCACTTCCAAGATTTTTATTTATGGCAGTTTAGAAGCTGGGTGAAAGTAATTGAAGTTAAGATTTTCAGCTAGAGAGAGTTTCAGTTTTTAAACTCTTGTTTCTGCAAAGGGAGAGAGAATAAAATGAGGCTTCCTTCATACTTAGATATAAATTAGCAGTGCCAGCAAAACTTTTCAAATAGCAAAACATTTTTCATTTTCATCTCAATATCCATGCAGATTTGCAAATATGTACATGTATGCAAGCAGGTGCTAAGTCAAAGTAACTTGTTTTTCACAACCCCAAGGCATACAGAGATGTTTTGGAAATTCAGAAAACTCTCTCAAAGTTTTCAAAACAGTTTTGCTTTTCATGGTTTAAAAATTTTATCTGGTTTGGCTTTTTTAACTAACATGATTCTGGAATGTAAATGAACTGACTTCAACAGGCTCAGAACATTAGTAGGGGAGGCAATGTGGGATCAGGAAGGGAAGGTGAATGGGGTGCACAAAGAGTGGTCATTGCTCAAGGATACAATCCTTGAAGCAGAAAAGAAAACCATTCCTGCAAAGAAAGGTAGCAGAAGGGCTGGCAAGCCCTCCTGGCTTAATAGGGACATGCAGTCCTCTTAAAAAAGACAAAAAGAGGTGTACACACAGTGGAAGCTAGGGATGGTCCTCAAGGAGGACTATACAATAGTGGCCAGCACTTGTAGGGAAATGATCAGGAAAGCCAAGGTGGTGACTGAGTTTAGGCTAGCCATGGGAGTGAAGGACAATAAGAAGTCCTTCTTTAGGTATGTCACCAGTAGAAGGAAAATAAATGGAAGCGTGGCACCCCTCCTTAATGCCTTGGCATAGCTGGTAACTGACATTCGGTGAAAAAACTGAACTTCTGAATGCCCACTTTGCTTCAGTATTTCACCTGACCAAGGGGAAAGTCAAGAGAGAGATGGCTCATAGAGGGCATGCTGGGAATGACAGCCTCCCCACTGTGGGTGCTGAGTGGGTGCAATACCAACTAGTAAAGCTAGACATTTATAAGTAAGGGAGACCGGATGGACTTCATCCAAGAGTGCTGAAGGAGCTGGCTGAGGTCATCACGGAACCCCTGGCAAAGCTTTTTCAGAAATCATGGCGCACAGGGGAAATCCCTGAGGATTGGAAGAGGGCCAACATTGTGCCCATTTTTAAGAAAGGGAAGAGGGAGGACCTGGGCAACTATAGTCCAATCAGCCTGTTGCAGGGCATTAAGGTGCCCTGCTCCTAGAAGAGCAGGAACTGCCTGGAGAGAGCCCAACGAGCCAGATAGGAGCCCAGGTGCAGGTTGCCTTGGCAACTGGCTAAGGCAGAAATTAGTCAGCACCTGTATCTGGTCAGCTGGCAGGGACTTATACACCCCAGGCAGAAACTATAAAACTATAAAACCCTGGGCCCATATAACCCGCAGGCTGAAACTAAGGGAGGCAGTTCTCTGCTGGCAGCTAAGGGGGAAGGAGCCCCCTTAGAATGAGAAGGGAAAGAGGCCTGACTAACCTCTGCTCTGGGTAATGGTAAAGGGGCAGAGCACACCTTTGGTAGCCTATGTTAAGTTATATCCCAGGGGCTTATGTTTTGTCTGTAGTTGTATAAGACCAGGGGTTTGGGTGAGGCTATTTGGGGAAGGAGGACACCTCAGTGGGGGCCCACTACGGAGTAGAGACCCCAGCGCCAGAGAGGGTGCAGCATTTGGTAGGGGTGCAGAGACCCCAGCACCAGAGAGGGCGCAGCATTTCCGTCCTAGAAGACCAGAGACTTGTCTTTGAGTTCAACTTTGAAGGTCAGAAGAGAGGCATATGCCTCATTTATGGCTAGATATACCCCAGGGATGTTACTTGCTCATAGAATCATATACCAATGATAGGATTCAGAAAATCAATTGTGATATATTTTTGATGGTTTTAATATTTAGTTTATAGAGAACTACAGTATCATGTAGTTGATACTTGCTGGGGTCACCTGACCCCAAGTTACCTTTCCTGCTTGGTGCAGGGGGCTGGACTCAATGATCTTCCAAGGTCTCTTGTGGCCTTACAATCTATGAATTTATGTATGCAAACTTGAACCATGAACAGAAGCTGTAAACACAGCCTTGACATAGTGGTCTCATTTTGGCAATGATTTTAGACAGGTTTTAGATTATTGTATCAGATACCTTTTTCATAATGTACTCTAATTTGATAGGAAGTGGAGATAATGAATAACTATAAGCTAATAATATATAGGTCCTGTCAAGTTTCAGGAAATTAACAAAATATAAGCAATCAGTTACTTAGCCATTTACTGGTTCCTATACAGTGTCAAACTGTCTTTTAGTATTTAGCATATGGTGACATGGCTTGGTACAGATTTGACTGAAAATAATACCTCACGTAGTTCCAGTGGAAAAAAATGTCTAATTTAATTACTTTCTCCACTTCTAAGGCCTTTTATTAAAGTCTCATCTTACTGAATGTATGTAGAATGTATTTTTGTCCTTGGTTATTTCTCTTTGTGTTAGGATATAATAACTTGGGTAATTATGCCAGTAAGTTCATTCCCTTAAAATATTTTCTTAAAGTAGCTGCAATGCCAAACAAACTGGTGCAGTGAGAGCTACAGGATATAAAAGTCAAGATGAAGAGACTCCCCAAGTTGGATGGTGAAAGGGAAGTGAATATTTTGTTAAAAGTCTCAACCCTCCCCCCACCCCCCAAAACCTTACATTTTTCCCTTAAGTCCTAAAGATATATGTCTCACCTCTTCTCATCTATGAAGCAGTTTATATAAGAACCCCCTTTTTTTTTTTTTTTTGCTTAATAAATGTTGCAGGCAGGATCAAAGAAAGACTGGTAGAACTACTGTGCCTGTTTTTTATATATTATCATGGCTATGCTCAGGAGTATAAGAAGTCTCCATCAACTTATACTTTGTTAGTATTATAAATGACAGCCTGCCCTATGCTGTTGTAAGAATTTGCAGAACAGATGTTCTATCAGCAAGTATACTCTTATGCACTATTGCCTTGACTGAACATAGACTATGGTTACTTTCCTTAAAATAATCTGTCTAAAACAAATGGATATTTAAATATTCTACTGTTTCTGTTCATTTGCACTGAACATTTTGGGGGTGGGTTTTCAAAAATAACTGTAATAAATTATTAGCTCAGATTCACTGGAGCTTGTGGTTCTCAAGTTAATGAGGGACTTTTGAAACTTTCACCTTTTTTTCTTTATTTTTACTTTGTATTGCTTCTAAGCTTTTTTTTTTCTTTTCACTCCAATACAAATGTTCCATTTTTCTCCTTTACTAACACTTTTTTTTCCTACAGAATTTGAAGTAAAATTAAGACCTTCTCTATTAATGATTGTGCCACTGGGGTTATTTTTTTACATAATATAAATAGTATAGTGTTCTGCATTAGAGTTATTGGTCTTGTAATACTTTAATCTAATGATTTTTAGACCACAGAATCAAACATTGCTTTATTTAGATGATATTACACAAAGGGGGTTGCATATATTAGCTTTGCTGAAAGCAGCACAGTAAGTGCCGCATAAATGGTTCCAAGCTTCACCAAGACAAATCATGAGCAAACATACCTCAAAGTATAATAATTTGTTATTACAGGGGACAACAAAATAAAGCAACAAACTAAGAGGAGATAGCCTGTAAAATATATTATAAATGATATTTGTTGTCATAAATATTTTATGAACAGAGGAACACAGAGAAGTGTATGAGAGTATATTTAAAAAAGGAGGGATATCTACATCTAGGTAAGTATCCTATCCCTATAATGAATTTGAAAATGAGACTAAAAGAGCAATATCGCCAGAATCTTGTTTAATATCTTTGGGTTTGTGCTCTGATTTGAGATGTAGTTGAAGATCCATAACTTATTGAAGAAATTTTATATTGCTGAAGAAATGTTATATTGTAAGTCAGAAACTTTTCTCCCCTTAATTAAGGGAGACAAAAATTCAGAACCAGAATAAAAAGTGTTCTAAATAACATGAACCCAGTATGGATAATGCTAAATTACCTGGTTAGCAGTTTACAAATGGTTACTGTTGCCTTTGAAACTGATAGGAATTTTGCATATATAAAACTGCAGGAATGGGCTCAAATTGGTACAATATTTCTGTTTTAGAAATTAACTGTAAAGTTGTTATACTTTATTGGGTTCCCAGGATTAATCATATGCATGAAGGCTTTTAGTGTTGGGCCCAACATATTTCTAATTTTAAAAGATGATATTGGTAGGAAAGTAAATGTGATATTTCTAAGAGAAAATGACAAATAACAGAGACTCAGGAAACTAAAGAATTCTGAAAATGACCTTGAACTAAAAAGAATTAAAAAAAAATCTGGATGATTTTAAGACTATTAACAATTCACATATAAGGGAAAGCAATGGGAGTCAAGAAGTGCTAAGAAGCAATTTTACTTCATATGCACAGTCCTAATAGGCTGGCTAGGGAGCTTCACATGTGTCTAACACTTGAGGTAATTGCCTCCTGCTGAAGTCATACATTTCTATTAAATTTCCATAGTCTGGCTTAGCATGATTACTTGTATGTATTAGGCAGATAAGGAAGAGAGGGAACTAATTTTGTAATTTTCAAATTTAGAATAAAAAATGTCAGAAGAGATTCATTGTTTTTTAATGCAACTGCTGTTCATGTTGAACTCCTTGGGTTTGAGTATTTTAGCTGAATTCTGTAGATGGACAGAATAGGATTTTTAATGGTCCTTATATGACATCATTATTATTTACCACTCAGTAATGAGGCTTACTACAAACAACTATTCATTTGTCCCCCTTGGAGATCTGACACGGATGTAAGATAATATCACATCACTTACTATAGGTTAAGTGGTAACATTGTGTTTTAGACTCAATTCAGAGTCTCTGGAGAACACTGTGCTTTAGCTACGGTTATTAAAATAACCTTTCTATTGAATATTGAAAAAATCTATAATAGTGTTTTCTGTTTAATACCCCTGCCTATGATTTGGTATTTCCAAACAGTTTGTCATAGCGCTTTTGTCTGGGTCACAGATTTCACAAGCTCAGAACTAAAATTACTGTTAATGTCACAAAATTCAAAGAGATATTTGTTAAACCTTGTTAACTCTTTACCATACTGCTGTTTTTTTACATGAGTTGATGTTTTAGAAAATGGTTTCTGTGTGTTCCTTGTAGGAACTTAAATAATATCTGACTTTAAATTAAAAAAAAAAATATATATATATATATATATATACACACACACACACACACACACACACACACACACACACACGTATTTGTGCTAATTGGCAAAAGTTACACATTAAGCATTTATTGCTCTAAACCACTCATTCAGTCCTTTTTATAACAAAAGGAAATCAGTTACTTAATTTTTTCCTTTGAGAATCTAAATTAGTAAAGGCATAGATTAAGCACTAAAATAAAACAAAACAGAACAACTACAAAGTGAAATGTAGTAGAAAGCTGCATAGATTACCAATGTAACGAGCAACTTAATTGTTAAATTATTCATAATTTAATATGAAACCCCTAGCAAAACAAACAAACAAAAAAGCATTCATAGGTGATACAGGATATGGAGTAATGAGTATAATATAGTTAGTACTGTGCAGAAATTCCCTAGTGACTTCCTGTCTACCATCCTTTATGCTATGGTAATAATCTGATCAGTTGTCTATATCAAAAAGGAAGATTTAGAAATTATTAAAATTGGGATAACACTTCTGGTTATCTATTTTTTTTAATTGCAACACTCACTGCTGAAACCTATAGGCTGACAAATTTAATACAATCCCAATGAAAATTAATATTGACTCATGTTCATAATTATTTATTGATTGCTGGATTTTAGTTTCACTTGTGTTTATTTCTATATAACTTCAGGTATTTCATTTCCTTACATTAATTCAAATTGTAAACAACCTCCTTCCTACGTCAGGTTTCAGGATTCACTCATGATATTCTTAAAAAGAACTATAGTGGTAAAAAAATGCGAGGAGCCAGAAGTTTGAGAAGCTTTTGGAAATCTCTTATAAGATTTTATTGTTTTTTGCACAGTGATGGATTAAGATGGGAAGTAACATAGGACAACCATCTTTGTGCTTACAGAGCAATACTGCAGTGCAGGGCAGAGGAAGCAGCCTTGACTGTTTTCAACCTTTGTACTAATAACATCCAATCCATATATTCTGCATTACTTAACTCTCTGCAGTCAAATTCTGATTTTTTTTCTTTTGTTTGCTTTTGTTTTTTTCTTGGAAACTCTCTTTTTATTTTATGTATTTATTTATTTATTCATTTATTTATTTGGGTGGGAGGTGTATATCACTGCATTATCAAGGAGATCCTGGTAGTTCTCCTTCAGCAACCCTGTCCTGTGGGGATCTTTTTTTTTTCTTTTTTATTCCCCTTCCTTCCTTCTGGTTTTCTTTTAGGTGGAATACAAGATTGTAATAATTATAAATGCATTGTTTGTGGGTGCATCTATATTTGAAATTAATGCGATACAATCAACTCATTAGCAATTTGTGCCAGACTTAACTGTTACCAGGCACAGTGTCTACATGTGAGCCTGGGATAGCAGCTATTTGAACTAGGACAGAGCAGACCCAAGGCTGGCTGGACTGACTGGGTGCAATGTACACCCCCAGTCACTGTCTACATGTGCCTTTCAGTGCAGTAAAGTATTCTACCATAAGCTAGTATTGTCCTCAACAGTACTATTCTACAGAGGAGTTAGGGTGTTTACTGCACGTTAATATCAGTGCACATGTAGACTGTGATGCTTTAGTGCAGCTAATTTGTCTACCCTGCAGTGGCGCACATATGTAAATACACGTTGTGGTTTCAAACCACTTCCCAAATGCTGTTCATGTCCATGAAAACCTACTTTGCAAATTCTTTTTGGTAAAACGTATTCCACTTTAAAATAAGATTCACAAAGATCTATTGACTTTTCCAGACCTGTAAAACAACTAGCCTTTATTTCCTATTCTGGAGTCTTCCTGTGCCTGGAGAGCTTGCAAAGAACTCTGTTTCAGCTACTCAGTTGGTCTAATAAAAAATATCACATGTACCCAAAGGACCTTGCCTATTCTGGATCCCAAAACTTGTGGTTCCCACTAGTCTTTGAAAGAGTCTACTAAATCCTTTTACCTGCCAAGTAAGGTTATTGCAATAGGTTGAATTAAACCTCTTTAAAACTGAAGCTATAGCTTCTTGTCTTCATTTTAGATTATTTCCAGAAAATAGAAGACTATGAAGAACTTGATTTTTTTTTCTTCATTTAAATCAGACAGAACAGGCTGGCTATGACTTAATGTTACCTGGGTCTAAAATTCCTGCATTTAAAACCAAAATGAAGCCTGTGGAGAGCATTCTGATGCTGTGGATAGTAGAAATAATTAAAGGAAAAAAAGATGAGACAGAAAGGCATTGAAAGCTTAAAGCTGTAGTCTCCAAAAATAAGTGCAAACATGCTGTGGCAAACAATACAAGTCAAGACAATGCCTGACATTTGGAAAAAGGACTGAGGTAAGTTATGTAATTTTGTAAACAGTTCACAAAGAAATATAAGTTTTACAGAAATCCCCAGTAGCCCCATAATCCCCAGTTTATTATTTTGGCACTATTTCTCACAAAACCACTAAAGCCCCTATTAAAAGCTATGGACAGCAAATTCGATTCACATATAGCACTATTTAACTTACAGTTTTTGTGCTTGTGAAGCATGGGTTGTCACCTTCTGATATGTTTCTCTATGGAAAACTGAAAACAAGAATGATTTTCCTTCTCATAAGCGATAAGAAGTCACTACACACATGTGAGACAAAAAGCAAAACAAACAAATAAATAAAACCCTCTCAATCACATTTATGAGAAGCAACTCGTAATGAAAATAAAGTATTTCATATCTGGAAAGGGAAATAGCAGTTGCCAACAGCTATGAAACTGTAGGACGAGCACTTCCAAGTTGCCCTAAATACCTTTTTCCCATGGTGATGTTCAAGTAAAGGAAACTGGTGGGGGCAGCTATGTACTTTCTTTTTTGTTTGGAAAACACTTTAAAAACCCTAATCTATCAACAATTTATCCTTCTTTGGAAATAGCCTGCAAGAGTCCACCTTTATGGTTCAAGTCTAAAGAGAAAAGAAAATAACAGTCTCTCATACTACAATATTTTATCTCTTTCTAAACCTCAATTATCACCAGTTAGTTAATACCTGATAAGCCATGTATTCATGTGGTTCTTTGATTTATGGACACTGTGGGCCAGATTCCACTTGTTATTTGCATAAGTACACTTCAGTCCCTAAGTGTCCATCCATTTCATTCTGCTCAAGTCCCTGAAAAACATTCAGTTCAAAAGATGGAGTATTTTATTGTTGGTTCCTCTCAGTTTTCTGTTAAAACTGCTCCACCTTGCATGGGATACTTAAGTAGTCATTTGAACAGGACCAGGACCCAAGTAGCTCACCTTGTTGATGAATACCTTAAAAAATGGACTGTTTGCTAAAAGGTGACAGTGGTTGCTGTTGCTTGCACTGTCTCTTCCATTAAAACTTCTGTGAATCTAGCCTTTTGTTTCCTTTTGCTTTCATTGCATGTGCCCAAGAATGAAAGATCTATTTCCATCCAATATTTTTTCCCCATTTATTTTCCTATGATGGAGGAGAAACTTATTATTGCAGTTTGGCAACTCAACAATGAGTGGAAAGATCAGTTCAGATCTGCTCCAAACAATATATTTTTTTGCACAGCATTACTCCTAATGCCTCTCCTTCAACTTGATGTCAATCTTGGTCCCATCTTTCCACCCAGATCTCATCTATTACTAATGCCTGCTTCTGTCTTTTGAATAGAGACAATTCTATCTTTTTATAATTATCATAGTTACTAAAACCAGGGCTATAATCTAATCACTATTATATCCACTTCCTTTTCTATCTTTCTTCTTCTCACTACTTTTCCCTCACTACCTCTACTGTTGGCATGGTCAAAGATACATAGGAATTCCAAAGTAATCATAACTCTGGGTGTACAAAACAGAGCCAGGAAGAGATCACATGATTCCCTACATAATGTAAACAAACAAACAAATAAAATAAATAAAAGCTATTTTAGCAGAGTAACCCAATGCCAAGGGAAAAGCTACCTTTTTAATCTGAGTTATTACAAGTCTAGAGAAAATGGCCACTAAAAAAAGTGGTGGGGAGGGATAAAGAGGGTGAAGCACATACCATATGCCACAGCAAAACAATTGCAAGTCTGATCCAACAAAAAGTCTATTTGGGATTGCAAATCAGATTCAACATGATTGCATAGCTTAACGTGGCTAACTTCTGTACCTGAGACACCATTTCTCCAAGCATACTTTTGTAGGAAAAGTGTTTGAGGTAAGGAACTGTTGGTATAAAGCGGAAAGAATCATTGTTTATTTCCTGTTAGTACTTTAGATTTTTTGAATTTGTTCTCAAGCTTGATTTAAAGAGACCTGCATTTGATGACCTTCAAGGTATACTACAAATGTTATATGTTTCTCTTCAGAAATTTGAATCGGTGGCACATTGGTTAATTATTGGAGAGAGATTGTGATTTTCATATACCAGTTACCTGGGCTTTTCATTATAGGTTATACTGAATAGTACTGCTGCATTTTACTTATGTTGACTGTTGTTTTTGATTGAGGTATTTTTATGTGATGATGAGGGTGCCTAGTGCTTCTGCATTAAATAAAGAGGTATGTTTCGTATTTGTATTTTTGTTTGTTTCTGTCTGAATGGGTTGGCTACAAAGGACCAACTCTTGGGGTCATCATCAATTCTAGTTTATTGGATAGGATGTGAAGTTACCAATAAAATCATAAATGCAAACTTTGAGTTATGAGATGTACGAGTCACCTCAACACAAACACACACACATGCACTCACTCATTCAAACCCATGTCATTTAAATCCATGTAGTATAGTGTATAGTAACTGCTGTAGTGATTGTGAGAGCACTGGTGTCAGTGTATCTACCTAGCTGAGGCTCTGGAGTCTGCTGTCGATGGTCAGCTTCTTTCAAGACAATATCTCCTCCAGAAGGGGGTCACTTGCTTGTCCTTTTGTCTCAGTAGGTCAGGTGCTCAATGCAGGGCATCACTGAGGGTCACGCTTCACTGCCTTTTATCCCTTTTTGGCAGACTTGTTTGATCCCCCAGCATCATCTTGGCTGCCCAATCTGGAGGTTGCTGTCTCATGTGAGTTTTGAGTAGTGCAGGACAGCTGTCAGTCACAGTCACTGGGGGTTCTGCCCCATGGTGTAGTATTGGGAGTCTACCCTTGACTTAATTAACTCAATGGCTGTACTGTCATGGGTTACAGGAATAGTCAATAGGGTGGGTGCTCAGTTCCAGGAATCAGTTCCTTGGCTTGAATAGCCTAAAATGGCTTGTAGTGTAGAGTTTTGTAATGGTAAGTTCCTCTAACTACAGTACTGTCAATTAACAGCCAGAGGTTCTTGCTTTGTCATTTAATTAGGGCTTACAGAAACGTGGTGGGATTCATCCCACGACTGGGCAGTTAGCATTAGGGGCTATAGGCTCTACAGGCGGGATAGAGAAGGAAGGAAAGGAGGAGGTATGGCGTTCTATGTCAAAGAGCAATACACATCCTCTGCCAGCAAAATGGGGTCAGGGGAGGGGCAAGCTAAAGTGCTCTGAGTCAAGATACAAGAGGGTCGTGGGGAGAGGGATTTAACGGTGGGGGCCTACAACAGACCTCCCAACCAAGGGGACGAGCTGGACCGGGAATTTTTGGGCCAGCTTGCAGAGACACTTAAGGCAAGGGATGTAGTTGTCATGGGTGATCTAAATTACCAAGACAACTGTTGGGAGGAGCAGTCAGCCAGGTCGGACTGTTCCAGGAGGTTCCTGGCCGAGATACAGGACCTCCACTTAACCCAGGAGGTGCACAGTGCCACCAGAGGGAATGCCCTGTTGGACCTGGTCCTGGCCACAGGTGATGATCTGGTAAGGGGGCTTCAGGTCCTTGACCACCTGGGTGATAGGAATCATCACTTGCTGGATTCATCATCCAGCTCAGGGTGACAAGGGCCTGCAGCAAGGCGGTAGCCCTAGACTTCAAGAGGGCCAACTTCAATGAGTTGAGGAGATTGGTGGGAGAGATGCAGGGGTTCGAGGGCAGGGGAACTCAGTGCCCAAGACCAGTGGTCATTCCTTAAGGAGATGATACCCGGGGCCCAAGGGGTGACGATCCCAACAAGAAGCAAGGGGGCAAGAGTGCTGAAAAGCCTCCCTGGCTCACCAAGGATGTTTGAGAATGCCTGGTTGCCAAAAAGGTGGCGTACACCTGGTGTAAGAGGGGGGCGATCTCCAAAGAAGAGTATACCTCCACTGCTCGGGCCTGTAGGGGGGCTGTTAGGAAAGCTAAGGCAGACATAGAGCTAGGACTGACGTCCAAGATCAAAGGTAATAAAAAGTCCTTTTTCAAATATGTAGGGAGGATGAAGAAGGCACTGGGAAATGTGGGGCCCCTGCAAGATGCGCTGGGCAATTTGGTGGTTGCGCCAGAGGAGAAGGCAGACCTCTTTAACAAATTCTTCACCTCAGCTTTCTTGTGCAGGGACCAGGACTCCCCCACCGTGATTCAAGATGGACTCAAGGGGAATGCCTCCAGACCTAAGGTTGAGAAGAACCGGGTTAGAGTGCTTCTGGAGGGGCTGGACGTGTTCAAATCAGCAGGTCCAGATGCTCTCCACCCCAGGGTGTTGAGGGAGCTATCAGGGGTTATTGCAGGGCCCTTGGCATGGCTTTACAAGCGCTCGTGGTGCTCAGGCCAGGTGCCAGATGATTGGAAGATAGCCAATGTGGTCCCCACCTTTAAAAAAGGGAGGAGGGAGGACCCGGGCAACTATAGGCCCGTCAGTCTTACCTCAATCCTGGGGAAACTCTTTGAGAAGATCATCAAGGAGCACATCTGTCATGGGGCCGGCATCAGGGATGATGCTCAAGGGTAACCAGCACGGTTTCATTAGGGGCAGGTCATGTCAGACCAACCTGATTGCCTTTTATGATCAGGTCACAAAAGCATTGAATGCAGGTGTCACCATGAATATAGTCTTTCTGGACTTCAGCAAGGCCTTTGACACTGTCTCCCACCCCATCCTCATTAAAAAACTAGGCGACTGTGGCATTGATGCCTACACAGTCAGATGGATTGCTAATTGGCTGAAGGGTCGTACTGAGAGGGTGGTGGTGGACGGGTCATATTCAACCTCGGGGGCAGCGGAGTGCCCGAGGGCTCGGTCCTTGGGCCCGCACTGTTCAATTTCTTTATCAGCGATTTGGACGACGGGGTGAAAAGCAACCTGTTCAAATTTGCTGGTGATACCAAAATTTGGGGTGAGGTGGGCATGCTAGTAGGGAGGGAAAGACTGCAGAAAGACCTGGATAGGTTGCAGGGGTGGGCTAACAAAAACAGGATGCGTTTCAATACGGACAAGATGAGGGTGCTGCACTTGGGCACTAGTAACCGGCAGCACACTTATAAGATGGGAAACTCCCTTCTTGAGAGCACGGAGGCAGAAAGGGATATTGGAGTCATCATTGACTCCAAGATGAACATGGGCCGACAATGCGAGGTCACGGTTGGCAGGACTAACCAGATCTTATCGTGCATCCGCAGGTGCCTCTCAAGTAGGGCCAAGGAGGTGATCCTCCCCCTCTACGCGACACTGGTCAGGCCACAGCTGGAGTACTGCGTCCAATTCTGGGCGCCCCACTTCAAGAGGGATGTGGACAACATTGAGAGGGTCCAGAGGAGGGCCACCCGCATGATCTGGGGACAGCAGGGAAGACCCTACAATGAGAGGCTACAGGACCTGAACCTGTTCATCCTTCACAAGAGAAGGCTGAGGGGGAACCTGGTGACCATCTATAAACTCACTAGGGGGGCCAGAAGGGTTTGTGGGAGACCTTGTTTCCCCTAGCGCCCCCTGGTATAACAAGGAATAACGGCCACAAGTTGTTGGAGAGTAGGTTTAGATTAGACATATGTAAGATCTTCTTCACAGTTGGGGTGGCTAGGATCTGGAACCAAGTTCCAAGGGAAGTGGTGCTGTCTCCTACCCTGGAAGTCTTTAAGAAGCGGCTTGATGCCTACCTGGCTGGGGTCACTTGAGTCCAGTTTCCCTCCTGCCCAGGCAGGGGGCCGGACTTGAAGATCTACAAGGTCCCTTCCAACCCTACTTCTATGATTCTATGAATTACCTACTGATCATCATGACAGACAAGGTTCCTTGGGTGAATTTGATATCTTTTATAAGACAAACCCAAATAGTTGGAGAATAGTTATTGAGCAAGCTTTCAGGTTCAAAAACCCTTCATCAGGCTAAGGAAGTTTCAGCAGTTGGTGTGTCCTCTTCCTGGAACGGTTTTTGAACCTGAAAGCTTGCTTAATAACTATTCTCCAACTATTTGGGTTCGTCTAATAAAAGATATCAAATTCATCCAAGGAACCTTGTCTGCCTATGTCTTTAGACCAACACGGCTACAGCCTACACCCCTACTGATCATCATACATATTCACATTCACTTAAGGGACTAGCCCAGTATAGCAGATTTTATCACTTTACTATTACAATTTCAATGCAGTTTTTAACAGTGGTTGGGGTATAACGTCATTCTACAGGGAGAACATTCCTTAAGGTTTAAAAGTATAAAATATAAAATGCCATGGTAAAATGAGACAAATGAAATATAAAAATGCACTGTGAGAAATATATAAAAATGCAATGTGAGGTAACGAGGATTAAAGGCTACTGGGGACAGTGAGTGAGTTAGGTTAGCACCAGGATAGATTTATGGTCTTTGAAGTGGATATTTTAGTTCTTTTGTTTTCTTTAGTGACACTGAGCTTAATTGATATGTAGATGTAGTTTCTAGGTTTCTCCTATAGAAAGCCACTTCAGCTTTCTGGCTTGCTCTGAGTCTTGCCACATCCATGAAATGAGTGTGCTACATCTCTGCCACATCCATGAAATGAGTGTGCTACATCTCTGCCAATACTCAGAAGGAAAAAGAAATGCACAAAATGGGGGTTGCTTGCAAGAAGGGGATTCTATGCTACAAATGTATGTGTATTAAATGATACAAGTGGAGTCTAATTCAGGTAAATAAGAAATACTAAGAACTAACCACCTGATGCTTGTAGCTTGTTATTTCAGTCTCTTCCTGATTAGATATCTGTACTAATGATCATTAGTGATACACAACAAATGATTTTTACAATGACCTGAAGACAACACAGGGATGGGCAAGGCATTATTCCCTAATAATATTTACTTGGGGAGGTCAGACAGTTATTGTGAATATTAAAGCTATGATTACTAGAAAGAAGAGAGGAGAGTTGACTAAAGGGCTTCTATAAAACAAACCTAAAAGCCTGTTTTGGGTTAAGGGCCAGAATTACAAGAACTGCTTACAGAATTCTATGCTACTTTAGAAAGAACGTAAATATTGAAGAGCATTTCTTTAGGAAGAAAATCAACCTAAATATGCCACATCTCTTCTGTTTTTCTTGTTTCTTATTAATAAAGTCACTTTTATGAAAACATTTTATGAATTATTTTGCTTCATAAAAAATAATTTATTTCTCCTTTGTCTTCCTTTAACTGAAATCCTCCTCTGTTGGTGCCATCACAGTCATTGGTAGGTGACAATTTGATGTCACAAAAGGGAGTTCAAATAGGGCATATGGAGAGGAAGTAGATACCTGCTTTAAAATAAAAATCCTAAGTGCCTACTGAGCGGAATAAGGGAATGGGAAGGGAGCCACAAAAAAAGAGAGAAGAAATCTGTGGTAGCTGTTTTGCAAAGGTCAGATGACGGTATGTGACAAAAGTAGATGCATTAATCGATTTTCAGGGACCCTAACAGGAGGAAATAGAATCATGCTTAGACACCTCAGTCCACTTAGATGTCCAGCAGGTGGAATATGGTCTGTTTGAAAGTATTTTTGCAAATGGATAATTGACAACGTTATCCATTTACACCAGCTGGGCAGCTAAATGAATCTTAGTCAACATAACTAAACTGCATCTAATTTATTGGGTGTAACACTATTGGTGCCTCTGTTATATGTTATCTGTGGCTAGCCATGGAAAGTCAACCTCAAAAGAACTTAAAGTGATGTCTTTTAAAAAAAGTAAAATCTCTATCCTATCTGAGACTTGAAACCAAGACTTGCACATTGCAAGCAAATTCCCAAAAAAGATATCACCTCTACTGCACTGACTGCTTTTGCTTTTTCAGACCTACATGGCTACAGCCTTTATCTCTGAAGCAAATTCCCAAACCACTTAGTTAATCTGGGGTCAAGCTTTTGTCTCTTTACAAAACAAAAGAAACAAAAACAAAACCACAACAGCAACAAATGTGAGAGACTGAATGCATTGCTGGGTTTTTTGCCATTGATTAAATTATGCAATCCCAGGATAATCATTTAGATGTACTATGTGATGTCTCTCCCTCCCCCAACCCAAGTATGAAATTCCTGGTCATGGTTAGTGATGGAAGAAAGGACTTGAAAACCTGTAGGTGTCACCTAGCACATTTTAGGATTAGGTCTCTTGAGGTGGCTAGATATTCAGGAATCTGTTCAAGGGAAAAGAATTATTTTATAATTATTATATATTATAACCAGGGATCCTGGTATTCTCTGATAAAAAAAAAAAAATCCCCAATTTTTGGATTAAAAAGAAGTAACCCAAAATCCACATTTTCTGTGATTAAAATAGAACACCACATTTTTATGTGATTAAAGATAGTATATATACATATAGTGGTATTTTATTTTAATCACAGAAAAATGTGGATTTTGGGTTACTTCTTTTAATCTGAAAATTGGGGAGATATATATATGAGAGAAAACCAGGATCCCTACTGATGAGGCCTATTGATAGACTCTCCTGCAGCATGGACATGTGTTTCCATGTGGGGAAACCACCCTTCAGGCAGATGACAGCTGCTATTAAAGCTCTCCTCAGTCTTCTCTTCTCCTGACTAAATAAACCCAGTTCCCTCAGCTTCTCCCTGCAAATCACATTCCTCTGCCCTCTAAACATTTTTGTTGCCCTCCACTGGACTTGCTCCAATTTGTCCACATCCTTTCTGTAGTGGGGGGCCCAAAACACAACGTGGTACTCCAGCTGCAGCCTCATCAGTGCCCAATATAGGGGCAGAATCACTTCCCTCAATCTACTGGCAACACTCCTACTAATGCAGTCCAGTAGGCTGTTGGCTTTCTTCTCAACAAGGGCACACTGTTGGCTCATATTCAGCTTATTATCACCTGTAAACCCTAGGTCCTTTCCTATAGAGCTGCTGCTTAGCAGGTTGGTCCCCAGCCTGTACCACTGCATGGCATTTTACCGTCCTAAGTGCAGGACTTTGCACTTGTCCTTGTTGAACCACATGGGATTTCTTTTCACCCAATCCTCCAATTTTTTCTAGGTCTCTCTGAATCTTACCCCTACTCTTCATTGTATTTACTGCTCTCCCCAACTTAGTTTCATTTGCAAACTTTCTGAGGGTGATTTCCATCCTGTCTTGCAGATCATTGATGAAGTTATTCAAGAAAAACAGACCCCCTAGAGCACTTAACTTGATATCAGTTGCCAACTAGACATTTTGAGTCTAGTAATATTATGGGTTTTTATTCCCAGGCATCTCACATATTTCACAGAAACAATTTTAAACTGTTCTCTTAAGAAATACTTTTATAGTTTAGCAGAAGGTTGCTATTTTATTTAAGTTTTTCAACTAGTGAGAATTTATGATATTTTAAATCAAGCACTATTTAATCTAAAGGTGACACTCTTAAGTGAATTAATTCTCTTTGGAGTATTAAAAACCAGATAGCATGAAGATATGGGAGATTTTCAGTGTATTCCCGTGATGTCTCTGACCATGGCAAACATCATTACCTTGAAAACATACCCCATTCAATTGCTGTTCTTCAATAATGAAAAGGTTGCTTCTGTTTGTGCCCAGCACCACTTTTGAACTGTCATTCTTTGGTGCATTTATATATATAGTGGAGCTTGAATGATGTCTACCTTGACTCTTTTGTAATTTGGTGCGCACAAAGTAGGGGTAAGTTGGCAATAATAATGTTCAAAATGTCATTTCTCCATAGTCAGAGGTGCTGTACACGTGCTTAAAATAACCCTCATGATATCTTACTCTTTATTACCTTCAGTTCCTCAGAGACCAGAGGAAGAAAGTCTTGCATTTGAAATCTTGTCTAACTTCATCCTAACTATGTAGTTGTTCCAATAAAAGATATTAACCTTAGCAATCCTTCTCATATTACCTTCAGTTCAATATTTGGGTCTGCTTAAAAAAAGTACTCCGTCTTTGACGCATTTTGGAAAGTATCCTGCAATGTACTGTATAGAGGTCTGTCTATCTGCTTGCACCATATTTCAGGATCCAGTTTTTAATGAAATTGGTATTTGGGGGAGCATGATGCATTTGTGTGTATGATTTGCTTTTCTTTTTCATCTCTTATGAATGTGGGGAGGAAGAATTGTTTCTGGTTTTAGTTTTATTTAATAGTTTTCATAGAATCTTCCCCCCACAAGTAAGGTTTCACAAACCAATCCCAAAAGCAGAAATGATGTGTGGTTTCACAGCATATCATTCAGTGGTATTTGCCCTACATTTGATTCAACTACCCTCATGTTTTGATCTCATTCAAAAGCTACCTATCAGCTATATTCATTTTTTATCTCTAGATCATGTTATTATGTATTCATCTTTGCAATTTGGTGACACAGCTTAATCTAAAGGCTCTTTTTATATGTCTTTATGATGATTTAAAGGTAACCTGTAACATTACTCCAAGTCTCACCTGAAGTTCACAGATTCACAGAAGTTTAGGGCTGGAAGGGACCTCATGAGATCATTGGATCCAGCCCCCCTGCTCTGGGAAGGAAAGTTTGCTGGGTTCAAATAACCCCAGCAAGGTGTGCATGCAGTATCCTTTTAAAGATCTCCAAGGGCGGTGCCTGCAGCACCCCCGCTGTGAGATGAGGAGTCATTTTAGGGGCATACTTCTTGTCTGAAGGACTAGACAACGTTAAAACACTGGGGAGAGATTTGAGGCTCTAGTAGCAGCCCAGAGAGATTCTAGAAGCAACAGCAGCATTTATAGCAGTTGGTTTTTTTGTTTTTGTTTTTTTTTTGGGGGGGGGGGGGGAGGAAATGTTCAGATGGGTGACCAAGTGCTGGAACAAATACATTTTATGCTGTGAATTGACATTGTGTCTTAATATTATTGTGTAGATCCTGATCAGGAAGTTCTATGAGCAGTGTGAAGACAGATTCATTGTTCCTGAGTCTAAAGAGAAACTTCAGTAATTCTAAAAGAATCCCTGGCCCAAATAGTATCAAGAGAAGATGGATCCTGCTCCATTCTGAACTGGAGGGCTGGTGACAAAATAGTATAGGGGTAGAGATGGGTTTAAAATAAGAGCTTTGCTTTGCTTTAGCACTAGTTTGCTTTCAATGTCTAGTTCATAACTAAGACAAATAAAAAAGAAAGCAAATAATCCCCCTTCAAATCTTGCAGGCCATTGTCCTATGTGCTAAGAGAATGTCAAGTAATCAGGGCCCATTTTCATATTATTCAGATTGTCCTTTTGTCCTCACTTCTACACAGCATCTTTCCAGAATTACTGGAAAATGTACTTTCTGTGTCTTTCTTTTATTAAGGATTTATTTTTTCCCCCACACTTAAGAAGGTCAGGGAACTGATTTGAAGGACTCAGGCTCAATATCTACAGCAGTGTACACAGTCATGATTCCTTCATATTTCTTATAAGCTTAAAAACCTTTACAGTTTTAAACCAGCCTCAATTAGGCTTGAAATTGAAATTTCCATTGGGAGAATAAAGATCTACTAGGAAACCGATGCACTTCAATAGTTATGATTCATTTTGCCCAATATACAGTAGTCAGACTGGTATTTTTTTTTAAGTGACAGGCTCTATTTGAAGGATTATTTAGTTTTCTGAAATATAGTTCATAAAAAGTATGTGATGACTCTAAATAGTTTGAAATAGGGTCTATATTCAGTGTACCCATGATAAAATCCATCCCTATGAAGATCTACAGTACAAACCTGCATGTCACTTAATATACCTTAAAATTCCACTGGAATACTTAGGTTGGTTATGGTAGATTTCCTGGAGCACAGATAATATGATTTTGTGCCTGGTCTGAGATCTGGTCCTTGGGGTGGGTGAAATGGCTGACCACCCAGGGTGTCAAGGCCAGGAGGGACACCACACACAGGCACCATGAGCATCAGATAGTAGTGCTGCCCTGGGGTGCTGCTTGGGGAGGGGCTGCCCAGGGTTCCCCCATGCAGAAGTGGGAGTGGCAGCAGCACCTGCTCTTGCCCAGTTGGGGCAGTATGGGGCAGAGCAGTGTATGCAAGGAGTCCTGGGCTGGGGCCAGTGACCTCTGGAAGGGAGCAGAGGAAGGCTCTGGACAAGCATAGGCGATGTATAGGTGGAACATAGGGGGGCAGGTGCCCCTCCTGAAAGTGCTGGTGGCCCCCCAACAGTGAGTGCTCCAGCTGGTAGGGGGGCACAGAGCGCCCCCCTGAAATTGGTTGCTGGCTGGCCGCTGCCCTCCCTCCCAGTCATGCCCCGCTGGTGTCCCCACGCACACGGGAAGCACCAGTCACCCATGTAGCTGCGTCTTACCTACCATGGCTTGTTGCATGTTGGAACCTGGAGGAATTTCATGGTGACTGCCAGGTACTGAAGCCCTCCATGCCAATACTCACTAGCCTCTCACCACAGGCTCCTGTTCCCCCTCCTTGGGCTCCAGGGGGTTGCAGCTGCTGGTCCCTGCCATATACAGATGCTCTGCCCAGCTCCCTGACCCATCAGACAGAGCCTCTCTGCAGCTGGGCAGCAGTGCCAATGTCTTGGGGGGTGGCACTAGGGGAGGTGCTGGGTGACACACCAAAGTATAAGTTTGCCCAGTGCACCATTTTCCCTAAGGCCAGCTCTTCCTGGCTCTACCTAATTCAGTCAGGTTAGGGCCTCGAGCCATATATTTATGCACAGTGCCATAGCAATGAACTTTGGTGCCCAGGGCAAAGCCCTCAGTGGTAGCCCACCCTCACCTACGCACAGATCTGGGGGCACTCCACCCCCCACCCCCATGCTTGCCTGGGAGAGCATGCAGCAGTGGGAGCCACTCTTCCCCCATTCCCATGTCCCTCCCCCTAAAGGAGCCACACATGGCGCCATCCTGCTCCCCGCCTGAGCTGTACAGCACCTGTTGGCACCCCTTTGTTTCGGCGCCTGGGGCAGTCACCCAGCTTGCCCCCACACTGTTGCTATGGCACTGTTTATACATGTGAGTTGTCCCATTGACCTCTATAGGACTACACAGTAACTCAGAGTTAGACAAAAATTTCAACAGCTTGCTGTAGTTTCCTTTCACTTCTTATGACATGGATGAATAAGAAGTATTCTATGAATATACTGCTATGCTAACTGCTGGCAACAAGAAGACAAAACAAAGAAATAACAACTTCAAATAAACAAGTGAGGTATTCTATGATTATTCAGAATGGGAAAAGAGGTCAGCAGTGACCAAAATGACAGGAGTGTTCCTATTCCTAGGAAGTGTGTACCAAATAAAAGCAAGTAAAGTTAAGTGGTGACTTGAATAATGCATATAAAGAATTGTAACCTGAAAATCTACAGCCTAGGATGTGGAGGAGGTCAGAGCAAACAAGCATGATGATTTGTCTGGCCTTATATTGGCATGCCTAACTCTTAGGCCTTGAGCATAGAATGCAAATCCATTATTAGATTAAGTGCCCCTGTCACATAAGGACAGCCAGAACACTGAGTAGAAGGACAGTACACTTAACCAATAGGGAAACTGAAAGTGGGGGAGGTGGGAGTATGATGGTGTTTCATTTTTTAAATGCTCTCCTGTTCTGGGTTTTTGTTGTAGCTGTGTTGGTCTAAAGAAATAGGCAGGCAAGGTTCTTTGGGTAGATGTGATATCTTTTATTAGAGAAACTGAGTAGTTGGAAAAAAGTTTTTTTTTCCAGCTTCCGGGTGTAATCACCCTTCATCAGGCATAGGAAGTCTCTGCTGTTCTGAGACTCCAGGGAATGAAAGAAACTCCTATTCTGAATTCAGGATTCACATCTCAGTACCTTATTCTTGTCTAAGTTGTCTAAAGGAATAAATGCTGTTACTCCACAATTATATAAGTAGCCTAGTGGGTAAAGAATTTGAAAATGGAAGACCTTGGTATAGTGTTCCTTCCTTTGTACTTGAGATAATTTAATCCATGTCTCCCATGCCCCCAAACCTGGCTCTTGGTTGTTTTTCATAAAGCTATGTCACCAAAGAATACAAGATTAATGAGGGTATGTGGAAGAGAGAAAGGACACATGCATTGCCTGGTCAGTAAGGAAGAACTAAGTGTGAAAGTGAAGTTTATTGAAAACTTGGGATAAAAATATGATGGTTCTAAGAAAGTGAAAGCCTGAGAACAGCAAAGCAAAGGCAGAAAACTTCAAAAGGGTATATTTCAAACAAATATCTTACAAGTAATAGGCAAGGTCCCATGGACAGACAGACTGAAGGATAAAGGTGTCCAAGAGGCCAGGCAGTACCTAAAAGACATTGTTTTAAAGGCTAAGCACAAAGCTATTCTAACAGAGTGGCAAGATAAGCAAAACCACAGGTGAACAATGATGCCATACAATGTGGCCATACATCTTAGCTGCCTCAATCAGAAAGAAAATTATGGTCCATTTGAAAAATGCTATGGTATCTCCATTGTCTTCAAGCTAAGCATATTTAGTTCTCTTCACCTCTCCTCATACAGCTTTCATTCCATTTATTGTGCTATTTGTTTACCCTTGGATACTTCCCAGATTCTCTACATCCTGCTTAAAAAGTGGAGTCTATTACTGTATGCAGTGCTCTTGTCATTCTGTTTATGCTTAGTGCTTTCCATGTGTTCTACAATCATCTGCTTTCAACATGAGCTACAGCCTTGTTGCATGCAGTACAGAACAGCACAGTACTGTCAGTGTGAAATGTATCCTTGCTAGACTGAGCAACATGGTCTTTAGAGGTGACTTTTGAACTCTTTGGCATCTTTCCTAAATTTGAGTGTGATGTCCAGAGACTGAAGTAAAATATGAGATGCATCAAAACACAAGCTTTGATATGTGGGGACTGATTCAATTCATGAAGGTATTTTTTCCAAGGGAAGCACAAAATCAAGTGTTTTCCATGAAAAACAAAAGCAAGCCCATGATTTTGTTGGGGTTGGGGATAAATAAAAGAAAGGACTTCCCTGTTCCAAGCAGAAAAGGTGGGAAGCCTTCCCACCCTAAAGCAAATTGTGTCAAGACCTACTGGAGCCTTGGAATGGGGGCAGGGGCCTGGGGGCAACATAGGACTGCCACGCTGCTGCGTGCCAGCTGGCACTGACTGTGGGGCTCACCCCAATGCAATCCCTCAGCAACTGCTGTGAGACCCCAGGCATAGACCATGCCCCCACTGCAGAGGAAGGCAAAGCCCTCCCACTCTCTACCAATGTGACAGAGAGAGACTCATTCCTGACCTCGATGCAGCACTGGTCTGCCTCTGAGCAGATGGGGCAAGACCCTGTAGCAAGGACCCTCATGGGCTGGGTCTCAGAAGGAGTATTGGAACATCCCTGACTGCTGGCTGAGCAACCTCTTCTTGAATACCTCCGGTGCTGGAGAGTTCAAAGCTACCTTGGGTATCTGTTACCCTGTCCCCTGCTCTAACTGGGAGACAGTAACAGCAACCTCCTGGCTGTTTCTGGCTTTCTTCCTCGGCTCTTGGGAGAGAAGGGGGAAAAAAAAAGTAATAACATCCTCCCAGGAACTGCTGGCTTGCTCCCGTGGCTATGGAGAGAGGAAAAAAAAAAAAAAAAAAAAAAGCAGCAGCCTCCCATTGCTCACTTCTACCCCTGCCCTTGAAGGATAAAGAATTTTTAAGAAGCCTTGTGGCCCTGCTCTCCCAAGCCTGCCCACCCACTGTGTGGTGCACGTACACCATCCACATTGGCTTAACCAGGCTAGGGCACCTGGGTGCAGCAACAGCAGAATGGAGCCTGGGGCCATGACAACCCTACAAAATTAAGCCTGTCCTTACCAATTGCCTGGCTTAGGATCCCTGAGCTAGATGAATACGTCTTAGAGAGCTCCACCACCACCACCATGTATTCCCCCCCCCCCCCCCCTTGCTGGTGCCCCTTATTTCTGACCCAAAGACCCCTGCCACCCTCAGACCTGCTGCAGGGAACCCCCAGCTGCTATCCACCACCAGGCTGCAGAAGACCACTAAGGCTGCAGAAGACAAAGTGAGTCTGAACCAGCCCTGGCAGATCCCATTCTCACCTCCATCTCCATCCCTCTCCCCCTCCAGATAGGGCTTAGGGTTTTGCACCCTTTTGGCAAGCAGCTCATTGCAGGCTGGAACCAGCTGTTTACAAACAAAGAATCCCACAGTTTCTCATTTCAAAGGGGAAAATCCATATTTTTTCTCCTTTAAAGGGGAAATGTATATTTTTTCTGCAGGAAACAGAAAGTTTGAATCTCTGGTCATCATTTCCCCTCTATTTGGCACTGGTGAGGCTGTATCTGGAGTATTGTGTCCAGTTTTACAGCCCCCCTGCCCCATACATATTTGGATAACCTCTTGATTTCCTGCTTTATGTTGCAATTTGATATACATAATTCTAAAATAATAAAGGGCTTAGTCTGTAATACTTTTGTGCAACTGTGCATGCAGCATCAAGAGGGTTGGCAGTGATTGGATGCAGAGGCTCTGCCTCCTCAGGCAGGAAGGGAAGTGCTGCTGCCTCAGGCAGGGAGGCAGGAATCCTGCTGCTCCGCAGGAGGAGACAGATGTGGGTGGGCAGGTGGGAGGGAGCCACCACTGCCACTGCTGCCTCAGATGGCGGGAAGGCCCACTGCTCTGCAGGAGAAGGAGGAGACAGAGGCAGGTGGACAGATGTGGGGAGGGAAGGGTGAGGGAAGCCCCACTGCTCCACAGGAGAAGGTGGAGGTGGGTGGGTTATGGGGAGGGAGCCGCTCCTGCTGCTGCTTCCTCAGGCGGAAGGAAGCCCCACTGCTCTGCTGAAGGAGATGGAGCCAGAGGGGGTGGGGGGAGGGAGCCACCACACCATAGGCTGCAGGAGGAGGTGGCAGTGGCAGAGGGACTATCTACATGGACAGTCTCAAAGGGTGAGCAGGAGGTTGAGGGAGCATGTAAACACCCTCCTTAAATACTCCGTCACAGGTGAGAGGGTGGGTAGCGATTGGACGGCCTGGGCTGTGTGGGCTCAAATTTGAGCCACCCTGGGGAAGTTTGTGGTGACAGTGAACACACTGCCAGCCACCCAAGCAATGGGGCTTTGCCACACCTCCCTGCCTGAGAGCAAAGGTCGGGGTCATAATAGTAGCACCCCCCTGCTGCCCATTGCCGATGATCCCCAGAACAGCCAGCAGGGAGGGGAAGGCACAGGGAGGGATGGGTACAGGGAGGAGAGGTGGGGAAAAGTCCCTCTGCAAGGTGAAGGTGGGTGAGGAGAGGGATCCCCTGCACCGGAGACTGGAGAAGGTGGTGGCAGCGGAGGGAGTCTTTACACGGCCAGCCCCGAAGGGTAAGCAAGAGTTGGGGGGGGGGGGGGCATGTAAACACTCCCTGAAATCCATAATTATTGACGGGTAATTAGCTAGTTATTATAGTTATGGAAATATTTTCTCACTCATTTTTGTGTTCCTAAATATGCTGAGTCAGGTGATAACTATTTTTGCCTTTTTTTAGATTTAAAATGTATACCTTTTTGAGATACTGAACCAGAGTAAAACAACCTGAATAAAATTACTGTTGTCTCCACCAAAATATGATGATGAAAAAAACCAATATTAAAACGCAAAGATTAACCTACCAATCCCTCAAATCTCAGTTACTAGTATGGTATCACATTCAAAGGGCCCAGAGAAAAGAATTAACTTCAGGATATCTTGTTTTGTAAATACTTTAAATTAAAAACTAGATGAAACCCACAAAACATTTGTGATTAACATTTTTGATTGCAAAAGTATTTCTTTAAATACAAGATTTTATTCTTCAACTGAATACTTTAATGGAATCAAAATTTCTCACCCTCAAAAAGACTATATAAAACTGTCCATGTGTAAACACAGACTTAGGAATATAAATACATACTTTGTCAAAAGTCTGACCTTGTCACTTGTTTATTGTCATAGAATAAGAGGGTCCTTGTACACATGACTAAGGGCCCTTGTACACATGAGGAAATTTCCCCATTTTGGTGGTTTAATTGCCCTATGTAATTGCATAACAGTGTACATGCTCAGCAGAATGTTAAGATTACATTTTGTAACAGTGTACGTTTGGTGATGTATTTCAATTCAAATGACTTTTTGACATAGCAAACAAAAACACATCCCATGTATTTTAGTTTTCTATACAACAAATTACAGGGATATTCCTCACGTGTACAAGGGCCCTATCCTGAGAGGGTGGCAGGGATGGTGCATGGGGCATTGGAAGCCCAGGCATGTTCAGGGAAGTTTGGGCTTGGTGGGCTTCCAATATCCTGTGCACCATCCCCACCACCTTCTCTGGCTGCCAGCACACCCAGCCGCACTCCTGCCACCTTCCCAAGGCAGCCAGACCATTCCCAGGCAGTGCCAGGTGGTGGAAAGGTGGTGGGGATAGTGCACAGTGTTCTGGAAACTTGCCAAGCCCAAGCTTCCCCAAGCACTCCTGGGCTTCCAGCACCCTTTGCACCATTGGATCTGAGAGGTGCTGCCTGTGAGTTGTGTCTGCACCCACGCAGATAGAACCCCGGCTGGATGGCCGCAGTGGCACTTCTGCTATGGAGGGAAGCACCAGGCCCCTCCTCAGCTCAGGGGCTGTATAAGCTGGTGGTAGCTTGTGCAGGCAGTCTCCGCAGAGGGAAAAAAGGCTGCAAGGGGCCTGATCTTTTTTTTTTTTTTTTCTCCCAGAACCTATCTGTGGAGTGAACTGCCAGAGGGTTGTGCCACTCCTGAGCGGCAGGGGACACTGGTACTTCCCTCTGCAGTGGTGGTACCGCCTGGGCTGCACCCACTCATTGGCCCCCTGCCCAGGAGGTCCTGGGAGGCACCGCCACTGCAGAGGGAAGCACCAGGGCCCCCCACAATTCAGGGCCCACCAGCAGCTTGCACTCCCCCCTTCCCAAGCCATGAAAGAGGAAGGCAAGCTCGGGGTGGGGAAGATTGGCTCCTCACCACTTTGTTTTTGTTTTCCTTTGGTGGAGCCTGCCCACTCCGCAGCACAGGGCCCCCGTGTTTCCTTCTAGTTCTGATTTGCCTGCATATCTGTTTGAAATGCCTCAGCATCTATAATAATAAACACACTAATTCTTTCTGTCTGGAACAGTTTGATTGGTTGTTTCAGTAAGCATTGTGATTGACTGCCAAAACAACCAATCAGAGTGCTCCAGACAGACAGACTAAGCCTATTATTATTATAGATATTAGGATAATTGAAGAAGTAAAAGCTATAATTAAGGTAATACTTGGAATTCCAATAATAACCTTGACTGCTACTTCTGGTAAAATCTTTATTGTGCATTAGGAGACTAACTGGTTTTATTTATTTCTTTATTTATTTTTGAAAATCCCATGTAGTGCCTGCATTATAAAAACTTAAGAGTTTGATCTTTTCTCCGGTACAGGCTGGGGAACCAATTGGCAAAGCAGCAGCTCTATAGAAAAGGACCTGGGGGTTACAATGGACAATAAGTTGAATATGAGCCAACAGTGTGCCCTTGTTGCAAAGAAGACTAATTACACACTGGGCTGCGTTAGTAAGAGTGTTGCCAACCTACTGAGGGAAGTGATTCTTCCACTCTCTTTGTCACTGGTGCGGCTGCATCTGGAGTACTGTGTCCAGTTTGTATCCATCACTACAGAACAGATGTGGAAAAATTGGAGAGAGTCCAGTGGAGGGCAAAGAAAATAGGGGTCTGTGTCACTTGATTTATAAGGAGAGGCTGAGGTAACTTGGCTTATTTAGTCTGGAGAAGAGAAGACTGAGAGTGGGATTTAATAACAGCTTTAAACTCTCTGAAGGGTGGTTCCAAAGAGCATGAAGCTAGATTGTTGTCAGTGGTGGAATATAACAGAACAAGGTGCTCTACCAGCTGAGCAATGGAAGGCAAAGTTAAGCAGTGGTTCGGTGCAGCTGCAGACCAATGTTGTCCATGCTGGAGTCACTGCCAGACTACATGGGCATGAGGTTTTGTGGTGGCCCTATGGTCTTCATCTGGCTGCATGATCTTGGTAGGTGAGAAGGGGTGGGGAGGTTGTTTCTGTGGTGTAGTGGTCATCACCAGGGATCCTGGTTTTCTCTGATATAAAAAAAAATCTCCAGTTGTTGGACTAAAAATAATAATGCAAAATCCATTTTTTCTGTGATTAAAATGAAACACCACTATATCTATATCATCTATATCTATAGATAGTATTAGTGATGTTTCATTTTAACCATGAAAATTGTGGATTTGGGGTTATTTTTTCATATCTTAAAATTGGGTTGTTTTTTGTTTTTTTTTTTTTATCAGAGAAAATCAGGATCCCTGTTCATCAAATTCACCTAATACACGAATGAACCCCAGATTGAAACAAGGCAAAAACATGGTCCTGGAAGCCCAGGCTGCCGTACCATAGTATGATGGCTCAGGACCTCTTTTTTGCCCCCTACAGATTCACAACACCAGCCCTGGAAAACACCTGTCCCTTAGGGAAAAGGCCAGTCAGCCAGCAGCTGGTGTTACTCACCGGGAAGAGTGTTGGCTTCTAAATTCAAATGCTGTTGGTTCAATCCCTGTCTCTAGCAAGCTTTAATCATGAGTTTTGCTTTTCTGAAGATACCGTCCCATGATATTTCCCATGTCCTCTTTACTGTTGGAGCTCTAGGGCTGGGCTAATGGATTTGTCAAGTCACACCTTAAAAAACTCCAAGGATGGACAGTCCATAACCTCTCTGAGTAACCTCTTCCAGTGCTTTACTACCCTCCTCATGAGTTTCCCCCCCCCCCCATAATATCTAACCTGAACTTCCCTTGTTGCAACTTGAGAATATTGTTCCTTGTTCTAGCATTTGTCACCACTAAAAAACATCTAGCTCCAACCTCTTTGTAACCACCCATCTGCCACTAGGTTGCCTCTCCCATTCAGTAGAGGACCACACTTTCCCTGATCTTCCTCTTGTTACTGACATATTTACGTAAACCTTTCTTGTTACCCTTCTCATCCATTGCTAGCTGCAACTCCATTAGCATTTTGACCTACCCGATTTCATCCCTGCATGTCCAAGCAGTATTCTTATACTCCTCCCTAGTTGTTTGTCCAAGTTTCCACTTCTTGTAGTCTTCCTTTTTGTGTTTTAACTTACTGAAGAGTTCCCTACTAAGACAAACTGGTTTTCTGCCATACATTCTAGTCTTCCTGTGCACCAGTATGGTTTGTTCCTGTACCCTCACTTAAGTTTCTTTAAAATACAACCAGCTCTCCTAGACATACTTCCCCCTTAGAATGGTCTCCCAGGGTATCCAACCCATTAATTCATTGAGCAAGTCAGCCTGTTTTTCTGAAGTCCAATCATCTGAATTCAATCATCTCGTGGTCACTGCTGCTCAAGATGCCAGATAATTTAATTATTTCTGAGCATCCATGGTAGGACAAGCTTAGCCATATAAGATGAAAATGGATATGTATAAGGGATGTTGATGTCATCAGAATTTAAGGGTTTTTGTAAGTTGAAATAGAATCTCATTTCCTGACTTAGATGCCTGAAAGATGCACTTTGATATCTTAATGCCAAAATATAATTTAGACTTATTTTTTCTTCATAAATATAGTTTAATTGTGAAAATATAGTCTAGCAAGTGATTAATGAAGACCAAGGATTCATGTACACATTTTTACTATTGAGTTTTCACTAAGGGTACATGGAAATAAAAACAATCAAAATCCTTGATATCACATGAAGCATCTGACTCTGATATTCTCTAGTGATTGCCTTGACTTTAAATTTTTGGAAGGGAGCTGTTTTTGAAACAATAAGAATATAATGTTTTTTGACATTCCAATGACATGAAGGGTGGTTCTTTAAATTTAATGAGTCACTGAAGGGATGCTTTTTACTTACTAATTATCTATCACTGGTTTTTGTTGTCTTAACTAATTAGAGGTGCAACTTTTCAGAATATATTATAAATGTGTGTTAGAATTACAGACTTGGTCAGATACTAAAACAATTTTCTTAGGCAAGCATATTAGCATGAATGGGGAAATAAAGTGAGAGGCAAGGCATTCTTTCTTCAGGGACCTGAGGAAGAATATCTTGCATTTGAAAGCTTGTCTAAATCTAGGCAAACTTCATAGTTGGTCTAACAAAAGATATTACCTTTATAAATCCTTGCCTCTCACATAATTTCTGAACCATCACAGATACAACATCACTCTTATACTGTCAAAATAATCAAATGCACAGTTAGGGTAGGGGCATGAATTTCCAAAAGAGAAAGAAATAACAGTAGGGTGCAAGTTATTAGTGTACAATATTGAGGAAGAGGAAAAGGAAGGAAGGGAAGTGATGGATATGCGTCTCCTGAGTCTTAGTGCATACCAGTATCTGGCAAAACCATTTAGGAGATCACTCATAATCTATCATCCTGTGGTCTTCCTTTTTAAGGCACTGTCCTGAGATTTTCAGAGCTGTTTTTGTTGCCTAGCCATAGAGCTTTAGCTGTCTCTAATAAGTGTTTGTGATTATAGGTAGAAGCTGTGGTACTTAACTGAAACATACTTATGTTGACCCAATACCATTCATTATGGGATCCTAGTTTCAGGCTTTATAACTTAAACATCTCAAATCATTCAGGCTGAAGATTTTTGTGCTGAGCCTCTGCGTTGTTCCATTTGTATTGTCCTTGTGACAGTCTCACCTCAGAAATGGGTGACCATTTTAGAACAGGGTGTCACATGATCAATACCCTTTTCAGGGGGAAATTCTGCCTCAGGACTCCCCAAGAAGCAGCCCTGTTGTAGTTTCCCAAGAGGCAAGCCTCTGGTTTGGTGCCCTGGTTTCTCTATCCCTGGCTTCCTCACTGATCAATAGCACCTATGCCTTGCACGGTTTGTTCTTTTTGGTCAGATATTGAGAAATGGTCGTTTTCTTTTTGAAAAACAGCAGGAGTAGAGTACCGATATCCTAAATAGCATAGCAGTCTGCTCAGCTCCAGTCTTTACTGTACCAGTTTTGTTCCCTTTTTCCTTCCTTGGACTCCATTCTATCCTCCATGGGACTACTCTTTTCTCTCTACTCTGTCCTCCATGGGACTACCCTTTTGTCTTCCCCACAGGTCTCAAAGCTTCCCTCTTTCTCTGGCATAGACAGTCATCCTTACAACAAAACAGCTAGAAAAGCTGGGTATTACCCCCAGGGACTAAAACTTACCCAATAAAATTAAATATAACATCATGGGAAACCAAGATAAGAGCAGTGTCTGTGGCCTCCTTTCAGGCCTAGACTGCCATCTGCCCCTTGGGTGAAAGGGACACACAGGAATTCTGTTTATGAAACTATTTTCAGGAATGATTTAGAGCAAAGCATGCTCACATTGAGCCCCCCCCCCCCCCCCCCCGTCTCCCTCATCCCCCCAAATTCTTTTCCACAAAAACTGAAAGCTAGAACTCCACCTACTTAGCTTCTTTTTTTGTCCCATGAGGTTAGTGAACATGCATTGTTTTACTTGTCTAATTTTTTTCAAGTACATATCTTTATTGAGAAGCTGTAGGATTCCTTGGTTTGTAGTCCTAACTTGACATTTAATAGAAGGTGTCACAGCGCAGGGTCCTGCAGGACGGCCATGATCTCAAGGCCCCCTTCCCATACCAAGTTGGCCCAAAGGGAACCCTCACTTTTCACCCTCCACGTCTTTGATGGAGATAAAATGTATGGGAGGCTTCCTTACGTCCTCTTGGACACAGATTGCTGTAATATCTGCCCCGTGGACTCCTGGACCCCTTGTGGGTCCTGCTCTGTGATGAGTGTTTCAGAGGCACCCTAGCCTTATGGGATATGCATGGCTCCAACCACCCCTTTACCATACCCCAAGCCTTGCAGCTGGAATAGACGTTGTTTGGTCTAGATCTACACCCTCTCTCTGGTGCTCGGGCTCTCCGTGGCCCTGTCTCTCCCCACGCCCTCTCTCTGGCACGTCTCAAAGTGCTGCCCCCTCCCCCTTGGGGCCTTCTCCGTAACGCCACCCCCTCCCCCCCGGGGCTCTTCCACAATGCTTCCCGCTTCTCCATGGCTCATCACTCCCACACTGGGACTTCTCAGCAATGCCCCCTCTCTGGGGCTTCTCAACTGTTCCTCTCTGGGGCTGGGGTCAGTACACCCTGACTGCTGCACCTGCTGCACCCTCACTGGTGCTGGGGTCCCCACACTGCTGTGGGTCCCCTATGAGGCCTCCTCCAACCCTTAATAGCCTCATCCAAACCACCGGTATCAAACAGTAACACAAACACAAGCACCTTGGCTCTCACATAAACGGAAGCTGCCCGGCTATAACTATGTTCAAGCCTACCGGGGATTCTTCATCTCACAGCAGTGTCAGATGCTGCTCCTGCATCAGGCTTCTCCTCTCTTCCATGACAGAAAGCTGCTTCCCCTTGGCTGATGCCAGGGAACTACCTCTGGCCTCAGCCCCCAGGGTTCATAAGGGAGCCAGGCCCTGCCCCTTTCAGTCAGCTGACTGCTGGCAGGTGCAATCTCTTTCTAGCTCCAGTTGCCCTGGCAGCCAACAGCTGGGCTCCTTATTCACTGCTAGGGCTCTTTCCCTAGCAGTTTCCCCTCTTTAGGAGCAGGGCACCTCAGTGCTCTGTGACAGAAGGTTCACCCTGGTATTTAAAATGTGTCCTTTACTGTTCTGATGAAAAACTGATCAAACCTGGCAAATTACAAGTCTTTAAAAAGGTGGCAATGATTCTCAGTTTTCACATTGTCAGTGGAAACTAGCTACTTTTTCTTAAGTTTCTCAGTGTGCTCAGTGTGCTCAGCTTCTCTGAGCCAATCTGGCTGTCCATGCATCTTCTCCATAGAGTAATTGACCATGCTTCATCCTGTGGTTATTATCACACTGTTAGTGATGTGAAAATGAGTAGAGGAAGGATACTTAACAGAAAACAACAGACAACAAGATGGCATGATATATTGTGTGGTCTGAACAACTGGCACAAGGGGAGTATGAGGAGAAAGAAGTGAAACCTGGAGAAGGAGAATGGGGCATAGACAAACATGGGTAGAAGGGTCCACTGAGGTCATTTATCACAAGAGTGAAGGTGAAAGAAGAAAATCCTTGATTATGGTAGCTGTGATGCAGTGTGTATATATGGTATTGTTTATTTATATGTGGTTAGGCTGTGTGCTTCATTAGGCACCATATTATACTTTCAAGTTACATTTCTGTTCCAAACAATGAAATAATCATCCATGTGAGCTGTGGTGTCCTTTCCCTGTTAGCCTAATCTCCCCACCCCCACCACTGTAAAGCCACAAGATATAATAGTAGGACTAGGGAAAAAATCCCTTTGTTTTATGAATCGTAAGCTCCAGGAAAGCATCAACATAAGAAGGACCAATAATTATTAATGAAAAGGATAAAACTAAGAATATCCTGGGCTGCACCCTGTGAGAAAGATCACAAAGTCAACATTAGTCAAACCAGCAGCACCTAAATTAAAGTTGTCAGGAAGTGCTAGCACTGCTTTTGATGTCTATTAAAAAGAGTAAACTGGTGCTTTGTAAAGTTTTGGCTGTGAAATCAAAGTGCTTCCCCAATACATACAGTACAATTCATGTTAATACAGGTGGTTCAAAGGTTAGATGTGAGCAAAGGGTCCTGTATATGTAGTCTCTTTACTGGAGAGGAAAGGAAACAAACAAATAAAACAAACCAACCAAATTATAGACGTAATATATAACCACTGGTTTATTGAAAAACACCTATCAAATAGCTGACACATTGGTTATATTTAGGGATCCTGCTTTTCAGTTTAAAAAAAGAACCCCAAACCCACATTTTTCTATGATTAAAATGACACACCACTATATATACTGGTGTTTCATTTCAACCATGGGAAAATTTGGATTTGGGGTTACTTTTTTTTTAAACAAAAATTGGGGATTTTTTTTAAATCAGAGAAAAAGAGAATCCCTGCTTATCTTGTTATATTACATTGGATTATTTCTGTGCAAAATTTATGTTTGTGTTGTTTAAGGTTTTTAGTATGTTTTTTGAAGGGGGTGAGCTTTTTGGGGGGGCGCATGTTGCTTTTTCTCCATTTTTAAGCTAAGGAAATAAATTCTATTTCACAAGTTTACGGGGAGACTCTGTACTTCAACACTTGGCTTGATTTAAAGTTTTCAGTCTCATTTCCTGGAATGGCAGGAACTGGGATGAATGCATGGGTGGGCTTCAAGGCTAATTATCCACTCTGTTATGTCTTTCATGCTAGTGGCAAACCCATTCTTTGACAAAGTAAATCAATAGTTAAATTGACAAAAAGAACTGGAGGGAGGATCAGGTCCAATATGTTCAAGTCTTGAGGATAAGGAAAAGAGATGTATCTTGCTAAACTTGAATCTGTTTTGGCAATTAAGGAATACATTTTCCAGATTTCCAAGTTTGAAAGACTTCAACATTTTACCTCAAGGGCATAAATAACAGTTTAAATTAGTTGGGAAGGAAAATATAGGACTCTGTGAAATGTGGAGAACACATAATCAAAAAAACATAATGGAGGAACTACTTCACTAATATATTACTGAATGCCCTTACCTCCCACTCCTGTCAATGGCTGTTGTGGGTGCTCAAAACCTCTCTGGAAGCCTTCAGTATTTTGTAGGCTCAGGCACTTTTTTTCTCCCTGAAAAGTCACTAAAGTCTGAAGGAAACTAAGGTTGATGGAAGTTGAATTTTAATAGCCATATTGCTATTCCTCTGGAGGGAGTAATGTATTTATATTTGTGCAACTGCATTATAAGCTAAATAGGGCAATTTAAAGAGAGCATTTCAGGATCATCAGCATGTTAGTCACATATATAAGGGTAGGGAACTTTTGTAATTATTATGCTGGCAATGTTTTTTAATCATTAAGTGTATAGCTGAAATGTGGATGCCAATTTCAAATGATTATGACTAGTGAGAAGAATAAAAAAGTGAAACAAACTCTTGCCAAACAAATTTTATCAGGGCTCAGTTGAACTAAAATATTTACAGTACTTGACATTTACAAAACCTTGTGACTATTTAATAGCACATGCCTGATTATATAGTCAAATTACCCAGAGCCTAACATTAAAATATCACTGAAGGTGTCCTCTTGCAGCTGCTGAAACTAAGTTTGAGATGCTGTTATCTATTACTGAAAAACACACAAGGTTATTTAAAGGTAATTTTTATAACTAATTAAAGGTAAGCAGCAAAAGTGACAATGCATGAAGGGTTTCACTGTGTACAACTTTCCTGTATATAACTTGCAAACACTACTCTTCATAAATAGACAGTTGACATGGATGTTTCAGGATACATTTCGAAGGCTGAGATGTGCAAAAACTAATTTAATCTAATATATTTTTTTCTAAAAAGTTTAACTTCCAGAGGTACCATTTCCCCTCTGTGGATAATTCAGCAGTTTGTCTTCACTAATTTTTTTGTTAAGATGTTATGAAATAAGTGAGTAACATTGACAAATACCTATTTATTTGACACACAGAACATGTTTTCTTTACTTTTGTAGCCACATATGTTTTCTTCACTTCTGTAGCCACCTAATGTAGCACAAAATAGTCCTTTCTGAAAAAAAAACAAAACCATCAGAATAGATTAATGTGTATTATTTCCAACTAGTCAATATTAGTCATATTAAATTCTGTATATATTTGCACAACTCCAATGAAGTTAGTAGGCTTGCATGAAGGAAAAGAAAACTGACCCAGAAATAAATGTAAAAATATCAGCCAACATATAGTTAGTTTTTTTGTAAATGTGTTATATCCTATAATAATCCTGGAAAATGTTTAATTTGCTTATTTGCCTTCTCCCACAAACACACACACAAATATCTTAATTTGTTAACAGAGAATTTAAAGCAGTCCAATGTATAAAGCTAGCAGGAGGCTATCTATATGAAAATAGCACTTTGAGTATTTAAATTATGTATTTTGCTTCCTTATATTTAGGAAAAAAATTCAGCTTGCACTGAGTCCCAGATCCACAATTGCTCTTAGGCACTTAGGACAGACCTCCAGGAGCAGGAACGTGTGTTTTCCTGGAGACAAATAGCAGTAGCACATAGTTGTGCCACTGCTACTTGTCTCTGGGCATGCCCCTGCATGTGCACTCTGCATGGGGCAAACTTCTGGTCCTGGAGGCCTCCTGGGGCTGCAGCAGTGGCAATTCAGCTGTGTGGAGCCTGGCTGGCAGCTGGAGTGTGGCTAGGCTCTTGCTTCTGGTGGTGAATGCTGCAGCCACATGCTCTGTACCACTTTTTATATCTGATTTTTTTTTTTTAATATACTGGGATTTCCTGGTATATAATTTTGTCACCCTGCTGCAAATATGCAGCGTGGTGAATGAATCCACATGCTCCACATGCATTTTGAGTGTCCTCAAAGGCTTTGAGGTGCCACAAACTGCACTTTACCACTCATGGGAGAGAGCCTTAGTGTGGGCCTAGGCCAGCTACATCCCCCCCTTTGATTACTGCTCAATCCTAACTGCCTGGGTGGGGCAGTAGCATTTCTACTCAGGTAGCACTGAAGATGCAATTGATTCCATACCTCATGATAATCTACCTGATTCCTGTTAATCTCTCGTCACTTCACAGATGTTAATGACTCTCTCTCCTTTATACTGGTATTGATGTTCCACTATTTGAACTATCCTTTTTTTTTGGCTGCCTGCTAGTCATTCCTGGTAATGTGTTTCTTCTACTTCACAGCACTGTAGACTGTTTTTTAGTGTTAGCTAAAAATCTTAACTTAGATGTGGTGATTTTAACTTAGGTGAAGAAATGACTGACACTGAAATATTGGAGAAACTGTCAAAACATTCAGGAAAATTAGATTTTGTTTTATGAATCTGAATAAGAGATGTACATATAACTATAATGACTACAGGACTAATGAAACAATATATCTGGGTTATTTTTGCCTAGTTTGTAGTTTGTTAAAGATATAATCTAGCAAATTAGTGAATACTACAGTAAAATTATATTTGGTTTTGCTTTGATCTTAAGCTGAATAATGTAGCATGAGGCCCCTAGCATATTGGTAAAACATTTAGTTTAACTGAGAAAGTATGAGTATTGTGCTATATGTGATGATGTGCCACACCACTTGTACCCTCCTTTGCAAAATCCTAGATCCACTCTTGACTCTCAGTTGGATACCTACATGTTTTACAGTAAAATTCCTCAAGCTTAGCTACTATTCAGTCTCAACTTCTGGTTCCTGTTCCATAGACTGCTTATGTATTTCAAGTTAAGAAATCTTTGGATGAGATTAAAAAAGTAGTCCTGGTATCAGGGAGCAGAATCCAGGACTTTTGCCTCCCAAAAGAGTGCTCTGATCACCATGTTACAGAATTATATTTTTCTCTTAACTGCTTTCTCTTTGTCCCCTCCAGTCTCTCAAATTTTGGCAGAAATTGGCCATGTCTAACTGAGATGCTGACTGCACAGTCATTTCGTACTTGTATAAACAGTAAGATACTGTGAAGTAGCACTGATGAATGGCTTTTTCATGATGCTGACTGCGCAGTAGCCCAAAACTACTGTGAAGTACTGCTGCATTATGCTTTCTGCCATGTGATGCTACTGCACAGTAGCCACAGGTTACTGTATAGTCAGTGTGTCATGGCCATTCAGTAGGGAAGGTGAAGAATAGCTGGTTAGGGCATTTTCCAGGAAGCATGGGTTTGAACCCCCTTAACCAGGAAAAAAAATCATTGACACCACTTTCAGACTGCCTGGGAAAATATTTTAAACAATAGGCAAGTATATAAAAGATGCACATTCTCTCCCACATACATACCTTTGCACAGAAGTGGTGCTAGTTGCTGCATTTTATTATATTGCACCTTGCTTATATACAGGGATCCTGGTTTTCACTGATAAAAATATCACCATTTTTGGTCTAAAAAAAATCCTACGATCCACATTTTTCCACGATTAAAATGAAACACCACTAATATATAGATTTATATATAGTGGTGTTTCATTTTAATTGTGGAAAAATGTGGATTTTGTGTTACTTCTTTAAAATTGAAAATTGGGTTTTGTTTTGTTTTGTTTTTATCAGAGAAAACCAGGATACCTGCCTATATATAAGCACTACCAGGGGACATTGGCTCAGGAACTCCTATTTTATGAATGCCAGAGAACATTCAACGTGAGACAAGTACCAAAGACCCAGCTCAGCCAATACATCTATGTTTCTGGAGATGTGAAGTTGCAAAAGAAGCTGATGTTTTTTGGCAACTAAAAACAAACAAAAAAACTTATTTAGGTGCCTCTGAACTCTCAACAGTTAGAGATTTTGTGGCTGACTAACTTGGCTTTAGGCAGCTAAATTTCACTTAAGTTGCAATATAAAGGCTAGATGTGCAAAAGTATTTAGTTATGGTGGGTCCTGTAGCACCACACTAAAATTTCATAGATGTGGGGGAGGCAGACAAAGTGGGTTGTAAGAAGTGCGCAGGTAGAACTCTACCTCTAGACTGGTCTAATTTTAGATAAGATTTCCTCTTTATGGTCAAGGAGTGAGACGCTCCAGATTCTTGTGGCTCACTGTCAAAAGCCAGAGGCCAAGGAAGGCAGCAGACCAAAGTGGTGAGCCCAGAAAGTATAGTGAGATACAAGATGACTGAAAGAAATAGATGTGTAGAGAGATGCCCACTGGGACTGAGCCAAGTATGGAAAAGATCATAGAGTCCTCAGTGGCCATGTCTACATGAGACACTGACTGCAGAGTAACCCCAGTTACTGCACAGTTACGCCAACAAATGGCTGTTTCATGATGCAGACTGTGCATTAGATCATGACTACTGTGCAGTTGTGTCACATCACACTTCCCGCAACATGATGCTACTGTGCAGTAGTCACAGGCTACAGCTGCAATCTGGGATCTGCCACTGTTCCTTGCCACCACTGCTGCCACCACTGCTTTGAAAGCACCACCACCACAGTGCAGGAGGGAGCAGCAGCAGCAGCGAGATGCAGAGGCAGGGAGCAGAAGCAGAGTCCAGCTCACAGCTGCAGCCCACCCTTGCCCCATGCAAAGATCAGGGGGTCTACATGCTCCCCTTAGGCTCCCCAGCACTGTGCCAGCTCTGGATGAATTGCCAGGCTCCAAATGTCCAATGACACGGCTTGGTGGCTCATCCAGGGTCATGGTGCCAGGGAACCAAACAGCAGCAGTGGGGGTCCCTGGGGCTCTGGCCCAGTGGTGCAGCCAAGGCTGGCCCCACTTCAGCCCCCAGCAGGGCCAGGGCCAGGGCCAGGGCCAGGGCCAGGGCCAGGGCCAGGGTCAGTGTGGGGCTAGGAGGTGGCGGTTCATGGGCCCTGTTGCCTCTGGGCAACAACTCCAGGTGGGGGGGAAGGGGTGGCTGCACAGGTGCAGTAGGCCCTGGCTCCAATTCTGGCTCTGCTTTGCTTCCTCTTGATCTCTGCCCAGTCCCAGCCCCAGCCCCACTTCCCCCATTACCTCTTCCCCCGCGTACTTTCCTGCCTGGGGGCAGGGGGGGAGAGCACATGCATGCACGCACACGTGCCACCCCCCCCACCAATTTTTTTCTCCCTCCACATATGAGAGCAAATGTTTGATTGGATTTAAAGATAGGGAGGCCCAACAGTTAATCAATAGAATCATAGAATAGTAGGACTGGAAGGGACCTGTAAGATCAAGTCTGGTCCCCAGCCATGGACAGGAGGTAGCTGGGCTCAAATAAGCTCAGTGAGGTGCTTGTCCAGCCTCCTCTTGAACACCTGCAGGGATGATGACTGCACCATCTCTGCTGGGAGTGTGTTCCAGATTCTAGATACCCTTATGAAAAATGAGTTTTTCCTTATGTCCAGCCTCATTTTTTTCCTCAACTAGCTTGTGCCCATTGGATGTCATTCTCCTAAGTGGTGCCTTTCTGAAAAGTTGCTCCCCTAGATCTTGGTGTTCACCCCTGACATACTTGTAGACAGATATCAAATCACCTCTCAGTCTTCTCATACTCAGACTGAGCAAACCCAGTTCCTGGAGTCTCTCCTCATAGGACCTATGCTCCAGGCCCCAGATCATATGGGTGGCCCTTCTCTGTACTCAAAAGAGCAAAGTAGCAGCAAAATTTGGGATGGATGCAGCATCCTCCCAGCACTGCCGGCACCCACTCTGAACCCAGCCCCTACCGAGAAGAGCCCTGCACAGCCCCAGCTGCATCCCACCCTGCCCCCCACAGATCCAGGTGGCAACCCCCCTGTGCCTTTCCGGGGTGGAAGCAGTGGCAGGAGCTGCCCCCCCCCATAAGCCGCATCTCCAGCCCCACTCCACCCGGGCAGCTCCTGCCCCTGCTCCCTCCTGCAATGGGGGGTGTTGATGTGCCCCCTCCCCCACACACACCTTCCGTCCCCCCTCCCCTTTCACCACACTGGACTTACCAACTAGAGGCAGCTGTATCAGAAATCAGATTGGTATCGGCTGATATGCCTCCTTAAATACTGGCTATCTGTATCAGCCCCAAAAAGTCTCTATTGGTGTACCCCTACTGAAAACCAAGGAAACAGCAAAAGTATGGCAGTCAAGATTTAGACAAGAGACACAGCTCCTGTCACAGATGTTTAACTCTTATTAATTGAATCCAGGATTAATAAGCATACAGTGAAAAGTAGAAAAAAGTTGTGTTTTGTTTTTTTTTACACTACACAGGGTGAGTCTACACATGCACTTTAATGTACATTAGCATATTTTAATGAGTATTAAAGCATCACAAAAAAGTGCACTTTCACTAATGTGCATTAAAATAGGCTAATGTGCCTTTTTTCTAGTACTCACAAATACCTTTGTTGTGAAGTACTAGAAGAATGTGCATTATTCTATTGTAATATGCATTAGCTAAAGAGCAGTTTTTTTTTCTGTGACACTTTAATGCACTTTAAAATAGACTAATGTACATTAAAGTGGATGTGTAGATGAGCCTGGAGGTACTAAATTTAATGCACATTAGCAAAAGAACTTTAATAAATGTGTAGATGCACCCTACAGAAATCAAATTTACTTTCAAATGCAGTTCCTCATAAGTGTGGTTAAAAAGGAAAATGAGAAAAGGTTCCTTTAGGCATTATTAGTGCCTTCATAGATTGTCTTCCTGCACAGAATATTGTGTCTCTGTACTACAATGATTAAGTAGAAATCAGGTCAAGATAGTACTTAAAGGGAATGTCCTAAATTAATAGTTAATTTTATAGTAATCTAAAAGTCAGATGTTCTTAATTTCTCTAGCAGCTATGAAATCAGGTTTGATAATTGCTTCTGGAAATGTCACCAACCAGAAACAGAAAATGTACATTTAGATAAATTTATAACAAAAAAGATAATAGTTTGAAATAGATCAAACCCATACTCAGATTTTAACCCACTATCACTTAATGTCTGTTTAGATATTGTAACTGACATATAATTTTTCAGTTATTAATGTCATAGGGCATGGACATACATATAGACAAGATACCACGCATATATTAGTGTGTGAGTTTGTTTGCTTTTATTGAATAGCAACAACATTTTCACTTATCTTGAGTTGAGAGTCTGCACAGAGGCAGGGTCATGGGTAGCTGACTCTAGCTTGCATTGCAATAGCCCTTAACTAAAGCAAGAATTAAGTCACTATGGCTTTTGTATATAAAAAAGGTACAGTGACGTGTCATACCTGTGTAGAGGTGGCTATCAATGGATATGTAAAACTCAGTTGCCTTTCTTCCTGTAAATTACTATAGATTGGATTTTAGATGGGGCAATGTAAATTGTGTGATTCTCTGATAAAACTGAGTGTTGTCAGTGATGGCTAGAAAATGATATTCCTAGAAAAAGGTTAATTGGTTTCTAAAGGCCTGTTGGTGACAAAGTTCCCTTCAAAGCCCACTGTGATTGCAGACAGCAGAAACACAGGCTATGAAATTGAAGACATATACTACACTGTTCCATAGCATGAGATAAGGGGCTTTGCTACATTGGTCAGGGCTCAGTGATCAGCTGCAGAGCCCTTGGGAATTCCAGTCTTGGTGGATGAATCAAATTAGGATGCCCACATTAAGATGCATACATGTGAAAGGTTTGTTGGAACAAAGGGATATGCTGACAGAACAGAACGTGGACACTATGGTGCCCACAGGGAAACCAATCAATGGTACCCAGAGATGAAGAGTCATCAGAGGAGAGAAAGAATACAAAAAGAGGGATTTCAGAGCAGCAAAGTTTTCCTGAGGGGGGAACCCAGGGCCACCATGGACAGAGGGCATACCACCAGCCCATCTCACCCACCTCACTGGAGGAAGAGGGGGCAGTGGGCCCCAGCCCTCAACCTCCAGATTGCTGACATCTGACATTCAAGGTCAAACCATAGGGCGAAGCTTGTGTACTGGCCATATCTACCTTTCCTCTGTGACAGCCCTGGTAGGTTTCTAGCAGGAACATGGCTTGGCAACCCAGATTTCCAGGGGCTTTAACTCTAAAGATAGCTAATGCACCAATGATAGATAACACAGGCTTTCTGGATACACAGCTATAGGGCAGTTCTCTAATCGGTCATTTCCAGACTTCATGAAACAGAAGAAAAGAAACAACCCTTAGAATATGAACTCCGGTGCAGACTAATTTCGTAATTCTTCACCAGAGCTCCTGGAGGTTATGGTATCTCTAACCTGAGTCTGGTCTAACAGGACACTTGATATTTCTAGTAGTGGGGCTGGGCTGATGCAAGTGCTAAGGTGCACTGTTGACATTACAGAGGTCATATGTTTAAGGCCACAGAAGAAGCACTCAGCATAGTCATGTCAGATTCCAATGAATCTGTTAATTCTACTAAATACTTTGTCACAAGGACACAAAAAAGGAAAGGAATTTTTAGTATAGATTTGTGATCCTGGAAACCCAAGACCTTGGATTCATGTTTTCCAAGTTTCCTTGTGGATAACTGGAAGTCTAGAGGTCCTTTGAGTACTGCCTTTAACTGAGGAAACAGTCCTAGCTCTTCATCATGATGCTAGGAAGCGTTGGGTGTTTAACACTCACTGCTAAGAAACAGTAAGTCTAGCAGCTCTAAGAAACTCACTAGGTGCATCTCAGAGGTTGGCTTTGTAGCTAGGGTTTTTGTAACTTCTAGGATCCCTGCCACAAACACTTGCAGGATGGGAAACTGGCAGGGAAGCGTTCAGATTTTGGGGCCAGTGTAAGTGGGTTGGCATGCCTGCTCCCATGCAAATGTGCTTTGTCATTTTACAAACCCCACAGTTAGTTCAAACAACAGTCTATAAATGGGCTTGAGTGTTTGAGACCTCATAATCTGGTTTTGTTCCCTGGAAATTCCTTACCAGCCCTCAGAAGACTAAATAATAACCCTTGAGCCAAACAAACAGATGAGGCAAGTAAGACTTTCAGCCTCTCTCTAGGCAACAGGAGAGGGCCCTGAAATTTGGGCCATTCCTAGAATCAAATTCCTCTGAGTTTCAGTCTGTCTCCTAGCCACATACTACTCCTTGCCCAGCTCAAGCTGTTCATGCTCACTCCCCTTTTGGGCTTTTAACTGCCAGATAATTACCCATAGCCAGGCTTCTATCTCAGAACTTTCTGCCCCACATGTAGAGTCAGACTGCTCTGTTAGGGTAGCTAACTACGTGAGTTGATCATTCTGCCAGCAGCAAAATACCAAACAGCAGTTACTAAAGTTCAGAGGGGAAAAATTTCATTTCACAAAATCTATGCATCAGTATTTCCAAATCAGTATTTCATGGTTTAGGAAATGTGTGTGGTACACACACACACACACACACACACACACACACACACACACACTTCCTATGAAGCTGTGACTACCATAGTTCATTTCTAGTTAGGATGTTCAAGGAACTGATTCTGCTTTTTGGTCTACCACAAAACTATGTGACTATATTTTCTGCAGGTAGGAGCAACAGAAAAATTGCTCTTGGATGGATTCTTCAGGTTTGACTTAGTATTTTGTATGTCAAGTAACCAGTCTCTCATTCTACAAAGATGTAAAAAATTTCACAAGGCTTACCAAAATGGAAAACTTTAAAGAGTTATTCCTTTACACTAACATCTATTTAACATGCATAGTTTTGAGATTAATTTAACTGTTTTTGTCTGCTTTTTTAACCTTTGCTGAAATATCAGCATAAAAAGGCTGAAACAGTGGGCACATCAACACAAGATGCTACATCACTGTAACGACAAGTTACAGCAACTTAGCGCATTGCTATAGCGACATAGCACTAGCTGGCATGAACTGTTATGCTATCACTACTGCCCAGTAGCATGGGAGAAAAACCCCATGTGGTGTTGGGACTGTGTAGTAATGTCAGTTACTGTTTAGTCATTTAGTACTTGCTTAAGCACTTAAGCTTAAGCAAGTAATAAATGACTGCACTGTAACAGCTGTACAGTCCAGCACGTCACACCTAGTGGGCTTTTTCTAAGCCTTATTTGTTGATTGTGGGTTCTTTGTGGATTATCTTGCTCTATTTTCCTACATTTGGGTTCAGATTAATGTAAAATTTTGAATCATAACTCATGAAAATATTTCTATCTATCATTTTCAACAAGGCTTTGAGCTAGCAAAGTTTATTTTTATTTTATTGTGCATAGAAAAACTAAAGCAGACTATTTGCATATCACTGTGGACCACATTTACCACTTGAGCAGAGTATAGTAAGATATGATAGCTCATTTGAGCAAGACCTGGAAATGTAAGACACTCTTACATGTTTTCTGGGGGTGGTCAGTACTTTAATTAGAACAGCTCCAAGAGCCGCCCTAATTAAAGCACCGCAGTGTCTCATCATGTATCAGCATCCTTGTGCTTCAAAATGGCAGCAGAGGAGCTTGAACTAAAGCTTGTTCAATGAGCTTTAGTTCAAGTACGTCCACCACATTTTTGAAGCATGGTAATGCTGATGCATGAGGCATGGAAGCTGGCTGAAGTGTAGTAATTACCAGGGATCCTGGTATTCTCTGATTTGCTTTTTTTTTTTAAATCCCCAACTTTAGGTTAAAAAAGTAACCCCAAATCCACATTTTTGTGTGATTTAAACAAAACACCACTAATATATATATATATATATATATATATATATATATATATATATATATATATATATATAAAACTGAGTCATGCTCCATCAGACTCAATTAATTGAGTCTCCTTCAAAGTGTTGGAATTACAGTACATTGGAGCAGCCTGCATGCCCATGTGGAGATTGGGAAGGATTATGGTTGATGCAAGAAGGAAGCCATGGTCAGGGTGTGAATAGGGAGACAGATCATTATTGCAGATAACTGGGCATGTCTACATGTTCATTAATGTGCCATAATTATGGCGCACTCATGTTATTACCTGTAATGACAGGTACTAACTTAATACACCATAATCAACACTACTGCACATTAGCACAAATAAATTTTTTTTTGTGCCATTAATGAACATTAGACTAAGACTAGTGTGCATTATTGCATTAGCTCAGTTTTTGCCAGCCACACTCATGCACAGTAGAAATAGTTTTGTTCATTAAGCATCTCGTGTAGACATGTCCACTGTCTGGAAAGCACAATTGGCTAGTGTCAAGTTTTGAGGTACTAAGGATGTTGGTGCATGAAAGTACAGAGTAAATATAGACAATCAAGATACTCTTAGAATGGGGGGAGCTTGAAAAGTAGATGGCAAATGTACTTATCTTCACTTTCTCCATGCAAGTGCCTTGAAGTTTTTTGTTTTTTTTTTTAAAGCTGAAATATGTGTTTGAAGCTTAATCCTTAAACATCATGGCTAGTTCAAACAGTGACAAATGTATTGTCTCAGATGCCTAGATGCTGTGCAATAAGTTAAAAGTGACTTTTAACCTTGGGACTATTATGCCTGTACTACAAATATGTATATTTTTGAATTTTAAATGCAAAGACCCTGTCTTGTACTTTTTTTCAGAATAGCAGAAGGAAATAAATCACCAAAGATGATAATATCCTAGTTTCAGATAACTGTAGAAAAGCTTTGGTTTGCTTTAACTTTCCCCAGCTATATTCTTTTGTCTTTATCCTTTGATCTTAAGTTAATCAGTTTGACTTTCAGGAATCTTTGCTTTTGGAAAACATACTAATTTAAGTCTCCATTCTATAACTGCTATGAACTTTGTATAGTCATTTACCCTTGCACAAATACAATATGGATATAAAATGTCACCAACTGAAATTGCTCTACTCAATTAAACAAACAACACACTGGCTTTGTACAGGAGTAAATGTCTACACAATATGGTAGATAGTGGAGAAGATATTATGAGTTACAGAATGAGCAAGTCTTGGCACATATTACCTAAGGCAACAATTTTATTGTAAATCTTGTTAACAGATGTTGTCTCTTCTTGTTAAGAACTGTGTGCTTTCAAACAAAATAATAATAATAATAATAATAAATTGTTTACATGAGGCAAGATTTACTGACATACTTTAGCTGTTGTATAATGATTCTTCAACAAAAAGTAACCTGATAATATTCACCATTTGGAGATAGTTTTATTTTCCAAAAAAAAATTATTTCACGTTTGACTCTTCAATGATGTTCAGTCGTGTCTTAGGGCTTTGGCACAGACTACCTCATAAAAAGGGAGAAAGGCCCTTAAAATGAGAGCAATCATTGGTTAAGAGGTGTTAAGCTATCATCAGGGAACCTGGTTTTCTCTGTTTAAAAAAAAACCAAACCTTAATTTTCTGTTAAAAAAAGTAACCCCAGATCCATTTTTCTGTGGTTTAAATGAAATACATACAGATATATATATAGCGGTGTTTCCTTTTAATCATGGAAAAATGTGGATTTGAGGTTACTTTTTTGACAGCAAATTGGGGATTTTTTTTTAATTCAGGAAAAACCAGGATCTTTGACCATCATAAGTGTCCTCTAAATGTTTCAGTTATGCCACTCCAGCTGAGATTTTTTGTTTGTTTGTTTGTTTTTCTCAGGGTATTATATGCATGCTCTGGGGAAATAAAATGTCTTTTTGTCATTCCTCTAGCATCCTAGGATGCTCTGATTCCAGCTTTCAAGCCCTTCCCACTCCTCCTCCTGAACTCTACTGCCCAAGGGGTGGTGCAACTGCAAGCCAACACCCGCTCCTGCTATCAAGGGCATGATCCTGGTTGCTCTGCCTACCACTCTGGGCACCCAGGTTTATCATTTTCAGTTTTCCACTGAGCTCTGAGCACCAGGCATAGCCAATTGATTTCCTACTTGCTTGCTCTGAGCTACCCCATGTGGAGCTCACCTTTGCTGTTTGAGGGTCTTGGTTAGGGCAAGGGCTGTATCAGTTCCACCAACCACCATCTCACCAATCCAAACTCACATGATCTGATCACAACAGTAACAAGGGAAGATTTTGTATTTTGCCTGGTAAAGGAAGGGATTTGAATTCCCTCTGTACTCCTGGCCCTTGGTATAAGGAGAGCAGTTAACAGGATGGCCCTTGGTTAAAAGGCCTATTAACTTCTAATGAGCACTAGCATTCCTCCCCCATAGCACTCATTTGAACTGGAACCACTGTTCCTTGAAATTGGCTCTGGCAGAACCGCCTTTACCCATGCAAATGTGGATCCGGGGTGGGCAATCTAAGGGAAAAATACATCAATAAAAAAGTGTAAGAATATTGGCTCTACATTATTAAATATTAAAGGTACAAGACAATATTAAAGTTAAAAGAGCATGCTATCCTGATAAGAAGAACAGCAAGAAATATGCTTAGCTAGCCCTTGAGCTCATCAATGATTTGAAATTGAAAAATGATTCTTGCAAAGATTGACAAGTGGAGTGTATTAGGAAGGGTGAATATACAGGTTTAATATGGGCACATGTGAACAAAGTCAGGAAGGCCAAGGCACAAGTTGAGATACAACTAGAAAGAGAGAGAGAGAAAAAAAAGAAATAAAAAACCTGATAAATCTTTCTATATGTTAGAACAAAATGGAAAACCAGAGAATAGTAGCTCCCTTACTGAGTATGGAAAGGAAGATTTGGAGAACGATGAAGAATGTAATGACTTTTTCACCTCAGTATTTACCAAAATTATGGTCAAGAGTCAAATTACATTAACAATGAAGTTAGAGACAGTTCAGAGACTCCACGTACTCAGCCTAAAGTTTGGAACAAATTAAAGATAAACTAGATTTTTTAAAATTCATATAACCTGGTTCTCACACAAAAATGTTAAAAGAAAAGGCTGAAATAATCATTGAACTATTAACTAATAATTGTGAAAACTCATGGAGGTAAGGTGAATTCCCAGAAGACAGGAATAGGATCAATATAATACCTGTCTTTCAAAAAGGGAGATAAAGGGGAAAAAAAAAAACAAAAAAACAACCAACAACCAAAAAACAGAATCACAGACTGATTAGCCTAATGTTGACACCTGGAAAGATATTGAAGTGTGTCATAATTCAATTTCTAAATACCTATTGAATGACAGGATGACAAGTAACCATCAACATGAATTAGTCAATTTCCTTCTATGAGACTAAGGGAAGGGAAGGGATATACGTTGATTTAGTAAGGCTTCTGGCACTCTCTTTGAGAGCATTCTCATCAATAAGCTAAGAAAATATGGTCTTGATGAAAATACTACAAGGTGGGTACCTAAGATGTGTATGACTAGTTAGGCTAAAGTGCTAAGGAAAAAGAATCTGGGGATACAGTGAGGCCTCACCTAGAATACTGCGTCTGGTTTTTGGCATTTTCAACATCAACAATCCCTTGATTTGAGGATGATATCTACCAGGTTCATTGATTGGTCTTGAGGTAATTTAATAGTCTAATCCTTGAGTAACAATCCTGTCCATAGAAGTTTGAGGTCTTTCTACAAGGGAGAGTAGGCTGTAGTCAGGACTTATCTCCTTTTCCTTCCTCCACTCTCTCTTCTCTGCCTGGAGGGCAAGGCACTTTACCTCAAAATAGGATGCTTCTTGGCTGAGGTTGCAGTGCCATTTGAGAGGCCCAAAGTTTGGAAATCTTCTCTAAAAAGATCCACTGTGATCTGGAGGTTTTACTCAGTGTGTGCAAGGATGACATATTCATTGGCATACTGAAAGTCAAGGTTGGTTGTTTTGAGTACTTTGATCTTCAACCAAATAGTCCCAGATTGAAGAGCCCTCCATCCATTTCGTAGTCAATATCGATTCCAGAAAAAGGCAGCCCTTAATAAGAACCAGGATGACTGTCAACAAAACCCCAAAGTAAAACCAAGAAAACAGAGTTGGGGTGAGGATGACACATCCTTCATTGACATTGCTTGAAAGAAAAGCTGCCATCATCTCCAGGGAACTAGCAAATTACAACATCCACATTGCAGCTTTGAGCAAGACAAGACCAGATGAAGGGTAGCTGAGGGAAGACCATAAAGGGTACACCTTCTTCTGGAAGGAGAAACCAGCCCAGATTAGGCAATTCCTGGTGTCAGCTTTGCCATCAAGAATCAGCTCAACACCAGGAATCCTGGTTTTCTCTGAGAAAAAAAAAAAAAATCTCATTTTTCAGATTAAGAAAAGTAATCCAAAATCCACATTTATCTATGATGAAAATAAAACACCACTATATATATGACATATGTCTTATATGTATGCCTTATATATATATATATGACATACTTATAAAATGTCTATAAGAGATATATATTTTTTCTGTAATTAAAATGAAACACCACCATATATATCTAGATCTAGATCTAGATCTATCCATCTATGAAACAAGACTATAAATATATAGTGGTATTTCATTGATTTTGGGTTACTTTTTTTCATTTGAATATTGGAGATTTTTTTTTTCAGGGAACCAGAATTCCAGCACATTCCTGCACATCAGTCACTTAACAGAGCTCCCTTTACCAAATGCCTTAAGGTCAAAATAACCAGTACACTACTGTCATCAGTGCACACACTCCAACACTTGATGCTGATGATGAAGTCAAAAAACAATTCTACTCCAACCTTGATCATACACTAATACCTATTAGTATTAGTATTCTCCAGGGGAGAAAAGATCATTCTTCTTAATAACTTCAACTCCAAAGTTGACATAACCTGGATGTCTGGAATGGCACCACTAGGAAAGAAGGAATAGGGAATACTAATCCAATGGCATCCTTCTGCTGACCATTTTGGGCATCATGCCTCAGGAAAGATGTGGAAAATTAGACAGTCCAAAGGACAGCAACAAACAATTTTGGATGTCTAGAAAATATGGCATATGAGGACATGTGGAAGAATTGGGATTATATATTCTGGAGAAGAGAAGACACAACGGGTACAGGAGGGGGGGAGGGTAGAAGAGTCTTCAAATGATTAAAGTGTGTTTTTTACAAAGAAGACCATGATTAATTGTTTTGTGGGTCCATGCAGGACAGGATAAAAATAATTGTCTGAAACAGCAACAACAAATTTAGGTTGGATACTAGGAAGAACTTCCTAATTATGAGGGTGTTGAGGATTGGAACAGGTTACCTAGAAATAGTGTGGAATCTCTCTGCCTGAAGTTTTTTTACTTCAGATTAGATACCAATTTGTGTGGGATGGCTTAGATTGTAAAGGTCCTGCCTTGAGCAGGGCGCTGAACTAAATTAAATGATGTTTCAGTGTCCATCCAGCCCTATTTTTCTAGATTTCTATTTCAGTACCAGGGTTGCAAAAAAAACAAAACAAAAAAAAAATGCTACAATGTATTTATGAAAACAAACTTACAAATGAGACTTTTCAACTTTAAGTACAATATGCACTATAAATTGATTTATTTTTTGTGATAGACAAATTCTTTAACATTCAATAATAAAATGACTTCTATTTGTGATGTACACCCCTAAATGCTCTTATAAGGTATATAGATGCTCGCAATTAGTCTAAAATATAATTCATGTTTTAAGTTTTCTCCATATAGTTCTGGGCATTTTTAAGCATTTGTTTTTACTCTAAAATCTAATTCAAGGTTGTTGCGGGGGGGCGGGTATGTGTTAATTTTGTTCTATTTGGCATATACTTAAGGCCTTTGCTTCCACTGTCAACCTGTATAGAAATGTATTTGTCAACATTAGATTTCATTTGCCATGTGTCAGCCCAATTACATAGAAGAAAGTCTCTTTATATTTTCCTTGCTGCCTACTTTGGATATTTCTTAACACCCATAGTAGTTGTTTGCTGGTAATTTCTCAAAGAAAGAAGGAAAGGAGGAAAGAAAGACCTTTCTGTCAACTTGTCCAAGTGATTTATTAGTTGTAGATCAGAAGAGTTATAGATAATGACTGATGATAGAACTTCGTTCAAAACTTTTTACCAGTTAAAAATATTTCTTTACATCCTGTGTTTAGGACATCTATTATCCCATGTCACCCTGAGGGTTGCAAAAACATTTCCTTTTTCAAGATCCATAAAATATCTGTTTAAAGGCTTGAGTTACAACAACACAATTAGAACATTTATTATTCTGAGAGAGGAAAGAGGTACCGTATGGGTCAGTAAAAATCCCTGTAATTCCAACTAGAGGTTGGGTAAAATTCCAAAAGAGAAGTTTTTCTATTTTGCTAATAATACAGCTCAGTAATGGGGATGCTGGTGTGATTGAAACACCACACTGATAAAATAAGAGACTGGTACCACTTCTGAAAGCGATGAACTACATTCTGAAACAGTGTTCTTAGAGTGATGGCATAAAATGGTTTATCAGCAAAAATTATTTTGATTACAATGACAACTTTTGTAATGAGGGCCTGGATCACTATTGCTTTGAACTTTATGTAGTTGTATATATCAGCACACTGATAATATACTATCGTTCAGGTACGTATTATTATACTGCACTTCGAATATTTCCTAATATTTTCAAATATATATTGTTATGTGATAGATAAAAAAACAGAATTACCTCTGAATGTGGTCACCAACTTCACTATTTTTTCATCAGTGGACACTAACTAACCAGACAAATTCTTACCAATAAGTCAAATGTCCTGGCTAATGTGAGGCAGAGAAAAGCTCAACCTCACACAAGCCAATTTGTGTGGTGGGGAAAATCTCTTTCTAAAAATAAAAATATATTTTTGCTGGGTGAACAAAATACCAATATATTCCTTCACACAGCAAAAGTGGAACAGGTGGCTATAGTTGTGAAGGTAGAGTGGGGCAAGCAGGCACCATCCCAAGGTGTCAGTTTAGTTAACTCAAATGTAATTAATCCCGATGTAGCATAAGGAAGCATTGTTTTGATAATCCCCTTTATCCACTTCTGCATATGCATTCATGGTGTTTACATGGAGGAGAAGGCAAGGGAAGAAGGGGAAGGGTGGGGGAAGATATCTGTCTTACAGGGGATAGGGTTAGGTGCCCTCTTGCCCTCCTCCAGAGGAAAGGTGAGCATGCTGTTGAAATTTTCCACTGAAATCACCAATATTGATTCTGCTGCAAGATAAACTAAAAGATGAAGTTAGTTAGTAAACCGGCCTTTAAACTTACAAATATTTGAACATCAGTAATTAATGAACATGGGAAATGTATTGAGAAATCAGTTAAAGAGATTTTGTATGTTAGTGTGTTATACCAATATTCTTTTAAATATTATGCAGTAATATTATCATACCACATTTTTTGTAACAAGGTGCTCTGAAATTTAGAGAAACTATAACATATGTATTTGTATATCCTGTCATGTCTATAACATCATCAAGTAATACAAGAGCTGTATTGGTCAGGATTAGCCAGAGATGTATCTCCTGTATCTATACCTGTTTTCTCTAGTTAATTTGCAAAAGTTACAGATGGCCAAATACCCATTAACAATAATTCCTTAGGTTAGTCTGCCTCCTACTCCTTTGATACTAGTACCACTTGCACACCCTTAACAGTACACCCTGGAACAGTATATGTATACTGGGAGTTTTTCAAAACATTTACCATTGATCTGTTTTTTTTGTCTATCTTCTGTTCCCAGGAATAAATTGGGCCTGTCCCAAAAGCCTTGTTGTTTTTCTCTCTCTTTCAATCTTTTACCAACCCTTCCATTCTCTCAGGTATTATACAATCAATCTAGACTGACATAGATATCAGCATTACAAAACAATTTTAAATATTTTTTTTTAATGATCCCCTTTGAACTTGCTTCTTTCTATATTATAGCACAGTATTTTGTGCAATGCTAAACATCTATTCAAAACAGCAATAGAAATCCAAAAAGTCTAGCTGTCACTATATAGCACTCTTTATACATATATATCATGGGCTATTGAATTTGTTTTCAGGGACAACTGATTTCACAATTTTTTCATTGTTGAGTACAGTCAAATGTACTTTTTATGGTCAGGAATAGACAATGCTATTAATTGAAAAACACAAATGATGAAGGGGAGAAAAAATATACATCCACAGGAATTTTGGGAGAAGTATGCCCTCTTTTTTAGAGTGATAAATGGTAATACTAAAAAAAAAAAAAAATGTGGCAAATTATATGTGTATCTTAGACATGGTTATACTGATGCAAAATGTAATCCATAATAGATTCACTAAGAAAGGAAATCTGATTTTGTCTGGATCCTTGCATGAGCTGACCCAATAGTAGAAATGCCCCTAAATTAGATAACTAGGTCCAAAAATATTTTAAACTATTTTCCATTTTGAATAATGAGTGCTGTGCTGATTATGCATTGGATAAGCATACTTGTTGCAAGATGTACAAGATGTTATCAGGTGGTCATACAATTTCAGTCATGTTTTAACTTCATAATTTTAAGTTTTGTTGCAAATAGCTTGTAGCACTTAACATTGCAGGTTTTCCATTTTAAAATATACATTTGTCTTAACTGTTTTAATTCTGACTTGAATTCTTTGTGGCATTTCAGTGATATTTAAAACTTGTCACCTACTTCCTCTCACTATTTTCAAGACATATTTTCACAGTTGCAATACCACATAATTGGACTGGAAGATTTGAGGAGGTTTATATACAGTGTTTCAGTTCAGCTTCATCTCTAGCAGACAATGGTAACAAGGAATATCTGACAAAATACGTTCCCAAAATCTGTTTTGGATTGCATTTATTTTTATTACATTCAGCTCTAGCCCAGTGAATACACACAATACAATGCACCATAAATTACATCTTTAGTGCTGTCATTTTTCATGAGTCATTAGCAATCTAGCTATGATTTCCTCCCACTTTCAGAAGCCTGCTATTGCTTCCCAGCTGGAACAAATAAACAAAAAAAAAAAGCTGCAAGACAAAGCATATTTTTCTTTCCCCTACAAAAAAGCAAACAAGAAATTATATAAAACCAGAGAGGATTTTCCACACACACCAGACACTGACCTATCAAGGCAGGGTATCACTGGTGTGTACCTGATTCTTTAAGGGCTTGGACAGACTATGTTTATATTGGTTTAAACAAGAGGTAAACAGATAGTCTAAATCCCAGGACTAATAAACTTGAATCTACTGTAGAATTACTCAAGGAAAAATCAGGGTAAATTTATTCTAGTGTAAGTTATACTACGGAGGTATCTTCCGGCCACTTCCACCTCAAGATAGTCGGATGAATCCTGCTTTATTGTATATTGTTCTTTGCATATTTCAGTGAATATCAGATACTTACCCAGGTGATCAAAAAAAATTGCCAATTATTCAGTTAAATTTTACCTAGTTATTCACACATTGGCTTCCAGCATATTTTTTGTTTATTGCATAAGCTAGAAAACTAAAGGAAAAATGCCAAAGACTGATCAGCACATGGAAAGAGATTTTTAGTTACAACAGACAATGCTGCCTGTTGTTAACTGCTGTTTCAGTGATATTGGTTTTTTAATTCAACAGCATAGCTAAGAGAAAGACACCTGATTTCTTTTGTAGAAAAGTACAAATGTGTGACATTCTTGGTTCAGAAATTATCCCAGACAGAGATAGCAGTAAGCGGGAATTTTCTCAGCTACAGATTATCAATAACAGCAGCCAGATGGGTTGAAATGTTCAGCAAGTATGAAAAAAATGTGAACCCTGCCAAAAAATGTCAGAGAACAAGACCACAGACATTGAGACAGCTTTGTTGCAGGGGTTTGCAAATGTCAAAGCTAGAGACATTCTCATATCTGTACTGGTTTAAGATGACAAAATCAAAAGACTTAGCTTAGTATAAGAAAAACTATTCTGCAGTGAAGCAGGAATGCAATAATGTCACCTTTAAAAAGGTGTATGGAGAAAAGAAAGATGCCAACACACTCACTGCTAAACACTGGATTCTAGCATTTACCTGACATCCTCAAAGAACATAATCAGGTCAATATACAGTAGACAAGAGAGGCTTCTATTATAAAGCTGTCCCAGATGGATTGCTAACCTTAAATGTTTGGAAAGCATCAGTGCTTATAAAAAGACAAAGGGCGGACCGACTGTGTTAGTGGCCTATATCATGACAAAACAGACAAATGCAAAATCAAAGACTCTAGATGTTTTAATAGGAAAAGCGGCTTATCAGCTTCACAGATAACAAACAAAACCTTGCAAATGACTCAGTAGATTTTTATAGACCAGATGACAGACTTTAACTGCAACATGAAACAAAAGCAATGCAATACTTCCTGTCTGTTGATTACACTGCGGTGTCTATCTAGCCAAGACTGCTGAAATACTTGATACTATAAAATTGGTTTCCCAACCACCTAGCAATACAACAATTATTCACCATGTAAGCAGGGAATTATTTGAAAATTTAGGATACACTAGCAAAGCCATGTCAGGAGGATTATCTCTTATATAGACACTAAGTCAGGCATGTCTAGCTGTGAAAAATCTAACACTTCTGAGTGTATTACATATATTCAAAAAGCCTGGAAACATTACAACAAAATACTACTTCTAACCATTTCAAAGGCTATTTTATTTTGTGTTACAAACTGATTTATACATGTGTAAGTATGTTATCTGTCCAGCCCCAAAAGAAAACTAAAATTCTCATAAAGCACTTTCTTAAATATTGTGCATGAAGGAAGATACCTTCCTGCTGCTCCTATGAAATATTTGTGTCCTGAAGAATAAACTTAGATTACAATCCATAGCAAAGAAAGGACAAAATACAGTAAAGAGGACAAGAGATCAGTAAAAAAAACAAACCAAAACAACAAAAAAATCCAAAAAACAAAACTAGGTAATTCTGTGCAGTACCATAATTAGTTTAGGGTTTTTTTGGTGACAGTAGATGGCAATCTTTCTTCTCCTGATGTTCTAAGTGGCCATTTTTTGGTCATCTAGTTAGCATTTTTGGCAGTTATACACCAAACTTCTGTTCATGTGTGGATTGCACTGCATATGTGTATGACTATGTACGCTCACAGCGGCAACAGAAAGAACAAGAGCATTTATTCATGTATTCTGTTGAGTAGCCAAATGACTAGGGCAGTCACTTGGGAAGTAGAAGACCTGGGTTTTAGGACCCCGCCCCTTACTTATGCAAATGTATTATTTTGTCATGCAAATATAGTAAAGAGAAGTACAGGATTATCTGTTACAACCTAAGAGATGGCCAATTCAGAGACTCTATGCTTTATCATTCTAGATTTATAGCTGTCTGGAACGGGATAATGCTCTTCCTTTTTAGGGTTAATAGTCAATGGGTCCTATCTCAAGTCATCAGAAAAAAAGTAGTTTGACTCTAGCACATGCTACTTAAGAAATATTCAAGGTTTTTGGCAAAGGTTAACTTAAATTCCTATTTCATAAGAGGACAAGATTGTCATTCTAAAAAGAAATCAAAGTCTTTAAAGCCTTCTCATATGTAACTTAAAGGACTTGCATTTGGTAAACTTTTTGAAAGGTTTCTTTCAGCAAAATAACATGCTTCAGAGATCATGTTAACTATCTTGTAATGTCCCTGACACCTACATGCGCTGTCAGTGTACTGGCATGTACTGCCAGTAGCTGTCAGTGGAAGCTTGACACTTGCTAGGAATAAATATATTCAGATAAATTGTCATTGGATGATTTTTTGTTTTCTTTTTTATTAGATTACAGTACTTTGTGTTTTCTTCTAGTCTAATATGGAGAACCTGCTTAGATTATTGTTCACATGGTTAATCAGATAGCATTCACTCACAAGCTTTTAAAACATGTCTAACAGTTATTTTTAGTTTCCACATACAAATAACAAATACAAAAACCCCCCCAAAAACCCAGCTTTCCTGATAAAGAAATCCTTATTTTCCAGTTCACTTACCTACAGACATGAGTTTTACATTAGATTATCTGTCTCTGAACTCTTATGATGATTAGCTGGAGAAATAGTTATTCAGTGTCAATATATGAAATTTACTGAACAAATCTCCTTATTGTAAATCTAAATAAATGATGGATTATGAAGATTTCCAAGGATATACTATGTCTGGTTATAGGGAGGTGAGGAAAAGGAGAAGCTCTGAAACAGAAATTCCCTTTAAGAAATCTGTGCTTCTTCCCCACAGGTAAAAGGCTAATAAAAATATTAGGAACCTATGAATTAACATGTCCCATGTGTATGCATGTGTATGTATGTGTATGTGCATAGGTATTCATCTGGCTAAGAAGGCTGCACATTGTTTTTTAATTATAAAATTATGTATCTGATAATTAAGATCAAATTTTGTACTTCATGTAGTTCTTAATAGCTAAAATGAGTATTCAACTTAGAAAGGTTCAGTTGTAAAAATACCTGGTAGCCTTGTTAACCTTTCTTACACAAACAGTTTCTTTTACTTCAAATGAGGTTACTAGCATGTGTAAAACAGGCAGCCAGCTAAGTAAGGCAGCTTCTATGCCAGCCAGCTAAGTAACTCATTTGCATTTGAAAATCTGTGAGGATAAGGAAAAAGTTTTTGTGGGTGATATACTTTATTGGACCAACTGCCTGACTCAGATCAGGAATTTACTTTATAGCATATTTGAATATCTGACAAACAGAGATTCTTTGGCAGCTTCTCCACCTACATTCCTAAGAAATAAATCGAATAGAATAAATAAATAAAATGACTAAAGAGCACTAGGGAGGGATATAGTAGAATTCTGACTTAGTATAAAATAAGATGAAGTACTTCAGGTAGCATTATAGGATATAAGAAAGATCTCCTTTAGGACAGTTGACAATGCAGTTGGCAATCTTTGCTATAATAGCCTTTAGGAAAATATAACACATTGCTTTTAGTATGAGAATCAGCTTGATGAACTATAAATAGAAATCTCTTGTGAAATTCTTTGGAAAAGAAGATGATGCTATTTAAAGAGACAATACATGTATTAGTTAAAGATTTTTTTTGTATAAGTCTACTTTATATCTGTCTCTGTTACACTTTACATTATAACTTCAAAAGTGGGCATATAACCTTTTTGGCACACATATAGACAATCAGTCTAAAAAATTGCTCTGCACAATATTAAGAAACATTAAATGAAAATTTCTGTATTACATTTAAATTAGAAATAAGGCCACATAAATGATTAAGTTAAAAGCATTGCTTATAATTGCTTTAAATAATTGTATACAAAGGTCTTCACAGAAATGTTTAGATGTCAAAAGTTACGTTTATTTCTGGATCGCACCATTGCCTATCAGCATATAGAGGGTGGGGTAGAGGGAAACATTGCATTATATGACTCTCACGATATTTCCAAAATCTTCCCATCTTTCTGGGAACAAGTCTCCAGGCATATTCAAAAGTTATCTTTCACAATGTTAACACACCTGGGGCTCGTGGAAAGCCATATTGACATATTGGCGTGTGATGTGATGAATTTTTTATCAAGAAGTGATTATTCTGTATTGTCATCACCCACCCCACCCACCAGTGCCAGCTGGGCAAACCTTTGATGCAATTCCCTCCTCCCCCACTCCCATTCTGAAGACAGTGCCAGGAGCAGGGCTGGGCTGTGTCAGCCCAGTTCTGTTCCTGGCATGTGCTGACACAAGTTAATGAACATTCTCCACTTTGGAGCTCCTTCATTTGAACCCTCATTACATTACATTACATTTACATGAGTGTTCAGATTGTCATGGAATCAGGCCCTTTTAAAGCACTCTGCAGCTGTGCTCTTATGTAAAGACATGGCTATAGAGCACTCGAGGAGGCCGATCATGGGACAAAATGTCACTTGTGTCAGTGCCCAAAGTGTTCTGCTACAAGCCTGTATGTCTTTTTGCAGCTGATGTCCTAGTGTTGTTCTTTCATTCTTTCACATATGGCTCTCCCCTTCTGTCTGATGTAGACAACAGATGGATACTCTAAAAAGGTGATGACGTATATGGCATTGGTATTGTTGTAACTGAATGAATCTCAGATGTTATAATGTGTGTTATTCAATCGAGTGTTAATGTGGTCTGTATTGATGCTGGACCACAGATGGCATATGGATCTGTTGTATGCCCTGATGCTTCAGTGAGTGTGGGAGGTGTCCTGTGGCTGAAGAGATGTAGTTTGATGCTGGGAGATTGTCTGTAAGACAGAACAGGTTTTTGCCTCATGGCTACTTTGAGACAATCTTCCTTTTCCAGGAGCAGTTGGAGGTCATTCATGATTCGTTTAAGGTGTTCAAGCTGGGGGAGGTAGGTGACAAGCAGAGACACTCTGTTGTCTTTGTCCTGGGGCTGGTAATGTAGCAGGGCAGAGCAAGGTCTGAGTGTGGCTTTGTTGTTTTGAGTGGCATTAAGCTTTTGTATTGCATTGTGATTTTGAAAATCCTGGCTCCAGACCCTTAAGACATGTATCCAGGTTCTGGAATCAGAGCAGATATGGCTGTAACATAGAACTTGACTGTAGACACTGGATCTAGTCATGTTACAAGGTGAAAGCAGGAAGTGTGAAGGTAGCTGTGGCAGTTGGTTGGTTTCCAATATAATGTGGTGGAGAGGTGGCTATTGCAAATCTTCACTTTAGTGTCTAAGAAATTAATTTGCCAAGTGGAGTATTTCAGAGTTTGCTTGATGGAGGGGTGGAAGTTGTTAAAGTACTGGTGAAATTCCTCAAAGAGATCCTTCCAATGTGTCCAAACAGTGAAGATGTCATCAATAGGGATCCTGGTTTTCTCTGATTAAAAACAAAACAAAAAAAATCCCCAATTTTCGGTTTTAAAAAAGTAACCCCAAATCCACATTTTTCCATGATCAAAATGAAACACCACTAATATATAGATATAGAGTGGTGTTTCATTTGAATCATGGAAAAATGTGGATTTATTTATGACAGACCTTGAAGTTCACTTAATCCGCAATTGCTCTCTCATCCACCTAAGCTGCCTAAGGTACATTGATAAGCAAGGATGCTGATTTTCTCCCAGAGACAAAGGTGTGAGAGAGAGATTTTTGACTTTTTAAACCTTTATTATAACAATATTTAAAAAAATCATAAAGATATTATAAAATATTATATAAAAAGCAAAAGTGCTATATTTATCTGAACCTAAGTTGACCCTGAATTTAAGAGTACCTCCCAAAAATTAGATTCTATACATGGAATTTTGTTTAAATTTATTATACTTTTCCATGTATAGAATCAAATTATTGGGGTATTGTCTGAAATTTATCCCTTCTCCCACTGCAGACGATGGGAGGACAGGCAATGAGGGAGCAGTAATAGAGCAGGTAGTAGGGGTCTGGTAGTGGGGATGCAGTAAGGGGGCAGACAGTGGAAGAGCAGTGGGGGCGCAGTAAGGGGCAAGCAGGTGGTGGGCTGTTGAGGGGCAGTAATGTGGAAGGCAACAGGGGGCAGTGGGGAGGCAGTAAGGTGACATTGTGGGGCTGTGGAGCAGTAATGGGGCAGGTAGTGGAGGGGAAGTGGGGGGAAGGAATGGAGCAGGCTGTCAGGGAGGAAGTAAAGGGCAGGTGGTAGGGGGCTTGCTGAAGATGGTGGAAGTAGTGGGAGACGTGTCATGAATCAGAGCAGCCGCCGGCAGCTGCATTCTGACTCCCACCGGAGTGTTCAGACTTTTAACTGGACAGGTGGGTAATTGATGGATGGAGTGAAATTAACCAGGCACAGACGCGTGTTGGTTATAGGAGATTGTTTACTTACGCCGCCTCAGGATGAAATACGACGCAGGTAGCAGACTTGCTTTAGTTACAGCCGAGCATACATATCAGGTTACAATCGAGCCAGCGTGACGAACGAGGCGCCGTGAACGAGTTAATGAGCTGTGAACAAGTTAATGAGCCTGCAGGGGGATTCTGGTTACGTCGGGACAGTCGATGACAGGGAGTCGTTGGTGGGTGATCAGTCCGCCAAGTTTACTCTGCTGTGTGCTCAGAGTTCTCCGATTTGGGCAGAAGTGCAAGATGGTTTTGTTTGTGTTATAACCAGTTGATTTAAGCCACGTCATCTGGTTCTCGTTAAATCTCCAATTATATAGCAGTTTTCGCTAGGGTTTTATGTCAGGGATTTATTGCAGGGATATCCCCTTTCACCCTGACCAATCTTAAGTTTCATTTCTTGCTAGTGACGTGGGCATAAATTTATTTTAGTTGTGACAACAGGCAGTAAGAAGGCAGTAGGGCAATATGGAGGCAGTGAGGGAAGCATGCAGTTTTGTCCCCCTGCTGCCTGTCTCCTCCCACTTACCCCATCTTTTGCCTAGTACCCCCCATCTTTTGCCTACACAAAAGGGGAGAATGAGGGTCCTACACTTCATTCCCCCCTTTCCCCTCTCCATGTTGCTTCTGCCCTGCCACAGCCTCAGGTCACCATCTCCCTTCCCCTTTTTCATCCCCCAAATCTCTACGCCCTGCCTGCCCCTTCCAACCCCTTACCTTTTCTATGGCTCTGGCAGGCTGTCTCCACTGCAGACTGAGACCCTGAGCACAGCTCCAGCCCAGCCCTGTAGTGGTGGCACAAGGCCAGGCTGGGGCTGTTCTCCATGTTCTCTGCTCCAGGCTACAGTGCTGATGAAGCCTGCTGGCATGGGAGCAAAGGTAAGGGGGAGTTTGGCAGGAAGGATAAAGAAGGGAGAAGCTGAATAGGGAGGCAACTGAATGCAGAGGGGGCCCAAGGCTGGAGGGGAAGAGCAGCTGGGGATGCAGAGGCAATGCAGGGCAGACAGCGTCTGTCACTCCAGCCCCAACCTGGGGTTGTGGCCAGAACTGGAGCTACTGCAGCTTCCTGTGCCTGATGCTTCACACTTGATTCTAAGAAGAGGTATTCCCTCCCACACCTGTTAAATGGAGAAAAAAAAATATTTTTAATGAGTAAATACCATATGTGGACAACCCTGGGACTGAGTATGAAACACTTGTTAATAACAAAAACACTTAATAAAAAAAACAACAATCACCCGAGCTTGAATTCCCTTCTTTCTATATGCCTATTAAAAATCTTATGCATTTAGGACTAGCTTTCCATCCTCCACCTTGAAGGGTGTCTCTTTGATAGCACATCATGATACAAACTCATCCACATATTGTAGCACGGTGAAGTGTCCCAACTCAAATGAGATATTTAGCAAGACAAAGAAATGGAAGGGTTAGATGATGTTGTTGGAGAGACATTTTCTTCAGCTTCTCAGAGTTGCTAACTTGTCCTGCCCCAGCAAGAAATTAGCCAGGTAGAGGGAAAGACAGAGAAGCCTGAAAGCGAAGAGCAGTGGTGGTTACTTGACAAAGACTGTTGGGGATTTAACGTAGACTTGGTCTATGCTAAATCCTTAGTCTTGAGGATTTTGTCAGCTGTATTGTTGTTCACTGCTAAAGATTTTTTTTTGTTAAAGAAGAGTTTCTTGGTTCAATGCATATGACTTTGTCTATACTCCATTCCTGCGAAGAAGTAAAAGGCCCTCTCCTGTAGTTCTTTGAGGGGGCCAAAGATCACAAGCCAAGTCAGAAGCCAAAAGGTTTGGCCTTGGAGTCCAAGAAGCCCACTCTAGAAGCTATCCCTGGGCTGATTTACGAAAGCGTATGCATCTGTGACTTAAAGTTGTCTATGAGGTGCATTTCTACCCTGTTCCTAACTTCAGAATAACATGTCTAACTACCTCTTTTCATACTCCAAGAGACTATGTAAGCTGGGGGGTCCTAAGAAAATGGGCTCCTGATAGAACCCACGACAGAATTATATTGCCAGGTACCTCAAATATTTGGAAAAGAGTTTGAAACCAGACAAAAGTACACAATCTGGTTGTAAAGAGTGCTTTTGCTGTTTCCAGGAAAATCCTTTCAGAATTGGTCTGCATTAGAGCAATGTAAGAAAGGACTGCAATACCCCAGAACAAATGTAAAAAATAATATATAATTATATACATACCACATTTAGCTGCATTATTATTATTGTTATTGTTGTTACTGCCATCCTGAATCAGGATATAAAATAAAAATTTCCATATATTTTGTGAGCCAACAAAGTAATTTATGGGGCAAATTGATACAATATAGTTAAAACATTATGTTTCAACTTCAACCAATTTTTAAACTATATTTCTTTCTTTATAAATTAATTTAAGCTCAAAACCACAGTGACAAAAAATCATTGTAAAACTGAAAATAAACTTTTCACTTCATAATGGCAAAATAGGATAGTTAAGCAATTTCAGAACCTATTCTTCAATATTTTTTTAAATGGGAAATTTGTTTTTAGTAGCTCTTTCTTTCTGAAAAGACTTTTACTTAAATGACTCACCATTTTGACCAACTCTTGTCAAAAATTGTCCTAGCTAGTTGGAGTCAAAATATACAAAAAACCATGTATACTATATAGAACCACCCCCCTCCCCCACCCCACACATATTTAAAAAAAAAAAATGTTTGGACTTTGCTACTAAAATCACTAAACTATCCATCTGGACAGAGCATAATCCTGCCACTGCTTCCTAACACTCTTACATTAAATGAGACTATCTTGGCCCATGCATGACAAAAAGATTTTTGGGTGCTACTTCTCCTATATTCCATGATTAAAGTGTCTGTTGACTTAACATGCACTGAAAGGAATTCGTGTGTTCTGGTTCTAACCAACACACAGAAAAAAAACATCATCTAGCTGAGATTTCCACTACTGAACTGCCAATTTCTTCCCTCTCGCTCTCTTCCAACACTTTATTCTTCACATTCCTTTGCAGGCTCACATCATTAGGGTGCAGTTATATATTATCTTTCAAATTTGTTAAATGCTGTAAGATGGGAGTGTCTGCACATTGAGGCAGTAAATATGAGCTAAGTACTTTTTGGGCATCTCAGAGAAAATCCTCTTCTAATCTGCTTCTAGTTTAATAAGGACCATATATTTTGTGATCTTGCAATGGCCAGAGAAATGCTACAAAGACACACTGAAGGCATACCTCAAGAAAATGGATGTGGGTTTTAAGAGCTGGGAGAACCTGGCTGCCAACTGACTTCAGTGGAGCTGCAACCTCAACCAAGTGGCAGCCTGTTTGAGGTAAGGTGCCTTGCCCTCAGAGCAGAGAAGAGAGAGTGGAAGAGGAAAAAGGAAAGTAATTCCAGCCTACTCTCTGCTGCTGAAAAACCTTTAGCTTCTTCAGATGGATCTGTGGCTCAAGGATTTGAAACAAGTAATATCAAGAGCCATCCATGATGCATGCTATAGATCATCCTCAAATCAAGGGATTGCTTCTCTCATTGACAAATCCTCTTCAGGCTAAGATTATCTCTAGCTTGTGTTGACTGTGTATGTTGCAATAATTTCAGCCTGTTCTGTGAGCCTACAACCAGAAATTTGCAGTCTTCCAGTATCCAAGGAGGCCTAGCTATCATCCACTAGCCAGTATCCAGAGCTCTATTCCATTAGCGGGTAAGTGGGGGCAGGGGAGGTGTGAAGATGAAGGGAGTGGTGGGAGAGGTGAATGGGATGGAGAAAGGGAAGGAAGCAATGGAAGGGGAAGGGTAGGAAGTGGGATGAGGGAGAGTAAGTGGAAGAGGGGACAAGGTGGATCACAGGGCAGGAGGAGGAGGAGATGGGGAGCTGCTGGGTAGCCACAGGAAGTGGGGATGGGCCCAACAGCCTCCCCACCATGCACTCAGATTGAGTTTGAATTGCCCCCACTGGACACCACAACTCCCCAAAGGGGAAGGGGGGCAGGATTGGGTGTGAAACTTCTGGGCAGTTGAGGGTGGACCCAGCAGTCCCTGAATGGCCAGATTAAGTCGGTGCTGCCTTCACCAGGCCCTGAAACTATCTGGAATCTCTTTTCTAACCCACCCTCTCTTCTTCCTCCCACCTTGGGGAGCTGTTAGGCAGCTGAGTGACCCAAGGGGAGCAGCCATGGGACCCAGCAAAGGCAGCATTGGTCCATTCTGGGCCATTGGGGGTTGCTCAGGAGCCTATAGTGCCACTGGAGAGCCAGTGACCTGGCAGGTGTGAAGCAGACATGGCAGCTCCCAGCCATGCTCCTAATTGCCGTCTCTCTACCACCAGGTCTAATCTGTATTAGAGACAGTATTAACCCTCAACATACAACTGCTCTTATCTTGTGCTAACTTTAGTACAACCTAATGTTCCTTAAAGTTATCATGCAATACTTAATGGGAAGCATCTACATGAGACACTTACTGTACAGTAGCCAAATAACACTGCACAGTAGTGTGCCGGTCAAAAACCGTGCTAATATACTACTGTGCAATGTAATTAGGTTACTGTGCATTAAGCATCACAAAAAAACCCCCATGCACTGGCACTACTGCCAAGTACTAAATTTAATGTGTAGTAACGCGAGTGCATTAATGAATGGGTAGACACATCCATTGTGTACCTAAACCCTTAGAAAACTGCTGTTTAAATCCTTCCCCATCCTTCTTGTCCTGAAATCCATTGCAAGCTCCACAAAATACTGTTAATATTAGCCACAGAAGCCCCTTCTCACTGCTGCTGACCATCAGTACCAAGTATTTTTCACATGCTACTTTATAGAAAATTTATCATATACCCTGTGTAAAATAAGAAGCATCCTTGTACTATGAGAAACAGCAGTGGGGTTCCATTCCCTTCTCCTAATCTGTGAAGATAAAAAGAAAGCGTTCCCATAGCAGAATATGTAAGTTTGATTCAGGCATAGATCTGAAGAGTCTCCAAACATCCCTTCCTCATCTCTCTCATTTATTATATGCACTTTTGGCTTACCTGTGATCTGCTTTGTTGTCTTAGGTCCTGTACATTTTTTCAGGCTATATTTAGGTGCTATTATATCTCCAGTTAGTACCACCCATTATGTAGTTTAGTGCTTTGGGAGAAAGATGTGTGCCCATTTGCACGTAGTAAGATGGAGATGTTCCCTAAGATGTGATTAATTAATACAGAATTTAAACTTTCATTAAAGTTCTGATTGCAGAGGTGACTTTGGAAATGTGAGCAACATGTAAATCAGTGCATTCCAGACTTCCTTAGTCAGCAGGCCAACTTAGTCCAGTGCCAAAATGAAATTAGCAATGACCTCATCAGCTTCACTGCTGCAAATGAGTGCTTCCCCTAAAGGCAACAGTGAATCTGGCATGAATCATTTCATTTCAGGGCTCCTGCTTAGCAAAGTAATGAGCAGAAACAAAGGTAATTGCAGTAGTAACTCCTTGCTAGGACTCAAAACCAAGTCCGATGGAGGAAAAAGATTAGTGGAAGCTATTTTCTCTGCTACAGAAAACTTCTAATTTCAGTCCCAGAACTGCAGCACAATTGCATTCAGGTGGACCTGTCAGTCTGCATGGAAGTTCAGGTAGAACCTCTTGTAAAATTAGTCTTACTACAGATGTTATAATGTCCTAATACAAATAAATAACTGATGTGGGGAGAGGGTAAGAAACTGAATTTTCAGTGCTGCTAACCTGTACCTCTATAACACAAAGAGATGGTTCCTTTTGACATAATTTTTAGGGCACATTTTTGATTAAGCAGCATCCAGTGGCCTCCCTACTGAATCCTTCATTACTCAGTATTTGGGTGATATGTCAATTAAAGCAATCTTGCTATCACTAGAGAAACTTTCATCAACTATCAAATGAGAGTATTGTTTATTTATCTTCTTACAGGAGTTCTATAGCAACAGCTGGTGTCAATCTCCACTGGGCAGGCAGTTGCTTTTCAGGCACCAAATTCATTAGATGAGCATCAGAATGTCTGCAGATTGACATATAAAAATATGGCAAATTACTGCTTCAGTTATTATTAGATAAGCTCATCCTATTAAATCCTAACACAAATTTTGTGGATTGTAGCCATCATTTCCTATTAATACAAGTTGTCACTGGAAATAGCTCACTTTTTTCATTAGCATATAACTGCATCTTATATTAAGTTGATCCAACTCTGAGCTATTTTTTACTTTAAAGTAACACCAATCTTAATTAGTTAAAAACTTTATCCTGAGAACAATGCTTGAATTCATTTAAACAAACAACTTTGTGGATCAAATTGTGCAATTAAGGCCCTAGATGTAAGGGAATGCTACAGCTCCTATAAGGCAGTGGTTTTTGACCTGTGCTCTGCAGACCATGTCTCAGGGGTCTGTGAAAGACGATTATGATCAGTCAAAAGTATGTGACTACCCATACTTACAATTTTAAAAACTTCCATTAAACATTTTCAAAGGGGTCGTCATCTCCATTAAAACATGTTTAGGGGTCTTCATATGAAAAAAGATTGAAAGCCACTGCTCTAAGGAAATTCCAGGAAATATTATGAATCTGAGAAACAGAATTCATCTTAAGAGTTACTTAGTTTACAAGGGAATGTTCCTTGTTTGTCTATTTGTAATATCTTTCAGGACTGAACAGTACCATTGATTGTAGAAACAGATATATGACTTTTCCTTCCCTTTTATCAGAGGATACTACCTCTGCTCTCTTGAAGAATATGGGCTGCACTTTTCTAGGCTGTTGAGCTGGAGTGGAAGTGAGGATGGGCTTCTTGTTATCTTCTTCATTGTGACCTCTCATTTGAAGTGGAAGAATAGAAGTCAGATGGCTTATAGTATTAATTATATAATTTATTACTTTTTGATAAATTACATAAACCACACTTAATTATGAGTTTCATTAGAAAAGTTTGCTTGTAACATAGCCAAAAGCTGTGCATGCTGTAAATTACAGTGGAGGAATCTATTCAATACATAGTCCCTAAATAATTTTTGAGGTCCAGATATATGTAATTCTGCACTAGGTTTTGCCTAGTCTATCACAAATCCTACTGTATATTGTAGATATATTTGATAATCTTTGACAGCATACTAAGTAGCACATCAGGTTTTATTCAGAAAAAATGAAAAGTGTCTATGTGCATATTTTTTTTTTAAATTTCAAAACAGAATAGAGATGTTTAAAATAAAGTTACTTCCATTCCTGTGTTTCACTCATAATAAACTTCCAGTCCTTCCAGGTAAGAACTGCATTTGATTTAACTTTACAGCATAAAATATCTTTGCTTCTGGAATATAGATATTTAAAAGAATCATTGAATTAAATTTTCAATCAGAATTCAATATATTTTGGGAATGTGAACTTCTACTGTAACCTTGCATTTATCACAGCAACTGGTGGGAGCAAATTATCATGGCCACCTAGTTTGATTAGCAGTGATCAATCTTCTGCAGGTACAGGGGAACATCCATTGAGATCTTGTGGCAAGCTTGCCCTGTACATACATCTGCAGACAATAGTGATAATAGCCTTTATCTATGGAAAAGTGCACTGCCCTCACAATATGGAATATCACAACCCCAGATAGTTTTCTGTGCGGAAAACAATTTTGACATTATCGAGTCAAGGGGAAGAGAGGCAGTGTGGGAGGTATGTCTGGCAATCCAGTGTGTAATGGCCAGGGGTCCTGGTTTTCTCTGAGTAAAAAATCCCCAATTTTCAGATAGCCCCAAATCCACATTGTTCCAAGATTAAAATGCAACGCCACTAATATATAGATGTAAGTATAGTGGTGTTTCATTTTAATCATGGAAAAATGTGGATTTTGGCTACTTCTTTAAATCTGAAAATTGTTTGTTTTTTTTTAATCAGAAAAAAACAGGATCCCTGCTAATGACTCACATGACATCATGGACAAGTTTTCCAACGTAAGATTCCTTAGCTGTGTTGGGGTTATCAATGGCATACACATCACCATCCTTTCCCTATGCACTGTGGCCATGAATTCTTCAACTGGAACGGCTGCTTTTCAATCATACTTCAGAAAGTTGTGGACCACCACAGATGTTTTACATACATAAACGTTAGTGGGTCACGAGGGTACATGATGCCAGGATATTTAGGAATTTGCTCATCCCTGAACTGATGGAGTAGAGAGAGTTGGCCCTGGCCTGTCTGTTAGCAAGGGAAAAGGCGTGACTGTACCCTCACTATGAATCAGGGATACTGCCACTGCACTATGATGAAACCTTTCATTGGGTGCCTGGATACCCAGAACGAACTGTTTAACTTACAGCTCAGCAGCTGCAGAATGGCTGTGGAATGCATGTTTGGGCATTTGAAGGCTCATTGGAGGTGCCTGAGGACATTCATGGATGTCAGTGAGTAGAACATGTCGTGGTTTGTGACCTCTGCATGTGCCTATAGATTCTCAAATTGAGGCTGGTTTTCCAGGAAATGCACTGGCTAACCAGTTTACCTGATTCCAGGCTGAGGGTCAGAGTAGTGAATTGCAGAATGATGTCAGATACCCAATTAAACACTGTCAACTGAACTTGTGCTCTCATGTGGTCATCTACAGTATAGGTAGAAAATGTGGGGAGAAGGAGGAAGTGGGGAGAGTATGCAGGATAGGCATGTTAGGATGGGAAAGTGTCTAGCCAGGTGCTAAGGATGTGGAAAGCAAGGTGTTGAAAGCTTGGCTTTGCAAAGCTCTGGACTCTGCACAGGCCATGTGAAGACACAGGTGTCTGCCAATTTCTGAGTTGTGGTCCCAGGGATGTGGAAGGGAAGAAGGGAAATGAGATGACAAAAACTTGGGTTCTGCATGATTGTGGACTTCCTCGGAACCAGATGAAGGACAGAAATAGAGAAAAAGGAAGAGCTTCAGCTGATTGATGACAGCTTTTTCATGCTCTGCCTTTTTAACAGCACCAGAAGGATGAAGTCTGCTCCTGGCTGGAGGGAGGGAAAACCTGTAAATCTACATGGTTGAAACCCATCATTCCCCTGTGAATGCAGTCATATCACAGGTCCAGTGCTAGCCAGGGTCTGCCTGCCTGATGACTAGGAGCTGTTTGCTTCCATTCCTGCTGCTAGGGTCCCTTTGGGATGGTAAAGCCTTGTGTCAGCATGTGCCACTGGATGGTACCATTTTTGTGTTAAAGTGTAAAGTGATGCAGAGAGCACCAAGGATGCCCTCTGTAAGGTCAAGATAGACACAAGGCAATCTATGGATTTGTGTTCAACTCTCACAGAATCTTTGAGTGTCTCATTTGCACATTCAGCAACAGGTATATAAAAATATTTGGCCTCTGCATGTGTCCTGGCAAGCCATTGCAACTCCTTGAGCCAGTGCCTGATTAGCAGGGATCCTGGTTTTCTCTGATTAAAAAAAAACAAAAATCCCCAATTTTCAGATTAAAAAAGTAACCCAAAATCCATGTTTTTCCATGATTAAAATGAAACACCACTAATACATAGAGAGCTGACTCCAGGTTCCTGGAGGAACTAGAAGGAGCAAAGAACTCTTTAAGAAGCTTTCTGCTTACCCCAAATGTAGAGAGCACAATGAGGTCACTGATTGACAGGTATGCAGGCCTGGAGGGGGAAGTGGTGGATCAAGTGATTCAGAGAGGTAGCTAGAAGGTTCATAAGGCCAAAACCACACCTGAGAAGGGTGGCTGGCTCTAATTTGTCAGAGCGGAGGAACTCCATACTGAGGTGGGGGGAATGAGCCCTGGCCTGCCCTGCCAGGGGAGCTCCTGAACCTGGGAGGGCTCCTATCTTATGAACTGTATTATTATGTGCATTATTATTTACTCCCTGTCTTTTGAAAGAAGATATTTGTGTGATATAATTTAGCAATACCTTAAGTACAAATCTGTATAACATAAAACATGATCAAAATATGCTGTGAATAAACAAGATTGACACATACTGGGCTCATCTACATGTCAAACTAATGCAAAACTATAAACGCCAGTGCTTATTGTTCCAGAGATTATTGCTTCTGGGCACACTGTTTGAATATGTGACCATGACCGCAGCATATTGAACTGGGTTAGAGCAGCCCCTGCTGGCAGGGGACCCGGGAGGTCAGCCTGCCAGCCTGGGGCTGCTACTGCCCAGCTCAATGTGCTGTGGAGCGAGTGGCCAGGGCACGGCTAGCCGGCAGGCAGCCCCCACACTGAAGTACACTCATGCCCCAGACAGGTGGGTCAGCATTTACACATGCACTGTTGTACACAAAAAGCTCTGCAGTAGGGTAGTACTTGTATTTACAAAAATTATCCTGCTCCAGAGTTTATTATTTTACTGTGTCCTAATCGGGCCGCACATATAGATGCTGAGATGCTTATTGCAGACCTAACTAGGCAGCTCTGCAATAAACTTCTTGTGTAGTCTGACCCATTAGGTACTATTTCAAGTCTGCAAAAGTTACCCAGTTTACTGAGCTGCACCATGTATTAATGAGAAAGGCCATATATAAAAATATCAAAAATAGATATTAGAGTGTTACCTCAATTTACTATAAGTCCCATAGCTTTTGAGAATACCTAGTATTAAAAATAAAATTTCAGATTTTTTCAGGTTTCTCAAGAAATCCTGGGGCAAGTAGACATCTTGTTTAGATATTCTTTTTTCAAATTTATCATAGCAAATTTGTCAATCAGGGAATCATACTTCAGTGAATTCACTGTGTTTTGTACGATTGATAGAATTCCAAGGTCAGATAACATTTCTTGTCCCATTGAAGACCTGACATAGTTTTTAATAATTTTAATTTACTGAAACTGGGTACAGGAGTACCTAGCAATGTAAAAAAATAAAAAAATCCTCAAGGCAATTTCAGTATTAGGATAGATTTCTCTTAGAGAATATTTTTGCATGGACTCTAAAGATCAAGCATTGTTACATTTTCAAAGTCTTGCTTGAATTAATAAGCTTGTAATTTAAAATTTTCTAGTTCTTTTGAAATGTCTGCAATATCTAAATCATTTGAGTAGTGTAAAGTTATGCCAGAGTACTTTTTTATGTTGCTGACACTCATAATCAGGGAGCCTAGTTTTCTCTGATGAAAAAAAACAAAACAAACAATTATCAGATTATAAAAAGTAACCTAGAATCCACATGTAATGCATGATTAAAATGAAACACCAGTAATCATGGAGTCATAGAAGTAGGGTTGGAAGGGACCTTGTAGATCTTCAAGTCCGACCCCCTGCCTGGGCAGGAGGGAAACTGGGCTCAAGTGACCCCAGCCAGGTAGGCATCGAGCCTCTTCTTAAAGACCCCCAGGGTAGGAGCCAGCACCACTTCCCTTGGAAATTGGTTCCAGATCCTAGCCGCCCTAACTGTGAAGTAGTTCTTACGGATGTCTCAACTAAACCTACTCTTCAACAACTTTTGGCCGTTATTCCTTGTTATACCAGGGGGCGCTAGGGGAAACAAGGTCTCCCCAAAACCCTTCTGGTCCCCCCTAGTGAGTTTATAGATGGTCACCAGGTCCCCCCTCAGCCTTCTCTTGTGCAGGCTGAACAGGTTCAGGTCCTGTAGCCTCTCATTGTAGGGTCTGCCCTGCTGTCCCTGGATCATGTGAGTGACCCTCCTCTGGACCCTCTCAATGTTGTCCACATCCCTCTTGAAGTGGGGTGCCCAGAACTGGACATAGTACTCCAGCTCTGGCCTGACCAGTGTTGCGTAGAGGGGGAGGATCACCTCCTTGGCCCTACTTGAGAGGCACCTGCGGATGCACGATAAGATCTGGTTAGTCCTGCCAACCGTGACCTCGCATTGTCGGCCCATGTTCATCTTGGAGTCAATAATGACTCCAAGATCCCTTTCTGCCTCTGTGCTCTCAAGAAGGGAGTTTCCCATCTTACAAGTGTGCTGCTGGTTACTACTGCCCAAGTGCAGCACCCTGCACTTGTCAGTATTGAAATGCATCCTGTTTTTGTTAGCCCACCCCTGCAACCTATCCAGGTCTTGCTGCAGTCTTTCCCTCCCTACTAGCATGCCCACCTCACCCCAAATTTTGGTATCATCAGCAAATTTGAACAGGTTGCTTTTCACCCCGTTGTCCAAATCACTGATAAAGAAATTGAACAGTGTGGGCCCAAGGACCAAGCCCTGAGGGACTCCGCTGCCCACTTCCCCCCCCAGGTCGAAAATGACCCGTCCACCACCACCCTCTGAGTACAACCCTTCAGCCAATTTGCAATTCTTCTGACAGTGTAGGCATCAATGCCACAGTCACCTAGTTTTTTTTAATGAGGATGGGGTGGTCGACAGTGTCAAAGGCCTTGCTGAAGTCCAGAAAGACTACATCCACGGTGACACCTGCATCCAATGCTTTTGTGACCTGATCATAAAAGGCAATCAGGTTGGTCTGACATGACCTGCCTCTAATGAAACCATGCTGGTTGCCCTTGAGCATCATCCCCGATGCCGGCCCATCACAGATGTGCTCCTTGATGATCTTCTCAAAGAGTTTCCCCAGGATTGAGGCAAGACTGACAGGCCTATAGTTGCCCGGGTCCTCCCTCCTCCCTTTTTTAAAGATGGGGACCACATTGGCTATCTTCCAATCATCTGGCACCTGGCCTGAGCACCACGAGCGCTTGTAAAGCCATGCCAAGGGCCCTGCAATAACCCCTGATAGCTCCCTCAACACACTGGGGTGGAGAGCATCTGGACCTGCTGATTTGAACACGTCCAGCCCCTCCAGAAGCACTCTAACCTGGTCCTCCTCAATCTTAGGTCTGGAGGCGTTCCTCTCGAGTCCGTCTTGAATAACAGTGGGGGAGTCCTGGTCCCTGCACAAGAAAGCTGAGGTGAAGAATTTGTTAAAGAGGTCTGCCTTCTCCTCTGGCGCAACCACCAGATTGCCCAGCGTATCTTGCAGAGGCCCCATGTTTCCTGGTGCCTTCTTCATCCTCCCTATATATTTGAAAAAGAACTTTTTATTATCTTTGATCTTGGACGCTAGTCCTAGCTCTATGTCTGCCTTAGCTTTCCTAACAGCCTCCCTACAGGCCCGAGCAGTGGAGGTATATTCCTCTTTGGAGATAGCGCCCCCCTTCCACCAGGTGTACGCCGCCTTTTTGGCAACCAGGCATTCCCAGGTGTCCTTGGTGAGCCAAGGGGGCTTTTGGGCACCCTTGCCCCCCTTGCTTCTTGTTGGGATCATCCCCCCTTGGGCCCTGAGTATTGTCTCCTTAAGGAACGACCGCTCATCTTGGGCACTGAGTTCCCCTGCCCTCAAGAACCCCAGTACCTCTCCCACCAATCTCAACTCATTGAAGTTGGCCCTCTTGAAATCTAGGGCTACTGCCTTGCTGCAGGCCCTTGACACCCTGTGCTGGATGATGAATTCCAGCAAGCGTTGTTCACTATCACCTAGGTGATCAAGGACCTGGAGCCCCCTTACCAGATCATTGCCTGTGGCCACAACCAGGTCCAACAGGGCATTTCCTCTGGTGGGACTGTGCACCTCCTTGGTTAAGTGGAGGTCCTGTATCTCGGCCAGGAACCTCCTGGAATGATCCGACCTGGCTGACTGCTCCTCCTAGCAGTTGTCTGGGTAATTTAGATCACCCATGACAACTACATCCCTTGCCTTAAGTGCCTCTGCAAGTTGGCCTGAAAATTCCCAGTCCGGCTCCTCCCCTTGGTTGGCGGGTCTGTAGTAGATCCCCACCGTTAAATCCCTCTCCCCACGACCCCCTTGTATCTTGACTCAGAGCACTTCAGCTTGCCCCTCCTCCGACCCCATTTTGCTGGCAGAGGATGTGTATTGCTCTTTGACATAGAGCGCCACACCCCCTCCCTTTCTTCCTTCTCTATCCCGCCTGTAGAGCCTATAGCCCCTAATGCTAACTGCCCAGTCGTGGGATGAATCCCACCATGTTTCTGTAAGCCCTACTATGTCTGGGTTTGAACTGGCTATTCTGAGGGTGAGTTCCTCCTGTTTGTTCCCCATACTACGAGCATTGGTATATAGGCATTTAAGGCCTTGCATAGCTGCATGCGCCACCCCCCGATTAGGAAGACTATCTGGACCCCTGTTTTTTACCTGGGCACTACTTGCATGTGTCACCTGTCTTGCTCGGGTGGTGTCTCCACGTCTTCCTGCGGCCCCCACCCCAGTGAGGCTAGTTTAAAGCTCTCTGTATGAGATCAGTCAACCTGAAAGAGAAGACACACTTGCCTTTAGGAGAGAGGTGAAGCTCATCCCGTCCCAACAAGTCTCCCGCCCGAAAGCATGGGTCATTATCTAGGAACCCAAGGCCCGCCTGGTGGCACCAACTCCATAAGCGCTGGTTGACCTCGCCAATTCAGACCTCGTGTCGCCATCCCCACCTACTCACCGGAAGAAGAGAGGAGAATACCACCTGCACCCCCATCTTCTTAAGCTTGGCCCCCAGAGCCTCAAAGTCCTTCATAATGTGGTTAGGATTGCCCCTGGCCACGTCATTCATTCGTGGCATTCGTTCCCACATGGATGACAACCATGGGGTACTGGTCTGCAGGTTGGATGTAGGCCGGGATCCACCCCGTGATTAATTATATATTAATGCTAATTATATATTATCAGTAATTAATATATAATTACTATTAATGAATATTATGTCAATACTAATTCATACATTAGAGGAGTTTCAAGTTAATCATGGAAAAATGTCGATTTTGGGTTACTTTTATTAATCTGAAAATTAGGGAATTTTTTTTTAATCAGAGAAACTAGGGTCCCTGCTCATCGTCAGTAAATAAAAGCCAGTGAGACAACTCAGGTCTTTTGAAATCTCAAACAATTTCTCAAATCTCCATTGTGCATCACAGTAGTTCAACATTTTTATTTCATGATATATTAAAAAAAATAGAATTAGATTACCTATATTAAAATAGCACAAAATCTTGTAGCTCTAATCAAACACATATGAAACTTACACACAGTGGGTGCATCTACACTTTGCCATACAGTAATGTTGCCACAGCAACATACTTTAGCACTTCCTTTTGGAAGTACTGAAGCACTGCTCAGTATGGGTGGTTACTCTGCTGTGCGAGTCGTGTATACCTAGATTTTACCACTAAAGTGATGTAGCTGGTGATAGCATTTAGATACATGATTGCTGTGTTGCCATAGGGTTATGTGTAAACATGCCCATTTTTTGTACATAAGCATAATATTATTTTACTTCTTCACACAACAAGTAACAACAACAAATAAATACAAGAATACTGCCAATACTCATATGGGTGGAAAAAAAATCACTACCAATCCTTCATAATTATATTATGATATTGATCTTTAATGTTTTTAGGATAGGTAGTATGCAAGAATAGCTAAGAGTTCTATGCCTTTGGGCAGTACACACAGTCATGTACAATGGGTGTGGCACTGGGCTGCCAGGTTTGCTAATTGTCAACATAATACTCTCAGAAAATAAAATCAATAATTTACTTGTTTGTGTGCAGAGGGTAATTAAGTTCATAAGTTATAATTAACTTAGATATTGTAAAAGTCACTACATTCTGTTTAAAATTAAATAAGCTATATATTTTGTATGACAAAACGTTACTTCCAAGTGATTGCTATTGATGCTGTTTTGTCCAGGTAGAAGCCGTGCCGTGGTGAAAAGCTGAAGGTTTGGCAAAGGAAGCACTATCTTCCTTCACTGCCTTAACATTTAGGCATAAAGCCAATTCTAATGCCTGATCTTGAGCTCTGGATGGAAGGCCTTGCACAGTTGAGAGGGTCCCTATGGCTGTGGGCTGCTGCTATTATTTACTTTGTGGGGTGGTGTGAAGTGGAAAGTTACTTTAAATGGCTTTGGTCACTCCCTAACTGAAATGGGACCTACAATTAAATGACAGCTTGGTAACTAATATGGACTCCTCTCCAGAAAACATGCTAGTTCCTTTAATTTTCCTATTAACATGGATCGCAACCCACATAGGGGATGGGGAGAGGCATGTATGGTAAGTCCCCAGTGAAGCCATGCAGTTTGAGTGCAGGCTGAAATTGCAATTCTATACGGGGCTGAAGTAAGTGGCAAAGAGGGCCACAATTCAGCTACGCAGTGAGCCTTTGAGATTTCAGAGTACTCTGGTTCATCACCTGTTTCCTCAATACCTTGCACTTAAACCAGCACTGAGGCCATTAAAAGTCATGTCCCTGGACTATCATTTCCTTTGCATTCCATTCATAGACTTCCTTGTCTCAGTGACTTCTAGGGACAGTCTGCTGCTTCTTGATCTCATCCTAGATGGTGATGAGATGTACTACCTCTTCTCTGGTCCCATTGCCCCACGTTTGTTCACAATGCTGCATACAGAGGATCCATTTGGAGAGAGAATGGATAAGTGTGTAAGGGTATGGAGGTCTGAATGTGCTGGGAGGCGGATGGGTCCAATGGTCTCCCTGACAGCTAGGTGGACAAGTGGATAGAGGCCCCTGGAGGTTGGTAGTGTTTGAGTTTGGTTCAGTGTGTGCAGGTTCTGATGCTGATCTTGAGTAAGTTGCAAGCATGAAATGGCTAGTAACTCATAGCACAGGACAATAAGTAGGTGGGGTTCTGCAGCCAGGGCCAGAGTGGCCTCAGATAGTTTGAGTGAGTATGAAGCAATACATTGTGAGATGTCTGAAGGATTAAGTGGCCTCTTTGTCCTACTTTGATATCACAGGACAACTATTCAGATGTTGTTCATGATAGTGAGGGAAAACTGCTGGTACCTATTATCACATGAACCTTTTGGGGGCTTTGTTCCAAAGAAGTGACAAGGGCATCTGAATGTTTGCATTTCGTCCCATGAGAAAACACTTTCTCCTGTGTCCAGGGCTAGGGACAGACATTACACATAAACTGGTTTAAGTGATCAGAAACTGGTTTAAACCCATAATAGAACAGATGTTCAGTGCACATAAACCAATTCAAAAATTTCATAGATTTCATAGACATTAGGGCTGGAAGGGACCTCGGAAGATCATCGAGTCCAGCCCCCTGCCCAAAGGGCAGGAAGTCAGCTGGGGTCATAGGATCCCAGCAAGATAAGCATCCAGTTTGCTCTTGAAGGTGTTCAAAAAAATGACTGAATATAAACCTGATTGAGATAAACCTGGTTGAATGTAATATCAGACTTAACTGATTTGAGTCAAACTTCCTTGTCTCAGTGGTTTATGCAATGTCTTTCCCAGACCCTTTGCTGGTTTAAGATAAACCAGACATCTTGGCATGAAATCTAGGCTGGGCAGGGCTCTCTGCTCCACAGCAGGGCTGGCCCCTCCCCTCTGCTCCCTGGCTGGAGCTTGGTACATACTTGCAGGCACAGAGTGCCTGCCTGGCTTCTTCCTGCTAAACAGGGATTATTCCCACTTTCCTCTGCCTTACACAGACACCTCAGTATTAGCTAGCAGACCACATGCTGGCTACAGTCCCTGCTGTGGGAAAGGATGGAGGCAGACAGGCTTTTTAGAGTTAATCAACAGGTAGCTTAACATCCTTCCTTGGAAAAGCTGTTTAAGAAGAGCCCCATTAGTTAATGGAAAGAGGCTCTGTTTTCTTAATGAGTTGATAAACATTGAGTCTGGGGTGATAAACATTCCCTGCTGGACATCTGGGGGGAGGGGGCAGATAATAAGAGTGTCTTGCCAGAGCCTGGCCACCCCCTCCCCCACTCCCCAGGTCTACCCTGTGGAAGCAAAGGGAGGGCTGATTTAGCTCCCCATGGCTTCTAGCCTGAGCCACTGCAGGCATGTCCCTGCATTTCTGGGATGTCTGTCTGGGTTACAAATTGATTAAGCCTAGCCATGTTAGACTAACCTGCAAAGATTGAATCAATTCAGGCTCAGGCTTTTTGAATGTCTGTCCCTAGCCAAGGGCAATGTCTGTTCATAGGACCATAGCAGGTAGCCCTGTGTGTGCTAATTGCCTAGGCAACCACACCTGCCTTGAGTCTCTGGCTGAGAAGCTCTTCCCCAGTTACTTAGCCCGTTTTCCTACCAAAAAACCTGTATCTTATTCATTGGCATTGTTTACCTACTTAGAAAGATTAAATAACATTCTACCACATGAAACTCTCATAAAATTTCTGTGTCAAATCCCTTTTAGCTAGACTGATAATTACTGTATTGGGAGCAGTTATCTAATTTGTCTGATATGGTTTTCTTTTCGTACGTCCAGGTTGATTCTTAGGGCCCCTCTACACGTGCAGGTAAAAGAGCAATGGGATCTAATGTGCGATCCAGACAATTTTGCCTCATAGAATTATAGAATCATAGAAAATTATGGCTGGAAGGGAACTCAAGAAGTCATCTAGTCAAACCCCCTGCTCAAAGCAGGACCATCCCAACTAGATCATCCCAGCCACCTCACAGTCCATTCATCCAACCCATACTTTCTTAGCTTGCTTATGAGAATCTTGTGGGATAAGGTATATATCACATCCGTGGCTCTCCCCACAGCTGGGAATCCTGTTAGCTGCAGGATCATGTGCTACTGAACCTCAGATCCAGCATCAACTAGGAGCTTCCAAGCTCGGGGTGCACATGACCCTCTCCCCCCCCGCCCCCGGCCCCGCAGAAGCTCCAATTAGCTGACATGACTCCTGTTCACAGGGGCACAAATGACACATACACATTAAAAAAAATGGATAGAAATCAGCTATACATTTTTTACATATTTTCTAGCAATATCTTTATAGCTGGTCGGATGATTTTAAAGAGCCATAGTTAATTTTCACATGTAGCAGGTCTAAATTAATTGTGCAATTAACCATAGAATTATGTAATACAGGTAATGTGTAGAGGGGAACTTATTAATTTTTCCATCTTAAAAAATTGTTTTTGTTACCCACACTAAGCATTTCTATAACTTCTCAAACTATTTGCAGTTCAATGACACATTCAAAGCAGTGGTTCTCAACCTTTTTAGCTTCAAAACAACCCTCAAAATGCCAGCTCTTACCTTTCTTTCATTTTTTGACTATGGACAAATAATAGCGCAATTCTTCTGTTGCAAAGAACTTAAAAGACTGAAACATGTCAGGTCGTTTTTGATATTATAGTATTCTGTTTGAAATTGTTGTGTTTATCTTGTTACTTAGAAATAGCAGTTTCCACAACTAAGTGCTAATATTATGAGTCATCTTATGACACCCTTAAAAGGATCTCAGGTCACCCCAGGATATCACAGAACCCTAGTTGGGAATCACAGACTTCAGCACACATTTAAATAAAATTTTAGAACCTGTTCCTAAAGTTAGTTGCACATCTCAAGGACTTTTCTGAATCAGCATGATCAGTGTTTGATTTAAATTTCTATCACATTCAAACTCCTCAGTAGAATATTTCATATTTTTTTTGAAAAGAAACTATTTTTCAATCATCTGCTATTTTTCCAATGTGAAGTTCCATAATGATTTATTCAGATTCATTCTTCAGAAATATTTGTTGGATAGAGCCAAATCTGTTGAGAATAATTTTGCCCTTTCACAAAATTCTGCCACCTGGCATTGTCATATATGACCAATTCATGTATAAGCTATATGTTTAGTCCCTTGTCCAGTAAAACCAATATTTACAATTCATTAACTATTTTGACATAATAAATAAGTGGAGGATAGTTGTAGCTTTCCACTACTTTTAAAATATGCCAGGGACAAGGAAACAAATATTAATGCCCAGCCATTCCTTGTAGTTCTCCTTTCATGCAATCTTTTACTTAGAAACATTACCATGCACAGTTATGTGCAGCTAGTAATGGCCAGGAAACAAGACAATCCTGTACTGGGTCCCCTCCCTCCCCCTGCCTGCTTCTGTTTCACTACATTTTAAAACTCTAAATATGTCTATCAGTTACAGCCCTCTTGGAAAATGTGCTGAGTTTTAGCAAGTGGTACTCTATTGTTACTTCACTTTTCAGAAAGATGTGTACATTGTCCTGCCTCCTTCAAACCCAAAAATCCCTGTATCTTATTTCTCAGCATCATTTACCTGTTTAGAGAGTTTAAATATCAAATTCTATCACAGGAAACATTGTCAAAAATGTTGTGTCCTTCCCTGAATATCTGACCTCTTGATGCGTCTCAGCTTAATATACAAATAATAAGGCATGTTACATCACTAATGTACAAAACCAAACAAATAAAAGCTCATTATATTTTTTCTGTCCAACTGTTTAATTAGTTTCAGAGTCAATAAATATTTTTTTTTTCCCCCTCCTTCCTCAGAAACATTGGGTGTTGGCTGCAGCCAAGTTCTGGAGATTTGGACTGGCATGTAGCAATGCTCCTACTGGAACTAAAATATTAGAACATAAGAACATAAGTGCCATACTGAATCACACCAATGATCCACATCACCCAATATCCTGTCTCAGACAGTGACAGCAGTAGATGCTTTAGGGGAAGAGCATATGAAAAAGGTATATTTAAAGGGATCTATCCCCTGGCGTGTCCTCTCTGACATCCATCAAGAACCTGGAGGTTCCTGGTAGACAGTCTTGCTCCTCTGCTCAGGGTCAGATTGACTGTCACATTTTGGGACAGGAGGGAACTTTAACTCATTCTTACATTGGTATGGACTACGGGGGCAACATGGGAAGGGTTTGCCTTCCTCCATAGAAGAGCATGTGTCCTCTTCCTTGAATTCCTTGAGTTTTAACATTTTAACAATTCTTGCAGAAATGAGGCACTTTAGTCTTAATCTCTCTGCTTCATCTGTGGCATGTTAGAGTGTCTTTGATGCTTTTGGTCAATATGCCTTGTAGCTGTATGACACGATTGGTTATGTAGTTTCAGGAACAGGTTAAATAAGGACTTGGGATGGCTTGGATAGGGATAATCCTGGTACCTCTCAGGATCTGACCCTTGTTGGCATTGGATTTATGACCCAGATACCTCATTCCAGGTGGACCCAAACCCTCAGACTGACCACGGCCTCTCCATTCAATAATAGATTAACTTTATTGATTCATAGTGATAGCAGATAAGAATAATGCAAATGCTTCTATATCTACCACTCCCAGGGTTCACAGAGTTAAGGATCATCTGGCCAGTACATGAGCTTTACTCTGAGTTTCTTTGTTCAGTGTCAGATGTCAGCAGCCTGGAAGACGGAGGATGAGCCCCACCTTCCCCCTCACCATACACAGTGGGATGGGTGAAATGGGCTGCTGGTGTGCCCTCTGTCCATGGTGGCCTCAGGTCCCCCTCTCAGGGACCCTTTGCTGCTCTGAAATCCCTCTCTTTATATTCTTTCCCTCTCCTTATGACCTTTCATCCCTGAGCATCACTGATTGGTTTCCCTGGGTCATCATACTGTCCACATTCTGTCCTGTCAGCATATTCCTTAGTTTCACAAACCCATCACATGCACACATCCTAATTTGGTTCTTTCTGTTTTTTCTTAATTTGGTCCATCTACTAAAGCCATAAATCCCAAGGGCCCTGTAGTTTGGTCACTGTGACCTGGCCAACATGGCAGTCTCTTATCTCATGTTATGGAACAGTGTGGTACATGTTTTCAATTTTCCAGCATATGTATCTGCTTGCTGCTTGCCTGTGTCAGACACAGTGGGCCTTGAAGAAACTGTCACAAACAGGCTTTTAGAAATAAATTAACCCTTGCTGTTACCCTGGACCCATTGTTCTAATGCATATCTACTATACCTCCAATCCAATTCCCAAAAACAAACCTCAAAATACAAGTTTCTAACCATCAACCCTCAGGCCCAGATCATATGATAACCATTAGCATCCTGGTTTCACTCATTTTGAGTCCCTGTAAAATTGTTAATACAAAACAATTGGTTGGTCTTCCTTGATTTCTTTTTTTTTTTTTTTTTTTTCAGATAAATTAATGATGTGCTACAAATGCAGGATCTAAAAATCACCTGAAATGCCCTTATGCAGATAAGTTATCTACCCTTGAATTTGATTCTGTCCTAATTGTTTTAGAGTGTGTTATGAGCTGGAATTCTAGTTTTCTCTGATTAAAAAAAAAAATCCCCAATTTTTTTATTTAAAAAAGTAACCCAAAATCCACATTTCCCCATGTTGTAAAATATAATGACATTTACAATAGAGTAGCCAAATCATTAGGAGGGGGTGTTATTTTTTGTCATCAGTGGAGATCCCAAAGAGTGTGGAATGGCAAAAATTAACAAGGAAAAAGGAAGGACCTGAGAAATTAAATATTATATTAAAGTTTAATATTGTTTTTAATTTAATTTAGCCTAACTTTGATGCCCAGGAAGATTCTAGAGAAAATTGTTAAACAGTTTGCAAGTACCTATAAGAACTTTTTTATCCTAATTGACAAAACTTGCCAAAAGATTCCATTATTGACCATATGAAGCATGTGCAAATGAGAAATGGAATACATGTGGTCAAGAACTAAAGCTGAACTATGTAGTCATTAGTTAAATCCATGAAGTAAGCATACCTCATCCCCGAAGAGTCAAAGACAAATTATGAATATGTTAGAAAAATATACACTATACACAGGCACATTTCTAAGAACTAGTAGAGAAACTCATTTGATTCACTGGAAACATCCAGTCAAGATTCTACCAACACACTAGTTTATCTGAAGTAACAGAATTTTCCATAGTAAAGTACACTGGGATCTGTACAACCTTTAAATGTTAATAAATTTGTTAAAAAATGGTCACCTATATACATGACAAAGCTGTGCTCCAACATGCTAATTAGCATGTGTCAGAGCAGATTCAATTAATCAAGTCTGCTGTGAGTCTGTGGGAGCATGTTAATTAGTACACTCCAGCAGCCTCCGTGTCACATATATTCAGCAACCCCACATTTTAAAATACTGGTGGGGGTGCTTTAACTAAAGCTCATTGAATGAGCTGTAGTTAAAGTGCCCTCACCATCATTTTGAAGCACAGGACACTGAATATACATGATGTTGTAGGCACTTTAATTACAGCAGCTGTCAGAACTGCTCTAATTAAAAGCATACCCCCCCCCCCACCCTGGAACATGTGTGTAGATGCAAAATAAGTTCAATAAAATTGTTCCAAAGATATTTACTGTGTTTATTTGAACACAAGATGAGGTTTTTACCCTCTGAGTCAGCATGGGAGAAAATACCTTCATCTTAATATTACATACAAGGAAATCTCATTAAATACATTGTCTATCATTAAACTACTGCCAAAAGCAGCATATGTTCAGCAACAACCTAAAACAGCTGGTTGAATACATGCAGCCAACACTAACTACAACTATAAAACACATGGCCCACATTGGGTAAACATGCTAATGGAACTATTTAGTTTTGTTTGTGTGACCCTTAAGAAAATGGTCAGTGGTTCCCCCAGGAAGGAATGAGAACTGGGGCTGGAGGTATTGTAAGACCAGGCTGACACTGAGAAAGGCCAGAGCAAGCTACAAGACCCAAGCACAGTATCAAAAAAGCTGATAGGAACATACCAGATTTTTCCTTTTTTTTTTTTTAAGGAAATTTTTTCATGTTCTAAGCCAAATCAATTCCAAATCCATGAGTCATTCAAGAATCAAATGTGACCCTACTACTGACAAACATCCTCCAACCTCACCTGGGGCTTCAGATGTTTCCAAATCATTTGGTGGGCATACTACATGCAGGGCCAAACTCAGAAACTTGGGGTTTGGATGCCTCCAGCTTTTGCTTTCCCTCAGCCATATGGCAGCAGGAGCAAGCTAGGAAGGACTCCCCCAATTCCATAAAGTGGGTATAACTTACCAGAAGAATAGGTTAGTAGTACAACCTATCTGAAGAAAACATATAGCAGTGCCCATTAAACACAGTTCCCCTCACCACTGACACTTTCATATTGTGGTGAGCCTCTACATTGCATACATTTTTACTTCCTCTGTACTCCCACAGCTGAGATGTGCCTTTCTTTCCAATTTCCAATAATTCCTGTTTCTTCACCAGCCTTAAAAGCCTGGCAAACATCATCAAACAGGGCCCCAAACATTTCACCTAGAATCCTTCTGTTATGTCCTGTCTCAGCCTGTTGCATATGATTAGAGTTGGCCCACCATCCATTACATGAAACCAGACTAGGTTTCATAGTTTCATATTTTCATAGTAGCTAGGGTCAGGAGGGACTTGAACAGATCATCTAGACTGACCCCCTGCCACAGGCAGGAATGAATGCTGGGTTCACAAGACCCCAGACAGGTGATCATCCAACCTCCTCTTGAATTTGCCCAAGGTAGGGGCGAGGACCACTTCCCTGGGAAGTTGGTTCCAGATTTTGGCCACCCTAACTGTAAAATATTACCTTCTAATCTCTAACCTAAACCTATTCTCCATCAGCTTATTACCATTGTTCCTCATCACCCCAGGTGGTGCTGAGGAGAAAAGGGCTCTTCCTATTTGCTGTTGATCTCCCCTGATGAGGTTGTCCTGCACCTTTTCTGCTTATAGTTCTTGGAGCATCCTTATACTCATGACAACAACACCTGGTTCCAGTCATAAATTGTGGCTAATTGGCATTTAAATCCTTTGTGTGGAGGCAGAGGGTATCTCGATTACACACATATAGGTCATGTCCACACATGCACTTTAATGCACATTGGCCTATTTTAGGGCACATTAAAGCTTCACAAGAATGCACTTTTGCTAATGTGCATTAAAAAAAGGCTAATGCACCTTTTTTAATACCTCACATTAGAGGTACTACATTTAATGCTTATTAGCGAAAATGCATTCGTGAACATTTGGACACACCCAAACTGAGCAGTACTGAGCTGTGGGGCCACCATGACTTGAAATGCTGTTGACTTTGCTGTGCCCCAGCCCAATGAATTATAGGGTAAATCAGAATCCATGGAGTGGATGAGATGAGCTGGTGGTATGCCCTCTGACCATGGTGTCTTGTGTTTTCCTTTCTGGGACCTTTGTTGATCTGAAATCCCTTCTTTGGTATTATTTTTCCCTTCTGATGACTTTTCATCCATGGACATTTCTGATTGGTCTTTCCGTGGTCATCATACTGTCCACATAGTGTCCTGCTGACATCTTGCTTTGTTTCACAAGCCCATCACATGCACACATCCTAATTTGGGTTTTACCCATTCTCCTAATTTGGTCTGTTCCCCAAAACTGGAAAGGACTCTGCAGTTGGGTACTGTGACCTGGTTTCACCTTATCTCATGTTATGGAACAGTGTGGTACATGCCTACAATTTCTCAGCCTGTGTATCTATCTCTGTCTGCCTTGAACGCTGTAAAACTGTGTGACAACTGTCGGGACCCAGGGCAGCCGGCCAGCAGCTGTCCCTGACTCCCACCCGGGCAGTTAAGGGTCCGTCGCCTTAGAAGGCCGTCAGGAGGGTACTTGTGATGCTTGGAGTGGAATTAATTAGGCGGACACTTATCGGTTGCAAAGCAAGATTATTTACTCAAGCCGTCAAGGTGGTGAATAGTGGAGGTCAGAGATACTTGGTTAGTTACAGTTTAAGGTTTGTAGGTCGTATGTCGGTCTGCATAAGAGTTCGTCGGTCGGGCAGATAAATGGAGAAAAAAGTTGGGCCAGCAGGTTGTTGATTTACGTCTGATTAGGTCGAGACGTGGGAGACTGACAAGTGATCAATTTGTCAGTTATTCTACGTTCAGAGGTTTTTTAGGTGTGTGTGCGGAGGTCTCCCGTTCTTCACGGAAGTGAAGACGGGTTTTATTTGTATAATAGCCAATTGCTTTTCGCCACGTCATAAATTTAATTAGAATCGCCAATTATTTAGCGGTCTTCGCTAGGGTTCTATCTCACAGGGTTACTCCCTGTTTTCTTTGACGAATTATAATGATTTATGTACAGCACAGAAGGCTAGGTTTTATTTCATGTTAGTGTCACAATTATAGATTTCTTTTTGACATGCGCAGCAAAAAAAAAGCGGTTACTATTATTATTGTTAACCCTTAGTTAACCTAGTGCAGAAAAAAAAACTGTTTTGAATGGTTTTACTTGTTTGTGACATGGGCACTACTTAATTTGGTTGTGACATGCCCCCTTGCCCATGGCACAGCAAGTTGCATCATGTTTATGTACAGACTATTTTCGTCATCATTGTTAGTGTTTGGCAAGCGGGTGTATAAAAAGCAAAAAGCGTGGTTAATTTTGTTTTGAGATATTGTAAAATTCAACAACCAAAACACACAAATATAACAATGGCTATTATGATTCATGGTAAACACAAGATAATCAAAGACGCCAACACTTGAATTAATTTAAACGCAGTAAACTGTTATCCTTGATTTTATATAATCTTTTTTAATTTGATTTTTTAAGGTAACTGAGAGTGAGGTATCAGATTAATGCCCCCTATACGGAGGGTTTTTTAAATTGTGGCTTATTATATTTGAGTTAAATCGTAGCTCTGAAAACACCAATTTTTCGTACTGTTATTAGCAGCCTTTCTTTATTTCTTCTATTGTTACCTCTCTTCCCAAATCGTTTCTTTTTCTCTTCTTTGAATGTACAGGTTCCTTTAGAACCTTGACTACTTGCCCCCTTCCATCATCATCTCCCTCATCTCTTTTTTTACGTTCCCTCAATGAATGCTTCTGTCCATACCCAACCTTTTTGCAACATCCCCTAAACCTTTAGACTACCAATGCTGTTCTTTTTTAATAATTTAGAGCTTTTCACTCAAAACATTATGACTTGGTTTTATTGTGTAAAGTCTTGAACAGGCTTTAGAACAAAACAAAACAAGTATGTATAAGATCATTAATAGGAAAAGAAAAACCATAAAATGAGTCGTTAGTTATGTCTTTGGCCTAAAATGACAGAAGGTTCAGGACTGAGTTGGAGGTTTTGAAGTTAGTTCCATTTGTCGAGGAACCTGTTGGTAACAGCAGGAATAGAGCGACGACCCTGCTTACGACATATGAGTAGGCGGCCATTGTGGCGTTGACCCGGGTGTGTTGCAGGTTGGTGCTAGGTGATTTTCGCTATCGGGCAGTCACAGATTGCCTCTTCATCACCGCTGGGCCTGTAAGGGGACAAAACAAATAGACAAACAAACAAAGAAAACTAAAAAACAATAAAATTGTCTTTTGTATATCTACGAGCATAATGTTGTAGTGGTTGGAATAGTTCATCAATGCCCCCTTCGAGTAGTTGCTTGTTGGGGCAGGCTGCGGTGTTATCCGGAATGCGCTGTTAGGTGTGGGTGCCTCCGGGGCCCGGACTGGTTGGCGGTATCGGTCGAGGCTGGTAGCCTAGTATGTGCGCCAGTTGTCATTGTCCCGCATCTTCTAGGACGTGTAATCGTTGTTTGGTAAGTGTGAAGTGGTTTAGGAGGAACCCAAACATGGCTCTTTCCTCCAGTGTCCTCTGGGATGGTAGTCTTGATTTTTTTCGTGATTTGAATTGGGAATGTCTTGGCCTTTGATGTTCGACTGGATATGCAGTAAGATAGCTTACGGCAATGGCTGAGTTTGCGGTTGCTGATTTTATAAGAGCTTGCAGTCATGGAAGTTGATTTAAAAGATTCTCTGCTGGCTGAGTAACGAGCAGGTTGAAGAGAAGGCGAAGGTTGATGGTATTTTCTCCTCCATAAATCTCCATGCATGCTTTGATGACGTCAAGGGTGGTGGTGGTGGTTGCACCCTCTGGGTTGGTTACTTGCTTGGTTATTGTTACAGGGTGAGTGGCAGCTGTAGTTGTTACTGTGTCTGATGGGAGGATTGGATTCTCGCTCGTTGCCCCCTCCCTGCGGTACGGAGGTGGGGTCTTTGGGAGCGACGTCATCTCAGGGGGCAGGCTTGCTGGATGGAGTCCCGCCTGTTCTTCTGTGGCTCCACCCTTCTTTTTCAGGTCCTCCGGGCAGCTCATATTTTTCTCGGTGCCATTTTTTTGTGGCGATGGAGGGTTTTGGCACGTTACCATCTCCGCAGCAGCTTTGCTGACTGTAGCTAACTGGTTTTTTAAGTTTGCATTTTCACGCAGTAGGAGTGACACTACGTTAATCATCTTTCCTTTGTCCCACTCAGAGCTTGTCCACTCCCTTCTGACTCCCTCCTCTCCTTTCAGTGAGAAGTAGCCGCTGATGCACCCTGTCTCCGCTCCGCTCGCTTGGTAATAAGTGATGTGGGCCCATAATTCATCCACGTTATCTATGCGGTGCCCCCCACTACACCAGGGGCAGTACTTAATTAATTCCACCTCCATCACATTTTCCCTGTACCCTGTTCATGACGCCATGTCGGGACCCAGGGCAGCTGGCCAGCAGCTGTCCCTGACTCCCACCCAGGCAGTTAAGGGTCCGTCGCCTTAGAAGGCCATCAGGAGGGTACTTGTGACGCTTGGAGTGGAATTAATTAGGCGGACGCTTATCGGTTGCAAAGCAAGATTATTTACTCACGCCGTCAAGGTGGTGAATAGCGGAGGTCAGAGATACTTGGTTAGTTACAGTTTAAGGTTCGTAGGTCGTATGTCGGTCTGCATAAGAGTTCGTTGGTTGGGCAGATAAATGGAGAAAAAAGTTGGGCCAGCAGGTCATTGATTTATGTCTGATTAGGTCGAGACGGGGGAGACTGACAAGTGATCAATTTGTCAGTTATTCTCACGCATACGTTCAGAGGTTTTTTAGGTGTGTGTGCGGAGGTCTCCCGTTCTTCACGGAAGTGAAGACGGGTTTTATTTGTATAATAGCCAATTGCTTTTCGCCACGTCATAAATTTAATTAGAATCGCCAATTATTTAGCGGTCTTCGCTAGGGTTCTATCTCACAGGGTTACTCCCTGTTTTCTTTGACCAATTATAATGATTTATGTACAGCACAGAAGGCTAAGTTTTATTTCATGTTAGTGTCGCAGTTATAAATTCCTTTTTGACATGCGCAGCAAAAAAAAGCGGTTACTATTATTATTGTTAACCCTTAGTTAACCTAGTGCAGAAAAAAAAACTGTTTTGAATGGTTTTACTTGTTTGTGACATGGGCACTACTTAATTTGGTTGTGACAACAACCAGGCTTTTAGAAATCACTTAACCCCTGCTGTTGCCCTGGACTATTGGTTTAATACATATCTACTTTACCTATAAACTAATTCCCTAAAGCAAGCCTCTATATACCATTTTCTAGCCATCAATACCCTTTTTCTTTTTTTGTCATTAAGGCATGTAGCGCACACTGGCTGCACACCTAAATAAAAATCAGATATTCAGTTGCTCTCACTGCTGTAGAAAATAAATGTTTGAATTATTGCTTAATTCTGCCACCATCCCCTTGTTTTTATCAGGACTGATTTTCAATCAGTTAGCCTTAATTTATGCCCAAGTTTAGTTTAGATAAATTATTTTTTATTCCTTGTTGCCAGGTGAAATGCATGCTAAACACATCTTTTCTAACAAAAGAAAATATTATCATTTTTCAGCTAACTCTTGTACTTCCACCTTTTGAACATGGAAAGTATTCTGTTTGCTAACTTAAGGCAGAGGACATTAAACATTGTACAAGAACTACTCAAATTCCTTAACAGTTTCAGTATATAAAGAACTTTTCAGATAAGATGTACTAGTACAGATTGCAGCATATGGAGTCAGGAGTTCTGAGGTCAGATATGGTTTTAAGCAAATAACTAATTATTCTGTAGTGGTGACACCTGCCTGCTTGATGCTGCAATTCTGCTCTAGGAGATTTAGAAGGTAGATAGATATTCTTTAAACTGTCATACAAAATTTAAGTGATACTCAAAAGCAATCTTTTACTTTAAATTGCATTTTTGAGGTTTCTTGTAAGGAATATGAGCATAGTGATTGGTGAGCTATTCTGTATTTTAAAGCTAGTCTTTTATACATTGTAGATTGTAGCAGGAAAAAAAAAATGAACTAGAAAATGGCACAAGGTAGACATAATTCTTTTCCTTACAATGTGCTACTTATTATCTGATATATTGCATTTGTATTTAACTCTATAGAATCAATGGATTGTTGTCTATGGCATTCTTCTTGTTACACTAAAGGCCAGAATCTAGTCTAACTATTAGGTACCAAAGTCCAGCCTAAGTGTGATTCCATTCCATCCTGTTCAAGTACCAAATATGTTTCTACACATCTATTTTTTGAAGACACTGCCATCTTATACTTAGTGTCCCAAAAAAGCAACCAGGAGAAGGTGGAGTGGCCCTTCTATTAGAAATTATTTATGGACTTATTTAGGGTGGAATAAGATCACACTTGGGCCTCTAAATCTACTCACATGCTTAGTAAGTGGCAGAGAAACTGGCACAATTTGGGCCTGTCTACACAAAACACTTACTGTGCGGTAGCCTAATAACACTGTGCAGTAGCATGTCAGTCAAAAATCTTGCTAATAAGCTACTGTGCAGTAACACACACACACACACAAACATGTCCAGCACTACTGTACAATAACTGTAGTTACATCACATTTAGTTAATACTGTATTAAGCAAGTACTAAATTAAATGTGGAATAATGATTGTGTAGATGTGCCCTGTGTTATTCTTTTGTCTTTCTTTATTAAACTTGGGCTGGAAGGGACCTAGTCAGTCATGAAGTCCAGTCCTCTCCTAGCACTGACACCACATTATGTAATCCCTTTCCTTAACTTATTGAGCATGAGTGAAAGTGTTTGTTTCCCCCACAATGACCACCACTGCTGTTAGATGGTTGTTCCAACTGGATGACTTTGTCTAAGGGTTATGAACTTTCTTCTGATTTCCAGCCTATATTCATTGTTTCATTTATACATTTTTTATTATTTGTATCATGCATGGCCATCATTTCATCCTGATATTTTAAGACTCTTTGTTGGAGGGAAAAAATAGTATAGTACCTCAACAGAGTGCCAAAAGAAAAGGCCATGTTGTACAGAAAAAAAATAGACCTAAAGATATATTTTAAAAATTCTGTTAGGCTTAAGATCTTTCTAGTAATGTCTCTGTTTCTTTAGTTTTACACAGACAAAATCTGTATGTAATGTTGCATAATTAATTTAGTACATGGAAAAGAGTTAAAAGTAAGATTAATCAGAGAGGCAGATAAAGTTACTTAATCTAGATACATGCCAGATATTACGTAGATCTCAAAGTTGTCTAGATTACAGAAGAAACTCAGCTAAACTGTTTTCCAAGCTGGTGGGTACTATAGTATGTACCCTGTAAAACAATAAGAAATGGTTACATGCACATCTTACAATGTCAACAGTCAAAAAAAGAGTGGGATATCCATGCCCAGAGCTGGTCATGCAGTACATAGAACCAAAGTTCTTTCATGTCATTTGCAAAACAAGAGAGCTGAACTAGTGATTTCGTAGATTTTTTTACTGACAGTATTGATAGAATTTGCATTTAAGCAATCTTTAGGAAAATCAGGGAAGTGTGTGCAGGTTTGTCCTATATACGAAATGATGGGTGCATACATTCATATTTTTGTGAATATAATGGTTCTGTAATGTGTGCTGCTAGTAGAAGTTCTAATAAATCTTTTAACTTTTGCATGAACTACTATGTACTTTTTGTTAGACTTTTTTAGTCTCAGAACATTGTAAAATAAATATCTAAAGTAAATATTAAGATTAATTAATTTAAAATGAAAATATGTCTGCATTGCTCAGTATATTCATAAAAACTGATCTTTTCTAGTACTGTGAAATTGCATGTGGTATGCTATAGTTTGTCCTGCCATAAAAACTTCACATTGTTATTGGTCTGAAATGAAGTGCTATAAGTCGTACGTTATACATTGTGCTCCTGATTTGAAAGATTACATGTTACTAAAATTTCATGTGTGGCTAAAATGGCACAGTAATTAAATTCATATATATATATATATATATATATATATATATATATATATATGAATATTATACTCATATATACGGCTCCAGGCTGGGAGCCCCTTCTACCCCAGGACTGGGCTGTATCTATGGCAGCTCCTGACATAGGCCTTTAAAAGCCTGCAGGCATTCTGAGCCCTATATATTCATATATATATAATTATCAAATACTGTATTTACTCAAATATAAGATGAGATCTCCCCCCCGCCCCAATCATCATGGGGAAAAGAGGCCCTCATCTTATAATCACATACATAGAAACTTCATTAGCAGGGATCCTGGTTTTCCCTGATTTAAAAAAAAACAACCCAATTTTCAGGTAAAAAAAAAATCACCCCAAATCCACATTTTTCCATGATTAAATGAAACACACACACATGTATATGTGCAAGGCCCTGGGACCTGGGCCCAGTGAAGGGGGGGGGGGCAGAGCACAGCCCCTGGCCTGCGCCCTGCCCCCCACACCAGGCTACAAGCCACTAGGACCACAGAGTGGGGAGGGTCCCTGCATAAACTGATCTGCCCCAGCCCTGTACTAGAGTTGGCTGGAGGAGGGTGCAGGGCCCAGGGCAGATCAGCTGGTGTAGAGACCCTCCCCCACTCTGGAATCAGGGCAATGGGTACTCACATTAGCTGATCTGCCCCAGCCCCATGCCACTGGCCCCAGGCAGTAGCACCCGTCTCCTGTCAGCTGGCAGGCAGATTGGGGGCCTGCTGACACCCTCAGAAGGCCTGTGGGGGCTGTGCCAGAGTCCTCCCAGGGGTGCAAGCCCCAGATGTGTCTGCCGAGTGATAGAATCCAGGTGCTGCCGCTTGGGACCGGCAGCAGCACCAGTCTTCCTGGTGCTGGTCCCAGGCAGCAGCACCCGGCTTCTCTCATCTGGCAGGAAGACTTGGAGCTCACATCCCCAGGAGGACTCTACACCTCCTACAGCCCTCCTGGGGGTACTGGAGAGCTCCCAATCTGCCTGCCTGCTGCATTTTATGTTTCCCCATAATAACTATGGGTGAAACATTGAAACAGCATCGAAATAGCAAAATTGTTTTGATGAAACGAAATGGAACAGTGGTTTCGAAACGAAACTAAATTAAACTCAAAATGAAACACTGTTCTCCGAATTGTCAAAACTGAAGCTGAATTGGAACAGTGCTGTTCCACACAGCCCGTGTGTGTGTGTGTGTGTGTGTGTGTGTGTGCATGCGCACGCATGTATATTTATATACACACACACACACACGCATATACTTATACATATACGTACACACACACACCCACACACACACACACAAGTGGTGTTTCATTTAAATCACAGAAAATGTGGATTGGATTTGGGGTTACTTTTTTAACCAAAAATTGGGATTTTTTTTTTTTTAAATCAGAGAAAACTAAGATATCTGCTCATTAAGTACATTTTCTTCCATTCAACTGCTGCCAAAAGTAGCATGTGCTCAGTAATGGAAACCAACCTTGAAGTTGATTAAATGCAGCCAACACTGAGCATGACTATAAAGCACATGACCCATGGGACAAACATACTGATGGAAACCTACCATAAGAATAGGATAGTGCAGCCCATCTGAATAAGATATATGAAAGTACCCATTACATGAAATCTCCCTCAGTGAAAGTCTTTCATAAGTCATAGGGTGTGTCTACATGAGATGTTTAACTGCATAGTTGCATAGTTTACCACACAGTAGCACATGTGTCTATTAATGACACATTAAGATTTATCAGGGTCCTGGGCAAACAGAAAAGTGGAGGCCCCCCACCAGATGAGGGCAGGTACCCTATGTGCCTGCATGGGTTCACCGGGCGTCCTTGGTGCTTCTGGGTTGAGGTAGGTCAGGGGTGGGCAAAATGTGGCTCGGGGGCTGGATGTGGCCCGTCAGGCCCCTAAATTTTTTTTAAATTAACATGTATCTGCCCCAGGCTGCCTGTCACGTGGCCCTCAATGGCTTGCCAAAACTCAGTAAGTGGCCCTCTGCCTGAAATAATTGCCCACCCCTGAGCTAGGGGATGTGAGCATTGCTGTGGTGAAGGCAGCCCCAGCACCTCTGCCAAGTGGGTGTCGCACAGCCGGAGATGTGGTCACCCAGCACCGCAGGACAGGCCAGAGCTGGGGCCAGCTTGAGAGAAGAATGAGATCCACCCCCATCTGCATGCCTGCCCCTCTGCTGGCTCCTCTGCTGACCCAGGTGGGGCAGGCTGTCCTGTTCTGTCCCAGCAGTGCTTGTGCTGGCAGCTGCCCATAGATAGCAGGGAGTGGGGCCACCCATGGGGCCTTCTGGCACCAGAAGGCCCTTGGAAGCTTCCACTGCCTGCAGGAGTTTCACACCCAACCCTAGCCCCTGGGACCCATCTGGAAGGGAGAAGGTGCATGGGACCCACCCTGGATGCCCACAGCCAGGGTACCTACCTGGGCTGTGCTACCTCTGGTGTTCCAGAAGGCCCCTGATTGGCAGGAACCCCTGGGCTGGGGCCCTGTAGGCCCATGAATTAATCTGTCACTGGCATCTGTATGCGCATATACTCATTGAGCAGTAAAAACCCCTATTCTGAGTAAATTGCTAGCCCCAGGGCTCCAGGCTGGGAGCCTCTCCTATCCCAGGGGTAGGCTGCCTCTATGGCAGTTCCTGACACAGGCCTTTAAAAGCCTGCAGACATTCTGATTCCTGGAACAAACCAGCAGGGAGCCTAAGGGCACTTCATGTTCCTCTGTCACCCTGGGCAGGCCACAGGCTACCTGCTTCAGCCTGCCTGGGCCTGTGCCACTGTCTGGGGTTTCTGGGAAACTGCACCTCAAGCTGCTGACAAGCAAAACTTGTGTCACCTGTGTGTGTGAAGGCACAGGGAGGTGAAAACTTTAGGCACAGTATCCCTTGCTGAAGCCACAAAGCCTGCCAAGTTTCAAGGAGATAGGTGCAGGGGTTTCTGGGAAACTGAATCTCAAGCTGCTGACAAGCAAAACTCGTGACATGTGTGACTGTGTGTGTGTTAAGACATGCCCTCACTGGCACTTGGGCCTCTACACAACACAGCAGTGTGCCCCAATGGGGTCTTCTCCTCCTTCCCTACAGCCTCAGTCCAGTCCACCACTTTAAATAACAACAGGTAATAACTTAGTAAGCAGCACAGTAGCACCAGCAGCATCTCAGGCAATCAAATAGTCACAGTCAATATCAGAGCACTCCTTCCCTGCTTTTCCCCCTTCCTTTCCTTATTTTCTATTTCCTTGCAGGCAAGCCCAGCTTCAGCTTCAAAACTTGAAACATTATGAAACTTTTGAAACATTTTGACCACTCTCGTTTCATTTCAGTTTTGCTGTTTCGAGCTCGAAACAAGTCGAAACAGCGTCAAAATGAAACAGCCAGTGAAATTCTGTACAGACCTAGTTCCCACTGCCAGGCATCCTCCACAAGCCATGCCTCATCCACCCATGTATTGTGGAAGAGCTCCCCCACCCCCAGCCTCACAGATGTTATGCAGCAGACAGACTGCAATGATGACCCAGGAGAATTGCTCTCAGTGAACTCAAGGAGGGCAATGAGTGTGTGTTAATGGCCCTTGAGGTGGCTGAAGGTGCAGTCTACCAGGGCACAGGTCTGGCTCAGATACCAGCTAAAGTGGGCCTGGCAGGGGTTCATGTGGCTGGTGTAGGACCACATGATCCAGGGCAGGAGTGGATAGGTGGGATCCCTGATGAGGAGGGGCAGGACCACCACAGCATCCAGCTGCAGGTCCAGCACCCCCAGTGTGAAGCACCTACTCTCCACCAGGCCTTGTAGGTTGGAGTTCCTGAAGACATGAGCATCATGGGCACTGCCCAGCCAAATGGCACTCATGTGCATTAAGACCAGGGATGCAGTGATAGAGATTTTTGGGGGCTGATACCAATGTCTGATTTTTAAGAGCCATATCAGCCAATACTGATCCAATTCCAACATGCAACCAGGAAGCTTGGAGACTAGTATTGGGCTGGTAAGTCTGGTGTGGGGGAAAGGGTGGGGGAAGGGAAGGGGTGTGGGGGGGTGCAGATTCAGACCTCCATGGTAAGGGATGGAGTAGGGCAGGGGCAGGAGCTGCTCAGTCAGGGCAGGGTGGGGAATGGGATGGAGCTGCAAGCAGCTCATCCAGGGAGACATCGGGGGGGAGGGGCAGCTCCTGCCCTGCATGCCCCCCAGGAGGAGATGGGGTGTGTGTGCCCCTGGATCTCTTTGAAGGGTGGGGCAGGCTGCCACTGCATGCTCAGGCCAGGGCAGTGCTGGGCTCTTCCCGGCTGGGGCTGGACCAGGCTACGCTCATAGATTTCATAGATTTCATAGACATTAGAGCTGGAAGGGACCTCAGAAGATCATCGAGTCCAGCCCCGTGCCCAAGGGGAAGGAAGTCAGCTGGGGTCATAGGATCCCAGCAAGATAAGCATCCAATTTTTTCTTGAAGGTGTTTAATGTAGGTGCTTGAACCACCTCTGATGGCAGGCTATTCTTCCTTATGTCCATCCTGAAATGGTCTTGCAGTAGTTTATAACCATTCAACCTCATCATCCCTTGGGGCACTCTGGTGAACAAACATTCCCCCAGATACTGGTGGTCACCCCTGATGAACTTATAGGTGGCCATCAGATCACCCCTGAGCCTGCGCTTTTCCAGGCTAAAGAGCCCCATACCTCTCAGCCTGTCGTTGTAAGGTCTGTTTTCCTGACCCATGATCATGCATGTGGCTCTTCTTTGGACTCTCTCAAGCTTCTCCAAGTCCTTTTTAAATTGTGGAGCACAAAACTGAATGCAGTACTCTAGCTGCGGCTTCACCAATGTGAAGTACAAGGGGAGAATGATGTCCTGGGATTTGCTTGAGAAGCATTTATGGATGCAAGCCAATGTTTTGCTCATTTTACTGGCCACGTAATCGCATTGCAGGCTCATGTTCCTCTTGTGGTCAGTGATGACCCCCCAAGTCTTTTTCTTCCATAGTGCTAGCCAGCGTAGCACTGCCAAGCCTATAAGGATACTGCAGGTTTTTCCTCCCAAGGTGGAGAACCTTGCATCTTTCAGTGTTAAACACCATCAGGTTCTCATCCACCCATTTGCTGAGCCTGGCCAGGTCAGCCTGGATCACCCTCCACTCTTCAGGTGTGGATGCTTTGCCCCAAAGATTGGTGTCATCGGTGAACTTGGCCAGTCCGCTTCTGACTCCAGTGTCCACATCATTAATGAAGATGTTAAACAATATGGGTCCAAGGACAGAGCCTTGGGGGATCCCACTTGTCACAGGGCACCATGACAATTGACTTCCTTCAATTACCAGCCTCTGGGTCTGACCACGAAGCCAGTTTACCAGCCAGCGGATTATGCTGGACCCAAGGCCAAAATTGGCCAGTTTTGCCAAGAGGTGATCATGGGATGCCAGATCAAAGGCTTTTTTGAAGTCAAGATATATGTCATCAATCTCTTCTCCCTTGTCCAGGTGATAGGTCACCTACTCATAAAAGGAAATGAGAATGGTCAAGCAAGACCTACCCACAACAAATCCGTGCTGGCTTTCCCTCGGGATGTTGTCAGCCAGTTCATTAAGGATGGCCTCTTTATTAATTTTTTTCTAAGACCTTCCCCAGGATAGAGGTCAGGCTGATAGGCCTGTAATTTGCCATATCCACTTTCCTCCCTTTCTTGAAGATAGGCACCACATTTGGCCTTCTTCCAGTCTTTGGGCACTACATCAGAGCAACAGGAGTTCTCAAAGATCCATGCCAGGGGCAGAGCTATGATGCTCACCAGTTCCTTGAGTACCCTGGGGTGTAGAATGTCGGGGCCAGCTGACTTGAAAGTATCCAGCTTCTCAACGTGTTCCTTCATGAGGTCAGCATTGATGGAGGGCAGGAGATTTCCCTCACCCAGACCGCCCTGTCCCATGGGACTGATGAAAGACTGACGCAAAGTTGGGGCAGGCAGCAGTGGCACTGGGAGGGAGGCTATGGGGGGGGGGGCTGCAGCCATCCCAAAATTTGCCATAGCCTCCCAACCCTTTCTCCACCATTGCCCACCTGGAGCATATCCCTGGCCCAACACCCCCACCAGGAAGAGCCCAGTGCAGCCCCCGGCCCCAGCCCACAGCAACAACCAGCTCCACCCTGCCCCATGTGCACATCAGGGACACATGCCCCTGCCCCATACCCCCTCAGGATGTGTGCAGGGTGGGAATTGCCCCTCCCTCCTGTGTCACTCAGATGAGCCACTCATGGCTCCATCCCATGCCCCACCCCATCCAGCCCCAGATGTGCAGTGCCTACCCCTGTCCATGCCCCTGCCCCACTCCCTCCCTCACTGAAGGGGCCTTGATCACCTCCCCCATGCCCCTTCCCTCCTCCTACCCTTCCCCCACAACAGACTTACCAGCCAGGTGCTGCTCTCCAAGCTGCCAGGCTTTGCTCCTGGTCACATTCATGCTGGGGCTGTACGCATGCATGGGGCATTTATTGGCCACATTATTGGCCACATGAGGCAAAAGAAGCTGATTTCCAATACTGCCAATTTCCCCTATATTGTTCCAATCTGATATGGGACCAATGTATCAGTGCACCTCTAATTAAGACCCTATGGTGGTCCATGACTGCCTGGAGCATCATGAAGTGAAACCTCTCTGACTGTGATAGGGACATTCTCCATAGGGCGGCCAGGTGACAGGGATGTGGGTCCTATCCAGGGCCCCAGTGCACTAAAGGAGTCTCAAGGCATTGAACCCCACCACCAATGCCAGGGGTCATGCACAATGTCCCCCAGCATGTCCTGGAGGGCACCACACACTTCCAGGACAGCATCCCCAGTGGTGGCTTTGCCCATGTCAAACAGGTGGCCAAAACACTGTAAGCCTGCAGGTGTGGCTAGCTTGAGCATGGTGAGGGTCAGCCAGGTGTGTGAGGGAGGGGAAACCACATGCTAGCATGCTGCCACTCCACGTGTGGCCAGAGCTTCTCCAGGAGATCCTGGAAGATAGCCAGGATCATGCAGAATGCCTTCAACCACTGCTTGTCATCCCAGGTATGCTGGATAGTATGCAGCCACCAGTCCTGGCTGGCCTTGCAGGCCCAGAGATGATGGGGTTGGAGATCCAGGAGGGCAAGGAGGCCCCTGGTAGTGGCATTCTGTTGGTATCCCTGCCGGGGTCTAGCCAGGGCAGGTGGGGTCAAGGTGGCAGGTGTGCAGCAGCATCCCTGGGACAGCACTCAGCGGCTGCATGTGTGCAACAGCTGAGAGGGGCAACATAATTTTGGGCCAGGCAGTGGTCAGTGCAGTGGCCAGCAAGAGCTCAAGGCACTGCTCATTACTGCTAGGGGCAGGGGCTAGAGCAGGCATAGCTTGGGGAGGCAGGGGCAGCAAGGAGAGTGCTGCTGTGTGCTGTGCCTGCACCATGCACACTGGTCTTGGCCAGGGAAGTGGCTTGCCAGAGAGCAGCGAGTGGGACTGGCTTTTGAAGATGGTTGCTAGAAGCTGCAGCCAGAGCCTGGAACTCCCCCCAGTCATGGCAGAGACCCATTGCAGGGCTCCGGGAAGTGGAAACTGATTGGCAGCAAAACTGCTCCCACATCTCTGCATGTGTAGAAATTTGCCCAGCACTGGTGCCACAGCAAATACACCTGTAGATATGCCCATAGTGAGCTAATATACTGAATACGTTTAATCTTCCTCTTTACTCCACAGCTGAGCTACACCTTTATTCCCCATTTCCAATTATTCCTTTTTCTTCCCCATCACCAAATGGAGCCCCAAGAGTTCACCTAGAATTCCCATTGTCCCCTTTCTGAACCTGTCACATATGATTAGTGTTGACCCACCTCCCATGAGGTGATTAAAATGAAACATCACTAATATATAGTTATACATATATAGTGGTGTTTCTTTGTAATCATGGGAAAATGAAGATTTGGGGTTACTTATTTTAATCTGAAAATTGAGTATTTTCTGTAATCAGAGAAAACCAGAATCCCTGCTCATGATCAGTAATCCCTTCTGAAGTTCAATTCTTCAGGGTGAAGCTCTTCTAGAAATGCCCATATGTCCTAATACTGCAAAAAATGCTTTGTCTCAGACCCAGAGGTTATTAAATAAGCAAAAAAGTCTATCTCAATTAAAGTGGGGTGATTTAGAGTGACATGCCATAAGGGATCTTTATAAAAAATTTAATACTCTTGGCATGCAGTATATCTTCAAAGTACCACTGTATGGATACAGCACAATTCAGTGCATTCTACAAAGTCCTAAAGTGTGATTAATGTGGCTTCAATTCCTTTTTATATTTCACTTTGGAAAAACCACTTACTTTTGACTCAGCTTATCCATAAAGTGGGGTTTATGACACTTAGCTTATCTTTACAAATGGTAAATGTTTAAGTGCTACAGTGGTGTGGCAGACATGGCAGTTCCCTTCTGGGATTCTGTTTCCTTTGTAAACTGTCTCCCAAATTTGCTATTTAATTTGTCCACCCAAACACAGCAATATAACTATCAATGTGTGACCAAGGCATGTGCGTTGGAGGTTGCCTCTCCAGAGGTGACCATGAAGTCCCTGGAGTCTCTGCAGCCCTCATTTTTTTGGGCAGTCACTCCTTTCAGTCACCCATCACACCTTGATGTTTATTACTTTTATGAGGGAAACTGTGCTAGGACTTCCCAAACTGCTGTCACTGTCTTATGGGTTAATTTTATGGCTTTGTTCATTCCCCACACCATGCTCCATGCCTCACAGCTGACATCTTCCTTGATGTTCTCTTTCACTTAGCCCCTCCTCTGGGGGTCCTGGATTTGCACTGGTCCCACACTCTCAGCCTCTCAATAGACTCCTGGAGCCTCAATGGCCCCACCATCTCTGCCCCTCAATCCAGGCTCTGGACTCCTCACTGGGTCCCTAGGAACCTCTTCCTCCTCTTAGTTCCTTCCCAAACCTCCATACTGCTTCAGCTGTCCTCTCTGTCATGGTGCTTGTGTTGCAGTTCTCTTGCAGAGGTGGTATTCTCTCAGCAGGCTCCAGATCTTACTGCTTGGCTTTTCTCAGGGCCTGGGCTCTAAGTCCATGCCTCCACCTGAGTCAGGTGACTCCCTCTGCCCAGCCTAGCCTCACTTGCCAGTGCCTTGGGTCAACTAATTCTCAATTAGCCCTGGGCCACACCTGCCAGCAGCTTCTCGGGCTTCCTGATCTCCTAAAGTGGCAGGGATCCCAAGTGCCCTGACACAATGAGCCCTAGGTGAAGAATTAAAAGGGGCATTGCCAAGCCTTGGGGAGGGTGCAGGAGTTGGAGTAGCACTCAGGAGAAGGCAGCAGTTTGGGAGGCAGAGGGCAGGACTAGACTACAGTAGGTGCTGCCAAATTCTGTATTGTCACATACCAGTTTAGAAAGGATTTGGCAGAAGATATAGGGAGCATTAAAACCCTGGCTTCTGGCAGTTCCAGCACTTTCCCCCCTCCAACAGAAGCTTATATAGGGCTACCAGGATTTGCACCAAGAGTGCAAATCCGATTAGGTTACACCTCTGCCCAAAAGTTTAGTATATATACTATGATAAATCATAATGGGAATGTCAACATATTTCATTTTCAGGACAGGCCTTGCCTGAATCATAGCCCCTGGAACACATTCATTTAATGGTGCACTTGGAACTGATCTCCCATCCCAAGAACTGTGCCTCATGCCATGCACATGTGCATGGCAGGACATGAGATTCTTGGAAGTGGTGATCAGCTCCCAATCACTACTCCTTGTCCCAGTACTACTTGCCAGTGCAGAGGGAGTCTGGGATCATAACCATAGGCTCTCCATGGACTGGTAACTTGAAAGTTAGGATGCCTGCAGCCTGGCTCAAATTGTTGCTTCCCTAGGGCTAGGACAAACACTTCTAGGACAAACAGTTGTCCATCTCAGTGCTGGGACTGCACTGAAGCCAGTTTATATCCCTGGTACAATCCCAGGGTGGGCCCCTTGAATAGAAACCCTGAAAAACCCATACAGTGCTGCACCATACAGTTTGCAGTCTATTGATATGGAGGAGTTGGTAACCAAGCCCTTCCATGTAGCCATAATCAGGCTGCATGATGGAGACCCTGCCATATGGTCAATTTAAGGCATGATTGAAACCAGATACAACAATATTAAACATATTTTGTCAAATATGTCTGGTTTCCCATTTTGTTGCACCATTAATTACCTGAATGTATGGCCAGTTTACTGTTTAAGATGAGATGAATAGGTTATTTATGTCTTAAATATAACTTCTGACACAGTCCATAGAAAGATGCAATTGTATTAGAGAGCTACCAGTTTAACTTAAATCCATCTTAGCAATATTTACATCACTATAAATTTGTCTATATTACAGATATAAGAGTTAAGTTAGATTACTTTATAAACACTTCCTTTTCCTAATAGGGTTAAGACGATTAGCAACATACTTCTGGTTCCTGATTTTTCCACTTCTTTGTCCTTTGAGGAATGTAACAGGGAGCCTGAGGCTCCTGTTACTAAAAAGGGGAAAACACAGAAGGCTAGCCTTCTGTGTAGACTGATAAACAGCTGGGGCAAGAGATGGCATGAAGCAGACCTAAGCTGCAAGGGGCAAAAGTGAGGTATCCATTGGATAAAAAGGGAAACAGCTGTGTGGGCTAGAGAGTCATATGACTCAGGGCAGCTCCTGGTGGCTAAATAAGCCATCTGCCTTGGAGGGGCAGGAAAGGGCAGGCAGACAGGGAATGGCAACCTCTGGAAAGAGAAGCTCCATGACAGCTCAGGGACAGATGCTGGAGTGCTCCATAAGCAAAGGACAGCCTCAGGGGATGAGGACTGGTCCAGTGTTTATCTACCCAGCAGGGGGGAGGTTTTTTTTTTTTAAAGCAGTGACTTGGCTTTTGTTCTGATTTAAACTTTTAGCCCAAGTGGGGAAGGTTTTGTTAAAGTGGTAGCTTTCCTTTTTGTTTCCAGTTTAACCACTAGACTGGGAATAGCTACAAGGGGTAATGAGTGGGGATCCTGGTTTTCTCTGATAAAAAAAAAAAATCCCCCAATTTTCAGTTTTTAAAAAGTAATCCAAAATCCACATTGTTCCATATTAAAATGAAGCAGGTGGCCTGAAGTCAAGGGGGCCAGCCAGAGCCCAGGAAGTGTGATGCCATGTCTAGGTCCCAGAAGCTGAGGTCCAGAACTATGGGCCTTGGACTATGGATTTAGCTATAGAGATAAGGGGCAGAAGCTGGGAAGGCTGAAGCCCCAAAAAGGATGAGGAGGCCTGATATTGCACTGGGGCAAAGGGTTCCACTACAGTGGCAACTGGTAACATCCATAACCAGGTGGGCCAGTTAGTTTACCAGGTGGGCTGGTTAGCTCAGTTGGTTAGAGCATAGTGTTAATAATGCTAGGGTCATGGGTTTGATCCCTGTATGAAACAGCTACAGCTGTTCCTTTAAGATTACTGAAGAGGAGTATACCTCTTTGCTCATGCTTGTAGGGAAGCAGTTAGACAGGCCAAAACTACCATGGAGCTGAGGATGGCATCCCAAATTAAAGATAACAAAAAGTTGTTGTTTAGACATATAGGGAGTAAAAGGAAGGCCCAGGGTAGAATAGGACCTCTACTAAATGGGCATAAGCAATTGGGACAAGGCTGAACTCAATGAGTTCTTTGCCTCAGTGTTCTTAAGTGAGGGGTAAGACAAGGCTCTCATTGGGATTGTAGAAAGGCAGCAGTAGGATGCCAGACTACCAAGCATAGACCCTGAGATGGCGCAGAGGCACTTGGAGGAACAGGATGTATTTAAGTCGGCAGACCCAGATGAGCTCCATCCGAGGGTACTGAAGGCACTGGCTGACGTCATTGTGCAGCCACTGGCGGGAATATTTGAACACTCGTGGCACACAGGCCAGGTCCTGGAGGACTGGAAAAGGACCAATGTGGTCTCCATTTTCAAGAAGGTGAGGAAGGAGGACCCAGGCAACTATAGGCCAGTCAGTCTTACCTCCATCCTAGGCAAAGTCTTTGAAAAAATTATCAAGGCTCACATTTGCGAGAGCCTGGCAGGAAAAATTATGCTGAGGGGAAACCAGCATGGGTTAGTAGCAGGTAGATCGTGCCTGACTAATCTAGTCTCTTTTATGACCAGGTTACAAAACACCTGGACGCAGGATTAGGGGTTGACGTCGTTTACTTAGACTTCAGGAAGGTCTTCGATACGGTACCCCATACTGGTGAACAAGTTAAGAGGCTGTGACTTGGATGACTACACAGTTCTGTGGGTGGCGAATTGGCTAAAGGGTCGTACCCAGAGAGTCGTAGTGGATGGGTCGGTTTTGACCTGGAAGGGTGTGGGCAGTGGTGTCCCGCAGGGCTCGGTCCTTGGATCGATACTCTTTAATGTCTTCATCAGCGACTTGGACGAGGGAGTGAAGTGTGCTCTGTCCAAGTTTGCAGATGATACAAAACTGTGGGGAGAAGTGGACACGCTGGAAGGCAGGGAACAGCTGCAGGCAGACCTGGACAGGTTGGACAAGTGGGCAGAAAACAACAGGATGCAGTTCAACAAGGAGAAATGCAAAGTGCTACACGTAGGGAGGAAAAATGTGCAGCATACCTACTGCCTAGGAAATGACCTGCTTCAAGGCACAGAAGCGGAAAGGGATCTTGGAGTCCTAGTGGACTCCAAGATGAACATGAGTCGTCAGTGTGATGAAGCCATCAGAAAAGCTAATGGCACTTTATCGTGCATCAGCAGATGCATGACGAACAGATCCAAGGAGGTGATACTTCCCCTCTATTGGGCGCTGGTCAGACTGCAGTTGGAATACTGCATGCAATTTTGGGTGCTGCACTTCAAGAGGGATGTGGATAACCTGGAGAGGGTCCAGAGAAGGGCCACACGTATGGTTAAGGGCTTGCAGGCCAAGCCCTATGAGGAGAGACTAGGGCACCTGGACCTCTTCAGCCTCTGCAAGAGAAGGTTGAGAGGCAACCTTGTGGCTGCCTATAAGTTAATCATGGGGGCACAGAAGGGAATTGGTGAGGCTTTACTCACCAAGGTGCCCCTGGGGGTTTTAAGAAATAATGGCCATAAGCTAGCAGAGAGCAGATTTAGATTGGACATTAGGAAGAACTTCTTCAAAGTTAGAGTAGCCAAAGTCTGGAATTAGGCTCAAGAGAGGTGGTGCTCTCCCCTACCCTTGGGGTCTTCAAGAGGAGGTTAGATAGGCATCTAGCTTGGGGTCATCTAAACCCAGCACTCTTTCCTGCCTATGCAGGGGGTTGGACTTGATGATCTATTGAGGTCCCTTCCAACCCTAACATCTATGAATCTACGAATCTATGAGGCATGGATGTGGCTATAGGGGTGGATGAAGGCCACTAATAAAGCCTTTAAGACACCTGGTGTCCTGGTACACTACTAGGGCTGAAGGGCTACAAGAAATTAGGCACAGGTAGCCAGGTAGTAAACTTTACACTCTCTGGGCCTTGAGGCAGCCTCCCCACCTTTGTCTTACAAACAACAAAGCTTGACAGGTGAGTGAGGGAGAAGGGTGTCCCTAGGGAGTGGAGGAGGCAGTAGTCATGCATCCACAAGAGAGCACTGTAGCACTACTAGGTTACTCATGCCTGTTCAAATTAGATGCCAAATTCTGATCTTATAGAGTTTTGATGCATGTAAACTTTCCATCATTGATCACATGGTTGTAAATCACCACAGGAGGTGCTTACACAAATAACATTTTTTGCATGATCAGGCCCCTGAAGGCACTCTGCAGCCATGACGTAACATATGTGCATGGCTGCAGAGCACTTTTAAAATGGCCAATTGTGTGAAAAATTAACTGTGGTCGAATGAGGTCATAAATTAAGACACTTGAAAGCAGAGCACTTTAGGTAATTTGTGTTCCTTCCAGGGTTAGTTTCTCATGTAGTGGTAAGGCTGTTAGTGCGGGAGGGAGAGGGTAGGGCAGGGAGCAGCCAGCATGGAGCTGCCAGCTGCTTTGCCTGGCCAGAGCTGGAGGGGGACATGGGGTGGAACAGAGCCCCCTTGCCTTATGGCCCTCCCTAGCCACCCCAGCTGGGGACTGGGGGGAACTTGGCCAGGCCTGCAATGTGAGGGGGCTTTTTTCCACCCCCCACTCCATTCCATGCCTGCCCCCCAAACTTTGGCCAGGATAAGTGGATGGCAGCTCTGTGCTGGCTATTCCCTCCCTTCCTGCCCTTCCCACTGACAGCCCTGGAGCTGGGGAAGTTCAACAATCTCCAAGGAGGCTGCTGGAGTACCCCCTCCCGCTGGCCAGGGCCTGCAAGTATCTGTTGGGTTGTGGGTGGGGGGGAGCCTCTAACTCATGGCACTTTATGTAAAGCAACATGAATTACAGTGGAGCCCTAAACATCTGTAGGCACCCAACGTGAAAGGCAGCAAAGAATTAAGCCCTTGAAGTTTGGGTTCTTAGTCTCTGGCAGAAGCTTTTTATCTATAGTTTACCACTGAAGGGGATGTTGTGCTTTTTTTTTCCCCAAGTCACAAAAATGACTATGAGGGATGAAGAAGAAAAGAGACACAGTTGGTACAGCTTGCAGAATTGCTGATATTTCATTGGAAGATGAAAGAAAGCTACAAAGATAAATATTGCATAATTCTAGCCATTCCAGAAAAGGGAGCACAATTGTTTAATAAGCAGAGCAAACAAACAAACAAAAAGTATTTAAATAGTCTTTCTGCGTCAGAGAAAAGCTCTGTTATCTCAGCTACTGCAAGTTAAAAAAAAAAAAAAAAAAAAACTGTTCTGCTTGACTACAATTTGCTGCCAAGGCAGCAGATCAGCATTTCGAGAACTCACAGAGCTGCTTTAACTCTCCATGAATTTTAGCTGTGTGACTTCAATGAGGAACTCTTTGCCTCAGTGGGGAACAAACCATACTCAAAACCTTTAATACATTAAAAATTAAACATGTAGCTGCTCTAAAGATAACTGCTAGGATATTCAGCATTTTCAGTTCAGCTTGCCTTTCTTACACATGTTTTCATTTAGATGCCGAAATATAGAATTAGAAGTCTAAAATTAAACACCCTGATTTGACTGTTTTAACTACTGTAGTTTTCCCTCCTCTAGTTTATCTATGACTGTCTTAATTTAAAAATAAGTCCCTGGAATTGACCGTCCCTGTCTCTCAGGGCAGCTGCTGCCTTTATTTGAGGACATCGGTGACAGACTATGGGGTTTACTATAATATTTGTCTTCATGTTGTTATCAAGTTTCATAGTACAATTTACCAGAACACAAGGAAAGAAGGGTTAATAGAGTCCCTTGTAAGAGCCAAGGTTTTCCACACGTAGGAGAAGACAACATGGACTGATAGGCTTGAGCAGCTCCTTTGACATATCAACAAAAGTGAGATACCCCACACCCAGGATGGTGGAAGGAAGCTGAATGAGAAGAGCATAACAATGAAGAGAGCAATGTGAACAAGTAGGGTGTCAGCTCCTGTTAAAGAGAATCTGGAGACTGAGAAGAATGAGCACCTGTGAAGATTTGGGTGTCAGGGCTTGGAAAGGACTGAAAAGAGGAAAGATTAGCATCTTTGCAGGTGCTCAAGGCTATGTGGGCTCAACTGGAAAGAAGGACTGGTTAACTGGTTTGGGGTGGGGGAGGCAAAGAACCTCTGGCTTTGCCCCAATACATGCCCCCATTGAAACGACTGTCTGCTTTGCTACTTGAAACTAAATAGCAGTAGTCCATGGTGTCTTTGATTTCTGCATCCCTGGTTGCTTTCAAATCTGAATAATGCATATAGCAGTGAAAATGTAGTAAATACAGAGATAGGCACCAAAGGATGGTGCACTTTTTATTTGTTTGTTTGTTTTTCATGATGGTGGGCATTTATTTTGAATTCTTTGATCCACAGCCTATGTATTAAATATAATTCTTAAAATATAGTCCCTCTGTTGGGATAATTCAGCATAATCTAATTTATAGATTAGAAATGAGAGGACATTAATCATTTATTTGATAACCCTTTAGTTTACTGACCTACAAACATTTTACACACATGCTTACCTTCAGGACTGTATATCATCCTGTTGAAGTCAGTTGGATACTTTATGAACTTAAAGTGAAATGTGTGCTGTGAGTTTGAATGTGTGTGGGACTGGAGTCATTAGACAACATTTAAAACATATCTATTGAGTTAGATACAGAGTTTGCTTTTCTGGAGATGGTGGGGAGGAGTGCAGTAACCTTGTGGTTCCAATGGAAAGAACGATGTAATTAGACTATTTGCATACTGATGCTGTAGGCAACATACTAGCATTTGGAGGTGTATCTGAGCTGGTTTTAATCTGGCTAGCTGAAATAATAATGTCAGTATGTACTTGACATTGTAGTTTTCAAAGAACATTATTCTTTCAGTGTGTACTATACTGCCCTATGATTGGTTATCCTATGTTAAATCCCATGCAGCATGGCTTCACTGTAGTTGGTAGCACAGGTTGCCAACATTTAACATTGCTTTGTAACCAAAAAAAGACTGCATCTCATCTCATGGTGGATGTATTTTAGTCATGGGTTCTCTGGAGGCTCAAAGGTCCAATTTTAGCCTGAAATGTAGTTAGAAACTGGACAGATTCTGGAAGAGTGCTGATTCTGATGTCAAAGATCTTATTTTAGTTGCCATCAAAGTTAGTTATGCTAATGTCTAAAAATGCTGTTGTCACACATCCTGCTTTCAGCTCAGGCATAACCAAAAGCTTATGGGGTAACACTATTCCTGGTTCTACCCCTAACCTGAAGTCTTATTTTAGGCAAGACAGTTCTATTTCTTCCTCAAAATCCCCTTTCTACAGATGGTGAAAATGATGGTTGGTCTCTGACATTTGTTCTGAAGGGAGAAATACAAGCAATGCCATAACAACAAACTTTGGTGCCCGAGTCAAATCTGCAGCAACAGCCCACCCTCGCCCTGCGCACAGGTCTGGGGGGCACATTCCTCCCCCCCCCCCGCCATGTTTGTCTGGCAGTGCACACAGTGGCGGGAGCCACCTTCCTCCCATCCCTGTACCTCACCTCCAAATAAGCCACTCTCAGCTCTGTCCCATCCCCCGCCCCGGCTGGGCAACACTTGTTGGTGATCCTTAGCTTCTATGCCTGGGGCAGTTGCCCTGCTCCTCCCCCCTCCCTTCCCCCTTGCTATGGTACTGAATACAAGGTTTCTTCAGTATAAGTTAAGTTGTAATAATATAGAGACTATTAAATAATGAGATCTTGAGAGGTTTGGTAAAATATATCATTATTTTTATGTTAAAAACAATGGGATTTGTAATAACAATATAGTTTTGTCATGCATGGAAAATTTTAAAAAGTCCGTATTAGAAAGAAAGCATCTAAAATTAATATATATTTCAAATTAAGCTGTATGATTTCCTTCCAATTTAATTTGTAATAAATTAAAAACCTATTTTTGGTGCTAGCCCCTGCATGGTTGGTTGATTACAGAAATAGCTGCTTAGAGTACACACAATTCACTGGTTAAACAACTAAGCTGAAGTTTTGAGCAGGTTATGATAGTGCAGTTGGTCTTATAAATAAACGGAGTCTGTCTCTGGATTTAAACAAGTATCTGTCGCACAGCTTCCTCTGTGTACATTTTGGGTTCATCATTTTGGAACTAATCAGTGACAATAAAATTCAACTTGCTGTTGCTAAATGGTCTGAAAATAATAGGGTGTCTATTGTGATATAGGGCCACAAATGCTAGGTTTTGTTTTTATGACATGTACTTCAACACAGCTGGTAAGACAGACAAATGAGGAATGTTAAACTACTGCAATTGTGACTTAAATATACTACTATAATTAATTTACATAAGTTGATAGCTCCAGTATATGAACTGACTAAGACATAATGTAATTAATTAAGAAATAGTTTCTTGAGAATCTGCTCTGATGAACCTTGTGAGTCAACAACACAAGAGGAAGTCCTCCTTAAATATTCTACACTCATTATGTGGGTAGTATGTTGTAATCACCAGTCTGGGAGAATGCAGATATACCTTGCTATGACATTTAATGAATACTGTTTTGGATTTACTGTAGCTCTGATTCTGTAATGCCTTTTCTATTGTTCAGCCATTTATATTTGTTAAATGCTACCAGATCAGAATAGCAGTGGGGATGTCTATATGAGACTCTGAATGTGCAGTAGACTAATTCTACTTTGCATTAATGTATCACAGCAAAAGATATGCTATTGTGCTAATACTCAGTAGAATTAGTCTACTCTGCATTAGCATCACTAAAATGGTGTGCGCTGGTGATACTGCGTAGTAGTGCTAGTTAATGTGCAGTTAGTACTTGTTATTACAGGTACTAAACTTAATGTGTGGTACCTACAATGCATTACTGTACTTGTAGACGTCCCTCATATGTAATGGAGAGCCTGGGACTCTCTGTTTTTTTAAGAGAGAAACATCCTAGAGTGGGAATACTGCAGGCCAGGCAGGGTGCAGCAGCTGCAGGGCACCATAGTAACTAGGCAATGAGGCCAATTAGCAGGCACCAGCAGGCAGCCCAGGGTAGACTCCTGGCTGGAAGGGAGCAGGGCATTGTAGTCATATAAGCCCAGGGCCTGAGCTGGCAAGTTAGTTTAGCCCTGCAAGCCACAAGGATAGGAGTTCCTAGCCTGGGGAGCTACCAGAGAATGCTAGAGGGGCTGATGTGCTGCCCATGGATCCTCAGTGAGGCTCTAGGAGCTCACATGGATATAACCCAGAGCTGGCAAGTTATGCTGGCAGAAGAGATGAGGGAAAGTTTTCCCCTCTTAAAGGGGCAGAGGGACTATAGTTTGAGTTGTAGTTTAGCACCAGTGGTTTGAGTTGAGAAAGTAAGGGGTGATATAGTGGAGGTCCCATTAGTGCCCTAGGGGCATGTGATTGCTTTGAGCCCTGCCAGGGGCAGGCTTAAGGCCCAAATGAGTGTTGAACCTGAAAGGGATAGACCAGAGCTGATGCCTCAAAGCCAGGTCCAATTTGGTGGGTCTGGGCTAGAAGGCCTAGCTAAGAAGAAAGGGGTGGCAGCCAAGGAGGCTGAAGCCCCAGCAAGAGAGAGTGACAAAATAGCAACACCCATGAGACTTGGTTGTGGTGAAGGGGAGGAATGGATTATTCCTTAAGGGGCACACAATTATTCCTTAAGGCTATAGGTGCCCTGTGGTGGTATGGTCAAAAAAGGCCCATTGAGGGGTCTGAGAATAGTGTAGCTGAGACTAGTAGGGTATGGAGAACCCCAGTGGAGGTATATCCCAGCTGTATAGAGTTAGACAAGCTTTCAAATGCAAGACATTCTTCATCTTTCATTAGGTCTAAGCAGTAAAAAAACAAACAAACAAAAACCCTACTCAGACCTGCTCAAAAAGTCTTCCATTTGAAAATTTGTCTAAGAAAACTGTTAATAAGTTGAGGATTTGGGAAATATGGTGCAGGAATTCTGGATATGCTAAGCTATAGTAAGCAAATACTCCTAAAAGGAACTTGAAAGAAACAGGCTTCATGGCTGCTGGATGTCCTGATAAGAAAGGAAAAAGTAAAAACACGTTAATGTGCAAAAAGACACTGATACAAAGAACAGAGTAAGAAAACAGCAGCTAAAAAAAACTCCAGGACAAATGTAGAAAGTAAGAATGAATGTACTAATGAGACAAAGATAACAAGAACTAAAATGTAGGTGTGTAACATTTGCAAGAGAAAAACGTAGAGATGAAAATCTCAACAGAGAAAGAGAACTGGGGGAGGGCACTCAAATACCTGTGTCTTATAGAGATCTGAGGGAGCATGAATAAAGTACTGCATCACTACCTGACAAGGGCAAGCTTCACAAACTATTAATCATCAGGGATCCTGGTTTTCTCTGATTAAACAAAAATACCCATCAATTTTTGGATTTAAAAGAGTAACCCCAAATCCATTTTTTTTTCCATGATTACAATGAAACACCACTATATATCACGGAAAAATGTGGATTTGGGGTTACTTTTTTAAATCTGAAAATTAGGGATTTATTAATTTTTTTAATCAGGGAAAACTAGGATCCCTGTTAATCAGACCAAGTGGTATATACTGTCTGAGGATAATAACCCTTTCTGAGCCTTTACCACCAAACACAGATTTGAGTAGTGAGTAATTGTTTTGTGTTTTTTTGTTTTTTCCTGAATTGCCTTTGGAATCTGCAAAACTGCTTGCTAGCACAGCCTTCCAGAACACACAGACCCTGGCATCCTGTATATCAAGAGAGAGATCATCAACTTATCATCTGGGAAAGCACTCCCTACATCTCAGAACAGCATATATAGAATCTATTTTATGTGGTGTTGTTAAATGTTGCATCTTCTAAAGATAGTGGAACAACCAGAATTGTAAATGTGATTAAACAAATTGTCTTATATATTTGCTGATTTCAAATGTAAAATTCTTTATCTCAAATTTAATTTTACTGTTTACTTTTATTGTTGCAGGTGCAGTATACAGGTGCTGTATTTCTTGAGAAGATTAGCTCAATTTTATAAAGGACACCTAACTATGTCAGATAATTCCCATAGTAGAAAAAATTGAGTTCAGTACAAACCCTTTGAAAGGTTATGTCACAATAATTATAGACATCTTTTTCATTCACTTGAGAGACAGGTAATAGTCTCTGCTTTCCAATAATGTAGGGGTTTGCTTCTTGAAGATATTATTTTCAACCTTAATAACAATCATTTTAGACTCAGTATGAAAGTCAACATTTTAAATTCCTTCTGCTTGTTTATTTGTTTTTTGTTTATAAGATTCATATCTGTTGTTGGATTACAGTCTAAAATGCTTGTTTCACTGTGTTAGGATCCAGGGAATAGAGAGAGCACATACTTATCTACCAATATCAAATCATACCTGTAATGATCACTGGGTTCAACAAACACAGGCATATGTGATGAAATAAGATGAACTAAACAATGAACTTTATTATGGAGCAATAGACAATGTCTGTAGATCCTCGGTCTGGCTCTCTCACTAAGTAGATACTTAATTGAGGGACTATCACTAAATTACAAACTTCCTCAGTCTCCTTAGTTAGGGAGATTTTAAAATTACAATTTATATTCCTACATCATCCCTCTTAACAATAAGTACAAAAATAATTTAATATCCATCTACAGAGGAGAGGTTACTAGCACTTCTCTTTGGAGTGAGTCTTTACCTATTCCCCTTTTCTGCAGCTCTTTTTGAACAAGTTTCTATACATCTTTCAGGAAGTTTCACTTTTATTCCTGACTGACAAAGTATTTGACCCTTTTAGACACCCAAGGGTCCTGTTTGTTGATAATCTATTTTTTTTTTTCTGCTTTTGGTGCTAAAGTAGGAACCATTGGTTGAGAACAGTGCGTGTCCAGCTCTTCTTTTAAGTATTGAGAGTTCTCTGGGAGTGCTTGGAGATCCCTATGATTTCCCCTCAATGTCTCCCTGGGCCTTTTTGGACCAGCTACAACTGTGGATTCAGTGAGCACATGATGATACCATGCCGATTCCATGCATTTGAGGCATAATTCCACAGATTCACTCTGTCCCAGATTTTAGTTCTGGTAGTTTCCAGGCTCCCCGCTCAAAATACTGTGTTTCTCCTTCTGAGTTTCTTTTGTCTTCCTGGTCTTTTAGTAAGCTTTCACAGGTTAGTGGCAGAATAGAATATATCCATTAATAGCTATGTTGGTGTCCAGCTATTTGCCAGAGGTGTGCTTCAATATGCTTTCCAAAAATCACTCCCATATCAAATTATATCTTCAGTAGTTTTATTTCTTTTTTCTTTTTTTTTTTTTAAATGATCTGAACGGACTGTTCTACAAGGCTGTTCAGTCGGGGATAATTAGAGTTTGATGTTCTGTGCCAAAAGTCCCAATTCTCAGCAAGTTGCTTAAACTCAGAACCAGAGAACTGAGGCCCTTTGCCACTAAAAATTTTCTCTGGAATCTCATGCCCTACAAATAAGGCCTTCAAGCTGGAGATCAACCATTTCCCAGTAGTGCTGGACAAAGTGCACACTTCTCAATACAGCGAATAATAGTCTCTAACTATTAAATAAGGTTTTGAATTTCATATAAATATATCACTGTCAACCTGTTTTCCTAGATGGAACCAGATGAGATTGTAGTGGATCACCCTGCTGACATGGCTGAAACATTAAACAAGTATAACAGTTTTCTGTTTTTGTATTTATTTGCTACAGTTGCCTATCTGCTATAGGCAGTGACTTGATAATTAAATTTACATAAACTTACACCTCTGTCTTAAAGGTCGTTTCTGATTTCATAGTCAAATACACAGCTCTAGAGAGTGCATCCACAGTAAACATAATTTTTCTGGCACGTAGGTCACAATTAAAACATACTTTTGTAGCTTTTTATTATTCTTTGAATCTTCAAAGTACAGTCATTTAATGGGTTGTTAAACAATGCTACCAGGGGGTTGTGTTCTATTACCACGTGAAATTTCTCACAAACAAACAATATTCTCAGTAAGACTATCTCAATCAGTGCATATCTAGTTTCTGCCTCAGTCATCAATTTAGAAGCCTATGCCACTGGTTGCCAACCATTGTATTTTTGCAAAGCACTGCACCAACCCCCGGCTGTGATACATCTGATGACATTTTTGTCGGTTTTCTGGGTCCATAACATTTTAATACTGTCTTTTTGATAAGCTGATTATGGATCAGTTTCAATACAAGCCACAATTCCTTCTGTTCTGCATTCTGGCACCATTCACTTTTATTTTTGAGGAGTGTCCTCAATGGTGTTGAGGACTGATTCATGCAAATTAGGAATGAATTTCCCCAGAAAATTTACTATTCCAAGGGCTCGTCTACACAAGACAGACTGTGTAGTAGCTTGATACTATTGTGCAGTAGCATTGCATGGCAAATACTTGGGCTAAGATGCTACTGTGCAGTAGTATTAGCCTACTCTACAGTAGCATCACAGAAAAAAGTGCTCACCAATACTACTGTGCAGTACCTCCAATTATTGCACGTGTATTTAGTACTTGTGTATACATGTACTGAATAAGGCTAGGAGCAGACAGTCAAAAAGCTTGAGGCTGAATTGATTCAGTCTTTGCAGGTTAGTCTAAACTGCACAGATTAAACTGAAACAGGAGTGAACCAACATTTATTTATACCTTTGATATAGGAAATGCAACCACATGCCTGCAGTGGCTCAGGCCAGAAGCCAGGGGGCGCAAGAGCATAGCTCTCTGGCTGTGTGATCGCTTCCTCTTCCTGCTGCCCCCAAGGACTCTGGGATTTATAATCCACAGTTGCAGCCAGCAGTAAATTAACCCCCTCCCTGGTCCCAGATCCCAGCCAGTTGGGCTTATCCCCCTTGTCAGCCAGCCCTCACTGCTCCAGCTAGGGAGCTAAAGGGCAGAAGCAGCCTTGCTCTCTGGAGCAAACAGCACAGCCAAGCCCAGGTCTGGAAAGCATGCTGGGATCATGGGGAGCTGTGATGTAACTTGAACCAGGGAGGGGTCTGGGACAGAAGTTCCATAAACTGGTTTGACCCAAATCAGTTAAGACTGATACTACATTCAACTAGGTTTATCTTAAACCAGTTTCAGCCATTTAAAAAAAAAAACAAAAAAAACTGATTTATGTGCATTGAGCTTCTGTTCTTTACAGGTTTAAACCAGTTTCTGATCCCTTAAACTGGTTTATGTGTAACTTCTGTCCCTAGCCTAAATGCACAGTAACCACTGAGCAGTAGCATCTTTTGTAGATGCACCGCAAGATACTGTTCTACCTGTTTTTTTGATGGGAGATGTGGCATTATTTCAGTGGCCTTAATTTTTGTCTTGTAAGGTTTCACTCCAATCTTGGCAAAGAAGATGTCTCCTATATAAATCAGTTCAGCTATGCCCAGCATGGACTTTTCTCAGTTTAGTTTCAAATTTACAGCTCTAGTAGCCTCCAGCACTTCCCAAATCCTATAATCTTGTTCTTCTTTGGTGAAGTCCAGTTGATACTGTCATCTATAGAAGTGTCCATGCTAGTAATATGCTTATAAACCATGTGTATGGCTTTATGATACACTTCAAGATTGGAGACAGTGCTAAAAAAATTGACACAGAAATCTGTTAACCAAAATGGGTATTAAATGTATATAATTTAGAGTGTTCCTCAGTGTGCTTCATCTGCCAAAATCCTGAGGAGTCATCCAGTTTACTGAAAAATCATGTATTTGTGAACTGGGTTATAATTTCTTTTCTACTTAGCTATTTAAAATGTTCTTGTTAGATAGTCTTGTTGAGATGCCTCAGATCTAGCTGTATACAAAACTGCCCATTATTTCTCACCACAATAATAACGGAGTTTACACATTCTCTAGGTTCCTGGATTTTCTGTATCACTTGCATTTTTCTTCCGTTCTTGCTAACTCTGCCTTAAGTCTATCATGGAGAACAGTGCTCTGGCTGTTCAGTTGTATTCCTAGAACAGTTGGTCAGGGAGAACACTGATACACATGTGGGGGGTCTGCTCTGATGCTGGCACTGTGACTGGACCCTGGGAGTTTGCCCCCTGTTACAATATTTAACATGTACAATATATAATTTTATCAAATGAAATGTTACAGGTTGGTAATCCATAATGGATGTGTTCTTTCTAATATTTCCAGAGAAACAAATTAAAATTGAGTATATAATGTCCATTTTATATGGAATTGTACATCATGTTTTCCGGATCCACGATCGGTAAGTAAATGTTTTCTATAATATAAAGTCATACTGAGAATATAATCCAGTCCTTGGCTATTTCAGAGCATTTTAAGGGTATCTGAGGAGAAGTAGTGACAGTGCAAAGGTGTCTTTAGTGCATCATAGTGGCACTTTATCTGAGGCCACTCAGTGAATGAACAAATAGAGCAGCTTTGGGGCATATCTACATTATGATAGCTAGTAACATCTCACAAGAGCCATTTCTGGTGACCCAGGAATCAAAAGATTTCAGGAAAATCCTAGCCATGCCCATTTTCCCCAACAAAGCCTCAATATTAAAGGGAGGATTTGGTTATAGAGTGTAAAACACGTGGCTTCGGAATCTGCCAATGTAGTGAAAATCCTGAAATGATCATTTAAGTGAGGCTTACTTTGCTGTGCACACTTAGATGAGCACAAAGTGGAATTAAAATGTTTCTGAATATGAGCTAATATATACAGAAAAGTCAGGTACAGTGAAATGTTTTTAAATCATTGTCATTCTTTTTCAGTAGACTGGAAAGAAATAAGAAAACAAAATCAAAGATAATCTCTATTTAAATTATGTATTAAAAGAAAAGAACAAAACAGAACCTTGTGCTAAAAGAACAGTAACACTGCAAAGTCAAGCACTGAAACATTGCCACACTTTAACCAATATCTATTAAATGTTATGTCAGAATTTAGATTGCTTATGCAACCCTGATATGTCTCCTTTGCATTTAATATGATAGTCTTTAATTACGTGATATGTATTTTTTTGCACCTCTCCCCTTCCACATTTGATGTAGATGACATTGTGTTACATCTTAGTTAATGAATGGTATTTCTTTTACCTTTGATCAGCATCTGAAGAAGTACAACTGACTAAAATAGTGTCATTCAGCGTTTTGGCCCCATGAGCCAGATAAGTAGGGCAGGGTCAATCCACAGGCCAGATCACATCCTGTGCATCAGGATCTGGCCTGGAGGCCTGGATCAGGCTCTGTGTGGTCTATGCTTGCCCTTTCATGCTGGGATTGTGCCTGGGCTGATCCCTTTGTCAGAATCAGGCCCCAGGGTCCTGCACTGCCTCCACCTGGCCCTACACACCAAGATTAGCTCTGACAGCCTGTCACCCCTGTCCAGTACCATGTACTGAGCTTGAACCCCATGATGCCCTTCAAACCTGATCTTGCATGAATATCCATGGCCTATGGGGCTCCTCATAGACCTACTTGAAACCCTGCAGGCTGGATGACACAGTGAGCAGGGCTAGATCGGGCTCACAGGCTGAGGGTTGAGCATTTCTGGATTAAATTAACCCCAAGTACGAGTGTGGTAATGTTAATAGAAATAACAACAATTCAGCTTTGTCTTCTCTATAAGAGTTCACACTAAAAATAAAAACGTCACCATGTTAAAGTTGTGGGCCATTAGAGCTTTTGGGTCATTATGAGGATCTTATGCAAAAATAAATAAAAGTCTTCTGCTGCTTGTAGTTGCCCAATATAGTATGACTCACCTTATCAAACTTACATCTCAATGGTGATTTATGGCAGTTCTGATCTTAACTGGTACCATTAACAATAGTGTCTCAGTTTAGCCACAAATGTTGTTGCAGATGTAGCTTTGGATGTTTTATTATTTATAGTAATTCCAGCTGGAAACAGAAATCCAATTTAGGCTCTCTCTCCAGATTTCAGATCCTCCTTGTGTTTTCTATGTTAGGTGAGACATTATTGTTTATGATTTTGCCTTCCACAACAGCACTGGAATAATGAAACCATCAACCACTGAAGAACTTCTAAGTAATGAAACTAATCAGAGGAACTTTATCATAAAGCTTACTTATGAAGAAAAACTCATCACTTTTATAACAGAATTCATTTGTATCATTAAAATGTCTCCTTAATTTTATGTCATATAGAAATTTAAAGTGCTTTATATCACACTTTGAAGGCAATTTCTTCTTTAAACTCTTAATAGTACTGAAATGAGATAAAAATTAAGGTTGTGAGATAACAGAATATATCCTTTAAATGTTCAGTGTTTCAATTTTTATTATTGTTGCTCTTTTAAAACTATTTTTAGCACAATGTGTTAAATAAGGATCAGGTAATGGGAGGTCTCATAAATTATTTCTGGCTTAAATCCAGGTGGTTGTTGGGGTTTTTTTTAAAGATAAACAATCATTGTCCTCTTAGTACTACTAACATTACCGATACACTATATACATAATAGACCTCAGGGGGGCTGATTCTGCAGATATTCATGTTTGTGGCTCTTGGCTTGCAGGACTGCCACAGGCCTCCTCAGTCAGTGTTACAGTCCTTTTCTTGAGGGGAATATTCCCATCACAGCTGCCATAGAATACAGAATTAGGCAGACCAGTTTCTTGTCTTCCCAGGGCTAGTGAATACCCTTAATAAGCAGTAGTCTGGTTTATGGGAATACCAGATATCTCCATAAAACATGCTGCCTGTCTATCGATTATTTCATTAGTGTTGAGATTTTTTTGTCTTTAAAGCTTTAGCTCTTTGAGTTATTTTATTATAAGAAAATATTTTATTTACAAACCAAGGTACATTTTTAATCCTCCTAAGGCATTTCTGTAACAGATATTTTCGATCAATCTCATTGCTTTGAAAGCACTGACTTTTTTTTAATGTTTGGGTTTCTTAACTAGTATCCAGAATATGTATATATCTTCAATCAATGCTACATAATAATGATTTCTTAGCACCTTTTGGGTAAAAATGTATTACCCTTTCTGCACTTAGGCTATGTATACTTTGTGATCTTTTATTTCTGTAATACAGACATGCAAATGAGCATACACAACAGGAGTCACTTTGGCCAAAAATGTTTGCAGCCATGTATGGGCACCCATTTTGGATACAAACGTCATGAAAATATGGCTGGACAAAAACTCATTACTAGCAGGAGTTAGATATTGGGGGAAGAGAGGGCCCTCCCTGCTTTTTGCCCCTAATATTTTCATGTTTCTCAAACCAGAAGGCTCGGATTGCAGGCTACCTCTCACCCTGATTGAGCCTGCATTTCTCTACTTCCTAACATATTGCCCTACCATTCCACTGTAAATTAGGCATGGTCTAATAGCTTATCCACCTTTCCTTTTGAAGCTAATCCCCTGGGCAGAAAAGAGAGGGAGATACATAGGACAAGGTGGAAGTACCTTAATTAGAGGGTGTAGCTCAATGAGAAGGCTGCTGCTTTGGGACATTATAGTCATGGTCTTACCCTAGACCCTTGCTCCTACTGGGGCAGAAACTTACCTACTGCACTCCAAGAACTTCTTCCAATATCTTTTAATGCAAGGGAGACTCAAGAGGAATCTTGGACTCAAGAATAAATAATGCTTCCATTCCTACTGAGGTCAACTGGGGCCAGCCTTTGGCATAAGTCTAGACTGACTAAGGCTCAAATTTATGCTTTGGGAACCAGAGAAATATGTTTTAATGACTATACCTCTATGGACAGTGGAAAAAGGGTTGAAAATTCACTACACTGTTTTTCAACTAATCTTTCTGTGTTCAGGAAAGAACTCTCAATCTTTTCCACAAAACCTACAACAAACTACAAACAAAAATGAAATTGTCTAGGGAGGTAAGGTGATTTCCTGTAATGTATTTTCTGCCCTTAGGGCTCCTTCACAATCCTAATGATTGATTGCTTGGAAAGGATAATGACTGGCAGGGTTGGGAAGTTAGGAAGTCAGATGAATGGAGATTTGCTTTCAATATGTCGTGTTGTCTTCCTCCTCTGGAGAAAAAAGGGTGTGACATGGAAACCAGTTACACTGTGATGTTTTGGGACTCATAAGGTTTGGAATACTGAAGAAATGCTGTGCTAGATTGGAGTCTAATACTTTAACTTTGGTTATTGGGTCATTTATGGATAATATTTATTTTAACACCTTCACTCAAAGATATTCCTTAGCTGTTGTAATCTGTTTCACGAGTAGTTAAGCTTGAAAATGCATTCTGACATCCAGTGACAGTCTGACATCTAACAAAAAATGTGTTAGCTAACAAACTCTGAACTAGTGTCAGAAACATTGATGATTTCTTCCATCTATTAATTCATTTTGAATAATTCATTATCCACTGTATACCTGTCACTTTTGACAGGGGCATGGAACTCAAACATGATTTTTAGGTGTCTTAAAATGAATGCTAATTACTTCCGCATTCTCAATGCTTGCACCAAGGTGAATAGTAGATTCTGTTATTTGCTGCCTGCAATTAGCATAGTTAACCATCAAGGGAAGAATATCTTTATATTTTTATTCCATTTTATCATGAAACTATTGCAGGGAATCACAAGCCGGTACATTGTGCAGCATGTCTAATATGTTTATCAACTAGCTTTTTTGATTATTGGATTCAAAGTTTCTGAGGTTTCTAACACTATTTTAAAGAATTTAACTAATGTTATCTATTGAATGTGTTTATCATAGAGTTCTATGGTAGTCCTGGATATTAAATTTTTAACCACTACTTTAGCATGCTGGCATTTGTAACTGGTGTAGTTACAAATTAACTGGTGTATAAATGAAAGTAAGAAAGCTACTCAAAATCTAAACTGATCTAAAATGGAGGGCGTGTCTACATGAGACACTTCACTCAAGATTAGAGCAAATGAATGTGCAGTTAGCGTCACCATCTACATGTGCAGATGCTTACCGCACAGTCATTTGCTCTAATCGTGAGTAAATTTTCTACCTTTAAATACAAGTGGCAAATTTACTTGGGAGTAATTACCAGGTATCCTGGTTTTCTCTGATTAAAAAAAAAAAAAAATCCCAATTTTTGGATTTTAGAAAGTAGCCCAAAATACACATTTTTCTGTGATTAAAATGAAACAGAATATGAATATATATATAGATATATATATATCTATATATATATACATATATATATATATCTATCTATATATAATAGTGGTATTTCATTTTAATCATGGGAACATGTGGATTGTGGTTTAACTTCTTTTAATCTGAAAATTGGGGATTTTTTTTTTTATCAGAGAAAACCAGGATCCCTGGTAATTACTGCACAATATGGCACAATTCTTATGTCCTAGCCCCAACTCTGCAATGGCAGAATGGGAGCTAGAAGCTCCCTGCTGCCACAGCAAAGGCACATTGTCCCTGCCCAGGCTTCAGCAGCAGAGCCTGCCTCAGCAGCAGGCGGCTCCCAGGGGCAGGCAACAATCTTCCAGCCCCTGCCAGGAGATGACTGTCTCCTGGCCCTGTGCTCCCTGCCAGCCCCTAGGCTAGGCTACTACAGGTGGCTGGTGCAGGGCCAGTGGGTTTGGGAGCAGACTGCTGCCATGAGCAGCAAATCTTCTCCTGCTTCCCCACATGTATAGATAAGTAAGCCCAAGGTGGGTTTACTCTAGAGCAGGGGTTGTTAACCAGGGGTATGCATATCCCTGGGGGTACTTGGGACATCCCCAGGGGGTACATGTGGTAGCGTGGGGAAGCAGTGTGTGGCACAGAGTGCTGAATGGTGGCGGTGGCTGTCACTGTGTGTGGGTTCCCACCCCCTGCCACTGCCATTCATCAGTCTGCACCACCATTGTGCACCACTTCCCTGCCCCCCGCCACTGCCATTCACTTTCCAGTTGACCATCAGCACCTCCCGCATCTGGAAGGGGGCACACTCTAGAAGGGGTACCCTCCTTAAAAAAGGTTGAAAACCCCTGGTCTAGAGAAACCCACCCTGGAGCATTCGTACATGTAGACATGTCCTAAGAAAATTTAATTTGGCTCAAAATATTCTGAAGACAATTCATCTGAATGTTTTGAAATCAAGTTCTTGTTGACCTCTTCTGCATTGTTGTCCTGCTAAAAGTAAAGTGTTGAGAGTAACCAAAATTTAAATAGGATTTTCTTTTACCTATGTTACCCCATTGGAGTCGGAACATACAAGTATATAGACTATTGTCATTCTCAAATATGTCACTAACTTCATGACAGGTTTTCTGGATTTGAAGTTAGATAACTGATTCATGTTTTATCTCCAGAAATGTAGTGTGACTCTATAAAGAAAAGATTTGCCTATCTGAGCTACATTTATTTATGGTATAAAACTAAAAATTTTAACAGATTTAAACCAGGAATCACTAGATGCATCTCCACATGTGCTTTACTGCACAGCAGATTAATTTGCTCTGCAGGAAAGCATCATCATCTACATGTGCACCATAATTAAGGGGCAATAGATTAATTTACTCCAATCAGACACAAGTACATTCTTACACTGGGGTAAATAACTGAGATTAAATGAATGTGTACATGATGACATGGGCAGAGACAATCCCAGCAGGGTGTGGGTCCTGGGGCAAAGCAGCCTGCGTGGGGCCACCCTGCCCATCCTACAGCACACTTATGCCAGGGAGTGAAAGCCCACGGCACACTGGATGCGGTGGGATGGGTGGTGGCTGGAACTTCTAGCTGGAACAAACAAGGAGACTTCCAATCCACTGGGCAGGAGGGTGGGCTAAACATCAAACTCGGCAGCCACAGCCTCTCCACCTGGCTCTGCGGGGCTGTCCAAAGCACGGGGCCTGGGGAGGTTGCCCCAATTCACCTCACCCTAGGGATGGCCCTGGACATGAGTGCAAATTGTGCCTAATCAGCCAAGCCAGGAAGAGGCCTGGGTCAGGCCAGGAGCTTCCCTATTCTAAACTGCCTTACCTGGGTTCCGTTTGCTCCTGTCACCACATGCACATTTAAACACTGTGGCCGCATCTACATAACATGCTGACTGCACAGTAGCTCAAGACGACCATGCAGTATTGCATAGCAGAAACTGTGATGTGATTTTATTGTATAGTAGTCTCAAGCAGTAGCCTAAAAACCAGGGATCCTGGTTTCCTCTGATTAAAAAAAAAAAATCCTAAAATTTGGATTAAAAAAAAAGTAACCCAAAATTCACATTTTTCCATGATTAAAATGAAACACCACTATATATGTTTCTCTCTATATGTGGATTTTGGGTTACTTTTTTTAATCTAAAAATTGGGGATTTATTTTTTTAATCAGAGAATACCAGGATCCCTGCTAATAACACAGTGCAGTAGTGTGCTGGACAAAGCACATGCTAATATGCTACTGTGCAGTAGTATTAGTCTATTGCGTAGTTAGCATCACTAAAAAACCATGAACTTGCACTACTGTTCAGTAGCACCAGTTAATGTGCATCGATTTAGTACTTGGTTATTGTTACGTCTCAGCTCTGTGTTCTTGGGCAACCCTGGCACAGGATGCAGTCTGTCTGACTCACAAGGACTCACCCCCCCCCTCCCTCCCCTCCTCTACCTAAACGAAACTAATTAAGATGCAGTGAGAGAAGCACCTAAAACTCTCTAGATAAGAGTGAAACAACTGCCCTAGGTCTCATTTGCATCCGAGATGGAACCAGATGACTATTCATTTACATGAGAGATGGAGAACAGAAAGCCTGAAGCAGAGACTGCAGTGAATTCTGGGACCAGAGAAGCAGGAGAGTGCTGCATGATGGGGAATCTGTGCTTCCAAAGTTAATTAACCCATGTTCACACACACCCAGCTCAGCATTTATCAGACCAGTTCTAATCTGGATTTGCTAAGGACTTTTCCCCCCCCAGACACACACACACAGCTCTAAGTTTAATAGGCATCTCGGGCCGTACATTCCCCGGTCCCACTATGGGAGGCCTATTTAAACTTGATTGACTAAAACTCGGTTGCCGGGTTAGGGAATGCTGAGGCAAGAGACCGAGTCCGAGGGGGTATGGGCAACATTTGAACAATGGTTAAGGGTTCATCACAGCATCCAGCCTGCTGGAGCCCTAATCCCAGGTGTTGTAATATCTTTCCCGAGACGACTGGTGGAAGTCCTCTCCACAAAAGGTTATGACCACCCCGATAATTGCTTTAAATCTGGAAAAGTCATGCTAAGATGAGGCTTGTGCACAAGTAAAAATCCAAAATCCTGATGCTGCAAGCTATCTATTGTTCCTGAAGAAACCATGAGATATCCCATCAGTATATCTGCCATCCACAGGAATTTCAAGCTGGCTCCCAAGTATTTGGGTTACTCCCTAATCTTAAGTGTTTCCTGATTATCAATCAGTTTCCTGAGATGGTCTAAACCAGATAACCCCTTGTCAATAGAAAAGACAATGATTTACACTACTGAGGGTGCTTCGAAGCAGCTGAACTGAGGGTATAAAAATCTGTAAGTGTGTGTGCTGCAAAAAGAAAGAAAGAAAAAGAAAGAAAGAAGAAGAAGAAGCAGGAGGAAAGATGGAGAAAAGGAAAGAAGAAAAAAACTTCTGTGCTGACACCATCCCCTGTCGTTCTTGGGATGCTGGAAGAACAGATCATCTCTCTCTTCAAGGACTGTGCTACGGACTGTGCCTGTCAGCTTTGCAGCCTGAGTACCGTGGACTTGGTGAGATTCCCAGCGTTCTCTCTCTCCTCTCTAGGCATGAACTTCTGAACCTGAACTGTATCAGTTAAACTTGAGCTAAGTTTCCCCAAATACTTAGTGAAACCAGGGTAGTATTGTCATTGTTTGTGTTTGTTTTTCTTCTGCATGTCTATTACTACTAGTACTATTATATATTTCATATGCTTAGCAATAAATAACTTTTATAGGCAAACTGGTAGTAATTGGGTGGATTTTTCCTTCTCTGCTTCTTTTTCCTCCCGTGCTCTGCAGCAACGCTTCTTTTACCTATGCTAAAGATCCCTGTGAAGCCCAAATTATTGTGGGGTCTGCTCATCAAGAGGCCAAAGATGGGGACGTGCTGAGTTTGAAACACATAAGGGGATCAGCTTGTACAGGCTGATTGACCCAGTTTGACTCAGATGTGCCCTTATGAACTGAATGCTGGCCCATGAGGGTGTCAGCTGGACACCCAGCCGAATTCAGAGGGATTCTGTTTACCTGTGTGCTTGTGTTTGACTGCATTTTATTGTTGCTCTTATGAACTGATTCTTGGCATATGAGGGTGTCAGCCTGTCCATGCTGATCAGCCCGGCCAGGTCAGGCGTGTCACATTAATTTGTGTGTGTTTGTGTGTATGACTGATTTGGTGACTGGAGGAACCCAGTCCCATTGAGAATGAGTCCTGCAAGATAGCTCCACTGGGGGTGAGGGCTTGCAGAAGGGAGAGATACAGCTCTGTATAGTAATACAAGCAGCACATTGACAGAATCACCAAGACCCTAGAAACTATCCCTAATAAATGAGCACACCCCAAAGTAATGGGCAAATTTGGTAACATTATGTGAATGTGTAGATGCACCCACTGGCCACAACTACACGTGTAGTGAATGGCACAGTAGCTCGTTGCTACTGCTCAGTAGCATCAGGCAAAAAATGTGTGGCAATGGTACTGTGCAGTAACACTGGTTACTGCACAGCCATTTAGTACTCAATTATGCATAATTATGGTCATGCTTGATACCATGTGAATCAAGCCTTATATGTGCTATAATAACCAATAATGATATCATTTTTGATAGAGCAAAACTGTTGGGGTAAAGACATAAGGCACTGATATTATAAAATACAGTTAATTTTTTTTTTCTTTTCTGTTCATGCCTGGTGACATGCCAGCAATTTATTTCAGTGTTTCAGAAAACTAAATTAATGTAGAAACTTGCACTTCAAGCCCTTAGGCAAGACAAGTGTGCATTATACTTTGAAATAGATGCTATGGGCAATATAGTTTTTGTTCAAGAGCATAACACCTAGCTCATGGGCAAATTCCCTGGACAGAATCATATTTGTTTTGATTCCCAGAGAAGTACCATGTACCCAGTGCAGCCACTAGTGAGTTGATGAGTGAGTGACTGAGTAAAGTAAAGAAACAGGAGGCTCATTATTTGTTCATGAAATATTGAATACTCTCAATTGAGGTTTTCCTCAGTTTTATTACTAGTAGATTTCCATTAAGAAACTGGGAAACTGTTAACAGTGTAGTCAAGCATACACACTTGATCAGCTCCATTTCTTTCCATTGGAAAAGGGTTCCAGCTAGTCCTATTTGGGGTCAAATTTGGGATTAAATTGTAGTCTTAATTCAGTTGAGGATCAATTTATATTTTATTTCAAGAGTAGAGGTGATGAACCAGTAGTACAGCATTTTGAATGGCATGGGTTAAATTGTAAAGCTTTTAGATCACTTCTTGCAGATCTTATTACTTATTGAGCAACTAGAAGGTATGGAGGACTGCTGATGAGATAAAGAAGGCTTTGTCTTAAAATCACTAGCATATAAGTAGCTTTAGAGGGCAGTGAATGAACAGTTAACTGTTCATCTGGTAGACATTTGTGGTATCTACCATATTCATTTCCATTTGGGAAATAAATTAATGAATCAACACTTATTCCTAGTTTTCAGGGAGCCTCAGCAGCAGGGATCCTGGTTTTCTCATTGGAAAAAAAAAAAAATCCCCAGTTTTCAGATTAAAAAACATAACTCAAAATCCACATTTTTCCATGATTAAAACTAAACACCACTAATATATCTAATCTGAAAATTGGGGATTTTTTTTAATTTTTGGTTTATCAAAGAAAATCAGGACCCCTGCTTATCAGAGAGAGATTTATTACCCACTACCTATCTCCATTATTACCATTAAGAATTCTTGGTTTTGGCCCCAGTAAGAGAATCTCAGTAGTGAATAAGCTTTCATTATACTGTATGCAACTATTTTTGTGGCACGTCATTTGTTTAGAGCTTGGTGTCCTTTAAGGGAAGGAACTGTAGTGTTAAGGTTACCACCACTATGTCATGCTCCAAGGAAGAGCTCTGAAAAAGTGACAGTAAGACAAGATTCCTGCTGTCCCTCACAGTTTGAGAGGAGATATTCCTAAAGGGCTCATCTACAAATGTGACTTTCTGTGCATTAGACTAATCCAATGTGCAACAAACCAAGACCATCTACACGTGTGTGGCAATTGCTGCACAGTAGATTAGTGTAAAGTGTCATTTCCTAGTACTGACAGATACAGGTACTAGCCAATGGTGCTTTCTTTACATTAATGCACTTGAAAGCACATGTAGATGCTGACTCAGGATCAAATTGCTTCTGGTCAGTCCTGACCGCAGGGGACCTCAACTGCTGCTTGGCTTAGGGGCTGGGGTTGAGCTGTCCCAGGACCTGGGGGTAGCTCTGTGTGGCACTCACAGCTCCCCTGGAGTCAGGAACAGTAGCCCAATCTCCCTGGAGCCCAGGCCTTACCTCCCATGCCACCTACCAGCCCAGGGCTGCCCCCGTTACCCTTGCCAGTCTATCCTGGACTAGGATGCTCCTTCTGGGCTCAATTTGCTCCCGACCTGGGAGCACATTTAGATGCACAGAAAATTCAGGTCCATTCATTGCACATGAGAGTTCACAAAATTTGAAGTCAGTGGGTGTGTCTACATGAGATGGTTTACTGCACAGTAGATTAGTCTATTGCACTGTAAAGCATCATTAAGTAACTGTGCTAATAAACTGCTGCACAGTAAATTAGTCTACTGTGCAGTAGTACCTGAAAATACAGGTACTAAACTAAATGTGCAGTAGGGCTCATGTAGACTCTGACCAGGAACAAATTTGCTTCTGGTCTGCCACACCAGCAGGGTGGCCAGTTCTCATGCTTCTCAGCTCCCAGCTCCCCCAGGAGCTGGAAGCTGATCAGTGCAATGACTGGGTCCCTTTCTGCTCCCCCAATCCCAGCACTGTGGGACTTTTGAGCCCTACAAGAGCAGGGAACTGAGCCATGCTGGGACTGGGGAGCTACCAGTAGAGCAGCTAGCAGAAAGCCCCTGGCTGGACCAGGAATCCAGCAAAGCAGTTAAGTATTTGCTTAACTTTTTACATGCTGGCAGATCCATCGTCTTGGTTTTTACCATTGCAAGGTAAGCTAGTGAATTTAAAGAATATCAGCTACCTTACATTAATTGCCCATGTGCATTGATGGGTAAGCTGCTTTCCATTTACCACAGGGTAAGATTATGTTTATGAGCATTCACCATAAAGTCACTAGCATACAGTAAATTAACCTCCCCAGTTTCCCTCATAGTAACTTGTTACCGTGTCTATATCCTCATTAGATTAGATGAAGGTGGGGTTATAAATCTTAGCACTCTTCAGGATTCTGGCTATTAAAATTAATGATGTCTCAGAAAAACGTAGGAAAATAAATTGGGTTTTGGTACTGATAAACAAAAGTAAGTACCGTCCAAACTTGAATATACAGGAGTAAATAGGTCTGTATGTTGAGCATCACCAGTGTCAGAATAGCCTTTCCAATTATTTTGAAAAAAAACTTAGATTGCTAGTTTGATGCTGAAAGATCAGAGGCAAGCAAATTTGGTAAATGATTAGGGTCCTGAGTGATCTTAGGCATAAGAAAATATTAACTGTTAAAGTAAGTATAGATGGGTGAGTAATGACTACAGTTGAGAAGGGATAAAAGTCCACAGACATTTTAAAGATTTACATATAAAAAGGACAGAGATTTGTTACTGATTTAATATGTTGAAACATAATAAAATACAATTTGAAAAGAAATAATGTTGTCTGGATAGTACTCCCAATGAAATGCAAGGCATCATACTATAGCCTGCTAAGGAAAAAAAGAAAATGAAGATCTGTTGTTTATCACTTAAAATCCAAACACTAGAAAATACATAGTAAGAACAAAACAATCTCATTACAGATACCTCTGATAGGCTTAATAGGTCTCTCTCATCTTTAATTTATGTGATCTTATGTAATATTTTTCGATTCCTGGGATGGTGGGGAGGAGATACTGTATATGCCTAAAACTGTTAAACCAAAGCTGTTAAGCTCTGTCAGATCTTAAAATGTAATATGCACCTGTAACCTAAATTTGGTATTCAGCAATATAGCATTGACTAAAACCAACTTGTTTCTCTTGTTATATTTTTAAAAAGTTTCCTCCATCCAAAAATCTCCTCATTCAACCTTTAAATTAGAAGAGTCCTGGAAACAATTCACAGTTCTGAAGTGTTGTCAAATTAAAACATATTCCATTAATGACAGGAAACATTCCAGATTGGAAAAGGTTATTTTAAAGCCTTTGGATCCCTGATGAACCATTTAAAGCTTACATCAAATTTGAAGATTAAAAAAAGAGTTGAAACTGCACATTCATATCTATCATTACAGCAGAAAAAAACATTATAAAATCTATACAGTTTAATTTGTTATTTCACTTTCTCTTCAGATCTGAATGTTGTGCTGAAAAGGTCAGATTAAATACAGGCAGCCCCCCGGAAAAACCCCAGGGAGGATGGAGGGCTAGACCTGGATATCTGTTTTTGTTCTAAACTCCAGATGGAAGAGTTGGACCTTAGGGATAAGAAGAAAGGTGATGATTTGAAAAGGATTTGCAGTGAAATCATTTTTATAATGGGTTTCTTACATCTGTAGTCAATTTGTTTTTAGTACTAAAATCCTGAGATATGACACTTTAAACTGCAGAGTTAAGAAGCATTAAAAGACCTTCTGTAAATATATAAAGAGTCTTTAATACTGGTTTCAAAGGAATGACCTTAGGGGGGCGTCTGAGAAGCTGAAAAACGATTTACCAGTTGACATCTGTTTCCTTCAAAATTTACGGTGAAAGAGGGTTTACAAGTTAACGTAGTGGTGACATATTATCTCCCAAGATAAAGTGGGGTAATATCAATGTGTTTCCTTGAGGTAGCAGAGAAATGTTACGTTCTCATGAAGAATATGGTATATAGAAGTGACAACTGCCATTTTGTGAGGGAAGTGCACCTGTTAGCTCTAAGAGGTTACTGTTGCTTTTGTTTTCACTGTCATTGGTAGTTTAGCACTGCAATAACAGGTGCAAATGGTATGCATGTATGAACCAGTTCTGCCCTTGAGGCAAACAACAATTTGGAATTTTTTAATCTTCTTACTAAAGATTTTCCATATTTATAGAAATAATACAAAAATAGAAAAACAAAAATGTGTTGTGCACAGAAGAACCAAAAAGGAAACTTTTTTTTGCAACACACATGTAAATAAGAAATACATTTTTTCACAGCGGAACTCACTACATGCAAACTGTTTTCCAAGTACATCAGAAGAATGGTTCCATATCCCACAACCTCAAAATCTAAGAATAAATAAAAATGAATATTTTCACTGCAAACACCTGCAGTTTTAGGACAAATTTAAGTCTCAGTTTTCATTTTTTCACAAAAAGAGCTATTAATATATAAGCCTTGAAGCTCTAAAGCAAAACTAAGCGCACCTCTAAAGCTGAATTCCATGATAGTTGTTTGAAGGCAGCTGTGCTTCATTGGGAAATAATACTTTAAAATCTGTGGCTATGGGAGAAATATTGTAATCATATATTTTTTAATGTAACTTTACAGCTATTTAACACTTTTGCTCCTTAGTGATGGAACTGATGTGTCACAATAGGGTATACTCTACTGGTTATGGCTTGTATAGCATACGTCACCCCAACTGTCTTTTCATAGTTCCCTAAGTAAAATACTTTTATCATAGTATGAGAAAGTGGCACAATAGAAAACGCACCTTGTACGGCTTAGCATAAAACTGTTATAAACCATGAGAAATGCTGGGAGAAAACTGCAATCAGGAGCAGAAAGTAAACATGATTATCTTGAGATCTTGAAGACACTGTAAGCAGTGTAAGACATTGTAAGCATTAAGCTCAGAGGAGGAGACTGCTAAAATTTAAAGGGGAAAAGACAGAAGGAAAGAAAAGCCTCAGGGAAGAGCCATAGCTAAGCATTTTGGTGCCTGCTTCAGGTCTGTGAAGAGCACCCTCCCTACACACTACTATGTAACAAAATGTTAATTCTTGTTTACATCATTTTTCTTTTTTTTGAAAAAAGACATATGGTAATACTTTAATGACATACAAAAATGTGTAGCACGAAATGTGAAAATATACCTTACATAAACAAGACAACACACTGGGTGCATCTACATTGTGCTTTAATTCACGGTAGCCTACTTTACTGTGCATTAAGCATCACTTAAAAACCATGCACATTCATTACTGCGCATTAAGATAGCCTAATATGCATTTGTTTAGTATGTCACACTGGAGGGACTAAAGTTAAAGTGCAATAGAAAAATCATCTTATTGAACATGTACCCATTAGGTACAATTTCAAGCTGTCTGCAAAAGTTAATCGTCAAGTGAAGAAAGATTATAGCTACCTGTTGTAGTATCCATCAACAGTGGGCACATCTACACATAAACTTTAATGTGCAGTGGCCTATTCTATTGTGCATTAGAGCAGTACATAAAAAGTTTGTGCTGATATGCTAGTGCACAGTAGAATAGACTAGAATGTCATCTTACCCTATTGTGCATTAAGTGTCACTACTACACATTAGTGCAGCCTAATGCACATTTATTTAGTACCTCACATTGGAGATACTAAATTGAATGCACCTTAGGAAAACTGCATTAGTGCACATGTAGATGTGCCCAATAAGTAGTTAAATATAAGAGAAGTGGTACTGGCTCCTACCCTGGGGGTCTTTAAGAGGAGGCTGGATGAACACCTTGCCAGGGTCGTTTGACCCCAGTTCTCTTTCCTGCCATGGCAGGGGGTCGAACTTGATGATCTGCTCAGGTCCCTTCTGACACTACCAACTATGAAACTATGAAATTCCATATATATATTTTTTTTTAATTGAAATGAAATTCCATATATATATATATATCTATATATATAGATATATATATCTATATATATATATATACACATACATGCACACACACACACACATATTATATATGTGTATATATATATATATATATACACATATACATACACACACACATACACACACACACACACATATATATATATATATAATTTATCTATTTATAAGAAGGGGATTTTGCCACTTTTGATCTCACTCTAGCCTAAGACCAAGGCATGGTCTCATAAGGTGGTGAGAGAGGAAATGCTCCACTAATATTGTTTTCAGGGATGATGGACATAAAGAAATTTTATTCAATTGGAATATTTTGCTCCCTTATGTTTAATAAAGACTCCAAACTTCCAAGAGTCCTATTTAGATAACAAAATAATACCACAAGGGGAGACAGTAACATCTTCAGAACAATTTAGGGGAAGGATATCTGTCAAAAGAAAGAAGTTAAACTGGTTCAAAACCTATATGATTGGGAAAGCAAACACATTTTTCAGGTTGAAACTAAGTACATCTGATAATATGTGTATATTTAAGAAAGGATAACCTAAAATATTGTGTACAACAACACAGAACAAGAAGACATGTTTTGGTTGATCGTGTCTAGTGGTAGAGCAATGAAGCATAAGTTACATTATGGTGCAATGGTGTTTTGTTATGCTAGTTAAGTTGTGTGTGTTTTAGGAGGAGAGAGTTGTTTTTTTGTCTTCCCTAATGAAAAATACAATATGTGATGTTTAATAAAAGTTTTATTCATGTTTTAGGAAGTTCAAATTACACATGGCTGATATAAGAGTACAGTACCTAATATAAGGATTTTGTAATACCAAAGGCACTACTCCTCTGAGTTTACTACACACACACACATATATATTAACCGGTAGCATCTAGTGTGGGATATTTGGAACCAAATTTCCCTAAGTGAATAATAATGAATTAAAAAGAAATGTATAGTTTTACTATAATTACAAATATGATAGCAAATGGATAACAAGCAATACATGAAAATGTTACAAAGAAAATAATAAAAAATCCCTGTCTGTCAGTCTATCTGTCTAATATAATCTGGGTGGAGTAGTAGATATACTGAAAGGTAGAATTCAAAGAGATTTAGACAAATTGGAGAAATGGACCAAAAGAAATCTCATGGAGTTCCTTGGCTGGGATGATATAGTTGGGAATGGTTCTGCTTTGAGCAGAGGTTTGGACTATGTGACTTACTGAGGTACCTTCAAAATCTAGTTTTCAATGATTATATGATTTTTTATTTATATAAAAAATCCCCAGGACCATCCCCAACTATATCATTCCAGACAAGGGTTTGTCTAGCTGAGTCTTAAAAATCTCTAAGGATGGAGATTCTACAACCTCTCTGGGTAGCTCATTCCAGCACTTTATATACACAGCCACACACATACACACAGAGATAGAGGGATAGATAGAGAGATATTTGTACACACACACATACACACAGACATTATACTGATTCTTGGTAGCAAATATGTTGCTAAATAGCTTCAGCCTCTCTGATACTCCTTGTATTCTGAGTCTAGACAGCACATTGAACCTACCTCTGGAGCCTCTGAAAGGAACCAATGTGTTTGTGTTATTTCTTTTTTCTAGAAGGCGCTCGGAGCAGAATGTACATTTCTCTAGCTGAGAGAAAAGTCATCCAAATTTCCCTTCAGTCTTCTTCAATTCCTGGAACGCTAGACAGATTTACCACTCTGGAAGCAGAAGCCAAAACTCATGCAGTCCTAATTAGTCAGTATTTTTAAAAAGATAGTCCATTATAGTCAACTAGACCCTGCCTCTTTTCATAAAAAGTTCCTTAAGAACACTACTCCCCTGAGATGCAACTGCCAAATACACTCAAACCTGGACACTAGGATAGCATTTAACTCCTGGACCTGAGTGACACAATTAATGGCCACCAGCAATCATCTTTTCCCTACCCAGCATGCTCAAGAGGGTCTTACTGACCTTCCTAAAATAGACAACTTTAAAAGATATAGTATAAGAAGATATAGTATAATATAAGAAGGTTAAACTAAGCTCCTTGAAAAAACCTATTTAAAAATATGCATATGGATTTAAGAACTTTAATGTAATTAGTCACTCTTGTTTGAAGAAGGCTGGGAAGGTGTGAGTGGGTTGACAGCCCAGCGGCTGCAAGTTTGAGGCCATAGCAGCACTCCTGCTGCAGCCATGTCAAATTCAAACAAATATGTGATTTCTGCTAAATACTTTGTGACAAGGACACAGGAAAGAAGGAAGGACTCTTGTTTGAAAATTTCTAATTAATTTTTAATGATGGGTGACAGAGCATTGGTTAAAAATCCTGAAGTGCTACCTTCAAGCTTTAAAGTTACTTCTGTTCGAAATCTCGCAGGGCAAACATTTGCCATACATGCTTATAACTTACTTTCTTCATCATCAGTATCCAAACAGTCCCCTTCACCCTAACACTCTAGTTGTTCCTTCTGAATCAATAACGTAAGAGCTCGAGGGTCAAATTCCAACCTGCTAAGGAATGTCAGATTCAGTTTGGGGAGGAAAGTGTTAAACGAAAGTCAAGTAAATCAGAACTTCAATATTTCTAGTGGTGACAACTTCTGGAGCTAGTGAAATGTCATTTTGAGGATCTGTTGAGAAAACCATAATGTGACATGCATTCAGCTGACAAGCAGCTGCATTGTGAGGAGTTCTTTGAGTACATCTACATACTCATAGTGTGAGTGGCAGGATTCTAAGAAAATAAAATGTATCTAAAATGCTCTAAATTACAGAACTAATTGTTCTTACACTGTGATTTAATTATCCTCAAAATCAGAAAAATAGTTCAAGTAAGGATGATACACTATTTATATACAAATAAAATAATTACAATATCTATATGAAATGGAAAAAATAAACTGAAAAATAGATACTATTCATACTGGCTCAATCCAACACCCACTAATATTTCTATAATAATACATAGCATTTCAGGCATGTCAGTGTTATTATTGACTTTTAATTAGAATGTATCTCTGTTGTAAGGTATACCGCAAACTTCCAGAGTCTGGAAATATAATCTTGATTTTGCAATATTTTTCCTCCAAATAAAATCTTATATTTTTCATCAGAAAACATTTGACCCCTTGAAGGAAATTTACTTGCTATGTCATTATGAAAGACTATATGTTCCAATCAGATTCAAATCCATTGAAATTCTCAGTCACGCTTTACACCGCACTAGTCTCTACTTCACACCACATTGGTCTGTGTGTTCAGGTCCTGCCTGATTCTTATTTCTTACTGGTGAAACTTTGATCTTACACTTGAAAGTGGTCTCTGATAAATCAATTAATTTTGGTGCATAGCAAGAATAAATTAATATTCATCTGTTCACACAAATTTATTATTGCCACTAAATATGCTACCCAAGCATCCCCAGTGAATTTGTATTGGTAATTTTCTCCCCATCCCATCAATATGGATTTTTTGCTGATCCTGGCTTCTGGGGAGTCAAGAGTGGTAACTAGAAGATTCTCTTCTAATTTCCAAATCAATTTTCCTTCACCTCTCCTGGAATGGTGATGGGATGATGTTTCCCTTCTCATCTGTATCCCCTGAAGAAGAAAATCCAGGATTATTAGGCTGAGGAAAAGGGAAGAAGGTAACTGAAACTTGGAGGTTAGGATCCTCTACTCTAGAGGTTCCCAATCTGTGGTACATGTACCACCAGTGGTATGCAGGCAACCTGTCAGTAGTACGCGTTACCAAATGTATTATAATTACTTTATCAGAGAAAAAAATGCTGGTGGTACTTCGGGTTGTATCCTTTTAAATTGGTGATTTGCAACCTGTCTGAGTTTGGGAACAACTACTCTACTTCTAATAAGGTCAGCTGGACCTTTATCATATCAGCAGCATTGGTCTAGCATTGCCTATACTACTAGTGTTAGGAATATCAGTGAGTTCATATTTGTAGGGTTGTTTGCAACCATAAGGGCTGCACTGAAAGTTATGTTTGGCAGAAGTAAAACTTATTTGCTCAAGATTTCTATGTGATTTCGCAAGTCTTACAACTGAGATTGCATACTTGCATAATATACTGATGCATTTCATTATCACTTAAGGTTTTTTTTAATGGACTGAATATGTATTAAATATTGTTTAAAAGAATTAGTTGTTTATTGTTGTCTTCATCCTATTATCAAGATGGGTGGCTAGTTATTTCTAATTATTTCTTTCAAATGAATCACAGACTGACACCTACCATCTTCACGAACTGCTTCATTATTATAGATCATCTTCTACATATTCTCTGTGGTCAGTGTATTCTATGACTACTAGATTCTGGACTCAGTACAACTTATCCCATATATTATAATCACATACTACTCAGTCATCTCAGCTGATAGTTCTGTGGTTTTTCCCCCCCAATGTATAATCTTTTAGCTATCAGCTTTCATCTTCATAAGCAACCACCTAAATGTTTCATTGCAACAACACAATGAAGTTGCTTTCTTCTCCTCGCTGTTCCTCAGTATTCTATCCTATATGTCATGGCTGACCTAAGCATAGTATTATACACTTTCCTATTTATTTTAATTAATTTATTCCCACTCCTATCAACTTCCTTCATTTGGATGAAGTATTCTTTCTGAAACTCCCAGCATATCATCCCGTATTCCAATAATGGCTTAATATGTTAACAAGATATTTGAATTGTTGAACAGACTTCAAACTATCAAATGTAACTGGGTCCCTCTTAAAGTCTTGACTCATGAAGCACTGAATCCATTTTGTCTTTTGTTGACTGACTCATAAACCATTTTCTCCTAATGAATCTCTCCATTGTTTTAAATTGTTCTCTATTTTGTTTTTATCCTCCTAATTCTCAATGTTTTTTCAGCAGCTGTGAACTCATGGAGCCTCTCCTTTAATTTTCTGTGACAACGTTTAATGTTTAACTTGGAATGGGATAAAGCCTGATATTTGATATAAATCCAGGAAAGACTGATTGCATCTGTACATTCTTCTCACTGCTCTTGTGCTGATCTAGAATCTGTCCCTGATACTCTGTGCACATGTCTCTAGAATAGGGGGATCAAACTCACTTTGTGCCCCAGGCGGGTCCAGACCACAGAGGTCTTCAGCTACCTGCCACAGATGGCTATGTCCACCAGGCAACAGCGGCCTGGATTATATGGAAAGTCATGCCTACTTCTGGCCATGCCCCAAATTCCCTGTCCTACATTGTAGCCAAGTTGGCACCATGCACCCGATCCAGCCCTCAGCCATGTTTTGACAACTCTGCTTTAAAAGATTGCATAAGTTAAAATACCCTCATATCAATCCTTTAGGAAGAATAAGATTTCAATATATATACAATCATTTAATGCAGTTACTTAAATTTTGACCTGCTCTTTTCACAGATTAACAGATTCACAGAAGTTCAGGGCTGGAAGGGACCTTGTGAGATCATCGGGTCCAGCCCCCTTGCTCTGGGCAGGAAAGACTGCTGGGGTCAAATAACCCCAGCAAGGTGTCCATCCAGTCTCATAGATTCATAGATGTTAGGGTCGGAAGGGACCTCAATAGATCATCAAGTCCGACCCCCTGCATAAGCAGGAAAGAGTGCTGGGTCTAGATGACCCCAGCTAGATACTCGTCTAACCTCCTCTTGAAGACCCCCAGGGTAGGGGAGAGCACCACCTCCCTTGGGAGCCCGTTCCAGACCTTGGCCATTCGAACTGTGAAGAAGTTCTTCCTTATGTCCAGTCTAAATCTGCTCTCTACTAGCTTGTGGCCATTGTTTCTTGTAACCCCCGGGGGCGCCTTGGTGAATAAATCCTCACCAATTCCCTTCTGTGCCCCCGTGATGAACTTATAGGCAGCTACAAGGTCGCCTCTCAACCTTCTCTTGCGGAGGCTGAAAAGGTCCAGTTTCTCTAGTCTCTCCTCGTAGGGCTTGGTCTGCAGGCCCTTGATCATACGAGTTGCCCTTCTCTGGACCCTCTCCAGGTTATCCGCATCCTTCTTGAAGTGTGGCGCCCAGAATTGCACGCAGCACTCCAACTGCGGTCTGACCAACGCCCTATAGAGGGGAAGTATCACCTCCCTGGACCTATTTGTCATGCATCTGCTGATGCACGATAAAGTGCCATTGGCTTTTCTGATGGCTTCGTCACACTGCTGGCTCATGTTCATCTTGGAGTCCACTAGGACTCCAAGATCCCTTTCCACCTCTGTGCCACCCAGCAGGTCTCCTTTTGAAGATCTCCAGGGTAAGTGCCTGCAGCAATCCTGCTGGGAGTCTTTTCCTGGGTGCAAACATGAAATTTGACATAGACCTTTCTGGTATAAAGGTATTTGTTGATTTTTCTTTAAAAAAATTCTTCAGCCATTTAATTGTATGACTTATTACCTTTGCTGGATCAGTAATTATTCCATTCTTGCATATCCACTTTACAGTTGAGAAGAGGGTTCAATATGCCTTTTTCTTCCACTCACCAGACTAATTTTTCTAGCACAAATTCAGCTAAATAATTCTGTTATCTTCACAGCTCACATGGTGTAATATTAAAAAAAATAGTTGGTACAGAATCCAAATGCCTCCTTTGGTTAATCATTTTTAGTATTGTCTGATTTTCTGTCACAGTGGTAGGCCTATGACATTTTTGCTTGCACATATTTCCCTCAAATGTTAGACTGGGTTTCTTCACAAGCAGATGAGAAAATATGTAAAGATTTCACCAGCTTCCACTTATACTATCACTTTCATCTTTCACATGTTTCACAGTACCCAAGCCTTCAGTTCTTCATTGCCTGATCTTGGCTATCCAATACCTTTCCTCACTCCCTTCCTCACTCCCTACACAAATATTCCTGTGTACCATTTCTCAAGATCCTTATTTGTGGCTTTCACAACCATTCATTTTGTTTCTCTTGTATGTGTTGGGTGGGGGGGGGGTGTAGAGGAGGGAGTAACAGTCTATATTCTTCATAATTTCCCCCCCCCATTCTTTCCATTCCTTATGCTAGCACTGGAACTTTTCTCCTTTTTCTTTTTTATTGTTTCCACTTTCCACCTTGTCATTATTTCCACCCCTCTTCATTCGGCTTTATATAGCAATTTCACTTAGTGTAATATGTTCAGATACCTTTTCCCAAGTCATCATAATGTTTGAACAATATCAAGCCTTCATAAAACATTGTTTTTAAATCTTAGATTAACTCCCTGCACCAATGCTTGTGTGGTCTCCATTAGTCTTTCCATCCAGAAGTATGTTACAAGCAACCTATGTTGCTTCACAGTCTGCTCTCACAGAGGCACTTTACAGTTTCTCCTATGTAGTAGATGACTTCCTTTTGTCAGAAAGTAGCCACCTGTGGACAGTTAGCACCACCTTGATATGTATTTAAGTATTTCCCCCTCTTCATTTCATGTTCCATATCTGCTCTTCCATAAGATTCATCATAGCTCTTGTCGTGTTCATACACATGCTGTTAGAGATTTTACCTATAATCATATTCTCAGACTTTGCAGTTCACTAACGGTTTGGTCCAGTTCTGCCTGTTATTCCTATCACTTGGTAATAGAGCCTGTCTTTGGTGCTTCTCCACCTCTTGCATCAAATACTTAGCATATGCAAGCTCAGTTGGTTAGAGCGTGAGGCTAATAACATGAAGATTGTAAGTTTGAGTCCCAGTCAGATTAACTGACCCCTTGAGGTCTCTTCTAGCCTTACTTCTCTATGTTCTGTACTACCTTTCTTCAGCTCTTTTTCACTAACACCCACTGCAATGTTTCTGCCATGCTTACTACTGTTAATAGAATCACAGAGAAGTGTAGCTGGAAGGGATCTCCAGAAGTTATCTAGTCCAGCTCCCTGCCAGAGGCAGGATCATCCCTATCCAAACCACCCTATGCAATCCATAATCTAAACTCTACATAAGACTACAATCAGCCCTGACACAACACAGATCTGACAACCTTACCTTCCACAAGTATAGCAGGGGAACTGTGGCAGTCAATGTCCTGCTTCTATGAAATGTTGTCAGTATATCCTCAAAAGATCCCAGGTAGAGGGCCATGCTCTGCTAGAAAGGAAAGCAAAAGTCCATACCAATCTAACAATGGGGAAAAATTCCTTCTTGACCCCAATATTATTCTTTCTTTGTTACCAGGCTATGATACACCATTTGGAACCCTTTCTGATGATCATAAATTTTGTCTCTTGTCTATAACAATGTAATTTTCCATATAATATACAAACCTTTTACTTCATAAAATGTATTCAAATATATGAATCCTGTTATGCTAAATATTGAAATATTATGTAAATCAGCTAATTCCCTGAATTCCTAAATAATGCACATAAAAGTATATGAATTATATTTTAATTAATTACAGTGTTCCATTGCAAAACATAATTCAGGTGACTGACAGAGTTGCATGATCTAAAATAGACATGCATCACTGCTTTCCTTCTCTTGCTGCTATTTTGGATTCTCAGCTGAAAACTAATTAAATATGGTGATAATGTTTTTAAAAGTTAAATTTCTAAACATTGCAACAAGAGACTAGAGGGTTTTTTTCTTCAAAAGTGATCATAGTATAAAGAGTTTGGGAATCTTTTTATAACTTAGTACAACATTTTTAACTTGCTTATTTTTTACATGTGGTTCTCCGATTTTGCTGAGATCATCAAGTGACCTACAAGTGACTGTATAATATAATCAAATTTTGACTTGATCATATAGCATATCTTTCTGTCCCCTTAAATATCTCATTTTATATCTCATATTAAAACTTGTTTTATATCAGAGAAAGATAGTGTACAAAATTCAAGTAGTGAACTAAAGGCTAACTTGTTTATATTATTTTTCCCATAGTTTTACAATATAATATCTATTTAATTTGTGAGATCTTACAACTTTGTTTATAAAATAGCAAAATGGCATTGTTACATTTTAAATAATACTTTTTACTTATCTCCCATTTAACAACTTAACATGTCATATCTTCTGCTGTTGTAAATTAGCATATTTCTGTTTACTTGAATGAAGTTAAACACATTCATACTAGCTGAGTTTTTGCCTGCTCCCCACTCTCCCACCCCTTGCATCTCATCAGTTCTGCTTGTATTTGAGAAGGTGATATGTTGCCTGACTTCCAATCAATACTGTGCAGCAGGAACCTATTTTACCACTGAGCCTGTGCATATAACACCTTCAAGGTTGTGATATACTTTGATGTTATCTGACAAAAAGATGAAAGGTGCCAAATTAAACAGGCCATGGTGTCCCTTGTATATGCTCCAAACATATGAATATGCAGCACTTCCTCTTGAGCACATTCTGTCCCAGAAAAGTAGATGCTGGGGCTCTGGTACCAATGGTGTTTACTTTTTCCAGAGAAAAGCCACAGCCATAACACATTAAATTGATACCTGGATGTGAGGGGTGGGATGGCAGGGGGTGATATAATGTCTCTCTGTTCATTATCTCCCACATTTCCTTGCTTTTGCTTATCCATTTCTCCTTGCTTGTCCTTACTTATCCATTTCTCTTGTCTCTCAGGTCACAACAAGGCTCTTCCAGTTCCCATGCCACAAATAAGTTTCCACTAGTTCCTTCTTCATGGTGAGACACTCCAACTTTGCCTTATTGCCCTTTTGGTTCTCATCTTTAAGAAATTTGTTGCACTTCTAAGCATTGTTCTCATTTACTTTAAACTTCCATGACATGAACAAACACTTCTTTTCTTTATTTTCTTTATTCATTTATTATCTGATGTTGGGCACTTCTAAAGGTGTTAGTTAGTCTAAAGGTGTTATATCAGTGGTGTTTCATTGTAATCGTGGAAAAATGTGGATTTGGAGTTACTGTTTTTTAATCTGAAAGTTGGGGATTTTTTTTAAATCATAGAAAACTAGGATGCCTGCTTATAAGAAAACCTTAGAATATTGTATTCTGAGTAAAGACATACCAACAATAATGTATTATTTTACTAAACTAGCAAGCAGGCAACATAGTGAATGGTGGAATGTGGAAGAAGCCTACGATTGAAGATAAGAGCTGGCAGGGGCAATCCATAGAGGGTGCACATGGGTGCATGTGCATCTCCTGAGTGTGGTGGTGCATCCCCTACAAAAAGGTGCCCCTGACACTGTCAGCAGTGCCTGTAGGCAGTTGCCGCTTGCCACTCACATCACCGGCAGAATCTGCAGGCAGTCCATGATCGCTGCTGGCTGCTGCTGCCACCACTGGTGGTGCCTGAGGGTGGTCGCCAACCCCTTGTTGGTGCTCACCACCCCCCATCCTCACACTGCTAACACTACCAGCAGCATCTGCAGGAGCCCCCCTCTCACTGCCGCTGTGCTCCTGCCAATGCCGCCACGCTCCTGCAGCTACCAGTGCAGCCGTGCCCCCCTCCTCCCCCCCGGGGGCATGCTTCATTCATGGGAGCTGTCACAAAAGTCATATTCAATGGGGTAGCTACCCATGCTCAACTGGGAAGAAACAAGCACTGATTAGCAAAGAAAGGAGGTAGACTGTGACTGACTCTTATAAACAAGGTAAGTCATTCTTGCTGACTACAGCATGGTCAACAAGCTGAGCACAAAGTAGAGAGGTGACTCAGCTGGGTGTACAGGACAGGGAAATAAGGGGAAAAGGGGAACTATGATTGGTTTCGCAAAATGAGCTATTGCATTATCATCAACTACAGTCACCATATTGTTGATGAAAAAAAGGGGTGGCTGAGTTGGGGAAAATGGCAGAGAAAGGGAGAGGCAACAGTAACAGGCTGTTGTAAATCAAGCATTACAATTTTGCTTCCTATGATCAGAAAAAAAAACCATGGTAACTTGAAGGAAAGGGAAGTAGAACTCAGTCTACTAGTTCATACCTTTATAGAAACACAAGACAGCAGTATCCAGTTCATGGGAGAAAAATATAAAACCCAGCTGTGTTTCACAGCATTCAAAATTAACAAATTATGATAAAACCAAACTTAAGATGGATACTTACTGTCTTCCCTGAAATGCTGGTCACACCCTCAGTGTTATCAGTGCCAGAATTCTGGCTGGCACTAAATGGAGTCTAAGTGTCATTCTCTGCGGGTGCATTTGAATGAGACATTTACTGCACAGCTGACTAACTACACAGTAAAAACTTCAGGTTCTATACATAAGCCCCTCTTAATGTACAAGAAACTAATAAACTCTGCAGCAGGGTAGGCTTGTAAAATACAAGTACTACACTGCTGTGTAGTTTTTCATGTGTAGTTTTTCATGTGCAACAGCACACATGTAGATGCTGCCCCATCTGGCTGGGGCACAGGGTTTCTCAGGATAAGGATAGCCAGAAGATAGCCCCTGCATTGAAGCACCCTGTGCCCCAGCTAGCTGGGGTAGTGTCTACACATAAGCTGCTGCACATGAAAAAACTCTGGAGCAATAAGCTCTGGAGTTTATTTGTGCACATTAATCACATGTATAGATGTGCCCACTATGTACAAACTCTTGGTCAGGCTTCTCTGTTTTGAAGAAGTGCATCTTTGCATAAAGAATAATCAGATAAAAGTTCTCAATGTCTTCTTATACTATGCACTTCTGGTGTGCTACATGGCAGACAACACTAGCATCTATCCAATCCAATTTATCGTCATTCAATATGTCCAAATTGACCATCTGTTTTTTGTCCTTTTCCCTCACGTAAACCTTCAGATCCTTAATTCTAATGCATGTGATTCTGATTCTTCTCCCACTAAGATATTTGACTGCTCCAACATGTCTGTTTAAATATCTGAAAGTGTTCCTGAACATTTGTTTTGTCTGTAGAGGGTGAGGAAATCCAGCATTTTGACATGATTCAGTTGAATGGAAGTAGTGGCCTGGTTCAAAGCCATCTTCACTAAACATATCATCTCAGAAGAGATTCATAGTGGTACTGAGTGGCAGTTTTGCCCATGCAAGGGCTCTCTAATGAATCCTTTTAATTTCAGAGGAGGTAAGGGTGGGTTTTTTTGTTTGTTTGTTTGTTTGTTTTTGTTTTTTGGTGATATTGTTATTGGACCAGTGGGAGAAAAATTAGACAAGCTTTTTGGTGCAAACTGCTCTTCTTCAGGTGTCATTTTTTTTTTCTAAATACAGGCAGTTCTCAACTTACGACTTTTTGAGTGGCAATGAACGTCACTTACAATGCTTAGAAACTGACACCCTGCTTTGACGGTTTTATGTGGGTTTTGTCTTTATGATGGTTGATGCAGCATGCAGCTGGTAAGTGGTGGAATGGGAGGGGGAAGGGAAGGGACATGGTGGGGCAGATCAATGCCCCCACAGTGAGGGAGGGACTGGGATTGGGGCTGGGGCAAGTGCTGCCCAGCCAGGGCTGGGTAGGCACTGGGAGGGGGTGGGGAAGTGGCTCCCACTGCTGCGTACTGCTCATCTGGTGGCTTAACTGATGGTTCTTGCCACTGCTCCTGATGCTGGTCTGGGAGTGAATGGGGGGATGCTTCCAGATCTGTTCAGGGTAGGGTGGATGGGGCCAGGGTTGCACCAGGCTGTGCTCTGAGCAGGCAGCAGGGGCTAAGGAAGATTTTCAGGTGGATGCTGTGCCCCATAACTCCCGTTCTGCCACACACCCCGCCCCAATCCTGGGGCACACACCCCCATGTCCTCCCACTGCTTGCCCAGCTGCAGCAGGATGGGAATGGGGTGGAGTTACTGCTCTGCCTCTAGACAAGCAGTGCACAGTGGCGGGAGCTGCCCCCCGCCTCCCCGCATCCCCCAGAGTAGCCATGGCTTTGAGGGCAGAGGAAGGGCATGTGTCCTCAGGTCGGGGCAGGGAAGGGCAGGTAGTGGAACAAGGGCTATGGGGAGGCAGCAGCCATCAAAAAATTTGCCATAGCCCCCATTGCCTGTCCAGAGTGCAGCCTGGTGCAGCCCCAGCCATGCCCACCCCACCCCATGCAAATCCAGGGGCACACTCCCCCCCATGCCCTCTCAGACCAGCGGCAGAAGCAGTGGTGGGAACCACCAGTCAAGCTGCCAGACGAGCAGTGCACAGCAGCGGGAGCTGCCGCACCCCTACTTCCCCGTGCCCACCTGACCCCACCTGGCATCACTGGCCCCAGTCCCTGTCCCAGCCCCAGTCCCTCCCTTACCACGGGGGGCGTTGACCTGCACCCCCACACCTTTTCAATTCCCCTCCCCTTCCACCACTTACCAGATGTACCCAGTATTGACTGTGAAGCCTACAATAACACTCTTAAGCTACTTAAATCTAACATTAATTTAATTTTCAGAGTGTTCATTATGTTTCTACCTCTGCCACCATTTGCTGTTTATGCCAGGAGAACTTTGCTTAGCACCCAGTCCAATGGCACACAGGGGATGCATCTACATGTGCAATTAATGATCCTTAAGCTAATTGCACATTAACTTAAGGCACATTAATTTGGCTTGGGAGCACATCTACATGTGCCCGCTGTCAGGAACAGATCTGCTCCCAGTGGAAACAGTCTGGTGCAGGGCTGCTCCTGCTCTTCTCTGCCCTGATGAAGCATCTAGAGGGAGCTCCAGACTCTGGATACTTGTTTTATAGCTTGGAAAAGTCTATAGCCTGCTGGAACAGCTCTTTTAGATGCTGTCCCCAGCATCTGTGCCCAGTCCATCATGGCTGCTCCTCACCCAGGTTCCAGCAGAAATGACCAGCAAAACAAGCTTCTGCTTGTCACTGCACTCACCACACTCTGCAGTCACAGTGACCACCACTTGGCCCACCTTTGTCTCATCACTGTCCACTCCACTCTGGCATGTGGCCATGTGGCCCGGTGCAGGGTCCAGCTTGTGGCCTGCTGTCCTTGGGTCACTGGCTACCAGCCCCAGAAAAATCTGGAAAGTGATGAGGATATCACTAACACTGCCATGGTCATTGCTGTGGTTGCTGTCCATGAGTTCCTGAGGCTTGAGACTTACTGCTTTTAGGCTTGCCCCACCCCCAACCAGGATGTGTGGCAGCACATCATCCAGTCCACATGGGATGATGATCAGTGGCTTCTGGATGACCTGAGCCACATTCCAGGAGTTTGTGCAGCAACTGAGTCTGCACTTGGAGTGGCAGCCCACCACCATGCACGTGCTTCTCCCCATGGAGTCCTGGGTGGCCATCACCCTCCCAAAGCTCACCATACCTGCCAGCCTGCAGTACATTGGCCCTTGTTGGGGTGGACAAGTTTACTGCCAGTGAGGCCATACTGGAGGCCTGTTGTACCCTGCAGGACCTGGAGGTGGTGGTGGGCTTCCACAACCTTGCCTTCCTGCAGTGGATCTGAGCCCTAGATTGAACTTGCATCCCCATCACCTGCCCATCCCAGGGAAACTGACCATACTACAGCCAGTGGCACTTCTACTCTGTCATGTGTCAAGCCATGGTGGACCACCTGGGTGCCTTTGTAAACATCACCACTGACTTGACTGGCAGCACTCATGATGCCCAGATCTTCTGGAACTTTGCCCTGCCACTGGAAAGTGGCCAGTTCATGTCAGTTATCTCAAACCTGCAGCTGGGCAATGTGACTGTTTCATTCTGCCTCAATGGGGACTCCCCTTATCCACTATTGCTGTGGTTCATGTGGCCATACACTGGCCAGCTCAACCTATGCCAGGCACACTTCAGTATGTGCCTTGAGCAGAGGTATGTGCTCATCAAGTGTGCCTTAAGGTGCCTCAAGGGATCCTGACACACCCTCAAGGTCTCAATTTCACAGTAGCTAATGTGCAGTTCAGCTATTACCTGTATTTACAGCTAGTAGAAAATCATGCATTAGCCTAATGTACTGCTCAGTAGCTGCTGCTCAAGGTTACATAGTGACGCCTTACTCTGTAGTAGGTTAGTCTGCTGCATAGCAAAGCATCTCATGTAGACACACCCAGGGTAACTCCTTGTATGTCTTCAAAGTACAACATGTTTTGACCTGGTGCTTGCCAAATAGGACAATCCCCAATATGCAAGATGACTGCTCTCTAGCAACCTCTGGTTAAACATGTTTCAGTAGAACAACAAAATAGCTGTGACATAAAAGGCACATAGTTAAACAGGCCAGTCAATTTAAGCAGGCTGTAAAGGTATGCAGGAATGATGCTAAAGGAACATAATCTCACAAACATTACTATACGTAATTTACAGTTGAATTGGAATTGCTGTTCTTACAGGAGTAAAACTGTATAGTAATTTCCTGGTTACTTAGTACTAGGAAACTGGATTGTGTGAAAATAGAACCTTTTACATTGATGCAACATGGCTCACTACAGTTGTTTACAAACCCTAAGGCATCAACGGGCTGTGGAATATATACTGAAGGCTATGTGAACTCCTGGGAACTGTACTGAAATAAACACTGTGGCACTAAAGTATGCACCTGTATCTAAGTAATGGCAGAGTGTGGGTTTTGTTTTTTATGGGGATCTCCAGAGAGCTTCCAAATGATATCTGTTGACATAATTGCTGCATTGCTCTTTCAGTCTTCACATTTTTTAAAAGTTAGCTGTTTTGTCAAGTAATATAACGCAAGGAATGGATTTTTCAGATGTTTAATAACAACAAAAATGAAACAAAATAAGAACAGACATTAACAAAAAAATGTCAGAAATGCTCCTCACGTGTCCTGTTTTCTTCAGCTTATAGATGTGGCCAGAAGTCTCTGCTGTGGATTAGAAAAAAGTTCGAGGGAAAAATTATAACTTTCCATTTTAACAGGAAATAGGACTTTTTGATGCTTGACCTATGACTATAGATTTTTCATCATCTGAATGATCACAATTCTCACCATGTTCAGAGTGAGATGTAAGACCAGTCTCTGCTACAGTTTTCCAATTTTCCAGTTTTCTCATTTCTGAAGGCTGAATGAGTGAAATGAAGGAATGTCTTGCATTCTCTGATACCATATATGGAAACAGGGAGAAGAATACATTCTTTCAGACTCTAGGTGCTTTGAAATATTTTCTTAAAGTCAGAGCAAGAGTTATATCCAGTACATAACAAATAAAAATGTTCTGAGTGTTTATAACTTTCCCTGTATCCAAGGAATCAAGAAAGGATGGTATAATGTACTTAATAATATGTGTCAATGAACCTGAGGCAAACTGGTAGAATAGGATACAGAGAGAAAAACTGGGCTAAATTTAGATAAAAATCAAGGATAGCAGTTGAGAGATATACCATTGTGTGTTTATGCTTGTATACTGGATCATTGTTTCCTAGTATGTCCACATCTACCTGAAGTTAGCCACTTTTCTCTCTTGTCCTACATTTTCTCAGTAGGGCAAAAGCATATTTTCATTCTGCACATAGGACCCTGGGGTCCTGATCTGGGAATGGGGAGCCCAGTTGCTAGCTTAGTAAAAATGTTAATGAAAACTTTATGTTTTCATCATAGGATGGATATACAGAAGAAATAGAACTGTTGATTTAAAAAAAAAAAAAATCAGTACTTACAGTAGATGGCCATGTTTCTGATGATAACAACACTTTAAGATACAGTAGCACTTTAAAATAAGATACAGTAAGAATTGCATCTTCACTGAGACTTAAATAACAATATCATTCTAAAATCAATAATATATTGCAATATAACATTGGCTGATATCTGAAAAGTATGCAAATTTTGGTTCCATATATTACAGTTCACTATAACTATTTTCATTATGCAGACCCCAAGTTATTTACAAATAAGGAGCTGAAACTAAAATAAACTGCCAAAAAAAATTGAGATACTGTATAAAAAATGTGCTGCTAAATTACAAACATTACTTTTACTAGTCTAAGATAATTTTTTGATTGCATATAATTACTTCCACTCAATTTCAGCCTTAAAGTCATCATAAAGAATAAGAACCTGTTATAACGGTGGATGGTGTAACTGCAATGGAAGCAATGAAATCCTAATGAAATTCTAGCAATTTGGTATCAATATTTATTTTCTTGGCTCCTTTGCATTCCTTTACAAGTTCCAGTACTGCAAATGGAGACTAACAGGCCTGATGTTCTAGCCTCTGGATATAAGAAACTGGTGTTCTGGATCTAGGGCATTTAGTCTGAAGATTAGACATCATAATCATTTATCAACAAGCCGTGGCAGAAAAGCAAGGTGGGTGGTTTGCCCAGAGACAAGGGAGGGGCCAAAATAGTATCAGTCCTGGAAGGTGCCTTTTGTCACAGAAGGTAATCAGGCATTGGAAAAGGCTACTTGGAAAAGTTGTGAAATCTCCATGTTTGGAAGTTTTCAAGAGCAGGATGAGCAAACACTTGGCTGGGATAGGATAATCAGGGATGAGCCTGCCTTGTGCTGAACTAGATGACTTTGTGAGCAAGGATCCTGGTAGATGAAACAGTACTGTATAGCTATCTATATATTAGTGGTGTTTCATTTTAATCACAGAAAAAATGTGGATTTTGGGTTATTTTTTTAAATAAAAAAATGGGGATTTTTTTTTTTTAATCAGAGAAAACCAGGATCCCTGCTCAAGAGATTTTTTCCAGAACTACTTTCCTTGAACTTATGATTTCTTTTAATACAGGACTTGAGGGTGCATTTGAGAACTCTGATTAGATTAAAATACTACACAACATTATATACCCTCATTCTGCCATCTAAAATAAAAAAGTAAATAAAGCATCATCAAAAAGTTTAATATCGATTGGTATAGAAAGCAATTATCACTTAGCAGCAAAAATTACAATAACAGCTGAGTAGGTAGTCTGAAGATCTTAGTAAATGCTAACTGTGGACATAAAATGGCAAATCCCTTTGTATATCAGACCCTAGGCTATTGGCTATTGTAAGGTCGACTTTCTTTTTCTAATGTTTTGAACCAAAGTGTTTTGTTCTGTATTTTCTGATTCTATATTTATGCATTCCCTTTCAAATTAATGCTACATCCAAACTAATACCTTTTTTTGACAATTTTTCAGTTTTGATAATTTCTAATGAAAAGATTTAAAAGAGAATTTCCACCCCTGCTGGTTTTGAGAATGCCCCTCATTTATTTGACTTTTGTTTTATTTCATGAAACCACAATATTTATTTTTTCTACTAATAGCTCAAAGCTTGTAAATGTTAAGTATTATAGTATCCCTTTTTCTGTAAAGGACAATTAGGATTTAAATATTTTTTTTTAATTATGAAAATTGTTGGATTATAGTTAGGTACTACATGGAATAAATTACTAATAGGATGACAGATTAAAGTATCATGCTTTTTTCTTTTTGTAATCATGTGGGGTTTTTGTTTTTTGTTTTCATATTTTGCATTTCTGGCTCCAATCTTTTCTTTGTAATGTAAAAAGATAAAAACATACTTGTAATCATACATGAAGATTGACTCTGTTTCTTGCATGCATACTGCATAGGCACATAGGATCATAGGAAAATAGGACTGGAAGGGACCTATAAGGCCATCTAGATCAGACCTCTGCTCAAGGCAGGATCATCCCTGACTAAACCATCCCAGCCAAGTGTCTAAGTGTCTGTCTAATCCAATCTTTAACATTTTCCAGGATCCCTAATTCCAATGCTTGATCACCAGGGATCCTGATTTTTCTCTACTCCCCCCCCCCCCCCCACACACATTTTTGGATTAAAAAAAGTAACCCCAAATCCATGTTTTCCACAATTAAAATGAAACACCACTATATATATATATATATATATCAAAACGTATTTTTAAAATCTGAAATTTGGGGATTTTTTATCATAGAAAACCAGAATCCCTGTTGATCACTCTCATAGTAAATAATTCCTCCTAATTGCCAATTTAAATTTCATCTGCTGCAGACTCAAGCCATTGCTCCTATGTCTCCTATAGTCACAGAGAAAAAGCCATCTCAGTCCTCTTTATAGTCACCATTCAGGTATTTGAAGACTGTTATCAAATCCCTCTTCTTTCTTCTCTTCTCCAGACTAAATGACCCTAGTTCTTTCACCCTTTCCTTGTAAGTCCAGCTTCCCAGGCCTCTAATAATTTATTTGTGTTCTGTTCTGGACTTCTTCTAGTCTACCCATATTATTTTTGAAGTGTGGGGCCCAAAACTAGACACAGGACGCCAAGTGAGGTCCCACTATTGATGAACAGAATGGAAGAACCTTTCCCTGTTTCACAAAACACTCCATTCCTGTATGCCAATCCAGTATGCTGTTGACTTCTTTACAAGAGTACACTGTTGGGTCATAATTAGCTTGTGGTATATTGTAACCCCCTGTGCATTACTGAAGACTAGCCAGTGGTTCCCCAGTCTGTACTTGTGAATGAACCATTTTGTCCTATTTATGCAATTATTTTGTCTCAGGACCTTTCATTTATATTTGATGAATTTCATGTAGTTTTTTGCATACCATCTATGCATGTTGCTTGATATAACTGTGAAATAGTGTCCTCCATAATCAGATTTTTTGGGGAGAAAAATATTTGGATAGAATACTGTTTCATTTTACTTCCCCAAAATAACATTGGTAACTTCCATTCCTGGTACTTGTACATAGTTTGTGATTCTGGCCTACATGCAGTGCAGATGGACAAGTAAGCATCCTTAGTAAGCTGTGACTACTGAGCATGCTCAGCAGCATGTCCTTTGTCCAGGCAGGTACTGAGCTCTGTAGCCACATACCTGAGCATCTGTAGCCACGTACCTGAAATTGTATCCTGCCAAAAAAAAAAAAAGAAAAAAGAAAAGAAAAAGTAGTGTTTTAGCACAATAACCTAGTTGGTTATAGCACTTGCCCAGGAAGCAAAGGACTGAAGTTCTAGGCACAACTCACCCAGAGGTGGTTTGGCTCTACATTTCTCTGACTTCCCAGCATACTGCTCTAATTATCAGCTCACAAGTTAGTTTTTGGCCAGACTTCCTCTTGAAAATATGTCACTATACCTTTCATTTAATATTCACTGAATAAAACAAATGGAGAACACAGGCAGAAAATTTCTGCCCTACTGGAAGCAAGGATTTGGACTAGAACCCAGGGCTCCCTCTCATCCGAAGCAGCAGTTATTTTACTCTTCTACACACATGCCCTGGACCTTTCCTCTTATGGTTTCTAGGATCACAACTTAGGCTTCCTATTTCCTGGGCAAGAGCCTTAAGCAGTTGACTGGGGTAAAATGTGTGACATCTTCCATCTCCTTCCTCCTTTGATTCCTAACACCCAGTAGCTAAGGTTTTGTTTGTTTGTTTTTCCTGGCTACAACTTCAGGATTTATGTTCACCCAGATACATGCATATAGAGATGCATACCTCTCTGGTCAAAGCACAAGCTACTGAACATACTCAATAGATATGTGGAAATTTATAGGTCCACACTACACGTAGAATATGTTTCTAATTGTATATATGTGCCAAAAAATCACAGCTTTGTGGATGCGTAAAAGTTATTTGTGTGTATAAAGTGAAATATAAAATGACTTAACATCTCTGCCCATGCTGCACATGAAGGGTCTTGAATTATGACCCTGCTGCTATTCTGCAGTTAGATGGTAGCTGTGAATACAAATCAGAAGGCAGACAAACAATATATTGCACACAATTATTTCTGTTTTGACAACTATAATGCATTTTCACTTTATTTATCTGAAAAGTCCTGTCCCTCTCCCTCTCTGCCTTGCTTTAACACATTGTTCACCTTCTGTCCATTCAAATTACAAATGTTAAATTCTTCTTCTTTGCCCATTGATCAAAGAAAGTGGCAAAGTAGAGGTGCCCCTTACAGACTAACTGAGTCAGAGATGCATGAGCTTTCTTGTTTCATAGCTCACTTCATCAGATGCTATGAAAGGAAATGCACAGAGCAAGCTATCAAATAACAGTAATGATTTATATACAAAGGATGGGGAGAGAGGGCAGTACTGAGAGAGGTAGAGGGGGTTGGAGAGAAAAATAAAGCTAATCTAGATAATGAGATAAGGATCTGTAGTCCCTATTTAGGCCATACTTAACATGATCCAGTCTTTTTATAAAGTTCTTTTTTTAATTCCATTTTTAAGTACAGCTATTTTGAGGTCAATAATAGAATACTCAGGGTGAGTAAAGCATTTTGTTACAGATTTTTTTTTTTTCTGTATTTCTAGCCTTGATGAAAACTTGGTACCTATTTATTTTAGCAAGTAGGGATTACCCCATCTGTCCAGCATAGACCATGTTGGGCCACTGTAAGCAAGTAATGACATTTTAGCATTGGTATGGGAGCAGGTGACTGAACCTTGGATGTAATAATCCATGTTATTTGGTCCAGTAAAAATGTATTTTGTATTAATCAGGGTTCACAGCTAGCACCTGTGTCCATTTCAAGGCCTGGTGCCTTAGTAAGTATAGGAGTTAGGTAGTATGTTCCTGGAGGTGTGCTGCTCGAAGTTAGAGGGCTGTTAGAGAGCTAGACCAGGTTTTCCCCCATAACCACTTTGAGATGGTTATCATTTTCTCATTTTCAAGGAGGGATAGGAAGTCATTAATGATGTGTTCATAAGTCTGATACTACAATCAACCACGTTTATTTTAAACCAGTGTCAGCCACTTTGAAAGTGATTTATGCACACTGAACGTATGTTCTGTTACAGGTTTAGACTAGTTTCTGATCACTTAAAAATTTGTTTACGTGTAATGTCTGTCCCTAGCTCAGGAGACAACCAGAGAGATTATACAATCCTTGGCCTGAGGGTGAAATTATAGCAGGTTGGAGCAGGGACTCAGTCTTGCTCTGTTGATCTGAGTTGATCTAATTTTGGGATTGTATTGTAATTTAGTTATGTTTGCTGGAGATCATTAAGAACTATACCTAGTCAGTAGGATCACAGCAAATAGAGTTGTAACATAAAATTGGCTGTAGATGATGGATGTAGTGGCAAGTTAGGATGAAACTAGTGTCATGGAGGTAGCTGTATTTGTTTGTTGGTTTCCAGTAAAACCAGTGAAAGTGAAAGTGATGTGGCCACTGTAACCTTTCACTTTTTTAGTTCTTTTTTTTCTGTTGGTACTGTATTGACACCCTTCCTGCCTTCCTGTCCTTGCTATCCAAACACTATACAACAGAATCCCAGCCTACATATCTGATCTTACTTTTTATTGTGTGCCCTTACAGAGGCTTCAGATGTCATCCTGCATGCCACTTTAATTTCTTTGTCTTTTTATTTTTTGAAGCTGGTAGTTCAGCCTTTATAAAATCTGTCAAGTGCATCTAAATCAAGAAACTATTTTCTGTTAAAAACTATTTGGAGCCACTATACTGACCAACGTCCAAAAGTGAGCTGAGGACTTACAAAGCCTAACATTTTTCAACTTAGAATCTACAGCTCTAGATATGTATTTAAGAACATGAGGTACATTCAATCATATTTATGAATAGGAGCCCTATTCATCCAAGCTTTGAATTCTCACTAACACGTCTGCTGTGAAGTGATCTCTGCATAAAGGCATAACACACTGATCATTGGTTTAAAACTGTGCTGGACTCCTTCCTATTGTCTCAGCACTTAATTTTAATCTACACCATGCTAGAAATAGAACCTTTTGCTGCAGGATATTTTTGGCAGTCTATGCACGATCCCTGCAGCTGCCTGCTGTGAACAGTATATATTTGAAATCAGATGCTGAAAAGCATAAGTATGCCTAAATAACTTGAATTATCCAGAAGAAAACTGAGTTTAATTCTCAAAAATAAGTGCTAAGGATTTAAAAGGCAAACATATGTGTTTGTTTATCACCACTTGGTAGAATATAGATGACAAGCACAATATGGGGTCATAGAATCATAAGAAATCAGGCCTGGAAAGTACCTACAAGGTCATCTAGTCTAGCCCCCTGTTCAAGGCAGGATCATCCATGACTAATCTGTCCCAGCCAAGTATTTGTCTAATCTGATCTGGAAATTTTCAGGGTTCACTAGGTAGCTTGTTCCAATGCTTTATCACTCTCATAATCAGAAATTTCCTCCTAATCATCAACCTAAATTTCCTCTGCTGAAGGTTGAGTCCATTGCTCCTAGCTTTGTTTTCTACAGCCACAGAGAAAAGCCCATCTCAATCTTCTCTATATTCACCATTCATGTATTTGAAGACTATTATTGAATCACTCCTCAGTAGAATGTCTACATGAAAAATTCATCTGATGCAATAAACTCTGGCTTAGTTTGTGCTGGAGTCAGCTTCTCCCAGGCACAGCATTTTCTGCAGCAGTCTAAGCCAGGGTGGAACAGCCTTGGGCTGGCAGGGGGGACCTGGAGGTCAGCCCTGGGCTCTGCATGGTGGCATCAGGTGGTGGAGGGGCTGACTGGGGCACAAGGGTGCTACAGTGCTGGGCTAGCTGGCAGCCCCTGCACTGTATAACCCTCATGTCCCAACCAGCCTTAGTCACCGTCTACATGTGCATTGCGGCAATGTAAATAGCGCTGCCAAAGGATAGTACTTGTCCCAGACAGTATTATATCTAGTGACACTATGACAGGTCTTGTACCAGGTATGGAGACTATGACACAGTTGTTCTTAATCATAAGCAAGTTTGTTAAATGCTAATAGTTAAAATTCTATGTTTAAAAAAAAACACCACTGTCAGCAGTTATAATTTTATTACTGTAGTTCGTCAAAACAATACAGCATGCTCGCTACTCCAAGTTATAATGAATGTGATGTCTATGCATCACCAGTTCATGAAGTCTTGTCCAGGGCTCCAGTTTCATATGTTTGCATTCTGCAAAGGTTAGAATCTTGGATCAATGATCATATCTCTCAGGAGTGTGTATTGAGGGGTAGGCTGTACTATTTCTTCTTATATACCACATAGCTTACATTTCTGAATACATAATTAGCGTAAGTCTTCCTCCTAATGCATACTCAATAAGCCTAATGCATAATCAATGTATGTTTGCCAAATATGGACTTATTTTTGCCTTATAACTGTAATTTTGCATACTTATACTTGCATACTTATACTTATAGATCTTGCTCTGACAATTCCTCTTTTCCCAGGTTATATTTATTCTATTTAGTTAGCCATCTTTCCAATTTGTTCTAAGTCAGGGACAGTATTTTTCCATCTTGCTTCTTTCTACCAGATGCAAGTCACTTACACAACATAAGCTAAACATGCAGGTTAAGCTAACCATGAAGGCCCAGGCTCTGAAGTTCTCCTGAGGCCAACAACAGAGCTATACTATGGCTGAGTTAACTAATTGACTGTGTGCTGATGTTGGTGCACATGTAGATAGTGATGCTTTACTATGCAGCTAATCAGTTAACTCGGAAGTAAACTGCATGTGTGGGAGCATCCAGTCTTCTCTTCTCCAGACTAAATAATCCTAGCTCATTCAGCCTTTCATTGTAAGTCTTGCATCTGAGGCACCTAATAATTTTTGTTGCTCTATGCTGGACTCTTTCAAATCTGTCCACGTTTTTCTTGATGTGTGAGGCCCAAAACTGGATGCAGTACTCCAGGTGAGGCCTCATCACTGCTGAGTAGAACAAAAGACTCACTTTGATTTGCAAGTGACAAAACTGTTAATACAACCCAGGATGCTGTTGGATTTCTTTTTGCAACAGGAGCATACTGTTGGCTCATATTTAGCTTATGGTCCACCATAAACCCCCAAGTCCCTCTCTACTCTACTGCATCCTAGCCAATCATTCCCCAATCTGTATTTGTGCATGTGGTTATTCTATCCCAAGTATAGGACTTGGCAACTGTCCTTTTTGAATCTTGCCTCATTGATTGCAGACTACTCCTGATCAGATCATTCTGGAACCTAGTCCTACCCTATAGAGTGTCCACAATTCCACCCAACTTGGTGTCATCCACAAATGTGCTAAATGTGTACTCAATCCAATCATCCAAATTATGAATAAGGATATTGAACAGTACCAGACCCTTGGGGAACCCTACTTAATACCTTCTCCCAGCTACTCACTGAGTCATTGATCAGTGAGCCAGCGAACAGGGGCTGCAAACAGGGGAAGCAGTTTGCAGGCAGTTGCTGGGAGCAAGAAAAGGATGGGGAAGAGAAGCAAGACACCAGGCACCAGATCCTGTCCAGGGAAGACAAGGTATCCAGAGGATCATATCTGTGGGAGTCCAGCAGGAAAAAATAATGCAGCAGGCCAATCAGCATGGATTTCTGTCAGGCAGATCATGTCTGTCCAATCTGGTTTCACTCTATGACAGGGTCACAAAATGCTTAGACACGGAAGTATCGGTGGATGTGGTTTTCTTGGATTTTAGCAAGGCCTTTGATACGGTACCTCATCCCATTCTCCTAAATAAATGAAAAGGCTGTGACTTAGATGATTACACAGTCCGCTGGGTGACAAATTGGCTTAGCAGTCACACCCCGAAAGTGGTAGTAGGCAGGTCAGTATTGACTTGCAAGGATGTGGATAGTGGAGTCCCACAGGATTCGGTCCTTAGACCTGTACTCTTCAATATCTTCATCGGTGACTTGGATGTGGGTGTGAAGTGTACTCTGTCCAAGTTTGTGGACAATACTAAATTGTGGGGTGAAATGCACACTCCAGAGGGTATGGAATGATTGCAGGCAGACCTGGACAGGTTAGAAAAGTGTGCAGTACACAATAGGATGCAGTAAAACAAGGACAAGTTCAGAGTGCTGCACCTAGGGTGCACAAATATCCAGCACACCTGCTGGCTGGGAAGTGACCCTCTCAGCAGCACAGAAGCAAAAAGGGATTTCAAAGTTATAGTGGACTCCAAGATGAACATGAATTGTCAGTGTGACAAAATCATCAGCAAAGCTAACCACCTTTTATCATGCATCAGCAGATGCATGACAAATAGATCCAAGGAGGTGATACTTCCCCTTTATGCAGCATTGGTCAGACTACAGTTGGAGTACCGCATCCAGTTTTGGGTGACATACAGCAAGAAGGATGTAGATAGACACGAGAAGGTCCAAAGGAGGGCCACTCATGTGGTTAGGGGCTTGCAGGACAAGCCCTATGAGGAGAGACTAAGGGACCTGGACCTCTTTAGCCTCCACAAGAGAAGCCTGAGAGGTGATCTCATGGCCGCTTACAAATTCATTAGGGGAAGGCAGCAAGGGATCGGAGATGCTCTGTTCACCAGGGCACTTCTTGGGGTAACAAGGAACAATGGTTAGGAACTGACAGAGGGCAGATTTAGGCTAGATATTAGGAAAAAACTTCTTCATGGTAAGGGTAGCCAAAATTTGAATAGGCTTCCAAGGGAGGTGGTGCTCTCCCCTACCTTGGGGGTCTTTAAGGGAAGGCTGGATAGGCATCTGGCTGGGATCATCTGACCCCAGCACTCTTTCTTGCCTAGGCAGAGGGTTGGACTCAATGATCTGTTGAGGTCCCTTCTGACCCTAGCATCTATGAATGTATGAAACAGAGCTGCCTGTGCCTTTGGTTTGCTGAGTGTTTGTTTGGTGGGCTGTATGTGTTTGTGGTGTATTCTCTGAGAAGTTAGGAGTGTTGCTGACTGAGTGATTGCTGTCTGGGCCTGACAGAAGCCCTAATGAAGGGGCAGAGACAGTCCAGGCCCAGCAGGATATACAAGGAGACTCTCCAGGCAACCAGAGAGCCAGGGAACAGGGGCTGTAAACAGGGCAAGCAGTTTGCAGGCTTTTTGCTGGCCAGTTCCTAGACCAGTTCATGATTCCCCCCTCTCTTCACCCCAGTCCTTTTTGAGGGGCAAATTTTTCAACTTGGTGTGAGGACGGAGGGGAAAAAAGGAACCCTTTGGGGCCAATGTACAATAAACAGGCCAGCTCCAGACAATTTCACTAGGGAAGGTGTACTCAGAAGAAGAGCAGTAAGCAAGAGAAGGCAGATTAAGAGACCCAGGGAAACAGCTGGAGGACACCACAATGCCAGAGCCACTGCCACCACCCCTGCTTGGGCCTGTGAGGTTTCTGTCCAATCACCATGGAGGCTTCCACCCAGGTCAGTCTGATGCTGGAAGAGACCTCCTGGACTGTGGAGAAAGAAATGCCAGTGGTAGCAACATTTTCAAGCCATCCTATTGATTTTTCTGCTAGCTGCTTCTTCCTCTGCTGTTGCTGTCCTGAAAAAAAAAAAAAAAAAAAAAAAAAAGCCTTCTTCCTCCTTCACCTGCTTGTACTCTTCTATCTTACAGATAAAGAAAGTGGATGAGCAAACTCCCCAGGAAACTTTGCAATGGAACTCCCACTCCTGTTTGCTGGCACATTCACTGATTCTGTGTCACTGGCTCTTGTATGACGGTAATCTGGTAAACCTGGGTTTTCTGTTTAGATGAGCCCCACCTCCTTGCTCAGACTAAGTGTGGGCTGTGACCATGTTCAATCTCAACCAAGCACAATCAGCTCCCTCCTCTAAACAAGTATACAAAATGTCTCCCAAACTAAAGCTGTTTCATGAAGTCCAAGCTAAGTATGTCTTCTTACTCACCAGAACTCCTAAGTCTCAAGACCTCTCCCCAGGAAGCCAAAGCTTTCTCTCCTAAGCAGAATTTCCTCTTAAACTCCTGTGTTTTCTAGCCTGTTTTCCTGTCACCCTAGGAAAAAAAATATTAAGCTGCTAGTAACTATTTTTGTCTATTATATTTACTTCGGTTTTCAGCCATCATCGTTCCTTAGGCAGTAGATGAGGGTTTATATTAAAGCATCTTTGCTTTGAATTGGCTTAAACCTTGCTTGCAAACAGCCCAAAGAGAAATTTTCCTTTCTCCCTACCCCATTATTGAATCATTAGAAGTCTTTAAATATGATTCTTCACCCCAGCCATTAGATTTTCTTCAGTGGGCTAAGTATACTTTGTCCCAGAAATTATGGAATTTGCATGTTTATGTTCAATGTGGAAATCTGATTTTTATGTCCTTTAATAAACAGAATCCTTACTTTACCTTTATTACTCTGCATTTCAGAACTCATGAAAAATGAAGGAAGTTCTCAAATTACTAGAGAAAGCACAATACCCATCCTTAAAAAGGGGGAAAAATACAAACTGGAGAATTGTAAACAAGTCAGCCTAACTTAGACATCTTAACTTTGACACCCAGTAAGATGCAAGAATAAGTTATTGATCAATCAATTTAGAACCATCTACAGGATAATAAGGAGATAAAAACAGTCAACAAGAATTTCTCAAGAATAAATCATGTCAAACCAATATAATTTCCTTTTTTGACAGTGTAAACAGCCTAGTGGATAAACAAAAAGCAGCAGACATGATATAAATTGAATTTTAGCAACTCTTATGACAATCCCACATGGCATTCTCTATTCAACCTAAGATTACATAGTCTAGATGAATTCACCAAAGAGTTGGTTTTGCTCTTAGCGGGTAGCCTTCAAAATGTTGTGGTAAAACTGTAGGGAAGTAGGGAAAGAGAGGCATTTAAGTGGGGTGTGACCAAAACATCTGTTCTGGGACTTGTTCTAGTCAGAATGACCATTTGTGATGTGGATGATGGAATAGAGAATACATTTATAAAATGTGTGTACAACAACCTAGGAGGGGTTTCAAACACTTTGGAGGGCAGGAGCAGAATTCAAAATGATCTTGACAAATTGGAGAGGTGCTTTAAAATCTACAAGATGAAATATAATAGATAAGTTTATTGTCCTGTACCAAAGAAAGAGATGCCAAATAACAAAATCCAAAATGGCAAATGATTGGCTAGGCAGCACTATAACAAAAAATAGTATCTGAGCTTATAGCAGATCACAAATCAAATACGAGGCAACAGAGTGATGCTATTGCAAAAAAGGCAAATCTCTTTCTGGGATTTATTAATACAAATGTTTTATGTAAGAGAAAAGTGATAAGTATTCTGCTCTAATCAACTCTGGTGAGGCCTTACCTGAAAGACAGTATGTGCACAGTATTCACTCTTTCAAAAAACAGATACATTCAAGAGAGTCCACAGGAAAGCAACAAGAATAATAAAATATTTGGAAAATATGACGTACAAACTGGGTTTGTTTTATCTAAAATAGAGAAGACAGAAGAGGGGCATGATAGTGCTGGATTTAGGTTTAAGCTACCTAAACTACCTAAACTACAGCTTAGGGCCTCACAATATGAGGGGCCTCTAAATAAGAAAAAAAACCTGACTCAATATCAAGTTTTATAATAATCAGTTGGTAAATAAAGGAGATAAAGGAAATATAGGAAAATGACTCTCTAAATATGGACATTTTTGTTCTAATATTACAAATATACACATATATGGCTCCACAGTTATTATTCATATTAAGTTCATAAATATGTGAAGAAATAACAATAATTCATCTTATAATTTCATGAAAATCCATTTTTGTGGATTTTGTGGATTTTTTATTGTATGGGACCTCTTAAACTGGACATAATTTAGGGCCTCAGCATGTCCTAATCCGGCCCTGGCATGATAGCACTCTTCAAATACACTAAAGATAGTTATGATCAAATATTATTCATGCCTACTGCTGATATGAGAAGAATCAATAAGCATAGTCCCCAGCACTGTAGATTAAGTTAGATATTAAGAAAACCTTTAAAACTAAAAATATACTTAAGCATAGAAAAAAACAAACTACGTAGAGCGGCTTTAGAATGGCTTCATTGTGGGGTGGTTTTTTGGTTTTGGGTTTGTTTGTTTTTTTGACAGAGACAGGTTTTTAAAATTTAAATAGGTTAGACAATCATCTGTCCAGGGTGTTAGAGGGGATATTGATCCTTTTTGACCTTCATTGTAGATGAGGAAGGTAACAGAAAAAAGCAGCCCCGCGTGCCACCTTTGTGGATGATGTGGAAAAATAGCCATGTCTATAGCTGGTGGTTGGAACAGCACTGCCACCAGCAGTTCAACAGACAGTCCTGTCCCATGAGCAGTTGCTGCCCAAGCCATAGACCTACCCTGCTATACCTCTCCTTCAAAGCAATGAGTAACCTCTTAAAGCCTCACCTAGCTCTACATTTGGTATTCTCCACCTCTCCTTACACTTTTGATAGTGCTTATTGCATATTATTTGAGGATCTTTTGAACTATAAAGTCTTATGAAGTCTTGAAGAACTTCACATAATGCCACTTCAGGAGACAAATGTCTGCACATGGGTAATTTCCTTATGTTTAGCCAATTTCATACTCATTTCTGCACGGGAGAGGGTAAACTATTGACCTCAATGTTGAAGATTACAGACTATTGAAAACTATTTTGGCTTACTCTTTAATTCATCACATGCAATGAATTGTCCTTTCATTTCAGCACCACCTACTAGAAATGCTGAGTTGGCACTGGTTGGATGCCACTCTGGCTGTCACATTTTTCTGCCATGAATCACTTCTGATGCCACAAAAGGAACAGCCTGAGCCAATTTAAATGTTTAGAGTTATGCTGCATGATTTTATATTCACTCTCTAAGATTATTCCAAGTTATTTTCATAGCTTGGGAAGTGCTGAAAGAAAATAATTTTGGTGCTGCTGTACAAATAAAATGCAATTTGACACACTGGATGTCTATTCTGATAGTCAGAGTTGACCTCAATGTCCTTCTCAGGCCCATATCTCATGTCATACACAGATGTACTTTAAGCCCCTACTTTGACTAGCAGTGGTAGGCCACCCTATCCCTTAAACTTCTGTGTATGATGTTGACCCTTTTTGCCTTTTGTCTGTTAGCCTGCCCTTTTCACAGTGTGTTTGGAACTTTGAACACAGAACATATGACATCAGCAATCTCACAATTTCCTGCTTTTGTCTCTGGTCTTTCTTGCACCCTAATTCCTTTTTCTGCTGTCTGTAAGTTAAAAGAAACCTAGAAGAAGAAACAGTGTTCCAAAGATCAGTTTTTGGGAGTATTCCATTTCAACTCACAAAAAGGAGTCTGGACTCCACCTCCGTGGGCTCCACAGGTGCCATCCGTCCAGCCAGAAGTAGTGGCGGGGGAGGTGGTGGGGGCCGCTGCCACCATCCACCACTCCACACTGCTGCTGCTGTGCTTGCACATGCGGCTCTGTGCATGATTGGCTGGGTGCGAGGCCTGTCAACAGCCCACAGAGCTGCAAGTGCAACCAGCTGTGCGATGTGCGACCACTGCCGCCACCCACTTCTCCAATCCGTGACTGGCCTCCACCACCAACTCCCCCCCCCCTCCCCTCCCCTCCTCTCCCCCAGCTCTGCATCTGGCCACTGCCACCAGAACAGGTACACTCCTTTAAAAAGGTTGAAAACCCCTGCATTAGAGGTGTTTTACAGGTGTCTGGTGCATTGTTGCTTATCAGAAAAGTCATTATTCTGCCCAAATTTATGCTAGTATCTCATCTGTTGTATGTATTAGGAATTCCACATTTGGGTGGTATGGATCCAAGAGGTAAAGGCAAATGTGTAGTTTTGTGCATCAGTTTTATAATTTGGGCCACAGTGAGCTAAGGTTGAGATTACACATTACAATTAGATCATGTTAAGAGCATGTAGCATTTGAATGATCACATATGAAGGCTCATTAACTAGTGTTAAATACTCTTTAGGGATCTTAATGTTACACCACTTGGGACAAGAATTATCTTTGAGCTGGGCTACCTAGCTTCAATTAAATTAAATTTTGGGTGTTCAATTGAGATAGGACCACAAATTTGCAGTCCTCCAGTATCCCAGGAGGCCCTGTTCCCAGGTGGAATAGATATCATCCAGGATTCTATGGCCCTGGACAGAGATCTGAAAATAGCCGGGCAACAGGTGGGTGGGGATGGGGTGAATGGGGAGGGAGGAAGGGAAAAAGAGTGACTGGGGGTATAATAGGTAGAGAGTGGGGACAAGGGAAGGGGGAAGGAGGCAGGATTGGAGGGAAGAGGGAGAGGTAGGGGGAAGGAGTAGGTATGGGAAGCTTCTAGGCTTCTGTCTCCTCTGCCCTGCATATTGCTCCTTTGAACCCCCAATCACCCTTCCACCGCCAGATCAAGGAGCAATGGTCTCAAGTTGCAGCAAGAGAAGCTTAGGTTAGATATTAGGAAGACTTTTCTCACTAGGAGGGAAGTAAAACACTGAAGCAGGTTACCCAGAGAGGTGGTGGAAGCTTCATCCTTGGAGGTTTTCAAAACCTAGCTAGATGAAGCTTTGGCTGGGATGATCCAGTTGGGGCTGGTCCTTCTTTGAGCAGGGGGTTGGACTAAATGAGTTCCTGAGGTCCCTTCCAACCTTCATTTTCTATAATTCTATGAGATCACTCTCCTGTGACACCAGTAGCTTCCTCTGTCCCCCATCAGCTCCTTCACCTCCACTGCCCTACCTCCCCAATCAGCCCAAGAGTGACAGAAGTACTAGTGATGGGATTCCCTCTCCTTGCCTGCAGGTCATGACACCCCAACATTCCTAGATATAACCCCTGACAAGTCCTGCAACTAAAGGGGAGGCGGGGCAGGGGGTGGGGAGGGGAAGGGATGGGGAGGGCAAGGAACTGCCAGGCAGCTGTGGGGATCACCTCCTCACTGCTGCTGCTATCAGGTTGACTGAGATGTCAGGGCAGTGATTTGTGTGTGGAAGTGCCATTTGATGGGATGTGGGGATGATCCAGGGTGGAGGGGCCAGTTGTGGGGTGGAGGGGAATCTGGGGGATGATGGGTGGCAGTGGGGTGATTGGAAGTGTGGAGGGGATGATTCAAGAGCATAGGGGGATGGTCCCCCCCCCACCTCCTCCCTGGCCTATACTGTGGCTGGAGAGGCAGTGAGCAGGGCTGGTATGAAACAGACCATCAATCCTTAGCAACATACCTGCTCACCAGCCCCCTAAGTAGAGGATTTGAGCAGTCCACATTACAGAGAATATTAACCCCAGCTGTGTGACTGATTATTAGCACTAATTAGCCTTGACACAGACTGACATTCCTTAGAATTAGCATTTGCTAACTGTAACATGTAATGTCACCCATAGGATAACCAGACTTTGTAATGAATGCAAGGAGAAAATGAAAATGTTGCATGCTATGAGAGAGAAAAAAAATACTACGAGGGAGAGAAATCTCAGATAACAGAGGCAGGTGCCAAGATGCTTGCAAGGCAAACTTCCTTGATGGTACTTCCTTGATGGTAGGAGAATATGAAGCATGTTCAAAAGAAAAGAAATATTTATTTTGTAGAGGAGACAGAGATTGATAGTTTTAAATTCTTCAAAACCGGTACCTTGATAAGATTGGTTCACAGGAAAAGAGCCAGGACTGGCTGTGTGGCCTTTTTTTAACAAAATCTTTACCAGCTGAACAAATATAATACCTCCACAGTACATCTTAGAGTATTAGCATCAACATCAATCACACTCCAGGAAGTATGAGTCAGGCTGTACATAATGAGCAGCCCCATTTTAAATCACGAGGCTAGACTTTTATTAGTACCTGATTTATGTAATAGCAGTAACAGCCTGGCCCTATTTGAAATATTCTTTAGTACTACATTATGCTTTATTTTTAATTTTTAAAGAATGAAGAGCTTTTTAAAAATATCCCCAGCCATTCCTTATTCTCTGATCCATTCTTTCCATTGTCAAGTGATTTAAACTTTAAGATGACGATTCTTCATTTGTTTTCTCCACTTGATGTTTTGATGCTTGTTAGCTTAGTAAGAAGCTTAGTAAATAAGGCATTCCAAATGAATTTCCATTGAACACAGCTTTCCAGTAAACACATAATATTTTAAGTCATGATTTATGTTTATGTTCCAGGAAAAATGTGGTTGCATGCATAACAATAGAATGGCCACAAATTATAAAGAAGCTGTGGAACATACACACTAGGGTGTTTGTTAAGTATACTGTAGTAAGGGAAAGAATTCTGTATTTTAAACCTGTTTTATAATGGAGCTTTGTACATAACGTGTATCTAATTTAACCCGCATGTTAGCTTTTATATATGTTGAGAACCAAGTTCCTATAATGTAAGTAATTTTGGGTGCCCAGTGCAAAACACCCAGGGACAAACCCATTGATCATTTTGGTGCTTCTAGTTAGGTGTTGCCGTTTATAAAAATTAGTGTCTTGCTCCAGAATAGTGATCCAAACAAACAGGGTTAGGTCCCTAAGTTACTTAAATAGTCAATCAAGAGTTTCTAATTGCCTGTGAAGAATGATCCAGGGATAGGTTTCTAAGTACTCTATACAAAGAATGGGGGGAGTGAAGTAGCTGTAATGATGATACAGAAAGCTCAGAAGTTTCTGGACCTTGCCAAAGGGAAACTTTAAGCACTAGGGTTTATGAACTTCTGTCCCTCTTCAAAGGTTAGGCACCCATATTTATTTAGGAGTCAGACTACTAAATTCCTTCTCAGCTTGAGGAAATTCAAAGTCATATCATTCAAACCTACCAAGATTCCTTGAAATTTATCTCACTACTGGAAGAGTCTGGATGAGGGCACTGTCCTGTCTTACTGTTGAAGCCAAGCCATTGAACAGCCAAGGATGCAAGAGTCACGGGACCACAGTGGCTCCAACACCAATCTGAATTGCAGTAGAAATTAGATGCCACAGTGCTCAAACTAGGTTACTTCTAGCTCGAGTCTAAATGTCTAGGGACATTTGAAATCCAAAATAAAGGCACTGAATAAATTTAATAGTCTAAGGCTAAATGTTCAAGGCCACTGAAGTGGAGCCAGTCTGGATTAATTTTTAGAGCATAGATGCTTACTTTTTTTATTAGTGTCCTTGATGCTCCTGAAAGATCAGTCCAGTACTTGATTTTCTGAGCGTTTAGTTCTTGCAGTCCCACTTTAGTTTACAGGGACCTGTTGTGATCTGTAATCCTGAACTAATCTAAAGGTTTCAAATTGGGCACTACAATAGTGAGATACAAAAGGATCAGTGGATACTTTTGAAAATGACTTAATTTCTCTGAGCCAAAATACAACTGCTAATAGCCACCTTCTTGGCCCACAAGGATTAATTGTTAGCATTTGTTAAGTGATTTGAAAATTGCAAAATGGAAAGTTATCTTGTTTTTTCTCCTTGTAGAAAAGGCATGGCAATAAAGAAGTGCTTGCAGTGCCTGATTTTTTTTTTTTTTTTATTTCAAGCTTCCTGGTCTATGGCATGGGTCAACATTATAAATTTTACAGCCCTGTGCCATGAATAAGGACCTACCCAATTCCTCCAGTAGGTACTGTTTCAGTGGCCTTTTTCCTCCCTGGTACCATTGTATATACAATAAAACAATTGGTAAATGCCCATTTAAAGAGCTCACATGAAACAGTTGTCTTTATTTTATTCATTTATTTGTCCTGGGTGGCAGCCATTTAGTAAGGGCTGCAGAGGATTTCAAATGTATATCACACAAACGAGTAAATGCACACCATGTACATTGTTATTCTACTGGTGTTTAGCCAGGTACTTCTTTTATATCTCTCTCGTTCAGACTTTTTCCTTATTTCCTGCTCCTCATTTTTGTAGTTTGTTAACCCATTTTTAAACTGAAGGCAGGGCAGATGGACCATATAGGCTAACTCATTCAGAGAAACACAACCCTGCCCTGCCTTCTGCTTCACTTCAGTCTAGCATAGATAACTCTGTATTTTTTAATCCATTATCATGCATTTTTCTATACTTTGTCCTTCCTTCTTCCTTTTTTTCCCGCTTCAATCTATCCATTTTTTCCTCCAACATTCCTCTCAAAATTTCTCATGGCAAACATGTCTCCTGGATCACTGTCTTTCTCTAGTGTCCTCTCCCTCATAGCTATATTCTGAGCTATAGTATGCCTTATTCCTTAGCAATAGCTTCTTCTGCAGACCTGTGCACATTACAGTCATCACACATCATACATGTGGACATTTTCTGTACATATGATTCACAGTTCCTCTGGTCCAGCTGCTACCTCCCTGCTTTTAGTAGTCAAGTTCTGGTTGGGCAGCACAAATAGAGGAAGCTATATTGAAACTTCCATAGATATATAAAAAATGAGATGAAGTCTATTCATGTAGCAGGAGGAAATAGTTGTAGCAGACTTGACTTTCGGAGCTTGGGTTGAGTCCCAGGCTTGAAATCTTACTGTTTTGATTGGTGAAGCCCATCCACCAATCAGGAGGCAGCAAGAGGAGTTAAGGCACACCACTTTCCTGAGGGGAGGAGGAGAGGAGCTCCATCCCCCCCCCCACCCCCAACCTCATTGAAGACTGCAACACTCAGGTCCAAAAGAGTTCATGGGCAGAGCCCTGGAGCATATAAAAGGGGCTGTGTGCCCTGCATGAGGGACATCTAGGACAGAGAAGAGAGAAGAGCAAGGCTTAGAAGAGCTGAGGAGAGCTGCTCAGCAGGGTGAAGCAGTAGCTTGGAAGCACCCCTGAAGACTTCCATTGGTAGGGAATGGTGGATGGCTCCAGTGGCTAGGCTCTCGGTGTGCAGCATGGTGCATGGCATCCAGACCCTGGGAGCTGTGTGAGGCGGCTTGGGTCTGCAACCTCTGGCATGTGACCAGAGACATGGTGCACAGGCCAGTGCATGGAGTAGGGTCTTTGAAGCACTTAGGTGGCTCAGGTCCTCAGCCCCTGGAATGAGGCTGGGAGCTCGGTGCAGGACGCACTGTATGGGAGGGTCTGGGAGTGGGCCAAGACTGGTGCTGCATGAGGTGGCCCAGGCCTCCAACCCATAGCAAAAGGTTGAGTCCAGGGAGCCAGATGTTGCTTGGGCTTCTGAACCAGCAGACAGGGCAGAGCTAGAGGCCCCAGAAGCCCTGCATAGTGAAGTCCTATTTCAAGGGACAGTGACCCCTGAAGCCCACCATAGGCAAGAGAGCAACTTGGTGCGGAGGACGAGGGCCACCCTCCAGGACTGGGAGTCATGAGTTGCAGGGAAAAGTGGATTCCCACAGGAGAGGGGGAGTCCCCCCTGGTTAGTTAAGGGCTCCTGAAAGTGGAGGTCCCACTGGGAGGGCCACCCTAAAGTTACCAGCTTCCTTGTAGGGCTTGGGAAAAGCCCAAAGGCATTGGGGTTTCCCCTTGGGATTAAATTTATCTTTGGGGTTCTTGTGGATTAAGTGGTGTGATGTCATGCCCTATATTTTGTGAACTCTCATGTTTCTAAATTAGTAGATGAGTAGAGTCGTAGGGCTGTTCTGGGACCCCCTGTTATTATTTCACCTGTTGTTTATTTATAGTTTATTTATTGTTCACCCATACTTATCTATCTGTTGGCTATCTATATTTTGGTGTTTATGTTTCAGATCAGAAACTTACCTGCATCTGGAGCACTGGTGTAAGGTTTTATAGCATTTACCCAGAGGGTATTGTTTATGGTATTTGTTTAGATATCCTATAAATAAATATATATAGTACATATGTTTATATCCCTGTTTCTTTCCCTTGTGATAAGTTAATGTAAATACATTTGTATATAGTTAAGTCCCCTGACTTTCCTGGCCTGGTTCTTAGGGACAGAGGGAAACTGAGCGGTCTGCAGTTCCCCCACAGCACACCTGCCAGCTAACAATTCCCTTCAATTGGAGAAGGGGAATATATACCTGTGTTACCTGGGCTACATAGTAATATTTTCAGAGATTTTGAAGTTGAGCCAGAAATTGCCTTACTGATCTTTTTCCAGTGTCAAGTTTCCCACTGTTGAGGTCATAGGGTCACAAGTAAAATGCAAGATTTCTACACTGGGCCACCAGCTCTTACCAGAGCAGTCCTAATTTTTTTATGCCTTATGAATATACTTGTATAACATGTGTATTTTTAAAATCCCCTGACCTCTAAATTTCATTTCCTACCTTTCCTAAAAATATTTATTCCACTCATATATCTAGGGTAAAGTTCAAAACAGTTATCTGTATTTAGATATTGGCACCTAATACCCCTATATAGTTAACAGGAAAAATCAGGGGTGCCTAAGAGCAATGCAGGTTTAGGAGCTCAGAGAATAGAGAGCAGCAAGAACATCTGAAGGATGATTCAGAAGGTACAGAGATACCTAGCAGAAGCCAATAAGAAATATTAAGCATCCTGTCTGTTCCCTCTCAGGAATTCAGGTGTCTTATTCACACTGTTAATTCAGTGTTTCTGTTCACTTGTGATTCATAGATTCATAAATGTAGGGTCGGAAGTGACCTAAGTAGATCATCAAGTCCAACCCTCTGCCCTGGGCAGGAGAATACTGGGCTCATATGAACCCAGCTAGGTAATTGTCAAGCCTCTGGTTCCAGATCCTAGCTGCCCTGACTGTGAAATAGTGTCTTCTAATGTCCAGCCTGAACCTACTCTTAAACAACTTATGGCCGTTATTCCTTGTTACTCCAGGAAGTGCACGGGTGAACAGGGTCTCTCCCATTCCCTGAGGGTCCCCCCTGGTAAATTTGTAGATGGCCATCAAGTCCCCTCTCAGCCTTCTCTTGTGAATACTGAACAGGTTCAGGTCCTGTAGCCTCTCCTCATAGGGTCTGCCCTGCTGTCCCCTGATCATGTGAGTGGCCCTCCTCTGGACCCTCTCGATGCTGGCCACATCTCTGCTAAAGTGTGGTGTCCAGAACTGGATGCAGTACTCCAACTGTGGTCTGACCAGTGTCACATAGAGGGGGAAGATTACCTCCTTGGCCCTGCTTGTGAAGCATCTGTGGATGCATGACAAGGTGCATTTGGCCTTACTGACTGCATCCTCACCTTGGCAGCCCATGTGCATTTTGGAATCGATAATGACTCCAAGATCTTTCTGCGATTGTGCTTTTGAGAAGGGAGTTCCCCAGCCTATAAGTATGCTGCTGGTTCTTACTGCCCAACTACCCTGCACTTGTCAGTATTGAATCCCATCCTATTCTCACTTGCCTACCCCTGTAACTGTCCAGGTCCAGCTGTATCCTGTCCCTCTCTTCTAGCATGCCCACCTTGCCCCACATCTTGGTGTCATCAGCAAATTTGAACAGGGTGATTTTCACCCCCTTGTCCAAGTCACTGATAAAGAGATTAAACAGTGAGGGTCCAAGGACCGAGCCCTGGGGGACCCCACTGCCCACATCCCTCCAGGTCAAATGTGACCCATCCACCACCACTCAATTTGTGGTACATGATGCTTAGTCTAATTTCTGAGGATTGCAGCCTAAACCAGTGATTGGCAATGTTTTCCAGTGGTGGTTTCAAGGTGGGCTGCCACTAACAGCTGCTCGCTGCTACTGCTCCTTTTCCCTGGTACCCAGGTGTGGGGCTGCATGGCCAAACCACTCAGCCCTTGCCACCAATGCCACTGAAGTCCCCCCCCCCACAACAGAACATCAAAGCCCACTCCCTCACTGCTAAATGGCCATGAAGTCCAAAAGCCCCATGGCCTGGATCCAGTGGTTCTATGGGTCATATCCAATTTTCAGGCCATATAGTGCTAATCCCTGGCCAAATGGTTTTTCAAGATAAAGGCTGTGACCCCTTTTTCCCACTTAGAGTGGTTAGAGCTTGGGTTCTAATTCCTCATTGCCCTAAGGTTATTTAATCCACTTTCAAAGAGAGCTTCATAATCATAAAACTACAGAATAGGCTAGGGGAAAGCACTCTTCATACCTCCTGTTGAAACCAGGTCATTGGGGATCCTCAAGAATAATGGGCCCAGAAGGAGAACAAGAAAGAAAGAACCTAGCTTTGTAGGCTAAAGTTTATAGGACTTCCCTTGGAAATGGGTATCCGGTATTCTGGTTCCTGCTGTGAGAACTGTTTATACATTTTAATTTAGACATTCTGGCTGTAAAAGCCTGGCTATAAAAGCCAGAAATCCACCCCCCTTCCCCTACCATCTCCAAGGAAAGAATCATTATTCCAAGGCATAGACACAGTCACCCTCTCCCTCTCAGCACTGTTTGCACTTTAAATTTTACACAACCATTGATTTAAAAAATGGGAATAAACTCCACACTTCCTTCTTTGAGATTAATTCAATATTGTTGATGAACCACGACAGATGATGAGCAGGACCTAGGTTCTGTGGTATACCTAAGTGCTCCCCCTGAATTGCTTCTAAGTGCCTACTGTAGTCTAGGAACTAGTGCCTAGTGAATCCCGTTCTTAGTCTTTCCCCGTATATTGCAGTAGTTATTAAGATCATTGGAAGCACATAAACAAAACAATTCTTGAATGTAAGCATAAAGCAGAACATTCTCCATGAAAGACTTAAGTCACGTGTTCCAAATACTGTCATTCAGAACTATGGCTTGTTTAATGTGGCTATTTCTAGCTAACAAAATGTTTCCTTCCTTTGAGCTTCTGGTGAATGAGTTTGTTTAATAAAAGAAGTATATGGAAAATAAAACCTTTTATTTATTAATCTTGTTTTTTTTTTTACTTTTCCATCTCAGGTTATTGAATGAAATTACATACCTTCAGTAATTAATGAACATGAAGTGTTTTCCTTTAAAAAAATAAGGTCTGCATAAGGTCTACAAATCCTGTTTTTTGCAAGCAGGTAATACATTATAGAAAACAGATGCAGAAGGTCAGTTCTTAGCATTCTTGTAGACCTGACATGCTAAGGGCCAATACATTCACATTTTTAACAAACCTATCCAAATCATTTTGAGCTCTTTGTTTATGCTCTGTGTGGTAGAAATATTAGTGATAATGATACAAAACAAAACAAAGAAATAACAATAGCAGCAGCAGCAGCAAAACAACATCAAAAGCAACAACGTCTGTTGCTCTTTCAAGTCAAATTCTATCCTAGATAACTATTCTCAAGATTTTAAAGCTCCAACACTTTTAAGTTAAAATTATCTTATACAAAAGAATTACAAACGGAGCACATACCTCTTTTATACTGGTAGTTTGGAGCACTTTTTTAAAAAGGAAAATATTGAGTATTAATATAGCAACAATCTGTGTTTTCACAGACATGATGGGTATAGCAGATTGAAGAGCTCATACAATCAAAGAGATCATCCTGTAGAGCTATACTATGAATGAGTAACTCCACTCATTAACCTATTACCCTGTGCCCAGCAGATTTGCTCTTTATACTGAAATTATTCATGAGCAATGCAAGGTCACAAAACTCAGGACAATAGAAAATTCAAACATTCACAAACCTGGAAGGCAAAAGACTTCCTAAAACATCAGTTAACAAGGAAGACATGATCAATTAGCTTTCTTTTCTAGTGCATATGTGATAGGATCAGAGGTCAGTCTCTGTTAAAACCATCATTGTTTATTTTAAAGAAAGAGAAAAAAAAAAAAACTATTACAACTTATATGGAGGGTAGAAGAGAATATGTACAAGATACTGCCCTGCAGGAGCATGTCTAAATGAGAATCAAGATAAGTGGTCTATGAATTGAGCATTTTAAAATGGTTAAGGAAACTTGCTTCTGAAAATAAATTTAATCTCACTCTCCCATACTGAATCACTGCTGTAAACTAAAACAAACTTTGTACATGTTTACATAGAAAAACAAGAATAGCTAGCACTGTTACTGTTCAAATATAATCATTATACTTCATAACTAACCATTATTCTGTTCCATGTTTATTATTTTAAATAGGCCTGTTATTTATAATTGTTTTTTAATTAAGAATTGAAGCTTCACAATTGACAATATAATCTAACCTTTTCAAAATTCATGATTCAGAGATAGTAATAAATACAGTTTACAAGATGGGGTAAGGGTTTTATATTTAGAAGGTCTAAGCCATGTTTTTCTAGAAATACATACCTCACTTAGGGAGCAACAGGACAAAATATAATTGTTTTAATGGGATGGGTATGTAGAAAGAGAAACATGCAAATAATTTATTTAATATGTAGGAAGTTAAACAAAAGAAAGTATTATTTGGCCACAGTTTTAATATGGGAAAGGATAAATTATCTCTCTTTATACCTCAGGAAGAATAAAATACAAATGGGTTAGTAATGTTAAGTTTGTTACGGAAAATAACTGATAGTGATTCCAGGAATAGCACCTAAGCAAGCTTAAATCTAAATCTAATAAATTGTCAGGTTCTACAACATCACTCAATTTAGTGAAATCCTTCTACAGTACTTATCAGCTATTTCATCACCATGGCTAATCTGGATTTGGTGATAAATGTGGTCAAATCACTTCTGATCCCCTTTCCAAATCAGTTAGGATATGTTAAATAACACAAACACTTTGGTGAACCCACTGCTTACCTCCCTTCAGGTCTACTGCCCTAAGATGTTATACTTAAGATACAGCAATAAATCTATCTTGCAGTGAAAATTTGTAAGTATAAAAAATTCTCTTACAATTTGATTGATTTTATTTCCATGTTTGAAATCAAATCTACCCAAGTTCCTTACAATGTATATTTAACTCTTAAGGTCCATATTTTAATGACATGCTGAAATTTCTTAATATACTAAAATTACTTCTCCTTCTTCTTTAAATAAACTGCAAATTGATCTTCAGTTATGTAGCTTGTAGAAGGGCTTTCACTAGAATATTTTCATTGACTTAACTACCTCAGCTTATTAGCTAATCGCTACTTACCTAAGGGCCAGTTCCAGTTTGGTCACTTAGGTGACTACACTTAGACATCTTGCCCCAAGAGAGGAATCCAGTTAGACCAGACTTACACACTCTGGATCCTTGTCAGGTCATTAGGGGTAGCTATACATGAGCAACGAGGCTGTTCTGATGTGTTGTAATCAAGTCGGCTGCAGTGTGGTAAGTACTGTGCTCCAGTAGACTCCGGAGTTTTGTGTATCAGTATCCTCATGCTGAAAAATGGCAGTGGGGCGCTCTAAAGCTTGTTCAACGAGCTTTAGTTAAAGCAGTCCTGCCACTATTTTTTAGCCCTTTAAATGCTTTTCTTACATGTTTACAAAGTGTCATAAATGTTTTTAGCATTGACATAGTAAGTAATATAACAGGCTAAATATACTAAGCCATATCATGTACAATATAATATATCAAATAATATCCTAAATCTATAGGTAGCAAATTATACAGAAGTAAAATACATTTTGGTCATGGTTAATTTACCAATGGAAGCTTTAAAAAAAAAAAAAGTTATACTTGTTATAGAGACATTGACAATAATTTACACAAGCCGATCTTAAAATTAGGAAATTTTGTATTCAGCAAGTGTGCTGATTTACATAAAATGGAGGCTGTTCATTTAGGTATTGCACAACATAATTATCCAATATATATATTTTTAAACACATAGTGCTGTAACTCCCTGATATTTGATAACCTATTGCATAACTTGAAGAACTGTAAACTCAGAAAAACAAAAAAAAGCAATGTATAATTTCCAAGTTAGTGTTCAGTGTATTCTCTGCATACTTTTGGGAAATCATACTTAAATTCTACAAAAGGAGTATATTATATTCTGTTCCCCTGACAAGTTATGGCTTTCTTTAGACATACATGATATATAAACAAATGCAAGCTATTCTGACTTAAATGAAGTTATAAACTGATGAAACTCATATAGGGCAAGGAAACCATATGGCTTATTGTTGCCAACTGATTTGTAACAGGATTTTACAAAAGGGTTTTAGTGCATATAACAATTACCTTTTTCTATTATTTAAATTGTTAACATCTGTGCACAATTAACTTTCTGCATTAATACATAATGAGTCTACCTATTATATGCTGTCTGAGGGTTATGATTGATACTGAGAGTTAATGTTATGATTGATTTTTGAAGACAGCAATCCGTCCATTTCTGAAGGGAATAGAATCTTATTGAATGAAAATAGCATCATCCACAAATTTAAATTTAGAACAAATGCAAAGCAAATTTTTATTGCTACCAGGTTAGGGAGCTTTTTATTTCATTTGTCTTTCTAGGGAGTACCAAAGTTCCTGGAGGTAAATGAAAAAAAAAAAAAAATCAATAATACACATTTCATGTATTTTCATTGTATCCTCTCCTTTCTAATGGATCGCAGATAGTGGCATTAAGGGAACAAAAATACTATTAGCAGTTTTAATATAATTGGAGTTGAGAAGCAATATGCAAATCATTGATCACTTCAAATTCTATTTTACTGCAGGAAATGCTTTATCCAAAGTGTTGTTTTATGCTTTATCTATTATGTTTTCTTTGCATGATAAGGTATTATAGCATTAAAAAAAGAGATTGCCCTTGCATATGAATGGAATGTAGGCGTTAAAATTACAATCTTTTCATAAATGGTCTATTCTAATCCAAATGGGATAGGCAGCCATCAGATCATATAGGCTGTGTACACACATTACACTTAGACTGGTCTAAGTGATCGAAAATTGATCTAAACCTGTAAACATACAGAAGTTTGGTGCATATAGATCAGCCTAAAAATGGCACAAGCAACCTGTTTAGGCCATGCATCACACTTCTGTAGTGATTCTGTATTGATTAATGGTAGATTGCTGTCCTAAAGCATCCCAGCCTCCTTTGTGGTCCTCGCTACCTGTACAGGGAGATGTGCTCAGACTCAGACTGCTCTTGGCTCCTCCAGTCAAACATCCACTGGGCCCTACCCCTGAGCTCTCCTGTAGCTGAGCCAGCACAGCCCCTCTCCCCAGTCTCCCTGCCTCTGGCCATCTGTCAACCACAGGCAAGTAGCAGGGGAAAGAGATGCATCTGTCTCCCCTGTACAAGTCCCAATATCTGGGCACCCAAGTCCCCTGACCATACCCCTGTACCCTGTCATGAAGCACCCCACAAAGTACACAAAGACCTGACTCTGAGCAAGGAAAACTCCCATGCTTGGGCATAGTCCCATGGATCCTGACTCTGGCAACCAGCCAGGCACGCACATACCCCCATGCATAGGTACGGCCCAATGGACACTGACTCTGGCTCCCACATGCCACATCTCAGAGGACAGAGCCAGGCACTCTACCACCCAGACCCCAGCATGGATCCCTGCTCTGAGCAGGAGCTGTTGTGGACAGCTCACCTCTGGTGGGTTGGGGCGGTGGGGGATAGAACATTGGGAGTGGGCCTGCACCGAAATAACCCTGTGATCTCCATGGCTTGGCCACTGCCAGCAGGTACCTAGGCCATGAGAATCCTGGGATGCTGCAAGGCTTTTTTGGCCCATAACAATAGGGTCTCACAGTACTAGGGTCAAGGGGATGCATTGAGCATCCAAGCTAGGGCAAGCAGGCAGATGCCCCTGGAAACTTCAGGAGCAGTTGGGGTGTGGCCAGCTACCTCTGTGTCACAGGTAGAAGACACTGAAACAGTTCCACACCAGAGCATTGCCAGAATCAAGGGGTGTTAACTGGAAACCCCTGGAAAGTTTGAGGTTGTGGGGGTGGGCTGCCCAGTGGAGCCCTGGTCACTGGGAAGTAGGGGCCACACCCAGCTGCAGTGAGAGGAAGAGCCATGCATTGGGACCCACAGCTACACACATTCACCGATTCTTCTCTTCATCCATCCTTATATCCTTCCATCCACCTTTCCAGCTTTCCTTCCATCCTTCCATTTCCCTCCCTGCAGCCAGACCCTCACCCACCCACTGATGCCAACACCCTATTGGTACTTCTGTGAACCATCCTCCTCTACTATCCAACCCCAGTCACACAACAGAGACTATGGAAAAATGAGGGATTTTGTTACTATCTGGGGAAAGGAAGAGACACAGAACCAGCTCTACACAAGGCACCAGAACAGGGGTGTCTTCAAGCACACTGCCGAGAAGATGCAGACACAGGGCTACAACAGGGACAACTGGTGCAGTGCTGTGCCAAGACTAAATGGATGAAGGTCCAGTATAAGCATGTGCAAGATGCCAACAGAAAGTCTTGGCCCAGGAGGTAGACCATGCTCTTCTAAGAGGAACTATTCAACTTCCTCACCATAAATAGGGCCATCAAGACCCTGCACACCTGTGTCACTACTGGAGGATGGTAGGAGTTATTGGCAGGGAACCCAACAGAGGTGGAGGCACAGGGAGGCCCCTGGATAAAGGGACAACCTGGTGCCCAGGAGCACATCCCTGGGGGCCACAGGGCTAGAGGTCAACTGATGGTAATGGACCCCAAGGAGTTTGTCCCTTTGGTGCTTGTCCCTGCATGATGTGGAAGCCAAGTTACACCTGCAGCTGGACGTGATCTCCCTTGCCATCTTCACAGGAATGATCAAGAGCATAGTGCACAGGAGTGGGAAGGAAGCTCTGATGCCACAGAAATTGAGACCTAGGACCTGGAGTCCAAGCCTATTCTCTTCACCTCATAGGAGTTCCCACCACCCTGGCCCTTGACCCTGTGGGCCATGGTCAAGCATGTAGCCTCTATGACACTGTTCCCCCCACAGCTGCCTTGGGTGTTCTAATGCCTTCCTCCAACACCCCACTGCCCCCACTTCCAGAGGGAATGAGCACCCATCAGCCCCACCACTACCAGTGCAGTATCCACAGCTGCAGCATAACCTGCAGGACCCACAACCATCCCTCCCCCCCACTTCTGCTAATGACTGAGGCACTACTCAAGAATCCCATGCAGCCAGAATGGTACAGTTCACCCTTGTTCCATGCTACTATGATGGAGACCCCAGAAACAGCAGGAAATGTGAAGTCCTTGGGAGGAAGCGATAGGGTAAAAGGTGAAGTTGGGAAGCTTCAAGCCACTAAAGGCCATTCTTTTGGTTGCAGTACTCTCTCAGGCCATTGTGGCTGAGAAATGCAGAATGATTTGGGGAGTGATGCAGGGATTGAGGGGCATGAGGGGAGGATGAATCACCTTGCCCTGACCATTCAAAGCACAGGGCCCCAGGCCACTAAATGCTCAAAAGGATTCTGTCCTTCAGCACTGGGCAGACCAGTCACCCCCTGCCCTCTGTCTCCCCCACCCCCTCGCTTCCATTCTGGATTGCAGCTAAGGCACCAGACCCCTTATCCCTAGCCTGGGATGGTTGCCAGACCATCTCTCACTGTATGGAAACTTAATCTGCCTCATTCACACCTCTGTGACCTAGCTACTGGAAGAAGTGGAGCCTCCTCCTAGATGACCAGAGTACTGGGGCTGAAACAGCACCCTCCCCTCCCCCCCCACCATTGCATTCATGGGGATGCTCTAAAAGAATTTATTGAGCTCTGCAAAAAATGTAAAAAAACAGAACCAAGTGCTTATTCTCTGTGTCCTGCTTTGGTTGTCAGTGCCTTGAGCCCAGATGGCAGAGAGGCACTGAGTAGGCCTGTGTGAGTCAGCAGCGATCTGATCTAGCTTTGGATCCAGCTGCTTCAGATGGCCAGAAGTCGATTCAGAGCTTCAGATCAGTTTGCTGCTTCGATCCAGCCAAAGTGGCTCCACAGCTTTGGAGCCGCCTCAGAGATCCAGCTATAGGTTATAATGGGGGATGAAAGAAATATCTATCACTTTGTTATTTTAGCTCTGATTTGAGTGCAATTTGCAGGGGTGGTAGCCTCTTCTGAGAGCGTAAAGCCTGCTAAGCTTCAAGAAGATCAATGCAGGGCTTTGGGGGGAACTGCACCCCAAGCTGCTGACAGGCAAAACTCATCATGTGGATGGGTGCTTGGGCAACTGCTGCATCTGTCTTGGGGCACAGGGGGGGTTAAATCTAGTGCAAGCCTGAGTACTTGGCCCTGCTAAGCCATGAAGTCTGCCACCTGTGTGTGTGTGTCTTGCTGGGGGAGTCTGTCATCTGGGGCCCTGCACACCAAGCTGCTGACAGGCAAAACTCGTGATGTGGGTGGGTGACATTGTGTGTGTGTTAAGGTGAACCCTTCCTGGTGCCAGGGCCTCTGCACAACACAGCAATGTGCCCCAGTGAGGCCTCCTTCTCCCTTACAGCCTCATGGCTGGTCCTCTGCTTTACATGACAGCAGGTAAAATAACTTAGCTGGCTCAACACCAGTAGCATCAGCAGCAGCATCAAAGGTACCCAAATGGAACTGTCACAGAGCCTGTCGTTTTATAAAGGAATTGATAGCAAGAAGTAAAGATGCTGTGTTGTGTTGTATTGTGTTGTGTTGTGTTGGACATATGATATTATTCATGGTGTGTGATGGCTTATCTTGTGTTTTTATGTCTATATGTGTATTATGAAAAAAAAGGAGAACTTAAAAAAATGTATCTTTGGAAGCTTTAGGGTTGAAAACCCCTTTGTCAGGCTGAGGAAGTACCTGCAGTTGCTTCTGGATGGAAGGAATAATAAAGAAGCCAGAGGCTGGCCTGGCCCACAATGCAGGCAAGAAAGCCAGTTGGTGAAAATGAAAAAGGACAGACTGGGGTGGGGGGTAGGGGGGAAAAGGGGATGTAGCAGCTCAGGTAAAAGTGCAGAGGTGCCTGGGGTGTCAGATGTTTGGCAGGTCGCAGCGTGCCAGAATTCCACCGTCAGTGTCTATATTGAGTTCATGAGTTTCTGTACCTACTACCTAGGAGGCTGATGAAGTGCAGTTCATAGGCCCAGCTCTGTCTAGGAACCCCAACAGAGTCTTCAAATGTCAGCTTACTGGCCACGTCATTTAAAATTCTACCTTTTTGCCGCTACCAGTGGCCAGTTCTTTAACTCCCTTTGTGTACTCTAAGCTCCATACAAATATAAACTTATAAAATACCTTCACAGAAGTAAGTAGAAATAAGGAGTACTCCCATGTTTGAGGAATAGTAGTAGAAAAAAAAAAAATGTTTCTCATTCTAGAGACTATAGCCTAAGTCCTCAAAGCCATTTAGATTTCCCTGTTACTGTTACAATCAGAAACATTAGGCGGCTAAAAAGCTTTAAAGATCTGGGCCTTTGGAAACTCAACTGCTGGATAGCAAAACCTCTAAATAATAGCACTGTATTAAGGGAACCTTTATGAGCTCCCTCGCAAGAGAGTACTAAGAAATGCAGTACTCTCTCTTTGGCCTGACCATTGAAGCAAATGGCAAGATTCCTGATGACATAACTAGATTTTGGCTCAGTCCCATTGTGCACAGTTTAATCAGTGTGCAGAAGGATAATCAGACTTTTACAACCACAAAATTACAATGTGGTTGTAAAAAGGGGTGTGTTTTGCAGTTCCTTGCTGAGCAACTGTAGCATGTTGCCCTCCTTATTCTATTAGCTAATTTCTAGTTTTCTCTTCCCTGGAGACCAGTTTAGTTATAGTTTTTTCTCATTAAAAAATAATCCAAATTAGTCTCCTATGGTTTTATTGGAATAGTCACAGCCAAACACATTTGTAGTTTCTGAATCATTGGATCACATTTCTTTTGATTCTGATCAGTCTGATATTGAGCTGTTGAGAAAGATTGCCAAATAACAGTAATCAATATAGATCACACTCTCTTTCATTTTCTATTTCAATATGCCTTCACTTTCCTTAATATTTATATTTTCCTTACATATCACAGTGGATTTTACTGGGAAGGCATTTGACCGAAGAAGTAGCCATGACATTTCATTTTATTGTATCCTACTGAAATTTCTCATTTGCCTCTTAAGATATCACAGGCACAGCTCCATGAGTAGGAATGTGTTTTTCCCTGGGGACAACTAGCAGCAGCACATATTTGTGCCACTACTAGTTTTGCCTGGGGAATGCCCCTACACATACGCTCTGATGTGTGGCATATTGTCCCAGATCAGGTAGGGTAGGCTGGGGCCAGCACTTGGGGTTATGGGGGCCTTCCAGGGCTGCAGTGGTGGCAGTCTGGATGCACAGAGCCTGGCCAGCAGCCAGAGTGTGGCTCTGGCCAACCAGGCTCCGGTTCTGGAGCGGTTGGATAGCGGTTTTGCTGTCCAGCGGTTGAGTTTCCAAAGGCCCAGATCTTTAAAGTTTTTTAGCCGCCTATGCACCATCCCACTTTTTTTTGCTGCATTTCTTTTAGATATCAGGAGTTCCACATGCATCACATGGTCTTCAGTGCCTCAAAAGCCTTTGAGACTCTGCAGAACATGCATGAGTGCTCATCTGGATGCGACCCACAAGTAGAAATTACATCTTTTTTATGCATCCTTTTCTTGACTTTCCCAAACAACTGAAACTGATGCCATGTGAATGGTTTGCAAAGTTAAATATATTTAAAATCTTCCTTTTGATTCAGAGGTGGAGATCTTACACTAAAATCTTACTCTTTTATGTTCTAAATACTGAGATTTCCCTGCTATCACATATAGTCCATGGCTATTTGTTTTCTCATAAATTCAGAACACATGTGCAATCTGTGCAAGGTTATTCCAAGTCAGATCAGAATCTAGTTTTAGTTTCTAGAAAGATCCTTATTTATGGCCTATGTGACAAATCTGTCCGTGATCTGTTCTTTATTCTTCCAAACTCTCACTTTTCTGCAAACTCATTCAAATTCATCTTGCAAATGCTTCCTATTTTGGTCCTGATAGAAACATATCCCCCCCATTAACCTGGCTTCCTTTGAAGATATAATATTCATGAATTTTTTGTACAGTATTTTATTATAATTCCCTATTTTTACTTTTAAATAAGAATACTCTAAATATTAATTGAAATATTTTTAAATGAAGATAAAAGTTATTTGAAATTTCAAGGGCTCTGCTTTCTGCCTTTAGTATTTCACTACTGAAATCATTACCTATATGAGTATCTTAAAAAATATAAACACACTACTTAAAGAAATGGTTACTTGGTCCAAAGCTAGGTTGTATACATAGCTGGGAATATGCACCAAATACATATTCACTGTCAAAAACAGATTTGAGTAATTGTTTATACTCTGCCATTGTAATTTAGAAGATACCTTGATAGCATCAGCCTTCCAGAATACAAAGACATCAAAAGGGACAGTAGCAAGATACCACCCTAGAAAACAATCCCTACACCTCCGCACAACACTGGTGAATCTACCTTCTGATTTGGTAAGGGACAACCTGCCACCTAATATGGTTACAACTTGTAATAGCAGAATTCTCAGAGTTATATAATCCTCCCATTTCCTCCCTCCAAAATCTCCCCAAATTTGATGAAATATGAACCTGGTGGGTAATGGAGAAAGGCAGTTGGTACCAATTTAAAGAAAAAAAAGTGGGAAGACAGACAGAAATTGCAGAATTGAAGGCTAGTAAAAAAAGTAAAACTTTACCTTTTTAAAGCTATGGGTATGGTTACTAGATGGTTGAGACAGTGTGCAAGCAGAATGGCTGAGCACATAATAGAGAAGATCACAGGAGTTAGAAGTAACACAGTCCTTAGATCACTAGAAGTCACAGATGTTCAGTGCACATAAACCAGTTTGAAAATGGTTGAAACGGGTTTGAGATAAACCTGGTTGAATATAGTATCAGACTTAAGTGATTTGGGTCAAACCAGTTTATGCAATGTCTGTCCAAGACCCCTTGCTGGTTTCAGATAAACCAGACTTCCCCAGTATCCTGGCATGCTCTCTGAGCTGGGCAGGGCACTCTGTTCCATAGCAGAGCTGGCCCCTCTCCTCTGCTCCCTGGCCAGAGCTCCAGCAGAGATTTTCAGTCACAGAGAGTCTGCTTGGCTTCTCCCTGCTAAATAGGGATTATTCTCCCCTCCTCTCTTCCTTACGCAGACACCTCAGCATTAGCTAGCATACCACATTCTGGTTACAGTCCATGCTGTGGGAGATGACAGACAGACAGGCTTTTTGGAGCTAATCAACAGGTAGGTTAATGTCCTTCCTTGGAAGAGCTGTTTAAGAATAGCTGTTTAAGAAGAACTCCATTAGTTAATGGAGAGATGCTTTGTTTTCTTAATGGGTTGATAAATACTGAGTTAAGGGTGATAAACATTCCCTGCTGGGCTGCTTAGAAGGAAAGCGGGGAATAATCAAAGCATCCTGCCAGGGCCTGGCCATGCCCCTCTCAGCACAACCTTATGGAATCGAAGGGAGGGCTGCTCTGAGCCACTGCAGGCATATGCCTGCATTTCTGGGTTGTCTGTCTGGTTACAAAATTGATTTAGCCTAACCAGGTTAAACTAACCTGCAGAATGTTTAATTAATTCAGGTTCAGGCTTTTTGAATGTCTATCCCTAGCCCTGGTGGTCAGCATGATTCACAAAACACTTATGTATCGTTAGTGGTATGGGGGCAGAAATGGAAAACAATGTGACTTTGACACAATTAAAAAAAGGAACCTGGGATGGTTGCTGCAATGGAGATCTAAACCTGTACAAGCTGCTGCCCTTGAATGAGCTGCCACTCTTCAAAAAGCCACTCCAAAACTTATAATGGTGTCTGTAAAAATGGGAGAGAGAGAAGAAGACATAGATCAGGAAATAAAAGGGGCAAGAATGGAGATGGATGGACCGGTACAAGAGAGCCAGGGCCAGCCATTGCAATTCACAGAACCGCTTGAATGGACAAAACCATTAACTAACCACCATCTGACATTCAGCCATCCAGAGGATGATGAAGAAAGTAGGTGTGGTAAAAATAGGTTTAGGTGGTTAAAGGTAAGAAAGGAGACACTACAAGTCAATGAAGTTATTACTTTAGTGGGTGCAATCTCCTTTAGAAGATATTAATAATTTTATGTGTTGGGTTGTTTCCAATGGCTGTAGGCAGTGGGCATTAAATTACTAGAATTCTTGTTATTTAGAAATGTATTAGGACCCTTAAGTCAATATACAGTGAGATTTGATAGGGATCTCTCAAAAATGCTTAAGTGGGTAATCCAAAAGCATTTTAGATTCCCCTCAGAAATGGTCATACTGTGTGTAGTTACAAGACTCCATGATGAGAGTCTATCTAGCATCACAGGAAGAGTGCAAACTATTTTAACACTAATAAGAGACAGGAAGGATGAGGGAGGAGAGAATATGATCAAAGAAATAATATTGCAAGCACTCCCTCCTAGTGTATCAGCATGGATGAAGGCCTGGTGTAAGGGAAAAGGTGATAATATACTCATTGAAGAATAGCTAAATAAAGTAGAAACAGCCATCAAACAATATGAAGGGACCCCTATTAATGAGCTGTGAACCCAGTTGGGAGAATGGAAAGCAGAAAGACCAGGACATGTGTCCCAAAGTCATGGACAGGGAAAGAAAGGCAAAGGTAGAGGGGATGGAAATAATGGCAGCTAGATTCTGACAGGACAAATATTGCAAAAAATAGAGAGCTAAAAGGAGAGATAACAGGCACAGCTTTAAGCTTCCTTGAGAAACAAAGAGACAGGATGCAGAAAGAAGCAAAAGGAACAAAGCCACAGTTTCTGTTTTTATCCCAAACTTAATGACCCAATCACTGACCTACAATCAGCATAGGATGACCCTCTCAGGACTCAGAGTGCAGTTTAAAAAAGCCCATGAGAACTGATACATGAGACGCCTCCACGTTTGACTTTGAGTTAGGAATGGGTTAACATAGATTTTTTAAAAATTAGATTTGGGGGCAGGGGTCCCCATTGTTGTAAATTAATTTGAATGTTGTCCAGTAAAAGGGATCACAAGGGTTCAGGGATTTCAGGAGCCAGACAAAAGTATAATGTTCAAATACTCCCTTTGCAATTTGGCTTATGTGAAATAAAAGAGAAATGTGCCATGGGAGGAAAAGAAAATTTATTACGGGCTGAGATTATAAGATGTCTGGGAATTGTCTTAGACTTTCTGAATATCTGTTATAGGCAAAACGTTAAGGTGAGATACAATAACAGAGAGATTGCAGTCCCCATAAGCTTAGATACTCAAACGGTAAAAGCAATAAAACAAAACCTGCTTCCTTTCCTCCTGCAGGTTGGGAAGTTTGGTGGGAAGAAATAACAGGAGTTTGGCCTAAAAATTAGACACATTAGGAATGGAGATTACATTAGAAGGCAAGACCCCTGCCTAAATCAAACAATACCTATAGCTCAGGATACTAAAGAAATCCTAAAAAAGTTTATAAAGGAATTAGAAAAATGGGGATTGATAGGATAGTGATCTGCATTTAAGCATTTAAGACAGCACCAGTATGTCCTATTAACAAGCCTGACAACTTATATATCTACAATCAATTACAGGGGCTTAAACAGAACTGCAAATGGGGGACCCCCATTGCTGTTACCTATCCTGAACTAATATAAACAGTTATACCCTCTGTGAAGGTGGTTGTCTGCTTTTTATATATTCTGGTTCTAGCATTTAAAATTGCACCCTGAGTCACAGTAGAGGACAGCTTTTGTTTTCCAAGGAGCCCAGTATTGCTGGACAGTTCTCCCCATGGGTGTTGTGACTCACTCTCAATTTTTCATGTTGCAGTATGAAATATGCCTAATAAAGAGGGACTTATGCAGACCAGAAAGTTTGTGGAATATGTTGACAACATATTGATTCTAAGTGAGAGACAGAAAGAGCACATGCCACTGGTAAAGCACTGGCTGCAGTGCTATCTCAAGAACAATGGGATGCTAAATCCCCCAAAATCTCAACTCAGACAGGAATTAATGGACAGTACATTATCTAGCAGTAAGGCTCAGTGCAGGCAGGAGGTCAATAGCAAAGGAACTGATGGCATGCATTGTTATGTTACCCATACCAGCCAATACTAAATCACTGCAGTCCTTTTTGGGATTCACTAATTTCTGCTAAGAATTAATTGTGGGGTAAGCAGAAAAAGCAGGTCCTCTATGAAATTCTTAAAAGACCATAGTGGTCATGGACTGAGAAACCATAGAGAGATGGGGGACACATCTGCATGTGCATTAATGCACCTTTTCTAAGGTGCATTAAATTTAGTACCTCCAATATAAGGTACTAAATTATTGCACATTAGGCTGATTAAGTGGGCAGTATCACATGTGTATGCTTTTTAGTGATGCTTAATGTACAGTAGACTATTTTACTGTGCATTAGTGTAATGTCACTTTTTCCCGTGACACTTTAATAAACAGTAAAATAATTTACTGTGTATTAAAGTGTACATGTAGATGTGCCCAGGAGAGCCTTAAACTGGTTCTCATGGAAGCTCCCACTCTAGTAGCAAGCAATAATGATTTTGATTTTAACCTATATTCTAGCATAAAAAATTTCTATATGGTTATCATGCTTGCTCTGGACACTGGGACAGGAGAAAGACCCATAACATATTATAATAAAGCACTAACACCCCAGAAAGTAAACTAGGGACTTGGGAGCAGACCACCTTGGTAGCTTGTTAAACTTTGCCTACTGTGGTAGGCAACTCACCATCGACTTTCTTAATGAATAATCCCTTTCCTGAATTTAGCAGAGCATTTGGGTACACTTTTGGTCCTCCACCTTCCTCTCTATTTACCTTTTTGTTTGATCACACATAGCCACTGCCACAGATCTAGCCTCCCATAAATCTCCTACTAAAGCTGCTGCTTTAGCCAGTTTATTTGCCTAATCCTTTCCCCTCTGGAATGGACCCTTCTTCCTATATGCTTTACTTTCTACTGTGTTGATCTTTTGAAAATTAGCTGCTAAGCTCTCCAGCTGTTGCCACAATGCTCCGTTTAATCTCTGATTCCTCTGTTCCTGCAACATTCATGGTTATCCACCAAAGAAGATACACTGTGAGACTTTTGTATACATAATTCAAATCACTTCCAATAATCAAACCAGAATCAATAATTCTGGTTGCTTTCCTTTCATCAATTCTAACACATGTGTAACAGCTCTACCTCTGCCATCTGGAGTTCCTTCTTTATCTGACTTGAACTGAAAATATTACCTTGCCTACGTATATCTGTTACACAGATCACTGCAACTCCTGTCACACTTTTTTTCATTTGTGAAAATAAGAACTACAAGCCAGAAACTAAATGTTTTCCTATTGCCTTTTTTAGTGGAATAACCTTAGTTCACCCCAACCTTCTTGAACTTTCAGCGTAAGACCCCATATGGAGATTACTCACTCTTTCTAGATTTCCAACTGTACATTCTCACCCATAAAAGCAAAAAACCCAATGTACAACCTTATCCACTCTCACATTTCCTTTAGAAAACACTCCCTATGATTCAGAACAATGGTGAGATCTTCAGAAAAGGAATAGTCTTCATATTTAATTCTGGGATTGTGCTTCATACATCTTATTGGCATAAAATAAGTAATAAATATTCAGATCTCCTACCTAAGGGGTGGTATAGGTTGGTATATTTCCTGCTTAACTTCATTAATCCTACAGCCGAATGAGTGCTGTCTTCAGTCAAACCATTCCCCCAATTGGTTAAAAAAGAACAAAAAACCTCTTGTGGATTTATCATTTGCATATCTTTTCATATTGCTGTTTTATACTTTCTTCTTGTGCAGTACTGATTCCTTCTATAAGAGTTCAAATATCCCCAAGTCTGGATATTTGGGTTGAATTATCTCTACTTCACTTAAGCTAATTGCAAATGTTACAGCTGACACCATCTTCTGGGTTTTCCTGTGAATTTATGTATGTGTATATTTGCATTAGCTCTCTGAAAGCAATTCTCCCTAACATAATATAGGAACTTAGACATAACTTATAATTCCTGTAGTATTACTTTTTATCATCATACAGATGACTTGACAGGGCAGCTGGATAAAAGAAACAAGGAATATTGATGCCCCCCCCCCCCCCCCCCCGGGCATGTTTTGTAGCCTAAGTGAGATAGTTGCTGTCAAAAATAAACAGCAATAATTATATTTTCAGAAAAAAAAAAGGAGGAACATTTGGATTGATTAGGGCTGAGGTGGCCAATGTGTGGCACATGTATCACAAGTGGCATGGGGAGCTTCTTTGTGTAGCATATAGGGGAGAGAGCAAAAAGCACAGCAGCAGATAGGGCAGGGAGCAGAAAGGCAAGTAGCAGATTGGGAAGAGAGCACTGGGCAGGTAGCAGAAAATAGAGCAGTAAATTGAGCAAAAAGGTTGCCAAAAAGGTTGACCTCCACTAGAGTAGGGCATTAGATAATAGGGGTGTATGAAGCAGTTCCTATTCTATTTGGATTTGGCCCAAATCAAGGACAGTGATTTTATTAATTGATTCAGGTCACTGTCCCTAATTCGATTCGGCTGAATCCAAATTTGAAGATTTGATGCTGATTCAGAGAATCAGTGATTCTGACACAGACATAGCTTTAAAAGTTTTTTCTACATACCTTGAGGTAGCAGGGACAGCTTGTGAACACTGTGATTCTGGGGCATATGGGGCATCCCATAGGAGTGGGGGGGGGCCCTCCATGTGCTTGTTGACGAACCCAGAAGTGAACAGGTATACCTCCATGCCTCCCTAGCTCAGCAATCAGCCGTAAGTAGACTCTGGGTGCCCCGCCCCCAGACCTAGGAGGCACCACTTGCGCACTCTCCGGTGGACCTGAATGTGGACCAGTCCAGTTCCAGGTCTGCTGCCAAGCACGCTGGGGAGCCCCTCATGCTTCTGTGGGACACTTCATGTGCCCCAGCATCACAGCATTCAAGAGCCCCTGCTACCTAGAGGGATGTAGAAAAAACATGTAAAGCTGTCTCTATGTCCGAATCTCCAAATCTTTCTGAATCTCTCCGAATTCTTTTGGAGGGTTCCGATTTGATTCAGAGAGATTAAAGGGTCCTCGGATTCGATTCAGATTTGGAGATTTGGCCACCGAATAGGGCTGAATCTCTGCTGAATCAAATCAGGAACCAAAGCTTTGCACTGCCCTATTAGATAATCTCTTTAGAAGTTCAAGAAACATGAATTTGAATCTCTATAAACATTTATTTAATTGGTAGTTCTTTCCTAATAGCTATGAATCTAATCCACCTTAACTCCATTCACACTGAATGCATTAAAGTTTCCACACCTCTTCTTGGAATGCACCCCCTTATTTCCTGCTATCATATTTGGTATATGATAACCAGGGATTCTGGTTTTCTCTGATTAAAAAAATCCCCGATTTTCAAATTTCAAAAAGAAACCCCAAATCTACATTTGTCCATGATCAAAATGAAACACCACTATATCTATATTAGTAGTGTTTCATTTTGATCACAGAAAATTGCAGATTTGGGATTACTTTTTTAAACTGAAAATTGTGGATTTTATTTTTGTATCACAGAAAACCAGGATCCCCAATGAAAACCAATAACTAAGGTGAGAAATTAGCATTACAGAATTACTTAGTTTGACTACCATGTGATAAAGGTGTGCAGCTTTACAAAAGACAATGTCTTAAAAATGTAGTTGCAGTTTCTATGACATAGGTTACATGATAACGAGGAGAGACTAGACCTTTTCAGCCTCCGCAAGAGAATGTTGAGAGGCGACCTTGTTGCTGCCTATAAGTTCATCACGGGGGCACAGAAGGGAATTGGTGAGGTTTTATTCACCAAGGCGCCCCTGGGGGTTACAAGAAATAATGGCCACAAGCTAGCAGAGAGCAGATTTAGATTGGACATTAGGAAGGACTTCTTCACAGAGTGGCCAAGGTCTGGAACGGGCTCCCAAGGGAGGTGGTGCTCTCCCCTACCCTGGGGTTCTTCAAGAGGAGGTTAGATAGACATCTAGCTGGGGTCATCTAGACCCAGCACTCTTTCCTGCCTATGCAGGGGGTTGGACTCGATGATCTATTGAGGTCCCTTCCGACCCTAACATCTATGAATCTATGAATAACAGCTGACCTAGGATCTTGATCTTAGTATACTATATAAAATGTTCATAGCTTATTGCTATGGTCTTGTCTCTAGTTAAATTTTTACATTTTTAACTTGCATAGGTTTTTAATTAAAATTGAAAACATAATAATAATGAACTTTCAAACTAATTCTAAACAGATCCAACTAATTAAAGGGTTGAAGGAGGGTAGAAATGAGTAAATACTCTTTTTCTGATTACATAGGCTATTCATAGCACGGTTTTAGGTTGATTTAGTCACTTGGAAAAACTGAGTGTAATGAACTTTGGTTTTGAGAATTTCAGATTGAATGTCAATGTTAGGTATTTAATTCTATGCCATGCCTGCAATTTTAATTCCAACAAATGTTAAACAGTGGCAAAGTAAACCATATTGAAGCAGACACTTGTCAAGTCAAGGAAAACAGAAACAGTACAATTGTTAAGAAAGGAGTTCTAACTCATGCAGTCACCCCACAAAGACAATTCCTATACTTTTGAGATTATAGTTTACTTTGTCTCATAGGCTGAGCTGTGCATAGTTTACTCTGGGAGGTAGGCCGATGTAGTTCTAGTTTCACTTGAATGCTAGTATGTAATATAAGACAAATTGGAATATGAAAAGTTTTAGTTAGAAGGTGAAATCAGGAATCAGATTACACATACTAAAGGAGGGGAAAACAGTCATTACACCCCCAGCACATTTTCCATATATTATTATGGAATAATTATGGAATATGCTCCATTATTAAAGGCTATTTCTCAGTAAATCAGTAAAGTCATAATATTATCTGAATACCTTTTGATAGGACCATTAATATTTACTCAGGGTGTTGATGAAAGTCTTAACCCAAAGCAAGAATGTTCCATGTCTTTTTTTCCTTCTGTTAATAGAATTTTTTATTAATAGAAATTTCTATTAACAGAAGCATAAAAGTTTTGGAACTCTCTTCTCTCTTTTTCTTGTTTTCCCTAATAAGTCCCATTATACACAAACTGGGTCCAGGAAAAAAAAATTCCAGAGCTAAGAAATTTTAACATAATTGTGCTTGAGAAATCATTTTTGCTTGTGGTAATAACATAACTATATATTTTCAGTTAAAATCTCTGTCTCTTTCTGTGTTTTAATATTTGGGATCCACATGAAAGCAAATACAGAAGAGTTCTTCATTACTAATAACCAGTATTTGTACCTTTTTCCACATATAGCACCAGAACTTAGTGGATATTTATTGGTGTAATTCCATTTGCTTCACTTGCAATGGTATCTGGGTTACCTAAACTCTTGAAGTTTTGGAAAATCCCAGTCTATAATTCTATACTATAGTTTTAATTAAATACTGTAAAATTTAGCTTCATGGGTTGAATGTATAATAGCCAATCACATGATTTGTAGCAAAAAGTACTTTGAGTGTTAGACCACATAGGTCCAGATTCCATTCCGCCTATGAGGTGCATGAGTGGCAACCAGGGCACACAAATGTGATTCTGTTCCAACCTTCTTGAGTCCCTAAAAATAGGGAATGCAGAAGATGGATGGGTCTCCCTCCTCCTCACTGTTTTTTTTATAACTCAGTCTTCAGAGGAAAATTACAGTGTACTTCAAAAGTAGATCCATTAATGGATTTTCCCAACTGGAACAGTTTGGAAAATAATCATACACAGGCTCTCAAATCCAGTTAGGCAAATCCAGAAGTGGAATAGAATTTGGTTCTTAATATCTTCCCTTTGATGATTAAATGGCAATCCTTTTCTGTTGTTTAAATATGCAAACTTTTTTGCTGAAAATATGCTTTTATTTATTTATTTATTTAGCTTTCCTTTTCTCCTCTTATTTCCAATAGCCTTGGTGCTATTGGCTGTGTAATTTGGTTTAATGACCAAATTAAGGGTATCCCTATGGGGCATTTTCAACTTAAAATATCACTTTATTTTAATGTCTTATTATATCTTACTGATCCACAAAGGTCAATCAAATCTTAGATTAAATTACTTACTGATTTTTTTGCTATTTTCTGAGTTTATTGTTCATTGATTTTAATCAGAAGGTTTCCCTGTATATCTCAATTTTAGTGGTGTGCCTGCTTTCTCTGTTTTTCTTCTACTGGAAACATAATTAGATCCTAACTGTAATTTAGACTACACATGCTAAAGATTTATTTAGGGAAATATTTACGTATAAATGTGGCAAGTACAGACTGACAGTCAAAATGACACCAATATTTCAAATTACAACATTCACTCCAGCCCTTCTTTTTCTACTCATAAGTCATTAACATTATACAGAACTTACCTATTTCTAGAAAAAAAATCAATACCTATTAATATTATCTTGATATTTATTATGAATTGATTTAGTATAATATCAATTTTCCAAATGTTAGTACCTTTTGTCCCTTAACAGTTGACTTGCTACAGCACGTTGTCATGAAGGTTGTCATGAAGACAGAGGACTCTGGTTCTAGGCCTACTTGTGGTTTGAATTTCTCTATCTGAATTTTCAGCACGGTGTTCTAACCAGCACACCACAGGTCAATGCTGCTCATTTGAAACTGGGCCTCTGGGCAGCCATGAGCGAGAGGTATGTGAGGCCAGAAGAAAGGTAGTGAACCACAGGTTGTATGTTTCATCGAGGTGGGTCCTGGGTTGAAAAAGAGGGAACTCTGGATTCTGGCATGGGCTTTTGCTCCTAGTAAGGCAGAAACGTACAGCAGTCTTATCCTTCATCTGCCTGTGGCATGGGGGTTAAAACATGGTACAGAGACAGACCCAGGTGCAAACTTTTCTGGATAAGGGGGATATAGACTCTATTAGGACTCTTATCAGCCCTCAGAGGCAAAAGATAGGAAGGTAGTCTGCAATTTTGTAGCCAGCATGCATTCCCAGCCTGTTAGCATACACAGTCATCTTGTTTGCTTGGGTTCAGGCTTATCCAAAAATAGAATTTCTGCCTGCATGTCACTGGCAATAATAATGCCACTTGGAGGATGAACAATACCATTTAATTGAGCAAAACTGGATTTTTTGATGGCCAGTAAGGGAATACAATGACACACTTAATGTGCAGCAGCAACAAAAGAAAACTGCCCCAAACTTTCTTCTCATTTCCCAGAACACTTCATCCATTAAGCACTATTATAATTAGAATAATTATTACAATATGTCACACCACAGAATATCATAAGTAGAAAGGAAGGCAGAAATTAAAGAAATTCAACACCCTTCATAAGAGCAGTAATCTCTATTTTTTTTTCATTTCTGAAACTCTGAAATTATTCTTTCAATCATCTATGGAGTGTAAAAAATGAAAACATTACCAAAAATCTTCTCTAGAAAAATTATATCATTGAATACATATGTGATTTCATTCCCATTAACTTCACTGACATTAAAATCACATGTGAAATAAAAAGAAAAGAATGGTTTCCATTTTAAAGTTTTCTATGTTTGAGCACATATAAGGTGGAAGCCTGAGTTTCACTTAACAGTAACTTTGCAAGGGTATTTCAGCTGTGTCATCAATGCATTTATTAACACAAACAGGTCCATCACACAAATCTTACTCACTTTGGAGAGCAATTATTCACCTCCTGGAAATCAATACAACAAAATGGAATAAGATGCTACTCCTCATGAACACAAGCAGAAGTGAGGGTTTTTTTGTTTGTCAAGGGAGAATAATTAGTCTTTTCCCAGCCATAATCTTGAACATTAAGTCCTTACTTATATAACTTCAGTGAGACAGCAGAGGGACAGGACTGTGTATTGAACATAGCCCATAGCAATGGACAGGACTAAAGGGAACACCAAGATTGGAATCCAATCTCCTAATTGCCTAATGTGTAACATTTGCATATTCATTATATCTGGAGTAAATCTTATTAGCCATTAAATGGCCAGATGCAAAGAATAGGAGCTTCAGCTCACATACAGCCATACAAGTCATGGGAGTAGGAGGATAAAAAGTAGTTTTTGTGTTCTTCACACTATACTAAACATTCATGGAAACATTAGGCAGAATCAATGGGGCATGGGAAAAGGAGCAATTCAACCTTATAGTTAGAATCTACATGCCCACCCACCATTCAAAAATGATTAGCTGGCTAATAGCCAGACTGGGGTAACAGAGAGTAGAAAGGTAGCTTAAACCATCCTTGTTCATGTATACACAAATATTCCTGTTTCCTCAACCTGCCCTGTGTATTTCTAGACTGTGGTCAAATATTTGCACTCCTATCATAGAACTTACATTAAAGGTTCAGCTTTAACTTTAATATTTATGTTGGAGACCTTTACTGAGTATCCCTAACCCTCTATAAACAAAATTGTTCTCTGTTGTAGAACCATACACAATTGGTAACCGTGAATGCAGCATCAGCATGAAAGATAGATAACAAAAAGACAATGTTGTTAGAAATATAAAACTGAATTGGAGGGAAAGAGGAATGTAAGATTTCGACTGATGGAGTTTCTTTTGAAAATGCCTATGGAGAGAACAAACGAAATTAGATTTAATCAAGGTCTACATCTTTGATTATGCATGTAAGTAGCTTCGATGGCAAAATCACAAGCAACTCCCCCAATGTTATGGTAGAAATTGTTCAGTGATCAAAACTATTAACACAGACAAATGAAAATGCTTATGAAGGGATCTGTCAAAGGTGTGTTGTGAGCCAGCTATAAGACTGTAGAGTTTGATAACCAAGAGCATCATCATCCCAAGCTCATGCCTCCTGGCATGCCTCGTGGGATGCCTCCACTGAGAACTTTTAATGAGTCACTTTGAGCAGTCTGTTTTCATTTGCATCAGAAGTTTCTAAAGTCTCTTGAAATATTCCCATGGTGCCCTTCCCTCCCCTCACCTCATGCTACATTTGATTTAAATGTGTACATAGATATACAACATTGTACAAAAGCAGCTGAGTCCCCTGAAGGAAATACCGCAGCTAATCTTTGTGATTAATATCAAGTTTACAACTTTTAAAGCAATCTCATGCCAATTCATTAAATGGATTTTCCTGAACAAATGATATTAACATCAAACTTAATTTCAAGATAAATAAATAAGTATAATTGGCTGGCTTGTTAGGCTTTATAGTATCTGATGGTTTCTACTTTTCAGTGCTACTGCGCCCCATTGTAATTTCACTTTATGAAACTATTTAATCACTGAACCTATAAAAAAGTCATCAAAACATTTAATTAAACTATATATTTTTATATAGTTGAAAACTATAAATATTATTATTAATTAGAATGTATTAATTTAAAATAAGGTAATTATATTGAGCTCTAGTATTGCAGTAACAAAATATTTCACATTATTTTATACACTTCTCAAAACACTGAAGTGAAGAAAAAACAGTCTTCTCCTTCTCCTTCCCCTTCCCTATCCACCATCCCCTCACTTTAGATTTGCAGCTATGAAGCTGAAAGAATAAGAGCCATGTCCAGAAAAGGACATAGGTGGCTAAATTTACTCTAAATCTAATTTAGGGTGCGTAAATCCAAAAGTATTATTCTCAAAAGAAACCTCTGCTAATCCCCATAATTATAGCTTCCAACTTTTTTGGTAATGAATTGTCCATCATCTCTAAAGTTTTGCTGCTGGGCATCAGCTAAAGTACCTCCATGTTTTCAGAAAAAAAAGAATTTGGTACTCATTGCTCGTAAGCCCAATTCTTAAAATAGTTATCTTTTCTGAGCAGCTCCATACAAAATTGCAGCTGTGGCTGCTTTCATTAAAATATGTTCTAATGATAGTTTCTCTTTTTTGTGCAATAGGTTAGTGATTTGAGCACTCAAACAGGAGTGCTCAGATCTCAGATTAAATTCCCTTTCCTGATAGAGGGATTTCAAACCACATTTTGAATCACCCCAAAAGAGAGCACTATCATATTAAAAGGTATACTAAAGTGGGGAAGGGTTGTATTCTACTCCTTTCCTGTTGAAGCATTGTCACTATGCAGGAAAAAAAATAAGAACCATCATATTGGAGATAAGAAGGAAGGAAGAGCATAGCCTCTATAACATTCACTTAGTAGAATGGCACCTGGGCTTTAGTCTCAGCCCTCATGGTTTACATGAAACATTATTAGATAACATATCGAAAAAGGTTTTGCTGCTGGAAACAAAACCCCAGGCATCTTTTTTTCTCTCACTTCTGTTGAATTGTGTTCTTCCTTCCTACTTCTTTATTCTGTGATTTTGCCATTTTCTTCACAGTGACACTACTTGAACAGAAAGATGGAGTATGCAGCCAGCTTGTAACATGATGGTTAAGATATAGCCATTGAAACCTACTCAGTCTGAAAAGGGTATTTCAACCAGGTTGGTATTTGTTTGCTTGCATCCTGGGAAAGTGCCTTAACCAAGAGACTATTGTGTAAAAGGTAGACATTACTACTTTGTCCTTGTGTATAGACTTTAAAAAGGAAAAAAAAAAACAAACCCACCTACTTTTGAAAGAAAAGACTTAGGCATCTATTCCTATGAATCCTGGTTCGAGATATTTCTGTCTTTGTAGCCCAGAGCTGGGTATCTCAGTCCCCAGGAAGGATGGGACTGAAGGCACACATATGTCCACTGTGTTGGCTAGGTTAAACAGCTCTTTATGAACTGCCAGTTTCTGTGGAGCCCCTTCTGGGGTACCTAACTCTTCCTATGCATTTTATATGCAGTGTGGGTGTAGATTGCACTCAGGGAGCTAGCTAGTCACCTAAAAATGAAGCACTGGAATATTCAAGTCCATTTGTTGATATAGCACTAAGTAACCTATCTAGGGTAATATTATATGTCTGTGCCAGGATAGTGAACATCCCCTGGATCTCAAAGGACTTATAGAATGTCTACAGTGGCATTGCAGGCATGATTGTAGAGGCATATTAGGTAGTTTGGGTATTAATAGCAGTGCAGCCTCAGTAATATTGAGCTCTGCATGGGCTACTTGACCAACTATTTACATATATCCTAATAAACTGCTATCAGAACCATAGCTAGGCACTTTGGCATCCAGTACAGGTCATGTTCAGAGTGTCTCCCATTCAATATTATGTAACATTGTTTCCATTTGATTCTGCACTCCCCATGGGAGGGTGCCCAGTGCCACTGCTAATGCCTTAATGTAGTACTGCCTGCAATGATGTATTCTATGTCCCTCATGAACACACACATGCTTTGAACTAAGTCCCTAGTGAAACAAACATACCAGAATCAATGCTGTAAGATTGAAAGTAGTTATTTTCTCATGTCAGAAATACATGTAGAGTTACCTGGATTAAATGTTTCTTCCTTGTTTTATTCTTGGTACATAAAAAAAGTGAGAGACCTAGAAACTGAGCCCACCCTACCTCAGTGTTTCCCAACTCTCTCTGGCCCTGAGGGCCGGATGAGTGATATGGGGGTCAGTCTATAGGTATAATCCTGTGTACCAGCTGACTCTGTGCACTAGATCTGGCCCCATGCTGGCCCAACCAACCACTGGCATGAGTCATGCACCAGCTCAATATGCAGATCTAGCCACATGCTGGCCTGATCTAGAGCATAAAGCCACGTTATCTGGCCCACCGGGCTCCTACAGGTATGGAAATTTGGCAGCAGTTAAGAGACAATTAACACAACTACTGTGTCCCTGCCACCAAATTACTGGACATGTAGGGAGACCCACGTACCAGATGACATGACTCCCTCAGCTGGATCTGACCAGTGGGCAAGAGGTTGAGCATCGCTGCCCCACTTCATTACCAGGGATTTTTGTGCTTTCCAATTTAAAAAAAAAAGCCCCAATTGTTGGTTAAAAAAGTAACCCCAAATCCACATTTTTCCATGATATATATATATATATATATATATATATATATATATATAGGGGTGTTTCATTTGAATATGGAAAAATGTGGATTTGGGGTTACTGTTTTTAAACTGAAAATTGGGAATTTTTTTTTTTAAATCAGAGAAAACCAGGTACCCTAGTAATTACAATTCTATTGGGCTAAAATACTGGACTCCGGGTCCCTTCTGCTGTCTGACACAAACCAGGAAGTTAAAAGCATTATGCATCCATACTATGCTTATTCAAAACATGATATAGACATTTTGCATTCACACTGCACTCACAACAGAACTATGCAGAAATGCCAAAAATGCCAGTTATGGAAAGTCCCATTTGGGCATGTAAAATGAAATAAGTTTTGCATTTTGAATTGAGTAATAGTTCAAACTCAAGGCAAAGTGGGGGCTTCCAGATCTAAATACTGTACCTTCATTTGTTGGTGATCTGAGGACCTTTTTAGAATTTCCCTGCATTTCTCTCCTACTATTACTTTTCATTTTAAACTTCCTGCTTACTAATTATAATTGGTTCTAAGTCTGTTGATTTGCTACTTTAAAAGACAAATGCTGAGAACAATAATTAACATGTATGTCAGCAGAAAGGAAGACACAAACTCTAGTATTTTTTTCTGCAAAAGAGAAAAAAGCCAGAATAAAGCATTCAAATTCCTCTTGGACTGTCACAGTATCATTATTGTCTACAAAAAATACACTTAACTACTTAAAATTCAGTCTTCATCATTTGCTGAAAACAATGGGTTGATAAATGCTCTTATCATTTCTACCTAGCATCACATGGGAACTTAAGCAAGAATCAGATGTGTTTACTAAAAATTAGCAAGTATTGGTTTTTGATTTGGTGAATTTTGGCTTCTTGACCAGGAAGAATTTATCAACTTATGCTTTGCTGTATATTTCTATGTATTTTTGTTTTTGCAGTCAACTTGTTTAGGGATTTTTTTAAAAGTGGGTTAAACATTGCATAGTTTGCAGATAATGTAAATGTAACAGGGCAGGGTGTTTTCTCTTGTTGATTTGTTCTGTTTAACTGTGTTTGCATAGTGGAGAATATACTACCACACAACTTCACTTGTTAGTCATGGAGAACTTGCTGTAGTAACAATCATATCTTATATCATTACTCTTTTGGCCAAGCTAAAAAAAACCCCAAAACAAAAAACAAACAATCAGGACCTTGTGGGGTGATTCCATTTTGGTTATGAAAGTCTATGATATGCACTTGCTGTCATTCTCTTTACCTTCTTTTGTGTACAGAAATATGCAAAGCCTTGTTACACTTGGCTGCATCTGTATGATCTGTTCCTTAGGCTCACATTTCGTATCCGAGCTTGAGACTTTATGGCTTGGCCCCTCTTACCTTGCTGAGGCCTTCAGCCATGGCCTACTATTTTGGGCTTCAGCTTACCAGTCTCATCCCCACTGCATCTCCTTCTCTGCAGGACTCAAAGTACAGAGAACACGAGTCACCCTTCTGCACAGTCTCCAAACCACCCCTGTAGCAAACCACTTCCAACTAAACATAAACCCTGTCCTGGGCCTTTCATACTCCCTTCTCAGCTGTCTCCTTCCACCTTTCCAGAGTACCTTGGGTACCTGGGAGGAGGGCCTATCTCTTGCAGACCTAGTCCCCTCAGGAGCTCCTCTCCTAACAGGGATAAGGGTTAGACTGCCTGCTCCAACTCAGTTCATATCCCTCTGGGCACCATCTTTTCAGTCATGTTGCTCCTACACCATGCACAAGCGGTGCCTTTTTAGCCCATAAAAGGATAAAAAGGCCTTTTTTTTCCTACCCCTTCACCTACTACCTATCTGGAGCTCTGCTTTTATTATCCTACTGTGATACATTTAATTCCTAGTTAGGCACTTCCAGTAATATGGCCCATTATCTTGGCCTTCCCATTGCTGCTTACTTCTGTATAAATTGTTTTTGCTCAGCTGTCCCTCCACTCTTAAAGAGACAGGGACAGAGGCCCTTGTTCCAGGATGCACTTTAATTTTCTGTGAAGTCTTTTACCCTAAGTATATTAATCTTAATGGACATTCCTTAACCCTAGCCATCATAATGTATATTTTTGAGTAGTTTAAGTGTATTATTTCAGGGGAAAAAATACTAAATTTACTTCTACTCTAGTACACTAGGGAAGAAATTTCCAAGAGAAAAAAATACAGAAAAGTAGAAGAGAGTGCAACAATTTTTACTGCATTACAATATGCTTTTTATATCTCTAATTTTTTTTTTTACGTTATTCAAAACATTGTCATCTTTGGTAATTCTGTGTTATATTATTCAAACTAACATACATTATTGGTAAAAGTATTTCCCTTGACATGTTTACTGATGTTATTAGACACTAATTAAGTAGATATATAGTGAAACTGCAAACAATAATATTTTACAGGAGAAAACTAAGAACAAAACTGCCATTTTCTAGATGTATTGAGGATAAACTATAACACAAATCATGAAGCTATCCCTATCTGCTAACAGCAAACTCTCATAATGAATGACACTGACATCTTTTGTCTTACACTAGCTAAACATTTCTGTTAATAGATGGCAAGCACATCTTCTATGCTATGCTCCTTGGATAAATTACTAAGCCTTGATCATTACTCTGTCCACAGCTATTTTTCTCGTTGACTTTGTTTAGAGCTTTGCCTGTATAATAAGAGATAAATCAAGATTCTGGGCCAGATTTTTTTGTAAAGGGGGGGGGGGTACTTAAATACCTAGAATAGGTGTTAAGCAGGTATTAAGGACCAGATCCTATTCCACCTTTAAGTGTTTAAGTTAGTGTTTTTTTAATCTTTTTAGACTCAAGACTCTTCAACAGTACCCCACTTCAAAAACAAGGTTCACACTTATATGGAAAAAATAACAGAGTAAGTCTTCTGTTGCAAAGAACACAGAAAGTCTACAGGTCAGAATGCTTTTAACACTACGGATTCTTATTTTCAGTCTTTTGGTTCATCTTGAAAATCATGTGTAGGTATTTGCATGCCGAACAGTGCTGCACCGCACACCACCCTTAAAAAGACTCCATGGCAACCTGGGATGCTGCAGCATCTAGGTTGAGAATCGCTGTTCTAAGTAGACACATACTAGGCAATTAAATGTGAATCTATTCTATCCTAAGTCCTGAAAATTCACTAGTGCGCCTACTTTTGTAAAACACCATTCAAGTTACAAAAAAAGCACCAAGGCAGAGAAAGACTCACCACCTTTTGTATTGACAATTACAGTGGAGGTCAGAACTGTAACAGATGCCATTATTAATGAAATACAAATAAGAAGTAGAATTAGGAAAGATAGGGAAGGGTGGTGACAGCATGGGGGATAATGAGATGAAGAAGGGAGGAGGATATGCAACTTCCAAAGAAGGAACAGAGAAGGGGAAGGGTTTTAAAAATGCATATGGATATTATGAACACTCTGAGTGTTGGAAGATGCATTGGGAGAGGAGCACAAGGTTGAAAAAAAATCAGGATTCCTATGTACACTGTCCTTCAGCACCTAGTTATGCCACTCTTTGAGACAGTATACCTAAATGGATGCGTGTTTGCATTATCTTCTTATTCTAGGCAAAGTGGCAATGATTTTGGTTGCAGAGCAGATAATATGAATGACAAAGTCAGGTGATACAGATAATTGTCTCATATAATTGAAACAATGAAGAGAGAAATAATCATCTGTTGCAATAAGCTATAACTAAGATACCATAAGTACTAAGAAATATAGCTGCAATAAATCATGTACTGAAGTGAAATGCTGTGCCAATTAGTTGTATTAACTGGGACAGCAGGCATATCAGAGATACAGGCAATGATATTATGAAGGTCAAAGAATGCCTGACTGACATAGAGGAGTACTCATTCTCTTACCATTGATCCTGCTTTCTGAATGGAACTCCTCCCCAGAGAGATGGCAGTGGTCCAAGGGCGTGGTTCTAACTGACAAGATATAATGGGTAAGTCTCCTTAAGTCTGTTGTGGTAAGTCCTACTCACTGTTCTCTCCCATGCTGCTGCTGTTTGCAGTTTGAGCCAAGTACTCTGAATAATGGAACTTCTAAAAAACTAGAGAGAACTCCATTATCAAGATTAAGTTAAACTACTTTAAACATAGTTGATGAATTATGTATATAAAGAAGTGCAGTTCCTATAATAATTTACTGAATAATAAAGATATAAAGCCCAATTTCGAAGATTAGGAGTACAGAGTTCAAAACAAAATTGCATTTAAAAGTAGCTTCTTGCATTAAGCAGGGGCCGCATTAAAACTGGCTAGAAAACAAGGATTATGTTTCATGAAAAATGTTGAGGTTTTGAAATTCGTTTTTGTTCTCAAGCAGAATAGAGAGACATTTTGATTGTTTTTTTGTTTTTTTTTCACGAAAAGAATAATAGAAACACAGTACAGTTTAAATTAGGCAAATGATTAGGGCACTCAAGTAGCCAAGCCAACATTAGGAATGTTGAAGACCCAAATCAGGTTTATCTGGGAGCTTGGAAAAGAGACTTAAGTCACCTGTTTATTGTGTGAATGTCCCCAACACCAACCTACTAATTTGGTCTATTCTGTTTCAGTTGTTCCATTCAGAACTATACAAATAATTGGGTGAGGTGGAAATTGCCACTGTGTATTGGTAACTAAGACACTTGGGACATAAGAAACTTAAGTTCTTGATCCAAATCAGGCAGAACAAGGACTTCTAGGTCGGTCTCCTTTATTCTGCATAGTTACTATGGCAAGAATAACCACATATATATTTTTAACCTTTAATTACTTAAAGAGAATGCAATTAAAAGATTAAAATGTTAAGTATTAAGTAAGGCTTTGATTGTCCTGCCATCCCTTATTTCCTTCCATTCAGTGAAAAGTAGCTTGGTTTTTTATAAAGAGAAAAAGCCCTTGGCAATAATTAATATGGCATTAAAGATTATAATAGCAGGATAGAACAATGATTGTTAAGTGTCGTACAGTCACAGAACTTTTCCATATAACTTCTGCCATAGAAACCCTCCCCTGGCTCTGTGGACCAGGTGAGCTGACATGGACCAGGTGATCCAGCCTGAAACATGACCTATATTAGTGGTTTCATTTTAATCTTGGAAAAATCTGTATTTTGGATTACATTTTTAATCCAAAAATTAGGGGTTTTTTTTAATCAGAGAAAGCCAGGATCCCTGCTGATGACCTATTGGGGTTCCACAAAACACAGTTTGAAAACCACTTGTCCATAATAATTAAAATACAGAAAAAATAGCTTAGGTGGGCTGAATTTCTTGCTGTTATTGCTCCTAAAGTCCAAACTGTTGTCCCTCTTGGAAACAAGAAAGCAACATGCAAAAGAGGAAAGACTAGCAATGATTGAATTAGTTCAAATAAAAATATTGATTGAAAGCAGAGCTTTCACTCTATCAGTAGATACATTTGTTTGGATCTAATCAGTTTTTAGTATTTAATTAGTATTTTTTGTAATAAACAGATCAAGTCAGACTTTTATTGGATATTCTGGAGTGTAGACCTATCCACAATAATTCTATTGACTGTCTTTGAACTGTGGATGGATATCCCTCTGCAACTTTGCACAGTAATTTTATTCTGGACTAGAAAACACTTTTAGACATATGCTGTGAGGAAACCAGTAATATTCTCTGAAAGGTATTGTTTTTGATGGATAAGCATTTTCTAACAGGAAAAAAAAAAAAGCAAGATTCATGGGGACAGATTGACAGAAAAAAAGCATGACTCAGAAGCTAAGTAATTAGGGCACTCACTGGAATGATTTCTGGTCTGCTGCAGGGATTGCTTACGGACTTTGCATTAAAGAGCCATTGCAGTGTCAAGAAGCCAGGTTTCCTCCTTTCTGGAGCAGTATCCTCATTACTGTGCTACCAGTGTTAAGTAGATTTAAATACCCAAATGTACAAGTGTTCAGGAGGTTTAGTTCTGCCAAGAAATCACCCAATCTAAATTAGTTCACTTTACGAGGTGCGCTAACTTAGATTGAGATCAGAGTAACTCAATCTAGGGTTAACCTCATCTCCCAAATATCTGCAGGTGTTTGTAGTGCATCCCCAGGGCTGGGAAAACCTAGCTGTTCTCCTGGTTATGCCTTCAACTATCTTAATCCCAACCACCCCCTCCTCCCCCACCAAAAAAAACAACCTGGCTGGGATATTTTTAGCACTCTGACTCCCCACACCAACTGAGTAACCTCTTCCTGATCCCACCACTCCTTGCAGACCCATGAATCCCCTATGCTCCCCACCCTAATTACTTGCATTAGGTTCCCTGTATTCCCCGTACAGCACCTGCAGGCAGCAAATGGCTGCGTACACTGCTCCCAGTAATGGTAAACTGCTGTATCTACCACTCCCAGTCTAAATCTAGGAAGCTTAAGCTAAGCTACTTAGACCTAAAACAGGTACAGTTCACACCCATAGTAACATTTGTTCACACCCATAGTGACACAACTTCATTGAGAAGCATTAAGAAAACCCATCCATGCCTAGTTTTTGGTCTGATTGAGGCCCTGTTTTATAAAGCCTGGCTTTGAATCCTCTCAGGCTGAAGGAAGCTTTCAACCCAGGTTTCCTAATTTCTAGGCAAGTGCTCTAACCACTACGCTATTATTAAAAAAAGGCAAGCACTAATTTACTGTGACTTCGAATGGAAGTGGCTGTTCCTGTGCTTTTTGCTGAATTCAGTGCTGTCAGAGTGAATTAGGAGTGTTTATAGCACACCAGCAGATCAGTTGCCCTTGGGGGACTTAAGCACAATGTCCCTTTGTTTGTGAATCCCAAAGAGCCCTATGTGCAAGGAGTGTACTGAGATGTTCAGGAGTACCTCCGGGTATGCGCTGTTAGAAAGCACATCAGGTGTGTCATTAACTTTAGTAGGAAAGCTTAGATGCTTACAGACTTTTATGTACCTAAGTGTTTGTTTGATTTTGGAAATATGTTTGAGGGGAAAGAGGAGAGAATTGGCTTCTTACAAATAGGTGGCTAAATTCCCCCATAGTTATACTTGAGGCACCTAAATACTTTTCAAATGTGAGTCTTAGTAACTGCCCTACCAAAATGAACCCATCACTCATAAATTTTGTTCTCCCTAAGTTTTTAGTAAAAAAAGAATTTTGAGTGAGAATAGTTCAAAGGACTATGCAAAAGGATTGAATAGATTACTGAACATCCCCTGCCTTCCCCAGCATACTCAAATCAAGATAGCCTCATGGTCCATTTACTCACTTATCAGGAGAGATCCTGATTTTCTCCGATTAAAAAAAAAAAAATTCTCCAAGTTTCGGATTTAAAAAGTAACTCAAAATCCACATTTTTCGGTGATTAAAATGAAACCACTATTGATTGAAATAACAATATACAGTGGGAAAGTGAGTTATCCAGTGCCCCAAAGTGAGTCTATCAGACCTGGCTAAGAGGACTCAGAATTTACTGACTTTTATTCTGTGATCTTTCCTGTAGAAAGCAACACTTATAGAAAAAGTACAAGTTCTACTGTATTGTGTTTTTTCATTCATTTTTGATTATTTTGAAAATGCAGATATTTTTGATTCACTGTTTTCCAACTTCTGTTTAAATTAATGCACATGGAGGCTATATACAGACATTCAAAAAGCCTAAGGTGGAATTGATCTAAGTTACATGATTTTCTGTAAGTGGAGTACTTAATCAGCAGGGTTCCTGGTTTTCTCTGATAAAAAATCCCCAATTTTCAGATTTAAAAAAGTAACCCAAAACCCACATTTTTCCATGATTAAAATGAAAGACCACTATTACATATACTTTTTTATTGCAAACAATGGGGTTTTTTTATCACAGAAATCCCTGTTAATCAGTAGCAAACAAAATACACATTCATCCTTTGATGGTGCAAGGGGCATATCTTGAACCAGGTTTTGCCATCCTTAACCAGTTTGTGTGTGCCAAACTTCTGTTATGGTTATAAACTGGTTTCAGAACACTTATACTGGTAAAAATGTAATGTCTGTTCCTGGACAGAGACATGCAGCAGACACCCTGGGCCAAGAATGTATCTGCTCCAGGACAAGTTGCTATAGGAACATTTAAACATCTTGTGAGTTAGCCATCAGTTTAAGGATGTTTGCATTTCTATTTAAGTATTTTATTCTACTTTAGATGACATACTGGTTCAGTAGCTGAAGGCCAGAAGAACTGTAATTTTGGATTTCCTGAACATGGAAATATAAGCTATCCTTAAATTGAGAGGTGTTGGGTTTTTAGTTCTTTGTTCTCTTTTTCCCCTTGTGGAAAAAAACAAGCTATATTTTCAGTTAGAATTACCACAGTTTTAGACCCCAAACAATAAAAGAGGAAGGAGCAAAAGCAAAGGCTCCATGAAGCACACATTTTTTTTTTTTATGTATGCTCTCAGTAAAAGTTTGCACTGCACAAAACAGATACTTGTTTCTGTAAGAAAGTGTCTTTATAAAGTAAAATGTACAATGCAAAGGAAACAAAGGAAAAAAAAATAAATAATCACATTCATATTGTAAACTTAATTTTAAATGCTTAAGGTAAGAAAAATGTTTCTAGCCATTGTCTCTTGAAGGAAGATTAAAAAAACAAACAAAAAACTGTAGATCTTAAATGTTAGGTTCTCATTTTTTTCTGAATGATTTCAGGTTATCCATTTAATTTCTTCATTCATGCAGAAACTGGTTTCTGGTATTTATGAGAGCTAGACTTGTTTTGGAAAGGAGATAATTGATGAGATTCAATTATAAAGAGAATCCCAGGGCAGTTTATATATGAAAGGCCCAGTTCCCCAGAATACTGCTGATGACCTAGAGCAGTTGTTGTCAGCCTTTCTAGACTCGTTACCTCTCAGAAAGTGCAGGCTCATAGATTTCACTTGGAAAAAAAAAAAAATAGAACAATGATTCTCTTGCAAAGAATTCAGAAAGAACCCAACAGAACATTTTGGACACTAGTGAATTCCAGTTTGAAATCTCTGGGTTCATTTTCTGAATTGTGTACACATGAGTGCTAATACTGAGCAGCACCTTGTGGCTCTCTGGTTGAGAATAACTGGTTTAGGGTCACTTCCAGCTCTCCCTGCTTCAGCTGCATATGATCAAACAAAAGCATGAATACAGTGGGCCCTGTGAAGTTAAATAAGAGACTGATAGCAAGGAATTCCCTGCTTGCTCTGTGGGTAAGAAACTTGCTATGTGGGCCAGATCTTCAGAAAGTAAAAACTAGCATGCCAATTTCAGAATATTTGGGACTGTATTTTTATTGAAATAGCAGACCAGGGTTTATTGCTCTTCCTAGCTGCAGGACCCAATTGGGAAGGTAAGAAAGTAAAGTTCAAGCTATTATCATTTAGCAGTTACGCATGCACCGCTTCCTTAGTGGGCCTACCCCAGCACTCCTCCTCCCCACCAGCCCTCAAAAAACCCCAGAACAACAAACAAACAAACAAACCCACAAAAAAAAAAGGAACATATTTTAAAATAGTTCTGGTTGAAAAAACTTCTAAAGAAGCCAAAGAATAACTTTTATGGACATTTGTATGGTAGAAAATTCAGGATGACCCTGAATACACAGGGTCATCCTGAAATTAATGTTGATTGATATTGGTTCCTAGGCTAATTATCTGCACTAAGAAGCAGTAAGGTGGTTAAAGCTTCCAGTTTCGAAACTAGAGTGGGGTGTCTCTACACAGTGTTAAAATGTTGCTATAGTAACCTAGTGTTAATGACCAGTGCAGTGAGAAGCCAGGTCTCTTGCTCCAGCTTCTTCCTCTTATATGAGGCAGGTATAGAAATCCAATAACAAACTAAGAACATGTTTGAGGGTGGGGAGTTGATTGTAGCCTTCCCCACAACGGTAGAAATGAATGAGGATGGAATGATGGCCTGTATGAGGTATTGCTGGATAACTTCCAGTTGAGTTAAGCAGTTATAATGCCATGGCATACTTATGCCTCACAAATCACATTTTGCTTTTCTTCATGAGTTTCAGGGACAGTGTTAAGAAAAAAGAGAAATTCTTGAGCACTTGAAAACTAAATGTGGGCAGGGTTAAAACCCTCAGTAGCAAAGTAAAATGTCAACCATTTTGAAGAGTATCATTTTCTTACTAGAAACTGAGCCATGTTTTCAGGGCATTAAATAAAATGGGCTTATATCCCAGCAGACCCTATTTGCTTAGTTGATCGGAGTACAACAAAGAGATAGGCCTAGAATTTTTATCGTCAGTGACTGAAGAGGCTTAGCCATTGAGGAGCTTTGCTTACTTAATGCATTTCAAAATGTCTCTGGAGGAAAACCTATTCTTTAACTACTGGCTCAGAGGGTAAGATGAGAGATAATGATACTAATGAGAATTTAAGAGACTGAGTTGTATGGGGATTCTGTAACTCATTGTTAATGCAAATAAAAAGTAACAGTGTTTGATCAGTTTTTAGTACAGGCTTATCAAGTGGCTTTGCCTAACAGTGGCTCAAGGAAGCTTACTGTTAAAAGATATGGTAATAAGACACCACCTTAATTTCTTCTGAGAAATGAAATCAAGTATCTTTTCTCTTACCTGAACTACAACCCACAAATTCTGGAGTGATTTTTTTTTTTTTCAATAGATTATATGTAGTAGCTTGGACCCTTTACCAAAGAACAACTTCAAGGTGTCTTCTGAGTAAAATGGCACTGGGCACATCTACTTGAGACACTGACTGTGCAGTAGCCTGATACTACTGTGCAGTACCATTGCATCGCAAAACCCCTGATGTGATGCTACTGCAAGGTAGCATTAGGCTACTGCACAGTATCATCATAAAAAGGTGTTTGCTGGAGCTGCTGCACAATAATTTAGATTATTATGCCTTTATTTAGTACTTGTTTATTAACAAGTACTTAATAAATGCACAGTAACCACTGTACAGTAGTATCTCATGTAGACGTGGGCACTGTTACTTTGGGACTAAATTTTGGCTTCCGTGTATGAGGTTACCCATGTTATTTAAGGAATCTTCCTTCATTTTTTTTCTTCCCACATAATGGCTAGACATCTTCAAAATCTGTGTGCTCTGTGTATATCTGTTTAACATAATTTTGATGTCAATAAAATTAAATGGTTAAGGTCTCAAACATACGATCTAGCCCACTAAATACTTTGACAAATCTCCAGGTAGCTTGAACTGTTAAAAGTCCCTTATAGATTTTGTCAATTAGATATTGTAATAATGAATTATGAGCCTGAAATGTATCTTTTTTAGCTATACTAGAAAATTACCTTGAGAATTTGGGAACATTTTCTTTTTATCATATTTCTTATTTGCACTTTTTTGCAATTTAGCAGCAGATATTAGGGGTGTGCGAAGCAAGCCCTATTCAATCCGGATTGAGATTCAGCCCAAATCAGGGACAGTGATTTGATTTGTTGATTCAAATCACTGTCCCTGATTTGATTCAGCTGAATCAGAATCTGAAGATTTAATCGATGATTCTTTGAATCAGCATCTGGCCATAGACACAGCTTTAAATGTTTTTCCTACATACCTCGAGCTATCAGACGTGGTTCATGAATGCAAGAATACTGGGGTGGATGGAGCATCCCACAGGAACGCGGGGGGGCCCCCACGTGCTCTCCAGCAGACCCAGAAGTGGACCGGAAGTGCTTCTGGTCCACTTCTGTGTCTACCACCGAGCACACTGGGGAGCACCCCATGCTTCTGTGGGATGTTCCATCTGCACCAGCATCGCAGCATTCATGAGCTGCCTGCTACCTTGAGATATGTAGAAAAAACATTTAAAGCTGTGTCTATGTCTGAATCGCTCAGTCTTTCTGAATCTCTCTGAATTGATTTGGAGGGTTCCAATTGGATTCAGAGAGATTAAAGGGTCTCCTGATTTGATTCGGATTCAGATTCAGTCACTGAATCAGGCCACATCTCCACTGAATCGAATCAGGCACCGAAGCTTCGCAGAACCCTAACAGATATCATATTGAGAAACAACAGATTGGTTCTAATTAATGAGTCAATTAGTGGAGTATATAATGATACATCTAAACCTGATATCTTGGGATCATAGCAGTCAGAATATTAATTAGGCATTGGATTGTGGTGAACACAGAAAAGTGGTATTAATTCAAGGTCTTGAGAATTCATATATTACTACATGGTATATGTTGAGTAAATGGACTAAGAACATATTAAGGAATTCATGTTTACTATATCTCCTCACTTACATCTGGGGTTACTATACATCTGAGTTTTCCTGGACATGTCCTCTTTTTGTATCCTCCAGTCTCCATCTGGGTGGTTTTTTGAAATCTGAACTAACATCCAAGATTTTGTTCCACTCCACTGGCAGGAATAGGGGGAGGGTGATTGGAGGCAAGAGTAGGGGGATGGTGAATTGACTGTGTACTGCCATAGCCTCAGTCATTGGTCCCAAACAGAGCTACTGCATGCTGGGCAGGACCATCCAGGATAATCTGTTCCTGCTTCGTGACCTGGTGACAGCCATGAACCTCTTTGGACTCAATGTCAGGCTCATCTCCTTGGTCCAGGAGAAAGCATTTGATAGGGTTAGCCACAACTACCTTTTTCAGACCCTAGAGGCCTTTGGCTTTGGACTGGTCTTCACCTCCACCCTCTGGGTACTGTACCAAGATGTCTCCAATCTTTTAAAAATGAACGGTGTGCTCTGTGCTCTATTCCCAGCTCACAAGGGAATCTGCCAGGGCTGTCCCCTCTCAGGAATGCTGTACACTCTAGCCATTGAGCCCCTGCTTTGTACGCTGTGATGGTGCCTGACTGACCTTATTCTTCCATTGACCTCTGGTTTGGTTGGTGGCCTGCCAATTAGGCTGACGGTGTATGCAGATGATGTAGCCATTCTCAGCAGCCAAGTTGATATCCAGTTGCTGGTGGACTGCCAGCATGCTTATGAGCATGCTTCCTCACCTCGCCTTAACTGGCCGAAGAGCAAAAGTCTGCTCCTTGGTGCTCAAACCAATTTTTCCCGGCCCTCCCCCGCCCCACCGACCTGTCCAGGTGTCTCACCTGGCAGTGCAAGGGCCTTAAATCTCTGGGGGTGTTCCTAGGCCTATCAGTCTTCCCAGCCCAGAATTGGGATGACCTCACCGAGGAGGTGGAGGCACGCCTGCAGCAGTGATGCTGGCACTTGCCCAACCTCTCCTACCGTGGACAGGTCCTCATTCTGAATAATTTGGCAGATGCAACATTATGGCACCAGTGTGACATGTTGGACCACCCCCTGCTGGATTTACTCAAACAGCTTCAAAGACTTCTGGTAAACTTTTTTCTGGGATTGACACGCTTGGCTCCCCTGAGCTGTTCGCTATGCCTACAGCTGAGGGAGGACAGGGCTTGGTTGACCCGGTGAGTAGAGTGGCTGCTTTCCACTGCAGGCTCTCCAGAAACTCCTTTATTTTGAAGACTGCCCTCCCTGGCAGCGGATGGCCTGTGTGTTTCTACACTGGGTAGGGAATCTCGGGTTTGACTAAGAACTCTTTCTCCTGGGTCCTTCCCTCCTGGACTGGGACACTCTCCCACCCTTCTGCTGCAGCCTGTCATGGGCCTGCCAGGCTGCCTTCTGCCTCCAACTCTGTGCCAGACATCTGCAATTTCCACAGTTGCCACAGGAACCACTTGTCTACACCCTGACTTTTCAGCATACGCTGTCAAGCATCAAGTCTGATAGCCTTGCTGACTCTCTCATCCAGTCACTTATGGTCTGGTTAGGCCACCTTTTCGATATAGCCCAGTCAGACTGGCCATCAGCCAAGGCTCTGGCATGCTCCCCTAGAAAGCCCTGTACACACGGGTGGTTTACGTCCACCACACTCACATCCTTGCCACTCGACCTGATGTGGAGATGGCACATAGTGGCACCAGAACTCTCACCAGCTCACCCTGTGTGGTACATGCTTTATAAGATACCCATTGCAAACAGATCGGTGACCTCCAGTGGTGGTTGCTGCATGGGATACTGGCTACCAGCACTCTTGTCCACCACATGGACCTGACTGCATCAGCGACCTGTCCATTTTGCCCAGGGGTGGTAGAAGAGGATTTATTCCATGCCTTCCTCAGGTGCCTCCAGCTGCTGCCACTCTTTGCTGCCCTTGGCACCTTTTTTAAGGTGCTAGAATTGGACCTCACGGAGACCACCTATTTGTTTTCTTCCCAAACCAGGTGGCAGAGTCCCTTTCGCCAACTGACAATCAGAAGCAAAGACCCAAAGCTGATGTCCTGTCATTTTGAAGGCAGGTTTTCATGCTCCTCAGGGAGGGCCCACAGCCTCTGCCTCACTCCTTGAACCTCACATTTGATGGGAGGAGGTTTGTTATTTATTTTTTCTTGGAGGAGACCATGTGTTTCCAGTGTGGTAGCTCTTCCCACTTGGCCTGTGGGAGAAAGTGGCTGGAACACCGGCAACTGCAGCAGCACTGACAGATGGTGCATCCACTTCTGGGACACAGGCCCCACGCAGTGATCCTGGGAACTCTTCCCAACCTCCTTTCACCCCTGCTCCATCCAAGGGGGCTGGGGTCTGTGGCATGAAAGCATTATCCAGTGGAGGGGTTGTGATTACTCTCCAGCCCTCTGCTCATCCCATTCCACCTATGGTACCCACACCCTCAGTGCTGAAGCCCCAACAGGTGGAAAGGCTGATGCCTTCACTTGTCCCCTACATGCCCTGACTACCTTGGCTGAGGCAGCTGGGGTGGCCGGTGGCTGTGTCATCAAGGCCCGGTCAGATGATGGGGCTCAGGCCTCCTCCTGGCCACCCTTTCCCATGGCCTTGTCTGAGGTGGCTGGCCCGGGGGGGGGGACAAGTTGGGAGCAGTCTGGCCCATCCCCTATGAAGCGTGGGCCACCTGCCACTAGGAAGAAGAAGAACAAACAGAGGAAGGTGAAGGGGCCCTCTCAGGACACCCCATCCCTGCAGGGACCCTCCTCGACTGGTGTCGGGGGGCCCTGCTGGTGAGTCAGAAATGTCCAGCCCATATTGGCAGACCCTCCCCCCCAGGTCAGCCCTGACTATGGGGGTCTCCTGGCCTTTTTGAAACAGATCAAAGGACAGAAGAATGCAGCGGGGTGCATAACCCCATGTTGTGCAGATCCTAAACTCTGTCAAGGCTGCCAGAGCCACAGCCAAATTTATGCAACGGGATCTAGGCACTTGGAAGATGGCTTATTGCCTGAAGAAGCTCACACAGTGGGTGAAAGCTGATTGGGCCTGGAGGGGTGGGGGGAGCATCCCTGGAGTAGAGTAGGGCATGATAGGGCTTCCCCAACCTGTCTCTGCTTTTTTTGCTCTGCTCTTGGGTGCTCTCTCTTCCACCTACATCTTACCTCACCCTTTCTCTCCCATACCCACACCCATGGCAGTCATGACCATTGGCACTTTTAACATCAATGGCTGTCAAGGTCCGGTGAAACAGGAGGTTGTCCTGGAGCTTCTGCACGAAAAGCAGCTGGCCATCATTTTCCTCCAGGAGACGCATTCTGATGGGCTCAACCATGTGGCTTGGCACGCTGCCTGGTGAAGCCACTTGTTCTTGAGCCATAGCATCAACCTCAGCACTGGGGTCGCGACTCTTCTATCGCCACAACTACAGCATGATATGGTGATGGTACGGGAGGTCATCCCTGGCCACCTGCTGACTGTTTGCATCATCCTAGCACAACACCACCTACTACTTATCAACATCTACACACCCACTGATGGCCAGAAGAGGGTCGCTTTCTTCAAGACCTTGGCCACCCTCCTGCATTACACTAGTGAGGATGATGACTTGCTCCTCATAGGTGGGGACTTTAACTGCACCATTGGCACCTCATTCAACTGCATGGGGCCTGAGCCTCCCCTGCCCACAGTACACAAGCTGCAGTCTGCCCTGGAGACTGCATCCTGATGCACGTCAGTACACCTGGGCCAGTATGAGTGCCAGTGGTCTCACCATGGCCCACCTTGACCGCCTTTATATCACCAGGCACCATCTGCCACTCCTGCACAGCTGCCACATCATTCCCTCTGGCCTGTCAAATCATAGCCTGGCCTGCTGTGAACTGAGCCTGCCAGGGAGATCCTGCATGTGGGCACCTTATTGGTGTTTCAACATCAGCTTGCTTCAAGACTCCTATTTCCAGGGCTGCTTTGCCCACTTTTGGTGGGTCTGGAAGGCCGTGTCTGAGCTGCTACTCCTCCTGGAAGCTATGGTGGGATGTGAGCAAGGTACAGATCTGGACTTTATGCCAGCAGTACACCCAGCTGGCTACAAATGAACTGCACTGCCATATCCAAGAGCTGGAGGAAGATGTGACAGAGCTTGAGGCCACCCTGCTGGCTGCTGGCAGTGATGTGGTGCTGCTTGAGAGCCTCCAATTCCACAGGAAATGCCTGTGTGACTTGGTGGAGAGCACAGCCCATGGAGTGAGGATCCACACCTGCTGCCAAGAGTTGGCAGAAACTGACACCCCCAAGCCGCTTCTTCTTCAACTTGGAGCGGTGGTGGGCAATGAGCAAAGTCTTAGATCACCTCAACACTCACGAGGGCTGGGTAATTATGGACCTGGGTGGAGTACATGAGCATACTGTTGCCTTCTATTGTGACCCATTTGCAGCTGAGTCATCCTGCCCCAAGGCCATGTGGGAACTCCACAAGGACCTGCCACATCTATGTGTCCTGGAGGCCAGCAAGCTGGAGCAGGAATTGTCTCTGGAGGAGCTGGAAGCCGCTGTGGCTGGTCACCTCTGGCAAAGCCCCAGGCATCACTCTGGATCAGGAGAAGTCCTTCAATGGGCCATGTCTACCTCTTCTAGACCCTGTAGGCCTTTGGCTTTGGTCCCCTCTTCACTGGGGCCCTCCAGAACTTGTACCAAGATACCTCCAGCCTGCTGAAGGTGAATGGCATGCTCTGTGGCCCATTCCCCACATGCAGGGGCATCCAACAGGGATGCCCCCTGCCAGGCATGCTCTATGCCCTGGCCATCGAATCACTGGTGCACATCCTGCAGCACCACCTGAGCGGTGTGGCCTTGTCATCAGCCGTGGGCCCGTCCATTGGCCTTCTGCTCTGGCTGTTGGCATATGCAGAAGATATCACCATCTTCCTTAACACCCAGGATGATGTGTGGGCCCTGACAGATTGCCAGCAAGCCTATGAAAAAACCTCCTCAGCCCGTATCTACTGGGCCAAGAGTGATACCCTGCTGCTTGTCACGTGGATCAGCGTGACCACCCCGCCTCCCCAGATTTGCCAGGGGGCCTCACCTGCTGCTGGGAGGGCCATAAGGTCCTGGGTATGTTCCTGGGACCACTGACCTTCATGTCACATAACTGTGACAGCTTTGAGGAGGGGGTGGAGGCCCGCCTGCAATGGTGGCACTGGCACCTACCCAGCCTCTCCTACTGTAGATGTGTCCTCATTGCAAGCAACCTGATGGCGGTGACCCTGTGGCACTGATTCACTGTACTCAACCAACTACAGGACCTACTCAAGAGGCTCCAGCCCCTCCTTGTAGATTTTTTCTGGGATGGGCACCACTGGCTCCCATGATCTGTCACTGAGGGGGACCAGAGCCTGGTTGACCTCGTTAGCAAGGTGGCCACCTTCTGCCTGCAAGCCCTTCAATGACTCCTCTATGGCAAGGAGTGCCTACCCTGGCAACAACTGGTGTGCTGGTTTCTGCAGAGGGTGGGGGCCCTCGGCTTCAACCAGGAGCTCTTCCTGCTGGACCTCATGCTTCTAAACTGGGCAGTGCTTCTAGCTTTCTAGTGCAGTATGGTACGAGCCTGGCAGGCCATCTTCTGCCTCCAGCCCTGGGCCTGGCACCTGCAGTTCCTGCAGCTGCTGAGGGAGACCCCAGTGTGCAACCCAGCCCTGAGGAATCCTGTGCTGAGCCTGGCCTCTGCCAGCCTCATGGCTGCCCTCATTCAGGTGCATGTCCTACATCTGAGCCATCTCCTTGGCCCCATTCGGTCGACCTGGCTCTCAGCTGAGGCACTGACCACCTGGCTAGACATGTGCTCCATCTGCAGCATGGGCCATCTTCTACATAACATCCAGGCTGCCTCCCCACTGGAGGCAGCAGCCATCCTGGATGACCATCTCTGAGCATGACAGGTTCCCTGTGCTGCAGATGTCCCAAGTGAGGCTTTTCCTGTGCTGCCAGTCACCCTGGCCGTGGCTGGTGAGCTGGCCAGTGGGCCTGTCACCCTGCTGTCACAGGTGACACTTCCTGTGCCTCCTGACAGTGACATGGTTTTTCCCTTTGCTTTTCTGTTGTGTAGAAGCCTATAGGCCTGAGTGGTTCACACCCGCCATGGCCAGGTGCTGGTGGGCCACCTTGATACACTGTGGTGACAGTGCCTGGGGTCACCAGATTCCCCACCGGCCCACCCAACTTGGTGCACATTGTATAAACTGCCAACCATCAAGAAGACTGGTGATGTGCAGTGGCGGTTGCTGCATGGCATCCTAACTACTGGTACATTTGCATCCCACTTTGACCCAGACGCTTTGATGGCCTGCTCCTTCTGCCCTGGGGGCATTGAGAAGAACCTCTTTCATGTCTTCCTTAACTGTCCCCACCTCTGGATGCTCTTTGTTGTCCTTGAGTCACTGCTGCAAGTGCTGGGCAGGAGCCTCTCATAGACCACCTATGTGTGCTCCTACCCATACTAGGCAGCTGAGCAGGGCGCCATTTGCCTGGCCAACTTTCTACTGGGTCTGGCTGAGTGTCCTCCAAAGCTGCTACAACTGGCTTGCTAGTACTGGCTCAGATGATGCCATGTGGCTTTTCAGCTTCCTGATGCAGGTGCTCCTCTTGCTGGAGTTTGAGCACGCTGTGCTTTGGCAGGTGGTGCCCACCTTTTAGGCACACTGGGCCCTTGAGGGAGCACAGTGCCACATGGAGGATGGACATCTTCAATATGCACTCTGATATTATGACCAGTCTGGGCGACCAGGCAGGCTCAGTGTCAGACTCCAACTCCCAGTTCATGCCACACTCTGGGCCCTCACCACACTACATTTTGCTTTTTTCTTTGTGTGGGAAGTTGAAGGTGTTGTCACATCCATGATTGGATAGAGCAGGATAGGAATTGTTTGTTTATAGAGAGCTTTGGTCTATACAACCATGTGGCCGGTGTCCCAACCACATAATGTCATGTTAGGCATGACATGTAATTCACCCAAGGTGTCTGTCTGTCATGGTGTGATGTTTTGAATGTAATGACATGGTGCTCTTGGTTTGATGGTAATTTGTTTGTCTTTGCTTTATATATTGGACCTGGACCCCAGAGGGGCCAACTTTTTGTACCCCGAACCCCTAAATAAAGTAGTTAAAAAGTCAACATCTTTCTTTCTTTCTTTTAAGATGGCCGCCCACAGCTGAAGCCCTTCTAAGCTCCTACAGCTCAGGTGCTTTCAGCTCATTGCCCTGCACTCCCTGACCCCCTTTTCCTGTCCCCCCCAAAACAAACCCTTGCCTCTCCCCAACCTGTCCCTGGGGACCCCCTCCCTGCCCCTTCCCCCCACTTCGTGAGCCTTTTTCCCCTGGGCTCTGGCAGCCTCGTTTGTCTCTGCCCCTCCCCCACCCCCGCCTGAGTTCTCCCTTTGATTTCTGCTGCCTCCCTCCCCCAGGGCCCCTTCCCTTGGTCCCTGCCATCTGCCTCTGCCTTGGGGCTTGCCCTGAGCCCCTGCAGGGTTGCTCTGCCCCTCCTCAGGCCGATTTTGGGGCATTTTCAGCCCCCTCCCAGTCCCAGTCCCCTGTGTCAGTCTGAGGCTTTTTTTTTTTTTTTTTTTTGTGCTTTGCAGTTTAACCCCGTACTAGTGAGGAATGGCTGCTCCTACGCCTGGCAGCTGGCATGAGGATGTCTCTTGGGACCTCCCGCTGACTCATGGCCTGAGGGTTCATGCCCCTCTCCATGTGGGGCTCGAGGTTTGCGTGGAGGCTCTGGCCGCGCTTCTGGGATGGTGTACCATCCTCTATGCAGGGCGCTTGAACACGGTCCCGATGATTTATTTGAGCAAGCCCGCCTTGGTTGACAGGGTGTGTGCGGAGGGCCTGGACATTGCGGGCGTCCACTACCCTGTCACGCCCCTAGAGACTCAGGCAGTGAGGGTGCTGATCTCCAACGTCCCACCGCACGTTTCTGATTGGGAGCTGGCCAGGAGACTCGAGGCCTATGGGGTTCCTGCGAGTCCTTTTCGTCGCCTGCCGATGGGAAGCAAGGACCCTCAGGGGAAGCACGTCCTGTCTTTTCAGAGGCAGGTTTTCATGCTCCTCAAGGACGGCCCCCAGTCGCTGCCTCGCTCCCTGAGCCTCACGCTCGAGGGTCGGAGGTTCGTTATCTATCTGTCTGTGGGAGAGACCACGTGCTTCAAGTGTGGGGGCTCCTCCCACCTGGCTGCGCAGTGCCCTCAGGGCAAGGCAGCCGGACCATCGCCACCTGCGGCAGCGCTGAGAGACGGTGCGTCGACCTCTGGGGCACGCGGCAGGCCCAGGGAGGCTGGGAGCTCTTCCTCCCAACCTCCTTCCACCCCCATTCCATCTCAGGGGACCGGGGTCTCCAGCGGGAAGCCATTGTCCAGCAGAGGGGCTGGTGCTACTACCATGGCCCCACAGCCACCTCCCCCGTCTGTGGCGCCCCCTGCCCTCAGTGTGGCAGCCCCACCAGGTGGAGGGGCGGACGCTTCTCCTTGCCCCCTGCCTGCCCCAGCCGAAGTGGCTGGGGTGGCCGGGGACTGCGGAGCTGGAGCCTCATCGGATGATGGGGCTCGGGCCTCCTCCCAACCACCCGACAAAGAGAGGGAGATGAGGGGGGCCTCTCAGGACGCCCCATCCCTGACAGACCCCTCCTTGGCCAGTGCCGAGGGCCCCCCCACTACAGAGCCGGACCCCACTCCGGCTGCCACACCACCCGCCCTGTTGGATGTAGCCATCGACGGGGCAGACTTAGCGGGGGGGGAGGGGCCTTCAGGGGTTCCCCTCCCCTCGCCTGTCCCCCAGCCTCTGGAGTTGGGCGGCAGCAGGGATAGTGGCGAATGTCTCTCTTCCAGTGGCCTGGCCCTGGGGGTGGCGGAAGAGCCTGCTGCCCCTTTGGTCACACCCCAGCCTAGCGGATCAGATGGGGAAGTTAGCAAGATGGAGATCCAGCTCTCTGAGTCTCGCAAGAGACGTTGTGAGCGGGATTGCCCCTCCCCTCCCAAGAAGACAGGGAATGTCCTCGCGGAGCCGGTCCTTGACTCGGACGACAAGAGGCGGCTGATGTGCCTGGACATAGAGGGTGTCAACGCTGCAGTTGTGGGCGAGCTCCTGCCGGGGGTGCGGCCTTGCCGCTCTTCCGTAGACAACATCCACCCCAAGCTGGCGGAGCCCCCCTGGGACCCTCCTGACTATGGGGGACTCCTGTCCTTGCTGAAGCTAACTAAGGGGCAGAAGAATGTAGTGGGGTGCATCACTCAGTGGTGTGCAGACCCAAAAGTGTTTGTCAGGGCTGCCAAGGAGGCAGCCAAGCTCATGCAGCAGGATCGGGGCACACGCCAGATGGCCTACCGTCTGGACAAGCTTGCTCAGAGGGTGAGAGTGGAGTGGGGCCTGGGCGGGTCCCTCGACTAGAGTAGGGCACGGTAGGCCTTCCCTGACCTGTCTGTATTGCCTTGCTCTGCTCTTGGGTGCTCGCTCTTCCACCCGCACTTTGCTTTGCTCTTCCTCTCCCACACCCACACTCATGGCAGCCACAACCATTGGCACCTTCAACATCAACGGCTGTCAAGACTCGGTGAAGCACGAGGCTGTCCTGGAGCTCCTGCGACAGAAGAGGCTGGCTGTCACCTTCCTACAAGAGATGCACTGTGACAGGTTCAACCAGGCGGCCTGGCGGGCTGCCTGGCGAGGACAGGTGTTCCTGAGCCATGGCACCAACCTCAGCGCTGGGGTTGCAACACTCTTATCGCCGCAGCTGCAGCATGACGCGGTGGTGCCGCGGGAGGTTGTCCCCGGCTGCCTGCTGACCGTCCACGTCACCCTCGCACAACACTGCCTGCTGCTCGTCAACGTCTATGCGCCCTCCGATGGCCAGCAGAGGGTCGCTTTCTTCAAGACCTTGGCTGCCCTCCTGCGTGACGCTAGCGAGGATGATGACCTGCTCCTCCTCGGTGGAGATTTCAACTGCATCACTGCCCCGCGCCTCGACCGCACAGGACCTGAGCCCCACCTGCCCTCCGCTCGCAAGCTGCCGGCTGCCCTGGAGGGGGCAGACCTCGTGGACGTCTGGCGAGCCCTGCATCCTGATGCGCGCCAGTACACCTGGGCCAAGATGGGTGCCGGTGGTCTCACCATGGCTCGCCTCGACCGCCTTTATATCACGAGGCACCACCTGCCACTCCTGTGCAGCAGCCGCATCGCTCCCTCGGGTCTGTCAGATCATGGTGTGGCCTTCATCAAACTGAGCCTGCCGGGGAGAGCCTGTGCATGGGCACCGTATTGGTGTTTCAACGTCAGCCTGCTTCAGGACTCTTATTTCCAGGACTGCTTTGCCCACTTTTGGCGGAGGTGGGAGGCTGCGAGACCGAGGCACTCCTCCTGGAAGCTGTGGTGGGATGTGGGCAAGGTACAGATCCGAGCCTTCTGCCAGTAGTACACCCAGCTTGCCGCAAACAAGACGCGCCGCCGCATCCGGGAGTTGGAGGAGGACGTGGCGGAGCTCGAAGCTGCTCTGTTGGCCGCTGGCAGCGACGCAGCATTGAGCGAGAGCCTCCGGCTCCACAGGAAATGCCTGCATGACTTGGCGGAGAGCGCGGCCCGCGGCGCGAGGATCCGCGCCCGTTGCCAGGAGCTGGTGGAAACTGACGCCCCGACCCGCTTCTTTTTCAACCTGGAGTGGCGGAGGGCAGTGAGCAAAGTCTTGGATCATCTCAAGACTCCTGAGGGCCAGGTCATTACAGAGCCGGGTGAAATACGTGAACGTGCCGTCGCCTTCTATCGCGACCTGTTCGCGGCTGAGCCGTCGTTCCCCAAGGCCACGCGGGAACTCCACAAGGGCCTACCGTGTCTCGATGCTCTGGAGGCCGGCGAGCTTGAGCGGGACTTGTCCCTGGAAGAGCTGGAGACCGCCATGGCCAGCCTCGCCTCTGGCAAAGCCCCGGGCCTCAACGGGCTGCCTGCCGAGTTTTACAAGACCTTCTGGCGTCTCCTCAGCCCCAGCTTCCTGCGCGTTTTCCAGGAGAGCCTCACCAACAAGGTCTTGCCGATCAGTTGCTGCCAAGCGGTGCTGACCCTGCTGCCCAAGAAGGGAGACCTGGGCTATATGAAGAACTGGCGGCCGGTCTCCCTGCTGTGTGTGGACTATAAGATACTGGCCAAAGCGCTGGCCACCCGCCTCCGCACGGTCATGGCCTCTCTCACCGGGCCCGAGCAGAGCTACTGCGTGCCGGGCAGGACCATTCAAGACAACCTGTTACTGCTGCGGGACCTACTCACGGCTAGCAAGCTCTTTGGCCTTGACGTCGGCCTCCTCTCTCTAGACCAGGAGAAGGCCTTTGACCGCGTGGGCCACACTTATCTCTTCCGGACACTGGAGGCCTTTGGTTTTGGGCCCATCTTCACCGTGGCCCTCCGGGTCTTGTACCGAGACATTTCCAGCCTGCTCAAGGTGAATGGGGTGCTTTGCACTCCGTTCCCCACACGCAGGGGCATTCACCAGGGCTGTCCGCTGTCGGGCATGCTCTACGCCCTGGCCATCGAGCCGCTGCTACACGCACTGTGCCGCCGCCTGAGTGGTGTGGCCCTGCCATCGGCCACGGGCCCGTCCGCTGGCCCTCGTCTCCGGCTGTCGGCCTATGCGGATGATGTCACCGTCTTCCTCAACACCCAGGAAGACGTGCGGGCTCTGGCAGATTGCCAGCGGGCCTACGAGCGCGCCTCCTCCGCCCACATCAACTGGGGCAAGAGCGATACTCTGCTGCTTGGCGCATGGACTGGCACGCCTCCCCCAGACTTGCTGGGGGCCTCGCCTGGTGCCACGAGGACCTCAAGGTCTTGGGCGTGTTCCTGCGGCTGACGACCTTCATGGCTTGCAACTGGGACGGCCTCGAGGAGGGAGTGGAGGCCCGCCTGCTGCGGTGGCGCTGGTGCCTGCTCAGCCTTTCCTACCGGGGGCGCGTCCTCGTCATCAACAACCTGGCGGTGGCGACCCTGTGGCACCGCTGCGCGGTGCTGGACCCTCCACCGGAGTTACTGGAGAGACTGCAGCGACTCCTGGTGGATTTCCTGTGGGACGGACACCACTGGCTCCCACAAGCTGCCCTCTACCTGCCCACCGGCGAGGGGGGCCAGGGCCTGATCGATCTGGCCAGCAGGGTGGCCGCCTATCGGCTGCAGGCCCTCCAGTGGCTCCTGTACACCGAAGGCCACCTCCCGTGGTGACAGCTGGCATGCCGATTCCTGTGGCGAGTGGGGGGCTTCGGCTTTGACCGGGAGCTGTTTCAACTGGACCTCACCTTCCTGAACGGGGCGGTCCTTCCCCCGTTCTACCGGAGCATGGTGCGGGCCTGGTGGGTGGCCTTCCATCTCTGTCCCCAGGCCAGGCGCCTGCGGTTCCCGCAACTGCTTTGAGAGCCCCTGGTCCACAACCCGGCCCTGCAACGTGTCATGCCGAGCCTGGCCTCCGCCAGGCTCATGGCAGTTCTCATCGAGGCGTGCTCCACCCGCCTGGAGCACCTCCTGTACCCTGCTCGGTCGGACTGGCTGTCACCCGAGGCCCTGGCTGCCTGGCTGGTGATGTGCTCCGTCCGCACCGTGGGGCGGCTTCTGTGGGCTGTTAGGGCCACCCTCCCGACGGAGGCAGTGACCGCCCTGGAAGTCCATCTGCAGACTCGCCAGCTCCTCCCCGCCGCGGACGCCGCAGAAGACACCTTCCCACCACTGCCCGTCATCCCAGCAGTACCCGGTGAGCTGGCTGAGTGGTCCAACACGCTGCTCAGGCTCCCGGTGCCCCCCAGCAGCAATACGGGCTGCCCTTTTGGCACCCTGCCCCGCAAGGGCCTCTACATGTGGGTGGTGCGCACCCCTCACTCCCAGGTGCTCTCTGGCCGCCCTGACACTGGGTGGCGGCGGCGGCACCTGGCGCGGCCTGGGACCCCAGCGTGGTGCACGCGGTATAAGGCACCCACCGCCAAGAGGACCGGTGACCTGCAGTGGTGACTCGTGCACGGCATCCTGGCCACCGGCATCTTTGTGCGTCACCTGGACCCAGCGGCCTCAGCGGCCTGCCCCTTCTGCCCGGGGGTGCTGGATGAGGACATTTTCCACGCGTTCCTCGACTGCCCTTGGCTGCAGCCTCTCTTTGCCGCCCTGGGCGCACTGCTTCGGGTGCTGGGCCAAGACTTCTCTGAGGATGCCTACATCCACTCCTTTCCATACCGGGCGGCTGAGCGGGCCACGGTCAGCCTGGCCAACTTCCTGCTGGGCCAGGCCAAGATGGCCACCCTGAAGAGTCGCCAAAATCAGCTCACTGGCACCGGGATGATCGACGCCCTTCAGCTCTTCCGCCTGCTTGTGCGGGCCCGCCTCTCACTCGAGTTTGAGCACGCTGTCCTCCGGTGGACGGTGCCCACCTTTGAGGAGCACTGGGCCCTTGGGGGGGCGCTGTGCCGAGTCGAGGCGGGAAGCCTGATCCTCGTACTGTGATACCACCGGCTGCTCAAGCTGCAGAGACGTGTCAAGCGGGCCGAGGCCTTGGACTTTTTTTGTTCATGCAGGTCGACCCCTGAGGCCTCCATGGGTGTCCCCTCTGGCAGAACTGTAAAAATGTAAATAGTCCTAATGTTCGTTGTGTTTTTGTGTGTGTGTGTGTGTGTGTGTGTGTGTATGTGTGTGTTGTTTTGGTTAGTCTAGAGTGTACGGGCAGGCCTTGCAGGCCACGAGCCCAGGCCTTGTACATGAGGCCCAGAGCTTTGGGCGTACTTGTACATGCTCTTTACTGGCTCCGAGTCATCACCCTCCGGGGAATAAAGGTCTCTTAAAAGTCAAAGTCTTTCTTTCTTTCTTTCTTTCTTTCTTTCAAGATGGCCGCCAACAGCTGAAGCCCTTCTAAGCTCCTCCAGCTCAGGTGCTTTCAGCTCGTTGCCTCGCACTCCCTGCCCCCCTTTTCCTGTCCCCCCCCCCCCAAAAAAACCCCTTGCCTCTCCCCACCCTGTCCCTGGGGACCCCCTCCCTGCCCCTTCCCCCCACTTTCTGAGCCTTTTTCCCCTGGGCTCTGGCAGCCTCGTTTGCCTCTGCCCCTCCCCCACCCCCGCCTGAGTTGTCCCTTTGATTTCTGCTGCCTCCCTCCTCCAGGGCCCCTTCCCTTGGTCCCTGCCATCTGCCCCTGCCTTGGGGCTTGCCCTGAGCCCCTGCAGGGTTGCTCTGCCCCCCCTCAGGCCGATTTTGGGGCGTTTTCAGCCCCCTCCCAGTCCCAGTCCCCCGGGTCAGCCTGAGGCTCTTTTTTTTTTGCTGCGCTTCGCAGTTTAACCCTGTCCTGGCGAGGAATGGCGACTCCTACGCCTGGCAGCTGGCATGAGGATGTCTCTCAGGACCTCCCACTGTCTCATGGCCTGAGGGTTCATGCCCCTCTCCATGTGGGGCTCGAGGCTTGCGTGGAGGCTCTGGCCACCCTCCTGGGATGGCGTACCATCCGCTACGCGGGGCGCGTGAACACGGTCCCGATGATCTATTTGAGCAAGCCCGCCTTGGTTGACAGGGTGTGTGCGGAGGGCCTGGACATTGCGGGCATCCACTACCCTGTCACGCCCCTAGAGACTCAGGCAGTGAGGGTGGTGATTTCCAACGTCCCACCGCACGTTTCCAATCGGGAGCTGGCCAGGGGACTCGAGGCCTATGGGCTTCCTGCGAGTCCTTTTCGCCGCCTGCCGATGGGAAACAAGAACCCTCAGGGCAAGCACGTCCTGTCCTTTCGGAGGCAGGTCTTCATGCTCCTCAAGGAGGGCCCCCAGTCGCTGCCTCGCTCCCTGAGCCTCACGCTCGAGGGGCGGCGGTTTATTATCTATCTGTCTGTGGGAGAGACCACGTGCTTCAAGTGCGGGGGCTCCTCCCACCTGGCCGCGCAGTGCCCTCGGAGCAAGGCGGCCGGACCATCGCCGCCTGCGGCAGCGCCGAGAGACGGCGCGTCGACCTCTGGGGCACGCGGCAGGCCCAGGGAGGCTGGGAGCTCTTCCTCCCGACCTCCTTCCCCCCCCATTCCATCTCAGGGGACCGGGGTCTCCAGCGGGAAGCCATCGTCCAGCCGAGGGGCTGGTGCTACTACCATGGCCCCACCGCCCCCTCCCCCGTCTGTGGTGCCCCCTGCCCTCGGTGCGGCAGCCCCACCAGGTGGAGAGGCGGACGCCTCCCCTTGCCCCCTGCCTGCCCCGGTCGAAGTGGCTGGGGTGGCCGGGGACTGCGGTGCTGGAGCCTCATCGGATGATGGGGCTCGGGCATCCTCCCTACCACCCGAAAAAGAGAGGGAGATGAGGGGGGCCTCTCAGGACACCCCATCCCTGACAGACCCCTCCTCGGCCAGTGCCGAGGACCCCCCCCACTACAGAGCCGGACCCCGTTCCGGCCGCCGCACCACCCACCCCGTCGGATGTAGCCACCGACGAGGCAGACTTAGCGGGTGGGGGGGAGGGGCCTTCAGGGGTCCCCCTCCCCTCGCCTGTCCCCCAGCCCCCGGAGTCAGGCGGCAGCAGGGATAGTGGCGAATGTCTCTCTTCCGGTGGCCTGGCCCCGGGGGTGGCGGGAGAGCCCGCTGCCCCTTTGGTCACGCCCCAGCCTACCGGAGCAGATGGGGACGTTAGCGAGATGGAGATCCAGCTCTCGGAGTCTCGCAAGAGACGTCGTGAGCGGGATGGCCCCTCCCCCCCCAAGAAGACAGGGAATGTCCTCGCGGAGCCGGTCCTCGACTCGGACGACGAGAGGCGGCTGATGTGCCTGGACATCGAGGGGGTCGACGCTGCAGTTGCGGGCGAGCTCCCGCCGGGGGTGCGGCCTCGCCGCTCTTCCGTAGGCAACATGCACCCCAAGCTGGCGGAGCCCCCCTGGGTCTCTCCTGACTATGGGGGACTCCTGTCCTTGCTGAAGCTAACCAAGGGGCAGAAAAATGTAGCGGGGCACATCACCCAGTGGTGTGCGGACCCCAAAGTGTTTGTCAAGGCTGCCAGGGCGGCAGTCAAGCTCATGAAGCAAGATCGGGGCACACGTCAGATGGCCTACCGTCTGGACAAGCTTGCCCAGAGGGTGAGAGTGGAGTGGGGCCTGGGCGGGTCCCTCGACTAGAGTAGGGCACGGTAGGCCTTCCCTGACCTGTCTGTATTGCCTTGCTCTGCTCTTGGGTGCTCGCTCTTCCACCCGCACTCTGCTTTGCTCCTCCTCTCCCACACCCACCCCCATGGCAGCCACAACCATTGGCACCTTCAACGTCAACGGCTGTCGAGACGCGGTGAAGCGCGAGGCCGTCCTGGAGCTCCTGCGGCAGAAGAGGCTGGCCATCGCCTTCCTACAAGAGACCCACTCTGACAGGTTCAACCAGGCGGCCTGGCGGGCTGCCTGGCGAGGACAGGTGTTCCTGAGCCACGGCACCAGCCTCCGCGCGGGGGTCGCGACACTCTTATCGCCGCAGCTGCAGCTTGACGCGGCGGTGCCGCGGGAGGTCGTCCCCGGCCGCCTGCTGACCGTCCGCGTCACCCTCGCGCAACACCGTCTGCTGCTCATCAACATCTACGCGCCCTCCGATGGCCAGGAGAGGGTCGCTTTCTTTGAGAGCTTGGCTGCCCTCCTGCGCGACGCTAGCGAGGATGATGACCTGCTCCTCCTCGGGGGCGATTTCAATTGCACCACTGCCCCGCGCCTCGACCGCACAGGGCCTGAGCCCCACCTGCCCTCCGCTCGCAAGCTGCAAGCTGCCCTGGAGGGGGCAGACCTCGTGGACGTCTGGCGAGCCCTGCATCCCGATGCGCGCCAGTACACCTGGGCCAAGACGAGCGCCGGCGGTCTCACCATGGCTCGCCTCGACCGCCTTTATATCACCAGGCACCACCTGCCACTCCTGCGCAGCAGCCGCATCGCTCCCTCGGGTCTATCAGATCATGGCCTGGCCTTCAGCGAACTGAGCCTGCCGGGGAGAGCCTGTGCACGGGCACCGTATTGGTGTTTGAACATTAGTCTGCTCCAGGACTCTTATTTCCGGGACTGCTTTGCCCACTTTTGGCGGAGGTGGGAGGCTGCGAGACCGAGCCACTCCTCCTGGAAGCTGTGGTGGGACGTGGGCAAGGTCCAGACCCGAGCCTTCTGCCAGCAGTACACCCAGCTGGCCGCGAACGAGACGCGCCGCCGTGTCCGGGAGTTGGAGGAGGACGTGGCGGAGCTCGAGGCTGCTCTGCTGGCCGCCGGCAGCGACGCGGCACTGAGCGAGAGCCTCCGGCTCCGCAGGAAATGCCTGCGCGACTTGGCGGAGAGCGCGGCCCACGGCGCGAGGATCCGCGCCCGCTGCCAGGAGCTGGTGGAAACCGACGCCCCGACCCGCTTCTTTTTCGACCTGGAGCGGCGGCGGGCAGCGAGCAAAGTCTTGGACCATCTCAAGACTCCTGAGGGCCGGGTCATTACAGAGCCGGGCGAAGTCCGCGAACGTGCCGTCGCCTTCTATCGCGACCTGTTCGCGGCCGAGCCGTCGTGCCCCGAGGCCACGCGGGAACTCCACGAGGGCCTACCGCGTCTCGATGCCCTGGAGGCCGGCGAGCTGGAGCGGGACTTGTCCCTGGAAGAGCTGGCGGCCGCCACGGCCGGCCTCGCCTCCGGCAAAGCCCCGGGCCTCGACGGGCTGCCTGCCGAGTTCTACAAGACCTTCTGGCCTCTCCTCGGCCCCAGCCTCCTGCGCGTTTTCCAGGAGAGCCTCGCCGACAAGGTCTTGCCGATCAGCTGCCGCCGAGCGGTGCTGACCCTGCTGCCCAAGAAGGGAGACCTGGGCTACATGAAGAACTGGCGGCCGGTCTCCCTGCTGTGCGCGGACTACAAGATTCTGGCCAAAGCGCTGGCCACCCGCCTCCGCGCGGTCATGGCCTCTCTCACCGGGCCCGAGCAGAGCTACTGCGTGCCGGGCAGGACCATACAAGACAACCTGTTCCTGCTGCGGGACCTGCTCACGGCTAGCGAGCTCTTTGGCCTCGACGTCGGCCTCCTCTCTCTCGACCAGGAGAAGGCCTTTGACCGCGTGGGCCACGCCTACCTCTTCCGCACGCTGGAGGCCTTTGGCTTTGGGCCCCTCTTCACCGGGGCCCTCCGGGTCTTGTACCGGGACATTTCCAGCCTGCTCAAGGTGAACGGGGTGCTTTGCGCTCCGTTCCCCGCGCGCAGGGGCATTCGCCAGGGCTGTCCGCTGTCGGGCATGCTCTACGCCCTGGCCATCGAGCCGCTGTTACACGCGCTGCGCCGCCGCCTGAGTGGGGTGGCCCTGCCATCGGCCACGGGCCCGTCCGCTGGCCCTCGTCTCCGGCTGTCGGCCTACGCGGACGACGTCACCGTCTTCCTCGCCACCCGGGAAGACGTGCGGGCTCTGGCAGATTGCCAGCGGGCCTACGAGCGCGCCTCCTCCGCCCGCATCAACTGGGGCAAGAGTGACACTCTGCTGCTTGGCGCATGGACTGGCAGGCCTCCGCCGGACTTGCCGGGGGGCCTCGCCTGGCGCCGCGAGGGCCTCAAGGTCTTGGGCGTGTTCCTGGGGCCGACGACCTTCATGGCGCGCAACTGGGACGGCCTCGAGGAGGGAGTGGAGGCCCGCCTGCAGCGGTGGCGCTGGCGCCTGCCCAGCCTTTCCTACCGGGGGCGCGTCCTCGTCATCAATAACCTGGCGGCGGCCACCCTGTGGCACCGCTGCGCGGTGCTGGACCCTCCGCCGGAGCTACTGGAGCGACTGCAGCGGCTCCTGGTCGATTTCCTGTGGGACGGACGCCACTGGCTCCCACGAGCTGCCCTCTACCTGCCCACCGGCGAGGGGGGCCAGGGCCTGATCGATCTGGCCAGCAGGGTGGCCGCCTATCGGCTGCAGGCCCTCCAGCGGCTCCTGTACACCGAGGGCCACCTCCCGTGGCGACAGCTGGCGTGCCGATTCCTGCGGCGAGTGGGGGGCCTCGGCTTTGACCGGGAGCTGTTTCAACTGGACCTCACCTTCCTGAACGGGGCGGTCCTTCCCCCGTTCTACCGCAGCGTGGTGCGGGCCTGGCGGGCGGCCTTCCATCTCTGTCCCCAGGCCAGGCACCTGCGGTTCCCGCAGCTCCTTCGAGAGCCCTTGGTCCACAACCCGGCCCTGCACCGTGTCGTGCCGAGCCTGGCCTCCGCCAGCCTCACGGCAGCTCTCGTCGAGGCGCGCTCCACCCGCCTGGAGCACCTCCTGGACCCCGCTCGGTCGGACTGGCTGTCACCCGAGGCCCTGGCTGCCCGGCTGGCCATGCGCTCCGTCCGCACCGCGGGGCGGCTTCTGCGGGCCGTTAGGGCCGCCCTCCCGACGGAGGCAGCGACCGCCCTGGAAGCCCATCTCCAGACTCGCCGGCCCCTCCCCGCCGCAGACGCCGCAGAAGACGCCTTCCCACCGCTACCCGTCATCCCAGCGGTACCCAGCGAGCTGGCCGAGCGGCCCAACACGCTGCTCAGGCTCCCGGTGCCCCCCAGCAGCAATACGGGCTGCCCTTTTGGCACCCTGCCCCGCAAGGGCCTCTACATGTGGGTGGTGCGCACCCGGCACGCCCAGGTGCTCGCCGGCCGCCTGGACACCGCGTGGCGGCGGCGCCTGGCGCGGCCCGGGACCCCGGCGTGGCGCACGCTGTATAAGGCGCCCATCGCCAAGAAGACCGGCGACCTGCAGTGGCGGCTCGTGCACGGCATCCTGGCCACCGGCACCTTTGTGCGTCACTTGGACCCAGCGGCCTCGGCGGCCTGCCCCTTCTGCCCGGGGGTGCTGGACGAGGACATTTTCCACGCCTTCCTCGACTGCCCCCGGCTGCAGCCTCTCTTTGCCGCCCTGGGCGCACTGCTTCGGGTACTGGGCCGAGACCTCTCCGAAGACGCCTACGTCCACTCCTTTCCGTACCGGGCGGCCGAGCGGGCCACGGTCAGCCTGGCCAACTTCCTGCTGGGCCAGGCCAAGATGGCCACCCTGAAGAGCCGGCGAAACCAGCTCAGCGGCACCGGGATGGTCGACGCCCTGCAGCTCTTCCGCCTGCTGGTGCGGGCCCGCCTCTCGCTCGAGTTTGAGCACGCTGTCCTCCGGCGGACGGTGCCCGCCTTTGAGGAGCGCTGGGCCCTCGAGGGGGTGCTGTGCCGGGTCGAGGCGGGACGCCTGATCCTCGCTCTGTGATGCCACCGGCTGCTCAAGCCGCAGAGACGCGTCAAGCGGGCCGAGGCCCTGGACTTTTGCTCGTGCGGGTCGACCCCGGAGGCCTCCATGGGTGTCCCTGCTGGCAGAACTGTAAATACTGTAAATAGTCCTTATGTTTCGTTGTGTTGGTTGTTTTTTTTTTTGTCTAGAGTGTACGGGCAGGCCTTGCAGGCCACGAGCCCAGGCCTTGTACATGAGGCCCAGAGCTTCGGGCGTCTTTGTACATGCTTTTGACTGGCTCCGAGTCATCACCCTCCGGGGAATAAAGGTCTCTTAAAAGTCAAAAGTCAAAGTCTTTCTTTCTTTCTTTCTTTCAAGATGGCCGCCGACAGCGGAAGCCCTTCTAAGCTCCTCCAGCTCAGGTGCTTTCAGCTCGTTGCCTCGCACTCCCTGTCCCCCTTTTCCTGTCCCCCCCCCCAAAAAAACCCTTGCCTCTCCCCACCCTGTCCCTGGGGACCCCCTCCCTGCCCCTTCCCCCCACTTTCTGAGCCTTTTTCCCCTGGGCTCTGGCAGCCTCGTTTGCCTCTGCCCCTCCCCCACCCCCGCCTGAGTTGTTCCTTTGAATTCTGCTGCCTCCTTCCCCCAGGGCCCCTTCCCTTGGTCCCTGCCATCTGCCCCTGCCTTGGGGCTTGCCCTGAGCCCCTGCGGGGTTGCTCTGCTCCCCCTCAGGCCGATTTTGGGGCGTTTTCAGCCCCCTCCCAGTCCCAGTCCCCGGGCCAGCCTGAGGCTTTTTTTTTTTTTTTTTTTTTTTTTTTTTTTTTGCTGCGCTTCGCAGTTTAACCCTGTCCTGGCGAGGAATGGCGGCTCCTACGCCTGGCAGCTGGCATGAGGATGTCTCTCAGGACCTCCCACTGTCTCATGGCCTGAGGGTTCATGCCCCTCTCCATGTGGGGCTCGAGGCTTGCGTGGAGGCTCTGGCCGCCCTCCTGGGATGGCGTACCATCCGCTACGCGGGGCGCGTGAACACGGTCCCGATGATCTATTTGAGCAAGCCCGCCTTGGTTGACAGGGTGTGTGCGGAGGGCCTGGACATTGCGGGCATCCACTACCCCGTCACGCCCCTAGAGACTCAGGCAGTGAGGGTGGTGATTTCCAACGTCCCACCGCACATTTCCAATCGGGAGCTGGCCAGGGGACTCGAGGCCTATGGGGTTCCTGCGAGTCCTTTTCGCCGCCTGCCGATGGGAAACAAGAACCCTCAGGGCAAGCACGTCCTGTCCTTTCGGAGGCAGGTCTTCATGCTCCTCAAGGAGGGCCCCCAGTCGCTGCCTCGCTCCCTGAGCCTCACGCTCGAGGGGCGGCGGTTTATTATCTATCTGTCTGTGGGAGAGACCACGTGCTTCAAGTGCGGGGGCTCCTCCCACCTGGCCGCGCAGTGCCCTCGGGGCAAGGCGGCCGGACCATCGCCGCCTGCGGCAGCGCCGAAAGACGGCGCGTCGACCTCTGGGGCACGCGACAGGCCCAGGGAGGCTGGGAGCTCTTCCTCCCGACCTCCTTCCCCCCCCATTCCATCTCAGGGGACCGGGGTCTCCAGCGGGAAGCCATCGTCCAGCCGAGGGGCTGGTGCTGCTACCGTGGCCCCGCCGCCCCCTCCCCCGTCTGTGGCGCCCCCTGCCCTCGGTGCGGCAGCCCCACCGGGTGGAGAGGCGGACGCCTCCCCTTGCCCCCTGCCTGCCCCGGCCGAAGTGGCTGGGGTGGCCGGGGACTGCGGTGCTGGAGCCTCATCGGATGATGGGGCTCGGGCGTCCTCCCTACCACCCGAAAAAGAGAGGGAGATGAGGGGGGCCTCTCAGGACACCCCATCCCTGACAGACCCCTCCTCGGCCAGTGCCGAGGACCCCCCCACTACAGGGCCGGACCCCGTTCCGGCCGCCACACCACCCGCCCCGTTGGATGTAGCCACCGACGAGGCAGACTTAGCGGGTGGGGGGGAGGGGCCTTCAGGGGTCCCCCTCCCCTCGCCTGTCCCCCAGCCCCCGGAGTCAGGCGGCAGCAGGGATAGTGGCGAATGTCTCTCTTCCGGTGGCCTGGCCCCGGGGGTGGCGGGAGAGCCCGCTGCCCCTTTGGTCACGCCCCAGCCTACCGGAGCAGATGGGGACGTTAGCGAGATGGAGATCCAGCTCTCGGAGTCTCGCAAGAGACGTCGTGAGCGGGATGGCCCCTCCCCCCCCAAGAAGACAGGGAATGTCCTCGCGGAGCCCGTCCTCGACTCGGACGACGAGAGGCGGCTGATGTGCCTGGACATCGAGGGGGTCGACGCTGCAGTTGCGGGCGAGCTCCCGCCGGGGGTGCGGCCTCGCCGCTCTTCCGTAGGCAACATCCACCCCAAGCTGGCGGAGCCCCCCTGGGTCTCTCCTGACTATGGGGGACTCCTGTCCTTGCTGAAGCTAACCAAGGGGCAGAAAAATGTAGCGGGGCACATCACCCAGTGGTGTGCGGACCCCAAAGTGTTTGTCAAGGCTGCCAGGGCGGCAGTCAAGCTCATGAAGCAAGATCGGGGCACACGTCAGATGGCCTACCGTCTGGACAAGCTTGCCCAGAGGGTGAGAGTGGAGTGGGGCCTGGGCGGGTCCCTCGACTAGAGTAGGGCACGGTAGGCCTTCCCTGACCTGTCTGTATTGCCTTGCTCTGCTCTTGGGTGCTCGCTCTTCCACCCGCACTCTGCTTTGCTCCTCCTCTCCCACACCCACCCCCATGGCAGCCACAACCATTGGCACCTTCAACGTCAACGGCTGTCGAGACGCGGTGAAGCGCGAGGCCGTCCTGGAGCTCCTGCGGCAGAAGAGGCTGGCCATCGCCTTCCTACAAGAGACCCACTCTGACAGGTTCAACCAGGCGGCCTGGCGGGCTGCCTGGCGAGGACAGGTGTTCCTGAGCCACGGCACCAGCCTCCGCGCGGGGGTCGCGACACTCTTATCGCCGCAGCTGCAGCTTGACGCGGCGGTGCCGCGGGAGGTCGTCCCCGGCCGCCTGCTGACCGTCCGCGTCACCCTCGCGCAACACCGTCTGCTGCTCGTCAACATCTACGCGCCCTCCGATGGCCAGGAGAGGGTCGCTTTCTTTGAGAGCTTGGCTGCCCTCCTGCGCGACGCTAGCGAGGATGATGACCTGCTCCTCCTCGGGGGCGATTTCAATTGCACCACTGCCCCGCGCCTCGACCGCACAGGGCCTGAGCCCCACCTGCCCTCCGCTCGCAAGCTGCAAGCTGCCCTGGAGGGGGCAGACCTCGTGGACGTCTGGCGAGCCCTGCATCCCGATGCGCGCCAGTACACCTGGGCCAAGACGAGTGCCGGCGGTCTCACCATGGCTCGCCTCGACCGCCTTTATATCACCAGGCACCACCTGCCACTCCTGCGCAGCAGCCGCATCGCTCCCTCGGGTCTATCAGATCATGGCCTGGCCTTCAGCGAACTGAGCCTGCCGGGGAGAGCCTGTGCACGGGCACCGTATTGGTGTTTGAACATTAGTCTGCTCCAGGACTCTTATTTCCGGGACTGCTTTGCCCACTTTTGGCGGAGGTGGGAGGCTGCGAGACCGAGCCACTCCTCCTGGAAGCTGTGGTGGGACGTGGGCAAGGTCCAGACCCGAGCCTTCTGCCAGCAGTACACCCAGCTGGCCGCGAACGAGACGCGCCGCCGTATCCGGGAGTTGGAGGAGGACGTGGCGGAGCTCGAGGCTGCTCTGCTGGCCGCCGGCAGCGACGCGGCACTGAGCGAGAGCCTCCGGCTCCGCAGGAAATGCCTGCGCGACTTGGCGGAGAGCGCGGCCCGCGGCGCGAGGATCCGCGCCCGCTGCCAGGAGCTGGTGGAAACCGACGCCCCGACCCGCTTCTTTTTCGACCTGGAGCGGCGGCGGGCAGCGAGCAAAGTCTTGGACCATCTCAAGACTCCTGAGGGCCGGGTCATTACAGAGCCGGGCGAAGTCCGCGAACGTGCCGTCGCCTTCTATCGCGACCTGTTCGCGGCCGAGCCGTCGTGCCCCGAGGCCACGCGGGAACTCCACGAGGGCCTACCGCGTCTCGATGCCCTGGAGGCCGGCGAGCTGGAGCGGGACTTGTCCCTGGAAGAGCTGGCGGCCGCCACGGCCGGCCTCGCCTCCGGCAAAGCCCCGGGCCTCGACGGGCTGCCTGCCGAGTTCTACAAGACCTTCTGGCCTCTCCTCGGCCCCAGCCTCCTGCGCGTTTTCCAGGAGAGCCTCGCCGACAAGGTCTTGCCGATCAGCTGCCGCCGAGCGGTGCTGACCCTGCTGCCCAAGAAGGGAGACCTGGGCTACATGAAGAACTGGCGGCCGGTCTCCCTGCTGTGCGCGGACTACAAGATTCTGGCCAAAGCGCTGGCCACCCGCCTCCGCGCGGTCATGGCCTCTCTCACCGGGCCCGAGCAGAGCTACTGCGTGCCGGGCAGGACCATACAAGACAACCTGTTCCTGCTGCGGGACCTGCTCACGGCTAGCGAGCTCTTTGGCCTCGACGTCGGCCTCCTCTCTCTCGACCAGGAGAAGGCCTTTGACCGCGTGGGCCACGCCTACCTCTTCCGCACGCTGGAGGCCTTTGGCTTTGGGCCCCTCTTCACCGGGGCCCTCCGGGTCTTGTACCGGGACATTTCCAGCCTGCTCAAGGTGAACGGGGTGCTTTGCGCTCCGTTCCCCGCGCGCAGGGGCATTCGCCAGGGCTGTCCGCTGTCGGGCATGCTCTACGCCCTGGCCATCGAGCCGCTGTTACACGCGCTGCGCCGCCGCCTGAGTGGGGTGGCCCTGCCATCGGCCACGGGCCCGTCCGCTGGCCCTCGTCTCCGGCTGTCGGCCTACGCGGACGACGTCACCGTCTTCCTCGCCACCCGGGAAGACGTGCGGGCTCTGGCAGATTGCCAGCGGGCCTACGAGCGCGCCTCCTCCGCCCGCATCAACTGGGGCAAGAGTGACACTCTGCTGCTTGGCGCATGGACTGGCAGGCCTCCGCCGGACTTGCCGGGGGGCCTCGCCTGGCGCCGCGAGGGCCTCAAGGTCTTGGGCGTGTTCCTGGGGCCGACGACCTTCATGGCGCGCAACTGGGACGGCCTCGAGGAGGGAGTGGAGGCCCGCCTGCAGCGGTGGCGCTGGCGCCTGCCCAGCCTTTCCTACCGGGGGCGCGTCCTCGTCATCAATAACCTGGCGGCGGCCACCCTGTGGCACCGCTGCGCGGTGCTGGACCCTCCGCCGGAGCTACTGGAGCGACTGCAGCGGCTCCTGGTCGATTTCCTGTGGGACGGACGCCACTGGCTCCCACGAGCTGCCCTCTACCTGCCCACCGGCGAGGGGGGCCAGGGCCTGATCGATCTGGCCAGCAGGGTGGCCGCCTATCGGCTGCAGGCCCTCCAGCGGCTCCTGTACACCGAGGGCCACCTCCCGTGGCGACAGCTGGCGTGCCGATTCCTGCGGCGAGTGGGGGGCCTCGGCTTTGACCGGGAGCTGTTTCAACTGGACCTCACCTTCCTGAACGGGGCGGTCCTTCCCCCGTTCTACCGCAGCGTGGTGCGGGCCTGGCGGGCGGCCTTCCATCTCTGTCCCCAGGCCAGGCACCTGCGGTTCCCGCAGCTCCTTCGAGAGCCCTTGGTCCACAACCCGGCCCTGCACCGTGTCGTGCCGAGCCTGGCCTCCGCCAGCCTCACGGCAGCTCTCGTCGAGGCGCGCTCCACCCGCCTGGAGCACCTCCTGGACCCCGCTCGGTCGGACTGGCTGTCACCCGAGGCCCTGGCTGCCCGGCTGGCCATGCGCTCCGTCCGCACCGCGGGGCGGCTTCTGCGGGCCGTTAGGGCCGCCCTCCCGACGGAGGCAGCGACCGCCCTGGAAGCCCATCTCCAGACTCGCCGGCCCCTCCCCGCCGCAGACGCCGCAGAAGACGCCTTCCCACCGCTACCCGTCATCCCAGCGGTACCCAGCGAGCTGGCCGAGCGGCCCAACACGCTGCTCAGGCTCCCGGTGCCCCCCAGCAGCAATACGGGCTGCCCTTTTGGCACCCTGCCCCGCAAGGGCCTCTACATGTGGGTGGTGCGCACCCGGCACGCCCAGGTGCTCGCCGGCCGCCTGGACACCGCGTGGCGGCGGCGCCTGGCGCGGCCCGGGACCCCGGCGTGGCGCACGCTGTATAAGGCGCCCATCGCCAAGAAGACCGGCGACCTGCAGTGGCGGCTCGTGCACGGCATCCTGGCCACCGGCACCTTTGTGCGTCACTTGGACCCAGCGGCCTCGGCGGCCTGCCCCTTCTGCCCGGGGGTGCTGGACGAGGACATTTTCCACGCCTTCCTCGACTGCCCCCGGCTGCAGCCTCTCTTTGCCGCCCTGGGCGCACTGCTTCGGGTACTGGGCCGAGACCTCTCCGAAGACGCCTACGTCCACTCCTTTCCGTACCGGGCGGCCGAGCGGGCCACGGTCAGCCTGGCCAACTTCCTGCTGGGCCAGGCCAAGATGGCCACCCTGAAGAGCCGGCGAAACCAGCTCAGCGGCACCGGGATGGTCGACGCCCTGCAGCTCTTCCGCCTGCTGGTGCGGGCCCGCCTCTCGCTCGAGTTTGAGCACGCTGTCCTCCGGCGGACGGTGCCCGCCTTTGAGGAGCGCTGGGCCCTCGAGGGGGTGCTGTGCCGGGTCGAGGCGGGACGCCTGATCCTCGCTCTGTGATGCCACCGGCTGCTCAAGCCGCAGAGACGCGTCAAGCGGGCCGAGGCCCTGGACTTTTGCTCGTGCGGGTCGACCCCGGAGGCCTCCATGGGTGTCCCTGCTGGCAGAACTGTAAATACTGTAAATAGTCCTTATGTTTCGTTGTGTTGGTTGTTTTTTTTTTTGTCTAGAGTGTACGGGCAGGCCTTGCAGGCCACGAGCCCAGGCCTTGTACATGAGGCCCAGAGCTTCGGGCGTCTTTGTACATGCTTTTGACTGGCTCCGAGTCATCACCCTCCGGGGAATAAAGGTCTCTTAAAAGTCAAAAGTCAAAGTCTTTCTTTCTTTCTTTCTTTCAAGATGGCCGCCGACAGCGGAAGCCCTTCTAAGCTCCTCCAGCTCAGGTGCTTTCAGCTCGTTGCCTCGCACTCCCTGTCCCCCTTTTCCTGTCCCCCCCCCCAAAAAAACCCTTGCCTCTCCCCACCCTGTCCCTGGGGACCCCCTCCCTGCCCCTTCCCCCCACTTTCTGAGCCTTTTTCCCCTGGGCTCTGGCAGCCTCGTTTGCCTCTGCCCCTCCCCCACCCCCGCCTGAGTTGTTCCTTTGAATTCTGCTGCCTCCTTCCCCCAGGGCCCCTTCCCTTGGTCCCTGCCATCTGCCCCTGCCTTGGGGCTTGCCCTGAGCCCCTGCGGGGTTGCTCTGCTCCCCCTCAGGCCGATTTTGGGGCGTTTTCAGCCCCCTCCCAGTCCCAGTCCCCGGGCCAGCCTGAGGCTTTTTTTTTTTTTTTTTTTTTTTTTTTTTTTTTTGCTGCGCTTCGCAGTTTAACCCTGTCCTGGCGAGGAATGGCGGCTCCTACGCCTGGCAGCTGGCATGAGGATGTCTCTCAGGACCTCCCACTGTCTCATGGCCTGAGGGTTCATGCCCCTCTCCATGTGGGGCTCGAGGCTTGCGTGGAGGCTCTGGCCGCCCTCCTGGGATGGCGTACCATCCGCTACGCGGGGCGCGTGAACACGGTCCCGATGATCTATTTGAGCAAGCCCGCCTTGGTTGACAGGGTGTGTGCGGAGGGCCTGGACATTGCGGGCATCCACTACCCCGTCACGCCCCTAGAGACTCAGGCAGTGAGGGTGGTGATTTCCAACGTCCCACCGCACATTTCCAATCGGGAGCTGGCCAGGGGACTCGAGGCCTATGGGGTTCCTGCGAGTCCTTTTCGCCGCCTGCCGATGGGAAACAAGAACCCTCAGGGCAAGCACGTCCTGTCCTTTCGGAGGCAGGTCTTCATGCTCCTCAAGGAGGGCCCCCAGTCGCTGCCTCGCTCCCTGAGCCTCACGCTCGAGGGGCGGCGGTTTATTATCTATCTGTCTGTGGGAGAGACCACGTGCTTCAAGTGCGGGGGCTCCTCCCACCTGGCCGCGCAGTGCCCTCGGGGCAAGGCGGCCGGACCATCGCCGCCTGCGGCAGCGCCGAAAGACGGCGCGTCGACCTCTGGGGCACGCGACAGGCCCAGGGAGGCTGGGAGCTCTTCCTCCCGACCTCCTTCCCCCCCCATTCCATCTCAGGGGACCGGGGTCTCCAGCGGGAAGCCATCGTCCAGCCGAGGGGCTGGTGCTGCTACCGTGGCCCCGCCGCCCCCTCCCCCGTCTGTGGCGCCCCCTGCCCTCGGTGCGGCAGCCCCACCGGGTGGAGAGGCGGACGCCTCCCCTTGCCCCCTGCCTGCCCCGGCCGAAGTGGCTGGGGTGGCCGGGGACTGCGGTGCTGGAGCCTCATCGGATGATGGGGCTCGGGCGTCCTCCCTACCACCCGAAAAAGAGAGGGAGATGAGGGGGGCCTCTCAGGACACCCCATCCCTGACAGACCCCTCCTCGGCCAGTGCCGAGGACCCCCCCACTACAGGGCCGGACCCCGTTCCGGCCGCCACACCACCCGCCCCGTTGGATGTAGCCACCGACGAGGCAGACTTAGCGGGTGGGGGGGAGGGGCCTTCAGGGGTCCCCCTCCCCTCGCCTGTCCCCCAGCCCCCGGAGTCAGGCGGCAGCAGGGATAGTGGCGAATGTCTCTCTTCCGGTGGCCTGGCCCCGGGGGTGGCGGGAGAGCCCGCTGCCCCTTTGGTCACGCCCCAGCCTACCGGAGCAGATGGGGACGTTAGCGAGATGGAGATCCAGCTCTCGGAGTCTCGCAAGAGACGTCGTGAGCGGGATGGCCCCTCCCCCCCCAAGAAGACAGGGAATGTCCTCGCGGAGCCCGTCCTCGACTCGGACGACGAGAGGCGGCTGATGTGCCTGGACATCGAGGGGGTCGACGCTGCAGTTGCGGGCGAGCTCCCGCCGGGGGTGCGGCCTCGCCGCTCTTCCGTAGGCAACATCCACCCCAAGCTGGCGGAGCCCCCCTGGGTCTCTCCTGACTATGGGGGACTCCTGTCCTTGCTGAAGCTAACCAAGGGGCAGAAAAATGTAGCGGGGCACATCACCCAGTGGTGTGCGGACCCCAAAGTGTTTGTCAAGGCTGCCAGGGCGGCAGTCAAGCTCATGAAGCAAGATCGGGGCACACGTCAGATGGCCTACCGTCTGGACAAGCTTGCCCAGAGGGTGAGAGTGGAGTGGGGCCTGGGCGGGTCCCTCGACTAGAGTAGGGCACGGTAGGCCTTCCCTGACCTGTCTGTATTGCCTTGCTCTGCTCTTGGGTGCTCGCTCTTCCACCCGCACTCTGCTTTGCTCCTCCTCTCCCACACCCACCCCCATGGCAGCCACAACCATTGGCACCTTCAACGTCAACGGCTGTCGAGACGCGGTGAAGCGCGAGGCCGTCCTGGAGCTCCTGCGGCAGAAGAGGCTGGCCATCGCCTTCCTACAAGAGACCCACTCTGACAGGTTCAACCAGGCGGCCTGGCGGGCTGCCTGGCGAGGACAGGTGTTCCTGAGCCACGGCACCAGCCTCCGCGCGGGGGTCGCGACACTCTTATCGCCGCAGCTGCAGCTTGACGCGGCGGTGCCGCGGGAGGTCGTCCCCGGCCGCCTGCTGACCGTCCGCGTCACCCTCGCGCAACACCGTCTGCTGCTCGTCAACATCTACGCGCCCTCCGATGGCCAGGAGAGGGTCGCTTTCTTTGAGAGCTTGGCTGCCCTCCTGCGCGACGCTAGCGAGGATGATGACCTGCTCCTCCTCGGGGGCGATTTCAATTGCACCACTGCCCCGCGCCTCGACCGCACAGGGCCTGAGCCCCACCTGCCCTCCGCTCGCAAGCTGCAAGCTGCCCTGGAGGGGGCAGACCTCGTGGACGTCTGGCCAGCCTTTCCTACCGGGGGCGCGTCCTCGTCATCAATAACCTGGCGGCGGCCACCCTGTGGCACCGCTGCGCGGTGCTGGACCCTCCGCCGGAGCTACTGGAGCGACTGCAGCGGCTCCTGGTCGATTTCCTGTGGGACGGACGCCACTGGCTCCCACGAGCTGCCCTCTACCTGCCCACCGGCGAGGGGGGCCAGGGCCTGATCGATCTGGCCAGCAGGGTGGCCGCCTATCGGCTGCAGGCCCTCCAGCGGCTCCTGTACACCGAGGGCCACCTCCCGTGGCGACAGCTGGCGTGCCGATTCCTGCGGCGAGTGGGGGGCCTCGGCTTTGACCGGGAGCTGTTTCAACTGGACCTCACCTTCCTGAACGGGGCGGTCCTTCCCCCGTTCTACCGCAGCGTGGTGCGGGCCTGGCGGGCGGCCTTCCATCTCTGTCCCCAGGCCAGGCACCTGCGGTTCCCGCAGCTCCTTCGAGAGCCCTTGGTCCACAACCCGGCCCTGCACCGTGTCGTGCCGAGCCTGGCCTCCGCCAGCCTCACGGCAGCTCTCGTCGAGGCGCGCTCCACCCGCCTGGAGCACCTCCTGGACCCCGCTCGGTCGGACTGGCTGTCACCCGAGGCCCTGGCTGCCCGGCTGGCCATGCGCTCCGTCCGCACCGCGGGGCGGCTTCTGCGGGCCGTTAGGGCCGCCCTCCCGACGGAGGCAGCGACCGCCCTGGAAGCCCATCTCCAGACTCGCCGGCCCCTCCCCGCCGCAGACGCCGCAGAAGACGCCTTCCCACCGCTACCCGTCATCCCAGCGGTACCCGGCGAGCTGGCCGAGCGGCCCAACACGCTGCTCAGGCTCCCGGTGCCCCCCAGCAGCAATACGGGCTGCCCTTTTGGCACCCTGCCCCGCAAGGGCCTCTACATGTTGGTGGTGCGCACCCGGCACGCCCAGGTGCTGGCCGGCCGCCCTGACACCGCGTGGCGGCGGCGCCTGGCGCGGCCCGGGACCCCGGCGTGGCGCACGCTGTATAAGGCGCCCATCGCCAAGAAGACCGGCGACCTGCAGTGGCGGCTCGTGCACGGCATCCTGGCCACCGGCTCCTTTGTGCGTCACTTGGACCCAGCGGCCTCGGCGGCCTGCCCCTTCTGCCCGGGGGTGCTGGACGAGGACATTTTCCACGCCTTCCTCGACTGCCCCCGGCTGCAGCCTCTCTTTGCCGCCCTGGGCGCACTGCTTCGGGTACTGGGCCGAGACCTCTCCGAAGACGCCTACGTCCACTCCTTTCCATACCGGGCGGCCGAGCGGGCCACGGTCAGCCTGGCCAACTTCCTGCTGGGCCAGGCCAAGATGGCCACCCTGAAGAGCCGGCGAAACCAGCTCAGCGGCACCGGGATGGTCGACGCCCTGCAGCTCTTCCGCCTGCTGGTGCGGGCCCGCCTCTCGCTCGAGTTTGAGCACGCTGTCCTCCGGCGGACGGTGCCCGCCTTTGAGGAGCGCTGGGCCCTCGAGGGGGTGCTGTGCCGGGTCGAGGCGGGACGCCTGATCCTCGCTCTGTGATGCCACCGGCTGCTCAAGCCGCAGAGACGCGTCAAGCGGGCCGAGGCCCTGGACTTTTGCTCGTGCGGGTCGACCCCGGAGGCCTCCATGGGTGTCCCTGCTGGCAGAACTGTAAATACTGTAAATAGTCCTTATGTTTCTTTGTGTTGGTTGTGTTTTTTTTTTGTCTAGAGTGTACGGGCAGGCCTTGCAGGCCATGAGCCCAGGCCTTGTCCACGAGGCCCAGAGCTTCGGGCGTCCTTGTACATGCTTTTGACTGGCTCCGAGTCATCACCCTCCGGGGAATAAAGGTCTCTTAAAAGTCAAAGTCTTTCTTTCTTTCTTTCTTTCAAGATGGCCACCAACAGGTGAAGCTCTTCTAAGCTCCTGCAGCTCAGGTCCCTTCTGCGCATTCCCCCGCACTCCCTGCCCACCCAGTTCCTCTCCCCCCCAAACCTTGCCTCTCCCCAGCCTGTGCTTGGGGACCCCCTCCCTGCCCCTTTCCCCCACTTTCTGAGCATTTTTCACCTGGGTTTTGGCAGCCTTGTTTGTCTCTGCCCCTTCCCCACCCCTGCCTGGGCTCTCCCTTTGATCCCTGCTGCCTCCCTCCTCCAGAGCCCCTTGCCTTGGTCTCTGCCATCTCCTCCTGCCTTAGGGCTTGCCTTCAGCCCCTGCAGGGTTGCTCTGCCCCTGCCTAAGGCATTTTGGGGTTGCTCAGCCCCCTCCCAGTCCCCAGCTTCAGTTTGAGGTTGTTTTTTTTTGGTTTTTTTCCCCCTGTAGCAGCCTCTGGGGGAGAGTTATCCCACTCCTGCCCAGGATGGCTACCATCAGCCAGGGCACTTGGCACGGGGATGTCTCTGTGGGAGTTCCCCTCAGCCATTGACTGCAGGAGCACACCCCTCTCCACATCAGGGTGGAGGACTGCGCCAGAGCTCTGATGGACCTGCTGGAATGCTGGAGCATCTGGTACACCTCCCAGGTAAATTCAGTGCCCGTTATATATTTGAGCTCTCCCAGGATAGTGAGGGAGGTGTGTGCGGCAGGGCTGGAGATTCCAGGTGTCCACTACTTCGTTACGCCCCTTGAGACCCTGGCAGTGTGGGTGGGGGGCTCCAACATCCCTCCACACCTGCCAGACTGGGACCTCACCAAAGTGCTCAAGTGCTATGGTGTCATAACCAGCCCCTGGTACAGGCTGACCATGGGTAGCAGGGACCCCAGGCTCAGGCACTTTCTGTCCTTTTGGAGGCAGGTGTTCATGCTCCACACAGGTGGCACCCAGATCCTGCCTTCCTCCATGACCTTTGTGTTGGATGGGAGGCATTATATTGTCTATTTCTCCCAGGATGGGAATTTATGCCACCGCTGCAGCAGCAGCTCCCACCTGGCTGTCCAGTGCCCACTGGGGCAGTCAGCCATGTCACTGGCTGCTGCAACCACACAGGGGGATGGCGTGTTCACCTCTGGTGTGGGAACCTCATCAAAGGGTGGGGTTGGGGGATTCTCCAAGCCCCCCTCCACCCCTGCTCCATCCGGGGGGACTGACCCCTCTGGCATTAGCATGACACCCAGGGAGGGTGGCTGATGCCCCACCCAGTGGAGGGGCTGGTGGGTCCTCCTGGCCCCCTCCTGCCCCAGTCCCCTCTGAGACAGCTGATGCCCTGAGCGCTAGCACCCTGCCGGGTGGTATGACCATTGCCCTCTCTCAGCCTCCCTCCACCCTCCCCCCACCTGATGGAGCTGACCCCCCAGTGTGGGGGTTTCAGCTGGTGGAGGGGCTGGGATGTCCTGCCAGTCCCACCCTGTCCCAGTTCCACCTGGGGTGGCTGGCATCTTAAGCGCTGGGGCGCCATCATGCAAAGCAACTGAGACCTCCCCAAGACCCCCTCTACCCCTGCCTCAGCCGAGGTGGTGAACCCAGAGGTGGCAAACCCCAAGAAGCCTAGCCCACCCCCTTTGAAGGAGGTTCCTTAAGCTCCCAAGAAAGCTAAGAGCAAGAGGCAAAAGGGAGCTTCTAAAGGAGTGCCTGCCCCTTTGGGGCCTGCCTCTGACAGCACCAGAGAAAATGTAGGCAGGGAACCTGAACCCACCCTGCCTCCCCCACAGAAACCCTGCTACCTCAGGCCATGACTGAGGGTGTCCCAGCGATGTCTGGCAACCCTTCGCCCCCATCCCAGCTCGTGGGGCTTGTGAGCTGCAAGGCAGCGAGAGAGTGCCTGCCTCCCCAGCATCAAGCACAGGGGACAGCAGAGGGTCCTGCCACCCTCCGCCCACTCCCCTGCCCACCGAGGTGGATGAGGAAGAGATGGAGTGCCTGCCTTTTGAGCGCCGCAAGTGGCCCCAGGAGTGGGATGAAATTCCACCCCCAAAGCAAATGGGGATCAATCTCCTGGAGATGGTCCTCAACCCAGATACTGAGGGGGGCCTGCTAGGGAGCCTGCCCATTGAGGGCACTTTCATCGGTCTCACTCAGAGGTCCCCTCCCAGAGTACAGCCCTGCTGGTTCTCGGTCAGCAACATCCAGCTCCTGCTGGAGAACACCCCCTGGGTAGCCCCCAGCTATGGAGGCCTCCTCAACCTTTTAGAACAGACCAAGGGCCAGAGGAATGTGGCAGAGAGTATCCAGAAATGGTGCCCGGACCCCATGCGGTTTGGATGCAGCACCAGTGAAGCAGCAAGGCTCACGCGCCGAGATCCGGGCGCACATCAACATGCCTTTCAGTTTGGTAAGCTAGTGACCCGGGTAAGGGAGGTGTGGGACTGAGGCGGGTCCGTAGAATAGGGTAGGGCAATGATAGGCCTTCCCTTGTCTGTGGTTTTTGCCCAGTTCTGTCACCTTCTCTCCCACCTGTACCCTGCCTATCCTTCCTCTCTATTCTCCTTGCTAAACACCAACAGCTTCATTGACCCGGTGAAGCAGACAGCCGTCCTGGAGGGTTTGCGGCAGAAGTGACTGGCGATCACCTTCCTCCAGGAGACGCACAGTGATGTGCACATTCAAGCTGACTGGCACACTGCCTGGAGAGGTGGCTTGTTGCTGAGCTACGCCACCAACCTCAGTGCAGGAGTGGCAACCCTCCTCTCGCCACAGCTGCAGCATGACTCGGCAGTAGCATGAGAGGTCATCCCCGGCCAGCTGCTGACCGTCCACGTCACCCTGGCAGACCAGAGCTTGTTCCTCATCAATGTCTATACGCCCACCAATGGGAGAGAGAGGGTAGCCTTCTTAGAGACCCTGGGCGACCTCCTGCATGAAGCCAGAGAGAACGATGACCTACTTCTCATGGGCAGAGATTTCAACTTCAGTGTCAACATGCTTCTAGACTGCACGAGGCCGGAGCTGCACCTGCTTTTGGCCCACAAGCTATGGACCATGCTGGAGGTGGTGGACCTCGTCGATGCCTGGCAGGTCCTCCATGCTGACGTGCACCAATACACCTGGGCAAAGATGAGTGCCAGTGGGATCACCATGGCCCGCCTTGATGACCTCTACATCGGCCAGCATCATCTGCCTTTACTGCACGGCAGCCGCATCATCCCATTGGGCCTCTAGGACCATGCCCTGGTTTGCTGCAAACTAAGCCTGCCTGGCAGAGCACACATGTGGGCCCCTTACTGGTGCCTCAACATCAGCCTGCTACAGGACACCCATTTCTGGGACTGCTTCACCCACCTCTGGAGGAGCTGGGAGGCTGTGTGAGCAGACTACTCCTTCTGGCAGCTGTGGTGGGACATGCGGAAGATCCAGATCCGGCCATTCTGCCAGCAGTATTCCTAGCTGGCGACAAGTGAGATCCTCTGTACCCAGGAGCTGAAGGAGGATGTGGTGGAACTTGAGGCATCCCTGCTCCATGCGGGCAATGACATAGCACTCCTGGAGAGCCTTCGGTCCTGCAAGAAATGCCTGCGGGAGCTGGTGGAGGGCACGGCCCACGGCACGCGGATACGTGCCCACTGCCAGGAGCTGGCAGAGGCCGACTCCCCAATCAGCTTCTTCAGCCTGGAGAGGTGGTGGTCTACGGCAAAGTCACTGGACCATCTCAAGACCCCAGAGGGATGGCTGCTCATGGACCCAGGAGAAGTGTAGAGGCATGCCGTCGCCTTCTATCGGGACTTGTTTGCGGCTGAGCCCATTTGTCCGCAGGCTGCTCAGCAGTTGCATAAGGACTTGCTGCACCTTGGCGCTTTGCAGGTTGAGTCCCTGGAGCGCGAACTCTCCCTGGCAGAGCTCAAGGCTGCTGTGTGGGGTTTTGCCTCGGGCAGGGCCCCAGGCCTTGGCGGACTGCCCATAGAATTTTACAAAGCCTTCTGGCCCCTCCTGGGGCCCAGCCTCCTCTGTGTCTTCCGTGAGAGCCTCGCCAATGGGACCATGCCAACCAGCTGCCACCGGGCAGTGCTCACCTTGCTACCCAAGAAGGGGGACCTCGGCTGCCTTAAGAACTGTTGGCCCATCTCCCTTCTGTGCACTGACTATAAGATCCTTACCAATGTGCTGGTGAACTGTCTCTTCACCGTCATGGCCTCCATCATCGTGTCCGAGCAGAGCTACTGTGTCCCGGGCAGGACCATCCAAGACAACCTTTCTGCTGTGTGACCTGCTCACAGCTGAGGAGCTTTTTGGCCTGGACATTGACTTGGTCTTCCTGGACCAGGAGAAGGCCTTTGAGTGTTCCTGGAGCTGCCCGTCTTTGCAGCCCGCTACAGGGAGGACCTGGCAGAGGGAGTGAAGGCCAGCCTGCAGCGCTGGTACTGGCTCTTTCCCACCCTCTCCTACTGAGGCCAGGTCCTCATCACCAACAACCTGCTAGCAGCGATCCTGTGGCACTGCTGTGCCGTGCTGGGCCCTCCACTGGAGTTACTTGAGAGACTGCAGCGGCTTCTTGTGGACTTCCTCTGGGATGGACACCACTGGCTCCCACAAGCTGCCCTTTACTTGCCCACCAGCGAGGGGGGCAGGGCCTGTTCAACCTGGCCAGCAGGGTGGCTGCCTACCAGCTGCAAGCCATCCAGCACCTCCTGTATGCCGAGGGCACCTCCCATGGCAGCAGCTGGCATGCCAGTTCCTACAGCTAGAGGGGGGCCTTGGCTTTGACTGGGAGCTGTTAATGCTGGACCTCACCTTCCTGAACGGAGCAGTCCTTCCCCCATTCTAACGCAGCATGGTGCAGGCCTGGCAGGCTGCCTTCCATCTCTGTCCCCAGGCCAGGCACCTGAGGTTCCCGCACTGCTTCAGGAGCCCCTGGTCTACAACCCAACCCTGCAGCATGTCATGCCAAGCCTGGCCTCCGCCAGCCTCATGGCTGCTCTCAGCAAGGCGCACACCACCTGCCTAGGGCACCTCCTGGACCCTGCTCAGTTGGACTGGCTGTCACCTGAAGCCCTGGCTGCTCGGCTGGCACTGCACTCCATCTGCACCACAGGCTGGCTTCTGTAGGCCATCAGGGCTGCCCTCCCGACAGAAGCAGTGACCGCCCTAGAAGACTACTTCCAGGCTCACCAGACTCTCCCCACCACGAACACCACAGGTGATGCCTTCCTACCACTGATGGTTATCCCAGTGGTGGCCAGTGAGCTGGCTGAGTGTGCCAACACGCTACTAAGGCTCCCTGTGCCCCCCAGAAGCAATACAGCCTGCCCTTTTAGCACACTGCCCCGGAAGGGCCTCTACATGTGGGTGGTGCGCACCCGACATGTCCCATTGCTGGCTGGCCGCCCTGACACTGTGTGGCAGCGGCACCTGGCGTGGCCTGGGACCCCAGCGTGGTGCACGCTATACAAAGTGCCCACTGCCAAGAAGACCGGTGACCTCCAGTGGTGACTAGTACATGGCATCCTGGCCACTGGCACCTTTGTGCAGCACCTGGACCCAGTGGCCTCGGCAGCCTACCCCTTCTGCCTGGGGGTGCTGGACAAGGACATTTTCCATGCTTTCCTCGACTGCCCCTGGCTGCAGCCACTCTTTGCCACCCTCAGAGTGCTGCTTTGGTCACTGGGCCAGGACTTCTAGGAGGACACCTACATCCCTTCCTTCCTGTACTGGGTGGCCAAGCGGGCCGAAGTCAGCCTGGCCACTTCCTGCTGGGCCAGGCCAAGATGGCCACCCTGAAGAGCCAGCGAAATCGGCTCACCAGGACCGGGATAGTCAACACTCTGCAGCTCTTCCACCTGCTGGTGTGGGCCCACCTCTTGTGTGAATTCAAGCACGTGGTCCTCTGATGGACAGTGTCTACCTTTAAGGAACGCTGGGCCCTCGGGGCCACTGTGCTGAGTCGAGGTGGGATGCCTGCTCCTTGCCCTGTGACACCACCAGCTGCTTAAGGTGCGGAGGCGCATCCAGCAGGCCAAGACCTCGGACTTTGTTCATGCGGGCTGACCCCTGATGCCCTGAGGCCCCCCTGCGTGTTCCCACTGGCAGAACTGTATATATGTAAATACTCCTTTTGTTCTTTGTCTTTTTGTTTTTTGTCTAGAGTGTACAGGCAGGCCTCGCAGGCCATGAGCCCAGGCCTTGTCCATGAGGCCCAGATCTTTGGGCCAACCTGTACATAATCTCTACTGGCCCCGATTTGTCACCCTTCTTGGAATAAATGCTTCTTAAAAGTCAAAGTCTTTCTTTCTTGCTTGCTTTCCCATCAAATTTTGTTGTTGTTGTTAAAAAAAAATCAGAGTTTTGCCATTCTTTGACTTTTCAGGGCAAAAAAAAAAAAAAAAAAAAAAGAATAGCAGAGAGTCAGGGCAAGGGAATTATATTTGAAAAAATGAACTTGTAGATCTATGATACTAACTTCTAGTAAACCTCAATGGAAGTGTATATACCATCTGTACATTTATCATAAAGTTCCCTTTTAAATAGAATTTAAAAAACAGTTTTAGTGAGGAAAAAGCCATGAAATTGTTCTTGAGTCCCTACAGTATACAATGTTATTGCTGGCTATACTTAACATATTCATTTGTGAAATAATGATATTCTTTAGGATGTCTGCTTCACATCTTAAAGGTTTTAAGTATGCAATATTCAGAGACTATTTCTAATCTATTGTATATTCTTATACATAGTATGTATCAGTTGAATTATTCAATTCTGTTAACAAAAGAGAAATGAAGGTGTATTGCAATTTCATATCACTGCATATTCCAGTTGTGTAACTAGAGTGAGACAACTGGGGAAGCTGCCCCTGGCTCTGATTTGGGATATGGGGTTCAGGAAGAAATGGCTGCTGGTGCAGCCACACAATTGGTCTGACAGCCTGGTGGCAGCCAGAAGTTGCAACTGCCCCCATGTATGACAGCTGCTCAGGGCCCCTGGCTGCATTTTTATGTCTCTAGAATATTCAGATGTTTTTTGGTTTATCTGAAAACAAAAACAATCAGACCAATACATTCATTAGTTGGGAGAATTCAGTTCTAAGGTTAAGGCTGACTTCTTCTTCTTAATTTTTCTGCATCTGAAAATGCATAATTAAGTCACAGCAGCATACAAAAGAATGCTTTTGAATTTTGTATTGTACTTTTACTCACATGATGTAGGACACATCTTTTCATGTGTTGTTGTGGGGCTGAACTGAGGATTTAGAATTCCTCGGGTTCAATAACTTAAAATGAATAATTATCTAAAACAACAAGTTCAGAGCTATACCTAACTTCCATAGGTTGGGAAGCCACAGAGAAAAAAAAAATCTCCCTTTGTAGTGTTCCCATTAGTCTGTAAAGCACACTAGGATGTGCTATATATTATTAATACAAGGTCTTGCATAAAGAGTAAAATCTTAAGTACTCTTTCATCAGGTGCATGAATAAAGCATTAGCCACAGCTTAAACCACTCAGCACCTACCAAGAAAAAAATAATGTTTTGTTTTTTGTTTTGTTTTTTAGGATTATCATAGCTCCCAGAAGTTATCACAAGTCATGAAACAGGACCCTATTAGCCAAATTCTGTACAAATACAAACTAGAAAAATGTCCCTAACAAAAAGAATTTACAAGGTAATATAACTGTGCATTAACTTTTAAATACCCAAGAAGTCCTACTGAAATCAACAGTGCTATTCAAGTTCTTAAATTTAAACATTTGACATTCTTATGTTCTTAAGCTTTTATCAAAGATGCCTAAATATAAAAGTTATTATCCAAAATATAATACCAACAGCTCATGTTATCTTTCATCTCATAGTGTTGCAATTACATAACAATATGAATGTACATTAATTTTCAGAAATAGTTTTCATTTATATTACAACTTAATATAATAGTGCCACATACTGCCTACCACCACCTGAGGCACAACCCGTGCATCCTCCCATGCTTCATATTCACTTTTTTTTCTCTGACCAAAAGTAATTTTCCTCCAAGATTTTATATGTTAAATGCACTTCTCTCTTAAAGAGACATTTTTTTTTGTCTTAACAAACACTTATATTTGACAAATCTAGTGTTTGCTTAGACACACTACATTTGTCCTCATTAATAACTTAAAACCAAACATAGAGCAAGCTAGTTAGGAAAAGCTGCTTCCTACTTTCCTCCTAAAACACAATCCAATGTTTTGGAGTCCTTTAATCTATCAAGTCCCTCAAAACACTTTATAGATATAAAACAATATAGGCCTCATTTAGGAAAGTACTTCAGCATGTGGGCAGCCCCACTGACTTCATGAACCTAGGTAGAGAACCTAGCTAAATATTGGAGAAGGAGGTTTTCAAATTCTTTAGAAAATTGTCTGGGATTCCTTTTTCTTAAACAATTATGTTAAACACATAGTTCCCATAATTAGTTACCTATATATAAAGATGAAAATGGAAATTGTATACTAACCACTAAAGTGACTCCTAGGAAATCATTTGACCTGTCATCTGTGTTTCAATTACTGCATTTGTACAATGTAGCTAGTAATAATAATAGTGTGGCACTTTTTAATCAGTTTAACTTGTAGCCACTGAGTTAAATTCAACCCCCCCCCGATGCATACACCAAAACTATAGTAAGTTCATCCACTTCCATATGTCTATGTGTTACCTAGCTAACACTACAATAAGAAAGAGCACACAATCAAGCGGTCCTGTTCTACAAATATCCCCTGTCCAGATTTTTATCTTATTCTATAGATGTTGCTTCACAAAACTTCCCAAAAAAGACACCATAAAGTTTACCTAAGTTTGCTTGTTGGAAGGGCACATAGAATTGAATTAAGAAGTAAGTGTTTCTACTTCCTGAGCAGAAAGATTGCTGTTAGCTAAGGCTGGAGCACTATTGTCAAGCTATATTGTCAGGTACCACTACAAGACTAAAGAATGTGGGAGTGGTTTATAAACTGATATTCACTGAGCAATCCCCAATTGATGGGTCAGAAAGCAAGAATGGAGAATTTGCCTCAGAATACGAGATAAATTTAGAACCCAAGGGCACCTATAGACATGCTTGTTCATGATCTAATTAGAATGTGTCAGAGACAGAGCAGAGCAGAGCAGAGCAGAGCAGACTCGATTCATTGAGTTTGCTCCATGTTCTAAATAGCATGCTCCAGTGTTGGCTCACTGTCACATGTATTATGCCCACACACATCTCAAAATTGCTGAGGGGGTGCTTTATCTAAACATCATTGAATGAGGTTTAGATAAAGTGCACCACAGCCATTTTCCAATGCATAGGGGCAGGGGTAATGCATAGGGGGTGCACGCAGGTGCACATGAACCCCTGAGCATAGCAGTGCAACCCCTACAAAGAGGTGCTGATGACACTGTTGCCACCCCTCCTCCATGCCTGTGGGTCACCCCCCCACACCCATGCCAACAGCACCAGCAGCATCTGCAGGAGCTCCACACTTACCACCGCCAAGCTCCCACCACCTCTGCCACACTCCCACCACCACCAGCACAGCCATGCTCTCAATTCCAGCTGCTGGGGGTACGTATTGTTCATGAATTGGGGCTTAATACACATGACAGTGAACCATTTTAATTGCAGCAGCTGTCCGGGAACGGCTCTAATTAATATGCACCTCCCCTCCTCTGAGCACATGTAGAGGCATCCCAAGATTATTAGCTGATACAAACACTGGTACCTAATTCACTACAACCAAATCTTGTGCTTTCCTTCCTCATAGTAAAGTATAGGCACAGACAGACATTCAGGCCCCTATTCTAACTCATAACACTTTAGATAAAGCACCATGAGTTAGAGCACACGCCGCCTCCCCCCCAGCTGAACATCTTCTTAAAAATGTTTAAGAAGATGTTCACCTGTTGTGTTGGAGGGAATAAAACCTGCCTACACTGCTCCTCTCTCCAGCCCTGTCCCTCCTACTAGCTCTGGGGTTTTCAGTGAGTAGAGAGGGAGGGGAAAGTGGAGGCAGAGGGAGGAAGCAGCTCTGAGCTGCTATCTGGGGTTTAATGCCTTGCTGGAGCTGGAGGGGGGTGGGGTGGGGTGGGGTGGAACAGAGCCCCTGCCACCTCATGCCCCCACCCCCAACCCTCTTGGCTGAAGTACTGCAGGCAACTGGGCTGGGCCTGCATAGTGAGGGGGATCCATGCTACCTCTGCCTGCTGTCTATCTCAGGCTGTACACCATTATCCATTGTGAGATTGCCTTCTGCATTCCATAAGGGGGTCTATGGTTTCTCTGGTCTTTCTCTTAGTTTTGACATACTTACAGATCTCTTTTTATTACTTTTTATGTCACTTGCTAGGTGCATTTCAAATCATACCTTTGCCATCCTAATGTTCTCCATGCATGTCTATGCAACATTCCTCCACTCTTCCCTAGTACTATAACATTTTTTTTTCACTTTTTATAGCATTCCTGTTTAAGTTTCAGCTCACTGAAGAGGTTATGTCTAGCCTGGTCTTCTGTCACATTGGGATAACTTTCTCCTGCAATTTTAAGAAGGCTTCCTTAAAATACAGATAACTCTCTTGGATTTCTTCTCTTTTCAGATTGCCTCCCAGGACATCCTGCCTGCCAGTTTCCTGAGTTTGTTAAATTCTGATTTCCTGACTTCCAGGGTGCATCCAGATAAGCACAGACATTTGTTTGTGCAGTGGCATAAGTTGTGTTGCTGCTACTTGTCCTTGGGGAAGACCAGCATCACACACGCTGTGGCATGTGGAAGGTTACTCTAGATCATGACTTGAAAAAGAGGCAGCACTGATGGGGGCAGAGTACAATGGGCACTACCATATATGTTATGCAGATGGGCTGCACTAACCTGTCCTTACAGTAGGCTCTTATCAGTATCTCAGCATTTTTGGCACAAGGGGAGGGTGTCAGGGCTGGCTTTGGCCTTTCCAGTGCTAGACTGATATTGCAGTCCATCCAGGCCTGGTGCCAGTTTCTTATGGAGAGAACACCCACCCATTTTTTTTAAGAGCACTCCCCCACCACACACACACAAAAGGTTCTCGTAAATATGTTTGCTGAATATGGGCCATGTGTTTTTATAATTATGCTCACACTGGCTGTATTTAATCAACTTTATAACTGGCTTTCAATACTGAACACACACTGTTTTTGGCAGCACTTTAACACTAGATGAAATATTTAATGAGGTTTCCTTGTATGCAAATATAAGATGAGGAGCATTTTTCACTGTGCGGATTAGGGAAGAAAACCTTGTCCTGTAATCAAGTAAATACAGTATATGATATAAATAAGATAGATAGATAGATAGATAGATAGATAGATAGATAGATAGATAGATAGATAGATAGATAGATAGATAGATAGATGATGTTTCATTTTAATCACAGAACAATATGGATTTTGGATTACTTTTTTATCTGCAAATTGGGGATTTTTTTTTTTTTTATTAGAGAAAACCAGAATCTCTGATAACAGAGGTAAAATTCCCTTTTACTTCCATAAATCATCACTCTATTCTAATGAGCCAAGAAGCCCTGGGTAAAGTGTCCAGCTGGTGAGTTGGAGTTATCCAAAATATGGACCTTCATGAATTTGAAGCTGTCCATTTTTAACACAATGTAGCAAGGAGTTTCTTGAGGATGGGAAAAAAAAAAACAAACAACACCCCCCCTATATCTTAATGTAATGAAAGACTATATAGACATAGGCTGAACTAAGGTTTCAGAAACAATTCTAGCCTTTCCTAGCATTGAGGTCTTCACTTTGAAATCTTAATAATATTTTTTGACTGTATCTGTGCTGCGGGTGGTTGTGCATGCATATATGTGTATATACAAGCAGAAATAAAAAGCTTGATTCAGCTGCAAGGCTTATATCTGAGTTCAGGACATCAGGTCTCTGTGCTTCTCTAGCAGGAACTAGGGAAGAGGTTGTGACTTCCTGGCTACCAACATTCTCCAGGGGCTAGTTAAATTCTCTGCCTGTTTTTAGGGCTACATAAAGTCAGTGGTATTTTATTTCTCAGCCTATCCATCTGCATGATTCCCCCTACACAAACCTTCATATATATCTTTATAAAGCCTACTACAATGTTGTCCTGAATTAAGTGATGTTTTATATGCACTACCACAGTACATATTAAGTAGTAATAAAGATGCGGTGCAAAAATTATACTTTATCTCAGGCCCAGATCAAAGGAGTTAGGCAGGACAGGGCAACACTGCATAATCATCAGGGATCCTGGCTTTCTCTTATTTAAAAAAAAATCCCCAATTTTCAGTTAATGTAACGCCAAATCCACCATTTTCCTACATTAAAATGAAACACTGCTATATATCTCTATGTATGTGTGGTGTTTCATTTATATCACAGAAAAATGTGGATTTGGCATAACTTTTTAAATCGAAAATTGGGGATTTTTTTAAATCCGAGAAAACCAGGATTCCTGATTATCATGTACTGGAGAGACATGATGCAGACATAAAATATAATTGCCATCAGTGCCCTACTGCCACCTTTCTGGACCCATGGGGAGACCTATGGGCCAGATTACATGGTTCTGTGGGGTGGATCTGGCCTATAGGCCTGCTCTACAGCAACACCTCTGCTCAGTTTGTTACTGGGCTGCAGAATGAATTATATCCTCAGCTGCAAAGTTCACATTATTGCAATTGAGTGCTTTAAAATAAATAAAACAATAAATAAATTAATATAACAGCTTATAACCCTCCAAGACTTTAAGGTGTGATACCTACTCAGCTGAGTAATCTAAGTATAAAATAAATTATTCCAATATTATATTTTTATTTATCACCAGAACATCTGAGAAGCATATTTATCAGCTTCATAGAAGCTATTTCAAACAGAAAAATATTTCTTCCTGACATCTCTCTGCAGCTTGGAAAAATCATATTGCTTGTTCCTTGAGCATTAGTGAATAGGCTCTTTGTTTTATCATTGCAAAATGCATCAATAAAGCTTTGTCCATTGTTGCAGGATGCATGATGTTGTATGCACAAATAATGACACTTTGATGCTCTCAAAAAGGCATTAATACATGGATCAAAACAGCATCAGTGTGAATTTTATATATGCTCAAGTACAAAAAGAATTAAGATTGCCCTGTGATTTCTCATGCTTCCTTAGAAGGTTGATTTTGCAAAACAAAATATTTTGAAAACCAATTGCAAAATTAGGATATCACTGTACTACTATGCACAAGAGTGCAAGACTATTAGGCCAGAGAAAGAGAATAAGCACAGAGGAGAATTACTCTGTACGGCAGCTTTCTGAGCACTCCCTTGGAGGTGGGGGAAAGAGGGGAGGACTTGATTCCTGGTCTTGTTTCCCAAGATTATTTATACATCAAAGAACCATTGAACAGGATCCATAAATAGTGTTTGCAATCCCCTGCTCCCCACCTTCCCGCAAATCCCTAGAATACCCTGTACTTTCCTTTATCAAGTGAACCTTCAAACCACATGCTGAATAGGCACCTGCCTCTGGTCCTCCCTCCTTCTGGCCCTAGGACTGTCCACATTCTTGATTGCCCGATAGTCCAAGCTCAACAGGACAGGTGGAAGATGCCCTTATCCCTAATCTTTACTCTAATCTATGATTAGGATTCTTATTTGAGAATTGAGAGATGTGGATTAAGAGGCTGATTTTTTTTTTTAAGTGCCAGCCTTTGTATGTCCAAATAGGGGGTCTTATTCATGTCAGGAGCATGCCTAAACTAACAAATATAGTTCAGGAAACCTATTGTCTTTTTGTTTTTAAATAGGAACAGAAAAATATAGGTGAGAAAGACAGGGAACATGCTATAGATACATATGGCACTTGAACAGCTGTGTAACTTCCATTGTTGCCACTTCCAGTTAGGCATCCCGTTCCATGTGCAGAGTCAACCTGCAAGTTTGTGAACACATGCAGGTATATGGCTCACATGCATATCTGCATGTATATGCATAACTCAGTGAGATTAAGACTCAAAATTGTCTATGAGAAAAATTTGGGGAGAGGAGAAGGCAGGGAAGGGAAACCCTCACCCAGAAGGGGTCTGATACTAAAAGTCTCTGAATGATGGTGCTTTACTCAACAGGCCAAGGGTTAGGCAGTATCCAGTCCCCAATCCTTTCCTTCTTTTAATTAAGGCTGCCCAACTTCCAATCAGTCATCAGCTGCATTATCCAGAGACCATTTACACCCAGTTCTCTCTACTGCCTTCCATTTGAGTTTGGTTCCTTGGAAGAAAAAGGAAAACATATGTAGAACCAGCAAGAAATTAACAAATTAGAGGGAATCTGTCTCAGCATTATGGCTGCTGTTCTGGTAAGGATGAAACCCTGGGTAGCAACTTACTCTTTGCTTTCTTTTTTATTTTATCTAATGAATATGCAAGGTACAGTGGTTCAACTTAGGAGGAGGACTTGGTGAAGGAAGTCTAGAATGCATATCTCCCATGGTTTCAGCTAGAGGACTAAACACTTTGGGCTAAAACATAAGCACAGGAAAAAGGGCAGGGCTTGGTTTGGCAGAAAGACAATGAAGTCATCCCTACCTTCCACAAAGAGTCTTTGATCTCATAGAAAGATACACAGTCCAGCACTATATACTTGCCTTGGAAGTGATTATTCAAGTGAGCTTGGGTATATTCCCACCGCATATCAGAGTTGCCACCTGCCTGGTTTTGTGCCACCTCTACCAGTTCCTTCCAGAGAACTAATGGGGCCCTTGCTTACAATTAACAGTCTACTACCTTACTGCTTTTTGGAAAAGTATTATGTCATGCAGCACTTTGTAACACATATAAACAACCTGAAATCAATCAAACAGGAAGAATTGGAGTTGCATAGTCACAGAACTATAACATGATTGGAATAACAGACACTTGGTGGGATAGCTCACATGACTGGAACACTCTCATGAATGGGAATAAACTGTTCAGGAAGGACAGGCAAAGGGGAAGAGAAGGAGTTGTTCTTTATGTAAAAGGGTTACATGATTGCTCAGAGGTCCAGTATGAAACTGGAGATATGTCTGTTGAAAGTCTCTGGTTTAGGATCAGAGGGGAGAGCAACAAGGGTGATGTCATGGTAGGGGTCTGCTGTAGACCACAAGACCAGGAGAATGAGGTGGATAACACTTTCTTCAAACAGTGGAAGTTTCCAGATCACAGGCCCTAGTTCTCATGGTTGACTTTAATCACCCTGACATCTTCTTGGAGGGAAATTCAGCAGTGCACAGGCAATCCAGGAAGTTTTGGGGAGTGTTGGGGACAACTTTCTCATGCAAGTGTAGGAGAGACCAAGTAGGGGCCAGGCTTTTCTTGACCTGCTGCTTATAAACAGGGAAGAATTGGTGGGCAATGTAGAAGCGGATGGCAACTTGGGCAGCAGTGACCATGAGATGATTGAGTTCAGGATCCCAAGGAAAGGAAGGACGGAGAGCAGCAGAGTAAGGACCTGAGACTTCTGAAAATCAGACATCAAAGAATTCAGGGAACTGATGGGTCCAGTCCCCTGGGAGGCCAGCCTGAGGAAAGGTGTCCAAGAGAGCTGGTTGTACTTAAAGAACCTTACTGAGGGTGCAGGAATGAACCATTTTAAGGCATACGGAGATTAGCAAGTATGGCATAAAACCAGATTTGTTTATCAGGGAACTTTTCAGTGAGCAAAAACATAAAACGGAATCTTACAAGAAGTGGAAACTTGGACAAAAGACTAAGGAAGTGCATATGAGTATTGCTCAGGTATGCAGGGAAGAAGTCGGGAAGGTCAAAGTGCAATTGGAGTTGCAGCTAGCAAGGGATGTGAAAGGTAACAAGAAGGATTTCTACAATTATGTCAGCAACAAGAGGAAGATTAGGGAAGGTCTCTTACTGGGGTCTCTTACTGAATAAGGGAGGCAACCTAGTGATCAATAATACAGAAAACTGTGAAGTACTCAGTGCCTGTTTTACCACAGTCTTCACAGGAAAGATTATATCCCAAACAACTGCACCAGGCAGCACATTTTGGGGAGGAGGGAAGCATCCAACAGTGGTGAAAGAACAGATTAGGGATTACTTAGAAAAGTTGGATGTGTGTACAAGTCCATGGGGCTCGACACGATACACCCAAGGGTGCTTAGGAATTTGGTCAATGTTATTGCCGAGGCACTATCCTATATCTTTAAAAAAATTATACTGATTGGGAGAGGTCCTGGATGATTGGAAAAGGGAAAATATAGTGTCCATTTTTTAAAAAGGGAAGAAGGAAGATCTGGGGAACTACAGACTGGTAAGCCTCACCTCAGTCCCTGGAAAAATCATGGAGCAGGTCCTCAAGGATTCCATTTCTAAGCAGAGGAGAAGAAGGTGATTAGGAACAGTTAGTATGGATTCACAAAAAGAAAGTCATGCCTGACCAGCCCAATTGCCTTCTATGATGAGATGATTGGTTCTGTGGATGCAGAGAGAGCAGTGGATGTGATATACCTTGACTTTAACAAGGCTTTTGGAACTGTCTCAAAAAAATTCTCTCAAACCAGCTAAAGAAGTATGGGTTGGATGAATGGACCATGAGTTGGATAAAAAACCAGCTGGATTATCAGGCTTACAGGGTAGTAAACAATGACTCAATGTCTAGTCGCCTGCCAGTATCAAATGGAATGCCCCACAGGTCAGTCATGGGGCCAATTTTGTTCAATATCTTCATCGACAAACTGGAAGATGGGGATAGAGTGCATCTTAGGCAAGTCTGCAGATGATACCAAGCTGTGAGAAGTAGTAAATATGCTGGAGGGTAGGGCTAGGATTCAGACATACCTTGAAAAATTAGAGGATTAGATCAATATACATCTTGTAAAGTTCAATGAGATAAAGTGAAAAGTCCTGCACTTAGGACAGAACAATTCCATGCTCTGGTACAGGTCGGGAATTGACTGGATAAGCAGCCGCTCTGCAGAAAAGGACTTGGAGGTTTTGGTAGGCTATAAATTAAATATGAGCCAACAGTGTGCCCTTGTTGCTAAGGCTAATGACATACTAGGATGCATTAGTAGGAGTATTGCTGGCTATTCAAGATAATTGATTCTTCCCCTCAATTTGACACTGGTGAGACCGTGTCTCAAGTAAGTGTCCAGTTTTGGACCCCCCTATAGAAAGGATATAGACAAATTGAAAAGAATCAAAAAGAAGGCAATAAAAATTATTAGGGGGCTGTAGAACATGGTTTATGAGAAGAAGCTGAGGGATCTGGGGTTATTTAGATTGGAGAAGAGAAGACTGAGGTGGGATTTAATACCAGCTTTCAGACACCTGGTTTAATAGGAAGCCAGAAGGCTCCTTTTACAGGAAAGAGTTTGAGGCTGACCAGAATCAGGGAGGACTGGCAGCTAGGAAACAAGCTAGCTGCTAATGAAATAGCTGCTAGCAGACAGCCCAGAGTATGAGGCCCATGGAGAGGATATCTAGGGGAAGGTAACTTACCCTTGGCCAGAGCAGTAAAATGCAGCAAGTGTTGAATGCACAAGGTGTACTGTGTATAAAGAAAGACAAACAGGATCTTTTTCAGTGGAATAAGGCAATATGCCGCCATGTTTATTGAAAACACAAATTATTAAGCTATTATATCCCTATTGCTTAAATCATTATACTTATAGACACATATTAACATACACATTCATATATACACACACGCCATTCTGCAGATATTGGGATGTTACCAGTCCTTCGGTGCTTGAGTCAGCTTGGTGGCCAGCCAAGCTGAGCACAAGGAAGAGGAGGTTAGGGGTTTGTTAAACGCATACCAATGCCTCATTGTCATGCAACAGTTATCCCCTCAAACTTTTTTTTTCTTTCACTCATATTTATAGTAGCAGCTGCAATACTGTTGCTTGTTTGTTAGACTGAGGGTGTCAGTTGCATGTCTGTGATGACTTGTTTTCTTCTCAGCTTTTGTAGTTAGAGATGACCTTTTGATTTAGAGTGTGGATTTTTCACTTTGGGTTATCTCTCTGCATCTTCAGCCATTTTTCCACAGGTGTGATCTTTTTATTTTATTTCTTGCCACTTGCATCTTAAGTTTCCATTTCCTTCTTGCTTGACCAAACGTATACCATATTCATACAAAACAATAAAATATTAAAACATTAAGATGGCTAAGTAAAACAAAATGGAGTTTCAGCTTATGCTAAGCTATATAAAAGAGAAAACTACAAATGAATTCCAACACAAGGGAAATCAGGGAAGCAGCCCAGAAATAAGAGGCTGCAGACAGATGACCTCAGATCTAGCAGGGAGAGCAGAGAAGTCATCATGAGACACAGAGGGGGTAAATTGCTGTGGCATTCCATAGAGTCACATGACTGGATGGGGTGGGACTTGGGAGATTCTTAAGCCTATGCCTGAGTGCAAGCAGTCAATCTGACTCTGCTAGCACCAGAGTGAAGGGCTCCTATCTTGGTAAGCAGCAGTGGGAGGCTCTGATGACCCCTGAAATGCCTGAGACTGCCAGTAAGACACTAATGATTGCTGTAATGGGGAAAGGACCCAAGACAAGGGGAAGTTTATCAGACAGCCAGTTGGCTGGAAGCTTTGTTAGAGCTATAGTCCTTATGTGCTTGTGTTTGAGTTTGACCAATGGACTGGGTATATGGCTGTAGGAGAGAGTGAGGAAGCCACAGAAGGATCCTGAAGTGTGCACGGCAATTAACTAGAGCAGGGTGCCACAGGCACACCAGTGTTTTGAGGTCCTGCTGGGGGTAGGGTCTCTGGATGCAGACCAGGCTTATACCAAAGTGGGGTGTAAGCCTAGAGAATGCCTGAAGCTCAGTCCAGGTGGAAAGTAAAAAAGGCAAGGGCCCCAGCATGCAAGAAGAGGGACAGAGATGGGGCCAGGGTCCCAGTACATGAGAGGGGTGGAGACAGGGGCTGAATCCCAGATTCCAGTACTGGGGCAATGGGCCTAGGCAAAGGACACAGGGGGAGAAAAGGGGCAGAAGCTAGGAGGCCCAAGGCCCTTACAAAGGAGCAAAGGCCTGAGGAGGTCAGATAGTGACTTGGGGCAAAGTGCCCCATCTAAGCAATAGTGATTAGCACCTACAACTCAAGGGCTGTAGAGGAGATTTGGAGGCTGTGAATAGCCCAAAAGGCAACAGGTGCCTTAGGGGCCTGTATGGGCCAGAGAGGCCCATACATGAAGGCAGGACAAGCAAACATTAAAAGGGGGATACCTTAGAACAAGAGTTGGACATTTGACCACCAGAGGGCATCATGGCTGCCCTGTGGTCTGTTCCTGTTCCAGTTGGTTCCAAGGAGGATATAATCAGTCTATTGTCAGTAGTGGCAGATGACAGAACAAGGAGCAATGGTCTCAAGTTGCAGCAAGGGAAGTTTAGGTTAGATATTAGGAAAAAACTTTTTCATGAGTAGGGTAGTAAAGTACTGAAACAGGCTATCCAGCGAGGTTGTGGGATCTCCATCCTTGGTGATTTTTAAGAGCCAGCTAGACAAAGTCTTGGCTGCGATGGTATAGTTGGGGATGGTCCTGCTTTGAGCAGGGTGTTGGACTAGATGACCTCTTAAGGTCCTTTCCAGCCCTAATTTTTCTGTGATTCTAAGAAGCAATTCTGAAAGTGCCCTCAGCATTAGGCAAAATGGATGAACACACTCCCTTAAAAGCTCCCAGGATACACTTTCTGTTTACAGAAAGCAGGAACACACACTGAGTAATTGTGATGTATTCATGTGAGACCATTACTTCAGTCCATAATTGTAGCTGTAGCTAAAACTCCATGTTGTGCCTTCTATTCTAGATTTTTATATTGTCCTTATCTCATCTGAGTGCCTTCCAGGAGTGAACTAAAAATAGAACTAACATCTTTTAAGTATGGTGTATTGTCTGTGTCAGAGCGTGAGTTGAATTGTTCATATAGTGCAAGGTTTTGTTTTGACAGGATTTCCAGTTTGTTTGTTTTGTTTAAAGTTCATGCACATGCACACATACACATGCACACAAGAGAAGTGTGCTAGACAACTACTGCTCTGTTTGACAATTAAATTACTAAGTAATACACTACAGGTCAAATCTATGCTACATGAATTTAAAACCATATGACAAAGACTTACCTGTACTTAACAATGTCTGAAGATGAAGATTCCATACTTTGTGTTGGTAATCTAGTCCAATGTTTAACCGCCCTCATACTTAGGAAGTTCTTCCTAATATTGAACCTCATTTTTTCTTGAACATATAAGAAAATGTTGGTAAAACATTGTTCTCCTTAATAATCACATTATTTTCTTCTTTCAAGAGTTAAAGCTGCCTATTATTCTACAGTTATTCTCAGTAAGTACAATATGAAACTGGTGAGATGTATTTCATTTTACTTTGGGATACTCTAAAGCCATAAATATAGGAACTCTGTGCATAGGCAATACTTACAAAAGGAAGTCTCTTTCCTGGGAAAAAAAACCTGACTTTTAAAAGTGTGAAAAATCAAAGTGCAAGTCATAGTGGATAGACAGTTAAACATGTACTCCTGATGTGATTCTTTAGTCAAAAAGGCTAATAAGTAGGGGTAGAAAATACATATTATAGCTTTATTTGACTTCTATGAAATCACTTCTGAAATATTTTGTCCACAATTCAGGATATCCTTTGAAAAATGGAGAGTGATAAATGGATTAGAACATGTAGGGTTTTTTTTAATGCTCCAGTCATTTCATTTTCAAAGAAGTGGTTGAGAGAAGACTTAATTCTATAAACATATATATGATGCACACAAATTTGAAAACAGAGGGTACTTCCAAAGTTATTTCTCTCTCTCTGGAAAAAAAAAAAAAGCATCAGGATTAGAACTTTCTATGAAGATTTACTAAAGCCTGAATGGGGATGTTGTAGTCTGTATTGTGCAGAATGTCAGACTAAGGGCATGTACAGATGCTCCCAAGATCTGATTTATAATCGTATATCTTTCTTTAAGCAGCAGGATTGTAGATTGGATGCCAGATGTACAGATGTTCTCTGGTGCTAGGAGTTCAGTCTAAGTAAACTGGGGTGAGGGAAGAAAGGGATGGTTGATGAGGTCTGGGGGGAGGTTGGTGGGATTGGAGACCTCCCAGAACTGGGCTTCCCTGCACTGGCAATAAGATATGATAGGATCAAATGCACAATCCCACAATCATACCTCATGCCATACACATATGGCATGGCAGGAGATGCGACTGTGTGGGTCATACATTATATTTCATTGCACCTTTACCTGAATATACGAGGGGGCCTAAGTATAAAAGATCACAAGGACTCTTTGGAACTTTATGTGAACTGCACATACTAAGCTGAGTAGTATGTGTTGAGACCTTTACTGTTATCCACTCACACCATATAGATGCACATAACCTTCCAATTTAATGGTGTGGTCTAGCAATAGGAATGCACATTTAAAACCTAGCAAATATAGTAACCTTAAAATGACTGTTGACTATTGAAAGTATAAGGTTTAGAAGCAGTCTGCCAGATAAGAACATGTGGGCAACCAGAGCATAGGCCATCCATCCTCAGCTTTGAAAATTCCCCAAGTTTGAAGAAACATGTACATCTCTGTTACATGCCCAATGCCTCTGAAAATTATATCCTGAATTTCTCTAGATGTATGTCTACACTAACTTCTGTAAAATGGAGTCGATGATATTAACTCAGCTATCATGTACAGATCTGGTGATGATTAATTAATATTTGTGGAGTGTTTTGAACATAAAAAGCGATATAATTTCATTACCAAATATTTTTAGTGGTCATATATTAGTTTAAAATTAGTTTTTACAGTCTCTTTGTCAGCATTAAGAGCTTATATTTTATTTGTTTTGCTGAATAATCAACATACATGATTTTTCCTGGAACTGAAATGTAGTGAATTATCAAGTAATCAAGACACTATCTTGGAAACCAAGTGAGATGGTGTTCATATTAAAAAACACTTTGAGCTACTATTCTGAAGGCTGTCTTGTATGGACATGAAGGGCTTGATTTAGAGACTCGGGTAAAGTGGTATATAAGAATAACTGAGACACAGATATGAACTGGAGGCTGAGACAATGATTCCTTCTTACTAGTTTGGCAAGCAAATGTATATGGCTGTTTCAATAATATTTGATTCGTCACAGTTCTTAAAGTAAAAGTGCTGCCAAAGCATAACAGATAATGACAAGTATGACTTTTAAGATTTTTTTAAATACAAAAATACTTCTTTAACTTTTTCAAGAACCCTGATAAAGTATGTATTGTATTCAAAAGCTCATCTAATTCTATCTTAACTATGTCATTGGTCCAAAAATCCTTAAGAAATCCTTGCCTCTCTGCCTCTTGCATAACTTCTAGGCCAGAACAGCTAAAACATCACTTTTTAAAATGTTAAACTGTAAAGTTAAAAAAAAAAAAAAAAAGAGTTTATCTGGAACTATAGTGTTGTTTTCCAAGGCCATATAATCAGACCATAAGTGAGAATAGAGACATAGCAGTTATATATTAATTTTTTGGGGGCCACATTTTTCAGGATTCCTCAGACTAAAGCTGGGCTCCTAAATTCATGTTTAGGTTCCCTTCCCAACTGATTTTGTTCAAAGTTTCTGAATAGCTTTGAGAATTACAGTTGCTCAACCCCTCTTAAAATCAAGCCACTTACTTATGAATGCTGACGTAGATTTCAGATCCTAACTTTACATTTTAAGGCCAGGTATAGACATTACACTTTTCCAGTTTAGGTGATCAGAAACCAGTCTATAGTGGCAACAAAACAGAAGTTCAAGGCACATAAACTGCTTTAAAAATGGTAGATCCAAGGCTAAGATAGACCTTGATTGGTGTAGTATCAGACTTACCTGACCTAGGTTAAACTGGCTTATTGAACATTAGTGCCAGGTTTACTTGCAAATCAAAGTAGGTCACTGTCTATGGGTATCCCAGTTCCCTGTGCAGGGTCCCTGCTAACCCCCGCTCACTGGGAGATGTGGTTCAGTGGCTCCAGCTGAGCAACTAGCTGGCCCTGTCCCCAAGCTCTCTGATTATCAGTCTCAGGCAAGGCTGAGACAAGAGGTAGGTGGGGACTGAGGCAACAGGGCCCATGAGCTGCTGGGGGGAGGTGGTGCCAAAAGTGCACCCCGCATTCCTGGCTGAGTCAGTGGGACACAGAGTGTCTCTCCCCTGTCCCAAGCCCTGGGACCCTGCACTGGAGCAGCTTTGAGAAGAGCTCCCAGAATTCCCCCCATGACCCCTGAGTCAGTGCCAAATTACTAGCTAAAGCTGCTTTTCTACAGATGCAAGAGCATGGCTGCCCACCATACTCTGGAGACTGGAGACCATGTCTGCAGAGAAGCAGCTTCAGCTGGGAATTTGATGCTGGCTCTGGGGTGGGGATGAGGACCCAAAATCCTGTGAGACCTTCCCAGAGCTGCCAGCTGCCTAATAAATGACAGGGCAGGGTGGAAAAGGGTATGCCTGACATCCAGTCAGGGATGGTGAAGTTGCCTGGCTTCATTTGGGTGCCTTTGGTGATCTCCAGCATGTTGGGAGGTGTCAGGAGTGCCTCCTACCTTCTGTCCTTTGTCAGTGCAAACATCTGCCTGCCTCTTGCAACTGAAGACTGGCCTTGAGTTCTGTTCATCCCAATCCAATCTACGCAGTTTAGAGAAGCCTGCATAGATTGGATTGATTCCACCTCAGGCTTTTTGACTGAGAAAGAGGTGAAACTTGCTGCAAGAAAGGACAAATGTAAGCCTAGTACACAACAAACTGTAGTCTGAGATAATAGCTAAGGAAGAAATACAGATAGTTATGCAGTAGAAGGTTGTCAGAACACTTGCTAATAGATCTTTTGTCCTTGTTTCCTCTGCTATCTTGCATTTTTCCTCTCATTCACATCCTGGGCAGTGAAAGTAATATCAACCTTTAACAGACCATTTGAGTTTATCTGAAGTCTGAAGACAGAACATCCTAATTATGGTATCACACTACATTCTGTAAATAAAACCAGAGTTGTTATGTAACAAATGGATATTAGTATTAAGCAGGGCAGGTGAAACCTTATAGACTAACTCATTCAGATATTCATGAGCTTTTGTAGGCTACATCCTACTATGTACGTAACATATGATGAAGTAGGCTATAGCCTATGAAAGTTCATGCCTCTCTGAATGAGCCTACTCCCCTCTACTGCCCTCCAGGAATAGGAAAAGAAAAATTATTCATGAAAAATAAAATGTTTGGGGAACATTTTACTACTTTGGGACAAAAGGGACAAATTGTTCTCAATCTACTCTCACAAGATATATAAAATAGTACAAAACAGGGTTTCTTTATTTCTCCTTGTGATTTATATGAAATAGACCTTGGAGGAAAATAATATTCAATATCTTTGTCTGATTTGTGGTGTATAATCATATTCAGTTACAGGATATATGTGTATCTTTATAAAATTGTCTTTAATCACAGCAATTATTTTTCATAAATGAAACCCAGTTTTTAATAACTTGCCTGATGCAAAGTGGTTATCTGTGAACACTTTTTTTTTTACTTCTTGGCATGGTAACACATTGGACAAATCATGTATCGAAAACCCACAGGAAGAATTACAGGATATAGAGACAAATATAGTTTCACGGTGACTAATGTTGCTATTTAGAGTTTCGAAATAATCAGCACTATAATGATATTTCCTGCACTAAACAGGTTGAACTTGACAGAGTTGGCAGGACCATATAGTCAACACATATCAAGTATCTTTGCTGTGGACCTAATTGTAACTTCATTTTCACTAGTTTTATACCAATTTAACTCTATTTGTGTTTGAAGCTATTGCAGATTTACATAAATATGAATTCAGACTTAGACTTCAGCTCCTGTAGTGAAACAGAGAAGAAAACATGAAATGTCTATATTGAATAGAGTTTTAGTTGAATGGGAGAAATGTGTATTTATCACACTTCTCAATTTATACTTACCATAATTAAATTCACTGTGTAGATGTCTTATTTACCTGCCCCACTATTCTACAATTGTTTGATACCTCTGATATGTAATATTAGTCAATGCACCTAGTTTAAATAAGGAAGATATGGATAGGTGATGTTGTTTGCTTAGTTCTGCCTATCATATGAAAACATTGTGGTGGTCTCCCATAATGATGGGGTGTAAAGAAAGACAAGGCTTCATCTGTAGCTTAATGTCCTTGTTTACATGCTGATTCTACACAAAATACATGTTTCATATAAGAATAAATATTCAAGAGATGGGTCTGTTTTTCATTCCACTTTAGACACAAAGTTAGTATCTGAGTCTAAAATAACTTAAACTCCATAACTTAAACTCTATTGACATTCAGGAAAAGTCTTCATACCCTTCAATATATGGAAAAAAAAAATGAAAATGAATAGACATACCAGAGTTATAGAATCGTAGGTTTGGAAGGGGCCTCAAGGGTCATCTGGTCCAATCCCTTACAAGAATTCAGGAATGAAATTCCTAAATCATCTCTGACTGATCCTTATCCAGTGCAGGAATTCCCACAAGTTCACTGCTTTAAGAACTAATCTAAATTTACTTTGCTGTAATTTAATTACTTTGGTTAGTGTCCTGCCCCCATGGCAAGGGACATTTGTTCTTTTCCTTCTTTCTGGCAGCCTTCAAATGTTTGAAAACTGCTATCATGTGTCCCTTCTGGCATTTCCTTTTCTCTGAGTCATACATACCTAGTTCTGTCAACCTGTCCTCATACAGCTTGCCTTTCAACCCTTTTATCATTTGTCATTTGTCCCTGGAACCTCTCCAGCTTCTTCATATCCTTTTTAAAATGTGAAACCCAGAACTGCACACAGTATTTTACATGAGCACCAATACTGAACAGAGTAGTACTATCACCTGGCATATAAAATGCTCCATATCAAATATTTCTGTTAAATCAGACCAGAAATTGCATTTGCTTTTTCTATGATTGCATCACGCTGTTAACTCATGTTGAGTCTGTGATTCACTAAACCCCCCCAGATCCTTCTTAATGATGCTGATATGCAGCCAGTTATCTCCAGAATTATATATATATGTATTTGCGAATGCTTCCCTGGGTGCAGCATTTCACATTTGTCGACACAGAACTTCATTCTATAGTCTCTAGCCCAGCTCTCCATACTTTTTCAAACTATGCCCTTAGTTATAATCAGGGATCCTGGTTCTTTCTGGTGAAAGAAAATCCCAGTTTTGGGATTTAAAGAAGTAACATAAAATCCACATTTTTCTGTGATTAAAATGAAATGACACTAATATAAGTGGTGTTTCATTTTAACCATGGGAAAATGTGGATTTTGGGTTACTTTTTTTAAAATCCCAAAATTGAGGATTTTTTTTTTATCAGAGAAAACCAGGATTCCTGGTTATAATTACACTAGAGAGTCAGTAGGACTAAACCTGTGAGACTATAAAACCCAACACACTATTTTACAAAATGTCTGTCTATGATAGGATTCTTTCAGTGATACCAGGCATAAAAGAGAACAGAAGGTGGTTGCTTGGAGTAACTTCTCTTTTTCCCACTTTAGACAAACTAGGGAGTTGGAATTTATGCAGAGTGAAGGGATGAGTAGCTCCCACTTTGTCACTTATGTAGTGCAACATTGAAGTGGCAGCAGGAAAAGTTGTCCCTGATCTACTTTACTATTCTCAAATGTAACATTGTCAAAAAAGCTTTATTTTTTTAAATGGGACATTAAAAATAAACATGCACAGCCTATGGTGGCTAAATAATAAACAAGGCAACAACATGTAGGAATAAATACCTTTTTCAGAGTAGGTATTTTTTACAAGGATGTAAACATAATGGGGTTGGCAGCATATTCTCACACATGGATTTTTCATTTATTATTTGTAAAAATATGTAAGGATGATCTCTTCGAAGAAGAAATGGTTGAACAAAATATGCAGGTTTCCAAGAACACTTTCTTATCTATCTGAAAAGTTGTTTCTTATGGGTCAATAATAGAAGAGTGCTGTCTGTCAAATGTTATCCTTCCTCAAAAAAAATACCGCTGTCAAGGTGAAAATGAGATAGAGTTCATCAAGTCATTTAAAAAAAAAATAGAAAGAAAAGGAAAATGGCATGGTTATAAATTATATATGGTAGGAAAGATCCTTACTGGACCACAGCATAATGAAGCAATGACATTTTATTTTTTATTTTTTTTGATCTTGCTGCACTTTGATTATTTATCTCTTTTATAGCTCATTATTTATTTCTTTTAAAATTTCCCTAAAAAAATCAACATGCATGGAAAAGTCACCCTAAGTTATTAAAAGTTGTACCAACAAAACAAGCAGGGGGGAAAAAAAGACAAAAGAGAAAACAATAGAAACAGAGGGTGGGAATGTGCATGTGGAGTGAGCTCTCTGAACTCACCAGCTGATCAAAGCAAACTCTAGCTGAAGCCTCTATTTTCACATGGCTTCACAGAATCATAGAAAAGTAGCTGAACCTGCACTTCACTGTAGAAGATTAATTTGTTTTTTTAGATTTAAAACCTTTTGTCATAATCAGCAACATCTTCACTTATGGTTTATGCATCAGTGCCTGTTCCAACTTCAAAGTCTTTCAGACTATAGTTTCACCTGGTTTCTTTTCCTCTTGTAGACTATAATTGAATTTTTTTACATGGGTGAGCTACCAACCCTCTGTACTACCCCCAACCTGGAAGACCAGACCAAAGCCCCTTTAGTCAACATTTTCACAGTTCCCTGGACATCTTCAGGGCATTTTAACAGCATAGCAAACATTATTAGATGTACTGTAACTGGTATCTAGGTGACGTTGAATATTGAGTGAAGCGTTTACTGAATGGTCCTTCATTGTTATATCACTATGAATTGTGCATAGGCCAGGGGGCAGGCAAAATACGGCCTGCAGGACAGATCCAGGCCACCCAGGACATTCTTCCAGCCTGTGGGGCCTCCCAACAAACTGCCGCACCCAGCCCTTTTGACCAGAAGGGTGGGAGTGAGGCATCCATGTGTACATGCAGCCCCAAAAATGTCCCCTATTGCCTGGCTCTCACCCACACGGGCGGAAGGGCCCACCCAGCCAGCGTGCAGTTTCCATGTGGGGCTGCTGCTGCTGCAGTCCCCGGGACATGCTTGCTTCCCTGGTCCACTGCTGGCTCTGGGCAGCAGGTAGGGAAGCAGTTGGGATGGGGCTGCAGCTTGGAGGGAGCCCAGAGCATGGGGTTGGCGCTGGTGACACCGTGGAACCTGCGACCAGAAGGACAGGGGGTGGCAGCAGTGTGGAGCTGGGGTGGACGGTGTGGATTTGAGGAAGAGTGGGGGGTGTGAGGATGTCCTACATTCCCCCATGGAGTGCAGCCCTGGGAGGTGGTGGCAGCAGCAGCAGGTGTGGTGCTCAATCAGCAGGTGCCTGGCGGGGTTTGGCTCTGGCCAGTGCTGCACATCTCAACAAGGGGTGTAGCCTCCATGTGGCTGCCTGTATTTCTAGCACTCCCTGCCACTCATGCGCAGCCCCTGAATTTACACAGAAGGGTGGGAAGCCCCATGTGCTGAAGCCAGGCGTCTTCCCAGAGAGAAACTTCAGGCTCCAGTGCTAGCTGCCTTTCCTGTTTGCGGATTCCCTCCCCTGCAGCGCAGCCCCTATGGGGAATGCAACCAGCTCCAGCACCTGAGGCTTCTCTCTGGTGCTATGCAGCTGTGGCAGTAGGCACCTGGCTCCAGCACGTGAGGCTTCCCTCCCTGCTGTCTGAGTGCAGGGGCTGTGCGTCAGTGGCAGGGAGTGCTGGAGATACAGGCAGCCATGCATAAGCTGCACTCCTCGATGCTATATGCAGCACTGGGTAGAGCGGAGGTCCACTAGGCACCTGCGCCCTGAGCGCCCTGCCTGCTGCTGCGCCATGGAGGGAGTGTGGGGAGGTCCAGTTTATGCCATTTTGTGAACCAATAATAGCTTTACTTTTTGTAAGGATTACAGGATCTTAATATCTGAATAAATGAGGATCAAACAGTGTATATAGGTGGTGAACATGCCTATTTGTTGCAACAGATAAAGCTGGACAACTGATCTCATGCACATATTACTTAGGTGTAATGAAAAAAAAAATTATTAGTATAAACTGAGTGATGGCTTACAGCAAAAACTCATGGTCCTCCTTGAGCCAGTACCAGAACTACCACTAACTTGATTTGTGTGTGGATTTCACTCAGTGAGAGTGACTTATTTATGGAGGTTTTATTTATTTATTTATTTATTTAATTCTGGAGTTTGTTTTTTTTTCTCTTCCACACAATTTATCATCCCTTTAAACTTAGAAAAGGAGGAGTATGTCATTTATACTCAGTGCACATCTACCAGAACATTTAAAGTAAAGCCAGGTGAAATCGCACTGTTAGAAGTATTTCATATGGAAAATGGAATTTATAATAAAATGTGTCAATCTGTCCATTCATCTAAACCATACTTCCTTAGTTCACCTGTGAGAATGTTGTAGGAGACTTTCAAAAGCCTTGCTAAAGTTAAGGTACACCACATCTACTGGTTTCTCCCTACATCCACAGAGCCAGTCATCTCATCATAGAAGGCAATCAGGTTGGTCAGTCATGACTAATTACTTTCTTCTCCTTCAAGTGCTTACAAATGTATTCCTTGAGAATCTGCTCCATGATTTTTCCAGTGACTGAGGGGACCCTAACTGGTCTATCGTTCCCCCAATCCTCCTTTTTCCCTTTCTTAAAGATGGGCACTGTATTTGCCTTTTTCCAAATGTCTAGGTTTGTGCTTTTCCAATTGGCATGAGATTTTACATATGATGGCCAGTGGTTCTGCAGTTGCATCAGCCAAGTCCCTCAGCACCCTTGGGTGCATCCAAACTCTGATCCATGGACATGTATGCCAGCTTTTCTAAATAGTCCCTAACCTGTTCTTTCACCACTATTGGCTACTCACCTCCTCCCCAAACTGTGCTGCCAGCTTCAGTAGTCTGAGAGCTGACCTAGCCTGTGAAGACTGAGGTGAAAAAGGCATTGAGTACTTTAGCCTTTTCTGCAACCTCTGGCACTAGGTTGCCACCCCCCTCCCCCCAATTCAGTAAGGGACCCACACTTTCCTTCATTTTTCTCTTTGGCATACTTGTAGAAACTTTTCTAGTTACCCTTCATGACTCTTGCTAGCTGCAACTCCAGTTGTGCTTTGGCTTTCCTAATTTCATCCCTGAATGTCTGAGTTGTACCCTAATACTCCTCCATAGTTGTTTGTCCAGGTTTCCACTTCCTGTATGCTTCCTTTTAGTGATTTAGATTACTGAAGGGTTCCCTGCTAAGTCAAGCTGGTCTTCTGCGATACTTGCTAGTTTTCATAGATTCATAGATTCATAGATGTTAGGGTCGGAAGGGACCTCAATAGATCATCAAGTCCGACCCCCTGCATAAGCAGGAAAGAGTGCTGGGTCTAGATGACCCCAGCTAGATACTCGTCTAACCTCCTCTTGAAGACCCCCAGGGTAGGGGAGAGCACCACCTCCCTTGGGAGCCCGTTCCAGACCTTGGCCACTCGAACTGTGAAGAAGTTCTTCCTTATGTCCAGTCTAAATCTGCTCTCTATTAGCTTGTGGCCATTGTTTCTTGTAACCCCCGGGGGCGCCTTGGTGAATAAATCCTCACCAATTCCCTTCTGTGCCCCCATGATGAACTTATAGGCAGCTACAAGGTCGCCTCTCAACCTTCTCTTGCGGAGGCTGAAAAGGTCCAGTTTCTCTAGTCTCTCCTCGTAGGGCTTGGTCTGCAGGCCCTTGACCATATGAGTTGCCCTTCGCTGTACCCTCTCCAGGTTATCCGCATCCTTCTTGAAGTGTGGCGCCCAGAATTGCACGCAGTACTCCAACTGCGGTCTGACCAATGCCCTATAGAGGGGAAGTATCACCTCCCCGGACCTATTTGTCATGCATCTGCTGATGCACGATAAAGTGCCATTGGCTTTTCTGATGGCTTCGTCACACTGCCGGCTCATGTTCAACTTGGAGTCCACTAGGACTCCAAGATCCCTTTCCACCTCTGTGCCACCCAGCAGGTCATTCCCTAGGCTGTAGGTGTGCTGGACATTTTTCCTCCCTAGGTGCAGCACTTTGCATTTCTCCTTGTTGAACTGCATCCTGTTGTTTTCTGCCCACTTGTCCAGCCTATCCAGGTCTGCCTGCAGCTGTTCCCTGCCCTCCGGCGTGTCCACTTCTCCCCATAGCTTTGTGTCATCTGCAAACTTGGACAGAGTACATTGCACTCCCACGTCCAAGTCGCTGATGAAGACATTAAAGAGTATCGGTCCAAGGACCAAACCCTGCGGGACCCCACTGCCCACACCCTTCCAGGTCGAGACCGACCCATCTACCACGACTCTTTGGGTGCGACCCTCTAGCCAATTCGCCACCCACCAGACAGTGCAGTCATCCACATCACAGCCTCTTAACTTGTTCACCAGTATGGGGTGGGATACCGTATCGAAGGCCTTCCTGAAGTCCAAGTATACGACATCCACCCCTCCTCCTGTGTCCAGGCGTTTCGTAACCTGGTCATAGAAAGATAACCTGGTCATAGAAAGCACATCAAGATGGTTCCTGCACATCAAGATGGTTTGTTCCTGCATGCTCAGTAAGGCTTATTTAAAGTACAGCCAGCTCTTCTGGATTCCTCTCCCACCTGATTAGCTTCCCAAGGGATCCTGGCCATCAGTTCCCTAAGTGAGTTGAAGACTGCATTTTTGAGGTCCAGGGTCTTTACTCTGCTACTGTCCTTCCTTCCTTTCCTCAGGATACTGAACTCAGTCATCTCATGGTCACTGATGCCCAAATTGCCATCTACTATTACATTCCCCACCAATTCTTCCTTGTTTGTGAGCAGCAGATCAAGAAGAGAATGGCCCCTGGTTGGCCGCTTCAGTACTTGCACCAGGAAGTTAACCCCAGCAATCTCCTGGATTTTCTGCCTACTGCCTACTAGTGTATTGCTACCCCAGCAGATGTCAGAATGATTGAAGTCCCCCGTTAGAACTAGGGCCTGTGATTAGGAAACTTCTGCTAGCTGTTTAAAAAAAAAAAAGTCTCATCCACCACTTCCTCCTGATTTGGTGGTCTATAGCAGACCCCCATCATGACATCACCCTTGTTGCTCTTCCCTCTGACCCTTACCCCAAGATTTTCAATAGAACTATATCCAATTACATACTTGAGCTCTGAGCGATCATATGGCTCTTTTACATAAAGTGCAACTCTTCCTCCTCTTCTCCCCTGCCTGTCCTTTCTAAACAGTTTGTACCTGTCCATGAGAGTGCTCCAGTCATGTGAACTGTCCCACTAAGTCTCTCTTATTCCAGTCACATCATAGTTCCTTGACTGTACAAAGATTTCCTATTCTTCCTCTTGTATACCAGGCTCTGTACATTTGTGTACTGGTAATTAAGGTAACTAGCCAATTTCTTTTTCTGAAAGAATGAGAATGCCTCCCCTGTTGCCCACTCCTGCTTTCACTTCCTCCAGGTAACCCACTTCCCCACTTACCTCAGGGCTTTGGTCTCCATCTCCTGGTGAAGCTAGTTTAAAGCCCTCTTCACTAGGTTATCAAACCTGTCTGCAAAGATGTTTTTCCTTCTCTTTGTCATGTGGATCCCATCTCTTCCCAGCAATCCTTCTCCTTGGAACATCACGTGGATGAACAGCATGGGGTAGTAGTTAGAGGCTTGGATGAGTCTCTATCTCAGTAATCTATTTGTGACATGTTGGATCTGGGCTCCAGGCAAACAGCAACCCCCCCTCAAGACAACAGGCCAGGCTGGCAAATGGATGCCTCTGTCCCCCACAGAAGAGAATCTCCAACCACCACCACCCATTGCTTCTTCTTGGTGATGGCCATCTTAATCCTTCCCACCTAGGGAGGCCTGGTCTGTCCTTCTCCACCGATGGAATGTGCTCCTCACCCTCTGTTGCTACGGCTCCATATCTCTTCTAGAGAAGAACTGCTGCAGGTGGAAATCCAGATTTCTGCTTGCTGCCAGAGGTCACAAGCTTCCAGCTTCCACCTACCTCAGAGTCCATGTCCTCCTTCTTCTCTAGCACTGCCTTTGGCAGTTCTTCATCCATGGTCCCAGAGGTCTCCTCCATCATTGAATCAATGAATTCCTCATGGTGGAGGATGCTTCAGAGCCTCCCCGCCTCCTCCTGTAGCTCTGTTGCCTACTGTATGAAAGACACCACCCAGAGGCACTGCTCACATTGCAGCCACTCCCCCAGCTGGCAGTCACTGGAAGTAACCTGCAAGCAGCAGTGCCCGCAGCATCAAACCTGGACCTGAGTGAAAGCTCTGTTGGTGAGAGGTCCTGTCTGGACAGAAACTTCACAGGTGCAAGCAGAGGAAGTGGCAGTAACTCTGGCATATTATTCTAGCAATTTCCTTGGTTTTCTTAATCTGTCTCCTCTCTCTTACTGCCCTTCTTGCAAGAGCACCTGCCCTCGCAAACTCACCTGGAAGCAGGACTGTGTACCATTCTTTAGCCCTCAAATTGCTCCTTTTTCTCTGCTTCTTCACACCAAACTTAAAGGCTTCTGCCTCAAAGAGGGTGCGGGGAGAGCAAACTGAATTGTGAACTGACCAGAAAACTGCCTGCAAGCTGTTTGTCTTGCTTGCTGCCCCTGTTTTCTCACTCCCTGGTCACTCAAGGCATCTTCTTGTATACCCTGCTGCACGTGGACTGGCTTTGCCCCTTGTTAGGGCTTTTGTCAGGAACAGGTACCAATCACTCAGCAGTCACTCAGCTATCAATACTCCCAGCTTCTCAGAGCAGCAGGCAAACACTCAGTAAGCCAAAGGGAGTGAGAGCCAACTCTCCAGTCACTTTCCCCCTGCTGCTTAATTCTTCACAGGGGAGAGATGGAAAGTGAATGGTGGTGGCACTCACCATTTGGGCTCCAGAGTTGTGAGAAAGCAGGGTGTCCAGCCAGAGCCTGCTCTTATAAGAGGCTGGAATAGCTCATGGAATATGTGGAGTTCAAGCAGGTGTTCGATTAACATGCTGACCAACTTACAGTGTATATTCAAAGTGTATATGCTGCACAGTTGAATGGCAAGTGCAACACCCTTCCTGCCTGAATCCTGGATCTGCCTATAGATAATAAAAGAAAAATAAAAACACCTATATTTAAAAACTATAATTAGGGATCTACCTAAGCTGTGATGAGCAATAGGAATTTTCATGGGCCATTTGTGGTGCACAGAGCTGATTGTATAGCTCTTTGTGGCAAACCAGCCCATTGCTACTGATTGGCCAAGGGGTCCCAGTGGTCCCACCTCTCACCACTGATTAGCCAAGAGGGCTGTCCATTGTGCAGCCCCACCCTGCACTGATGATTGTCAGAGAGAAGCCTGGCCATACAATGGACAACTGTCTTAGCCAAGCTGTGGTGAGAGGCAGCAGGAGCAGCCAACATCTTGGTTGTTCTCCTTTGTGGCAGAAGCTCTCACCCGGAGGGATGCGAGTCCAGGCTTCAGTGGCCATGAGTACTACTGGTTCCCATTGGGTAGCCAGAATTTTATTTTTAGTAAATGTTGCTGTTGTTGTTGTTTTCTTCTTCTTCTTAATTCACAGATTTGGTGGACAATGCCCAATTTCACAGTTTCTGTGAAATCCACAGAATGCCAAATTAAATAGGTCCTTAACTATAATGAAAAGCATAAGACATTCACTATCACTTCTTACTAGGTCTTAGGTACAAACTGTCTTTGTAGTTGCCTACATGAAACTTAGCCTGAATGTATGCCTAAATCATAAAAAGTAAGTCAGATCAATTCAGATCCAGATCCAGAAGTTAATAAAACAAAAACATAGATGTGTTAGATACCCTTGCACTTGGACTTGAATTATGTATAAGAGTTACAGTTAGATGGCTCTAACCAGGGTTAGGTTGCTCTAAATGCCTGCTGATGTAAGCATTTGCAGGGTTTAAATTGGCCAAAAGATGGGTGCGTTATCTAAGTTAGTTCACTTCAGGAGGTCCTGAGGTGACTTAGATTTAGAATGGATTAACCTGATCTAGAGAATGCCTGCATGCTTTTACAATACAGCCATTCACCCAAACCTGATGATTGACATTTTTATACCCTAACTGAGGGCTATTTCTAGCCCTCCATCTACCCTTCCTGGATAGGACCACTGCACTCCCCACTTTGTGGATCCAACCCCCTCCCCCCACCCATGGACCCTCCATCCCCCCTACCCACCATCCTCACCCCAAGCTTACCTTTGCTTGCCTGCATTGCTTTCAGCAGCAGCAAATGGCTGCATGTCCTACACCTGGTTTAGGTTCAGATGGCTTAAAGTAAGCTTAGACTAGGTGCCCTAAATACTTGTATGTATGCTTCAACTTCTGAGTGTGCTTAGAAGCAATCCAGTTCAAATAGATAGGAGGCTAAGCTCTGTTGTGATCTAAATCAGAACTGAGTGGTATCAAGCGTCAGCCTTAGTCCCCATTCCCAAAGGTAATTGCTGACAATGCCTAACATGCCAACAGTATTGAGCTTAGTACAAAGCACAACACCTATGGTCACTTACATTCAAGAACATGGCTGGTGGTAGCGTCCACATTTTAGAGAATGTTATTATGGTTAGAGCACTTGCTGAGGAAGAAATACTAGTTTATTCTGGTTCTGAGGGGATTCAAACCACATATCCTAATTCCTAGGACAGTACCTAATTACCAAACTATAAAATGGCATAGGGTGAAGGCACACTCTACTCTTCCCATTATGGCTGGGCTGCTATGCAGTCATGAATGCAAAAATTAAGCGAGAGAGAATATGACTTGATAGCCCAGTAATGGGGAAACTCAGCTGGAAGGAGTAGTCTGGGGTTTTGATCCCTTTTACCATAATTATTTTTACTTAAAAAAACAACAACAACAACAAAAACTATAACTATAATTGCCTAAAGACAAGTGCATGAACAGTCCTGGAATTAGGGACCTGAGCTTGGGACTTTCTCCTCTTCATTGGACTACAAAGTAATGAACCTATTCATTTGCTTTCCTTGTATTGTTGTCTGCTCAGTACACCAGGTTCAATAGGAGGTGTGGAGAATGCCCTCATCCAGCCTGATATACAGCCTGGTGGCTATGGTACTATGCTTGTGAGTAGGAGATATGGGTTTGTATCAGGCTGAGATGGGCCTAGAGCCTAACTTGCCCTCATCAACAAGTTCTCTAACCACTAGGCTATAGGGCAAAATGTGAGCACTATCAGAACATGGTCTGTTTAAAACTGTTTGTGGATGCTTTTGTGCTAAACTTGAACTTAATGATTATTTGGTGTGATTTAGGGATCCCAGTCAGTTAGCCACCTCTGGGCTTTCTTTGTCCAAAGATAATGGAGTCGCTTAATCAACCTGGAGTCAACCACCTAAACCCTGAGTGGGAGTTCAGATACAGCCTTGTTGTCAGTATTTTCCATTGGACACCTATAAATGCAACTCTTCCCATTTACATTACACAGGTCCTGGTGCTGAAACCTGTCTATTTGGTTCACCCTGCTGAGCCAAGGTTATAGGTGCTTTAAGAATCCTGAAGCTTCAAGTGCCTACAAGAATGGTTTGACCCTCGCCCTGCCTCCTAAACAGTCACTGATTTAAAATTAACCCCTGACAATCTGAGCTTTCATCAATACCATTGTGTCTTTTAATATCCCATACGCTGTTTTTGTCATTTTTTGTTTATGATCTTTGATTGAATTAATCGTATTCACATTGACATTAATAAATATCCTTTATTAATGGCTGTTCATCAAATAATGAGAATAAAAACACAATACAAAGTCTTTCAATATGCTTTTCTTATATTTTATTAGAAAGCAATGTTAGAACTAAATTTAGTTTATATTGTACAGCAGCCAACCCCCATGTAAACCCATAACATTTTAGAAACTAAAGTCACTATGACATGTCCATGTTTAGAAACTCCGAAAAGTTATCCCAGTTGTATGCACAAGAGCTTTTGAAATAGTGTAGATCTTTTTTCTTTGTGTCTGGTAAAATTATTTGTGTCTGGTGATTGAAAAATAAAACCCATTTTGGGGGCATGGTGAGGGAAGTAAGAAGAACACAAAGTATCTATAAAACCTTGTATTTCCATTTTGACGTGTTCAAATTGGGCACATTTGTCTCCTAAAATATTGTTTTAATTGTTGTCAGATTACTGAAAACATTAAAAAACAGTCAATCCACATTTCCTTTTATTGAAAAATAGGGTTAATTAAACATCATTCTTAAAAAAAAAAACCCTTACAAAATAAAAAATCACACATTTTTTCATGAAAAAGAGCCCCGTTTTTCTGATCAATGTTCCCATTTTGGTTAAAAAAAAAACATTAGATGAATTCACCAGGGTGTAATTACTATAAGAAGTACAAGCTGGAGATTGACAGGGAGGCAAAGCAAATCTCTATTTGCTTGAAACAAGGATTTTGATTTTGCTAGTGGCAATTTTTTTTTCTCTGATAGCTACTTCGGAGCTAGACCTAGAGAATAATCCTGCTCTGGAAAATACTTCTGCATAAAGTCTGTTGTTGGGTTCTACATTTTTCATCCGACAAGCTTTCCCTCATCTCTGTGCTCATTTTATATGTATAAAGAGGGTTTTTTTGGTTTGGTTTATTCCTTTCCTGTCATTCCTTTATTCTCAAGTTTGCACAGATTTAATTCTTTGCAACTCTTTAAAACAACTTCCTTGGTGAGGCACAGGCAAGCAAAGACTCTAGTTCACTCAGTCTTTGTTCTATTAGGTTTACAGATGTAACTGAAGTAGAAAGCAGTAAAAATCCCTCTAGAATATAGAGCTATAATTGTATGTTCACACACAGGATACTGGCTCAGTAAAACTAATGGGAAAAATAGTATGTAGTTAACATGGAACAGGTGATTAACAATAATTGCCTGCCCCTTTTAACTCATGATAATTGCTTGGATTTCCATAGCCTAAGGCAGGACTGTTCAACTCCTGGACAGCTGCACACTACACAAACCACAGACCTTCAGGTCGCACAACCTGAGGGTGCCCCCTGGAGTCTCCCCACCAGCCACACAGGCAAATCAGTTCCCCCCAGCTGTGTGGGCAGTACAAGAAGCCTGTCTCCCCTCCATTGCACAGGTAACTCAGCCTCCCTTTTGACCACACACATAGTGGGTTCTGACAGTGGGCTCTCTGCTGTAACTTTGCAGGAAATGCCATGTGTTACAGTGATTTCCCCAGACCCAATAGACATTTGCTGTTGGATTTGGGGGGTTGGAGGGTCAGCCTCCAGTTTGGAGTGGCTGCATGTTTGCAGCCCTCTTCTCTAGCCCTCTACACCCCTACCCCCCGCTCCCAGCTCCAGTGTTGTCTTCAGAATGGGAGGTGGGACAAGAAGGGATGGGAGGGAGTTTGGTCTGGGGTTTACCTATCCTGCGCTGGAGGGCAAGGTGTGTGATTTGGAAACCCCCACCTTAGGTGTGGCAAACCCCAGACAGAACTCCCTCCCCTCTCTTCTCCCCCTCCCATTCTGAAGACAGCACCAGGGGTGGGGCTGGCCTACATTAGCCCAGTTCAGCTCACATGTGTGCTGACACAAGTTAATGAAGGTGCTTCACCTTGTAATGAGTGTTCAGATTGTCATATGATCAGACACTTTTAAAGCACTCTGCAGCTGTGCGCTTCTGTCAGGGCACAGGTATAAAATACTCTATGGGCCCTGTCCTGCAACAAACCGTCACTTCTGTCATCACCCAATGTGGGCAAACTAGCTTCTGTTTGGCCACATGCTTAGTATAAGAGCCCAACTTTTCCCTGCTGCATGGGCAATGTGAGCAACCCAGATACCCTCTGCTTCACAAGGAACACAGCCTGCTTCCTGGTGATATGTGCAACCTGAGTTGCCCCAGGCCAAGTGTGCAGCCTTCTCCTGCTGCCTTATCCTCAGGAGCAGGAACAGGGAAGCAGAAATGGGAAAAGAGGGAAAGCCTGGAGTTCACATCTGCCATTTCGGCAACAGGAGTGATGAAGGCAGTGGCAGTTTGGCAAGACCCCAGGGGCTGCATTTTAACCCCTTGCAAACTGGATGCAGCCTGTGGGATGACAGTTGAACATCCCTGGCCCAAGTCAGTATCAGTACAGCTGGATTAACCCTATGGTTGATGCCAGCATAGGGAAGTTGTTAGTCATGTTAGTCTGAAGTCAGGTAGAGGGCAGGATAGATGTGCATCATATAGGGTGCATCTACATATGAATTAACATGCTTTAGTTAATGCACATTATATTTAGTACCTCTAGGCATTTATACATATACCTTTTCATCCTGTGACACGCCGTAGATCTGGCAGGTTGGAGCAGACTTGATTAATTGAGTCTGCTCCGCACACAAGCTAATGTCCATTGCACTGCGGTGCATGCAGTTGTATAAGTAGTGAAACACAGATCAGCGTGCAGAAAATGGCAGAGGTATGCTTTCAAATGTAGACATCTTCAAAGTGTTTTAGTTCAAAAGTGCTCCACCACCATTTTGTCAGTGCTGATGCCCATTTCACCACTTTTACAACTGCATGTGCCTGGCACTGTGGTGCAAGCATGTGTACAAATTAGCTCTCACATTAGCCTATTTAATGCATGTTAACTAAAGAGCATGGTTTGTAAGTGACACTTAATGTGCATTAGCCTATTTTAATGCACATTAACTAAATCACACTTTTTTCAGTGATGCTTTAATGTGCATCAAAATAAGCAAAAGCTCATTAAAGCACAATGTAGACATGCCATAGACAAGCACTGGGCTTATGTCATCAAAGGATAGGGGAGAGCAAAAAAGGCAGTTAACTCATTAAGGACCTAAAATTTATAAAAAGTAATCCAGGTAATGGCATAAATATCCAAACCAGTATTTACCACTCTATAGGGAAAAGACCTATAGGATGGATCTAGATGTGCAAACATATTCAGTTTATGGTACTGAAAACCTTTTTTGCAGCACTACAAACCTCATGAGTTGCACATTAATCAGTGTACAACACTGCTAATTTGCAGCACTGGGGTAAAATTTTCTACTGGGATTTCCCGGTAGCAAAAAAAGAAATCCTGCAAAAAAATGGTGCATAACCCATTGCAAAGTGGTGAGTGCTGGGGCAAATGCAGAGATGGGGAACAGGCAGCCCTGGGCTGGCTGAGGCACATGGCACCTCAAGATGGGGGTGGAGAGGGGGCAGGTGGAGGCAGCCCTGCGTCGGCTGCTCCTCTGTCTCTGCATGCCTCAGTGCAAGGGTTCCATTGTGCTGAGGCACGTGGAGCACCCACACTAAGGCACACTGCACCCCAGCCAGCTGTGGAGCTGATCCCCCATCTTGAGGCACACTGTACCCCATCCAGCTGCTCCATGTCTTGCTGGGGTACAATGTACCACAGCATGGGGGCTCCACATGCCTCAGCATGGGGACTCCGCCGTGGAGCCCCCATGCTGAGGCATGCAGAGATAGGGAGCAGCCAGCCCAAGGCTGCCTGCTCCCCTGTATCAAGGTATACTGCACCCCAGCCAGGTGGGGAGAAGCTGGATGGGGCTCAGGGTGCTTCGAGATCAGGGCTCCACAACATGTACAGATAGGAGAGCAGGCAGCCATCTCCACATACCACACCCCGCTGGCCAGGGTGCAGGAGCCTCAGTGTAAGGGATGGCTAGCCCCTGTTAAGGCTCTTTGTGCCACAGCCAGCCTCCCCCCACCCCTACAGCACAGGGAGCAGCAGGACAAAGCACACAGACAGGGGCGTGCACTGCAGCACAAAGTAGCAGCATAAATTTGTGCCGCTACTATTTGTGGGCATGTCCCTGCTCATGTGGACCTGGCCAAAGAGTCTTATCCTATTACCTAGATTATCATCCCTCAATGGGTTAACTGCTCTCCTACTCACCTTGCCTCTCTCAGCAGTGCTCTTCCTTTTTCCTCCCTGCCCCCTCTTCCCTACCCTTTGTATTCTTATTTAGAAACTCTGTTTCCAGTAAGCTCACTGCTTAGGGAAGCATATACTATGTATCTCTGATATAGTTAGTCTATAAGATGCAAATCTACCATTCCTTATGGTAGTATGACTATGTCAATTTAAAGAAAATGGTTTATTATGGACTACACCTTATTCTTCTATTTTACTTCATTTTACTCAGTAATGTGTGCTGAATTGTGTGGAACACTGTAATAACAAGGAGTTCAGATAAAAACATGCTATCCATCACTGCTAATTTTGCCCACAACTTACATATTTACAAGAATAAAAGAAAACAGAGTACAACTTCTGAAATGTTGTAATGTGACATTCCCATTTATGCCTATTATGCATACAAGGCATGTGTACTTGAGGATATCCATTGAGTACTATGTTAGAGACTAGTGTAATCATGTCAAAATGGCATTTGAGACTGAGTTGCTCTATGACAAAAATACTGTGGAAATGAAAAGGCCTAATTACCATTTCAACGGTAATTTACTGACTATAACACAACATGATCACCCTTTCTTAATGAGGCTGAAGGGAAAACCCCTTCCAGGGCTCAGTCTAGGCAGCTAATAAACATCTTCTGAAAACAGCAGTACTGCCAGTAATTCATTATAAGAGATAAAAAGTAAAACTACTAAAAATGCTCTATTTTATTATGTTTTACTAATGCTAATGAATAAAAGAAGTAATTCAGGGTTATTAAATTTAATGGTTAGATTTTAGGGTTTTTTTTCTGCAAACTACAAATGCTATTCATATACAAAAAGAAAAACAGTCTTGTGGTTAAACCAGTGAACTGGTACTGTTCTTGGCTGTGTCACAAATTACCTATGTGACCTTGGACAAGTTATTTAGGAAAATATTTTTAAAAGTGACTTTAAATTTTGTTGTGTGTTTGTTTGCTTTGGGGTGGGAAGGGAGGAGAGAGGGATTGGGAGGAGAAGAGGGACAATAAGTTTCTTGAGTATTCATGGCTAAAACAAGTCTATGGAGAAATTGCAGCTACCTGTACTGAAAAAATAAATACAAGATAATGCAAGTAATGGCATTCCAGATTTTAACAGTCTTGACCAGGGATCCTGGTTTTCTCCAGTAACAAAATTTTTTTTAAAAAATCCCCAATTTTTGGATTTAAAAAAGTAGCCCCAAATCCACATTGTTCCATGGTTAAAATGAAACACCAATAATATATATATTTTATATATATAAATAAATATTATTTATTTAATATAAATAAATTAGTGGTTTTTCATTTTATGCATGGAAAAAATTGGGTTACTTTTTAAATCTGAAAATTGTAGATTTATTTTTTTATCAGAGAAAACCACAATCCCTGGTCATGACAAGGCATTCAGTAGAGAGTTGTTATTTTTCAAAACATGTTAAAAATTAGTGAGGAAAAGCAATAAAGACACCCAGAGAGAAGATTAAAATATTCTGAAATGGGAAAGCTGAGAAAGATGAGAATGTTAATAGGCTAAACTGTTCTGATGGTTTTTGTTTTGTGTTTGTAATTGTATAGCACTAGAGCTATCTGTGCTGTACTATTTGTTTTTTCTACTTGAAACAATACATGTAGTGATTAATTGGTAGACATGGGAATGTTTTTTGGACATCCTGGTAATGGAAAGCCATGGTTGTTCAAGATCTTAAAATGATTCATAGCATCACAGAATCATAGAAAATTAGGGCTGGAAGGGACCATCAGAGGTTACATAGTCCAACCCCCATCCCCTAGCTATAAGCATGATCATCTCTACCCAAACTATGAAATCATAAGCTTATAGTTTCATAGTTTCATAGTTGGTAGGGTTGGAAGGGACCTGAGCAGATCATCAAGTCCAACCCCCTTCCATGGCAGGAAACAGTACTGGGGTCAAATGACCCAGCAAGGTTTTCCTCTAACCTCCTCTTAAAGACCCCCAGGGTAGGAGCCAGTACCACTTCACTTGGAAGTTGGTTCCACATCCTAACCACCCTGACTGTGAAGTAGCACCTCCTGATGTCTAGTCTGAATCTACCCTCTGCCAGCTTATGACCATTATTTCTAGTCATTCCTGGTAGTGCTCAGGGGAAGAAGGACTCCCCCAATGCCTGCTGGTCCCCTCTGACTAGTTTGTAACAGGCAACTAGATTCCCCCTCAGCCTTCTCTTGTGGAGGCTGAACAGGTTCAGGTCCCTTAGCCTCTCCTCTTAGGGCCTGCCCTGCTGCCCCCGATCGTGCAGGTGGCCCTCCTGTGGATCCTCTCAGTGCTGCCCACATCCCTCCTGAAGTGCGGCACCCAGAACTGGATGCAGTACTCCAACTGTGACCTGACCAGTGCCACATAGAGGGGGAGGATCACCTTCTTGGACCTGCTCGAGATGCATCTGTGGATGCACGACAAGGTGTAGTTAGCCTTCCTGACCACGTCCTCACACTGTTGGCCCATGTTCATTTTGGCATCAATAATGATTCCAAGATCCTTTTCTGCCTCTGCACTGACAAGAAGGGAGTTCCCCAGCCTGTAGGCAGGCTGCTGGTTCATCCTTCCCAGGTGCAGCACCTTGCACTTGTCAGCATTGAAACCCATCCTGTTCTCATCTGCCCACCCCTGTAAACTGTCTAGGTCCAATTGTAGCCTATTCCTCCCTTCTAGCGTTCCCACATCCCCCCACATCTTAGTGTCATCAGCAAATTTGAATAGGGTGCTTTTTGATCTCCACCCCAGACTGCTGAAGGAATTAGTGGAGGTCATTGCAGGACCCCTGGCATGGCTTTACAAACACTCATGGTGCTCTGGAAAGGTGCCAGAGGACTGGAAAAGGGCCAATGTGGTCCCTATTTTCAAAAAAAGAGAGGAAGGAGGGCCCAGGAAACTATAGGCCCATTACTCTTACCTCAGTCCTGGGGAAGCTCTTTGAGAAAATTATCCAGGTGCATATCTGCAAGGGACCAACAGGGGAGATTATGCTTAGGGGCAACCAACATGGGTTCATTAGAGGCAGGTCCTGTGAGACCAACCTGGTGGCCTTTTATGACCAGGTCACAAAGGCCTTAGATGCAGGTGTCACGGTGGACATAGTATTTCTGGACTTTAAGAAGGCCTTCAACACTCTCTCTCACTCCATTCTCATTAAAAAAAAAATGATGACTATGGTGCCAATGCCTACACAGTCAGATGGGTCACTAATTGGCTGGAGGGCCACACCCAAAGAGTGGTGGTGGATGGGTCATTTTTCACCTGGAGGGATGTGAGCAGTGGGGTTCCCCAGGGCTCAGTCCTCAGGCTCACACTGTTCAACATCTTCATCTGCGATTTGGACGAGGGGGTAAAAAGCACCTTGTTCAGATTCACAGATGACACTAAGATGTGGGGAGAAGTGGGCACACTAGAGGAGAGGGACAGGATGAAATTAGATCTGGACAGGTTACAGGAGTGGGTGGATGAGAACAGGATGGGTTTCAATACTAAGAAGTGCAAGGTATTGCACCTAGGGAGGAAGAACCAGCAGTATACCTACAGGCTGGGGAACTCCCTTCTCATCAGAACAGAGGCAGATAAGGATCTTGGAGTCAATAATGACTCCAAGATGAATGTGGGCTGACAATGTAGGAGTACTGCATCCAGTTCTTTGGAGTACTGTGTCCAGTTCTGGGCTCTGTACTTCAGGAGGGATATGGCCAACATGGAGAGGGTCCAGAGGAGGGCCACCCATATGATCAGGAGTCAGAAGGGCAGGCCCTATGAGGAGAGGCTACAGGAGCTGAACCTGTTCAGCCTCCACAAGAGAAGGCTGAGGGGGGATCTAGTGGCCATTTACAAACTAGTCAGGGGAGACCAGCAGACATTGGGAGAGTCCCTGTTCCCCTGAGCACTACCAGGAGTGACAAGAAATAATGGTCACAAGCTGACAGAGAGTAGATTCAGGCTAGACATCAGGAGGTGCTACTTCACTGTCAGAGTGGCTAGGATCTGGAACCAACTTCCAAGAGAAGTGGTGCTGGCTCCCACCCTGGTGTCTTTAAAAGGAGGCTGGATGAACACCTTGCCAGGGTCTTTTACCCCAGTACTTTTTCCTGCCATGGCAGGGGATCAGACTTGATGATCTGCTCAGGTCTCTTCTGAGCCTACTACCTATGAAATTATGTAGGGACATGGCCAAGAAGGCTAACCACGCCTTGTCATGGATCCACAGATGCATCACAAGCAGGTGTAAGAAATGCACCATTGGTCAGGCCACATTGGGAGTACTGCATCCAGTTCTGAGTGCTGCACTTCAGGAGGGATGTGGACAGCATCAAGAGGGTCCAGAGGAGGGCCACTCGCATGATCCGGGGCAGCAAGGCAAGCCCTACAAGGGGAGGCTAAGGGACCTGAATCTGTTCAGTCTCCACAAGACAAGGTTGAGAGGGGATCTAATGGCCGTCTATAAACTGACCAAGGGGGACCAGCAGGCAATGGGAGAGTCCCTTTTCCCCCGAGTACTACCGGGAGTAACAAGGAATAATGGCTATAAGTTGATGGAGAGTAGATTCAGCCTAGATATCAGGAGGCATTTGTTCACAGTCAGGGTGGCTAGGATCTGAAACTGACTTCCAAGGGAAGTGGTGCTCACTCCTACCCTGGGGGTCTTCAAAGGAGGCTAGATAGACACCTAGCTGGGGTCATTTGACCTCAGAATTCTTTCCTTCCATGACAGGGGGTTGGACTTGATGATCTAGTCATGTCCTTTCCAACCCTACCAACTATGAAACACCAAAACAAAAGCTGCACAGTCATTTACATGTTAGGCTTAAATGGGAATTAAGTCAAATTAACTAGGATTATTTTGAGTGCTAATTTGAATAAGGCAGACAAGGTTCTTTGGATGAATCTGATATGTTACAAAAGTACTCAATGAGTAAAGTTGAGTTCGGTTTTCTGAACTCAACTTTATCTACATCTACACAAAGTGTCATGTGGCAGGAATTATGACGTCATGTTACTGCACAGTAGTCACAAGCTACTGAGCATTTAATGTCACAAAACAACTATTTCTTGGCATGACCAGAATTACTGTGCAGTCATTTAGTACTTGTTTATACCAAAATACTAAATGGGTACACAAGATGCTATGTTACCGTAGTGATGAGCTATGGTCACATAGCTTGTTGCTACAGTATTATAGCATCAGCGGGCATGAACTGTGACACTGATACTACTGTGTACTGTGAAGTAGCAATGATCTACTGCACAGTAACTCATTGCTACTGCTCAGTAGGGTCAGAAACAACCTGTGTGGCATCAGGACTGCACAGTATTTGTAGTTACTGCTCAGTCATTTAGTACTGCTCAGTTTAGTTACTGCTCCGTCATTTAGTGCTTTAGCAAGTACTAAATGACTGAGCAGTAACAACTGCAAAGTCAGGTGCACATATAGATGTGCGCACTGTGCGTCTTGTGTAGATGTGGCCTGTAAGGTCTGGATTTAATGCATCACAAAATGATCTGATTCAAATAAAATAGGTTGCCTACTTCTAGCCTCAGTTAGAGGAGAGAGAGAGAAAGAAAAAGGGTCTGCAGAGGTTGTCTGCTGCTCCACAATAAAGTTCATTGTTTATATTTTTTCATTTATATATACCTGCGTTAATTAAATCCAGTAATCACTATACATTCCTCCTAGTCGTTGGAACTCATGTTTATTAAGTTTTATTAATTTTACTCAATCTTTTTTACTGTTGTGTACACTTCTATTTTTCATAAATTGATTTTGGTTCTTTCATTGTTTTCCTGTTACAAAAAGTAGAAATACTAGGAACTAAAATGACAAATGCACTCTGTTACCTAGCTGCTACCTTGGCTTTGAACTCCAATGTTAAAATGCACTGAGGTCCTTGAAAACCCCACTCAGCTACAACCTAAATCTGGACATGCCTACATTTCCGTCAGTAAACCTCTGCCTTATACAAAGGAACCATGACAGCATTCAGCTGCTCATTAAGTAAACCCAGACAGGGTTCACAAATAAATCTATTTCCTGCCTCTCTGCTTTAGGGGCTTAATACAGCAGCTGACTTCAGATAGAGCCTATCAGATTGAATCTTACACAAAACAATGCAAACAAATGCTCCTGCTTTGTTCTATGGCCTAAGGGTTAGAACACTTACCTGAAATGTTAGGATGTCTGTTTATATGTTTGCTCCAGTGGTTGAGGGAGTCCTTTAATTAGGCTGGCCCATCATAGATTTCATTGACATTAGGGGATGGAAGGGACCTCAAGGGTTCATTGGGTTCAGCCCCCCCGCCATAGGCAGGAAGTCAGCTGGAGTAAAGTGACCCCAGAAAGAAAGAAATCTAGCTGTTTTTTGAAGGAATCCAGAGTATGTGCTTGGACCACCTATGGGGGGAGTTTGTTCCAGACCCTGGACACACACACCATAAAGAACTTTTTTTCTGATATCCAGTCTAAATCGGCCTTCCTGGAGTTTATGGCTGTTAGACCTTGTTATCCCTTGGGGAGCTCTGGTGAACAGATGTTCTCCCAGGTCCTGATGTACCCCTCTTCTGAAGTTGTAGGCTGCCACCAAGTCCCCCATTAGTCTTCTCTTCTCCAGACTGAAGAGTCCTAAGTCTCTCAGCCTCTCCTCAAACGGCCTCCCCTCTAGGCCTTGGATCATACCAGTGGCTTTCCTCTGGATTCTCTCAAGCTTCTCCACATCCTTCCTGAAGCCCAATACTGGATGCAGTACACCAGCTGTGGTCTCACCAGGGCTGAGTAAAGCGGGAGGTGGACTTCCCTGGTTTTGCTTGAGGTGGATGTATGCCAGAGTTTGGTTAGCTTTGCCCACCACCACATCACATTGGTGGCTCATATTCATCTTGTGGTCAATCAAGACCCCCAAGTCCCTTTTGGTCATAGTGCTAGCGAGTGTAGCACTGCTGAGCCTGTAAGTATGCTGAGGGTTCTTCCGACTGAGGTGCAGCACCTTGCAGTTCTCTGTATTAAAGGCCATCTAGTTTTGTTTGGCCCACCTTGACAGTGTGTCCAAGTTGGCCTGTATCCCCAGCCTGTCCTGCGGTGTGATGGCCCTCCCCGATAATTTGGTATCATCTGTGAACTTGGCCAGTTCACATCTGACTCCCAAATCTAGATCATTGATGGAAATATTAAAGAGTGCTGGCCCTGAGTACTGAGCCCTGAGGGACTCCACTGGTAACACTGCACCAAGTTGATTTGCTCCCTTCAATTAATACTCTTTGGTTCCAACTCCATAGCCAGTTGCCTAGCCATCGGACCATATGAAGATCTAGGCCACAGTTCCCCAGCTTAACCATGAGGAAATCATGTGGAATGAGGTCAAAGGCCTTCTTGAAGTCCAGATAAATGACATCCGCATCATCTCTCTTGTCCAGGGCACATGTTACCTGGTCATAGAAGAAGATGAGGTTGGTCAGGCAAGACCTGCCAGTCACAAAGCCATGTTGGCTGGCATTCAGAAGCTTGCCTTCCATTAGTCTGGTGTTAATGGATCCCTTGACAATTTTCTCCATATTTTTTCCAGGGATGGACCTCAGACTGATTGGTCTATAGTTCCCTGGCTCAACCCTCCTCCCTTTCTTGTAGATAGAGACCACATTGGCTCTTTTCAAGTCATCTGGGACCTCACCCAAGTGCCCGATTTTTTCAAATAAACCTGCCAAGGGGGATGCAATGAAGTCTGCCAGCTCTTTCAAGACCCTTGGGTTCATTCCATCTGGGCCTGTGGACTTGTGAAAGTCTAGTTTCTCAAGGTGTTCCCTCACCTGATCCACATAAATTTTGGGCCCACCACCCACTCTCAAATTGATTTGTGCCATTCCTGGAAGCGTGATCCTCATGGGAAAGTGAAAAACTGATGCAAAAAAATAATTTAGGAGACTGGCCCTTCCTTGGGCATCTGATGCCAATTGATGTCAATTGGCCTACTCCCTTTTCTGAGACGTGGAGGTATGGCCTCTGTTTTCCTGACTGACCAATTCTTTCAGTTTGCAGAAGTCGGCTTTCCCAAAGTTAAGGATTTCTGTTTTACTGAGGGGTTTGCCTGCTCTTTGGTGAACTAAGAAGGTGACCAATTCATGGTTGCTGTCACCAAGCTTCCTCTCAATCTGCTGATCACTCACCAGGTCCTCCTTTTTGGCCAGGACCAGATCCAGCAATGCATCTCCAATAGTCAGCCCATAGCCCTGGGTTAGATAGAGGTCATAGATGCACATGAGAAAACTACACAGTCTGTCAGATTTGGCTGTGTGATCATCCCAAGAGATGTCAGGGAAGTTAAAGTCTCCCATGACGATCAAGCATCAGGAGCGTGTGGCTTCGACCAGTTCCCTAATGAATTCCTGATCTAGGTCTTCCTCTTGGTGGGGGTGGGTGGGGAGGGGGTCTATAGTAGACTCCTACAAGTAAGTCACCCTCCTCATGTTCTTCTTGTATCTTGACCCAGAGGGTCTCAAGATGCCCTTCCTGGTTTGGAAACTCAATCTGAAGGGAGGTGATCTGATCTTTGACGTAGAGAGTAACTCCCCCACCTCTTTTCCCCACATGGTCTCTCCTATACACAGTGTAACCCTCTACTGCCACCAACCAATCATAGATGGAGTCCCACCAGGTCTCCATAATTCCTACAAGGTCATAAATATTATCACATAGGAGAAGGGCCAGTTTCTTATGCTTGTTTCCCAAGCTCCTGGCATTTGTATACAGGCAGTTAAGTCTGCCATGTGAAGCCTAATGCTTCCCTGAGGGGTTAAGAGGGTCCTTTCCTCAGGCTGTCACCAGAGTGGGATCCCTTAGGCTGCCCAAGGTATTGGTAATGCTGCTGACATGACCTGGGCTAAAACTGTTAGTTGGCCTCCCATCTCCCAGAGGTCTCAGTTTAAAGTCCTGACAATAAGGTCAGCCATTCTGGCCAGGAAGAGCTTCTTCCCTTTCCAGGCTCTTGGAGCTGCTCTAATTAAAGTGCTTGGAGTGTCTCATGTATCAGCATTCCCACAGTTCAAAATAACAGCAGGAGGTGGAAGGACTTTATCTAAAGCTCATTCAAGATTTAGATAAAGCGCTCCCAGTGCCATTTTGAAGCATGGAAACACTGATACATGAGACACGGAGGATGGCTGGAGTGTGGTAATTAGCACACTCCAGCAAACTCGATTAATTGAGACTCCAGCAGACTCCAGCAGACTCAATTAATTGAGACTGTTCTGATGCACTGTAATTACAGCCTCCACACTTATGTATAGACTCATGTATAGATACCCTTAGTGAGTGGTTCAAATTCTCCCTGCTGATTTTGAGTCAATACTTTAATTGAGATCACTCCCAAAAGTGCTGTTAACACTGAACTACATCATGCATGTGTTGAAGTTAGTACAGGTTTTATTAAATAGTGAACTGTTCAATGGGCTACAGTGAGAACAAAAATGACTCTATAACTTTGCAGTTAGGAAACTCACCCAGAAGGCCTTTTGTTTCAGTACCTGCATTTACCATATGATTTTGCAACATTTACATAACTTCAAAAATGGGGTTATGCTTATGTAGTTACATTTTTAGATATATTAGCGCAGTACTTGGAAGCCTTATTTGAGCAATACTGTAATAAGTGTTAAACAAATACACTAGAAAAAACAGTTCCTGTCCTATAGGTCTTGATATTTTAATAGTCTAAACAAGCCAATAGTGGAAAGGAAAGCTGAGGTATATAGAAATGAAGTAAAATGCTAAACACTGAACAACAGGTCATTGTCAAAGATGAAAACAAAACCTCAATCTCTTTACTCTTATTTATCATCTTATCCTCTGAACTGTGCAGTCTCTCTAATACTTAAAAAAATGTGTGTAGTCATTTTTAGAATGTCCTATGTGCAAGTTTATTGATGTACACGTCCTCTTCTTGGTTAAATACAACAAGTGTATTTAAAATACACTTCTTTAAATACAAAAAGTATGTTGTATGTTTCTTTTTTAATGAAATAATAGAAATTTTGGGGAAATGTATTACATTTATAAAAGTTTATAAATTGACAATAGGATCAGATTTTAGAAAATTCTGTATTGCAGACACTTCCAAATGTTATGCTAGAAGGGTGATAGAAGTTACTTATTTTTATTCTACATCATGTAGGTGAGATCATTCTTTGCTGTTGCTACATGGGGCCAAGAAGGAACTGTCCTGCCTCCTATTGGTACCGGGGGGCTTTTTCAACTTTCTCAGAAGCATTGGGTGTTGGTTGCAACCAATTCTGGGGGTTTTGACTGGCATTTGCCAATACCTTCTAATTCTGTAATAGGTGTTATTGTTCAATTTTAAGAACAGATTAGATAAGGACTTTTAAGGGATGGTTTGGATGGTTTGGATGAAAATTAACCTGCTTCAATCAAGGGGTTTAGTAATGAAATCCAGAGGTCCCTTCCAGCCCTGCTTTTCTATGATTTTCTGATTCTGTGGATGGAAGGAGCCATGGGCATTACTGGACAGAGTTTAGGGCTACCAAGATATAGATCAGTGTATGTTTATTACCTAAGCTCTTAGTAGAATCTCACTTTATTCTTATTAGGGATTTTCTTGATATTCAGAAGATTTAGAGTTGTTTGCACATGAGGTCTTTTTAGCTGGGGTATATTCAAAATTTCTACATTAGTAATATGCATATATTTAGAAGAAATGTCCTTAATGAGTTAAACTTTTGTACCAATGTGACAAAATTTAATTTTAAAGATTTGATTACATTCCTAAATTATATCTTTATGTCTGTTATTTATATTTCATTGTGATGAAGTTTAATTTCCTGGCTTATCTGTTTGTTATACTTCCTTACTCTATTCACAACCAAGAATTACTTCTGTAATTTCATTTTATAAAGTTACTTTTCAGTCAAATCTCTAACATGTCCCTCAGCAATATCTGTGCATGTTTAATTGTTGTTGTGTTTAGCTAATCAATGAAATTTAACTTGATCACTTGATCCATTAATTCAGAAGGGAATATATTGATTTTCATAGTTAATTAGACAGAAACATAAAACACAATTTTATTCCATGAGTTGGAATCTGGGAATAAAGTCTTTAATTGGAAATTATGTGTATTTGTGTTTCCCAGTACCTAAACCTCTGTTATTAATGCTGTTATTTGCCTGAAAGCCCACTCTTGCAATAAATGTTTGCATAAAAGAATGAATGAAATACATATGCACACTTCCCTTTATCATTGCATGTTTTAATTTATTTAAAATAGCCCACTTATTTTAACAATAAATTATACTACCCTTCATCTAATAGTGATATCATACGAATCCAGTTTGCATTATTAATAACTTTATATTATATTTGGCAATTAATTTTATGACACATTTTAGTATTTTTTTCCCATTGATCTATGAAATCTATTTGTAAACTCAGAAACTACATAATCTTTCTTCACCACATTTTATTTTTGTTCAAAAGCAGCTTCCACACACACTCGCTCCTGGAGAATCTCAGCTAACTACATAAGGAGAAAGCTCCAGCTTTGCCTCAGATGTAATTGCTTGTCTGAAAATATGCAATGGCAAGACAGGAACTCTGAGAATAACTCAGACTCTTAATATTTGGTAGATTTCCCTTGCTTCTCTTATATTCATCATGGTTAAATAAGCTCACAAGTGTTATACAGCTTCAAGGACATAGAGCACTTGCACTCCCTATAAAGCACAAATATGTTAAATTCAGTAGCTAGGTTTGAAATTCTCCGGTTTCTTTTTTTCCATAGCAGGAGGTCACAGAACAATTCTCTCATACTGAGGTAAGTCGAATGAGTCAAATGAAGTATTATCTTTTTTAGAACTTAATTACCAACTTTGTGCTTATTTGTATATCATTTATTAATAATCAGTATTATTGTGATGGTTTATTGACTTTGCATGACAAAATAGAAATGCATTTGCAGTTAACCTATATATTAGCACAATTGTCTCAGGATGAATTTCACTATTAAAACCTTAGCAGAATCGTCACACTTTGCCAATCATAGACAATGGCCCTCCAAAGAGGAGGAAACAGGATGGATATTTTGATCTCATGACCTTTATAACCTGGAAGAAAGCAAACAATATTACATTATCCTGACATTACAAAAGCCTTTAATGCAATACAAAAAAAGTGACATATAGGATGCACTTGAATAATAGCTGAACCTGAATGTGCTATAACAATTTATGACCTGTACCAGAATTCAGAGCATTTGAGATATCCAATCAGTCCCAAGAGAGCCATGAGAACCACTCTAAACTGGACCACTGCAACTGTCCAACTGTGTATCAATGTATAAGATAACATTCTGTGACCACTGGACGAAGACGGAGCTTATTTGGTTACTAAGCAATAGAGCTAATTTAAACATATAAATAGGTGTCTCTGAATAATTATAGAACATGGATATATTACATAGGAATGGATGATACTCCTGAGATCACAGATTTTCTGAATTTCCCAAACTATTTTTTGGGTATGGAGCACAAGTATGAAAGGTCAAAACTTTAATTCCTTTAACTATTTTTCCCCCAAGTGGGGATTTGCATTAACATTTCAAAACAAAGGGAAACATGTTTTTTCTATTTAAATACCCTTAAAATTAGGCCAGAGAAAGATACCCTTAAAAGAACTAATTGTATCTATCTGTTTATGTCTTTATTCAATATTCTATCTTTATGTGCCCCCTTTTTTTTTTTTAATGCCTCCCCCCCTCACATCTACACACACACAACATTTTCACTCAGCAAAGTCTGTTCACTCTTTAGGCAGCCTGAACTATTGTCCTAGATGGGATGAGTAACCAGTCATGTTGAATATTTGAATACATGATGCCTATACAGTTTTAAATTAAAGGAAGTAATAGCAAAAATGGTTTTATGTTTAATAATATCTGTTTAAAACCTCAGAAGGAATCTTTCCAATGGTGTTTCTATTAGTGTGTATAAATAAACAGAAAGTAGTCTGTGTAAGTTATTTTTTTTCCCCCAGGGAAGTGTTAGGGGAAAGGGTGTAGAGAACTATCCCCCACTCACAAATGACACTTGGCCATGGTTTATATGTAAACCAGGAGAGTTCAAAGCTGATGTTATAAGTTTTTGCTGTTTTTGCAACTTTACAGATTTGTGGGAAAATGTATACAGATGGGTTAGGAATTGTATAAAAACACACAGCTCTGGAGACACATTAAGATGAGATTAGACTAACAGAGACCTGGTGGGATAGCTCGCATGACTATAGTACTATCTTGGATGGGGATAAACTGTTGAGGAAGGGCAAGCAGGGGAGAAGAGGAGAAGAGTTGCATTTTATGTTAAAGAGTCATATGATTATTCAGAGCTCCAGCATGAAAATGGAGGCAGGCCTCTTGAAAGTCTGCGAGTTAAGGGACAGAGGGAAAGAAAAAAGGATGATGGAATACTGAAGGGGCAGGCAATTATTTCGGGCAGAAGGCCGCTTACTGAGTTTTGGCAAGCCATCAAGGGTCACATGACAGGCAGCCAGGGGCAGATAAATATTAATTTTATAAATTGTTTAGGGGCCCAGAGGCCTGGATAGAATGGTGTGCTGGGCTGCATCTGGACCGTAGGCTGTATTTTGCACACCCCAGATCTATGGGCATGTTTCCCGCTTAGAGTGCAGGAGGTCCCAGGTTCAACACCTGGATGAGCCTGGCTTAGAGTACTGCCTGGGGAGCCAGGTTTGGACCTTTGTGTGTGGATAACCCCTTTTATCCCACTCCAAGCCCATAGTGTTGTGGGATGGTGGCATCGAGCCGGGCCATGGAGGTTGTCAGAAATCATGGCCTGGCACTGCCAGGCCGTGATTTCTGACCCCTTGAGCAGGGGCTCTTGTTCCCACTTGGGTCAGATGACTCCTTGTGCATGGGTGTAGCTGAAGAGCTGAGGGAGCCATTATCAGGGAGGCATGTCCTTGACCAAGGAGTCTTCTGGGCAGTGTTTGGGGAGTCCAGGGTCAGTGGTGTGGAGATATGGAAGAGAGGGGCTGCTTGTGCCAGGAGCTGAAACCCAGCTGGAGGAGAAAAGTGTGCACTCCACTGTGCAGCAGAGTGCCAGAGGAACTAGAAGGAGTCCTCATCAGCTAGCTTGTTTCGCGGAGCCTGGGGCCGGGTGGCAATCATGGCCAAGAGAGGGAGGCCACTCTTTCAGATATGACCTGGATACCTCAGTTGGTAGAGCTTCTGACTTTTAATCTGAGGGTCTAGAGTTCAAGTCCTTATCCAGGTATGTGTGGGACCTTGTCCCAGGCTTGTTCCTTTGAAGGTGTGAGACTGGATTGGGTCAGCCCCAACTCCTGGTTCTGACACAGGTTTCTCTCTCAGGTGGGTGGTTCCCCTTTTCCTGCTGCTTGGCCTACAGCCATTGATTGCACTGGGAGCACCCCAGGGCTCCCTTTGTCCTCCCAACCATGGCAGTCAGGTAAGGAAAGGTCAGCAGGTGCTCCTCCCTCTCCCCGTCATTGCACACCCCATGGCTGAACTGAAATCCGAGCGTCTTCAGGCAAGGGGCACTCTCCTGCCCATCCCAAGCCTGGCATCCTAGTGCATCTCTTCAGGCTACTAGCCCCTGGTATTTTGCCTCCCATTCAAGTCCCAGCTGGTAGCACAGGACTATCTGGCCTTCCACCCGAATGGGAGAGCTACTCTTCAGAGCTTGCCATGGGGGAAGAGCCACAAAGGAAAGACAGCTTGGAAGGCTGAGCTCAGAGATCTGGCAGCAGTTCCATGGCACAAGAGGGTCCCATGCCAGAGAATCCTGAAATATGGCAGGGCAGAGGTGAGATCCACAAGGTACATGGCTCATTGGTCTAGGGACATGATTTTTCTTTAGGGTGTGGGAGTTCCTGGGTTCAACTCCCAGATAAGCCCTGCTTGGTCCTCTGCCTGGAGAGCCTCAGCTTTGACCCTCATGTGCAGATAGCCCCTTTTATCCTGCTCCAGAGGCAGGTGAGGCCATTTCCCTTTTGCAGCTGGTGCATGGCCCAGAGCAGGGAGGTTTAGGCACCTCCTTGCCCCTGTCTCCATGGTCCCCCAAGCCCATAGTGTTGTGGGACAGTGGCTGTCAAAGCATCTAGCCTGGCCGTGGGTGTTGTCAGAAGTCAGGGCCTGGTGCTGCCCCACCCCGCTTCAGCAGGGGCCCTCGTTCCTACTTGGGTCAGGTGACTACTTGTGCATGGGTGTGGCTGAAGAGTTGAGGGAGCCATCATCAGGGAGGCAAGTCCATGACCAAGGAGTCTTCTGGGCAGAGTTTGGGTTATCCAGGAGCAGTGGTGTGGGGATGTGGAAGGGGTGGCCCATGCCAGAAGCTGGAACCCAGCTGGAGGAGAAAAGTGTGCACTCCGTTGTGCAGCAAGAGCAGAAGGAGTCTTCGTTGGCTAGCTTGTTTGGCTGGGCCTGGGGCTGGGTGGCAACCATGGCAACAAGAGAGAGGCTGCTGTTTTGGCCATGGCCTAGATAGCTCAAATGGTAGAGCTTTTGACTTTTAATCTGAGGCTCCAGGGTTCAACTCCTTGTTAAGGTGTGTGTGGGGGCTTGTCCCTTTAAAGGTGTGAGACTAGACTGGGTCAGCTCCTGGTTCTGATGCATTTGTCTACTTGTGTGTGGTTGTCTTCTTCCAGGTGGTTGGCCTACAGCCATTGGTTACTCTGGGAGCACCCCAGGGCTCCCTATGGCCTCCCTCCCATGGCAGCCAGTTGAGGAAAGGGCAGTAGGTGCTCCTCCCTCTCCCCATCATTGTAAGCCCCATGGCTGAACTGAAATCTAAGCTTCTGCAGGCAAGGGGTACTGCCCTGCCCATCCCAAGCTTGGCCTCCCAGTGCATCATTTCAGGCTACTGCCCCCTGGCATTCTGCCTCCCCTTGAAGTCTCAGCTGGTGTCACAGGACTTTCTGGCCTTCCACTCAAGTGGGAGAGCTACTCTTCAGAGCTCGCCATGGGGGAAGAGCCACAAAGGAAAGACAGCTTGGAAGGCTGAGCTCAGAGATCTGGCAGCAGTTGCATGGCACAAGAGGGTCCCATGCCACGGGGTCCTGAAATGTGGCAGGGCAGAGGTGGAACCTGTAAGGCACCTGGATTGTTGGTCTAAGGCTTATGACTCCTGATTAGGGTACAGGAGATCCCAGGTTCAACTCCCAGATGACATCTGCTTAGCACCCTGCCTGGGGATCCTTGGTTTGGGCCCTCATGTGCAGATAGTCCCTTTTAACCTGCTCCAGAGGCAAGTAGGGCCATTTCCCTTTTGCAGATGGTGGATGGCCTGGAGCAGGGAGGTTTAGGCACCTCCTTGCCCCTGTCTCCATGGTCCCCCAAGCCCATAATGTTGTGGGACGGTGGCTGTCGAGGCATCGAGCCTGGCTGTGGGGGTTGTTAGAAGTCAGGGCCTGGAGCTGCTCCACGTCACTTCAGCAGAGGCCCTTGTTCCCACTTGGGTGAGGTGACTACTTTTGTGTGGGTGTGGCTGAAGAGCTGAGGGAGCCATCATCAGGGAGGCATGTTCTTGAACAAGGAGTCTTCCGGGCAGAGTTCTGGGAGTCCAGGGGCAGCTGTGTGAAGACGTGGAAGGAACGGCCTATTCCAGGAGCTGGAACCCAGCTGGAAGGGAAAAGTGTGCACTCTGCTGTGCAACAGAGTGCCAGAGCAGCTAGGGGCAGATAAATATTAATTTTCTAAAAATTTTAGTGGCCCTGTGGGCTAGATAGAATGACCTGGTGGGCTGCATCTGGGCGATGGACCATATCTTGCCCACTCCTTGCAGAGTGGGTGTCTGCTATGGACCATAAAACCAGAAGGATGAGGTAAATGAGGTTTTGTTTAAACAGCTAGTGGAAGTTTTCAGATCATGGTCCCTGGTTCTCATGGGGGACTTCAATCACCCTAACATTTGCTAAGAAAGCAAGATAGCAGTGCAGAAGAAATCCAGGAAGATTTTGGAGAGTGTTGGGGACAATTTCCTGGTGCAAGAGTTGAAAAGGTCAAGTAGGGGCTGTGCGCTACTTTTCTTGATTCTCCAAACTCGGAAGACTTTGTTGGGAATGTAGCAGTGGGTGACAACTTGTGCAACAATGACCATGAGATGATTGAGTTCAGGATCCTAAGGAAAGAAAGGAAGGAGAGCAGCAGAGTAAGGACCCTGGCCTTCAGAAAAGCAGACTTCAACCCACTCATGGAACTAATAGGCAAAATCCAATTGGAGTCCAGACTAAGGAGAAAATGAGTCTAGGAAAGTAGGCTGTACTTTAAACCTTACTGGGAATGCAGGAATGAAGCACCCTGGTGTGCAAAAAGACTAGCAAGTATGGCAGAAAACCAGCTTGGCTTGGTAGGGAATTTTTCAGTGAGCTAAAACACAGAAGGGAAACTTAGAAGTGGAAACTTCGCCAAATTACTAAGTATATGGTATTGGGTATATTCTATATGGGTATTACTCAGACATGTACATATGAAATCAGGATGGCCAAAGTGCAATTGTGGTTGCTGCTAACAAGGGATGTGAAAGGTAACATGAAGGATTTCTAAGAGTATGTCAGTAACAAGAGGAATATCAGGGAAAATGTGGGTCCCTTATTGAATGAGGGAGGCAAACTTGTGACCTACATGGAGAAGGCTAAAATACTTCATTGTTTTGTTACTTCAGTCTTCACAGGCAAGGCCAGCCACCAGATTACTGTACCTGGTAGCACAGATGGGGAGGAGGGGAGATGCCAACAGTGATGAAAAAAACAGGTTACGAATTACTTAGGAAAGTTGGATGTGTGTACAAGTCCGTACTGGGCTGCAATTATTAGGAGTGTTCCCAGCAGATTGAGGGAAGTGGATATTTATTTGGCTCTGCTGAAGTCATATCTGTAGTGTCCAGTTTTCTGCCTCCCCACCACAAAAAGGATGTGGAAAAATTGGAAAGAGTAGAGCAGAGGGCAACAAAAATGGATAGATGGCTGGGGAACATGACTTATGAGCAGGGATCCTGGCTTTCTCTGATTTAAAAAAAATCCCCAATTACTTTTGGGTAAAAAGAAGGAACGCCAAATCCACATTTCTCTATGATTTAAATGAAACACACACACACACACACACACACACACATGTATATATACATGTGTGTATATATACATGTGTGTATATGTATATATATATATGTATACACATATACATATATATATGTGCGTCAGTGTTTCATTTAATTCATAGAGAAATGTGGATTTGGGGTTCCTTTATATATATGTGTGTGTGTGTGTGTGTGTGTGTGTGTGTGTGTGTGTGTGTGTGTATGTAGTGGTGTTTCTTTTTAATAATGGAAAAATATGGATTTGGGGTTCCTTTTTTTTAACCAAAAATTGAGGGGGAGGGGAGGGTTTAAATCAGAGAAAACCAGGATCCCTGCTTATAACAAGTGGCTTAGGGAGCTGGGCTTCTTTATTCTGGAGAAGAGAAGACTGAAGAGGGATGTAATAATAGCCTTCAACTCCGTGAAGGGTGGTTCCAAAGAGGATGGAACTAAACTGTCCTCAGTGGTAGCACATAACAGAACAATGAGTAATGGTCTCAAGTTTAAGCAAGGGATGTTTAGTTTAGATATTAAGAAAAATTTTCTCACTAGGTGGCTAGTAAAGCATTGGAACAGGTTACCCAGAAAGTCTGTGGAATCTCTAATCATAGAACTTTTTAAGACCTGAGTAGTAAAGCCTGGCCTAGGATGATATACTTGGGATTGGTCTTTTGATTAGCAGGTTTAGGGGGCTTAAGGGGCTTTGGGGGATTGTTCTTTTGATTAGGGTTGACCTCTTGAGGATCAACCCTAATTTTCTATGAATCTATACAATTACAGAACTGTTTGCATCTAGTGGTTTGGTTGGTTGTTTTTCTGATTTTAGGTGGAAGACAGGGATGCCCAAATCCATTTGCCATTCTCCTATGGGAGACACTGAGACCATATACTACCCGGAACACCCCCCCCCCCCAAACAAAAAAAACAAACAAAAAAAAAACAACAACATCACAATGTCCATATTACCACATTAAACATTTTTAAACTTCTATATCAATGTATGCAATTATGCTTATTCCCAACTGTCAGTATATTTCATTCTCAGTGGCTTTATCTTCACTACAAGAACAATTCAAATTAACTTGAAAAAGTCCTAGTGAAGACAAGAAAATACCTCATTTCCACAAAGCTGGCAAGTTGGGTTTGAATTAAAGACACAAATATTTAAATTCAACACACCAACTTGTGTGACAGTTGCAAATGTCTTGGCTTTTTATTAACCTGAATCAACTAGCTTGTGTTAGGAATATACGTTATTTAATTATTTAATTTATTTACTTCTTTACCTTTGTAAAGACAAGATCATGAGAGGCAAAATTGAGATTATATTTTTCTTTTGCTATCTTGTAAGGGCCAGCATTCTGTTTTGCTCGCTCATATTGAGTAAACAAAATCAATAAGCAAAAAAAAGTTGCTTAACACTTTAACTATCACTAGGGCATAGGGGCATGTACTTTTTCTTCCAAATTAAAGTTCCAGAGATTAAATGATCAATTTGCAGTCCCCCAGTACCCCAGGAGGCACTGCTCCTAAGTAGAATAGCTGTCCTCCAGATTCTGATATTTCTGGGATGACAAGCTGGACAGCAGAGCAGTGATTGGTGAGTGAGGAAAAGGGGGAGGAGAGTGGTTAGGTCCTAGTGGGGCCCAGAAGCAGGTATGCAGTTAAAGCAGGGGAGTGGGGGAAACAGGGTAGGGAAATGCCAGGAAGGCCCAGCAAGAGACACATCCACCCAGGTTGCACATTCAGGCAAACACACACACACACACACACAAACACACACACACACACACTGTCCCCAGATTTTCCTTTGGCTGCCAAGCAGAACAGCTGGGACACAGGGGAGTCAGTGGCAGTATGCAGGGGGGATCCCTGAGTGAGTGGCACTGCATGGAGCCCAGAAGCAGGAAAGGAGTACCTCTCATAGCCACACGAGTATATGTGCATGCCCCTCTGGTTGCCACCAGTGCCAGTGGTGATGGGAGTGCTCCCTGTCTTGGAGGCATTCAGATAACAGAGCCCCAAGCCACACCCTGGGGGCTCCGGGGATGAGGGCCATGTATAAAAGCAAAAAAACAAGAAAACTACTTATCTGTAGCAGAAGGCATGACACAGTAGGAATGAAGAGTAAAGCCCATGCGGGTTACAAGCCATGCCTTTATTCAGCTGAAGCCAGCCGGTGACATCAAGGGCAATCACCAGCTGGCAGAAGTATGAAGAATCACCATGGGAGAAGTGGTGGGAGCAGGAGAGGCGGTGGTGGCTCTCCACACTGGCAGCAGCCGGTGCTTGTATAGTAGGGGAAGATCCAGGCAGGGAGCAGTAGTGAAGATGACAGGGTCTCCCTGCTCAGGTGAAGGAGAACCCAAGCCCTGAGGGCTAAAGGACGCCGGGGCAGGACACTGCAGGCAATGCCAAAGGAGGACAGCACTGCAGGCTGCACTCTGCGACGTGAAGGAAGCAACAGTACCGAGAAAGGGGCCATAGCAGACCCAGGGGAGATGACGGGTCATCCTCCTGAATAATCCCGGGTACCGGGTACAGGAGATGGGTTGGCAGTAGCGGAGGCAAAGAAACTCTCCAGGAAGGGTGTTGAGGGAATCCCATCAAATTTTGACATTGGGGCCAGTGGAACAGCCCAATAGGCCACCCAGACCCTTATTTTGGTTTTTGTACAATTTTCTTTCCCCCCCTTCGCTGGGCTATACCTGAGGTGCATAGGCCTCATGAATTGAGGCTCTTAGTCTAGAAGGGCCCCTGCATGGGGAAGTGAGTGTGGCTGAGGGAGGCTGGAGCTGTGCCTCCCCCCCCCCCCCATTTTTTTTTTGTTTGTTTCGTGTTCCTGTTTTTTTGTTGTTTCCCCCTCTCTTTGGTTATCCCAGAGGGAGTAGAGGCTCAGTCTATGTAACTAGTAGGCCTGAGGGCCACCACTGGCGAAATACACACAGGACACAAAATCCAAGAGAGGCATCAAGTTCAAGGAAACACCAGAGGGACAGCTGCCTTAAGACCTGGTGTCCCAAAGGAGGTTGGCGTGAGGTTGGGGTGTAGGGGACGTGGATCCCCACGAACGGCCATGAAGTGGAGTACCTACTCTGGAGGGGCCTCCAGCAACTCGCCCTACCACTTGTAGTACATTCAAAGTCATGGCAAGTGAGTTTGGGGGCAGCCACCGAGGCGATATAGCCCTACCTCAGGGGCCACATGAAACAACGGTACATCTGTCAACAGCTACTTGGGCCAAGACAGTGCGCAAATGGGCATTCGAGGCCAGGTGGGCACACTCCCTGTATGTTCCTAGGCGTGTGCAGCTCCATGCATTCATGGATGGCAACTCCTGCTGCTTCTGCCACCCCCGCTGTCCTAGTTTTGCTGCTCTGCAGTCAAAGGCAAGTCTGAAGATAGGGGTGCACTGTGGGGGTGGGGTGATGGGTGTGCACTGGATACATGTGTGTGTGTTAAGGGGGTGGAGGCTGTGTATCTGTATTGCTACAATAGAGACAGTGAGTGGAACTGGCATGGAGCAGGTTCTCAGCTTCCATGCCACTGCTCACCAGCCCCCTAGAGGCTGGTCAGAGCTTTGTGCACATTATGCAAGGTTTTAACCTCAAACATGCAACTGCTTGAAGGACATGCTGACTTTTAACACTGACCTAATATTCCTTAAAGTTAGCATGTGCTGTTTATAATGGGTAAGCACACCCTGTATAGATATGTTTACTTGATTGGTTTGAATAGAATTGCTGATGAAGTAGGGAATTACTCAAGGGAAGGTCAATAGTTTGTTTTTAGAGCAAGATTAGAACCTGCCAGTTTATTCCACACTTGCTTATTCTGGCAGGAAGTAGTGAAATGATAGTCTCCATATCCAGTGAAATATTACTTCTCCCATTGCAAAGGCTCAGACTAGCCCTCTGTACATCAGGCCCTTATTAATTATAACTTAACTGGCTGAGAAACTATAAATTGTCTACCTCCATGCCGGTTAAATTAGGACACATCTGTTCAGTTAATGTGTCAAAGTAATACTCTTGTCCCTCATTTTAGACCACTTCACAAATAGAAAGAGGTATTTGATGACACACCTGGCAACACAGACCCATTAGTTAGTTTCATCAGTGCTGATACACAAACATTACAAGCCTATGTTTTCTTGCACCATTACGTTTTCTTGTTTAGCATCACTATAATGGCATTGATTTCCTATAGACATGCTCTATTTTCAGTATAATATTTAGATTGCAAATACCCTAAATTTATTTGTTTTGGTTTTAATTTTCATTATACAGCTACTGGTTCTCTACAAATAGAGAATATACATAAAAATATAATGCAGAAAATATAAAAACCAACTAAGGGCCTTGCTAAACCTTATGTAGTGAGTCACACAAACACTGATTGATGTTAGTGCTAGCTCATGTTAGGAGCAGCCATATTTAAGGCCATCAGAGACCTGGGGAACTGAAAGGTAAGAATCTCCCACCTCCCATCCCAGCTCACTAGGACTTCCTTCATTCCCCTTAGGCCCACTCCTCGCCGTTGCTACTTGTAGATGCCTGGCTGGCTGTCCCAGGGGAGCAGGCAGGAAAGGGTTAATCTCTATGCCCAGCCGCTGCTGCTGACTGGCTGCTACTCTTCTCTGGGCTACACCTGCTGGTGGTTAACCAACCATGCTGGTCTTGTTGTCTAGCTCAGGGGTTTGTGCGCACCCAGAGAGGTTGGGGAATCTCCATCCTTGGAGGTTTTCCAAGACCTGGCTAGATCTTGTTGGGGATTGTCCTGCTTTGAGCAGGAGGTTGAACTAGATGACCTCCAGAGATCCCTTCCATCCCTAATTTTCTATGATTCTGGGATTCTAACCCTTCCCTGCCTGCTTCCCCAGGACAGACAGTGCAGGACACCACAAATAAGGAGTGGGGAAGGGGAGGCAGGGAGCAGGGATGTGGCATGCTGGGGACGGGAGGAATGGGAAATGGGGCAAATCCAGGCCACCTGGTGGGGTGTTTACACTAAGGTGTATCATAAAGGAGTAAACATTAGTGTAACACAAGCTGGGTTGCACAGATCAAAGATAATCCTGTCCTAGAGTGCCCTAACTTTGCACCTCATAATCAAGGATCCTGGTTTTGTCTGATAACAAAAAAAAAATTCCCAATTTTTGGATTAAAAAAGGTAACACAAAATCCAAATTTTTTCCATTATCAAAATAAAACACTGCTTTAAATATATTTAAAGCAATGTTTCATTACACACACACACATGCATATACACAATTTTATATATATATAGCAGTGTTTCGTTTTAATCATGGAAAAATGTGGATTTTGGATTTTGGGTTACTTTTTTTAATCCAAAAATTGGGGATTTTTTTTTTTTTTATGAGACAAAACCAGGATCCCTGCTCATAAAACCAGTTTCAGGTGTTTATGTGCAGACAATCCAGGGGTTAAAAGCTGCAGAAACCACCCAAAATTACAGTGTAACAAAGCCCTAAGGATTATAAATATATATATATGATGACCTCATGTAGCCAATATCCGGACTCTGAGTCTCACATAAAATTATGATATTTAGCTTTCTTTCTTAATTTTTTGTTCTGTCATATAGTAAAGCTATATGACCTTTAAAATAAACCTAGAGTAATGTTATATTTCCTGTTAATTGTTCAGTAAATTAATGTGTTTATACATTGCTCTGCCTCTCAAATACTGATTTCATTATATTTTCAATATCTCTGTGCATCCCACAGTGTCCCTGATATAGGATGTATAGATAATAAATCTACTGCCCTTGACACTTGAAATTTACTGTCAGCCTCCAAGAGTCCTTGATATTAATAGAATGGCTCACATGAGATCAGCTCTAAACTGAGTGTATACATTACATATGGTAAGAGTACAAACTCATAGTAATGTTAAAGTAGAAAATAACCTCCTTGCAGAATACATATTTTTTACAAAAGATGCATTTCCAGTGGAAAAAAATTGAATTCTAGCTCCTCACCCTTAAAAACAAAAACAAACAAACAAGGACGTTGGAAAACTAAGGGATTGAACTCTAATTCTCCTCAGACTCCAGGTACCCAGCAAACTGATTTTCTGAGAATCATCATGACCTCTCCTGTTTCTGATTTTACCTTAATTGAATGGCCTTGATTGGTTAGAAAAGGGAAAATCCTGTTTTTGAAAATGGACTTTCTGAGATAGTAATGTGTCTGTAGCTGATTTTTGCTGAGGCATTGAAGGCAAAATCCTCCTTCAGGTCACATACCCAAATGATATTAAACCAGTGCTGCTTTTGCACTTACAGAGTTTATGATCCTGTTCTACCTGCAGTGTGGAGACACAAGCACCCACTGTACTACTGAAGAAACACAGTAGGCTGTATTCTGGCCAGGCAGGTACATGATGCCATTCATTCATGCATGGATGAGTACAAATCCCCAAATTGTAGGTAGGAAAAGAACCATGACTAGCAAGTGGTAGATATCGGAAAAGGGCTATGTTGGAGCATGTTTGGCATAGTGGTCAAGACAGTCACCTATGAAATGCATAACGCATTCTCAAAGAATTCCCTTCCGAATGAAAGTTTTCAACTTACATATTTTCTAATTCCTAGCACAGGATCTGAAGCACCAGACAGTTCAGGCATTTTTTGGCATGACCTCTAGCCCTCCTCTTGAAACTCAATCCCTAGACAGACAAGCAAAGAAGATACTTGGAATCAGGAGGATTTGTGTGTAAATGAGACTGCTACTACCGGGCTTCTTTGAAGGAGGGAGGGTCAAGGTTCTCACTTGGCCTTTGCACCCAGTGAAAGAGAAACTTCTACCATTCCACATCCATTTTATCCAATAAATGCAAGATTCAGCGGATCAGCTATAAGGGGAAGGGCTAGGGAAGAGTCTGGACAATGCTTAACCTGCTCAGTCAAAAAGTAGCCATTTGGACCCCTGTGCATCCATACTATGTGACCAATAGGAATGGAAAATGTGATTAAGTACAAAAATGGCACTACCAGTTGGGTGAGTGCCATGTGGGTCTTTGAAGTGTAATAGAATTCTTCTGGGTTTTTTGCTTGTTTCCTTTTCTATTTTCTGCTCTGTACTAGCCACCTGTTTTTTGAGAAGCGTTGTGATTCTACACTTTTTTTTCCAAGTATGGAGTGAGAGGACCTTTTGTAAGGACATTATCAGTAGATTTAATTAGGATTGTGGTTATAATTATTATTTGATCTACCTACCTATATTTATCTATGTATCCAGGATATCTTATTTATAAAACATTTATTGCTATGAAAAAATATTTATTACTATTTATTAAACATTTATTGCTATGGTATTTAACTGTGAGACAAGATCTAAAATATTATAAGAGTTATACAACAGTAGTCAAGGGGTTTGTCAATAGATCTGTGATTGCCAAGTAGAAAGATGGTAAGTGAACCTGTATGACTGTGAAATAAATCAGCTATTTTGTAAATCAGGCTGAACAGAGGCTTAATCTAGATTGCTTTTCCAATTTTACTAGGCAATAAACAAACAATTATTATGGTTTTCTCTGGTACTGGTTTACTCTATTAGTTTGTCACTCTATTTTTTGTTGTTATTCATTATTGATGAAAGCTCCACACGTTCTGTGGTGCCTGTGAATTTAACTGTGAAAACAGCAAAGAGCTAATAAATAATTTACTAATTGAATTGCAACTAAGCTCCATGTGTGCACGTTTCTATTCCATTTACTATATAACCAGGGTGACTTTAGGTTTATTTATTTCAATTTTTATGACTATCTTAGTATGATATACCTAAAAATAGACCCCCTTTCCTACATACCTTGGTAAATGCGTTTGCCTGCATATTTAGAATTGTCTCCAGTGTTGTTTCTTTTGGTCTTAAATGATAACATATTTAGATGGCTAAAATATGTTCTAAGCCAGTTACAAGGCTTCAAAATTAATAAAATTTAAGAAGTAGTAATAATGATATGATTTTAAGCATTTAGGAAAAGATTCTATTCTACCAGTTAGGCACATGAATAAACTTAGTCAACTAAGTGCAATTCTATTCCATGTGCTAGAGACTTTGAAAAAATTGAAGACAGAAAGTGTGTGGATCCGCCTCCCACTCTTCATTGCTCTTTTATGACTTTTAGTGTCATGTATCAGGTGATGGCTGTTACAAAAGTAGATCAATTAATGGACTTGAGACTTGAGAAGGATGGAATAAAATCATATTTTGTCACCTACACCCATTTATGTGGGGTGACTGATAGGTGGGATAGACTCCAGCCTGTAAAGTCAGTTTGCCGTCACATTTTTAAGCTTTCTTCCGCAGCTATAGAAGTTAGCTGTGCACTTTACTTTTAATGAAAGCTGAGTTTCTCGTGTTGTCATGTGAATCAGAAAACTGGGACTTAAGAAAAAAAAAGATCATGAGTCATGATAAAATTCAGTAAGATTATAGGAAGTGTAGTGCATTTTTTCTTTATTAATAACTAGTGAAAACAAAACAAGCAACAAAAATAAAAACAATGAATATAGACCTGTGCACATTAGCTGTGAATCCTTGTATATCTGAAAACACTGAAGTCAATAAATTGATGATAGTGTTTTGGCCCATTACAATGAAATACTGCATTTGTTATTGGAAGGAATAGCATCTAGTATATAGTATCTATTCAAGTATTACACCTTTCCATTGCTGAATTTGCTGTGGAATCTATCCTGAAGCAGTGAGTTGTGTTCTATTAATCCAGAAATAATATTCAAAGCAAAAATTTTGTTTATGTTTTTCAAGATGAGTTTCAGGAAGTTTTTCAGGATGGCAACTCTCTGAGTTTTGCTTCCCTAATCACTTTATGACACAATTGACACATCCAGACAAGTACACATGTGTTGCACACCACACATGCTGCATGTGCAGGCAGTCCTCACACTGTAAAAAAACCCCACAGTAGAAAAAAGTGGGGTGGATAACATGGCAGCAGTGTGCACTGCTCAAAAATGGAGCCTGGCTGGTCAGAGCCATGCTCTCACTGCTGGTCAGACTCCCTGCTGCCAGACTGCTGTCGCTAGTACCCCAGGAGGCCCCCAGGACCCAAGGCAGACTGCTGGGGCCAGCCCAGGTGCTGGCCTCAGCCTTCCCCACCCCACCTGGGGTCATGTGATATGCGCCAGAGCATGCATGCACAGGTGTTCCCTGGGGACAAGCAGCAGCAGCACATATTGTGCTACTACTGTTTGTCCCTGGGGTAACACACATTCCTGCATGTCTGGATCCAGCCATTGCTACTTGCAGATGATTGGGAAAAAAATTCAAAGATGTGTGTCTTGCTAAAAAAATTTAGTTAGTCTTTGATTTTTTTCTTCTCTGCGCCAGCTCCTAAGTTTCTTAAGGTAAGTGTCTCATTGCTGGAAGAGAGAGAACTAGAATTTATACCTGTATTACTGTAATAGACCGAGATTTAGGGTTGTATTAAAAATTTCATTTTCCAGAAGTCTGAAATGTTGCATGATTCCATTAGCTTGCTTCAAATATATTTCTTGGCTCAATAGCACTTGCACAATAGATAATGGTTTATCTAATATTTGTAGGACAAAAATCTATTGCCACTGTTAGTCTGGAAAATAATCCACTGGGAAAATGCATTTTGATGGAAAATATAATGTTATGGTGGGGGTGGCAGGGAAATCTCCACAAACATTTGGGGGGAGAAATGAAAAATTCTTGTATTATATTCTAAAGTCTTTTTTTTTTCATAATTAACTTTATTTCAAATCCTGTTCCCTCAGCCTTTGTTCTTAAAGCACATTCCCTTACAGCCCAACTGGTATGAGAGGGAAAGTCCATTAATGTGTTATGAGACTTTGCATGTGATAACCCCCATTGGTATAGAAGCAGTCTCAGAAAATGATTTTACCATGTAGTGTATAATTGATGGGGTGGGGAATGTTCAAGGGCATTAAGACTCTCTGTAGGTCTATTGTGTGATGGGGGTCATTTCAGTCTGTCCCCTCAGTCTCACTTCCATCTTTACTTCGGTCTTGACCATTGCCTTGGCCTGTGATGTGCTCACCATAGATGTTTCTTCACCGTCAGATGATATTGAATATTATGAAGGATCTTAATAGTTCTGAGTAGTGGCAGAATGCTCTTCAGGCCTTACTGCTCGTTCTGTCACCACCAGGAAGGACATGACAATGCAGGGACTGACTGGTGGATCACTTGGAGCATGGAACCTGAGCAATGAGAGCATCCTGCAAGGCTGAAGAGCATTCTGCCACTACTCAGAATTGTTAAGATTCATTAGCACTCCTGCCACTTACCCTTACACTACTACTCACGCCACCACTGCTTGCCCTCCTGTCAAGGCAACTGTGAGGAGCCCCATAATCTGTATCTGGTTAGAGGGGTGGGATGAGTTTTATACCCCTAGTTTAATATATATGGGAAAAGTAGAAATAGTTATTATGCCTCTACTTCTGGAGATAAAAATTACTTTTAACTCAAGGGGTTAAAAAGAAACTTTCCCCACTGGTAAATTATTCTATAGCTATGCCTGCCATAGCATCTCTATTTTGCAACATCTAATATGAGCCATTGCCTAATACCAAATGAAAATCTCTGTGCTTACGCATTACCTGTGATAAAATAATACTGAATGCTTATAATACTTACATTCTTTTGCTGGATGTTTTCTAGCTATGCCTGAAAACATGAGGATATTTTAGATATACGTGTGTAAGAGTGTACATTTTAAACAGTGCAATTTATTGTGGAGAAGGGTGTTTTTGCTTGATAAGAAATTTTGTCAATATATACACATCCTGCATCAACTTCTTTTTCCACCAGCTTAGTGCAGCTGAAGTACATAGAGAAAGAAAATTAGCTGTTAGCTACTTTTCCAGTTCCCTGATTGTTAGGAAGCAGGGGCCCTGCTGTTGTGATTTAGTGGTACAATCCTTGTCTGCCACCTGGGTTTGATTTGGAGCTAAAGTGGTTCCACAAAGCAGCTGAGCACTTGGAACGATGCATTTTCTGTAATCTTCTAATAGCAATCTAATACAACAGGGATCCTGGTTTTCTCCAATTTAAAAAAAATCCCCAATTTTCAATCAAAAAACATAACCTCAAATCCCTATGTTTCCGTGATTTAAATGAAACATCACATATATATATATAAATTAATTAATTAGTCAGCGACCTAACAATCGAAGGGAAGCTGGGAGACAGCGACCACAAGGTGATCACTTTCACTATCCAGTGTAAAGCTGGCAAGTCAGTCAGCAATGTAGAATGTCAGCAATGTCCTCAACTTCAGGAAAGCTCTCTTTGACAAGCTCAGGAGGCTTGTTGGCAAGGCCCTAAGGGACCAAGACTTAAAGGGGAGGGAAGTTCAGGATGAGTGGTTGCTCATCAAGGGAGCGATCCTAAAAGTACAAGCAATGTCTTTCCCATCTCAGAGGAAAGATAGCAAAAGGTAGCAGCCCCCTTGGCTCTGCAGGGAACTCATGGACCTCCTGCATCAAAAAAGAAAGACCTATAAAGGATGGAAGACTAGAATCACCTCCAAAGGCGGAGTATTCTGCACTGGTCCGGACCTGTAGGGAGCAAACCAGGAAAGCCAAGGCTGCAACCAAACTCCAGCTGGCTACACATATCAAAGACAATAATAAGTCCTTTTTTAGATATATGGGGAGCCAGAAGAAAAGCAAGGGTAACATTGGACCCCTATTAAACCAAATGGGACAACTGACAACCAACACCCAGGAAAAAGCCAACCTACTTAATGGGTATTTTGCATCATTTTTTCACCAGCCCCAAGGGACTGCCCTGCTCAATATAGTATGGGATGGCCAGGGTGAGGGAGAAGTGTTACCCTACATCAATGTAGACCAAGTAAAGGAACATCTTGACAGGCTGGACACCTTCAAGTCAGGAGGCCGAGACAGTTTACACCCCAGGGTACTTAAGGAGCTGGCAGACATCATAGCTCAGTCACTGGCATAGATCTTTAAGAACCCATGGCGCTCGGGTGAAGTGTCCAAAGACTGGAAGAAGGCCAATGTGGTGCCTATCTTCAAGAAAGGGAGGAAAGTAGATTTGGGGAAGAACTACAGGCCTATCAGCCTGACTTCTATCCCGGGGAAGATCTTGGAAAAAATTATCAGAGACTATTCTTGACAAACTGGCTGATGGCAGCATCCTGAGGGACAGCCAGCACAGATTTGTTGTGGGTAGGACTTGCCTGACCAATGTCATCTCCTTCTATGACCAGGTGACATATCACCTGGAGAAGGGAGAAGAGATTGATGTCATATATCTTGACTTTAAAAAAATCCTTTGATCTGTTGTCCCATGATCTCTTAATGAAAAAAAATTGGCCAACTGTGGCCTTGGCTACATCACAGTCCGATGGCTGGGGAATTGACTCCAAGATCAGATCCAGAGAGTGATAATAGACAGAAGTAAATCATCGTGGTGTGTCATGACCAGTGGGGTCCCCCAAGGCTCCGTTCTTGGGCCTATATTCTTTAACATCTTTATTAATGATGTAGACATTGGTATCAGAAGTGGACTGGCCAAGTTCGCCAATGACACCAAACTTTGGGGTAAAGCATCCACACCTGAGAATAGGTAGGTGATCCAGGCCAACCTCAAGGCTCAGAAAATGGGAGGATAAAAACCTGATGTCATTCAACACTGAAAAATGCAATGTGCTCCAACTTGGGAAAAAAAAAAAAAACTGCAGCACACTTATAGGCTCGGCAGTGCTACATTTGCTAGCACCACAGCCAAAAGGGACTTGGGAGTCATAATTGACCACAGGATGAATATAAGCCACCAGTGCGATGTTGCAGCTGGTAAAGTGAGCAAAATTCTGGCTTGAATCCATAGATGCTTCTCAAGCAAATTCTAGGATGTCATCCTCCTGCTGTACTCAGCCTTGGTGAGGCTGCAGCTGGAGTACTGCATCCATTTCTGGGCTCCACAATTTAAAAAGGATGTGGAAAAGCATGAGATAGTCCAGAGGAGAGCCACACATATGAACAGAGGGCAGGAGAACAGATCCTATGATGAGAGGCTGAGAGCCATGGGACTCTTCACCCTGGGAAAGCATAGGCTCAGGGGGGACCTGATGGCTGCCTATAAGTATATTAGGAGTGTACATTAGGATCTGGGGAAAACCTGTTCACCAGAGCTCCCCAAGGGATGACAGGTTCAAATGCTCACAAACTCCTCTAAAACCGTTTCAGGTTGGACATAAGGAAAAACTTATTTACTGTCTGAGCCTCCAAGGCCTGAAATAGACTGCCTCCAGATGTGGTGCAAGCACCTACTCTGGACTCTTCTAAGAAATATTTGGACATCTATCTTGCTGGGATACTTTGATGCCAGCTGACTTCCCGCCCCTGGGGCAGGGGGCTGGACTCAATGATCTTCCAAGGTCCCTTCCAGCCCTAATGTCTATGAAAACTATGAACTGAAAATTGGGGATTTTTTAAAAACAGAGAAAACCAGGATCCAGGTAACTTAGCAAGTATCCTTACTCTTTTGTTTTTTTCTTACAAGTATAGGTGGTGTTAGAAGAGTGGCTACTTTTGTGCAGAGTAGCTTTTTTCTATAAGTCTCTGTGTGCTCCTACTGTTATTCCTTTCCAAGATCTTTTATTAATAGTTATTTTATTATTGTTCCTGGTACATTAAAGAGTGAAAGATGGCAAAGCCCAGAGCATAGGCACCTCACAATCCTCTATTAAATATTTCCTTTATTAAATATTTACTTGTAAGTTTGGCAGACATGGCACAGAAAATTCTTGGAAATATCACCTCTTGGGGAATAAGATGATCTATTGTTTTACTAGGACTAAATGGTTAATGTTTATTTAATATCTCAGGAATGCAGAAATGCTTAGTAATACTATTATTTTCTTATGTCTGACCTTGGCTTATCCAACTTGCTGACAGCAACAACAAAAGAAAGTTGGGAGAAGTAATTCAGCTTTTAACTGGTTTGTAATTTTTTTGTGTTATGGAACATTCTGAGAACTTATTGCAGAAATCTATGACTACTATGCAGTCAGGGATGAAAATAATACAATGGCTATGATTTTAAAGACACATTTAAACATATTTTATATGCATCGAGTAATTCAGGAATTACAGCTTCCTCCTACTTCATAGAAAACTAAATGTAATTCATAAAATAACTGTCCAACTGGAAAACAGGTACAGACTGCTGCTTTTTGCAGCACTATCATCATGTGTAGAATTGCTCTGATTCCTACTGTTCATTGCATTAATGGCTTTATTTTACATATTTTCCTGTACTTGTATATAAAGCCTACAATACCCTGTGGTAGAAGTACAGGCTGAATAGACATGTGCCTGCAGCCTTCTTGCAAACCTAGCAGGTTTTTGATTGGCTATAGCAGGTTTGGGGAAATGGCCATTTCAGACAGGACACAATGAAGCAGAAAATGGGCAGATGCTGTAAGTTGCATAATTAGTACAAAGAAAACTCATCTGCCATTTATAGTATATAAAATTAACTGATGGGATGCTGACTGTTTCAGGCTAATTTAATGATAACCTCTAACCATCTGGCTAGAAAGCTGTACTGTACCGAAACCTAATGCTGACCCACATAAGTTAGCGTAAAAATTTTTTGCAAAGTTTAATAATGGATTATACATCAAAGCAAGAACTCATTACTGTAACAAACCATGAAATATTTATTTTTAATCTGACAGTCCTACAACTGCTAAACAATAAGAGATTACACTGTGAAGCCACATATATAATAAATGAGTGACTACTTTATCTATTGTATTAGTAAATGCATAGCGTTCTGGATGCCATGTTTTCATATCAATCTGTGTGGTTGTTTCATGTGGCTGTACAAATCTGTGGGAAATAGGGATGTTCTTCTGCACCCTTGATTGTTCCAGAACCAAATCTCCCACATGCTCTAAGTTTTCTCAAATGGTGAAAGTCACAAAGAAGCATAACTGATGACTATCAGATCCACTGTGCTAGGTTCTTTCTATTTAGCATGTCCTCATTAATAATAAAGAACCTGCAAGCCAAATTACATGATCAGTGAAATCCATGCCTTGAAAGGGATCATATCAGTGTTAATGAAAGCATCATCTGAAAAAAAAAAAAAAATGAGCAATCCAAGGTATCATTTTTCTACCATAATCTGCATTATTTGTGAAGATACACAAAAGAGAACAAGCTTGGCTGTCAGAGCCCATGGCTGGTAATTAGAAAACTAACACAGGCAAATATGGATAAGTTAGTGAGACAACATGCACTTGATCCACCTTTTCCTCCACAGTTTCACAGTTGGTAGGGTCGGAAGGGCCTGAGCAGATCATCAAGTCCGACCCCTGAGTGTTTAATTATATACTAAAATAAATCTATACTTGATATTGTTACTGTTTTGAACCCAATGACACAATAAAAAAATGCTGAAATACAGTAATGGCAGTTGAAATACAGTAAAGCTCCTGTTTGAATTTCTCTTCCCATCAGCATTCCCAAACACTCTGGAATGGACTCTCTGGACTGTGATGCTCTCTCTTTCTTACATTGCTTTGCTCTTCCTCTGCTCATTGATCTTTGTGAAAAATCAGAGTACAGTAATAAGAAACTTAGGTTTATGGACAAGATTGTCACACCCTGCTCCAAGCAAGGAACAAGTAAAGACATGTGGTTTCTAAATTTTGGGAGCAGAATTAACTGTGGCAGGTGGGTGGAGGTCAAGGAATGTTTCAAAGGTGGCAACGCATATGCATTATCATCTAGTGAGTGGTGACACCGATTTTCTTAAAGATAATATTGCCTAACACTGTTCATTGCAACACTGCTTTCATTTATTTTTAACTCTACTAAACTTTTAACTGTTTTCCACATCCTTCTGACTCATGTGAAAATGGGGTTGCTGTCTCCAAGCACAAAGTTAGAAGAAAGAGATTGCTTTGCCCACATTAAATGTTTTTACCATTGTTTCTCTGAGATTATCTGATACTTTGATTAGAGATAGGGTATATGTCGGTGTGGGGGAGGGAGCTGTTCAAGGATCAGAAAGGTCCCTATTTCTATCCCCATTGCAAAGTTGTAAGTTCCTGAAAAGTGCTATTTCCACATGTTTAGTAGATCTTAGGCCAGTAGCAAAACTGAAAATACTATTTCCACATGATTAGTAGAATTTACGCTGGTAGCAAAAAATACTAAATATAGTCTGATATTTGGTACTGGTAAAAATGCTTCATCCTGAAACTTCAGGGATTGAGCAGTGCTTTCCCTGCCATTTTTCTTCCAAACTGGAGTGGGGGTTGCAGAATGGAGAAAAGGGAACCTTTCATAAGCTCATAATGCTGCCTTCCTGCTAGTGGCATGTGAAAGAAGGAGGAAACAGTCTGACTTGAACTTTCAGGATGGGAGGAATAAGAGGCCAAAAATTAACTATGGAATAACTGAAGAACAGGAAGTTCTTCAATGGTAGTGTTGTTAGGCCCCAGCTCAAGTCTGGGTTCGTGCCCGGTATGCAAAGGCCAATAAAGATACCAGGGGTGAAAGTATAAAAAAGATTTATTGCTAGCAATAAAAGGTGCAAGGAATAATCTCACCGAACAAGCACCCCAGATATGCAATACTAAGCCCCTTATATACAGGGGTTTGAACCTTCATAAGCATCCTTGCTTGCTAATTGCCTAAAAAGGAGTGACGCAAGGAGTTCTTTACTGAGCATGTCTCTATACCTGTGTTTTAGCTATGTATCTCATTAACATACATATATGTTTCATTAGCATATATCTTCCCCACCTAGGGGTGTGATTTTTAGTATTTTAATGAGCTCTTTGTCCCAGTACCTCTGATTCTGTTTTTGTTTTCAAGCTTCCTCTATCTAAAACTGTCTGCTCCTTATCATTGCAGATGGGCATTCGTCACATAACATTCACTTTTGCTTAGGCTTTGCATAGTAGTTTCAAGGTCGAACCTCACATTTCCCTCCTCTGGAGCATTCATAATTATTATTAATTATGATTGCTCCATTCAATTTGACTTAACACAAATCTAGTATTCTCAGCTTTCTTTGTTTGCAAAATCATTTGATTTACCTTAGGCCTGAAGATAGATGCGATACAAACAGGTATACATTGGATACAGAAACAAACCATAATCCCTATAAAACAAAACAGAACAACCATACAAAATAACTGTTTCAACCATACAAAATTGGGAAGCCAGGAAGTTAACCAGGAAAAGTCTAAGCCAGATGATTCTTTCAGTGTCTGTGTCAATCGTTGTAAGGCACCAATTTTGTCTTCAATTAGCACAGAATTATCAGTGAGGTTGAAGCAGCACATTCCTTTTAAGGTTTCACACCCCAGATTGTGTTGCAACAAGAGATAATCAATAGCGGCTCTATTCTCTAAGACAGCGTCCCTTAGTTGTTTTTGTTCAGCATTCAAGGCTGAGAGCGCTCAAGATGTAGCATTTAGTCCTTTTGCTAAAACACAGGCCACTGCATTAAGATTTCTGCTATTACTTACAGCAAGACCCGGAACCCCCACCATAGATGCAGCTAATGCTATGTATTCTGGCTTAGATAATAGTCCACGGGAATCATTCTCGTCACAATCAGCAGTGAGAGTAGTGTATGCTCGTTTAAACCTCCCACCAAGAGGGGTTTGTTCAGTGTGCATTAGGTCAGATTTCCTTGGAAGAGCTGCAGTTACCCGGGCAATGGTGCATGGTCCCCCAGTAGCATTCGCTGGAAGGTATGAATATATCATTCTCCCGCAGGCCAGAAACCATCCTCGAGGAAGGATGGTATGTGTGTATACATAGGATATTTGACTGGTCTTATTACAGAAGATTTTTCTACCTTGGTTCAATTCAAAGCAATTATTGGTACAATTAACTATTAAGAAACATTCAGAAGCATTAGCTGTTGCCTGAACCCGTACAGAAAACATGTCTCTGCTTTTCTCTTTTACAATAGTCCCCCACTTATATATATCCTGATATATATTTTCCTTCTCTACATCTTTCAGCATAGTATAATTCTGTAAAATTTTCAAAGGGGTTGGTACTGCAATTAAGCATGAGGTAAAAACCAGATGAGCATTGATCCCTCCCTCTAAGCAGAAGTCCGTTCTATTTAATATTTCCCAGGCCAGATAAATCCAGACGTTTTCCTGAGGGTCAAATTCTTCTTGTAAAAGATTTTCCCCTCCTATAAGTAGGAGTGGACAGATCAGAGTGCCCCACACTAAAACCTTGAACAATTTCATAATAAGGCTTGTAAAACTTGATCAAAGATTGACAAATTATTCAAAGTTCCTTTCTTTTGAATAGGAATTTTAAGTCTCTTATTGGCTCCACCTTCCACTGTTCTCTGCCTCCGGTCCCGGAGTTTGCAGGAGTTTCTTCTTGTTCTGGTTCAGCCACCGGCTTTAGGCAACTGGAATGTATCCAAGTCTTGATTCCTTCGAGCTTTGCTGCCGTCGGGGTCATTAAAAGTACTCTATATGGGCCCTTCCATCTGGCTCAAAGTGGTTCCTCGTTTCAATCTTTCACAAGAGCATAACTCCCAGGTAATAATCGATTTTCCGGGGCAGGAGACTGGTCCTGTGTCTGTAGCATGTCCTGTACCTGCTGATGGATGGAAGACAAAACAGAAACCAAAGACCATACATATTCTCTAATCATTCCCTCTCCTAAAACATGTAACTGTTGTTCAGTACCCATGGGCAGACTCAGAGGGTAAGGCTTACCATACATTATCTCAAATGGGCTTAATCCCAATTTAGAATGTGGTGCGACCCTTACTTGTAACAGGGCCAAGGGTAGGGCCTCTGGCCATTTGAGTCGAGCTTCTTGGCAAATCTTTGCAAGGTGTCTTTTTAAGGTCTGATTCATACATTCCACCTTTCCACTGGACTGGGGTCTCCAAGGGGTGTGTAAATGCCAGCTGATTCCCAGGAACTCAGAAACCTTCTGAGTAATTTGTGCAATGAAATGTGGGCCATTGTCTGACCCTATTCCTTTTGGAAGTCCAAAGCGAGGTATGATTTCTCGTAGGAGCGCCTTGACCACCTCTCGGGCTTGGGCAGTCCGACATGGGAAGCACTCAACCCAATTAGAGAAAGTGTCCACAAAGACAAGGAGATATCTCATCCCCTGTTGCCGGGGTAACTCAGTAAAATCCACCTGCCATTCTTCTCCTGGCCCGTTGCCTATTCTCTGATGTCCTGAAGTTTCTTTTCTCCCTCCTTTTGGGTTATTTCTCTGGCAGACTTCACATGTCTCTGATACCTTCTTGGCAACCTCTCTTAATCCCACTCCAGTTACATAGTGACTGATCCACCTTACCAGGGCCCTGGGTCTATAGTGGGTGCCATGATGAGCTCTCTTCACTACCACATGAACCCAGGCAGCTGGGATGATAATGCGGCCATCCTTTGCTACTAGCCACCCATGCTCCCCCTTCTTTGCTTGAAACTCTCTTATCAATTGTTTGTCTCTTTCCCCGTACTGTGGTGTCACTGGCTGGTATAAGTCTGGGAGGAGAGGTAACAGATTACTTACTTCGGGCAGCAAATCTGTCTGAGGTCTTTTAGCTGCTTTCTTTGCTGTAGCGTCAGCAAATCGATTACCTTTTGTGGAGGAACTATTTTCTTTTTGATGTGCTTTGCAATGCATTACCGCTACCTCTTTTGGTTCCCAGACTGCCTTGAGGAGGGCTTTTATCTGCTTGCTATGCTTAATGGCTGTTCCTTTTGAATCACGTAGACCTCGCTCTCTCCATAGCGCTCTGTGAGCATGTAAAACAAGCAAAACATATTTAGAGTCAGTATAAATATTGACAGTTTTGTTGGCCGCCAATTGCAAAGCCCGAGTCACAGCAATGAGTTCAGCCTTTTGAGCTGAAACAGATGGGTTTAAAGGTCCTGCTTCTATCACCTTCTGTGTAGTCACGATAGCGTATCTGGATTTTCGAATTCCATTCTCTATACTCGAGCTGCCATCAGTGTAGAACTCCAGGTCAGCTTTTTCAAGAGGTCTGTTTCTCAAATTTGGTCTTGAAGAATAAACAGTTTCCAATGTTTGCAAACAATCATGCACAAGATCTGGTGTGTCACCCATAGATGGCAACAGTGTTGCTGGATTTACATTGCGAGAAATGGCCAATTTTATTTCAGGCTTATCTAGGAGGATGGCCTGATATCAAGCCATTTGTCCCAGAGTTAACCAGTTCCCTCCTTTCTGTTCCAGGACTGTAAGTACTGTGTGAGGAACATATAAAATCATTTCATGGCCTGGGGTTAATTTTTCAGCTTCTTGTATTAGCAGACAGGTAGCAGCAACAGCCTGGAGACAAGCAGGCCATCCACATGACACAAAGTCTAATTTTTTTGAAAAATATGCCACTGGTCATTGCCAGCTACCCAATTTCTGTGTTAAAACTCCCACGGCTACCCCACCTCGGTCATTCACAAAAAGGGAAAAAGGCTTACTCATGTCCGGTAGTCCTAAGGCGGGTGCTTCAATGAGAGCCTGCTTTAACTGGCAGAATGCTTGCTCACACTCTTCAGTCCATTCGAGTACCTTTTCATCTCCGTGTGTTGCTTCATACAGAGGTTTTGCTATAACCCCAAAATTTGGAATCCAAATCCTGCAAAAACCTACTGTACCTAAAAATCCCTGTAGTTGTTTCTTTGTTATTGGGGGTGCCAGCCGGCATATAGCTTCTTTTCTTTCAGGCAACAGGGCTCTCTGACCGGGCTGTAATTCAAATCCCAAGTATGTTACTTTCTGGGATATGGGCTGCATTTTATTTCTGGATACCCGGTATCCTTGTTGACCTAGAAAATTAAGGAGGCAAATTGTTCCTTCCAGGCAGCTTGCTTCAGTGGTGGCTGTTAAAAGCAAGTCATCCACATATTGCAAAAGAGCACAGGACAGTGGCAATTTTAGCCTGCGTAAATCCTTGCTTAATGCATTGCCGAATAGGGTTGGGCTGTTTTTAAATCCTTGGGGTAAAACAGTCCAGCACAACTGAGTCTTAATGCTAGTATCTGGGTCTTCCCATTCAAATGCAAATATTTCCTGAGATCCCCTCTCTACCGGTATACAGAAGAAAGCATCTTTTAAATCAATAACCGTAAACCAGTTATGATCTGGGTTCAAAGCAGATAGCAAGGTGTACAAATTAGGCATTACCAGGTATATACTCACAACCACTTTATTTACAGCTCTCAAGTCTTGGACGAAACGATATTCATTACTCTTAGGCTTCTTCACAGGCAAGATGGGTATGTTAAAAGCTGATGTACATTCACGGAGAAGGCCATACTCCAGGAACCGTTCAACTAACGGCTTCAGTCCTTTCATGGCTTCCATCTGCATTGGATATTGTTTCACACATGGAGGCTGGGCCCCTGGCAAAAGTTGAATCTTCACAGGGTCAGCATTTTTAGCTTTCCCAGGTCGGTGACCTGCCCATACCCATGGAACAACAGCATCGAGCAGGGGTTGAGGAATATCCAGTGTACTCTCCTCTCAGAGAAGGCCGAGAAGGCAAGCCTGCAAATGTCACCCCTTTTCAGGAGGCACTGTTAAAAACATTTGCCCATCCTGGAACAACAACGTAGCTTGCAGTTTACAGAGGAGGTCTCTCCCTAAAAGGGGAACGGGGCAGTCTGGCATGTACAAGAATTGATGGGTAACTTCAGCCTGCCCAAGATTACAGGTCATTGGCTGTAGGAAGGGTTGTGTTACTGCCTTCCCTGTAACCCCTACCACCGGCACAGTCTTTTTACTTAAAGGTTTCAGTTTTTGAGTTAAGACAGAATGGGCAGCACCTGTATCGACGAGAAAATCTACCAATTCATCTCTGTCCCCTAGTTGCATTTTAACCAGAGGCTCGTCAGGGGACACTGGGATCTGGGTTATCTTTCCCTCCTGGGCCTCCGGTCCCCTTCAATCTGAATCCCTTCCAAAAGCAAACAATCTACTGCTCTCCTCTTTTTTCTTTTCACCTTCCTCAACTTTCCGATAAGGGCATTCCCGCTTCCAATGTCCTTTTCATTTGCAAAAGGCACACTGATCTTTCTCTAATTGACCTCGTCTCTGCAGCTGTCTCCAGTATCCCTCATCTCTAGGTTTTCCTGTGATTGCATCTGCCACTAGGGCTGCCTGCATTTTCATCTTTCTCTCCTCTTTCTTGTCCTGTTGCTTTTCCTGAACACTTTCTCAGTTAGTAAATACTTGGTAAGCAATGTCTACTAGTTGGGAAATAGGCATACCTGTTGCTCCATCTGCCTTCTGCAATTTCTTTCTAATGTCTGGTGCACTCTGACCTATAAAGATCATATTTACCATGTGAGCGTTCGATGCATCCTCTGGATCCTCACGAGTGTATTGCCTGAAAGTAGTGTAAATTCTTTCCAAAAAAGCACTCGGGGTCTCATTAGTCTCCTGTCGAATCTCATACACCTTACTGAGATTTTGAGGTTTTTTCACAGCATCTCTCAATCCTCGGAGGATATATTCTCGATAGGCACGGATGGAGGTCATATCTTGGTCTGGTTTCCAATCTGGCTCCTGGATGGGGACATGATCGTCTCTATTTCCTTGCAGGTTCCCTGCAGTAATTTCCTTTTCCACGTACTCACGAGCTTTGTTCACTACCATTCTCCTTTCCTCTGGTGTCAACAGGATATCTAAAAGAGACTGAACATCTGCCCAGGTTGGGTTATGGGTGTTGAAAATCGTTTTAAACTGGTTTTGTACCTTTTCAGGATTCTCTCTCAAGCTGGGGTTATTGTTCTTCCAATTATACAAATCTGAGGTATTGAAAGGAACGTGCACAAAGGTTTGACGGTAGGTTGGCTCACTGTCATCTTCGAGAGGCCCGGGTACCACTTGTTCTCTTAGGGGAAATACCCCATTTACCTTCCCACGGCCAGGATCAGATTCCCTGTGATGTTTTCCCTTAACCCCGGAGTCTGCTTCTAACTGTACTGTCCACCCTCCTCCCGGGCTTATATCAGGAGAAGTCGGGGAGTCTGGAGATTGCCAAGCACCTGACGGCCATGGTTGGCGCTGTTCCAGATCCCTGGGTCGGGGAGTATTCCCATCTTCTGCCTCAGGGGGGGAAGAAGCAGGAAGAGCAGATGCCAACGAGGAATCAGAAGAATCAGGAGGAGGAGGGGGAAGAGGAAGAGAATAAGGTAAAGGCAGCAGAGGGGAGGGAGCCTCCGGCTCCAGACAGTCCAGGACAGGATTTGCAGTTGGTTGAGCCACAGCCATCTCACAGATCCCAACTCCCTCCCCCAATCCACATTCCTCCAAAACTTTTTTATCTCTACAAAGAGACATAAACGCTTGCGCATACAACAATTCCTCCCATTTACCATTCTGCCAGCAGAACAAAATCAATTGCAAGATGGTATTATAATTAACACTTCCCTCTCGAGGCCAATATTCTTGTTCATCTAGCTGATAGCGTGGCCACGCAGTTTCACAGAAGAATTTAGCTTTCTTCTTAGTCATAGGATCCCCACCAAACTCTGCCCAATGTCCCAATACACAGGAGAGGGGGGTACATTTCCTTACCTTACTGTTAATAGTACCCATCTCAGGGCTGCCTTCCCGGTTCTGACCGTCTGACTTACCTGGGATCCAGGGATCTGTTCTTAGTCCTTGTCCTCACAGGGGAAAAATCACTGGTCTTGGACTCGGGCCAGACAGAATACTTACAGAAATAATCCCAGGCAGACGTACTGATGGTAGGCCTTATGCCCTTTCTATCCTCTCACCCAGGTGCCTGTTACTGATACTTTCACTCTGTGGCGTTGCACCGTTAGGCTACTGCCACCTCAGCGATCCAGCTCCTCCTGAAGCAAAAGTCTCACCGGGAAAAGAAATCCCGGGGCGCGCCCGACATTTGATAAGGAAAAGCAAATCAGCTGGTCGTCAGTTAGTCCGGGCAAAGCTTATCTACGGCAGTCCCATCCGGGTCGCCAAAAACTGTTAGGCCCCAGCTTAAGTCTGGGTTCGTGCCCGGTATGCAAAGGCCAATAAAGATACCAGGGGTGAAAGTATAAAAAAGATTTATTGCTAGCAATAAAAGGTGCAAGGAATAATCTCACTGAACAAGCACCCCAGATATGCAATACTAAGCCCCTTATGTACAAGGGTTTGAACCTTCATAAGCATCCTTGCTTGCTAATTGGCTAAAAAGGAGTGACGCAAGGAGTTCTTTACTGAGCATGTCTCTATACCTGTGTTTTAGCTATGTATCTCATTAACATACATATATGTTTCATTAGCATATATCTTCCCCACCTAGGGGTGTGATTTTTAGTATTTTAATGAGCTCTTTGTCCCAGTACCTCTGATTCTGTTTTTGTTTTCAAGCTTCCTCTATCTAAGACTGTCTGCTCCTTATCATTGCAGATGGGCATTCATCACATAACATTCACTTTTGCTTAGGCTTTGCATAGTAGTTTCTAGGTCGAACCTCACAGTGTCAGGTGACAGAGGCATGCTGGTACCAATAAGAGTAAGAGGCAGGAGTTGATTGCAGCAGGTTGGTTTAACAGGAAAGAGGCAAAAGACAAATCACTGGAAGCAGGTGATGCTCTTTTAGGCTTTTGTTTTCCTTGCACAAGCCCAGCTTCACCCTGCCACCCAAAAAAAGCAAAAAGCAAAACAAAAAGTAAAACTGAGAGAAATAAACAAGTCCCCCTAGTGCTAGCCACAAACTAGTTTTCATAAACCTGTGCTTCCTTAGTTGAGACTCTAGGGCTTCTGCCTCCCCTGACTTCATTTCCAGTGGAAAATCAATTACCATCTCTCACTGGTGAGTAATGTCTCATGAAACATATCACATAAAGCTGCACAACATTTGACAGCTATGTTCTGGCCTAAGGGGGAGTGTACTGGCTAAGGATCAAGAGGGAGACAAACAGCTCTAGTCCCCAGGTCTTGTACTAACTGATATTAATCCTGCTGTTCATTTCATAGTCCTATTACTACAGTCTCATAATCATATTTTTGGAAGCAAGCCAGCCTCAAACCCCTGCTCCTAGATTTTACATGCAAGCCAACAAGTTGCAGAAGATAACTCCTGCTGGAGCTAGAAATGGCAAGAAAACATGTTTCTAAATAGGGCAGACCTATGATTCCTTCACTGTGCTTTCAGAATAAATGTGCCAAATTAACAAGATTGAGCATGCCATCTGTAACCAGGTTTCCTTCAACTCTCAACCAGACAGGTAAAGACTGCCTGTATGCAGTCTATAGCCTCCTGATTATGTCACTCTTTTGGGAAGCAAGCAATGTTGATTCAAATCAGGATAGCAAAGGCCTAGAACACAATTCTCCCACTTCTGTGTGAGCGCACCAAAGACTTAAGTAAAAGATCTACCACCATGAGAGCTCAGTGCTGCTGATGAGCTCAAACTGGATGGCTTCTAGGCACATTCAGAAGCCAAACATTAGGTGCCTTGGGAACTACACAATCTAGAGTACAAGTGTTACTTCAGTTTATGTAACTTGTGCTTCTTGTGGCTTGGCTTGCTTTTTTGAAATTTAGACAGATTGTAGGTACTTAATTCCCATTTGAAATCCTCAGGGAACTTCCAGACAAGCATACACATGCAGTTTGTGGCACCTTAAACCTGGTTGTGGTGCTGCAACCTGCATGCAGCAAATGTGCAACTGTGTGCCACAGTACAAAAATTTGATACCAGGATGCCCTGGTATTAAAAAAAAAAAAAAAAAAAAATGGTGCAAAAAGCAGATGTTCCACCAGAAATGAAGTTTGGCCATCCAGAGCCATGTTCCACCTGCCAGTCAGGCTCCATGCAGCTGGATCAGTGCTACTACCATCCAAGGAGGTTCCAAGGACCCCAGGTAACACTGCTGGGTGCTGGCTCCAGCCTCTTCTATCCCACCTGTGACAATTGGTGTACCCCAGAGCACATGTGCAAGGACATGCCCTGGGATGCAAAGCAGCAGCACAAATGTGTGCCACTGCTTTTTGTGCCCATGGAAATGCATGCCTCCTCATATGAGGATGCACCGTCAGAGACCAAATTGCATCTGTCCCGTGAGCTCACACTTCACTAAGTAAACAATGTAATTTCTCTGTTAATGTTATTTTGTCCCTGTCTATATCATCTGAACTAATGAAACCTGAAACTTCTGAATATCCAAAGACAAGTCTCAATGGCATGAGCTAAGACACTAAAACAACTATACTGTGGGTTATACCTGGATAATCCGAAATTCACTTTATAATCTTTTCTAAAGAATCTGACAGACAGGGATCAGAATTTTGTAATCATCATTATTTAGTTGTAAATCAAGAAATATCTTAAAATATATGTTTAAAATAAGGAGCATAGAATCTTGACTTTTTCTTGCTACCACAGATCCATCTTGGACAAATTATTTTAGATATCATCTGTCTTGATGTGAATGAAAACACTTCTTAGATTTACTTAGTATATCACCATTGCTTCAATAAAAATGGAACAACCATTTGCTTTCAGGTTCCATATCTATGGCTTTCTATGTTGTGTTTGTACTGGGTTCTATGGTTCATCTATTGTAGTTTATCATTTTATTAGTTATTCTATTACTTATTGGGCATGTTTACACAACATCATATAGTGACCTTGCTATGGCACCATGCTTTAGTACTTCCTTTTGGAAGTAGTAAAGCATGGCTCAGTATGGGAGATCACCATGCTGTGCACACAGCAAACAGTTAGATTTTGTCACTGTGTTGCTGTAGTGGTGTGCTATAACTGGGTAGTGTGCCGCTTCAGCAACATAGCTGGTGATAACTTGTGGACCCGCAGGATCGCTACATAGCCGTAGCGAGCCAAATGATGACGTAGCACATTGCTGTATTGCTGTAGAGTGTAGCACCGCAATGAGGTCTATATATATATATATATATATATATATATATATATATATATATATATATATAAATAAATATAGTGGTGTTAGTGGTGTTTCATATATATATATAGACCTCATTGCGGTGCTGCAAACCCCATGCAGCAAATGTGAAACTGTGTGCCACAGTACAAAAATTTGATACCAGGATACCCTGGTATTAAAAAAACCCAGAAAACAAACAAAAAAAAAAGATACAAAAAGCAGATGTTCCATCAGAAATGAAGCCTGGCCTTCCAGAGCCATGTTCCGCCTGCCAGTCAGGTTCCATGCAGCTGGATCAGTGCTGCTGCCACCCTATATATATATATATATATATATATATATATATATATATATATATGTATGTATGTATGTATAGTGGTGTTTCATTTCCCAAATCCACATTTTTCCATGATTAAAATGAAACTCCACTAACACGCACACGCACACTATATAGTGGTGTTTTGCTTTAATCATGGAAAAATGTGGATTTGTTGCTACTTTTTAAATCCAAATATTGGGTTGTTTGTTTGTTTGTTTTTTAATCAGAGAAAACCAGTATCCCTGATTATCAGACATTTTCTTGAAGTAGATGAGAAAAATATCTCAATATTGTGCAAACCAATTGACATACTCTATAGGCACGCTATAATCCATTAAATTGAATAAGCTATTTCTAGAAGATTTGTGAGGTAAAGGGTCACTTGTAGAGCTTAACAAAATATCATACATGGCTGCTATCACAGTGGTGGTGACTCCCTCCAGTTGGCAGAGATGACCAGGCAGGGTACAGGGCCTGGGGCAAATCAGGCTGTGTGGGATCCGGCCCCTGGATGTGAGGAAGCTGGTGGCAGATTTGGTGGGGGGGAGGCAATGGCAGGATGTGCTAGATTCAGCAGCAGATTTAGTCAGGGGGAGGGGTGCCAAGCAGCTGTACATGAAGCTGGTGGCAGCGCGGAGTCATCGCACTGCTCCACCCGGCTCCAGAGGGCCTCACAAAGTGCAGGGCCTGGGCAGTCACCCTGATTCACCCCCCTCCCCCTCTGGGAAGGCCATGCCAGTTAGGCTACTGCTGGAACAGCTTTGTGGTGGTAACCTGAGAAAAGCTGAACAAGTCAATTTCTACAACTAAGCAAAGAAGTGCATATTACTACTTAAAAGAGAGTTTCTCTCATTGAATCTAGTTAGCAGAACAAATGTTCCCTTCTATATTCTAAATGTCTATGCTGAATGTTCACAATGCATGATTATTAAAACTGACTTATTCCAGCCCTTAGACTTGCTATACTTGTCAGATGGCACAAGATTTTACTGAAATTTTTCTTTTGGAATTTGTATGTAAATCTCTCTGTTACTCTTCATAAAGTGGTATTTTGGAAGTGCAAAACTATAAAGAGAAAAAAAGAAAATTCCTGAAATACACATTTTTAAACAAAGGCTCTTTGGAATGATTGCCATTAGAAATAATTATTCTTTGGCAGAAATATCTCAGGTACTCATGGGATATTTTTTCTTTCTTTTACATCACGTGTCTATAGAGGATTTCTGTTCTCTTTCTTTATTGACTACATAGAGACTCTGTCACTAAACTGCTTCTGAGGGAGTTACAGAGTGGCAAGACTTAATGAGAAGTTTCCAACTTGTTTTTAATGAATTTTAGCTTTTGCTTAGCTCTAATATATTTTTGGAGTAACTGTGAAAATAAATGAAAAAGTACAACCAGCAATATGTTCTTTTCTCCTTTGTTTACTTGGCTTGACACACACATTTCTTTTTCTTTTCTTTTTTTCTTTATTCTTTTAGCAAATATTAATGCTGATTTAAAAAGACTTGAACGACCCAAGCAGGAAAATTCAAATATATTTGATATGATTTATGTCTCTCTGTAAAGTGGAAAGGTAATCTGATTGAGAGAATGTTTTGAACTTCTTTTGAAATCAGGCCTCTTGCTTACATTAATGACAGTTTGTAAAAAAAATGCTATCTTTGGTATTGTAACCATAGGCCCACAAGCACCATTATAAATCAGAGGTGACTCTCTTGAGCCTGCTGGATTTACAATTGCATCCCTGTCAATAACAAACCTATCCTTTCCCTTCACATAACAATCCTTCCAAAGACATTTTTCCCTTTCTTTACTCCTAAAAAAAATAGTGTCCTTCAAACACTTCAGAGACATCCCCACATACAGGGTCATGTGTGTGCTGTGGCACAAATTTGTGCTGCTGCTTTTTGCTGCTGCACATGCCCTTGTATGTGGGGTTTGCTGCAGGATAAAATGCCACACTTTGGGGAAACTGGCATTTCTCCACTCCTCCTGACTTCTGGCATGGTGAAGGAGCCGGGGGACACCTAAAGAAATAGAGATGCTCTAGCTGACCCAGCCTCCAGTTGCTCTGGTGCAGACTCCTGGAGTTTGTGCTGTGCTTTTTTTTGTTTTGTTTGTTTTTTGCAAATTTGCAGCATGCGTTTGGCAGCATCTCAAACAGTTTTGAGGTGCCAGAAACTAGATGTACATGGTCGTCTGGATGTGCCCTTAGATGCATTGGAACAAAAAATCTGGGTGGCAGTCACCCAGACTATGATGATTTCCACTGACTTGTTAACAAAGCCTTGGATATGCGTATCTCAGATTCATCTTTTGGTAGTAACCAGTGGTCTGACAGTTCAAATGCAGCGAGGTAGAGAAAGAAGGCAGCCCTTGACATGTCTTTCCTCGTTTGATTAGGTTAGACTTTATTGAAATAGTTCATTCCATCCTTGCATTTCCTTCCTTTGTTAGTTTATTCCTTGTTAGTTTTCTGCCTTGAGCCATAAAAGCACTAAGACGTTATTCATTATAACTGCTTGTCTTTAGTAGACTGTTGCCCACTGTTGGGGGAAAAAAATGAAAAGGTGGCAGTTCTCTTCATTTCAGTGAGACTGTGTATTATGAATAGAACACAGTATTGCATAGAAGGATACTGGAATTAATGAATTAATTAATTAATTCTGAAAGCACAGCTGCAAATGAGGAATAATTCTAACTAACTCAATAGGCTAATCTAACCTCATCATGTGCCATATTCTCAAGTACCATAGGGTGCAGAAAGTCACAAAATTTGAACTGTTCCAAGAATGTAACTGATTGGGAGCTGGTTCATGGTTTAGATGAGCATGGATGTACCCTGCCAAGGGTTCTCGGTAGAACAGTCATCTTTTAGGAATTGCACTGCTGTCAAACTGGAGCCAGGAGGTGGTAGTGAATACCATGGCCAGCATGCCTCCCAGTATGTGCATCTACATGTGCAATTAATGTGTGTGAATAAATGTTTTTGTGCACAGCACATGGAGCCTGGTCAGAGTAGTCTGGGCTTGCAGAGGACCCAGTAAGTCAGCCTGCTAGTCCAGGGCTGCTCAGGCAGGTCTCTACATACTTTGGGGGACGCTGGCTAGTGCATGAGGGTGCTTCAGGATGGGGGCAGCATGCTGGCTAGCCCTGCACTGAAGCGTCCTTGTGCCTCAGCCAACACCCCCACTGCACATGGAGCTGAGTTGAGCAGCCCTGGGCTGGCTACTCCCCCCGGATCCCTGTGTTGTTGAAAGGCTGCCTGGGGCATGTGTGCTTCAGCGCGGAGGCTGCTTCCAGTGCCCCAGGCAGCTGGGGCAGTGTCTATACATGTGCTTCTGCTCAGGAAAAATCTCTGCAGAAGGGTAGTGCTTGTATTTTCCAAGACTACCCTCAGCGGAGTTTATAAGTTTTGTGTGCCTTAATAGGGGCACATGTATAGACACCAAGATGATTACTGTGCAGTTAATTGGTCAACTATACAATAAATGTCTTGTGTAGATGTTGTGGCAGAAAGCTACCTCTGTTTATCCACAAAAACTCTTCTCTGTGACAATTTGGTTAAGATGGGCCCTGCAGAGGGTACACACCTTACCCTATCTCTTTAGGTAACCTAAGCTGGATACATTCCTGGGAGAGGGGGGAAACCTACTCCCTCTGCCTACGTGACTGGCATCACATACCTGGGTGGGGGGCTTGGGCTACCTGGGGAGCTAGGAACTGCCAGTCTGCCCAGCAAATAGTGATGCATTTCAAATTGGTTGGCTGACAGCCAACAGGTGCTGGCCTCCATTGGACCAGGTAAATGAGGCCATAAGAGCTATATAATTTAAAGACTGCCCAGGAGGAGGAGGCAGCAACCATGAGGAAGACTCAGAGAGAGAGAAGAGCTGAACCATCTGAAACTTGCTGTCTCTCTCTTTCAGAACTCATGATGAAGGAACTGCCTGCCTCCAAAGGGAATCTCTACCTGCCTCTGGATGATACTTGTTGTCACAACCCAATGATTTTGGTGCCTCGGCACGATAGAATTTTCCTGCCACATGAGAACCTCTTGCACAGCAAAGGTTTTTCTGCTGCAACAGAAAACCCCGGTGCAAGAGAGTTCCCGCCATTTGAATGTAAATTTGTGTCCCACTATTGGCCAGTTCTAAATTATTCCTACGAGGCGGCTAGTAATTGGCTTGCTGGCCGTTTAAAATTTTGTGCGACTTCTGCCCAAGTCAGAGAACTTTGAGCACACTGCAGAGTGCCTCTAAAGAGATCTGACTTGTGGCTGAGCTGTTTGATAGACTGATCACCTATCGATTCTTCTCCCCGTTGCCGAGTGCAATCCTCAACGTACCCTTTCCCTGCCGGCTTAATTTGTGGATGGATTAGCTGGCCTAAGCCTTGCCAGCTGGAGCAACTCACATAGTTGTTTAAGTGACCGAACCACCTGCGTCGTGGCTACAAGCGGCGTAAGTAAAGTTTTTGCAACCAATAAGCTTTGTCTGCCTCTCCATTCACCAGCCGACCCAAGCGACCGAGTGATTTCTAAATCATCTCGAGTTGGCTCCGGCCATCCGAGACATGGCGACGAGGATGGGATCTAAGGGCACGGTGACGGAGATGAACCTAATTGGGTGCTGCCCCTGGCACACCGGGACCCGCCACATAGAGAATGCAAACGATCTATGGGCGCATATCGCTTACCACCAGGCGGTAGAAAGGGATGAAAGAAATATTGATGGCTACTTCTCTGTAAAGAGAGAAGAAGCAGTCGTAAAAGAATGGAGAACTAAGCTATCCCTTGGGGAGTTCGGATGCATAATGGGGAGCGGATCGGGTCTATTATTGACCCCTGGAGGAAACATCAGCCATATCCCTAGCCAGGGTGAAGGCGCGGAAGGCAGAAAAGCTGACCCCCGCTCAGGAGTTTGCTCAATGCACCCGATACTTAAGGGAAGGAGGGGAACCCACCCCCACGGACTGGTTCAACTGTCCAGATTTGGTGCCTGGGTCGCGGGGCCATGAGCTCCTCATTCAGCTCTGGGAGGACCTGGAGACCAAGGGCCATCACGTGCCGAAATGGGGTTTAACTAAATGGAAGAAGGGAAAGATGATGAATGTGCTGTTCCGTACAGTAGCGGGTCTACTAAGAGAGTACGCAAATTTGGAGGCTCAGATGCATACGGCAGGTAAGGAGTCGCTGGAGCGGACAGCAAAGGGCTCCAGAGCGACGCTTATCAGTAGCGCCGGCCGTATGATGCTGCTGACAGAAAATGGCGCCGAAAGAAGAGCGAGCCATCCGGGGAACCAGGAAAAGAAGGGCGGAGCTTCAGAAGACCCGGCGGGGATCCACCTAGCGACTCTGCCCCCTGAGGTGACGTCGTTCCCAACGGCCCCGCCTCCTTGCCACGGGGAGGGGGCAATGGAAGGAGGGATGTATCCAACACTCCTGCATGAAGAATTTAACTCTCTCTCTGCCGCAGCTCACCCGATAGCTGTGATGAAGCATGTTGCGGATGAAGAAGGTACTACGCGTACCACTGTTATCTCTCGCACACGCACCCGACCAGAAATTCAGGAACTTTGCAGAGAATCTAAAATAAAACCAGAAGAAACTTTGGTCATGTGTTTGGGATGATTAATAGTGGAGTTTGGATCTGACATTTTAGACAGGGAAGAAGCGAGTGCCCTGACTCGACAAGCGGCGTGGAGCGGAGGGCGTGCTACTGATTCGAACGTGGTCACGGACAGTGCACACTGGCCTATCCTGCTCCCGGCGCTTGTAGTGGGACAGGTAACCCACAAATTTCACACCTGGCATGAGGGTCGCCCGCAGAAGGCCACTGCGGAGCAACTCCTCCTAGCCATAATTGGAGTATCATACCTTTCATGGAGCCCGAGAGTGAATTCAATGGGGCTAACAGCAGCCCAACGCAAAGAGAGATGGGCTCATCGCCACCTATCAGACCCCGGGGCAATTCCAACGCCCCTGGAAGCTATAGACGCCTGTGTAGAGGTATACGGAGGAGCAAATGCTGTTACGCTCCGACTCTTTTTGAACCCGATGGCGGGTCAGCCAGTGGGAAATCTCTTAGGCCATCTCCCACGACTGCAGGCACTCATGAAGCAAGGTGAAGAAACTTCTGATGATATAAGAGACCGATCTTCAGCATACCCAGCTGAAACACTGAGACCCAGACATCAAGAGTTTACCCCCCGGCGAGAGCTATGGTGGTCACCTCCAAGAACCCCGAAGGAAAGAACCCTGAAGGAAAGAAATATGTTTGGTTTTCTTCTCGCCCGCTCCAGACTTACAAAGTCTCAGTTGAGAGTTTTGGGAGAAAGGGCCCAATGTCGTCTGGCCGAAGCATTAGGATTCAAATTCGAAGACCCACCAAAAAACGAATAATGGCCGTCAGCTCCGCCAGCGGCCTTCTCCAACTCAAACCTGACCCCACTGATCCTCGTCCATATGCCGAACTTACTGTTTACAACCCTACTGATCCAGATGACCAACAACAAGTATTCTTCCTTCTTGATACTGGAGCTCAAGTCAATGTGATTACCTTAACGATACCTCACCAGAAGACCACCAAAACGATCAAGGTACAAGGGCTTAACGCTATCGCCATCACAACAAAGGTTAAATTTTCGGTCCAAGGCCACCGATACCCCCTAGAGGCTGTCCTAGGGGGCATCAACATTGTAGGAATCCCGGGGATAAGAGCGCTTGACCTTAAAGAACAAGTGCTACAAGCTTTACCCATTATTATCCCAGAGCAGGATTGGCATCGACCAATGCTTTGTAACACCTCCACCTGGTGATATTGACCAATCCCAACCAAGGGTCCCTTAAAAAGGTCCCTTACTGACCTCCTGTGGTGACTCGAGCAACGAGGCTGTATTAAAACTGTAACTGCCAGCACCTACCTGTCATCAGTTTGGGGAGTCGCGAAACCTGGAAAGCCTAACGAAGCCCAACTAGTCATAGACTATAGAGAAGTTAACAAAAGATGTCAAGTACTTCAACAACCTAATCCTTCTACTCTGCCACAATGCATGTTTGAGATGGCACAGTTCCAACAAAGTAAGTGGGTCGGAGTCACACTGGATTTAAAAAACATGTTCTTTTCCATCCCAATAACTGACCCGGAAGGAATACTAACTATGTGCATTGATGGCACTATGTACAGGTGGATGGTTTGTCCACAGGGATATCACAACGCTCCATCACTAGCTACTGGTGCCATGAACAATACCCTAAAGAATTTTCAAGCCTCACGCTCTCTTCCACCAGAGGAGGAATTAAGAATCTGGAGTTATGTTGATGACTTTGCTATCATGGGTCGTGATAGTTCCATAGTTACTAGTATAGTCAACCAACTAGTTGCTCACCTTCAAAGTGAGGGATGGGCGATCAATGAGGAAAAGTCATGCCTACATCCTATAGATGACATCACGCTCCTTGGCATCTGATACATCAGTTCCATCCGCCACAGAATCTCACATGATGGTCCTAACATCAATCCATTAAAAATATTCCTCCCTGTTACTAAGAGGCACTTTCAACAGCTTTTGGGTCATTTGAACTGGTATTGGCATTATGTTGGACCCAGTGATTTAGCGCTCCTCACCAAGTTGCAGCGACAGATCCGTGACAAATCCCGAAAGTCCACACCCTGGACGAAAGGAGATCAGCAGAACCTGCTTCGCCTGCTAGCCACGGTTAAAGATACACAGCTCCATGCCATCGATCTAGTTGAGTCACTAACCGTAACCCTTGGATCCACCACAAACCACGTGTGGGCTGTCGAGCATAACCCTCGTGATGAGCTAGTATACACGGCCCATAAGACGCTTCAAGTGGCACAACATCGATATGGAGCTGTAGGAAAAATCCTCCTAGCTGAACAACTGGTGGAACCATTAGCAAGGGGGCATGGGACGTTACGCGCTCCCTGTTCCACATTGTTACCCTTGCTGGATGCGGAAATGTCAACCTACATTTTCACGGGGATCCTAAGACCTGGAATATGCTAGTGCTTACCCACCATTACAACTGGCATGGCTGGAGGTTGGAAGACACGGCACCTGATCCTAGCCCAGAAGATGAGGAAAAGGTCCCTACACTGTATGGAACTTCTGCCCCAGCATGGATGGCCTCAGATGGAACCTCCCAACATGGCGGAGGCTATGGGTACTATTGCAAGGCTTGTCATGATAGGGAAATATTTCAAGCCAACCCAGATGACAATTCGGCCCAAAAGTGTGAGTTGTTAGGATTCCTCAAGGTATTAGAACATTGTCTGACACATCATGACGATACGCTCCCCGTTCCAATCATCGCAGTCGATTCGCGGTACATTTATAAAATTCTTACCGGTACAGCCATTCCCATCAAAAATTTGAATGATTGGCAAGACATCTGGAAAACATTAACCATATTTGCACGCCTCCCGTTGGTCAGGCACGCTAAGTCCCACCGTCCGGATACTGATCCAGTACATGAGGTCATTGATAAGCTCTTAGAAGACCCACTCCGGACTGACATAGTCTTGCCTATCACATCTACCTCCGATCCTGAAGTAAATCCATTCCTCACATGGCTTCACGAAAATTGGGGTCACCCAGGACCACGAGCTTGCCATCAATGTTGGTGCCAAACCATTACGGAGCCAGCCTCATATGGGGTTTGGCGCGACTGGGAAAAGGTAGCTCAGGCTTGTGAGATATGTGCTAAGGAGAAGTGTCATAGAACCAAGCATCAGCTCAGAGCTTTCGATTCTTCACAGTTCCAAGCGGGAAAAGTCTGGCAGGTAGATCTGTAAGGACCCCTCCCAGGGTCTAAGCCGCTAAATAAAGGATTAGTTGTTGTCGACTTGGGAACAAGACAGTTACAAGTTATCCCCTTATGAAAAAGCAATGCCACTGCTGTTATTTCTGCCTTAACTGCTGTATTCGCCACCTGGCAACCTCCTCATGAGATTCAGTCTGATGGGGGACCCCCTTTTAACTCTAATGCTCTAGACAAATTTGCTCGTCTTCACAATGTAGCCTGGCATCTCCATCTGCCGTACCACCCACAGTCCAACGGCGTTGTAGAAAGACACATAGGCCTGTACAAAGAACAACTTCGCCTCAGAGGAGGAGGGATGTTTAAAAACTGGACTAAATTCAATCATGATGTTCTCATCTCACTGAACACCGCAAAACCACTATGGGACAAAGCTAATGTCCAGAAACCCCTACCTTGGGAACCTAAGTTCCAGCCAAATGAGTTAGTGTGGATCTCAATACCGCAACCCCATCAGTCTCACCCACAAGTTCACAAAGGAACCGTTCAACGGTCAGAACAATATCCTAATACCTATTCTGTCCAATTAGAGGAAAAGCCTGATCGTCCCCCTATTGTCGTTCATCACAACTGGATGACTCACCGTTCCGACTTTAACCTAGTATCCTTACAGTGAATTCAATTATGATTCTCTTTTGTTTTGTTTTGTTGTTGTTTTCTTTTTCTTTACAGGTCTAACCTCAGCAAAGTGGTAATCTACAGCCGCTCGATTGTGAGATCCATTGAGCACCAAACTACAGTTCATTCGAGTCAAATAGAGTGAAGGCTATAAAGGAGACACTGAGGCAGCAAATGTCCATCAGCTCAGGACTTGCTATGACGCTGTTTTCTCTCATCTTATTAAGTATTTTAATTGGCATTGTCTGTTATAGGAGAAGACGGACTGACTAATAAATGAGGGGAGTCCCAAGCAGATGTTCTCCAATCAGACGATGATTAATAGTTGCTGTTATATGTTTAAGTTATTGTATTTTATAGTTTGTTAAAAAGAACGGTCTGTAAAAGTGTTTGTTTGTATAAAAAAAAATCTCTATAATGTGCTCATGTGTCTAAAATTCCAGTTGTGCCATCGGCAAGGGGGCATGTCACAACCCAATGATTTTGGTGCCTCGGCACGATGGAATTTTCCTGCCACATGAGAGCCTCTTGCACAGCAAAGGTTTTTATGCTGCAACAGAAAACCCCGGTGCAAGAGAGTTCCCGCCATTTGAATGTAAATTTGTGTCCCACTATTGGCCAGTTCTAAATTATTCCTACGAGGCGGCTAGTAATTGGCTTGCTGGCCGTTTAAAATTTTGTGCGACTTCCGCCCAAGTCAGAGAACTTTGAGCATGCTGCAGAGTGCCTCTAAAGAGATCTGACTTGCGGCTGAGCTGATCGATAGACTGATCACCTATCGATTCTTCTCCCCGTTGCCGAGAGCAATCCTCGACGTACCCTTTCCCTGCCGGCTTAATTTGTGGACGGATTAGCTGGCCTGAGCCTTGCCAGCTGGAGCAACTCACATAGTTGTTTAAGTGACCGAACCACCTGCGTCGCGGCTACAAGCAGCGTAAGTAAAGTTCTTGCAACCAATAAGCTTTGTCTGCCTCTCCATTCACCAGCCCACCCAAGCGACCGAGTGATTTCTAAATCATCTCGAGTCGGCTCCAGCCGTCCGAGACACTTGTGAGTAAGCTACCTGAGATCTAACTAGATATACAGCTTGCAGTAACTCGGATACATGTTCAAAGGCTACCCAGCCATACCAGTTTGCTCTATGGGATTTCTCTGATATTGCTCTACCCTGTACCCTATTGCAACCCTATCCCTTGTAACCAATAAAGTTCTCCTTTGTACTTAGCATGGGAGACTTATTGGGAGTGGGTCTAGATTATGCCTTGGGGTCCTCTTGGTTCGGCTGACTAAGGGAGACCAGTACTTGTGCTTCCGACTGAGAGAAGCACCCCCAAGTGCTTGAAGTGAGTCAAGTACCCTCGAGGACTATTAGGCCAGTGTTTCCCAGGGTGCACAGAGCCAGAATAAACCCCTGCCCTGGGTGGTGGCAGTTTTTACCCCAGGCTAGCAGGTGTGCTCCAGGAAGGGGGTTGGCCAGATGTGAGGTGCCCGCAGTGAGGCACTTAGAGCCTGGAAGGTGGTCGGGCACAGTGAGGTGGGTGGCTCAGCACAGGAGCACCCCCTACTGGCCCACTACAGATGTAAACAATGGTGTGTCCTAGTTTTCCCAGTATTCCCTAGACATGGGAGAAAGACCATGGTTGTCTGCATTCCAAGGAAGAGGAAAAAATGATGCCAGGTGCTTGCAATTCCCAATTTCTGATCCTCCCTCTCTATCTTTGACTTCAATAAAGACTATTCCTGAATTTTAGCAATATATGTGAAGACTCTGACTATATATATGATATATATAGACCCAGTGTGTGTACTGGTACTGACTGCCTAGACTCCTACTTCTGGTTTCCTGGGTGCTCTGGGTCTTTCTGAGTATTTGGGGGCTTTTGAAGACCAATTTCCCTGAAGCTACTCATCAATTTACTTCAATTCCTGGCAACGTTCCGTGGTTGGTGCATCACAGGCTGATTTGTGGGTGACTGGGTAGCCAGTTGTTTAACACGGGCTACTGAACCCCTGCTTCTCCCTTCCTGAGGAACTGGGTGCTCCATGGGCATGCACAATGTCTCTAGCTCAAGCCACTGCTTTAAGAAGACTTTCCCTGAAGGTGGCCAGGTTGGGGAGGAGTGCCTGGACCCCTGCTTCTGGTTTCCCAGGGAGTTGGGTATTCTGGGGGCTGCTGGAAATCTCCTACACTTTTATATAATATTTCCCCCCAAGTTGACTATTGGTTTAATTCCATTCATGGAAATTTACCGTGCCAAAGCCTGATTTAGGGTAAGATATTTGGCTGAATTAATATGTAGCTAATGATGGATTAAAAAGATCCCCCCAAAAGTCTGTTTGGATGAAGGGGTACTACACTACAAGGGGAAGGAAACCTTTTTTTTCTGGTATGGAGGGGAAAACAATCTGTAACTATAAAAGTGCAGCAATGCTTCCAGCAACAATATAATGAACAACATATCAATATTTTACACATGATGCATATAAAATTGTGTCTTTGTATTATTTTTTGGTTTTGCTTTGTTTTGTTTTTAATGTCTCCAAGACATCTAAAGTAGTTCATATTGTTTATAATACCATAAAAAAAGCAAGAAAATGTCTCTTGGATACAGAGAAGAGGTAAACAAGTCTTCATGTCTAGAAAAGCAAAGCAAAAGGGGGCCGTGGGGAGCCCTAAAAGGTCAAAATTATGAGGGAAAAAAAAACCCAATAAAAGCCAAAATTTGTTCTTCTCTGATGCAAGATTAAAATTCTAAGATTGAAATTCAGGTCAACATATCCAGGTCTGGCAAAGACCCTGAAGGGATCTACTGTCTTAACCAATCACTTGTCTGTTTTACTTCTGTGATGTGGGATTGCCCTTGATGTATACTACTTAAAAAAATTAGGACACACAAAAGAACCAGTAGAAACTCCAGAATGTTGGGTTTTAGCTTTAAGTAATAACCCTGAGGACTTTAGTTTAATATCTAGTTCATTTAATTTCAATGCCAATTGGAGGGACAGATAGAATGAGTTTGAATGAAAGCTGCCCAAGGAATCAATTGCAGATGTCTAAGGTAAAATGGTACCTATACCACAGTCTATTTTTCCTTAGGTTTAAGCCACCTGTTAGGATAATCTCAAACCATAAATCCATGTTCACTTGGAAAAAGGAAGAAGAAAGATTGAAACAAACTTTCTACCACATTTCCACGTGTAAAATACTTAAGAAAATAATCAGGAATGAGGTTGAGTAAATATGGATAATGGACAGTTTCTGATTTGTGATTTGATTTTGATTTGTTCCTGGTTTTGTTCAGATTTGTGATTCTGCCAATCACAAAAAAATAAAAATAACAATTAAAAAAATTCTAACTTGAGAGGATACAACCTCAATGATTGTAACCTGCCAGTAAGGATTAGGTACTGTGCAGGGGGGCAAATTTAAGTAATTCTGGTGGATGCTTTAATTAAGAGGATGACTGAAGCTGTTATACATTTTATCCAGGTGAGAAAAACATTGAGAGATATTATCTGCCTCTTGAATGGCAAATGTTTATGCACCCATGTTAATTCCTGTTTTCTGATGTCTGTTAATTACCAGATTGGATTTAAGGAGTAATTGCTATTTTAACTAGTATTAATTGATATTATTTTAATCTATTTTATTTGTGACAGATATACATTATTTCTTTAATTTAATAATAAAAAACTCCAAAGTATGCAGAATGAGGAGGTTGTTTCAATTGGTTGATTCAATGTAAATTATCTTTTGACTGATATACTTTTAAAGTCAGAATATATTGGAATAATTAGATATGTTCACACACATCCTCCTGATCTTTGCTGCTTCTACTTCCATCTTCCCACATTTTTCTCACCCAGTAAGTCTTTTTCTTCCCAGTCTTTCACCCCTTTTCAACTTGTTCAGTCCCAAATGCTTGGATCACCAAAGCAAAAATTACCAAAAAAAAAAAAAAAAAAAAAAAAAAAATAAAAAAAGCCTTTTAAGTAATCTGCATTATATTTTAAAATTGCAATATATATGTGCACAGAACCATACAGACATATCCTTCAAATGTCATTGAATCGTTGTAATTCCATGTTTCACCTACCCGTCTTATTCTATCTGTCCACACTGTTTGTTGCAGGTACTTGTCTCATGAGTAAATTTAGCATGATATCTTTTAAAGATATTGACTTTATTTATTTATCCTATAACAGCCAGTACACCTTTGGGCAAAGAACAATAATGCTAAATATTGTAGTGATACCATTTTATAGCGATTGTTTCTATATGTGCCACTCAGAGATTTGTATTTTTTCAGTTTATATCAAAGCACGGAATAAAACTTTTGACAGATTGTTGCGATGCTGTCATTGGATAAAATCATACCTTTTCTAGGTGATATTTTCAGGAGGTATTCCAAAAGTGATATATCAATCAAGGTGATGTGTCTGGATGAGATGAAGAGGGATTATGGAGAGGGAATGGGTTTATTCACTGACAGCAGAGATGCTTAGTATTTATACAGATGCTGCTTTAATTAAAGTAAAAGTTTCTTCCCCTAATTTCTCTGTATAGTTTTACTATTCTGAATTATCTTGATAAACTTTCTAAACAAAAACCTTATGAAGTTTATAGAGATATAATCTCACTATTATAGAAAAAAATAAAAATAAATCAATATTAAATATTAAATTGCACACTCAATATTAAATCAATATTGAATTGCACACTCTTTTTATGACTTGCTAATTAATCCTAAACAGAGATGCATGAGGTTTGGTTGCCTCATTCGTGGGAACCAAAGACAGTAACTGAATTATATGCTTCCTCCCAAACACCCTTAAGACAACAAAGTTCAAACAAAATCTACTGATTTCCATTTTCTCTTATTCTCAACATATCCAAACTCTTATTTTCTCTGAAGCTGGTTATTTAGTTTTAATTTAAACATGGACTATGGCTGCCAATGAAAACTCTCAAAAACAGTGAAACAGAAGCACTATATAAGTCAAAGTTTTCTGAAGCATATATCATCTCTAAAAATGAAGCATGGTTCTCTTCTCCAATATATGAACAGATAGGATTACCCATGACTGCATTTTGCATTCGGTTTGCATTACTTTTTAGTGGAATACAAATTTTAATTCAATGTAATAGAAAAGTCTCCATGATGCAAACCACAGTCAAAGGACATAAGATTGTTGCCCTGGCGAGTCAGGCCAACTCTCAGGATCTCAATACTACACTGTTAGACAGGAGGGTGTGACATAATTGCACATATACAAAACACACACAAATCAGTTAGGTGCATACACACACACACTACCAGTTCAGGCACATACGCATCCAAACCAGCCTAGGCACATGCATACTTATCACCAATTCAAGCACGTACACTATACACCCCAAAAGTTAGACACAGATCACTAATTCATATATCATGCATACAAGGTCATATATATATGCTCATTAGGCAGCTCCACAGTAAATATCTCATGTAAATGCACCCACCATATTAGGTTTTGGCCTAGATCAAAATAGGAGCAACACAGCCACTTACATGTGTTTTCCAAACTTCTTTGCTAGTCTTTTGCTAATAGGTGGCTAGAAAGAGCACACAACTTGACAAGCTAGCCCCTAGAATGACCCAAAGCAGCCTTACATACTTACACTGGAATGCCCAGAAAAAGGGTTAGTACATTTTATCAGACATGCATCACAAGTACTTGAAGTATGTAACATCCAAGGGTGAAATGCTTTTTCTTGGGAGAAATGCAAACTCTGCTCATATAAGTGCTATTTTTTTTCCTACAACATCACTCGTTTTCTTGGTTTAAGGGGCATTTCTGTAGCACAAATGTATATCTGTCAGAAAATTGCCATTGTATCCATAATGTCTTCACATCTGAGGCTGTAAACAGATGTCTCATTCATGACTGTCCTGATTGATCTGAATCAAAAACCAGAAGAAAAGAGGAGCAGCATAGCCCTTTACATAACTTGGAAGGATAGCCCTTCCAAGTTGCATTCTTACTTAGTGGCCAAGGACACCACATAAGCTGAAAGACTTGTCCCTGGGATGATTGGCAGGTAACTTAAATAAGCCACTAGTAATTTACAGACGTACAGAGCACTGTCCCGGGGGGGGAGGGGGGGGGAAATTATCTTGCATACTTCATAGATACTTAAAATGGGACAATAGCCTGGTATGTCTGTAGGATTCCATAACAAAAGGCTTTCTTCTGGGAGAAATGCAATTTTTTTTTAATACTCTGAGTGATTATTGCTAGGCCCTGGTTTAAGACATGGGCCCAGCTTGTGGCACAGTGACTCTGTAGCAAGACACCTTATTTTTGCCTGCCTCCCCTCCCCCCCCTCCAATGTGAAGGCCCTCCATATGGCAAAAAGCCCCTTTTGCAACTCCTTTAGTCTTAGATTTCCTTGTGCCCCTCCATTGCTGGAGGGTCCCTACAGCCCCACTGCTCACTCCTGATGGTTGTGGGGCAAAAACCACAGTTTTAAACATACCAGTTTGCCTCCTATCCAATCAGCTTGAACTAAAGCTCATAAGCATAGATCCTGGTTTTCCCTGATTTAAAAACAAATCCCCAGTTTTCGGGTTAAACAAAGTAATCCCAAATCCACATTTTTCATAGATTCATAGATGTTAGGGTCGGAAGGGACCTCAATAGATCATCAAGTCCGACCCCATGGATAAGCAGGAAAGAGTGCTGGGTCTAGATGACCCCAGCTAGATACTCGTCTAACCTCCTCTTGAAGACCCCCAGGGTAGGGGAGAGCACCACCTCCCTTGGGAGCCCGTTCCAGACCTTGGCCACTCGAACTGTGAAGAAGTTCTTCCTTATGTCCAGTCTAAATCTGCTCTCTACTAGCTTGTGGCCATTGTTTCTTGTAACCCCCAGGGGCGCCTTGGTGAATAAAACCTCACCAATTCCCTTCTGTGCCCCTGTGATGAACTTATAGGCAGCTTCAAGGTCACCTCTCAACCTTCTCTTGCGGAGGCTGAAAAGGTCCAGTTTCTCTAGTCTCTCCTCGTAGGGCTTGGTCTGCAGGCCCTTGACCATACGAGTTGCCCTTCGCTGTACCCTCTCCAGGTTATCCGCATCCTTCTTGAAGTGTGGCGCCCAGAATTGCACGCAGTACTCCAACTGCGGTCTGACCAATGCCCTATAGAGGGGAAGTATCACCTCCCTGGACCTATTTGTCATGCATCTGCTGATGCACGATAAAGTGCCATTGGCTTTTCTGATGGCTTCGTCACACTGCTGGCTCATGTTCATCTTGGAGTCCACTAGGACTTCAAGATCCCTTTCCACCTCTGTGCCACCCAGCAGGTCATTCCCTAGGATGTAGGTGTGCTGGACATTTTTCCTCCCTAGGTGCAGCACTTTGCATTTCTCCTTGTTGAACTGCATCCTGTTGTTTTCTGCCCACTTGTGCAACCTATCCAGGTCTGCCTGCAGCTGTTCCCTGCCCTCCGGCGTGTCCACTTCTCCCCATAGCTTTGTGTCATCTGCAAACTTGGACAGAGTACATTTCACTCCCACGTCCAAGTCGCTGATGAAGACATTAAAGAGTATCGGTCCAAGGACCGAACCCTGCGGGACCCCACTGCCCACACCCTTCCAGGTCGAGACCGACCCATCTACCACGACTCTTTGGGTGTGACCCTCTAGCCAATTCGCAACCCACCGGACTGTGCAGTCATCCACATCACAGCCTCTTAAGTTGTTCACCAGTATGGGGTGGGATACCGTATCGAAGGCCTTCCTGAAGTCTAAGTATACGACATCCACCCCTCCTCCTGTGTCCAGGCGTTACGTAACCTGGTCATAGAAAGAGACTAGGTTGGTCAGGCACGATCTGCCTGCCACAAACCCATGCTGGTTTCCCCTCAGCATAATTTGCCCTGCCGGGCTCTCACAAATGTGAGCCTTGATAATTTTTTCAAAGACTTTACCAAGGATGGAGGTGAGACTGACCGGCCTATAGTTGCCCGGGTCCTCCTTCCTCCCCTTTTTGAAAATGGGGACCACGTTAGCCCTTTTCCAGTCCTCTGGGACTTGGCCTGTGCGCCACGAGCATTCGAATATTCCCGCCAGTGGCTCTGCAATGATGTCGGCCAGTGCCTTCAGCACCCTCGGATGGAGCCCATCCGGGCCTGCCGACTTAAAGGCATCCAGTTCTTCCAAGTGACTCTGCACCATCTCAGGATCTACGTATGGAAGTCTGGCGCCTTGCTGCTGCCTCTCTACAACCCCAGTGGGAGACTTGTTGTGCCCCTCACTTAGGAACACTGAGGCAAAGAACTTGTTGAGGAGTTCAGCCTTGTCCCCCCTATCTGTCGCCAATTGTTTCTGCCCATTTAGCAGCGGTCCTATTCCTCCCTGGGCCTTCCTTTTACTTCCAATATATCTAAAAAACAATTTCTTGTTGTCCTTTACTTGGGTTGCCATCCTCAGCTCCATGGTAGCTTTGGCCCGCCTAACTGCCTCCCTACAAGCACGAGCAGAGGAGGTATATTCATCTTTAGTGATCTCACCCTGTTTCCACTTTTTATGTGCTCCCCTTTTGGCCTTTAGGCTGCCCTGGATTTCTCTGGTCAGCCATGGAAGCCTCCTGGCCCCTTTCCCTCTTTTGCCTCGCTCGGGGATCGTCTTGCTTTGTGCCCGAAGGATCATTTCCTTTAGGCACAGCCACCCTTCTTGGGCACCCATCCCATCAAAACTCCTACTCTGCAGTGCTTCCTTGACTAATCGCCTGAGTGCATTGAGATCAGCTTTCCTAAAGTCTAGCACTTTCACCCTACTAGTTACCTTACCCACTCGCCGTCTTATGTTGAATTCTATTATAAGGTGATCACTGTCTCCCAGATAGCTACCGATCTGGAGGTCCCCTATCATGTCATCTCCCGTTGCCAATACCAGATCCAGTATGGCATTCCCCCTAGTGGGACCATGCACCTCCTGTGTCAGGTGGAGGTCCTGTACACAAGTTAGAAACCTGCGTGAGCGATGGGACCTTGCTGTCTGCGTCTCCCAGCAGATGTCCGGGTAGTTTAGGTCCCCCATGACTACCGCCTCTTTAGCTTTTATGGTCTCTGAGAGTTGCCTCAGGAGCCCCGCATCTATTTCTTCCCCTTGGTGTGGGGGTCTGTAACAGACCCCTACCACCAAATCCCTTTCTCCTTGCCCCCCATGTAGCCTAACCCACAATCCTTCTACTTCCTCAACCTCGGATTCTGTCTTGATGAGGGTTGATGTGTATTGCTCACTGACCTGTCCTTTCTATACAATCTATAGCCCTCAATATGTACCGCCCAGTCATGGGATGAATCCCACCAGGTCTCTGTTAGCCCCACTAAGTCATAGGTGTTTAGTGCAAGCAGGAGCGCTAGTTCATCCTGCTTGTTCCCCATGCTCCTACCATTAGTATATAGGCACTTGAGCCCTGCGACTGGTGCCTTTGCTGCCCCCCCCCCCGCTCCGAGTCCCAAGGGGCCCATTGTTTCTTACCTTCTAGTTTCTTACCTGTTCTGTAGTGCTGGCCTCCCCATGGCTTTCAGGTTCCCAATGTTCTCCTTCTTCAGGCTGGGCTGTCCTTGTGGGTGCCACATGGTTTGGTGGTCCACAGCTTCCCCTGCCCTTGTACTCCCCTCCCCCCGACGAGCCTAGTTTAAAGCCCGCCGGAGGAGATCCGCCAACCTAGAAGAAAACACACACTTACCTTTGGGGGACAGGTGAAGCCCATCCCAGCTGAGCATGTCCCTCGTCATGATGTGCGGGTCATTGTCCAGGAAGCCGAAGCCTGCCTCGGGACACCACTGCCGAAGCCGCAAGTTGGTCTCTCTGATGCAGTTCTCCTGCCGTCTTCCTCGTCCGGTCACTGGTAGGATGGAAGAGAAAACCACCTGGGCACCGAACTACTTCAGCACGCCACCCAGAGCACAGTAGTCCGTCATCAGGTGATCGGGGGTTCTCCTGGCCGCATCATTAGTACCCACATGGACTAGGACCATAGGGTAATAATCGGTGGGCTTGATCCTGGCCTGGATTACCTCCGTCACATCCTGAATCTTTGCTCCAGGGAGGCAGCATACCTCTCGTGCCGAGGGGTTCTGGCGACAGATGGGTCCTTCTGTACCTCTCAGGATGGAGTCTCCTATGACGAGCACTCATCGCCTCCTCCTCTGGGTCATCGTGGATCTCTTGATCTGTTTGGAGTGTGAAGAACGTGGTGTTTCTTCTTGCCCAAGGGTTTCCTCGTCCCCTTCCATCTCCTGCAGGTTCGCCAGGGCCTCGTACCTGTTCACCAGTCGGACTGGAGAAGCTGGCACCGTTTCGCTGCGTGCCGCTCCGGTCCTGGCTGTGACCATCTGCCACTCTGCTGTGGAGGGTATTCCCCGGGGTGCTTCTTCCTTTGGTGCCTGGGCCTGCAGGGAAAGGAAATAACTATCAATTTCATCCTCTGCCTCCCTGATCCCCCTCAGCCTGCTAACCTCCTCCCGGAGCTCCCTCACCTGCGCCTCCAGAGCCCTAAGACGGGCACCTGCTGGACAGGTGTGGGGGCCCCCAATCTCTGCCCCCCCGGCCCTGCTGGGGATACCCCACAGGCCAGGAGGTAGGGGGACACCGGCTCCCCCATGGGCTCGGTCTGGGTGGAGGCCTCAGACCTGCCCCGGGTAGCCTTGTCCCCCTGGGCAGAGGCCCTAGCAGTACTCCTCGTAGACACCATTCTACAAGCTGCTGGTTGTAGACCTGCGCGGTGTCTATGCCCTACCCCTACAGGAGTCCCACTCCTGGCCCTCCCGGATCCAAATGAATCATCACTATACACATACTTGTATGTATGTATTAATAGCATTTCATTTTAATAATGGAAGAATGTGGATTTTGGGTTACTTTTTTTAACCCCAAAATGGGGGGGGGGTTGTTTGTTTTTGTTTTTTATTATTATTATTCTTATTGGAGAAAACCAGGTTTCCTGCTTATGAGGTTTAGTTCAAGCACCACTGCCACCATTTTTAAGTGCAAGGATGCTTTTAAGTGGAGCCAAGCCGAGTGGGGTGAGGGCAGATGCGGGCTGCCTGTTATGGGCTTGGGCTGTCTGCTTTGCTGCCTTTCCCCAGGGGCCCCATGTTGGTCATGTGTCCCTTGCCCACCCAGCAGTGGGAAGTACAACTCATTTTCCTCACTGCTGCTGGGCAGGCAGGGGACATGCAGCTGTCATGGGGCTCCTGAGGGAAAGGCAGCAGAGCAGAAAGCCCAAGCCCACAGGAAGCAGTGTGCATCTTCCCGGTACACTAATCTGGGGGGGCACATGCCCCACCCCCATGCCTGCCCCGGGGGGGTGCTTGGCATCAGGGAGCTGCCTCCCCACATGCCCTGGATGAGCCATCCACAGCTCTGTCCTGATCTCTGTTCTGTCCCCAGGTCCCATTCACTGCCCTGGCTAGGCAGCATCCCCAGTCCCAGTCCCAGCCCCAGCCCCAGCCTCACTCCCTCCTTCACCATGGGGGCTTCAATCTTCCCCCCACACCTCTTCCCTTACCCATCTCCTTCCCCTTTGCTATCAGAATAGAAGAATTAAATTGCTCAATATATTATGATTATAGTGAATTTCTATACGGAAAACATATTAATTTTATTTTTGTTTTTAATTTGAACCTTATTTTGGTATTTACTGGAAGTACAGAGCCAATTACTGTATTTATATTAAAAATGCAGATTATCTTAACTGATCTTCATTGCTATAGAGCTGTGTCAACATCTCTCCCAACTTATATACATTTTCAATCTTCTTAAAATCTTCTTAAATGATAGTATGATGTGGAAATTAAGAAGCCTTTTTTGTCTGTTTTCCTTCAACTCAACTTTTCAGTTACAGATTCTACTTAATGCATGAGAAAGTTTGCATTTTGATTATGGTGTGATAGAGAGGAAGGGAAACTATGTGCATGGCAATGATAAAATTGGTCCTTTAAATTTCCAGATCAGATCATTAATGAAGAATTTCAGGACACCAAGTTTCTGTAGCTAGTACTGTGGATTATGCACAGTTTCAAGGATACTTGAATGAAACATATTTGGCTTAGAAAACTTCAAATTATTTTTTAGTTATGACCTGTCAACAAAGAATTAGAATTTTCAAAAACTGGTACCTAACTTCTATTAGGGTAACTTCAGTTTCCTCCACAGAGATAAAATGAGCAATTTGCTGTCCTCCAGGATCCCAGGGTCCACTGTTCCCAGCCCCCTCCCCACGCTGAGCAAGGATAGAGCTCAGGTGTCCTGACTTCTGGTCACACCAGCCCTCCAGTGACAAATCAGAAGTCTGCAGGCAAGAAAAGGTATTAACCCTTAACATGTGACTGCTGACATCACATTCTAACTTTAACACTGTTTAACAATTCACAGATATAGTGCTGCCTAAATGTAACACGTCACTTCACCCACAGCCCTAAACTGAAGGACATTATGGCTGCTCTATGAACACTAGATCCTGAACCAAGTAGTGCAGAGAGAGCTCTAGGAGGCAAAGCTTACTAGAGCTTATTGAGGGTCATGCACTATACTGATGTGGCTATGCTGACTCTCATTCAAGAGTTAGTAAACATACAGTATCTCAGCATCGTGCTAACCCCTACTATATAGACGTGCTCACAATTGATTGTCTCAAAATTTCTGCAGGCCAGATTCAATAAAGGAGTTAGTTGACTCAATTCAGCCTAAGCTCTGCTTCAAGGGTCCCAGTTCTAATGTATGACCCTCAAAATTGATGGATTCAGCAGTCACCTAACCCAACAAGTGACCAAACTCACTTAGCGCTTCCATGTTTGACTTGAAAGTTTCCCAAGAGTACTATAAAAGATGTATGTTCTTGCCCACTTCTCTGGGAACTTAGGCAGAAGTATGCCTAGTTCTTGGGTCCTGTCAGGAAGACAAAGGCTGATGTACTAAGGATGGAGCAAATTTATGCATGATACAGACAATGCTAAAGGGTCTAGAGAAATTTCAAGTCAACCAGTGAGGAGCCTAGTGAATTTATGTACTTCAAGGACTAGGGAGCAGATGACTGGGAGTGTTTCAGATCAACATTTTTGGTTAAAATACTACATTCTGCCTTAGGATGCAGACAAATGACATTGTTTTTGTACACATGGGGCATGTCTACATCAGACATTTACTGCACAATTGACTAAGTAAGTAACTACACAGTAAATATCTCAGTATCTATATGTGAGCCCCTATTAGGGTGCACTAAACTAATTAACTCTGCAGCAGGGTAGTCTTGTAGAATACAAGTTCTACCCTGCTGTGGAGCTTTTTCATGTGCAGCAGTGCACATGTAGACACTTCCCTGCCTGGCTGGGGCACAGGGTGCTTCAGGGCAGAGCTAGCTGACAGGCAGCTCCCACACTGAGGTATCCTGCACCCCAGCCAGCCACCCAGCAGCCTGTGGAGACAGGGAAGCAGCCCTGGGGCTGGCAGGCTGACCCCATGAGTCCCCTGCCAGTCTTGACTGCTCCAACTGGACCCCATGTGGTGCACACAAATAAACTCTGGAGAAATAAACTCTGGAGGTCATTCATCTGCCTTAATTGCATGTGTAGGCACCCTGTAGCCCTGTAGGTTGCACGAGTAACCAGACAGCTAAACACCTCCCCTTTGCTAATACTAAACAATGCCAATTGGCATCAGAGGAGCCAGCAATAACTAGTTTGCAATGAGAAAATGACTACCCAATGATTAAATTGATCAGCGCTGCGGAGAAATGGCTCTGATGAATATGGCCATATACATAATACCAGAGTGTAAGTACTCCTTATTTTCTAAGGAATAACATTATAGTGAAACAAAATGACATATTAGTGTAAAAGTATATGCCATGGGTCCATTTCACATTTACAGTCATGGATAAGTAGATTATATTGGTATAAATATGTCATGAATCATCCCCTTAAGTCCTGGTTGACTTTGTTAGGTCTAATTCTATAGAAAAGCTTTGATTTGGCCGTAATTTTTAAATATGAAAGACTTTTTTAAGGATTGTCCCACATTAATGTAATAGTGTATACAATGATAAACAGGTTAAAATTTAAATTTTATAATATGTGGAAGAGTATAACTCAGAATTACATAAAATGTAGAACTGGATTTCACAAAAGAGGCAAATCAAGAGGCAAAGCTATAATTTTAGATATCCTCTTATGGACCAGGGGAAATGCAAACATTCCATTTGATATGGACAAATTACTTGCTGTTTCCATGACAACTAAAACCTGTAGGTGCTCTTAATAACCTCTTTGATGCTCTGCAAAAAATAGGTACTCTGGGTAAAAAGTAGCGATGTTTTCTCCTCATTGTTTAAATGTAGTGATTGTTAATCCTATAACTTTGTTAAAAGGGAATGCATTTTCTATTAAAAATAAATAGACTGTGAGCCAACAAATATGAATATTGCAAACCCTCCAGTAAAACAGTTATGTCTTTGGATGTTTATCATGATTACAATAATATTAGTTAAAACAATAGCTGATTTTTTTAATATGATGCAAATAATCTCTAATAATATATGTACAACTTTTGACTAACAATTTGAGAAAACATGCACATGATATATATATAACCATTATTTCCAGGGGCAGGGAGTAAGAACTTACCATTCTTTAATTACTACTCTTCCCAGAAAAGTTCCATTTTCAATGCTATGTCAGTTTATCTACTCTAAAAATGAAAAGTTTTAGAGACAGACACAGAATAATATCCTATTATATGTGCTTCAATTCCCCCATTGTCATTACCCAATTAGATGAACATGAATTGAGAGTGTACATAGTGATATCTCTAGAACTCTCCATTTATTTTTCTGTTGCAGGTGTCTTTGTGGCACCAAAATGCAACTAATAAAAGAGCCGAATATTTGAAAATGTATTGTACTGCTACTAAATAGAATCTGAAAGAAAATTTTTTAAAAGGTCATTTTACAATTCCAAGGTCACGAATGAAAAATAGAACAGAATCTTAAAGAAAAAAAAAAATCCCTGTATCAGTGAATAAGAATGACTAAAAACAGCAAGCATAAGAAACAATGAGGTGCCAAGAAATGTTGGCATACAGTAACTATTGTAGATAAGAATATAAAAACTCTTTTAGGAGAACAGAACAGGTGTGACAAGGGAAAGAATAGATAAAGGGAAATAGAAAGGAACTCAGATAACTTGGAAATATTTAGATACAATATTGGGAACGATATCAGGGGCTCTGCCTGATACTAGCTAGAGTCAATGGAAATATCAGGTCCTACATGAGACTAGATTCAGTAATCATCAAGATTACTGAAAACCGATTCCTGTTAGTCATATATATATATATATATATATATATATATATATTTGACATTAATAACCAAACCATGCTATGTACTATGTAGACTAGGAGTTGCCAAAGTGTGGCCTTTACCTGTCACCTAATGTTTTTTTTTAAAGGAATAGGTCAAGGTTGGAAATAAAGTAAGTAAAAGAACAGTGTTATATTGTAGATGACCAGTAAAAATATTAGGTTGAATATCTTATAAATATAAATAGTGATTCATAAGCTTTAAAGATACATATATATCTTTATATATATATATAAAGATATATATATTTGGGGTGATCATCATACATCCCTGTTTGGCTGAGACTCACAGATTTTGTAGGCCAGTCTTGGCTGGTTGGTGAAAAGTCCTGGGCTGGAGTCCAGGGAAGAGGCAGAGCAGTAGTGGTGCCTGCCCAGTACCCTGCCTGCTTCACCATGCCACTCCACCACCCCATCAAACTCCAGCCCAGGACTTTTGACCAGCCTGTCAGGACCAGCCTATGGAATCCAGGAGTGTCCCAGTCAAATTGAGACATAGTCACCCTATATACATATGATATGTCTGACAAAGAATGAGTTACAGCCCAGATAGCAGAACTCAGGACAGAATCCTGTTTCATTTTCTATGGCAAAACAAAGTTTTTTCAGTCATGTGTCTGCTACTGTTTGCACTTCTGCAGAGTTTGTGATCTTACTACTTGTGCTGTGCAGATGCATAGTACCCATAGAGCTACTGAGTATGGGCAGCAGGTTGAATGCTGGCCAGGTAGATACATGGATCTGAAATGATACATGGTAAAAACCCATGACTAGTAGGTGTTAGACAAGGGAGGAGAAGCATTAGCTGAATGGTTAGGGCGCTTGTCCAAGAAGCAGAAAACACATATGTTATGTTCCCCTGACCCTTGCAAAAGTGTTGGAGTCTGTTTCACTCTGATGTCCTGATATGGTGCTTCAACCCTCCTCTTGAAGTTGACTCACTAAAATTTGTATTTAATATTCAGTGGAAAAAAATGGAGAGCAAGTTATGGGGTGCGGGGTCAGGGGGATATGCCATTGAAAGCAAGGGTCCAAGCTATTGCTCAGGGCATACTCCTTTCCAGAGCAGAATCCATCTAACTTATTCTCTTCATTCTGGTTCCGAGTATCTCCCTCTCTTGGCTGTTGGAGGGTCTGGTTTAAAAAGCTAGACTGAAGAAGGATCTGGATAGTGGTAGTTAAAATATTATGCTGAGAAGTACAGGTTCAAACTTCCTCTGAGTGAAGGGGTCTCTAAATTCTGGGTCTTCCACTTCCTGGTTGAATGCCCAAACTACTCACTGGGTTTTCCTCCTCCTTTTTGTCAGGTTACAGGTTCAAGACTTTGCTCAATTATGTGTGTGAAGAGCTGCATACCTGCTGATTTAGAGTACCACCCCATATGCATTGCTCACTAGCCACATCCACACTGCACTGGCATTTGGATCACAAACTATAAGCAGCTCGTCAATTACTAGTGCCAAAAATAGTGACTGCCTGGCTTGGAACTGGCCATTGTGCCACATAAAGCAAAATAGAATCCTGTTTTTAGTTTCTCCACAGCATTTCAAGCCAAAGCTATTAATGACAATGCGCCTTAAAGAAACTGAACCAAACTCATTGCTGGGGAAGATTCAACTGTAGTGAAATCAAAGTATTCAAATTATTATATCTGTAGATGTACTCATACCCGGAAGATAGGATGTTGTTTATCTGTGGTAACTTGAAGAATGTGTCTTTATGAATATTTAACAATTTACAAATCACAGTCTGTTCTTTTGAATTGTCTGTATCCTATTTTACCAATGTATTTTAATATGTTCTTTATTCATTATCCTCAATCTTAGGAAACAGAGGAGTGGCTTCTGTGTGTTTGTTTGGGTTAGGTAACTATTAACTCTTTGGTATTTGAGTGGGTTTATCTGTTGAATACAATGGATTTGCTTAATAAAGGTGGCAAAACCAAAATTGGTTGTTTCCAGATAGGGTAGTAGCTAAGCAACGGATCACCTGATGAAGCCGATCAATTGGTCACCTAACAAAGGGACTTGGAAGTTATAAAAGGAAGAGTCCTTTAGCAGGGTTGCCAGTTGTTTATAAATTTATGGATGATCAGTAAAAAATCAGGCTAAAAACATATGTCTGTAAAATCCATATACTACAGGAGTCATCCATAGCACACATGCACAAACACACACAGCCTTGACCCTGCAGCTCCCAGGTAAGGGGCCAGACAGAACAGCACAATGCACACATAAAGACACACAGACACAGCCGCAACCCCATGGTTCCCAGGAGTGGGGCTGGACAGCATAACATGGCACATGCACACACACACAAACACACACACACCCTGACCCAGAAGTGGGGCTGGGCAGGACAGCACAGCACACACACATACACACAAACACACACATGCAGCCCCAACCCTGTTGGTCCCAGGAAGGTGGCTGGGCAGGACTGCACTGCCCCCATACACACCCATGCACACAGCCCTGACCCTGAAGCTCCTAGGAAAGGAGCCAGACAGGACAGCATGGCATGCACACAAAGCCCGAGCCCCATGGCTCCCTGCATGCATCTCCCACTCCCTTGACTCTACTCTGTAAGCAGCTCTGCTCATAGCTCAGAGGGGTCCAGACCAGGGAGCAGCCCATTGGCTGGGCTCCCTGGAGAAAATTGAGGTAAAAAGTTCCAGATTGGCATGAATCTGCCCATACGTGCCCTACTTCTGGTGGGTACATGTGGGTTCGTACCAATCCAGGACTTGTGCTTCACTTTTCTTCAACGCCAAGGATGCTGAGACAGCTTCTAAAATCTGGGACTACCCTGGCCGATCTGGGATATAGGGGGCACATTTTCACTTGCAACTAATGTGACTGAATATACACCAGCTCAATTTAAGCCAAAATAAATGAATCCCAATGTCACCATCTACACTTGTGTTTAAGCACAGTAATTTACTTTGGCATAGGATAGTACCTGTGGCTGGCGGGACTATCCTATGCCAGAGTAAATTAATCTACCACACACAAATCACAGTGCACGTGTAAATAGTGACACTTTATTGTGCATTAAACTAGTCTAATGCACAGTAAAACACACATGTAGACACTTCAATGGTCACCCTATGTACAACCACTGCTGCAGACAAGCAGGGTTGCCAACCTAGAATTTTCTTTTTTTCTTTAAACTTTTTACTGAGAACCAAACTCTTTTTACTTTTCAACTACAGTTGTTGCTAAATCCCTAAATGTGAACCCAACCCTTCTAACTGGGGCTTGGAGGTAGGGCAGAGTCTGGCAGAAAAATTACATTTATATTATGTTAAACATCTATCTCTAAACACGTGTAAAAAAAAATAGCTTAATTGTCAGTAAAAAGTTTGCAGATCATCAGAAAAAAAATATTTAGGTAGAAATCCTGGCTTTCACAGCCATAGGAAGAGGGCTGGGTGAGAAAGGAATGACTACAAAGTAGCTGATTTCAAGAAAGAGAGAAAGAGACTGAGGGCTGGATTCTTCCTACCCATTCTGTGAGCAGTGTGATCTTATTCCAGATATCTTGAGTCCATTAGTGCATCTCCTTTTGTAACATAGAATTCTTATTCAAGTCACAAAACAGTACTGAAGACGACGAAGAGGACGAATCCACGTTTTGTATTAAAAGGGGTTTTTTTATATAACCCTCTTTTTTAAATAGGGTAGAATAGAATCTCATTTCGGTGCTCAAGTTCTTTTGTGAATCTAGTAGATGGAACAGAATTTGATCCTGTGACTACAGAATTTGTGGAAAAAACTGGGTGGTGGAGGTTATATGCTGGTAGACTGAACAAATCCCATATAAGAAACAGTAGTTAGGAAACTGAGAAGGGGAATAGTGAACATATCTTTAAACAAAATGTGCATAAAGATTGTTAGAACACTTATCAAGAGGGATCCTGGTTTTCCCTGATACAAAAATATCCACAATTTTGGGTTAAAAAAAGTAACCCAAAATCCACATTTTTCTCTGATTACAATGAAATGCCACAAAATAGCTTTTTTTAGTCTGAAAATTGTGGATATTTTTTATCAGAGAAAGCCAGTATCACTGCTTATCAAATACTGTGGTATATTCTTGTATTACTGGCTGTCTCTAGAAAGGTAAACTGGTTAGAGAGCTAAACAAATTTAGAGCACTGGGAAAGGGTTTATTTTAAGGGTCACTATTTGCCCTGATAGTGTAGGGAAGTTGGATCATGAAGTCTCATTTGTATGAAGAGGTAAGAGGAAAATAACCTGTACCAAGAGAGCATAATAGGGGTCCCTGGAAAAACAAAACAAAACAAAACAAAAGAAAACAAAACAACATCTTGGGACCTAGTGAGAGCAAGAAAAGGTTAAAAGTAGACAGGTCCACTAAGTTTGGAGCCAAATACAGAAAAAGTGGTTAATGTTTTCCACTTTTGGCTATGGCTGGAAAGGATGTTTGGCTACGGCTGTCAACTAGTTTTAAACTTTGTATTGCCAAGAAGGGTAGAGTTGGTAAGTTTTGGAAAAGACAGACCGATTTGTGGAATGTGGCTTTTTTATTCTAGGTCTCTGGAGTGGCATTTTATTAATTAGAAAATTTAGGACTAATTCACCTACAACTACTCTTGCTTTGTAACATCAGGTCAATTCAGCCTGAACAGACTGAAGTTTCAAAACAAGAATAAAGCTGTGTATTGAAAGCCCTCTGCTAACTTGGCACTTATTTGAAAAAATCTCAACCATATCAGAGAATGCCGCTGTTATCTCCTGTGCAAGAGGTGGTGTGAAATTCCTTGCCAGTGGAAAGCAGGAGAATGGCAGCACCAAGTTAATCAGCACATTTGATAAGGAGGAAAGCTATTACAATACATGTTAATCAGTTCACCTAACTTTTGCAGTAATGGATAAAACTGAACCAAAGTATCCTACCTTCTCACATGGCAAGTCTGCAGCAGGTTTCCAATATCTACAAAAGGTAAGGTTGCTGATAAGATGCATTTAATTATACTATTTTCATCAAGGAAAGAGCCACAGAAAAAAAAAATTCTGGACTAACCTGAGGTGCCTCTTTTCTCAGCGTTTGCCCATAATGTAGACATTTCACAAGCAACATTAGACCTTTTCAAGTGAGGATGTTTGTAAATATTTTCTCCATTAGCACATAAGTGTGTCTGAATGTATTTCTACTTAATTTTATTCTATGCATATCTGTTTAAGTCAGGTCTTTTGCTAACATTTTGCAAACATAGTCTTTATAAGCAATAGAGAAGAGCAGGACCAAGAATGAATGCTTCTCTTTAGTCACAGCAGCTGTTCATGTGCTGCACTACTAATCCCAGTAGGAAATTAAATGAAATAAAATAATAATAAAAAAACCTGCATTTTAAATTTCTATTTCCACTGTCTTTGAAGGCCATTCATAATACTTAAAACTAATAAGACTTGGCAGTCATTAGTGGCAAGGAAACGTTTTTAGAACTTGCTACAAAAAGTAATCCATGAACACCATTAATTATATATAAAACTACTAAACCTGAAAATAATTGAAAAACACAGATAATATTTAGCATAAACATAAATGGTACATACTGTACACTGTGCATACAAATTTAAACTATGTATAGGTGTTCTGATATAAAAAAAAAAATATGTGAGCAGGTATTTGTATATTTGATGTTGTGCTACATTTTTTTCATCTACTTAAGAGCAAAAAAACCCCCTGATCCCTGCTGCAAATGTTGATCTATTATTTCCAGTGACTGCATGTACTTCTACTTGAACGAATGGGTAATCTGTTGCCTTAATAAAATAAATTTGTTGGGAGGACTGGGCATGGGTGTAGGTACTTCCACTCCCCTTCTTTCTTTTTCTTCTTGTGAAAAAGTTATTTTCATAGTTGGGGTTACAAAAGGATTTGTTCTTTACCAACCAAAGAATGAATTTAGATCTTCAAGCACCCACTTAGCTAGTATCTTACTTGAAAGGCATCTGACACCCAAGGGTGCCTAAAACCCAAATACTATTTCACCTATAAGTCTTTCCCAGGCCAAGCACAAACACTGCATGTTCTGCCTTAGGAGTACTAGTTGCTTCAGAAAAATAAATAGAGCCAGATTCCATTTTACCTGTTGGAAATATAAATGAATTTTGAGCACCTAAATGTGATCCAGTTCAAATCTGTTTGAATCCCTGAAAAAAAGAGTTAATATAAAATGTTGGGTTGGTTGTCCTCCTCCTCTTCACTGTTTTCTTTTTTTTGTGACAGTCTTATGGGTAAGATGACAATATTTTACAAAAGTACATTCAGAGACACTCAATAGCTAGAATAGTATCTGGCTCATAGTTCTTTTCTCTCAGTGGTCAGCCAAGATAAAATAGTGATTAATTGCTAATTCACCTTGCATAGACCCATAGGACATCTTTACATGTGATCCGGGGAGCGGGGGGGGGGAGTGGGGGGGCACTTTAATTAGCATGGCAGAATCTCATGTATACAGCATCCCACACTTCAGAATGGTGGCAGTGGCACTTTAAATAAAGCTCATTCATCAAGCTTTACTTAAAGTACCCCACTATCATTTTGAAGTGCAGAGACACTGAATACATGAAATGTGAAGGCTACTGGAGCATGCTAATTAGCGTGCAATTAATCTATTCTGTTCTGATGTGTTGCAATTTCCATGCATCAGAGCAGCATCGCCACACTACAGGCATCCATATCTGTCTTATTCTGACAAACTTTACTGATCCAGAAAAGTGCATATCTCTCTTCTACTTTTTTTTTTTTCAAATGGGAATCTCTATTCCCACAAAAGTGGTCTAATCATTGGGCAATGATACATGCAGACCCCAGATGACTCTCCAACTTCCTGTGGAAGTTGGGCCACTGGATATCCAACATCAAAAAATGTACTGGGACAGAAGGACGCATGATTGCAGCACAAGATGGTAGACATTCTAAGTTGTGCTCCCAATGACTTCATATATCTTCCATTGCAGAGTTACTGGATAAATTAGGAATAATGCTTCCTCCACTACCATCACACCAATGACTAGAGAGACTAGTTATGCTTTTTCTGTGATTAAGAGTTTATGGACTTACACAGAATTTAGGTGCTTTCTGAACAGATTTGACCTGAATCAGAGCACTGAATGGAAGTAGAGGTCTTTATGGAAAAGTTATGAGAATACTCAAATTGTCAAATCAGAGCGGTAGTAATCTGCATATACGAATGGTTTGGTGGCTATGGAGGGTAGATTAGTATTATATTTAGCAATTTAGCTGTGGATAACAGCTGGATACTTAACATTTAAGCACTGAAATATGCAGGGCGGTGGTGGTGAGGGGGAATCCCTCCTGTGGGGCACCAAGGGGCCCATCTACTGTCCAGACCCCTTAGCCCATGAGATCTGCTGCCTCCCTGGGGCCTGGATCTGGGATGTTATGAAAAGGATCCCTAGGCTCATCCAGCCCTCCAACCACTACCCCATGCTCCTCATCCATATGGGCACACATGACACAGCCAGGAATAATCTGAACTGGCTCATGAGTGACTACAGGGTTCTGGGAGTGGGGTTCAAGGGGTTGGGGGTGAAGGTGGTGAGAGAGACCAAACCAGTGGGAAGAGCTTGATCTAGAGTTCTCTCGAGAACTAGCAGAAGCAGCGTGTGCACAGGACGTGGTCATCATAGGTGACTTCAATTACCCAGATATCTCTTGGGAGGAACACTTGGCTAAGTCAGATCAGTTGTGTTGCTTCCTGACCTGTATCAAAGAGCTGTACCTGACTCAGGGCAATAGTAGGGGAAGCACTGCAGGATTAGGGACCAAAGATGAAAGGAGTGCATGAAGAGTAGTTGTACCTCAAGGACATGATCCTTGAAGCACAAAAGAAGTCCATTCCCATGCAAAGGAAAGGTAACAGAAGGACTGGTAAGCCCTCTTGGCTTAATAGGGATATCATGGTCCTTTTGAAAAAGAAGCAAGAGGCATACAAACAATGGAAGCTTGGGACAGTCTCCAAGGAGGACTATACAATAACAGCCTATACTTGTAGGGACCAGATTAGAAAAGCTAAGGCAGCAAATGATTTTAAATTAGCAAAGAAATCAAGGACAATAAGTAGTCCTTCCTTAGGTATGTAGGGAACAGGTGTTACTTAAAATTGCCAATTGCGCAAATTAAGAGTGAGACCTCAAAAAGGGGGATAAGACAAAATGCTGTGTTTATTGGTTACATGAAGCAGATACATAAGCTTGGACACACCAGTCATACAAACAGACATAAACAGGCACACATACAAACAGACATACACAGGCATACAGACAAAACCACTCCAGTAAGATGTTATAGTTACCAGCAGATGTTACTCAATATTAGCACTGGATGGGTGGGTCCAGGCTTATTGAGGATGATAGGAGCAGGGGAAGAACAGACATGCATGCCTGTGATCCATGAGGTTGCAGAGAGTGGATTCCCCATCTTGGCTTATCTTCATTCCACTTTTATAGGGATTTTAGGTCTTTGTTCAGCATTGGGGGTTTTTCACACTTAGTCTTTAGGTCATTCTAGTGTATCTTCAATGAGGTCATTCCGTCTTTGTGTAGTTTTTGCCTTGAAGCATTATGTCCTTGAAGCATTGTGTAGTTCAAATGGCAGGCAAGATATGCAGAATTCCCTCTTCTCACTACCTTTTTTGAACTCGATTGCAGATGAGTTCTTCAGCTATCCATTAATTAGCTTAATTAGTTTACTGTCTGGTAATTTATACATTGGTGCCTTGTTGCTTATACAATCAGTTAAATCTTTTTCTGTTTTCATGGAAATATTTACCATTCTTTCACCATTCACCCTCTCACACAGACCTCGCGTACACAGGGTATATGAAGTTCATCTACTCATGTGAAGGAGGGAACAAGCACAAAATGGAGTTTTAGTTGTTCGTACAATCAGAGGTTGATCAAATCAACCTAATTATCATTATCATTTAAACATAATAACTAATATGCAAAAAATCATACTACACAGGAAGAAAACAAATGGAAGTGTGGGGCCATTGCTTAACAACTCAGGACAGCTGGCTGCCGGCACTCAGGAGAAAACTGAACTCCTGAATGACTACTTTGCTTTGGTATTTCACTGGACTAAGGAGAAAATCATACTAGATAAGGTTCAGAATGGGCATGGTGGGAATAACTGCCTTCCTACTGTTGATGTTGAACTGGTGCATGATCAGTTAGAAAAGTTAGACATTTATAAGTCAGAAGGACTGGATGAACTTCATCCAAGAGTGTTGAAGGAGTTGGCTGAAGTCATTGCAGGACCTCTGACAAAACTCTTCCAAAACTTGTGGTGCTCAGGGGAGGTCCCTGAAGACTGGATGAGGGCCAATGTTGTGCCCATCTTCAAAAAGGGGAGGAGAGAGGACCTGGGAAACTATAGGCCAATTAGCCTAACTTGTATCCCAGGGAAAAACTTGGAAAAATTAATCAAGGAGTTTATGTGTTAAACGCTTGCAGAAGGTAGGATTCTGAATGACAACCAGCATGGCTTCATCATGGGCAGGTCTTGTCTTACCAATTCCATCTCTTTCTATGACCAGGTAACTCACCACGTGGATAAGAGAGAGGAGGTCGACATTGTATACCTAGACTTCCAAAAGGTCTTTGATCTGGTATCCCATGATGTTCTCATGGGAAAATTGGAGGATTGTGGGCTTAACAGCTCAACAGTTAGGTGGGCAGGACCCAGAGAGTTCTTAAGAATGGATCTGTGTTATCCTGGCGAGAAGTGGCCAGTGGTGTCCCTCAGGGGTTCATGCTTGGTCCAGTGCTTTCCAACATCTTTATCAGTGATTTGGATGTAGGGTAAAGAGCTCACTGGCCAAGTTCACAGATGACAACAAGTTATGGGTCAGCGTGATCATGTTTGAAAATAGGCTGCAGATACAGGCAGACCTAGACAGGGTAGCACATTAGGCGGATCAGCACCAGATGAAGTTCAATATTGAGAAGTTTAAAGTGCTCCATCTGGGGATGAACAATCCCCAACATATTTACAGTCTTGGTGGTGCCAAACTGACTAGCACCACAACTGAAAGGGACCTAGGGGTAATAATAGACCATAGTATGAACAATGTGATGCTGTAGCCAGCAGGGCAAACACTACTTTGGCATGAGTCAAATGATGCATCTCAGGCAAAACCCAGGAAGTGATTTTCTGCTTTACTCAGCATTGGTGTGACCACAGCCGGAGCACTGCATCCATATCTGGGTGCTGCACTTCAACAAGGACCTGGAAAAGCTTGAGAGAGTCCAGAGAAGAACCACCCATATGATCAGAGACTTACAAGGCAAGCCATATGAGGAAAGGCTGAGGGACTTGAGTTTCTTCAGCCTAAAAAAGAGAAGGCTGAGAGTGGATTTGGTAGCAGCTTACCACTATATCAGGGGAATACCTCAAGGGCTCAATGAACAACTGTTCACCAGGGCACCCTTGAGGAAAACCAGGAGTAATGGCCACAAACTCCTGGAAGATCATTTCAAGCTTAACACTGGGAAAAACTTCCTCACAGTTAGGGTGTCCAGACCATAGAATAAGCTCCCTCCAGAGGTGGTTCAATCACCTACCCTGGATATCTTCAAGAGGAGACTGGATGGTCACCTCACTGAGGTCACCTGACCCCAGTTGTCTTTCCTGCTTAGTGAAGGAGACTGGATCAAATGATCTTGCAAGGTCCCTTCCAACTTCTTACAATCCATGAATCTGTGAGTATTACAATACTTAAGTCCCTTTGTAGAGACTTGGCACATTAAGGTCACCTGCTGGGAAAACCCTGACCAATTCTTTACTGTCCTAGCCCAGAAACCTTATTTTTGTGTTTTATATATGTCCTCTATCTTTCTTTATTACATTATAGAATACTTTTGTGGGCATCTTGGGTGAAATCAGGTGTCATGTATTTCGCTGATTGCCTGATTGCAATTTAGACAATCATAATGAATTTATTGGACCCAAACAGCAAAATGACCGTAGGTTTACTTCAGTCTCATTGTTGTATACTTTTGTGGTAGATCCTTTTTTCTGGTACACTAGGAGATTTGGTAAATGACTAGCTTTTTTATTGTTTTTCTTAATAAGTTTATTTTAAAGAAGTAGGTACCAAGAGCTTGCAACAAGCAATCTTCTACTTTCTCATCACTCAAAATACATAGAACTTTGTTGATAAATGATAAATATTGGTAAACTTATTCAGATGTAGCATCCTCCTCTTGCCTCCCAAAACTCTTGAAACAGAGTTTTTATCCTCTTTATTGTTTGGAGCCAAATATTAGCAATATTCAGGCAGCTACATATTGTGATTTTTATGAGCAAAGATCCTGGTTTTCTCTGATTAAAAAAGTCCCAAATTTTCAGGTTAAATAAGTAACCTACATTACTGGTATTTCATTTTAATTATGGAAAAATGTAGGTTTGGGGTTACTTTTTTTTGTAATCCAAAAATTGAGGATTTATTTTTTCAGATAAAACCAAGATCCTTGATTATGAGAGGTCAGAGATTTTTAAAACTTCTAAAATGTATACATGCAATATTTGCCCATGATCTTTCAAAGAGATTCATGTGAGAAGGCCTTTGCCTATGTATCAATATATACAATATTTTAAACACTTGTCATTAACAGGTGAGATAGAAGAGTTATATTAACCCTCAGCTTTTTACACTGTGCTCTTCTCAAGTACTTTTGTATTGGTGCTGTTTCTGTGTACCTCTTCACTATCATTTCCACTACTGCAGTAGTATTTTCATGGAGGGTTTGACAGTAGAAGATAGTATCTTTTTGGGAACCAAAGCATGCTATCACATACTTTAAAGAAATGAATGGATTACTCTTCCATGTTTTCTGAAATATTTTACATCTGAATTTATGTTCAAATGTGCAAAAATAAACAAAAAGAATAAAAAAAAAATTCTGTATTTAACACTGAAAATAATTTAAAGTACATATCCAAACCAGTTTTCATTAGCTAAAGATCTGGCCCATAAAATATAACAAATTGAAACAATAAACGTTGAGTGCATAATTGACAAACCCAGGGTGCTGTATGTTCCCCGTGTTTATGCCCTATGTCACCTTGTCTTTGTGTTTAAAATCTGTTTTTATCTTGCCCTTATTTCAGCCTCACTCTTAGTCAGCTGTATATTGGTGGACTCATTTGGAACATTATTAATGTCAGTGGAGCACCACAAGGTTTTGCTTATGTAGCTCCAATTGCCACATTAGGTATTTGTGAGTAACTGCTGCCTCTTGTATTTTTGCCATTAATACAGAGCAAAAGCAACAATAATAAAAATAACTATTGCTTTAAAATTTCAGAGACATGCAGAATTTCTGGAGCATGAAATTATTCAATACAAAATATGAGAAAATGATAAAGTTTAAAAAGCTGTTTCAGCATTGCTAAAAATAAATTATAATTATTTACACTTGTGTCTGAGGTTTCCTTGCATGGGTCTGACTCTGCTAAGCCACAGTGTTTATTTCAGGTCTCTACTGCATGCAGTTAAAGCACATGGGGATCACTCTGACTTTCTTTCTTTCTCCCGCCCCCCACTACTTCTTTGTTGGGAAAAAGATAAAAATGATTTATTTAAATTAAATCCATGCCCTTGAGAGTTTCTCTAATTTGTTCACATTGCTCTTTCCTTACCCCACAACCCACTCTCTCGCTTGAATTTTCTCAGGAAAGAAGAGAATAAAATAGTTTTTTTGCATTTGAGTCATCAAACTGGCTGCCATTTAGTTTAAAATTTGTCCCTTTTGTTCTCTGTTGGGGATACATGACATATAAAAGGAACAAAATGCAGTGTTTTAAATGATTTTGTATTTGTATCATCTGGATTATTTTAGTCTGCTTCGATATCTCACCCTCTCCTTAGGCTCTTTTGAGCTTTTCCTTTTACGTAGAGATAGGAGCAGGGACAGGGGCAGGGGCAGAGGAGGAATGGAATTAATCATTTGGGGTTTTTTGTAGTTTGTTTTTTTTATAATGCACTTCCCATTATATTGTGGTGTTTCTGATAAATAACTCACAATGACAGTTGCCTAATAACCAGGGATCCTGGTTTTCTCAGATTAAAAAAAAAAAAAATCCCCATTTTTTGGGTTAAACAAAGTAACCTAGAATCCACATTTTTCCACGATCATAATAAAACACTACTATATATCCCTGCTAATAACATATCTAAGACAGATAATTTGCTCTTTACTTTCTCCCCTTTTCCAATTTTTAATTACGCTCTTCTCCTCCAAAAATTCCTTAACAAAACTTAACTTTCCTCTTCTAACTCATTTGGAAAATCTGGCATTAATGGTCTTTTTAGACTCTCTTTTTTCAACAGGTTATTCCAGTGGTCAGACCTTTCAGACCTTTGAAATACCCCACTGGTGATCTGCCAGGGGATGTGAGGTATCAACTCACAAAGGGAAGAATCAATATGCAGTCTGGATTTTGTCCTCGTGGTTGTAGTACTTGAATCATGTCTGTTAGTGGACTCCAGAAAATCATACTGTCTGGCTGCGCACAAGTCATTCAGCTGTTAATAAAATTACCATAATTAAATTAACCAATTTATAACAGCCAGTAGCAATCATCTATCCCATTATATTTTCACTGCAGGATTTTTCTACATGTTAAAACATTTTCCCATCATTTTCTTACCTGATTTTTATGGGTTTTCTTTAAACAATGTTCTATCTCCTAATCCAATTTTGAGCAACACTGCAGATTTTGTATATAATATTTTGTACATTGTAAATTATATCATCCCTCTGGATGTGTGTTTACTTCCTCTTCCTCCTTCCCCCAAGGTCTCTGGGATTTACAGTCCAGAATTAAAGCATCAGGACTCTGCAGGACTGCTCATCACTTCTTCCTGCTTCCAGGTGCCTTTGGGATTTATAGTCCACAGTTGCAGCCTTCAGTAAGTTTGAGTAGGGGAAGGGGTGTTTAACCCCACCTCCCCCCTGGCACCAGATCCTAGCTGGGGTTTGTCTGGTGAGGGGCAGTCCACCCCTCCCCTCGGTGACCCTCAGAGACTGGGCTGTATGCCCAGCTGGGCTTGCCCGTCACTCCCACCCCCTTGTCAGCCAGCTCTCACTGTTCCAGCTAGGAAAGAAAGGGGTAGGACCAGCCCTGCTTCCTGGAGCAGACAGCATAGCCCAGTCCAGCCTAGGACTGAAAAATGCTGGGAAGGCCTCTGGTTTAATGTGAACCAGGAAGGGGTCTGGGACAGAAGTTTTATAAACCGGTTTGACCCAAATCAGCTAATTAGTCAATTGCACAGTAAACTTCTTGTGTAGATAAACCCATATACATTATAACTTGTGATCTCTTCAAAATCCAGCAATTCTCATCCTTTAACCTGTTTAACCAGAGCTCAGTGGTTATGGCATGTAACAGATGGGGGTTAGGTGAGAAGGGAGAGACCTCAACTCTAATCCCAGTTGTCAGTTAATTTAATCCAACTACAAATTAATGTATAATGCATAAAGAATATGGGATCAAGAATCATAGCCCCTCATTCTCCCCATTCTCTCCTCCCCCTCTACTACAAATATAAAAGAGAAAAGACATAAGTCATAGCCACTGGGCTACAGAGGCTAGCTTCCTCTTGCTTCCTACCCTTCTGTTCCCATAACTCTTGCACCCTTCACTGCCTAGAAACCTAGCTTCAGTAGAAATGGTGGAAAGTTTTCCCACTTCTCATCCTGATGGATATGTATTATCTTGTAAATTGGAAATGTTGATGTGCAACCCTTCAGCGTGAAGAAAGCTTATAGCTTAGATCTCTTATTGACTTAGAAAGTACTGTAACTAGGGAACTATGGGGGAAAAGGTGGGCATTGCTATCGTTTAATTGGTAACTATACTCAAAAGTTTGATTTAAAGTTTGACAAGTAAACAGAAGCATCTATTGTGGAGGTTGAGTTAGACAATTTATCTCCTGAAAACAGGGGAATTCAGATACCCCTCTACTTACTGTTACCAGTCAGTAGGTCTATCTACATATGCCATTAACTTATTGCTCTGCAGTGCATTGCTTCTGGGAAGCTCTAAGGAACACTGCTTACACATGTAAATGGACTGCAGCACATTGAGCTGGGTTCCAGCAGCCCTGACTGGCAGGAAGCCCATAGGATCCCCCTGACAGCACAGGGCTGTTTAAACTGGACTCAGAGTGCCACAGAGGGGCTGTCTGGGGTATAAGAGTGCTTCAACATGGGGCTAGCTTGCAAGCAGTCCCTGCACTGAAGCACCCACATGTCCCAGCCAGCTGGCACAGCATCTGCACGTGCACTGCTGAGCACAAAAAAATTCAGCAGCAGGTTGGACTTGTATTTATGAGCCCTACCCTGCTGCAGATTTTATTAGTTTGATGTGCCCTCATAAAAGCACATGTGTAGATGCTGAGACATTTACTGTGCAATTAGTCAACTGCGCACTAAATGTTTTGTATAGATGTACCCAGTTACCCATGGACAACTCCAGGTACTCTGGATGTGGGGGGTTTTAGGTGTTTCTCTCTCCCTTTCTCTATCTAGTGACATCAGGGGCATTTATACAAATTTTCATCCCATGACATGCTGGATATCCACTGCTTTGGAACAGATTCAATTAATTGAGTCTGCTCTGCATGTGAGCTGACACACACTGTGCTACGCTGCATGTAATTGTATAAGTGGTACAATGCGCATCAGTGCACAGAGAATGACTATGGTGCATTTTTTAACTAAAGCATCTCTGATGTATTTTAGTTCAAAAGCATGCTGCTGCCATTTTCTCAGTGCTGACATGCATCTTGCTGCTTATACAAGGCATTGCACCCAGATTTTAGTCATCTCAACAGCTAAATATAGGTGTCACAGAGATTAAAATGCATTTCACCTTTAATTATTTGTGAAATAAAAATGAGGAATGTGGCAAAACCTTCCTGACCCTTTGAAAACTCCACCTTTGAGTGGAAAAAGGTAATTAGATAATAAATGGAAAATATTCACTTTACAGTTCCATATTTTAATTCTGCATTTTTCTTCTTTTATTATAGTGTTCCTAGAACTTTGATTAACGTCTTGATTATGACCAAAATTTAACAAAAAAGAATGAAAAGATGAAAAAGCAGATACTTTTTTCATAATTTTAAGAATACAGGTATTTTCTAGACATATATTGTCCGCTTTGTGAGATCTTAGATAGTCCCTGTACCCAATAATTACCCTTTTGGTGCATGTGAGTATGTACACACCAGAGAACACATTCACATACAGAGCCACACACACACACTGACACTCATTCACATTCTGAAAAGAACATGAATTTTACGGAACTATAGCAAAATAAACCTCAATAGTTTTCTAGTGGGAACAATTGAGGATAATCAGAGTGCATTGAAAGGGTAATTAGTAGAAAGTGCTGATCTGATTAACAAGGATGGGTGCAGATGTCTGTGCCTACAAGGAGACACAGCCATCTGTATGTACAACAGCTTCATTGCTATGTGACAGCTTCCTTCTGAAAACAGCACAGCTGAGTTTGGAATAAATTGCAATAAGTCAATTTTCATGTATGCCAGTCATTTACTTGTCTGTAAAGCTATAGATTATGTTCCTTTCTGTTTCTTTGGATACTATTTTATCACACTCTGAAGAGGGAGAGAGGACTAGGCCTAGGGTGCTGTTATTCTCCAACAAAATTTAAAATTGCATCATACCATCTGTTTGGAGCTTTATTGCTTAAGCAACAATTAAGGATACAGAATTCATGTGAACAAATATAATTTAATGTAGCCTGTGTGTGGTGTGGAAGCACACACCATGATTACATTTGAATTCTGACTTCAGTTGCAGTACTAATCTCTCTTTAGATGAAAACCTCTATGCTTAGGATCATCTTGAACAGTGATTATAAAATGAAAATAACCAAAGCAAAATCAGTTTAAAAGTCTGAATTATATTGAATTTTTTGAACAAAAGGGTGATGAGAAAATCATGTAACCTCTATGGTTTCTGTTGAGAAATTTTACTGAAGAAAGCCAAGCCTGCAAAGGAATGAAACTTTGTCAGAGGACTTGATGAGAGTACTATTTCCAGTTGAACACTGGAGAGGAGACCTTCATGATATTACTTGATTATATGATATCTATATATAGTGGTATTTCATTTGAATCACAGGAAACTGTGTTTTAGGTTACTTTTTTAAATCTGAAAATTGAGGATTTTTTTTTTATCAGAGAAACCCAGGATCCCTGGTGATAAAACATCAGCTTCACAGGCATTAGTACACATAAAGATTCAATTTATGCTGTAAATAGGAACCAAGGTCCAATCATATTATAGCTGGGTTTCTCGATACAGAAAGGTTTATCCTTAACAGAGTTGAAGATAAATACATTATACCTTATACTTACCTTATTGAGACTGTGCTCACCTTCTTGTCTTCCTATCTTGTGAGCAGGGGATGAATGTGTCTTCTCCCTTTCCTGTATAGGGTCAGATTAACACACTGAAACAGGGTCTCTGCCTCTACACTGTGGCTCTACCTCAACCTGGAATACTTATGGGGTGGGGACCCATTTTTGTATATTTTTTTAATCCACAAAGGCTGCAGCAACTGTATGGAAAACTCACAATTCCTTCTGGAACAGCATACACCTTTTTTCTCATCTGTTACATTATCATCTGGGATATTTCTACTTAGATGAATAAAATGGACTCCACAGGAGTTCTCTGCTAGGGTTTTCTTGCCATGACCCATAAGAACATAAAAATATAACCCCAGCAGTGTCTGGGATTTAAAATCTCGTTAAGATATTTGGCCAGTTTAGACCTCTCAGAGTCACTGAATTATAGCACATAGTCTTTTATTTAACTTCGTTCCTGTTTTATGAGTTATGTTGACAAGAAGTTCCCCTCTTATTAACTCATTTCTGTAGAACTTCAGGAGCAGAGGTGATGGATTCATAGATTGATTAATATATTGTAAGGCTGGAAGGGACCCTCAGAAAATCATTGGGTCCAGCCCCCTGCACCAAGCAGGAAAGATAACGGGATCAAGTGACCCCAGCAAGGCGACTGTCTAGTCTCCTCTTGAAGATTTCCAGGGTAGGTGATTGCACCACCACTGGAGGAAGTTTATTCTATACTCTGGACACCTTTACTGTGAAGAATTTTTTTCTTAATGTTAAGCCTGAATTGATTTTCAAGGAGTTTGTGGCCATTACTCCTGGATTTCTCCTTGGGTGCCCTGGTGAACAGTTGCTCAACAAGCCCTTGATGTACTCCCCTAGTGTGGTGGTAAGCTGCTACCAGATCTCCTCTCAACCTTCTTTTTGTCAGACTGAAGAGTCCCAGATCCCTCAGCCTTTCCTCATATGGCTTGCCTTTTAAGACTCTGCCTTTTAAAACTCTGATCATACACATGGCTCTTCTTTGGACTCACTCAAGCCTGTCCAAATCCTTGTTAAAGTGTGGTGCCCATAACTGGATGCAGTACTCTACCTGCAGTCTCACCAGTGCTGGGTAGAGTGAAAGAATCACCTCCTTGGTTTTGCTGGATATGCATCAATTGATCCATGCCAGAGTATTATTTGACCTACTGGCTACAGCATTGCACTGCCGGTTTATATTCATGCTGTAGTCTATTATGACTCACAGGTCTCTTTCATTTGTGGTGCTCGTTAGTTTGATGGCGCCAAGCCTGTAGGTGTGTTGGGGGTTGCTCATCCCGAGGTGGAGCACTTTACATTTCTCAATGTTGAACTTCATCAGGGTCCGATGTGCCCAACTTGCTAGCCTGTCTAGGTCTGCCTGTAACATGCCTATCTTCAAGCAGGACCACATTTCCCCACAATGATGTCATTTATCTGGATTTCAAGAAGGTCTTTGACTTGGTCTTCCATGATGATCTCACAACCAAGCTAGGGAGCTGTGGCCTTGACCATCTCATGGTCTGATGGCTGGGGAATTGGCTCTGGGGTCAGACCCAAAGGGTACCAGTTGATGGGAACAAATCAATATGGTGCAAGGTTACCAGTGAAGTCCCCCAGGGGTTTGTGATCAGGCTGGTTTCTTCAATATCTTCATTAATGACATGGATTTGGGCATCAGATATGGACTGGCAATGTTTGCAGATGACACTAAACTACGAAGAAGGTGGTCACGCTGAAGGATAGGCTGGGGATACAGGCTGACCTGGACACGCTTACAAAGTGGGCAGACCAAAACCTGATGGCATTCAATGTAGAGAAATGCAGGGTACTCCACCTTGGGAGAAAAAAAAACAAAACAGCATCATAATGATCTGTTTGGTGGTGCTACACTCACTAGCATTGTGACTGAAAGGGACTTGAGGGTCTTGAGTGACCACAAGATGAACATGAGCCCCCAATGTGATGCCATAGCTGGCAGAGCAAACCAAATTCTGGCATGCATCTACCAATGCATCTTGAGCAAAACAAGGGATGTCATCCTCCCTCTTTACTCAACCTTAGAGAGTACTGCATCCAGTTTTGCACCCCACACTTCAGGAGGGATGTGGATAAGCTCAAGAGAGTCCAGAAGAGGCCAAGAGAGCAAGCAATGTGAGGAGAGACTGAGGAAGATGGGACTCTTCAGCCTGGAGAAGAGAAGGCTCAGGGGACTTGGTGGCTGCCTATAAGTATATAAGGAGGGTGCATCAGGATCTGGGAGAACAGTCGTTCACCAGGGTTCCACAAGGGATAACTAGGCCTAATGGCCACAAACTTCTAGAAGGCTGATTCAGACTCGATATAAGGAAAAACTTCTTTACAGACTAAGTGTCCAACGTCTGGAACAACCCCCCCCCCGGTGGTGCAAGCACCTACTTCGGACTCATACAAAAGCCATTTGGATGTTTATCTTTCTGGGATCATCTGATTCCTGCAGACTTTCTGCCTTTGGCAGTAGTCTATAACTCATTGTCACCAAAGGTCCCTTAATATGAAAATGACAGTCTTCCAGTAAATATGGAAGTCATCAGTGAATCCACAGAAGACTTAAGAGGCTGATCTGAAATTTGCATATGCAGTTGCAAACATGCCTATAATTCCAAGAGGAAGGAGTAGATCCTTGTGATGTCTGGTCAAGGCTCTTTCCCCATGTCTCTCTCATCTTTCCACCTCCATTGTGAAATGATTGTGCTCAAAATTGTTGATATCTTGTTGTACACTATTGACCCATTGGGGATGATTCAGTGCTTGAGTCTCCAAGCTGCTGCAAATTGGCCTTCAAAGTATACTTTAAGTTCTTTTTTATTTTTTATTTTTTTGCCTACCTCCAGAGTAGTGACCATCAGTGAACTGTGAATACAAGACCTGTTTTGGGAGCCAGTTGTCAGGAATCCTTATGACCAGTCCTGTCCAATGAAGCTGATTCCATTTAAACCTGACTTCCATGCTGATGGTGGTTATTTGAACCAAGAGACTGTTATTCTTTCTTCTGCCCTTCCAATTAATATGAAGAATTTTCTGAACGCTCCTAAGCTTTCAGATGTTTCCGATATATCAGCCAATTTTTACACCCATACAACAAGGTAGGGATGAAAACAGCTTGGTAGACAAGAAGGTTGGTTTGGCTCCCGATATCATGATTAAAGATAGTTTTTTAGAGATTTTAAAGACAGTGCTGTCAAATTTTATATGGTGTTGAATATTGTCTTCTATGAGCACATCTACACAAGATGCTAACTGCACAAGTAGCTTAATAATACAGTGCAGTAGCGTGTCACAGCATGGACAGTGCTAATATGCTACTGTGCAGTAGTATTAGGCTCCTGCACAGCAGCATCACTAAAATGCATTCACTAGCACTACTGTGTAATAACTCAAGTTACTGTGCATTTATTTAGTACTTGATTATACAAACACTAAATTAAATGTGCAGTAACCACTGAGCATTAATGGGCATGTAGACACCCCCAGTGTTTATTTTTTGGGAAAGGTGGCTACCCACATAGGGAAAATTCTCAACATTTTCCGAAGATTTCTCTCCGTGGAGAATGTTGAACAGCCTATAATCATCTTCTTTATAACCATCATTCATGTATTTGAAGACTGTTATCACATTCCACCCTCAATCTTCTCTTCTCAAGACTAAATTATCTTTCAACTTTTCTTTGTATCTCATGTTTCTAGAATTCTAATAATTTTTACTCTCTTTTATGCAATATATAGTGTGCTTTGAATATTTTATTCAGTATGCTTTATAGAAGTGGTCAGAAAAATGTAATTCCGGCAGTTCAGGAATGCAAATTTTTAGTTTCTGAAATCTAAATGACATTAAGCCATTATATTTATAATGCATAGTATATACATGAGATGCAGCATGTCTATACATATATACATGTACACACATGCATATATGCATGTAGTATAACAAAAATGTTAGCATAAAATAAAAAATGTTTTAAAGAGAACATGAAAATACCTCATTTTCATTCAAATAATTATGATTGTTTTCACACTAATTTTCAATATGTCCCTGTGAAGCTGTTCTGTGAAAAAAAAAAAAATGTTTCAGTCAGAACTATTTATTTAGTATTATTCCACATTTATGTATGTGGAATAATTTATGGTACCCACAATATATTTTATGATCCCCAGAAAGAGATGCAAAGATGATACCTGCTCTGAGGAAGATTCCAATGAAAATAAATGCACAAGTGAGGTTAACAGAAGTGAAACAACAACAGAAATTTATATGGAAGTTATCTGTATCACCATAGACAGGGCACATCTACATGTGTTGCTATGCTGATGTTGTTACTTCGCCATGATTGAGTACTTCCAAAAAGAAGTACTTTTGTAAATAATCACAGTGCAGCTACTTCGCTGTAGGGGCTAACTATATCGGGGGAGTGTGTCACTATGGCGAAGTAGCTGCTGGTCATGTATAGATGCCCATGGACACTATGTCGCTGTACCACGTTGTTATGGCAACATGGTGTCATGTGTAGAACCACCCAGAGTGTGGTAAAAAAATATTTTTAACTTAAATATATAGGTTCAGTTAAATGTTTTTTTTAAGGTCATTTGAGATTCTCATCTAAAAGGTATTGTGGATGCCTTTCATTACATTTAAAATATTATAGCTACCCAGATTACTCACAAACTTCTTACAGGGTAACACAAAGTCCATATATTGTGTGTTGAAATACTGGGAGATCAAACACAGCCATTAGTTCCATAACACAATTATCATAAGTAGCATATCCTACATACCTGAAAAAAATGACTAAAATCTTATGTCCTTCACTTTGCCCTTCCCTCCTGTTCTACAGATTCATAGACCCTAATGAGCTCTTAGTAGTCTGCTGACACATTTTCAACATGCTGGAAACTCAGTTGATATTTTAATAATTTGGCCAGGATCCCAGCCATGTTACCAGTTCTTGCATTTAAAAAGGTACTTAAAATCATTTCAGTAATTTTAATTGGATTGGGGGAGGGGGACTTTCCCTGTGCTTTGTCACAATTCAGCCAGTATTGACAATACTATATTAAAAACTGGTATTTACATGTCAACTACAGCATTCACTGGACATTTACATCTCTTTAAAGGCAGTGACTGAAAAGATAAAAAGTTATGCTAGTATTTTATTTAGCCCTCTTCCTTTTCTAGTCCTTTGGTTCCTTTCAACACAAACTGGAGCATTATAGTTTGGTTCATGAGAAACATGAAAACTTAACTGATCCCACCAGATTTGCTGGATAATTCAAGTCCAGTTGGTGTGCTATAAGCAAAGAGTTAGTTCTTGCAAAAAAATACAAGTACTAACTTCATTTAATATGTCAAAGAAATTAATTTGATGGCAGCATCTTATTGTTGGTAGGGTCAAAAGGGACCTGAGCAGATCAAGTCTGACCCCCTGCCATGGCAGGAAAGAGTACTGGGGTCAAACAACCCTGGCAAGGTGTTCATCCAGCCTCCTTTTAAAGACCCTCAGGTTAGGAGCCAGCACCACTTCTCTTGGAAGTTGGTTCCAGATCCTACCCACCCTCACAGTGAAGTAGCGCCTCCTGATATCTAGCCTAAATCTACCCTCTGCCAGCCTGTGACCGTTACTTCTTGTCCTGGTAGTGCTCAGGGGACAGGGACTCCCACAAATCTGATGAAGTGCTTACGAAAGCATGTACACCTTTGTTTTAGGGGTGTCAGACATACGACCCAGATGACAGATCCACTTGGCAAGAGCTCTGTAATCCAGCCCATGGGTCTCAGTGTGGTGCATGGAACTGTTCTGCCACGTAGGCTCAACCTGGCACTGCATGCAATATGGGGTTCAGTCTGGGACATGTGCTGCATGTGGTGCTTATGCTGCACCAGCCCTGTGAGCTGGCTCCAGTATGTACACGCAGTCTGGAGCCCGTTCCAGTCCAGTCCCAGAGCTAGCATGCAGGGTTGGTACCTCAGGAAGCCTGCACAACTTGCTGGCCCCATGGACCATGTATAAAGTAAGCCTCATAGTGGGGACTATTCAGGGAATTCTCCTCAAATGTATCTTTCTTTTACAGCTTGTAAAGGAAAAATAAAAACCAAACAAACCAAAATCTTCGAAACTTAAAACTTTCTCCATAAATCTGTTTGCCTCTAGGTTTTCTTTATGTCCATCCCTAGTGGATCATGCCAGCTGATCCTGTTTTCTGGAGAAACATGAGATGTGTACCTTCAACAATGAATCAACAGAATTTGCCAAGCATTATATAAAGATATGATTAACCTTTTTCCCCCAATCCCCTCCTCCTTCAGCCCAGTTCACCACCAATGCAGCAACCCTTTTTTGGGCACATCCATCATAGATTCAAAGATTCATAGATGCTAGGGTCAGAAAGGACTTCAACAGATCATCGAGTCCAACCTCCTGCCTAGGCAGGAAATAGTGCTGGGGTCAGATGACCCCAGCCAGATGCCTATCCAGACTTCTCTTAAAGACCCCCAAGGTAGGGTAGAGCACCACCTCCCTTGGAAGCCCATTCCAAATTTTACCCACCCTTACCATGAAGTTTTTCCTAATATCTAGCCTAAATCTGCTCTCTGTCAGTTTGTGACCATTGTTCCTTGTTACCCCAAGAGGTGCCCTGGTGAACAGAGCATCTCCTATCTCTTGCTGCCTCCCCCTAACGAATTTATAGGCAGCCATGAGATCACCTCTCAGCCTTCTCTTGTGGAGGCTGAAGAGGTCCAGGTCCCTTAGTCTCTCCTCATAGGGCTTGTTCTGTAAGCCCCTAACCATATGAGTGGCCCTTCTTTGGACCCTCTCAAATCTATCCACATTCTTCTTGAAGTATGATGCCTAAAACTGAATGCAGTACTTCAACTGTGGTCTGACCAATGCTGCATAGAGGGAAAGTATCACCACCTTGGTTCTATTTGTCATGTATCTGATGATGCAAGATAAAGTGTGGTTAGCTTTGCTGATGATTTCATCACACTGATGACTCATGTTCATCTTGGAGTCCACTATGACTCCACCTTTCCACTTTTGTGCTGCTGAGAGGGTCACTTCCCAGTCAGTAGGTGTGCTAGAAATTTTTGCTCCCTAGGTGCAGCACTTGTCCTTGTTGTACTGCATTGTATTATGTACTACCCACTTTTTTAGCCTGTCCAGGTCTGCCTATAATCATTCCTCACCCTCCAGAATGTGCACTTCACCCCACAATTTAGTATTGTCCTTACAATTTTTTTACATGCCACATCTGTTGAATTGGGTTTAATACATCATAGCATCTGATGAAGTAGGCTATTGCCTATGAAAGCTTAGGCATTCCACAATGAAGTTAGGCCTCCTCTACAAGTGCAGGTAATGGCTCAACGTGACCCAATGCATGATTCACATAACCATGCTTTCTTCTATTCCACACATGCATGGCAGGAGGCACATTAGATCCCATGCACATTATTCCCAGTGCAGGGAGAGCCTGATCCAGGACTCCCTTTGCACCAGCAAGAAGCAAACCCTCATGGTTGTTAGCCCAGTTAGCTAAGGGACATCCAGTTGTGCAGGTTCCACACACACCCTCATAGTTGGGAGACACAGCTTCTATGATCTCCCAGCCTTGGGGTGTGTGAAACCCCCAGGGTGGGGAGATTGCTGCTATGGCTATCTTCCCGAACCAGGGGTTTCATATACTACCTAGGTGGGGAGATCGTTGTAGCAGTGATCCTCCAGCCCCAGGGATTTCATCCACCCCTGAGGCTAGGAGATTCCAGTCATACCTTGTGGCTGGTGGGTCCCAACTGAGTCCCTGCACTGGGAGACATACTGCTGGGATCCAGATTCCATAGCGGCTGGGGCTGAGAGTCCCCAGCATTTGTGGAATTTGCAGGCCCAACTAGACAAGATGCACCCCTGAGCCTGGGATCACACAGCTGAGGGGGCTCACAGCAACAGGGGAGACCCTGCTACACATCACATGCATATTAAAGCTCAATAGCAACCAGCTATATAAAGTTAGTACACATTTTCAAGGTTTAACTTCATAGCTGCTTGGAGCTTTTTATGGAATAATAGCTACTTTGCATGTGTAGTTGGTCTCAAAGTAATTACATAATTTACCAGTTAATTGCATGATACCTGTAACGTGCAGAGGGAGCCTTACTCTTTAAGGTTTAGCTCTGCTCTACCTTTACCATATGAAAGAAGCATAAATAAACATGACCATTTATACCTATCTAGGCAGAGAGCAGTGCAGGTTTTATTTATTTTTTACTACTTTTAACTATAGTCTAATAGCTCAGCAACTAGTACAATTGCTAAATATTACTTTAAAAAAACCCAACCCCCCATATCCAATTAAAATATATATGTATGTAAGCAAAACAAAAGGGGAAAAAAGCCTACATTTCACAAAATGGTTTGTTAACAGAAACTTCAGTCCCATGGCAGAAGTAATGTAAGATTAATGGTATAATATAAACAAATTTAAACTTTTCAGAGTGATTCCTAGAGCATTGCATAGTAACAGAAATAGGCCTGACACTGTTGAAGTTAGCAGGTCACTAAGGAAGTATAAAAAATAATAGGCTTTGTACATAAAGGAGGTCAGTAAAGTGATAACTTAGTGTAGAAGCATCTGACTTCAGTAAGTACCCATTTTGAGAGGAATAAAGGGGAAGAGGTTTTCATAAAGTTGCAATGTAAAAATCAAATGCTGTAAAGTATACATAATTAAACAAGATTCCTTAATAATGTTATAATAGCTATAATTTTTTTGTATGTGTGTTCACAGAATCATAGAATATTAGGGTTAGAAGGGACTGAAGAGATCATCTAGTCCAATCTGCTGCTCAAAGCAGGACCATCCCCAACAGATCATCCCAGGCAAGGTTGGATCTTAAAAACCTACCAAGACGGAGATTCCACAACCTCTCTGGGTAGCCTGTTCCAGTGTTTTACTAACCTTCTATTGAGAGAGGTTTTTCCTACTATCTAACCTAAACTTCCTTTTTAGCCATTTGAGACCACTGATCCGTGTTCTATCATCTCCCACCACTGAGAACAATCTAACTCTAACCGCTCTGTAACCAGCTTTCAAGTAATTGAAGGCTGCAATTAAATCCCCCTTTAGTCTTCTCTTACCCAGACTAAATAATCCCAGCTCTCTCAGCCTCTCCTAGGAAGTCACATGTAACAGACACCTAACCATTTTCAGTGCCCTCTCTCCAATTTTTCCACATCCTTTCTGTAGTGGGGGACTGAAACTGGACACTCCAGATGTGTCGTCACCACTGACACATAGGGGGGAAGAATCACTGTCCTTGATTTACTGGCAATGCTCCTAGTAGGAAAGCCTAGTGTGTTGTTAGCCTTTTTGGCAACAAGGGCACCCTGTTGGCTCATATTCAGTTTATTGTCCACTGTAATCCCCAGGTACTTCTCAGAGGAACTGCTATCTGACTAGTTGGTAACCAGCCTATACTGGTATATTATTCCATCCTAAGTGCAGGGCTTTGCACTTGTCCTTATTGAACCTTATGAGAAGCCTTTTGGCCCAGTCCTCCAATTTGTTGAGGTCTCTCCTAGCCCCACCCTCAAGCATCTGTATTACTCCCCCCAGTTTTCTGTCCTCTCCAAACTTGCTGAGGGTGAACTCCATTCTATCTTCCAGGTCGTTAATGAAGATATTGAACAAAACTTGCCCCTGGATCAACCCTTGGGGCACTTCACTTCAGACTGGCTGCCAACTAGACATTGAGCTATTTATTACTACCTTTTGAGCCCGACAATCCAGCCAATTTTTTTTCCAGATTACAATCCATTCATCCAACCTGTACTTCCTTAGCTTGCTTCCAAGAATGTTATGAGAGACAGTATCAAAAGCCATGCTAAGGTCAAGCTATATCATGTCCATTGCTTTTCCCACATCCACAAAGCCAGTCATATTATCTTATCATAGAAGGCAATCACATTGATCAGGCAGACTTGCCCCAGGTGAATCCATGCTGACTGCTCCTAACCACATTTTTCTCCTGCAAGTGCTTGGAAATGGATTCTATGAGGACCTACTTCATGATTTTTCCAGGGGCTGAGGTTAGACTGAACCGTCTGTGGTTTCCTGGATACTTCTTCTGCCCTTTGTTAAAGATGGGCACTATATTTGCCCTTTTCCAATAATCCAGGACCAGTCTGTCACCACAAGTTTTCAAAGATAATGGCCAGAGGCTCTGCAATCACATTGGCCAAGTCCCTCAGAACCTTGGATACATTGCATCTGATGCCATGGTCTTATGTCCAGCTTTTCTAAATAGTCCCTAACCTGTTTTTGCATCACTATTGGCTGCCCACCCCCTCCCCAAACTGTGCTGCCTGATGCAGTAGTCTGGGAGTGGACCTTGCCTCTGAAGACTGAGTTAAAAAATGGTATTGAGGACTGTATCCTTTTCTGTATCATTTATCACTGGGACGCACACTTTCCCTGGTCTTTTTGTTGCTAACATACTTGTAGAAACCCTTTGTGTTGCCCTGACCCTGCTGCCCATCTATTCTAATTCTTAGAGCTTTGATTTAAGTAAACAAAAAGTAACACCGCAATAATTTGCATCTTTCATTTGTTCTTAAAAAATGTTATTTCTACCAAGAAGTAAATGTAACCAAAATTTTAAAAACAGAAAGAATGTTATGTCCCTACCCTGAGGATTGTGCAAGCTACACCCCCAATCCTGCCATGGGGTTCTGCAACATATGGCCTAATAATATATTATATATATTATATTATATTATATATATATATATATATATATATATATAATTTGTAGAGCTGGCTGGAGGGGAGGAAAAAGTCAAAGTGTGATTTTTTTTCAGAAACAGAATAAGGATATGTTGGGCAGTGGGAGTGTGGGGTTTTGTTATGGGTACTTAGCTTTATTATTCCAACTAGTTCTAATAGAATTTAAGGACACTCGACTCCTGGAATATGAGAGAAGATATTTTTCACAATATGTAGTGTCAGTAAAATACTAATGGACAAGAGTATTTTATTCAGAAACAAACATTTCCATACTTCCAACTCAACACACATGTGCTTTAATACAGGGGGAAAAGGGAAGGTTCAAGGATACATTTAATGCACTTATTAGTAACTTTCATTCTGATTTATGCTCAGTGTCTGGCAGAGAATTTGGTGATTTTGAAAAGTCTCTCTTTTTTTATAATAAATTAAATCTCTGAAAGAGACCAATTCAGGCATAGCACAGTTCATTGATACACCCATGCTCTGGTGTGATGCTAGCAAGCCTTTGCACGCCATACATTGTCCCTAGTGCCGAAGAACAGTGGACAATCTGTTCTTCTCCCTTTCTGAGGATGGATAGATGGTGATTCATCTCATTCCTAAATGAATAAGGGTAGACAAAGAAGTTTAGAGTAAAAAACAAAATCAATAATGAAGAGGAGGAGGAAACAACTTGAAATTCCAATGAAATGGAAATAAATCTCAAAAGATTTTTGGTTTCCTGGTATTTTTATTTCATTTTATTAATCTCAACATAGATAAAAAAACATTATTATCAATAATAATAATAATAGTAAAGATGATGATGATAGAAGAACTCTGCCTAGTTAGAATCAGGAGTTGGAGAAATAATACCTTGACTGTTATGTATCCTGAACTATATCTCACAGGTTTATGTAAGTTCTGACTAATCATGAGAATGTTCTGATCTTTATATCTTCTATCTCATTTATTATATGATGTACCAGATAATTTAGATTATCATATCTCTGATGCTTATAAGTGCATCATAATACATTTACTTACAGTTTTGTGTTTTCTGGGGGGGGGGGGGGGGGGGGGAGGGTTGTTTGTTTTCCTGGAAGTACTTTGAGAATCTGGTTATTAAAGGAAGGTATTGTAAAGAAGCAAATGGCCTCAATTTTAATTATCAGTAAAAAAAAAATCACACACTGAATATTTTGAACCAGCATTCAAACTTGCTAGAATAATACCACACATGGATGTTGCATACATTTCTATAATAACGGCCTTTTAAAATAATATGTATTTGTGTGTGTGTGAATGTGTGTGCCTTTATTTTTATTTTCCTATTAGGAGCCAGCATTTAAATATTCTGTACAATTTCATGAACAGTATTGTAGGCAGTTTTGTAGACAGTTCCCACAAATGTGCATTCAAAATGGCTTGAATTCAATAGTTATGTTCATAAATGCCTAACTTACAAATACTGTTTCTCACACTAATTGAGCATGCAATTGCAAACAGATGCTACATGCATAAACCTTTTAAAAGTTTGGACTCTAGCAGACTCAGAAACATGCAGCAGTCTCAGAGAAGCTCAAACTTTTGTGTGTGTTAGCTCACTGTATTTTGACTTGGTCTTACAATTTTTGGACGGTCTCCCTTTTCTTCATTAGAAAAATCTTGAAAGGAAATTTGCTTAATTTAAAAGAAAAAAGAAAAGTTATCATCATGAAAAAGTAAAATCACAACAATATTCTTTATAGGTATGTTTATGTTATATTTCCAAGCAGATGGTGAATAGTATGCAAAGATAATCTATAAAGACACTAGCATCCTATAAACAGCTGTGAATGTTTGCAATAGTGCCAGTGAATCGGCACTGATGGTGCTTTATAAGATTGAATGTAAGCCACAGCATTGTAAATTATGCCTCTGTCACATTTTTAAAGCTTATTATAATGTAAGGATTAAAAAGAGAGAGAGCCCTTCTGCTTTTTATGTGCAGAACATTTGAAGGGTTTGTCACAAATAATTAGGATTCATTTTCTTTGTGGGAGAACTGTAGTGTTTCTGCTGTCTGGGAGCCACTCTTCTGACACTTTCAGTTGTTTGCTGTAACACTGGCTGCTGCCAGACCACATGTTTGTGACCTTTCTTTCAGTTCTTTCCTTCTGGAAAAGAAAGACTCAACTGTCCATTTCATATGCAGGCTCTAATTCAAAAATTGGGATGGACTCATTTCCTTCAGTTGTGATTAACTAGAATAAAGGTTATCTAAGTGCTCTGGGGTGATTGTGCACTATTACTTTCTCTTGCTTCACAGCTTCATCCCTTGTCTCAAGCTCATTCCTTTGGGTCCAGTAATGATTGCTCCTTATACAAGGAAGTTGGAGATTCTTCGCATTCTCTCCATGCATAAGGGTCTCAAATCAGGCAGGGTTTTTTGACAAAGCATCTTTGTTACTGTTTTGGTTCCTAAACCTCCCTGTCTTGTATCAGGGCAACTCCTATGGGACCTTCCTGATGGCCCTTGGTCTTGACATGAATTGCCCAATATTTGAAGTATAAGTTCTTTAATGTGTTTGGGGAGGGGAGGTTGACTTACTGCAGCACACTAGAAAGAAGGGTAAATCACAAATATGTTGTAGTATTAATACTTTTTAAAACAAACACCAAAGAGGAAGCTACTATCCTAAGAATTTCATTCTGAAAGTTGGGTGCCTGAGCCCAATTAAAAAAAAAAAAGCTCTTGTCTTTGAAGACATTGGGGGCAGTTTTACATGTGCTTTGGAGGTAGGGGCAGCACTTTAATTAGAGCAGCTCGAAGAGCCGCTCTAATTAAAGTGCCACCATACCTCTGTATCAGCAGCCCGCCTGCCATTTTTAAGTGTGGGGATGCTGATACCCAAGACTTGGGAGGCTGCTGGAGCATGGCAATTAATCAAGTCTGCTGTGATACGCTGGAATTCCAGCACATCTGAGTAGACTCCCTACTTGTGTATAGGCACCCTGGGAGTTTTGTCAGTCACATCAGCTGGAAAAGAATTAGGAATGAGATGAGAGAGAAATGAATCAGTTTTCCTTGTGAAAACCAATCTAGTGCAACTGAAGTCAATGAAAGCTTAGGTGCTGATTTGAGTGAAAGCACTTGAAAGGAGAAAGTTTCAGGATTGTATAGATAATTTTATAAATACTAAGGTTCAATAAAGCCTAAACCAGCTGTTAAGTTACTCAACTTATTTGGTTTACTTTTATTTATAGGCCTTTTATGCCACAGGCTTGAAATTTTCTGATTTCTAACATCTTCACAAGGGAAATGTGATTCTTTCCATACAGCTGTACTTTCCAGTGTCAAAGAGGGCCCTCGCTAGGAAATATTTTTAACACAGCAGCTTTAAACAGTTCTATTTAATGACTGAAAATGTTGAGATGGTGATCAGTATTTCTAAGAACTGCTTTAAAAAATGCCCATTATTGTTGTATAAACCCTTATATACTAAATATTGATTTTGATCCCTAAGGTACAAGTAACCAGTAGAGTGTTCTTTAAACAATACATGTGGAAAAAATGTTCTCTTTTTAGCCTTCCCTTCTATTATGCAAAACCCCACGCAGTATCTGTTTAAGCCCCAAAAGACTTTCTAAGGTGGATATTTGAAAGGAAAATATTTATAGATTTCTTCCCTCCCAAAAGCAAATCTCTCAGGTGAATCCTACATTCATAACCATTGTTTAATTAATATATTTTAGCTCTTTCATGAATCAAGTTCTATTGCATCTGATTTTTCTTTCTGAAGTCATCAGAATGTTAACATTCCTTTGAAATCCACCTTTACATGGTCCTATTGAAGGACTATTATTGAATGCTAAATCCCTGCAGTACATAAGGTATCCTCTAGCCATACAAGCTAAAACAGTAGCAACTAAGCAACTAAAATAAATACCCCTTTTCCATTTATTCCCTTCCCATTACTTCTGGTATTAATGATTAAGATAATGTATATTTAATATGAAAATGTTTTTTTAATATTTCTACTGTTATTGTGTTTCTTTACTAATATTTACAGGGGGAAAAAACAAAACAATCGCTCCTCTTTTTTGGAATGTATTGGGGACTGTTTCAGAGTGGCAGACCAGAATGTTCAATAAAGATATACGATTAACTGAAGTCATTATGAACTATATGGTAACAATTTCACCACAAACAATCTCGTATTCATTCATTTTATCCCCAAAGTCACATATTACAATATGTGAAGCCCCATAACTTTTATTCTAAGCCTTAAATATGACACACCATTGACTGAAAGATAACTATCCCTTGAAATGGTTAATTTTCACAGATGAAACCTTTTTTAACAAATTAATAGTTTTCAAATGTCATTATTAGCCCTATTGAAAGAAAAAAAATACTGATAGGTGTATCTCCTCTATTTTGGCTGATTGAATGTTCTTGGTTCTTTTTTATAAGTGAGTTTGCTTCTGACAGTGGGAGACAGACTTTGCGTCAGAGTCTGTATCTGAGTGAATTTAATGTCTCTCTTCGAACTCTAAAAAATCCTGCTCTAAGATTTAATGAAATTGTCTGGTTGTTCTTGGGATTGTTAGTTTGACCTGAAAACCCAAGAAAACAATATGTATAATTAGATGTTATAGTATACAATTAAAATAAACATGCATACATTTATATACCATTTGCAGGGTTGTTGGTTGTAGCTGTGTTGGTCTAAAGACATAGGTAAGCAAGGTTATTTGGATAGATGTGATATCTTTTATTAGACAAACTAAATAGTTGGAGAAAAGTTATTTGCACATTTTCAGGCACAAACACCTTTCTTCAGGGACTGGGAGACCCAAAGAAACTTGTCTGTCTATACCATTAACACACATACACTATATATACACTATATAGAATGCATACTATATGCATTATATATATAGTCTTGCGTTTTCTGCAGGTTTAGGGAATTTAGAAACAGAAGTTAAATCTTGTCTAAGGCCCTGATTCACCAGAGCAAACAAATTTATTTTTCTTAATCCATTAACTTAAATGCTTTGTTGAACAGAGATTCAATTTCTTAAATGTTTAAAACTAAGCATGTGCATAAATTTAGGTACAGATATTCATGGAGGTTAGGGGTAGGGTAGATTGCATTAAAAATGGTCACCCAATATAACTTAGTTCACCCAGATGTGGACCTTACACTTACATCCCTAGTTAGATCAATTGAAATGCAAACTGTACAGAAGTTCAGGAAGATTAGATCAGTCTAAAATGGCTGACTGCATCTATTTTAACCCTGCCTTGGAGGTAGTCTGGCTAAGATCAGGTCTGGTGAGGCTGATCTAAGTAAACTTCTGCACAGTTGCCAATGCTGCCTCAGGGCTGAGAAAGCTCAGACAGTGGCACCAGCACTGGGGCTGTGCTTTTCCTACACTCACCCTGGTACCAGGCTATTTTTAGCCCCTGGTCCTTCATCCCTCACCCTGCTGACTAGCCAGCACCCTCCCACCACCTCAACCAAGCCTGCCATATCTCCCATCTCATGAGCCACTCCCAGTCCCAGTTTTACTGGCATTCACCAGTGCCAGGAGCTGAGGAAATAAGTCAGTGATAAGGGATCAGTGGGCAAGATCAGAGGGGTTGGTTCACGAGAGAGGTTTTTTTGTCTGGGGATGGGAGGTTTGGGGGGTGGGAGGGGAGAGAGCCCTCCATCCCACCAACCACCCCCTCCCCCCCAGTCCACTTGCCTTTGTCCCCCACCCTGACTTACTTCAGTCAGGCTCCTGGTACTAATGTATGCCAGTAAAACTGGCCCCAGGAGCAGATTACAGGATTGGGGGCAGTTCAGTACCATTTGGGGGGCACAGGGAGAAGTCTGGGAGGGGGGGTGTTAGTGGGTTCAGAGAGCCTCTCCAATACCCCCAAACCTCCCTGTGGACTCCAGTATCCTCTCTGATCCTCCACAACCCTCCCAGATCCCATTAACCACCCCCTTCTGTGGATCTGCTAGCCATCCGGATCCCCCAAACATCCCATGAGCCCCCCTTACCCTCCTAATCCCAGTTTACCTTAGATCAGCTGGCCATATTAACTGGATCCTACTTCCCCCTAACATCCCCAAATGTCTGTATGTGTCCTAAGTGGTTTGCTCTTCATTTTGAATTATATTTTCATTATTCTTTGGATTGAAGAAAAAATTATTGTGGAACTGGAGGGAGAATAAGCTAAAATTCTCAGTTTGCATATGAAACCAGTATGAAAGACAGTATATGCTGTTTGGCAGGATCTTCCTCCTTTTTCTCACAACCACTCTTCTCATAGCATAATACCAGATGGCAGAAGTCATTCAAATAATGGGTGAGATGCTTATGTATGTCAGATGATCCCTGTTGAAGATCTCATTGATCTCAAAGAAGATAAGCCCAGGTGAATATCTAGCCCTGTGGTGTGTTCTCCCTCTCATTTCAGTTTTCCTGCTGGGGAAGTATAGGTTTTCCCTCCCTCCCTCCCTCTATCCTTTTCAAAAAAAAATTTGGCTTAAATTGCAACCAAGCATGTAAGACCCTTACACATAGGATGGAACAATAATTTTAAATTGCATGTGGTACAAAATGCAAACAAATCTAGTTGCAAGTCTTGTGACATCTCTCTTCCTAGACTATTATTCATTTGTTAGTTAATTATCCATATGTCATGGTATTTTGAAGAACACATTCAAACATAATTTGTTTCATTCTCTCTATACTGAGTTTTCATAAGGGACTAAAACTATTTTAGGTATGGAAATGAAATATTTAAAATAACTGGTGACTGAGCTCATTGAAAATAGAATAAAAAATAAGCTTTGCTAATTGTGGGGATGCTGCAATTGAAGCTATTTGATGATTCATTGACCATGTTGATCAGATGTGATTAAATCTTCATCTGGCATATATAGGAATTGACTTCAGTGGGGAAAAATAAATGTTTTACAACAGTTGAAGATATGGCTAAATAATTATCGCTTGGAAAAAAAAAAGTGATAGAAGGGATAGTATAGGTTAGGCAAATTATAAAAGCAAAGTGCAGGATATTTTCCATTAATGAATTATTGATCTGCTTGGGTTTTCTTGTGTGTGAATATACATATTTATCAGGTGCCAGGAATGGTTCCTCTGAAAACATCTATGAATTCAAATTGTAAAATTGTACTGTGTGTGTGTGCACGCGCGCGCGCTTCTCGATAAAATTATGGTATGCTATCATTTTCATCATCTTGGCTTTTATTCCAAGTCCTACAAAAAAGGTTCCTTAGTATTTTAGGCTTTTCTATTTTTTAATTCTTTATGTTAGAAAAACACTTTATTTTTTAAAAAGAATGCTTCAGGTGTATTTGCATCAAAACTAAGCAACTGAATAAAAGGGTATTCCTTTGAAACACATGAGGATTTTGAAATGTAGTATGATCCTGGACCATCGAATCTATTGAAATTATAGCATTGATTTCAATGCAAAGGGCTGCAGTAGCAAAATGTTTAAGGCTACAGATGTAGGAGTTTGGACTTTGTTCTGGACATGTGCTGTAAGTTTCCCTCTGTTGACCCAAAGGTAAATAGACATCCGGGGAGTCAGAGGTGGCTGAATGCAAATTCTACCAACATCACTTCCCTGTTCTATAATGCTTTATCAGAGGTTGGCAAGACTTAATGATGTTAGTCTGACTGACATCAATGGGAACAGGCATATAGGAGATTGTCCATTTTATTAAACATTAAAATACTGTTCCATTAAAAATGAATGGGGCAGTATATCCCATATTTATTTTCTTAATTGTAACTAGGCCACTCCTTATTTGGGGGATGGTGGGGGGGTTACACATTTACACATTGCAGGAGTTTCTACACTGGACCATAACTACTCCAAGGTTTAAAATTGTCTAGCATGTTTGAACTATTAAAAATCAATTAAACAGGTCAACTTTGTCTTCAAAGACAGTGGAGTCAGGGACTGGACTGGATTGCAGGATTACCTGGATTCTATTTAGCTTTCCTAACATAGTGTGTCTGCATGAAGGGGGATACACCAGTTTTAGAACAAAACAAAGTGAATTTCCTCCAAAATAAATATTCCCACACCTTTTATCTGGCTTGTCTGCTTATATTATAAACTGTTTCAATGATGTCCTTGGGACATATGCATTCTAGGAGCATTGCCACAAGGATTCCAGAGCAATGCAGAGACACAGGCTGCTGCTTTATATAAAGCACCATGGGTTACAGGACCCCCGTCCCCAACAGACTTTTGCCTGTTTAGGTGTGTGTGGGGGGGTGGGGATTGAGCCTGCTTGTAGGAGCAGGAGGAGCTTGCCTGCAACTGAACAGCTGCCTTTCTCCACTATCCCTGCCCCCCCCCCCCGCAAGCTCTGGAGCTGTCAGCAGGAAGGGAGGGGGGTGGGAGAGGGGGGGCATGGTCCTGGGTGGGGTTATCCCAACTTGAGCTGGAGGGGGGGACTAGGAGGGGTCACAAGGTGGGGTACTCTAATCCACCTCCTCACCCTTCCTGCTCAGTCTGGGCAAACCCCAGCTGGCAGCTCATTCCCCCTCACCCCTCCTGCTGACAGCCCTGGGGATAGGACTGAACTGTATCAGCCCAGCCCTGATCACATAGCATATTAAACCTAGGGAATACACATGCCTTAAAGTGCTCTAAAGTGGAGCACCTTTATCTGATACCTCATCTAATAACTTATTTGACATCTGATTCCACATGTCATGGCATGACTATAGAGTGGATTAAGGGATCGGATCATGCAAAAAAATTAACTTCTGTCTGCATCCAAAATGCCTCCTTTTGGATGGCCCTGGACCTTTACCATCCTCTAAATTATGCATGATATGAAGACAAGACCCAACAGACATTATGTGATGAGGTGGGCTATCACTCTCCAGGGTGAAATTATGTGGTAAAAACTGCATGCAAATCCAATAATTATTTCCACAAGTTTTACAGAAGGTGGAGATATCTGATCCATGTCTTTGTACTATAAAATGTAGTGGTTTTTTTGTTTGTTTGTTTGTTTTATTTTAGTAGAAATTAGCTCTAGTACTGGGATTATTGCAATACTGAAGAGGTTCAGTTATCCTGTGTTCAGATGCTTTCCTATTTCTTCTTTGAGTATGTCATCTATTTCTATTACAAGGATAGTCTATTACAAGCTCCTGCAACAGTTTCCCATGTGCAATAGTTTAAAGATGGAATCTGTTGTATGCTCTGTATGACAGTTCAACTATAACAATTTATACCAATTTAGGGTCTGAGTAAAGTATTTCAGTGATCAATAAATTCCTTTCTTTTCTTTTTTTTTTTTCTTCCTTTCCATGATTGTGTTGTTTAAAGTGTTGCATTTTACTACCCTGCAGTATGAAAATTTCTGTTGGCAAACCTTTTAAGAAAGATTTTGGCAGCTATACTTTTCTTGATTTTGCAGTTCTAAATATTGAATCCAAAAATACTTTCCAGAGAGTAGCTCCCTCTTTTTGTTGTTTTGCTCCAAATTTTATTGTGTTGAAAATTAAGAGTTAACAGTGCAACCAGTCTAAGCCTGTACTTCAGGTGAAACTAGATGTAATGGTTAGCAATGGTAGAAGGAAGGGTAGGGTTGCACCTTATAGTCTAAATGAATCAATGGTGTTTTGTATTCAAACAATTAAGTCAACATTTAAAATGTCCTTTTTAAAATGTAGAAAATTGAGTGCTTAAAGAAAAAAACTGATTGCTTAAATATTGTAAAGATTTTTATTGCCTTGGATTATTGTGAAATATCTTGAAGATGTTAATTAATAACTACATTTTTAATTTAAGTGAATAACATTTGGTACATTCAACACATAAATATTCAGCTAACAAGACCTTCGGTGTCATTTACTGATCCAGCTATAGCTTTCTTCCAGCTGTTGTTTACTTAGTCTTGAAATGTACCTCTAGGAGAGCCTGAAGCTTTTTCTCTCTTTTGGGTAACTATTAGAGACTGCTCTTTTAAATTAATTATAAACAAGGGTAAATACAAATATGTTCTCAACCTATACAATATTTTTTGAAAACTCTAGGTGAAAATTATAATATTCTTGCTATTTCTCAAACGACGATTGAATACTTTTCTCTCAATTCTGTTGGTTGTCAATGCAAACTATTAAGTAAAATAAAGTGATGTATATTACATCTGACACACTTCTAGCTAAACCCATCCTAGAAATCCTGTCTCTCCACAGTACAAATACAAAGATATTAGCATGCTTTGCCATGAGTGACAAAATTCTCAGAATGAATGACATCAGATGCTTTGAAAGTATTTCTAAATGAATAAGTTTAAACTTTATGTTACTCTTTCCATTATGAGACATGTTTTGACATGCATAAATAAGAGATAAGGAAGTAGCTTTTAAAATATATACAGTATATAATCCTTACAGGGTATACATCTGCAAATTGTTAGTATAGAACAAATGGTTATTCAGCATTTGAACTCTATTTGGACTGGAGTTGAAGACAACATTTATATTTAGTGCATGATGTGTTAACATCATGTTCGCAAACTTTTAAAAGCTTTGTATATTGTATTTTGAATCCATAATATTGTCCTCTGCCTAGGAACCAAATTTATTTTGTTGTTTTGTTTTATAAGTATCAGCAACACTATAAGGCTGTTTCTATCCCCAGTTGACAATTGGAATATTAGCTTTAAGAGTTTACTATATACCTTCAACACAACTTTATTGTGAAATCTTATTAAGTTTTGTAGTTCACGACATTCAGAGATGATACTCATAATATTAATGATGATAAAAACAAGGGCAGTAAATATAACAAAGCCAATCATTTTAAAACTTTGAAGCTTGCTCCAACTAGCAATAAAACTATTGTGTGAAGTTTATAACAGTTATTTAAAAAAAAAATAAAAGGAAAACAAAACCAAAATAATCTATATAAATTAAATCCCTTATTCTGGAGGCCAGATCTGCTGGACTATGCCAGGGGCAGGCAATTATTTTGAGTGAGGGACACTTAATGAGTTATGGTGAGCTGTCAAGGGACTCATGGTAGTCCTGTTCCTTGACAGTTGCCCCACCCCCTTGTCACTATTTTGGGACTGGAAGGCCCACCCTCAGTCTAAACCCTGACCTTTGCCATTGGAAGTCCTTCCTCTTGCCCCACCTGGAAATACTCCTTTTGGGGGGGGGGTTGCCATCTTGGAACCAGAGAAAAACCAAATCATACACTAAAAGTCAAACACCTACTATACCATATTTTAATGTTATTTAAAAAATAATTTGGCATGATTTGTGTTTGTATAGTGTATCTAGAGGTGATTGTATAATAACTCAAAAATAAATTCTTAGTTTTGTATATTGTGGAGGGAGGGTGTGTACATGGTATGTGTGTGTGTGGTTTGTGTGGACTATATATGTGTGGTATATGTAATGCGGTGTCTGGGTATGGTGGATGTGTATTGTAGGGTGTGGGGGCAGTTATGAGGGGCTGTGGCTGTGTTGGGGGGCATAACGTATGTTGGGAATTTTGTATATGTGGGGGTTGTGGTGAAGACTGGCCTGGCACAAGGGCTATGGTAATTACAGGGACAGAGTTTTGTTAGGGCTCTACTGTGCCAGGGGTCTATGCTTTGCTTGCACCTGAAAGGGGTTAATCCCTCAGAGTAGTGGCCTGTGGCCCAGCCGCACCCTGAGGTCCACTACTATTAATGAATACAAACACCAAAGTAAGGGTTAATAAGCAATCTGTATTACAAGCAAAAAATAACAATAATCATAGCAACGTGAACTAGTTAACAACCACTTAACAGAACACTATATACAAATATATATAGAAAGCCAAAAGTGGCCTGTCACCAGCAGTGCCAGTCAAGAACACTGACACCCAGGCTACAGAGCCTACTGTCAGATCCCTGCCAGGCAGAGGATTTCTATCCTTTCCTCCACAAGTGGAGTGCACGGAGACCTCAGAAGGGCAGGGTGATACTTTACCTGTCCTATGGGGAAATGAAGGTGAGTATCTCAGGTGAGAATTCCAGTGTCCCCACACACACAGCACTCAGCACCCCCACTCCGAATTTTCCCCAGCCTCTCCAACAAAACAACATGACACAAAACTCTCAGACTCTCAGACTCAGCTCACACAGCGTCTTGGCACACGCACTCTTCACCACATATGCAGGAATGCACGTGCGCTCCTGCACACTCGTGCATGCACACACGCATGCACACACACATGCACCAAGATGGTGCCTCGCGCTGGCTTTTGTAGTGGCCGCCTCATGCCACCTGCCAATCATACCATGGTCCAATCACTGCTTGCACATCTCAGTCAATCAAAGTCACTCAGCAGTATCATTTTCTTGGAGCACTCATATTCATTATCAATTCATAACTTATTAACATAAAGTTCCCCACTCTTTGGTTATATAACAGGGTTTCAACTGTGCATGCCTCAGTTTCCTAAGTAGGTCATAGCGTCATCAAGGTTAGGAGTTTACATGTTGCAGAGACTTCTAACCTCTAGCCATTCTACGCATGCATAATCACTATTATGACTAGGCCAGGACTCACACTATTTACAGTGGGGGCAGGGTGTGGATGTGAGGGAGATTGGGGGAGTGGGGACCTCCCACACTCCCCTCATGGTGCAACAGCAGGCAGGGCACTCCGGGTGCAGGCACCCAGTGGGGGTGAAGCTCTGGCCAGCCTCGCACATCACAATGAGGGGCACAACCTCCGCTTGGCTGCCTGTATCACTGGTGCTCCCTGTCACTCAGTGCACAGCCCCTGCAGTAGCACAGCAGGGAGGGAAGCCCCACGTGCTGGAGCCAGGTGCCTTCCCTGCCGCAGCTGCACAGCACTAGAGAGAAGCCTTAGCTGGTGGGCCTAGCTGCAAGATTTTCACAGTCATCCATTACGAAGTGATCAGCGATCCAACTTCAGTTTCAAGGACTGATTGATGGAAAAGATGTAATTAATTTTAGTGGGCCTCAGAGCAAGCAAATCCTTCATACCTAGCACACATAGCACTTTGATATCTATCATGCACTCAAAAAAAAATCATAGTTATGTTCTCAGGAAAATGTCTCTGTGCCACAGGTAAGAGTAAACTATCCGCTTCTTCTCACTTTCCAAAATGAATGGGAGTAGATGATCATTTCTGCACTGTCCTTGTCTCCCTTTCTCCCCAGGCACCCAAACTGCTTCAGATTCCTAGTCACAGCTGCAAGTAGCTCAAAGAAGAACTTGATGGTGTGGTCTAGCTGCATTATAATGCCTGAAATACCCTAAATGTAAGATGGAAAGAAAAGAATAAACCATAAAAGCATCATTGGACCATTGGGGCATATTAAACAAGCAGTTCTTGTTGTAAACATCTGGGTTGGGTTTGTAGGATTGATTCTCAAGCTAAGTGCTTTGAAATATGCCATGCTGGTACTGTAAGGCAATCTAAAGAGTAATCTATCTAATGTAAGTGTAATATGTTTCTCATTTAAAATATGAGTATTAAAAAAGATATAATTGAGAAATCTATTTGTTTTTCTATTTTCTTATGTTCATACATTTTAGAAGAGTGATGCAATTGGTGCTGAGGGCTACAGTGTTAAATGTTTGCATTTTTGTAGTACAGATCATTACATCCAAACTTCAAAGACCTTGTTTTGCTTTGTGCCTTCAATATAAGCATTCTACACAGAAATGATATGCTGTGCATGAGGGGGAATAGACTTCAAGCTCAGAGCACCTAAATTTCCATGTTAACACACAAAACGAAAGGAAAAAAAAAAAAAAGCAAATCAAAATGAAAAATAAAAGGCAATGTAATGTTTTGGAACACAACCAAAGTCTTTTTCTAGTCTTTTATTTTTATTTTCTTTGATCAACATGAAAGTTGAATACTGTTTCAAGCTTTTAAAATTTCACACAAATCACCTTGTTTCTCTTTTCATAATTCAATCACCACCTGAGCTTTTTCCCCCTTCTATACCCTTATTTAATAAGAGAAGGTGACCATAAACATCCATTTGTAATACACAATCCTATTAAAAGTATCACAACTTTCAAAGTTCTGGAAGGTCATGGGTCTTGGCAACATTAATAGCAAGTTTATAGTAGGAAAGTAAGCTGCCAAAGTATCTCACGCTGACCTCGTGGTGCTCCTTCTATGTGTCTTTCCCTCTACCTGTTAAACCATCTAAAAAGCATAACCCTTTTGCTATGGGGCTATGTATATTATACCATTTTGGAGAAGCTTTAGAAAATAGCACACATTGAAAATTGGCTGGATTGTGAATTGGCTGAAGGGTCGTACTCAGAGGGTGGTGGTGGATGGGTCATATTCAACCTCGGGGGAAGTGGGCAGCAGAGTCCCCCAGGGCTCGGTCCTTGGGCCTGCGCTGTTCAATTTCTTTATCAGGGATTTGGATAACGGGGTGAAAAGCAACCTGTTCAAATTTGCTGATGATACCAAAATATGGGGAGAGGTGGGCACATTAGCACGGAGGGAGAGACTGCAGAAAGACCTGGATAGGTTGCAGGGGTGGGCTAACAAAAACAGGATGCGTTTTAATACTGACAAGTGCAGGGTGCTGCACTTGGGCAGTAGTAACTAGCAGCACACTTATAAGATGGGGAACTCCCTTCTTGAGAGCACGGAGGCAGAAAGGGATCTTGGAGTCATTATTGACTCCAAGATGAACATAGGCCGACAATGCGAGGTCACGGTCGGCAGGGCTAACCGGACCTTATTGTGCATCTACAGTTGCATCTCAGGTAGGTCAAAGGAGGTGATCCTCCCTCTCTACGCGACACTGGTCAGGCCGCAGCTGGAGTAGTGTGTCCAGTTCTGGGCACCCCACTTCAAGAGGGATGTGGGCAGTATTGAGAGGGTCCAGAGGAGGGCCACCCGCATGATCCAGGGACTGCAGGACAGACCCTTCAATGAAAGGTTACGGGACCTGAACTTGTTCAGCCTTTGCAAGTGAAGGCTGAGGGGGGACCTGGTGACCATATATAAACTCACTAGGGGAGACCAGAAGGGTTTGGGGGAGACCTTGTTTCCCCTAGCGCCCCCTGGTATAACAAGGAATAACGGCCACAAGTTGTTGGAAAGTAGGTTTAGATTAGACATCTGTAAGAACTACTTCACAGTTAGGGTGGCTAGGATCTGGAACCAACTTCCAAGGGAAGTGGTGCTGGCTCCTACCCTGGGGGTCTTTAAGAAGAGGCTTGATGCCTACCTGGTTGGGGTCATTTGAGCCCAGTTTTCCTCCTGCCCAGGCAGGGAGTCGGACCTGAAGATCTGCAAGGTCCCTTCCGACCCTACTTCTATGATTCTCTGATTCTATGAAAACAATAAGGCTGCACAAAAAGCACTCTTATAGTCTTTCTACATTTTAACCACTCAATAGAATTTCATGGAATAGATAAAACCGAGTCCTGTAGAAGTTAAAAAACAAACAAACAAACAAAAAACCACACGCACAACAGAGTTGTTCCTATTTTGTATTTAATACACTGATATTTACCATGAAGGCCCTATTCAGTGATGGTCGATCACGTTTTCTCTTTTCCTTAGTAATAAGGGGTATAGAACACAAAATAATAGATCCACCTGTAAATTCCTTGATGATATAGCTGGGGATGGTCCTACTTTAAGCAAGGGGTTGGACTAGATGACCTCCTGAGGTCCCTTCCAAACCTGATTTTCTATGACTCTATAACCTTCCATGACTTCAAATCTCCAATATATTACAGCAGTCAGGATATAAAACTAGAACACTTATTCCCCCACATCAATTGAACAGATTTCTGTTCAGTTGAAAAGGTAACCATTTGTTTCCACAAAATAACCATATTATTCTACTTTCCATTCTAGGAAAAATTTTTATGAGTCATGATGAAGGTTGTATCAAAATTTAAATTTATTCTTGAGTTACAGGTAACTCTTACTCAGTTAAGCAAAGTCAGTATTTTGTATCATTATATAGCATCTACCAAATGGTTGCATCTTTCCAGTTCAAATCACCTCTCAATCAATTCCATGTTACAAGCCTAACAATAACTGAAAGTAAAAGAAAAAGATCGACCCATGAATGTATTGTATTTGAGATATATAAAAGTCGTGTGTATATTTTATCTATATAAAAAGTGGTGTTTCATTTTAATCATGGAAAAAAAATGTGGATTTTGGGTAACTTTGTTTTTTTTACTGAAAATTGGGGATTTTTTTTTTTTTATCAGAGAAAACCAGGATCCCTGGTTGTCATGTATTCTTTTTGTGGCCCATATAAAAAACTCGCATTTTCTCACACTTGATGACAGGTGCCTTTGCTTTTTGTTCATAAAAAATATGGGTTCAATCACTTCTGTGACTATAGTGTCTCTAAATATGAAGCCATGGTTACAAGCAAGGATCCTATATAAGGATAATCCTCTTTTTGAAGTGAATTTTGATGTAATTTTGATCATCTTATGCTTAAAACAGTGTAAGAGCTTTGTAGTCATTGATAAAACCATGCAGGTCATTATTTTAAAATTTACAGATATTTACAGAAAGCATTTATTTACAGACACATATAATCAGCCACTTATACATTTTCTAGAGAGCAAATATATCCTTTACACAAAACAGTTAAGGGTTGATATCAGCAACGAGGCTATTTAGTAGGGCTGTGAGAGTCGGCAGCGATCCGAACCAGCTTCGGATCCAGCCACTTCAGGTGGCCATGATCCAATCCAGAGCTCCGGACTGGGTTTCTGCCTCAATCCGGCTGAAGTGGCTCCGAAGCTTCAGAGCCGCCTCTGAGATCCAGCCATAGGGTATAATGGGGACTCAATGGAAGATCTATAACTTTGTTGTTTTTTGTATGATTTGGATGAAACTTACAGGGGTTGTTGCCTCTGCTAAGAGCATGAAGCCTGCCAGATTTCAATTAGATTGATGGAGGAGTTTGGGGGAAACTGTACCCTAAATTAATTAAAGCCAAAGTCATGTCATGGCTGTGTTTTATGCCATAAGGGGCTGAAAACTACAGGTGTAGTAGCTCTTACTGAGGCCACAAAGCCTGCCAAGTTTCAAGATCAGTGAAGGGGTTGGGGAGAACTGCACCCCAAATCCTTGAAACCAAAGCTCCTGTCATGTCTATATGTTACAACACAGGGGGGTCAAAACTGCAGGGGTGGTAGCTCTTGCTTAGGCCACAAAGTCTGCCAAGTTTCAAGAAGATTGGTGCAGGGGTTGGGGGGGAACTGCACCCCAAGCTCCTGATAGGCAAAACATGTGACACAAATGACCCTGTGCCTGTTAAGGCACAGTGGGCTGAAAACTGCATGGGGTGGTAGCTCTTACTGGGGGTGGTAGCTCTTACTGAGGCCACAAAGCCTGCCAAGTTTCAAGAAGATTGGTGCAGGGGTTCAGGGGAAATGCACCCCAAATACTTGAAAGCAAAGCTCTTGACACATCTATGTGTTACAATACGGTGGGGGGGGGGCGGGGGAGGGGAGTGTGAAAACTGCAGGGATGGTGGTCTCTGGTGAGGCCACAAAGCCTGCCAAGTTTCAAGAAGATCAGTGCAGGGGTTTGGGAGGAACTGCACCCAAATTCCTGAAAGCAAAACTCCTGTCATGTCTATGTGTTACAACACAGGGGAATCAAAACTGCAGCACTGGTAGCTCTTGCTGAGGCCACAAATTTTTCCAAGTTTCAAAAAGATCAGTGCAGGGGTTGGGGGGAAACTGCATCCCAAGCTGCTGACAGGCAAAACTCCTGTCACATCTATGTGTTACAACACGGGGTGTCAAAACTGCAGGGGTGGTAGCTCTTACTCAGGTCACAAAGCCTTCATCTGTGAGTGTGTGTCCTAGAGCAGGCCTGAGTGGGTGCTGGGCCCTGCCAGGCTGTGAAGCCTGCCAGCTGTGTGTGTCTCACTGTGGGAGTCAACTGCACTGCAACCAGCAATCATCAAACCTGTCAAAGATGTGACAGGTCTGGGTGTTCCCCAGCCAGGACTTTGTGTGTGCATTAGCTAGAGGTTATGGCACCTCCTCCCTGCCTTTCACCAGGGGATTGCTAGTCCTGGCATTTGTGAGGCTGCCGAGCCACCAGCTGTACCACCAGGCTTCCCTACCCTGGCAGGGTACAGTTTTAGTGGTCATGCCCAGGACCAGGGATCTCCTCCTTCCCCATAGCCCCAATCCCATACCTCCAAGTTCATCCTGGCAGGGGAATGAGCTCAGCAGGGACATGTTCTTCCTCTGCTGGCTGGTGATGCAGTTAGTGCTCCCTTCAGCTGAGAGCAGGGCATTACTTGGCTTTTCAAACCATCAAAAAAGGAAATTGGTGCAGATGGAGTGAGGAGGGTGGCATTCGGTCGATTGTAGCAACATCCCCAGTTTTTCTTTTTCATTTTTTTCTTTTTCATTATTTTCTTTTTTTTTTTTTAATGCATTCCTTCCCCTTCCCCAACCATTTCTGACTTTCTCTCCCCTCTCTATTCCCTATAGATAAGTATAAGTGAGATAAGACATAGGATAAGCTTCAGCATTTTATTTTGGTAGCAAGTTCCATAGATTCATAGATGTTAGGGTCGGAAGGGACCTCAATAGATCATCGAGTCCAAACACCTGCATAGGCAGGAAAGAGTGCTGGGTCTAGATGACCCCAGCTAGATGCTTATCTAACCTCCTCTTGAAGACCCCCAGGGTAGGGGAGAGCACCACCTCCCTTGGGAGCCCGTTCCAGACCTTGGCCACTGTAACTGTGAAGAAGTTCTTCCTAATGTCTAGTCTAAATCTGCTCTCTGCTAGCTTGTGGCCATTATTTCTTGTAACTCCCGGGAGCGCCTTGGTGAATAAAACCTCACCAATTCCCTTCTGTGCCTCCGTGATGAACTTATAGGCAGCCACAAGGTCGCCTCTCAACCTTCTCTTGTGGAGGCTGAAAAGGTCCAGTTTCTCTAATCTCTCCTCGTAGGGCTTGGCCTGCAAGTTCTTAACCATACGAGTGGCCCTTCTCTGGACCCTCTCCAGGTTATCCACATCTCTCTCGAAGTGCGGTGCCCAGAATTGCACGTAGTACTCCAACTGTGGTCTGACCAGCGCCCGATAGAGGGGAAGTATCACCTTCTTGGATCTATTCGTCATGCATCTGCTGATGCACGATAAAGTGCCGTTAGCTTTTCTGATGGCTTCGTCACACTGCCGACTCATGTTCATCTTGGAGTCTACTAGGACTCTAAATCCCTTTCCGCTTCCATGCCACCAAGCAGGTCATTTCCTAGGCAGTAGGTATGCTGGACATTTTTCCTCCCTAGGTGCAGCACTTTGCATTTCTCCTTGTTGAATTGCATTCTGTTGTTTTCTGCCCATTTGTCCAACCTGTCCAGGTCTGCTTGTAGCTGTTCCCTGCCCTCCGGTGTGTCCACTTCTCCCCACAGTTTTGTGTCATCCGCAAACTTAGACAGAATGCACTTCACTCCCTTGTCCAAGTCACTGATGAAGACATTGAAGAGTATCGGTCCAAGGACCGAGCCCTATGGGACCCCACTGCCCACACCCTTCCAGGTCGATACTGACCCATCCACTATGACTCTCTGGGTGCAACCCTCTAGCCAATTCACCACCCACCGGACTGTGTAGTCATCCAATTCAGAGCCTCTTAACTTGTTCACCAATATGGGGTGGGATACCGTATCGAAGGCCTTCCTGAAGTCTAAGTATATGACATCCACCCCTACTCCTGCGTCCAGGCATTTTGTAACCTGGTCATAAAAAGAGACTAGATTAGTCAGGCATGATCTACCTGCTACGAACCCGTGCTGGTTTCCCCTCAGCATAATTTGTCCTGCCGGGCTATCACAAATGTGAGCCTTGATCATTTTTGTTGTATTTCTTGTATTTGTTTTGGTTTTTTTCTCCTTCTTTATATTGTATAATTATTATGTTTATATTGATTTTTACTGTTCTATATAACTGTTTTACTGGTGCTATATGATTTAGGCCTATGTATGTCAGTTAGCATAAGTCATGTCAAGTTTCCATTTTGTTTGTCAAGTCTCCATCCTGTCCCCAGGCCTGATTGTGTAACCCATGACTCACACCTACCCCTCCTATGTAACTTGGTTCCTAAATGAATGGGGATGAATGAGGGTGCTTGAGAGACAATGGCAATAGGTCTACAAATAGCTCCCTCTGAATGACCAAACCATCAACACCAATACCTGGACCAACAACCCAGTCCTTGGAACCACCCTCAGCATTCAAGAAACAAAAGATGAGGCAACCCACCATTGTGCCAGGCTGCACATGCTCAGTAAGAACACCTGGAACAGAACTGACATTGCCTGGACAGGGCCTCCCCATAGGAGATCAGATGTAGATTACCCCATAAAAAGGGTAGTGAAGACTGACTCCTTGGGATGCCCTCTCCATCTGGACCAGCACCACGCCACACCACTTATCCACCCAGAGGCCCTGCCAGTGACCCCCCCTCTGGACAACACCTACTAGACAAGGACACCTTTTCAGCTATCACCCCCTACCCCCTCTTCAACCAAGGACTTGGAATCTGCTTCTCTTCCCCACCTGGACTCCAGCCCTTCCACTGAGTCTCTTTCTCCTGCTGCCATTGTGAGTGCTTGTGTGTGTGTGTATGTGTGCACGAATGTGAACCAATAACTTCATGGGGCTGTGTAGTGTGTTGTTTGTTTAATAAACCTGTTATTTTGAAACCCCGAGTTTCAAAATAAACACTTCAGATGCTCCCAACCCCCTCTGGACACCATTACTGGTATCCCGTTTCAACCTGGAAGTGCTGCTTCACACACCGAAGCATCCGAAGCAGGTCCAGCTCCGAAACAGGATCTAAAGACTCACACAGCCCCACTCTTTAGCTCTTTTAATCCAGTCTCTAATGACAAGTCTATAATTAGATTTCCTAGGTGCATCTACATATTCAATTAATGCAACATGATAAACTCTGGAGTTCTTCATGTTAGAGTACACTACTCCTGGGCACAGAGTCTATGCTTTATTGTGGAGCTAATTAGTCACCTGCAGTAAAACACACCCAGATGCACCCTCTTGGAAACACATTAGGTCCCTAAAGAGCCCTTGGTATTTCAATTGGATTTGGTATGTGTGAGTCGGTGTCCTAAATCAAGTCAGAAAGACAGCGCACTTTGGCACAGCCTTCCCCCTCTTTGCATTTTTCTCACCTGCCACAACTTTGATGGGAGTTAAAGTTAGTACTCGCAGGTGGGTAGCCTCTCTTTTTTAACTAACTGCCAGAGTGACACTTGCTCTTTCCTTAATGCTGCTGCAGCTGGGGAAGTCGACAAACTACCTCCTCAGGTGTAACACCCTTATGCACTGAAACAAGCTTCTGGGAAGTCTGAGGTTCTTACCCAGCACACAGTGTTTCCTTCTTCCCCCCTGCTCTCTCTCTCTCTCTCTCTCTCTCTCTCTCTCTCTCTCTCTCTTGCAGAAAGCAGAGATAAACAAACCTCAAATCAAATTGTTAATTGGCCAGGTGCAGGGTTTTTAATTCACTCTTTCTCTCCACCTGGAGAGATCCAGCTTCCAGCCTGGTCAGGTAATGTAATCAGTCTACAAACATTCATTCCTGATGTCTAGCAAAAAAATCACTAAGTAGGAGTACCTGGTCCTGCAGAGTTTCCAGTGAAGTTCACTCCTGGTGTAACAGGCTGCCTGGCTTCTGTTTTCCTTCTGGCTTTGTTGCTGCAACTGTCTCTCGGCTCTGGATCCTCTCCCCTTCCAGGGAAATTACTCATCAAGTCTAGCTCCTCTTATAGTAAAGTATAGTGTCGTTAATTGACACTTTACCAGTTGTGCTGGTCTCTGATGCCGCAAACACTCCTGGCACCAGCAAAATGACAACATCTCACTGGCCATTTCCACAGCATCTGCTAAGTTTCTCTTTACTCTCTTTGCTCTTCTGTAACAGGGCCACCAGCTACCTGTTACACACCTTCCCTATTTGTCTGAATTTCTGGCTGAAGAATTCTTACTGGCAATGTTCATTCATGGCTTTTCACCATTCGTCTCTTTTTTCTGTGGTTGTCTCATCTTCTTCACTTGTAGATTGTGATAGAAAATCAACTGCTGTGTTCTTCTTTCCTGCCCAATGCTCTACTGTAAAATGTAAAAAGGCTAGTGCCGATGTCCACTGCATTATGCGGGCATTATCAATTTTTGCGGTTTGCAGCCTCTTCAAACGGGCATGATCTGTAATCAACACAAACTTCCACTCCAGCAAATTATACCTGAACAACTCGACTCCCACCGGAGTGCTAGGCATTCTCTTTCTATGGTTGAATACCTGGTTTCTGGTTTTGAGAACTTCTTACTAGCATATGCTATTGGGCACTCTTGTCCCTGCCTTCTCACTGCCCCCTTGGCATATCCTGAGGCATCTGCCTGTAAGAAAATTGGCTTCTGAAATCTAGGGGTATATAGAACTGGTGTCTTACAACATGACCATTTAATCTCTTTGAAAGCTCTTATAGCGGGCTCCAACCAATTCAACTGTCTGAGTCTTCCCTTTGTCATATCTGTTAATGGGGCCACAGTCTCAGAAAAATGTTTGAAAAATCTCCTATAGTAATTCACAAACCCTAAAAATGACCTAAGTTGTCTTAGAGTCTTTGGCAATTTATAACCTCTTATAGCCTGCACTTTATCTGCTAGCAGTCTCACCTGGCCTTGGCTTATTTGAATACCAAGGTATTTAGCCTCATCCTGTTCCAAACTACACATTTTGGGATTTGCTGTCAGGCCTGCCTTCTGGAGCTCCTGTAGGACTGCCCTTAGGTGTTGTCAGTGTTGTCCCCAGGTGGGTGAGAATATTATAATATGATCAATATATGCCAAGGCATAATTTTAATGTGGAGCTAATGTTTTATCCATCAGCCAGTGGAATGACACTGCCACTCCATGAAGGCCAAATGGCGTTCTTTTAAATTGAAATAATCCCCATGGGGTCCCAAAGGTCGTTTTTTTCTTTATCCCTATCATTCATGGGAATTTGCCAATAGCCTTTTATAAGGTCTAGGGTTGAGATGTATTTGGCCTGGCCAATCTTCTCTAACATCTCTTCTATCTGCAGCATAGGAAATACATCAAAATTCACAACTTTGTTTACATTCCTAAAATCGACACACACCTGGATAGTGTCATCCATCTTTGGCACTATCACCAATGGACTTCTCCATGGGCTCCTGGACTTTTCTATAATATCAGCCTCCAACATCTGTATGATCTCCTGTCTAATGGTTTTCCGCAAATGTTGTGGCAACCTCTGCCAGTGATCTCTTATACGCATCCCTCTGGTGTCCTAATACTGTGCACCACTCTCTTGGCTCTACTCAGTTTTGCCTTGAACACATCAGAAAACTCTTCTATCAACAGTCCTAATTCCTTCTTCTGTTCTGAGGACAACTTAATTCCAATCTGGGGATCTCCCATCACAAATTCATCTATTTTCGGGTCCCCCACATTGTCTAAAATCCGCACATCCTTCTGCATCAGCCATGACTCCCTATCATTCCACTTCCCTAACATGTTAATATGGTAGTTCTGCTTCCTCTTAACAGGTCTGTTCCTTTGGAGCTCATAGTTCACCAGTCCCAGACTCCTAGTCACTTGGAATGAGCCTTGCCAACACTCCAGCAGTTTATGACTGCTGTCAGGTAACAGCACTAAAACCCAACCCCCCACCTTCAGATCTCTTTCCTTAGCATGGGCGTCATAACTTTCCTTTTACCTTTGCTGACTCAATCCAGGATTCTCTTGTGCCACCTCTCTAACTCTTTCCAACTGTTCTTGGAAATCTCACATGAACGGGGGCAGACTTTTCAGCTTATGCCCGTAGACTAGTTCGAATGGAGTACATCCTGTAGACATCTGAGGGGCTTCTCTGACTGCAAATAATAAAGAGGGTAACAGGGACTCCTATTTCTTTGGGTTGCCCTGGATGCATGCCCTTCAGCGTTTTATTAGATCTCTCCGCTAACCCATCCATTTGAGGGTGGTAGACTGAAGTTCTAAACTGGTTTCTCTTTGAAATTCTACACATCCCTCTTAACACTCCTGACATAAAGGTTTTCCCTTGGTTTGTTAAAATTTCTTGGGGAATCCTCCCTCTTGACACCCATTTTATCAATTCCTCAGCTATCTTGGGTGTGGTAACATTCTTTAACAGTATCACCTCTGGGAAACATGTAACGTAATTTATCATCACCAACACATACTGACATCCTAACCCTAACCCTAACCCTAACCCTACAGCCTACAGCACACCTACAGCCTAGGGAATGACCTGCTGGGTGGCACGGAGGTGGAAAGGGATCTTGGAGTCCTAGTGGACTCCAAGTTGAACATGAGCCGGCAGTGTGACGAAGCCATCAGAAAAGCCAATGGCACTTTATCGTGCATCAGCAGATGCATGACAAATAGGTCCAGGGAGGTGATACTTCCCCTCTATAGGGCGTTGGTCAGACCGCAGTTGGAGTACTGCGTGCAATTCTGGGCGCCGCACTTCAAGAAGGATGCGGATAACCTGGAGAGGGTACAGCGAAGGGCAACTTGTATGGTCAAGGGCCTGCAGACCAAGCCCTACGAGGAGAGACTAGTGAAACTGGACCTTTTCAGCCTCCGCAAGAGAAGGTTGAGAGGCGACCTTGTGGCTGCCTATAAGTTCATCACGGGGGCACAGAAGGGAATCGGTGAGGATTTATTCACCAAGGCGCCCCCAGGGGTTACAAGAAACAATGGCCACAAGCTAGCAGATAACAGATTTAGACTGGACATTAGGAAGAACTTCTTCACAGTTCGAGTGGCCAAGGTCTGGAACGGGCTCCCAAGGGAGGTGGTGCTCTCCCCTACCCTGGGGGTCTTCAAGAGGAGGTTAGACGAGTATCTAGCTGGGGTCATCTAGACCCAGCACTCTTTCCTGCTTATGCAGGGGGTCGGACTTGATGATCTATTGAGGTCCCTTCCGACCCTAACATCTATGAATCTATGAATCTATGAATCCTGCCACACTTCTATGGAAGGGTCACACAATATCTAAAGCAATTCTCTCAAATGGGTGAGCTGCTTGGGGCATAGCAACTAACAGCACTTTTGCAGGTTTATGACTGGAGACCTTTTGATACCGGGCCAAAAAAAAACCTTTGTTTCAGTTGGGCTTCTGTTTTATCCTGGCCCAGATGCCCTACCATAGGTAATGTATGTGTGATCTTCAACAACTATAACCAATAGTCAGGGTACCAAGATTTGGGCCACTTTCTCTCCTCCCTTGCCTTTATTAACCTGGTACAATATCCCATTTCTTACCTCAAAACAGGGCACCACATCTGCCAATTCCAGTCTGAGTACCTTCTGCTCTCTCTTTGCAAGATTTTCTTCATAAAGATTTTGGAACAAGTGTCCTTGTTCTTGGTGCTCTCTAAACTGACTCTTGCCTATTATGTCTTCCAAGTCTATTCCTTCCTCCTCTGCCTCATAGGGTTCTTGTTCTAGCACTCTCATCCCCACCAATACCCCTTCTACCTGCCTCACATAATCTTTTGTACTGAGTTCCCCCATGGCTTTTGCTACCACCTTGCAAGTGAAGCCAATTGATACCTAAAAGCATTGGACAAGGGAGTGTCTCAGTGAATCTGACTGTGATCTCTTCCTTTGATAGGCCAGGTATACAAACCATGATAACAGGGGTTGTCAACTAACCCATCTCTGGGGTCACCAAATCTGACCTCAGCATAGTTTGGGTGCACCCTATGTCAAAGATGGCAGGCACCACCAGGTCTCCTATTCTCACCTCCATGATAGGCTTGGCTTTGCACCACAGCCCCTTATGTTTCCCAAAACTGCAGTCCATCTGCTCTTTATGGGGAAATTTGTGACCCCCCTCATTCCCCCCTCTCTTGTTAGAATACCTTGCTATGTGTCCCCTATCTCTGCATCTAAAGCAAATCACTTCTCAGAAATCCCAGCTCTTGGTTTCTTTAGTATTCATCCTCACACCCCCATTTCTCCCTCCTTTGTTATGATTTTCTGTGCGCCTGTACACCCTATCATCTCTTTCCTCGTTGGCTTATGGCCAAATTCTGTATTAGTATAATCTTTAGCTACCCTTAATGCCTCCACTAGGGATCTGGATTGAGATCTGGATTGGGTATTTTCTTCCAAGTCTTTTACAAACAGCTCCAACACTACTAGATCTACAACCTCTTCCTTGGTCTTGCTAGCCAGTTGGATCCACTGAGTGACTGTGTCACTTAAAATCTGTGCTAACACCCTGGGCCACATTTCTTTTAGTTTCTTTTTCAGTTTATTTTTAGCCTTAAATGTCTGCCTGTACATTTTTGGGGAAATTTACAATGTATACAGGATAGCCTCCTTCACTTTCTCATAACACCTGGCCTCTTCACGTGATAAGGCCCTATACACTGCCTGTGGTGGGCCTGTCAACAATGGCCCATTCTCTTCTATTCCAGGCTGTTGCAATGGCGGCCCTCTCAAAACTTTCTAAAAAGGCTTCTACGTCATCCGACATAGTCATCTTGGGTAGTCTAGTCCCCTCTACCCCTGTCTGAATAGTTATGGGTCTTGCCTCCAATTTCTCACTAAGCTCCTGTTCCTGGGACAAAAGCATTATTCTTGCTTTGGCTTCATTTGCCCTTACCATAACCAGCTCTTCCATTTGGGCTTGCTGCCCCTGTAATATCCTAAACGTAAGGGCATGGGTTTGCTTCTAATCCACAGGCAGCTGCAGATCCACATTCATCATTTCCATCCAATCCCGGTTTCCCAGCCAATGCACCAAAAGTCTGTGAGCGGGTATCCTAAATCAAGTCAGAAAGAAAGTGCACTTTGGCAGAGCCTTCCCCGCTTTGTGCTTTTCTTTCCTGACATGACTTAAATGGGAGTTAAAGTTAATACTCGCAGGTGGGTGGCCTCTGATTTTTAACTAATGCCCAGAGTGATGATCACTCTTTCCTTAATGCTACTGCAGCTGGGGAAGCTGGTAAACTACCTCCCCAGGAGTAACACCCTTATGTATTGAAACAAGCTTTTGTTGAAGGTCCTTACCCAGCACTCGGTGTTTCCTTCCTCCCCACTCTGCTCTCTCTCTCTCTCTCTCGCTAAGAAAGTGGAGATAAAGAAACCACAAATCAAATCGTTAATTGGCAAGCTGCAGGCTTATTCATTCACTCCTTCTCTCCACCTGGAGGGATCCAGCTTCTAGCCTGGTCAGGTAATGTAGTCAGTCCACAAATATTCATTCCCAGACCACATGCTAGAAGTTATTTCTTAATTTCTTGTGGAAGTCCTGGCCTGCAGTGTCTACTGCTTCTGTACTTCCCATTTTGGAGTCCTCTCTTTTGTTTCTAGATTCTTTATGAAAATTAGAAATATTACCCCAAGTGCATTTACATTACTTGAAAATCATATTGTTTGATGCCCCAGTCACTGTCTTCACATGGCTATGCAGATTGCTATTAAAGTGTCATTCTTTTATGTTTCAAAACTCTAAAAGTCTTGTTTCAGAGATGATACTTTTTATTAGAGCAACTAAGAAATTGCAATATATATATCTTTCTTTGCAAGCTTTTAAGCACATGCACCCTTCTTCAGGCTGAGGGAGATTAAAGATGATAAAAGTCTCCATAGGTAGAAAATAAACTTCATTTGCACAGAGGAAGCTGAAGGTTGGATGTCTCTTCCCCTGGGTTCATGAGAGTTCCATTGTTTGACTTGCTCTTTTATGTTAGATTTTTGCTCAGTAGAAAAAATTCTTTACACGGATTGAGTGAGGCTAGGTACAATAAATCTGCTCCTCATCACATGGGCAGATGAGAGAGGTCCATTTTTTGTCTTTATTTTTCTTTAAAAAAACATTCAACTCTCTGATATAGTATTATGGGTTTTTGCAGATAGGACCTAGCTCAGCAATGCCTTTGTATTCATTCTTATTACCATGAGGTTTTATGGGACCTTCTTAAGTCTTTTCTTTTCTCCAGAAAGTAAAGAGATTCAGAATCACATTAAAATTCTAGGTGAACATATGGGGCATGGTAAAGCAGCATAATTCTATTGTGTAATGATGCAAACTCCAGAAGCATAATACCTAAACTACCTGATTCTGTTTCTACAGGATTCTGGAGCAGTAGAAGGTACATGAATCAGTTGTTCCTGGAGATATACCAATCAATGTGAGGTGGCAATTGGAGAAGCACCAAGTTACTTGGCATGTCTACACATGTGTTAATGTCCTGTAATTTTGGTGCATTTAGTCCTTACAAAAACAGGAACTAACTTCATATTCTGTAATTGGCGCTACTGTGCATTAACTCAAGTAATCATTTTTTTATGTGATGCCTACTGTTCATTGGACTAATTGACTGCACATTGGTATGGTTTTTGCTAGCTGTGCTAAAGCACAATAGAATTGGTCAAATGGGCATGAAGTGTCTTGTGTAGCTGTGCTCCCTGTGAAATACAGATGTTCCCACATTAATAATCATGCTAATTTAATCCACAGTTAATTTACTTGATTTTCAAACAGGACTATAGAATACATATTATCTGACCAGATAATATGCAGTAAGAATAATTTGCAATAAGAATTCCCTCATAGACATAGGTCTTTTTCTTTAGAATAAACTGACTATAGTATGATTACACCATCAAGCAGTTAATTTTGTAAGAAACCTGAGAATAACTATCCAATCTTGCTAGCTATAAATACAAACCAATACCATCTATTTGAATTTGAATCATGTATGTTCTGTTAAGAGTTTTTTGGAATAAAAGTTTTTAAAAAAATCATGCCTTCATAGATACTCTTCCATCTTTACTTATTCCCAATCCCATGGCACATTTCTTTCAAAACTGATAGGAATGCTTCTATTCCTCAACATTAGTAAAAGTAGAAAAAACACCTGATTTATTAAAAAAAAAGGATAAACAAAACAAAACCTTCTACAAGTTAATAAACCTATAGAGAAAATGACATATTTCTAATTTCTTAAGAGGTGTTAAACTCAAACAAAAGTATAAAAATCAAGACTTATTTGCATAAGCCTGAGTCTTTTGGGGCAGGGAGAGTTATTTTTCTCTCAGTTGCAAATGCTCAGCAAACAGCTCCTGTAAACTGAATGCAGTTAAACACAAATCAGGTCTTTTCTACACTGTTCCTAATAACCTATTGTCATATTTAAACAACAGTTAATGTCTCTTATGAGCATTATCATTAGTCCACAGACCAGATAAATTTACTTTTTTGTAAGACTGAAAACATTTTGGAAATGTCTAATTATGAATCGGTAAAAGGTCATTTGCAAATGAAACCATTCAAAAATAACAAAGGAGACATTCCTGACCTATATCTTATACTTACTACTTGCAAGGGAGATAAGCTTTCAGAAAAAAAACATGGAAAAATTTTTGTCATACTTAGTGGTTTGCAAATATGACATTTTAGTTGAATGAAGCCAATCCTGTTGTCTTATAAACACTAACACCAAAATGCAAACATGAAACAATTCCCCTGGGAATTTATCATAATAGTCATTTTCTGGTAATGTCCAGCCATATAACAGAATACAAACCACTTCCCAATAATATGTTTCATTCACAAAGGGGGGAAAAAATGGTGCTAAATGATTACATTGAGTGTAACTGCTAAACAGAACACATGCTGATATTATTAAAAACCAATAGAAATATATATTTTTCAAGTTTCTTGCAAAAGTACTTGTGATTTCAAGTTCCTATAGCCTGTGATGTATTAAGTATGGGTGATTTTGAAAGATTAGGTACTCACAAGTCCCCTCTTCCATCAGGGCACACTCCATGCACCTGATATAGTCTAAGGCATCGAGAGGACCCCCTGAGCAGATCCCAAATGGCCTTGGCCGAAAGATCCTTGGGGATGTTGGTAATCACAATCACCCTCCCTGGGCTCACCTGCATCCCCATGCACCACTGCAGAAGCTCGGCCATGGCATTAACAATTGAGAACCCTCACACCAACACTCCCACAATGGGGTGAAAAATGATTTGGGACAAGCAAATTAAAACAAAACACAAGCCTGATGCAAGATGGGGGAGACACTCAGCTACGGGTGCATGGCACCTGTTAAAATGGGTACACAGCCAGAAATCCCGGACGAGCCCCCACGATGTAACCCTGGGCATGACACTACATGAGTCCTCACCTGAATAATGGGATCCTGGGGTACCCGGTAGCCAGTAGCCCTGCCCAGCTCCCCTGGGAAGTTGCTGCAGTGCCCCCTGAGTAGAAATCCTCCCCTTACAATCAAGCACCCTCGCAGACAATTCTCAAACTATTTACATGATTTAATTATTTACACATAACAAATAATCATTAAATAAGCACATGGATATACTGACTAAGAAACCCTCAAGAACTTATTTACACAGTCTCTCACTTGCAGACGGTGTACTGGGGATCCTGCGTGCACTGCCCCTGGCGGGGTATCTCAGGAAGCGGGACTGTCTGTGTCCCTGCCTGTGGTCTGTGGATGCTCCCTGGTGCTGGTGTCCTCCCCCGTGCTCCTGGAGCCTCTGGGCATCAAGGGTCTCCGGGCAGCAAGGGTCTCTTGGCAGCAAGTGGCGGCTCCTCTTCTGCAGGTCCTGCAAGACAGGCTCCCCCTGCCTTTGACCCTCTTCCCCGGCTCTGCTGTGAACAGTGTCTGGGGTGCAGGCTGTAGCATCCCTCCTGTTCCACACAGTCTCACAGCCCCAGTAAATGCTTTGCCTGCCCCTGGGGCCCCTCACCCCTCAGGGAAACTAGGGCAGACTCCGGCAGTCATCCCCCCACCCTGGCTCTGCTGTGCTCACCCAGCCACTCCGGCTGCAGTCAGGTCTCTCCAGGCTTGGAGTTTCCACACAAGCAGTCCCTGCCTGATCCTGCCACCACAGCCTCCCAGGCCAGAGAGAAGAACTGGATACTGTATCACACTGGATACTGTGTCACTCCCATTGCAACTTCTGCTGCTGCTTTCGCAGGGCTCTCCCAGGGGCTCTCCAAGGGACCACTGTGTTGAGACTCTGAATCCGGTCTCCAGCCTGTCCCTCAGCCCCTCTCTCTCTCTTGTTCCCTCCTATGGGAAAACTGCTCCCCCTTTTATCCAAGTCTCTCAGCCAATCCCAGCTCAGGGCCCTTCCTGGGCTTTTGCTAACAGGTCTATTTCAAAACTTTGCTGGGGTTACATCACCCCTCCCAACAGGGCTCCTTCCAAAACTGCTTCACTTGTCCTCAGAGCCTACAGTGTCCCCTCTAGGACAAACTCTGTCTCTCTGTCAGGCAGCCCTTCCCATTCTGTTCAGGTGGGTCCATTTTTTAAAGGCTGCTACATCATATACGTATATTAGTGACATTTCATTTTAATCATGGAAAAATGTGAATTTGGGGTTACTTTTCTAAATCTGAAAATTAAGTATTATTTTAAATCAGAGAAAACCAAGATCCCTGGTAAACAGGGCCAAAACATGTTACATGCCATATTCCAATCCTCAGTTCATCTGTAGTCTTCCATATTGGCTCAAATATTGTTTCTCAATAAAATTCACAGGAGAAGAATCTTATTTCATTTTACATGTTCAAATAGTACTTACCATCTGTGGACCTGCCATTTTAAACACATATGCAAATTTGAACACACAAGCATCCATATGGTAACTAAGCATGCACAAGTCTTGAAACTAGATTGGAAAAGCCCATTACTAGTGACTAGAGAACCTTCCTTTGTTCTAGCCTAATAGCTAAGTGCTTGAAGTACTCACCCAGGAAGTGGAAGAAGAAACTTCAAGTCCCCGCTCTTGCTGAGATTTTTCCTCCGTCTTAGAATAGTACACTAACCACAGGCCACAACTGAGGCATTATGCAGGACTTTCAGTTCTTCTTTTGAAAATGAAGCACTGCATCTTGTCATTAATAGTCACTGGATAAAACAGATGACAAAATGTAAGAAGTTTCTGCCTCATTAGGGGCAATGGTCCAGAATGAGACAGTGTAGTCACACCTCTTTCCCACCAGTGTCACCACTGTTTCTACCTGATCTGGGCACAGCAGGAACCCCAGAGCTACTGCTGCCCCATTCCAGCCATGGGCTACAGCTGTGCAGGGTTCCATGCTCAACAACAGACAGGTGGTGGCACATGGTTTCCTCCTACCAATACGCACTCCCTGGTACCCTAAGATATCCCACACTGGCCAGAATAGACACTGGAAGGAGTGTCACCACCTCCTTTCCTAACTGATGATGGTGCAAGAGGAGCCCTGGAGCTGTTCCCTCCTTCAGGGAGCAGCTGTGCAGGGAGTTGAACTCAGCTGAGGGCAGAAGTGGTGGCACGAAGGTTCCTTCCTGAAGCACCTGGTTTTGGCCAGTGGGAAACACCAGGGAGGAGAGGAAAGGAACAAGGAGCAGGAGCTAGAAGGAGGACACTGTTGATGGGTGACTATGTGGAGCTTAATTTCAAATTAATTCATACAACATGGAGTGAAAAGTTTTCTTTGACCTCCATTATTACTAGATTTATATTTTGATCATGAAAAAAAAAAAAACTAAGAAAAGGATCACAAGGGGGAAGGAAATGTCAAAAAAAAGTATGTGTATAAGGTTAGTGTGTTTACATACTGTCATGGCTGAGGGGCTGTGGCCAGCAGCCTGGGCACGTGGGCCGGGGAAAAGGTCGGCACGGCGAACTAGAATTAGGCACTGACACATAGAGGTTGATTAAAGATTATTTTACTTACACCGTAGGTGGTCGTTGTGCCGGCAGGAAAACTTTCTTGAGTTGCAGTTACAAAAAAAACCACACATGTGGAGTTTGCTAGGCTCCACCGAAGACACACGAGCGGAGTTTGCTAGGCTCCGCTAAACGAACATGAACAGAGCTCTGGATACCACTCACGGAGTTTGCTAGGCTCCGTGGACCGACCAAAATGAGAGTCCGAAAGGTGACTCTCCACGAGCGCGCAGGGTAGGGTACGTCGAGGGATCATGCGGTGACGGGGAGAGGCTAGAGGTTAATCAGGCCCCTGTATCCTCCTCTAAGGCACATGCGGAGTTTGTTAGGTTCCACAGCGTGCCTAGAGTTCTTCACGAGATGGATGTGAAGTCCTCCAACTTGGGCGGAAACTGCTCAAGCCTCTTATACGGCTAGCAAGCCAATCGCTAGCCGCCATGTGGGAATAATTTAGAAACAGCCAATAGTGGGAAACAAATTTACATACGGGTGGCTGGAACTCCTTTGCACCGGGGTTTTCTCTATGCAACTGAGAATTTCACCGTGCAAAGAAAGCTCCATGTGGCGGGAAATAATTCTGCAGCACCGAAGCACACACAAAATCATACCCTTTGGGTCATGACACATACTATTTTTTATTTGTGTAAATGTATTTGCCTCAGTGAAGTCTCCTTAGACTCTTTAGATTCATACCACTGTAAGTGAGAGTAGAATCAGAATCAGGCCCATTTTATATCCTGTCTCTTTTAAGACTATATTTATGTTTAATTTCAAAAGCATGATTGTCTTTAGACTTAATTGTCTTTCACAGAATATAAAACAAAACAAAACCCTAGGAAAAATGGTTAGAAAACTTAGGGCTACAACCCCAAAATAGTTTGATTTGTTTGTAAAATACGGAAGTACATAAGACTACTTTTTGCTTCTTCTCCTATGAACAAAATAAAGAAAAAATGAAGATGGAGCAGTAACCAAAAAATGAATACTATTTTTTGTTCCTGTTGTTGGGCAAAAATTTTGAGTCCCAGAGATCAAAAAGTGGTTTAGTCTTTGATTAATGTTAAAGAAAAGCTTTAAGCCTCTTTAATGTTTTACGTGAGATAACTGCAAATTAGAGAACATCAAGCAGTAGTGTTGTGCCTGTTAGAGATACGGAAAGGAAGATGTAAGTCACTGTGAACTAAAAAGGTACATGAAAACAGTATTGAGGGGCTGCAGTGTCCAATTAGAAAGGTTTTTGTGAAGCTGTAAGTAATCTCTAGCGCAGAGGAAATCCAGCACTACTAAGAAACACAAAAAAACACGTTAATATGTGGGATCTTTAAAGGAGTGTTTTTAAATTGTTAGAATTCAATTTTATATTCTAGATAAAAGAATATTCTGAGCCACAGCATGGGAAAAACGTTATTTTATTTCATGTAATTGTACATTTTTATTTATGGCAAAACACTGTTTAAAGTATTTTGAAAACTATAGCTGATATTACATTGACCAGATATTTTGCAGTAATTTCATGGCTGCCTAATTTTTTTTTTCCCCATTCTAATCTTCTGTTTTCAGTCATTGCTTTACTGAAACTTTCATTTTTATATGAAATTTGCATGCATTGTCTCAGAGTGGGGTTTATTTGATTTTGGGTTTTTTGCAACTTTGAGAAAAAACAATTCACCCATTTAGATATGTCCAGATAAATGTGCATGCACTTTTCCCCAGGGACAACTCACATTGGCACACAGTTGTGCCCATGCTACTTGTCCCTGGGGAACAAGTAGAGGTAATGCTTTCCTACACTTGGTCTAGGCCAAAGGAGACAACCTGGTGAGGGACTTAAAAATAGAAAGTAGGCTGGGTGACAGTGACTATAAAGCCATCACATTCACTGTCTGTCACAAGGCTGATAAATCTGATAGCAGGGTTGAAGTCTTGGACTTCAAAAATGCAAATTTCAAGAAGCTCAGGTCACTAGTAGTGCAAGTGCTGTGGAACCAGGGACCAGAGGTAAAAAGTGTGCATGAAGAGTGGACACTCCTTAAGAACATGATCCTTGAAGCACAAAGGAAGTCCATTCCCACATGGAGAAAGGGTAGCAGAAGGGCTGGGAAGCCTGCCTGGCTAAACAGGGAAATCATGGTCCTCCTTAGAAAGAAAAAAGAGGTGTACAAACAATGGAAGCTGGGGACAGGCCCCAAGGAGGACTATACAACAATGGTCCACACTTGTAGGGAACAAATTAGAAAGGCTAAGGTGGTGGCTGAACTTAGATTAGCAATGGGAATCAAGGGCAACAAAAAGTCCTTCTTTAGTTACAAAGGGAACAAGAGGAAGTAAATGGGAGTGTGGGGTCACTGCTCAACAACTCAGGTCAACTGGTAACTGACACTCAGGAGAAAACTGAACTTCTGAATGACTACTTTGCCTTGCTATTTCACTGGGCCACAGAGCAAGTCATGCCGGATAGGGTACAGAATGAACAGGGCAGAAACGACTGTCTTCCTAATGTAGCCGTAGAACTGGTGTGTGATCAATTGAAGAAATTAAGTATATATATATTTCAGCAGAACCAGATGAACTTCATCCAAAGGTGCTGAAGGAGCTGGCCAACATCATTGCAGAGCCCTGGGTGAAAATGTTCCAAAACTCGTGGTGCTCCAGAGAGGTCCCTGAGGATTGGAAGAGGGCCAAGTTTGTGCCCATCTTCAAGAAGGGGAGGAGGGAGGACTTGAATAAATATAGGCCAATTAGCCTAACTTCTATCCCAGGGAAAATCTTGGAAAAATTCAGTAAGGAGTCTGTGTGTGACAGAATTGCAGAAGATATGATTCTGAAGGACAGCCAGTATGACTTCGTCATAGGCAGGTCTTGTCTTACCTGATCGTAAAAGGAGAAGGAGGTTGGTAACTCACCACCTGGATAAGAGAGAGTGGTAGATATTGTATACCTTGACTTCCAAAACCTTTGATCTGGTATCCCATATTATTTCTAGAAAATTGGAAGATAGTAGGCTTAACTGCAAGATGGTTAGGTGGGTATAAAGCTGGCCTAATGAACAGATTTGTCATCCTGGCAAGAAGTGGGCAGTGGTGTCCTGTCAGGGGTCGGTGCTTGGTCCTGTATTTTTCAATATCTTTATCAATTGTAGCAACCGCCACAGTTTTTGTTGTTTTCTATTTCATTTTACAATGCATTCCCTCCCCTTCCACAACTATTTCTGACTTTCTCTCTCCCTATAGATAAGTATAAGTGAGCTAAGACATAGGATAAGCTTCAGCATTTTAGTTTGGTAGCAAGTTGTATTTGTTTTGGTTTTTTTCTCCTTCTTTATATTGTATAATTATTATGTTTATATTGATTTTTACTGTTCTATATTACTGTTTTACTGGTGCTATACGATTTAGGCTTACGTATGTAAATTAGCGTAAGTCATGTCAAGTTTCCATTTTGTTTGTCAAGTCTCCATCTTGTCCCCATGCCCTGTTGTGTAACCTATGACTCGTACCTACCCCTCCTATGTAACTTGATTCCTGAATGAATGGGGATGAATGAAGGTGCTTGAGAGACAATGGAAGTAGGTCTAAAAATACCTCCCTCTGAATGACCAAACCATCAACACCAATATCTGGACCAATGACCCAGCCCTTGGAACCACCCTCAGCATTCAAGAAACAAGAGATGAGGCAACCCACCATTGTGCCAAGGCTGCACATGCTCAGTAAGAACACCTGGAAACCTCTGGAACAGGACTGACATTACCAGGACAAGCCCTCCCCAAAGGAGACCAGAGGTAGTCTGCCCCATAAAAAGAAGTAGTGAAGACTGACTCCTTGGGATGCCCTCTGCATCTGGACCAGCACCATGCCACACCACCTATCTACCCAGAGGCCCTGCCGGCAACCCACCTCTGGACAATACCTGCTGGACAAAGACCCTGCTTCCAGGCTGGATAAGTAGCTATCACCCCCACCCTCTCTTCAACCAAGGACCTGGACTCTGTTTCTCTTCCCTACATGGAATCTAACCCTTCCACTGAGTCTGTTTCTCCTGATACAATTGTGTGAGTGTGTGTGGGAGTGCTTGTGTGAGTGTGTGGGAACCAAGCTGTACAGTACAGTGGTCATTTAATAAAACTGTTATTTGGAACCCTGAGTTGGGCTCTGCTTTACTACGGTTCCAACCCTGCTCCAATCTCTCCAACCCTTGCCCCTCTAACTTCTGTCTTATTTCTCCCTCTCCTGCTTCTGGCTCAACACCACCTCCAACACCTGTCCCATTCTCCTGTGGCTCCAGCCATCTTAAACTCCTCTCTGCCTGCAAACCCCTGTTTCTTTGCCTTTGTCTCATCCCCACTGCTTCCCTGACGATGGCTCCCTCAGCCCTTCAGCCACAACCACGCACAAGTAGTCACCTGACCCAAGTGGGTACAAGGACCCCTACTCCAGTGGGGTGGGGCAGCACCATGCCCTGATTTATGACATCCCCCAGGGCCCGGCTCGACACCTCAGCGGCCAGCCTCCCATAACTCTATGGGCTTGTGGGACCATGCAGACAGGGGCAAAGAAGTACCTAAACCTACCTGCTCTGGGCCATGCAAGCTCTTTCCTTTGAGACCCTTCCCCCATGATGAGCTGTGAAGAGTTGCTCTCCTGCTCAGGTGGAAAGCCACAAGGTCCTGTGCAGGCAGCCGGGACTTGGAGGAGAGACAACATGCCAGGGGCTGCTAGCCCAAAGCAGTGCACTGGGAGGGCAGGGTTGGGGTGGGCAGGACAGTGCCCCTTGCCTGCAGACTCCCTGATCTCAGTTCACCTGCAGGGCTTGCTATGACGAGGTGATGAAGGAACACCTGCTGCCCTTTCCTCACCTGGCTGCCATGGGAGGGAAGCCAAAAGGAGCCCTTGGCTCCTCCCAGGGCAATCAATTACTGTAGGCCAAAAAGCAGGAATAGGGAAGCCACAACCAGGAGGACACCTGCTTCCTAGCCAGGAGCTGGGACCAGCCTAATCAAGTCCAGGCTATCCCAGTCAAAAGGCCACACCTAGGACAAGGCCCTATGCACACCTGAACAAGGACTTGAACCCTAAATCCTCAAATTAAAGTCTGAAGCTCTACCAACTGAGCTATCCAGGTGACACACAAAAGCTAGGCCTCCCTCTTTTTGCTGTGGTTGCCACCCGCTCCCAGGCCCAGCCTTATGCGCTAGCAGAAGAGGACTTCCTCGGGCTCCTGTGTCACTCTGCTGCACAGCAGAGTTCATGTTTTTCTCCTCCAGCTGGGATCCAGCTCCTGCCACAGACAGTCCCTTCCACATCTCCACACCACTGCCCTTGAACTCCTCAAACTCTGCCCTGAAGGTGTCTTGGTCAAGGACATGCTTCTCTGACAATGGCTCCCTCAGCCCTTCAGCCACACCCACGCACAAGTAGTCACCTGACCCAAGTAGGTACAAGGACCCCTGCTCCAGTGGGGTGGGGCAGCACCATGCCCTGATTTATGACATCCCCCAGGGCCCAGCTTGATACCTCAGTGACCACTGTCCCATAACTCTATGGGCTTGTGGGACAGGTGCAAGGTGGTACCTAAACCTACCTGCTCTGGGCCATGCACCAGCTGCAATGGAGAAATGGTCCCACCCATCCCTGGAAATGGATCAAAAGGAGCTCTCAGCACATCAAGGTACTTGCCTAGACTCCCCCTGATTCAGCACTCAGCAGGGCTCATCTGGGAGTTAAACCCAGGACCTCCTGCATCCTAAGCAGGAATTATGCCCCTAGACCAATAAGCCCACCTCTGCCATGCTGCATTTTAGGACCCTTTCACACAGGACCTGCCTGTGGTACCGAACTGCTGTCAGATCTGTGAGCCCTTCCAAGCTGTCTTTCCTTTTGCGGCTCTTCCCCCATGATGAGCTGTGCTGTCCTGCTCGGGCAGAAGGCCAGAAGGTCCTGTGCAGCCAGCCGGGACTTGGAGGAGAGGCAACATGCCAGGGGCCATTAGCCAGAATCTGTGCACTGGGAGGGCAGGCTTGGGGTGGGCAGGACAGCGCCGCTTTCTTGCAGACTCTGTGATCTCAGCTCATCCGCAGGGCTTGCAATGACGGGGTGATGAAGGAGCCCCTGCTGCCCTTTCCTCACCTGGCTGCCACGGGAGAGAGGCCAAAGGGAGCCCTGGGCTGCTCACAGGGCAATCAATTACTGTAGGCCAAGCAGCAGGAAAAGGGCAGCCACAACCAAGAGGACACCTGCCTCCTAGCCAGGAGCTGGTACCAGCCCAGTCAAGTACAGGTTATCCCAGTCAAAGGACCACACCCAGGAGAAGACCCACACACACCTGAACCCAGATTTGAAACCTGAACCCTCAGATTAAAAGTCTGAAGCTCTACCAACTGAGCTATCGAGGCTACATACAAAAAATTGGCCCCCCTCTTTTCAATGGGGTTGCCACCCACCCCTAGGCCCAGCCTTACACGCTAGCAGATGAGAACTCCCTCAGGCTCCCAGGCAAAAAGCCACACCAAGGACATGGTCCCACACACACCTGAACAGGTACTTGAACCCTGGACCCTCAGATTAAAATTTGAAACTAGCAACTGATCTATCCAGGCCACATGTGAAAAAGTGGCCTTTCTTTCTTCACCACGGTTGCCACCCAACCCCAGGTCCAGCTAAACAGGCTAACATGCAAAGACTGTCCTGGGCTCCACTTGCACTCTGATGCACAGTGGATAGGGCCCCACAACCCCCTGGAAATAGATAAAAGGGGTCCAGCTCTTGCCACAGGATCTCTACTCCCTGTGGAGCTAGGTCATGCTGCAGAGTAGTTCTGCTCCATGACCTAACTTCACAGAGAGCAGAGATCCAGGGCTGCATGGGATAGGCAGCAGCATTGAGGAGAGTCCAGTGCAGATCTCTGCAACCTGCTGAGCCAGGTCATGTGGCAGGGCAGTGCTGGTCCCAGATCCACATGTGGCAAGGCAGTGTGACCTGGTTACACCAGGGGAAGATTTCCACTCCAGGGTCTCTTTGGCACTGCTGCCCATTCCGCGCAGACCCACTTTGCCAGGGTAGATCTGGATGTACAGTAATGGTGAGGATATCCCTGGGATGGATCTCTGCTCCCTGTGGAACTGAGTCACATGGCAGGGACCAGCAATTTTGCTCACCACTGTGAGATACTTCCCTGCCCCGTGACCCTGCGTGACAGGGATCAGAGATCTGTGTGGGTGTCTCCTCACCTGCATGGAGGGCAGCGGTCCTCCCCTTACCCCGGGTGAGCCACCCACAACTCCATCCTGCTCCCCGCTGGGGCCCTACAGCCCCCAGCACCAAGCCCCACACAGCTGGGTAGGGCTATGCAAAGGTTACCTTGCAGCCTGTTCAAAACAGTTTTGAAGGAAATTCTGTTGAGCCAAACCTCCTAAACAGATTCAGCTGAAATGAAACAGGGCTGTGATTTGAAACACTGAAATGAATCACTGTCCTCCAAAATGGCCGGATCCATATATATATCCATATATGAATCCATAAAGATTCATAGATTGTAGATTCAGAAGGGATCACAATGGATCATCGTGTCTGACCCCCTGCCCCTGGCAGGAAAGAGGACCAAGGTCAGATGACCCCATCCAGGTGACTGTCTAGCCTCCTCTTGAAGACCTCCAAGTTAGGTGATAGCACCACCTCTCTTGGAAGCCCATTCCAGATCTTGGCCACCCTTACTGTGGAAAATGTCCTCTTAATATCTAACCTAAATCCACTCTCAACTAGTTTACACCCATTATTCCTAGTCACTCCCTGTGGCACCTTAGTAAACAGTGCTTTCTCTATTCCCCGTTCACCTCCCCTACTAAATTTATAGGTGGCCACAAAATCTCCCCTCAGCCATCTCTTGTGAAGGCTGAAGAGATTCAGTTCTCTCAACCTCCCCCCATAGGGCCTATCACGAAGGCCACTAATCATGTGAGTGGCCCTCCTCTGGACCACTAGTGATGATGAGACAGACCTTTAATATATTTAATCTTTCATTTCTTAAAATTTAGGTGAAATGTAAAATGTATTTAAAAGATTTATTTTGATTTCCAATAAATCCACAGAAGAAAGGAAAGCATAAAAAATCTTCTAGTGTCAGCCTTCACAATTAATGCAACAGAGCAAAAGCAGGGAAAAATCTTCAATTAGTATTTAAGGGCAATAGTAAAGAGTATTGGAGGAGATGAAAAAGAGTTGTTACACAGTAATTTTAGGCAGCTTCTGGAGCTCTTAACTCCTGGATTAGCTGCACTCCTTATTCAGCTTAAATTTATGCCTCTCCAGGGCAGGATTATCTTCAATCTACCTAATTTTATTTTTGTTCCATTACCATATGGCCACTTCCAATAGCTATTCCACCCAAGTTGAAGTCCTCCAGTATCCCAGGATTCAGTGGGCAAGCAGGGATGCTGGGGCACAGCAGGGCCAGGTACAGTGCCTTGCCTTATTGCTCACCATAGCCCTGGAGTGCCTGGTGGCTGCAATGCCTCTTGGAGCTCACTGCTTCAAATGCCCAAGTCAGACTCGGGACACATTGCCTGTGGGGGCAACAGGCTTGTGCTCACCCCTCCCACTGACCTGTGGTTGAACCTGCACCCAAACCCACATTTCACTGAAGCACATTCCCCAACTGGTGCCTGTTTGCGCAGGACTGAGATAGACATCCCAGCAGAGCCCGGTGGCTAGAGCAGGGCAGAGTTTGACAGGTGTAGTGCTGCAACCCAAGGCTAGTTCCCACTTCCCCCATGCTCCACTGGGTTCTGCAGGGCCCACCTGCCATCTCCTCCTGCCTGGCTCACCTGGCAGGGGCCACAGTTGGTAGGTGCTTGAAGCCCTTGAATCCCCTGTAGCAACCAGACAGCTCTGGGCATGGAGTGTGGGTGCATCTGGGCTGGTGCTACACACAGCCACCTGGTCTTCAGTATGAAGTCTGTTCACCATTTATACAGACAAATAGGAACATTGTGAGAAAACATGAGAAAGAAGTGTATGTAATATATGACTGGCATCACACATTTCTAGTGCAGAACATTTTACTTGTCAGCCAAGCTATTTCAGTGCACCAGAAAAAAGTAAAGCATGAATAAAGAATAGCTGGTAAAAGCTGAACCTGGCAGAGCAAAAGCAGTGTTATCTAAAAGGCAAACTCTCTATGGAACTGGGAAATACCAGTTTATCACAATTATTTAATGGTAGATATATTAAGATAGCATACACCTTTGCAAGCTTAATGTATTAATCACTAATCATAAACACAAAAAAAAAAAAATCCCCCAAATAATCCTTTCTGTCTGTGAACTGCAGGGTGATTCTGCCTGCCTCTCACTAATGGAGCATGGCAACCAAATATTTATACATCTGTTAGTCCAATGCTGCCTTCATTCACTCAACCAGAAAGTTTAGGTGATGTTTACAATCTGCCCTGCCTTTAACTACCTGCCAGACCCACTTAGAAGTTGAGTCATTGTTTTACGTAGTCCTTTATGGATTAAATCTCAACAGCTGTTACTCCATTTGAAATTTCACAAAATTGTAATGAGCAATGAAGACACCAAGATTTACCAAGAGACAGTTCAAACCTGACAAAGAAAGAACCTTTTTTGGTATCTTAACTCTCCCGAGTGATACAAAGATTAATCCAACATCTGCTGCAGTTTAGAGATTTACTTGTTCATTAAAGTGTCCCCCATACTCTCCCATTCCCTTCCCCGTAACAGGAGCATATGATCCTGGCAACACAGATAAAAAATGGTATTATAGTAAAGTTTAAAAAAGAAAAGGAGGAACCGACTGCCTCATGTAATCTATTGAAATTATATTGTCTACATATGGCATATAGTTATGCTGAATACTGAAATTTATAGTGGCTTCTTTTCAAATCAATATTTACCTACCCACATACAATTACTGTGTATGTTATGTATTTCCCTTTTTTGCCATAGGAAATTGGTAATTTCTCATGTGTTACTATGTGGTACTGTAGGCAAATATTGGAATTTTAATGGCAGCCATGTTACAAAAATAGATAGTCTGCCTTGAGTACTTAGCTGAAACTCCATTCTGCTGTTAATTTAATGCTGACAAGAAAGATACTTTCAATTCCTTTCTCCCCATTGTTGCCTCAGTGCAACAAAGTTCAGGATTTTTCTTTTAGTGCAGTAGATGCTGTACATTGTATATTGGTGAAGCTGAGACAGGGGAAAAGAAGGCTAAAAAATACATGATTCAGCCTGAAACACTTCCAGAACATCAAACAATATCTCTTTGATTACAAATGCTTGAGGCAAATCAGACTTTAAGTGGTATTGTTTCCCATGTTTTAATTTTAAGAAATGAGACAATGCTTACAAAATTGCCTTTGATAAGGCAGATATGAGGGAACCTTTGCAACTTGTTAGTATGCACATTAGCAACTAGCTGTTCAAATTCTTCAGAAAGTGCCTATTGCACATTCTGTTTCAATAAATATGCTCTAAGAATTATTTCAAACTGGCATTATAAGGAAAAGGAAAAAAAATCTATAGTAGTATGTGATGGTGTGGACTGGCTAGCTGCTGGTGTGGAAGGGATTAAAGAGAGCTGCTGGGATGGGATGGCCCCACCCCGGTGTGCTTGCAGCCAAAATCAGGCCTCCAGGAGTAATATAGAAGCAGGTAGTCAGGCTCAGAAAGGAGTGGAATCTCCATCTGGACTGAGCTGTACCAAGGTCAGATGCCCTCCAAGGAATAAACAATGTGGATTCCCAGGTCAGTGCAGGTACCTGGGTAGATTATAGCATTGGAACCAGGGAGCTGCCCTGGTGTTGTGTTAAATTTTAGTGTACAATGCAGAAATGTAGCCATCCTAATCCCTGCTACAAGGAGAATGGATCTACACATGATGCTATGTCACCATAGCAATGTGCTATGGTGATATAGCCTCCACAGACATCTACATTTGACCAGCAGCTACTTCACCATAGCAACACACTCCCCCAGTTTTAGGAAAACAAGTACCAAATCAAGGTGCAGTAACAATGTCACCATAGCAACACTTGTAGATGTGACCAGGGGGTTTGAACAGGGAAGGGTAGAAGTGGATTACAGATGGTGCCTCTCCCAGACTAACACCACAGAGATGCAAATGCTGCTAAAATTGATGGCTGTCCAACAGTAGCAACTAGTTAAGACCCTAGCTGTTCAGAATCACCATGAACAGCAGCAAGTGGTGCAGAAGATTAGCTTTCTATTGCACCAGTGCTATCCCCTTACCTGGCTACCAGAAGCCAGAGCATTCCCATCTGGGTAACCAAGATGGAACCATCTGATGACTCTGACACATATTTAAAGTCATTTGAGAGGTGGCAGCTGTTGCATAGTGGCTTTCACAACACAGGTTCTGTGCCTATCAGGGACATCCCAGCTGGCCTACTGGGATCTCAGTGCCAAGGCAGCTTGTGATTACCAGGAGGTGAAAGCCATAAACTTGACACCCTGAGCATTTCAGAAGAGACCTTTAGATAGCACTTCTGCAAAAAAGAATACCCTCCTGGATGCCAACAGCACCTTGGTGCCCAGGTGTTGGTGCTGGCTCAAGCCAGATGGCAAAATGGAGAAGCAGTTAGCAGAGGTAATTCTCCTGCAGCAGTTCACCTGAATACTTCCCCCTGGGGGTAGGAACTGGGTATTGTGGCATCAGTCCAAGGTGGTGGCAGAGGTGTTTCACCTGTTGGAGCAATATCAGGCCATGGAACCCCCTGAAGGGCCTACTTTCAAGAAGTCCCAGACACCTTGAGGCCCAAGACCACTCCCAGAGGCAGGCGGCCAAATAAGGTGGGGTACAGAGAAAGTGCCAACTGGAGTTTACCCCCAGGCAAGGTGAGGGGGCAGTAGAAGATCTTAAGGTACTGGGGCCTCAACTGGCCTCAGATGGGGACCCCTGAGTCTGTTTCCCTGAACTAGGGAAGATGGCCCCAGCAAGCCCCAAAGGGGACAGGAACCAGGTGCTGAGAAGTAGGGGACCTCAGGCCAAGGGAAGATCTCTCCCCTCATGGCCATAAGGCACAGGATGCTTGTTTCACCTGTGGCCACCTTGGGCATTGGGCTTGAGATTGCCTACACATGGAGTGACTGCACCCACATCTGGAGAGCAGAATCACAGGCTCAGGCTACACTGTCTGCAAAGCTGAAGGTCCCAATCATGGTGAATTGTACTAAGATGGTACTAAGGTGGATTTGGGATGTATCCAAACAATTATTAGAAAATCCCTACTCCCTGACTCCGGGAAGCTCCTGGATACAGTGCATATTTATTGCATTCATGGGGACATAAACCCAACTGCTAGGCCTGGGCACTGTTGTTAGCGGGAAGCTGCATGAAGCCAAGCACGGTAGGCCTGGTAGACTCCTTGGTTAATCCCATTATCCTTGGATGAGATTAAGAGTTCCTCAAAGCCTTGCCAAAGGAGCCACAGCTTCTTATGACCAGGGATCCTGGGTTTCTCTGATAAAAAAAAAAAAAAAATCTCCAATTTTTGGTTTAAAAAAGTAACCCAAAATCCACATTTTTCCATGATTAAAATGAAGCAGGACTACATATATCTATATATTAATGGTGTTTTATTTTAATTTCATTTTCATTTTAACATCCCTGATGTTTCTATTCCAGGAGATGCCTCAGACATCAGCAAGGTTATCCCCCTTCAAGCTGCTATATGGACATCAACCTCAGGGAATCCTGGACCTTGTACAGATGTAAGAAGAAAAACTGCAGTGAGTCAACAATGTGGTCTCTCATATCTTATGAACTTTCATTTCTACCCAAAATAACTATTACAATCTTTTCTCTGATGCCTGATGAAGGCTCTTTGTGCCTGAAAGCTTACAAATAAAGATTTGTTTTGGTGAAAATCTCTTTGGTCTAATAAAAGAGACCTCTACTATTAGCCCTGATTTCTTTTTTCTATAGACCAATATGGCTACAAACTGGATACCTATCTCATATATCTTGAATTTCTGGGAGAGGAAGATCAGGGAAAGTGTGAATTGCTTACTGAAAGGGGGAGGCAACCTAAGAACAAATGATGTGGCAAAGGCTGAAGTACTCAATAAGTTGTTTTACCTCATAAGCAAGTTCAGCTCCCAGACTCCTGCACCTGGCAGCACAGTTGGAGGAGAAGGTAAGCAGCCAAAAGTGACAAAAGAACAGGTTAGGGACTATGTAGAAAAGTTATATGTGTACAAGTTCATGAGGCCAGAATTGATACACTGGCAGATGCTGATGGAGTTGGCTGATCTGATTGCAGAGTCACTGGCCATTATTTTTGAAAACTTATAGTAATCAGGAAAGATCTGGACAACTGGAAAAGGACAAAAATAGTGTCTATGAGTAGCTGAGGAGCTGCAGACCAGCCAGCCTCACTTCAGTCCTTGAAAAAATAATGGAGCAAATCCTCTAAGAATCCATTTCTAAGCTCTTGGAGGATAAGGGAATTAGGAGCAGTCAGCATGGATTCACCAAGGGCAAGTCATGTCTGCCCAACCTGATGAGATGACTGGCTCTGTGGATATGGGGAGAAGAGTGGATATGATATACCTTGACTTTAGCAAGGTTTTTGATATGGTCTTCCACAACATTCTTGCAAGCAAACAAAGGAAGTATAAGTTGGATGAATAGACTGTAAGGTGGACAGAAAACTGGCTGGATCATTGTGCTCAAAGGGTAGTAATCAATGGTTTGATGTCTAGTTGGCAGCTGGTCTCAAGTGGAGTGCCCCAGGGGTCAGCTCTGGGGCCATTTTGGTTCAATATCTCCATCATCAACAAGGAAGGTGGGATGGAGTGCACCCCCAGCAATTTTGCAAATGACACCAAGCTGGGAGGAGTAGTAGATATGCTGACAGGTAGGGCTAAGATTCAGAGTGACCTAGAAAATTGGAGTATGGGAGCAAAATAAATTTCATGAGGTTCAATAAGGACAAGTGCAAAGTCCTGGATTTAGGATGGAGTAACCTCATGCACTAGTACAGGCTGGGGACTGACCTGTTAAGCAGGAGCTCTGCAGAAAATGACCTGGGGGTTACAGTGGACAATAAGATGAATATGAGCCCACCCTGTCCCTGCACATGGCTCTCAGGAACACCAGGAGTTGTAGTCCATGGGTCTGGGTGATGCATCAGCTAGACTTAGCTTCATAGCAGCCCACATTGGGGTGGCTAACTCTGCTCTCACACTTCTGGCCGGCTGTGGCTGCCACCAACACCACTGGACTTGGCCTTGCTGCCTTGGCCTATCCACCCCACACCCAACACCAGGAGCACAAATTGGAATGGGTAGAATCTCCATAGAGACCAGCCCAGGACCCCTGCAGGCAAGGTTTGCTTGGCTGCTTCCTGCACATCCCTGCAATGGGTGCCAGTTCCATAGGCCCAACTACTTATGAGGCCCTCCAGCCCAAATAATTGTCCACCTCTGTCCTACATTATTTGTCAGCATCCTTCTTCCTCTAATCTACTGCTTTAATTTTCTATCTTCTGATAGACTTACAGTAAGAATGCAAGCAGTGCTCCTAAAAATATGCCATTTTTCTGTATCCTTATTTTAAACCATGGTTTTTGTATCAATTTTGGCATTTCTTTCATCTTATGAAGGATACAATTGTCAACATTCTCAGAAGCTGTTATTCTTGCAGTTTCCATGATTAATTCTGAAGTAACATAAGCACTAAGAATGACATTATGATTGTGATATATCAAGGTTCTTTTAACCTCTTTTGGCTTCTTTCTGAGATTTTTTTGTTTGGTTTTTTTTTTTTGTTCCCTGCATTTCTACTATCACATTATCTTGCAGATTAATGCAGCAATAAAGATCTTGTTTTCTGAACTACTTTACACCTCTTACTCCAAACCCCCACCCCCTACAAAAAACAAAAAAAATCCACTGAAGAAAGCTCCTCTACAAGCAGCTTAAAATACAGTCATTTTAATGTGTTTTTTGTTGTGGGTTTTATTTTTTTTTTGGGGGGGGGGAGAGGGGGAGGTTAGCTCTATTTTTAAAATGATGCATGTATCTCACAGGGGGGATTTGAGTTTTATGTGCTTTTCAGAATCCCATTATTTTGTATAAGGGGTCACATCTACATGTGTGCTTTAATATACATTAACCTATTTTAATGTACATTAAAGCAACACTAAAATGTACTATTTAGTTAATGTACATTAAGCACCACTTGAAAACTGTGCTTTTTAATGCTCATTAAGACAGACTAATGTACATTTTCCTAGTACCTCACAGTGGAGGTACTAGATTTAATGCACTTAACTAAAGCACATTAATGCATGTGTAGACATGCCCAGAGGGCACGTGTACATGTGAAAATGCTGAAAGATGGGTTTACTCCAGATTAATTTACTCTGGGCAGGCTCTGTCACCGGAGCCCAGAGAGGGGCTACTGATCTGGAGCAGGGGGCTTGGAAAGAATTGTGGGGGAGGGGCAGGTTCCATCCCCCTACCCAAATCCTCTGATGGGGCAGCTAACAGTGAGCCCCCAGCTAGGTGGAGATTCCCAGCCCCTACCCCACAACTCTTTCCAAGCCCCATGCCTCAATCGCCCAATTGGAACATGGGGCTGGGAAATTGCTGCAGTGCTGGGACCCACCCCAGACTGGGATAATCCCAAACCAGCTCCAAGCTGCATGTGCAGACATCTCCACACAGCCCACGACTGGCCAGGAACTGCCCTGGTTTGGGGTACGTCCCAGCCAGCCAGCTGCGCAGAGAACTGTCCTCATGCAGGGAGTTCTCAGCCCCATCTCCATGATCATGATCAGAGAGTGGGGGCTTGGAGCTTGTTCTCTACCCCTAGGAGCTGCCTGCTGCTGGGGCAGGCATTGTCACTGGAGCCCAGTTGGAGGCAATGTCCCCCTCCCACAGAAGCAGGGAGGTCCCAGCCCTCACTCCACAATCACATAGTGGGAGCTTGCTGCCAGGGCAGGGTGGCATTGTTCCCAGCCAGGCTCTGGTGGTGGAGCCTGCCCTGGCAGCAGGCAGCTCCTGGGGGCAGGGAGCAATCTCCCACTCCCTGCTGCTTGGCTGACCAGCAGCAAATTTGTTCCTGCTCAGCTGTCTGCATGTGCCTTACTGCATAGTAACTACTTGACATTTAATTTGCTACTTGCATTTGTCTAGCAAGTTAACTGCTGAGTAGAGAAAATTACTGTGCGGTAAGAGTTTGCATGTGCAGATGGTGACACTTACTACAAAGTAATTTGCTCTAGTATACAGTAAAGCATCTTATGTAGATGTGCCCAGACAGTAGTAAATTTGTGGAGAAACCTATCAGGTGTTTAAGTACTACAAGATTTAGAATAATATAAAAATCAATAAATACTATATTATGATAATGTTATGGATCTATTAATGTGAGGTCTGACTACACTTGTACCCTTTCACCTGATCTAATACAACCTGATCTAACAGATGTTTCTAATACATCTAATTTATCTAATAGAACATGTCTATTGGATTGGGCTTTACTGGGCATGTCTACACATGCATATGGTCCAGGCTCAGTTTACTTGCGAGTAAACTACTGTGCATTAAGTCCTTGTGGGCAGGTGTCTACATATGCAGAGATGTGGAGTCAAATTTGTTGCTCTTAGAAACAAACTTCCTGCATTCCTGCACAGGGCCCCTGCCACCACCAGGGGGAGTGCCAGGCTCTGGCTGCAGCTACCGGAAGCTGGCAGCCCTCTTCAAAAGGCAGCCCCACTCTCTGCTCCCTGGCCAGCCACTTCCCTGCCCAGGAGCAGGGTGCACAACACAGGTGCAGCACACAGCAGCTCTCTGCTTGCCTACTCTGCCTCCCTGTGCAATGGCTGCTCCAGCCCCTGCACTCCTGCTGGCCACCACACTGGCTCTGCTGGCCTACTGTGCTGACCATGACCTGGCACATGGCCATCTCACCCCTCCTGGCTCCCCCCATGTAGTAACCACCTGTCAGGCTGCCATGTGACATCCCAGAGCCAGCACCACCATGGCACAGCCACTGCCTGCAGAGATGCTGATGAGGGGTTCATGGACACCACTGCTGGGGCTGCCATTCCCTTCTGGGCCTTCAGACGTGCCACCTCTAGGCCTACTGAGCCAACCAGGACTGGTGGTTGCACATTTGTTGCTCAGCACACCAGGAATGACAAACAATATCTGGAGGCCTTCCTCATGACCCTGTGTCACAGAGCATTGAGGTGCCCTTGTGCCTGAAGAGGGGAAAACTGCTAGGGAAGGAGCCCTAGCAGTGACTAAGGAGCACAGCTGTGGGTTGCTGGGGCAACCAGGGAAGGTCAGCTGACCAGAAGGGGCAGGGCCTGGCCCTTATAAAGCCCAGGAGCTGAGGCCAGAGGCAGTTCCTTGTCAGCAGCCAGAGAGGCAGGAGCTCTCTAAGCCATGATGCGAGGAGAAGCCTAACTGCAGGTACAGCTTGACTTGAGTTGAGCAATGTTGTTATAGCCAGGTGGCTTATGTTTGAGTTACAGCCAGGAGGCTCAAGTTTGTGTTGCTGTTTGCTATGACCGGTGGTTTGGGTGAGGCTATAAGGGGATGGAGGAGGCCTCATAGGGGACTCACAGCGGAGTGTGAGGACCCCAGTGCCAGCAGGCGCAGCACACAGGGTGCATAGACCCCAGCCCCAGAGAGGGACATTTGAGAAGCCCCAGTGTGGGCGTGGCAAGCCCCAGAGAGGGGAGCGCTCTTGAGAAGTCCCAGTGTGGGCACAGCGAGCCCCAGAAAGGGGGCTGCATTATTGAGAAGCCCAAGTGTGGGCACGGCAAGCCCCAGAAAGGGGGCTGCATTATTGAGAAGCCCAAGTGTGGGCATGGCAAGCCCCAGACAGGGGGGCAATATTTAGGAAGCCCAAGTTGGACACAGCAAGCCCCAGATAGGGGGGCAGCATTTTTGAGAAGCCCAAGTGTGGGCATGGCTAGCCCCAGAAAGGGGGCTGAATTATTAAGAAGCCCAAGTGTGGGCACGGCGAGCTCCAGAAAAGGGCCCGCATTATTGAGAAGCCCAAGTTGGGCACAGCAAGCCCCAGATAGGGGGCAGCATTTAGGAAGCCCAAGGGTGGGCACGGAGAAGGAAGGCCCAGGGAGAACAGGAAGGGGCCAAATAGTGAGAGAAGTGAGACAACGACGATTCTATCGGCGAGCTGTGGACTGCGGTGTAGGGGAAGAAACGGAGCCACAGATAATGCCCCCTAGCAGCGGGGCAGTATAAGGGCAGCCTCCCACTAATTAATCACTGATTAATTAAGACCAAGGCATGGCAGACGAGTAGGTGGGCGGTTGCCCTAGACAGGTGTGTGGGCCACATTAAGGGTGGCCCAGAGAGGGCACCTGTCACACCCAGGCTACCTTCTGGGACCTCCTCAAGTATCTCTGACCCCACCTGGAGTGCCAGGATACCACCATGCACCTGCTTCTCCCCACAGACACCTGGCTATCCCTCGCCTGCTCAAGCTGGCCATATCCACCAGCCTGTGGTACATTAGCCACCTGTTCAGTGTGGGCAAGGCCACCACTGGGGAGGCTATCCTGGAGGTGTGCAGCACCCTCCAGGGTGTGCTGGGGCCCACCGTATTCCATGTGTACAACATGGATGGTGGTGGTGATGGGGTTCCATGTCCTGGGCTGCCCCCAGTGCATCAGGGCCCTGGACAGGACCCACACCCCTGTCAGCTTTCCAGCACAAAATGACTTCCCCCCTATTACAGCCAGAGGGGATTTCACTCCGGGGTGCTCCAGGGCATCATAGACCACTGTGGGGCTCTCAAACATATGAGTGCCATCCAGGTTGGCAGTGCCCACAACACTCGCATGTTTTGGAACTTTGGCCTGTCAGGCCTGGTGGAAAGTGGGTGCTTCAGGCCAGGGGTGCTGGACCTGCAGCTAGGCAGCATCGTGATCCCACCCCTAGTCATCATGGACCCCTTCTATTCACTCCTGCACTAGCCCACTGGGCAGTGGGATCCCTGACAGGTCTACTTTAAGCATTGCCTGGGGTGGACCCACAACCCGGTGAAATGCGCCTTTGGCCATCTCAAGGGCCACTGGCACGCCCTCACATCCCGCCTCAAGTTCACCAAGGAGAAGCTCCCCTGGGTCACTGTCATAACCTGTGTGCTGCATCTATGAATCCCATGGGGAGCTGTTCCACAAGGCCTAGGCAGAAGAAGTGCAGTGGGCAAAGGATGCCTGGCTCTCCCAGTAGGGCTGCATACCTACCAGTGGGGATCTGGGCATCAGGTATGGGAGGTCCTGGCTGACCACCTTCTCTTGTACTCCACACTCTAGCCCACCTACACCAGCACCCCTTGAACCCATCTCTCCCACTCCCAGCACAGTGCTCACTGCAGACACATGTAAGAAAAAAAAAACAAAAACAAGTCATTATTCCCCTCACATCAAGCAGACCCTTCTCTCCCCCTCCAACAAGCAGAAAATCTCCACCACCCATCCCACCCACCAACAATAAAACCCCCTCTTCCTTGTGCAAACTATTTACTGTGGTATCCCAGGGTGGGGGCCATGGGATGTGGGTATATAGGGGCAGGCTCCAATGAAAGGTCCCCAGCACCCCAGGCTTTGCCCCCTCACCTGTGGGGGTGAAGCCACAGTGAGTGCAGCAGACTGGGGGTTCATCAAGGGCTGATGGTGACTGCTGGTGCCACCCCTGTGGCATCCAGTGGCTAGGACCAGCAGGGCTGGTGTGTGGTCCTGGCCTCACTGCAGGCAGCTCTGTCTCTGCTCCCACATGGACCCATGGTAAGCAGTGGGGCTAGGCCCAGGTATGAGGGGTGGGTGATGGGGCACCTGGGGCAGGAGCTGGGGCAGGGGCTCCTGACTGCTGGAGGCAGCACAGGACCTCCTCTCAGGCCCAAGTCGGGGCCTTCTGTTGGGCAGTGGGAGGCTGCCAGGGGGCAGGTGGGGCTAGGGTTGGAGGCTGGGCAGCGGGCAGCATGAATGCGACTGCCAAAGGCAGAATGATGTCTAGTTCCCAGTGGTTGTTGTCCATGGCCTACATTGCCCAGGCCAGTGCTGTGTTCTGCTCCTGCAGCAACTCAAGCCACTTACACTCCAGGGCCAGGAGCTTGACCGGGATTTCCAGGCACATCTGGTCCCATGCATTCTTGCTGGTGATATCCTCTGCCCACCAGGTCCATGAGTCCTCTAGCCAGGTTTGGATGGTGTGATCCTGGCAGCCTTGTGTCACTGCAGTGCAAAAAGCAGCAGCACTGTGGTGCATTCGGGCTGGCACAACTAGGTTGTGGACTGCCCAGTGGGATACAGGGCCTGAAGTAACCTAAGGCTTCATGCATGTGTGCCCCAGGGCTCAAAATACCTTAAGGCTTTTAAAGCCTGAGGCAGGGGCTGCCATAGAGGCAGCCCAGCCCTGGGGCAGGAGAGGATCCCAGCCCAGAGCCCTTGGGTAATCCTCAGGGCAGCCCCCAGTGGTAGGGCTGATCCAAGAGCAAACTTGCTCCTAGATCACATCTATACATGTGTAACTGTGCAGTAACTAATCACACTCAAATTTGCTACCTGCATTTGCAGGTAGCAAACTTACTTGCGATGAAGGGTTTGTACTATGCAGTAAGCATGCACATGGGTAGATACGTAGACTTAATGCATAGTAAACCAGATTACTGTGCAGTTAGCCATCTTGTGTAGATGTGCCCACTGAAAAGAAAATCAAGAATAGGACTTTTTTTCTGGCCAATTTTCTTATGTATCACATTTTATCAATGACTTCAATACACAAGGGAGTTAGTAGCTAATGATACCATGATAGGAAGGTACCATGACACCATGGTACCATGATAGGAAAATTTAATTGAACAATTTATTTTAACTTTTATTTGACCAAAATTAAAGATATTAATTAGCCCTGGGGCAGGAGAGGCTCTCAAGTACGTTAGTGTATGCCAGTAATATAAACACACAACTTTTGATTCTGGCTCTACTCAAAGTGGTAGACTCAAATGCCTTGTAGCAACGGTGGTATTTCTATTCTAGTAGCTAAGGGGAATCAATTGACTTGAAGGATCATTGCACTTCACAGGTGTTAAGAACCATCTCTTCTTTTTTAATGACATTAGTGTTTTACTAACCAAGCTAACCTTTCTTACAGGATTGTTTTTCTGCCTACTAGCCATTCCTAGCCCCTCTCTCTCATTCTATTTCATGGCTCTGCAGGTATTTCTACCTCTTTTCAAATTCTTAGTTCTGCTCACAGAGACCAGTATTCAGCAGCAGCTACAGTTACCACTTCTAGATGAACAGAGAAGAAAGGATTAGTGGGCAGGAGGTCAGGGTCAGTATCAGGAATGTGTCTACTTGCTGCTCAGAAAAGCCCCATCTGGCCCTGGTTGCCTGGATGGAACTGCTGCCAGCTACAGGCTTCTTGAGTGCCCTGAGCTGACCCCCATTAGAGTACTTTCATATAGACTTAACATATTTCCAATTTTAAGAGGACATTTGAGGTGGGGGGGAAAGGGGTATAAGATTGTGGTGGGGGGAGGGCAGAGATATGCCCCCTGCCCCCCCACAGCCCTGCTGGTGCCCCTCACTCCCAACCCACAGCCCCCTTCCTTTCCAGCTCTTCTGGTGCCCCTCACTCCCTACCTGCAGCCCCTTGCCCCCCCCCCCAGCCCTGTTGGTCTCCTCACTCCTGACCCTCAGCCCCTACCTTTCCAGCCCTGCCAGTGCCCTGCACTCTCTTGACCTGCAGCCCTTTGCTTCCTCCCAGCCCTGCCAGTGCCTCTTACTCCTGATCCACAGCCCCCTACCTCCCAGCACTGGCAGTGACCCACACTTCTGACCCGCAGCCCCTGCTCCCTCCCAGCTCTGCTGCCCAAGCAGCTTGCTAGCACACACACCTTCCAGCAGCTGCAAGGGCGGTGCTCAGAGCACATGATCTCCTAGTAACCAATCAGCTTCACCACTGCCCCCAGCTTCAAGCAAAAGCAGAGAAAGAGCCAAAACCTGGACCTTTGCTTGCATTTTAAAAAACCCACCCGGACAGAGGACAAGGAGCCAAAAAAGAGGACATGTCTGGAAAAACCCAGATGTATGGTAACCCTAACTTTCAATTCTCTGTGGGTTTACATGAAAACAACTCTCCTTCTGTCTAGTCCCAGTGTTCTTTATTCTTGGTCTGTTCCATGATCCTTGTGTCCCTGTTTTGTTTGCTTTGTTCCTACATGAAACTTTTCTAAAACTGTATCTTCTTTCTTATTCTGTTCTGCCCCCTCTGCCTCTACCCTCCAGCTCTGGACTCCCAGCTTCTGACACTCTGGCTCTGGACTTCCAGTTTGTTAGCATTGTACCACTGTTCCTTCAACCCTTTTTGTGTCTCTTGCACCCATGACACACTGTCCCTGCTAAATGCAACAAAAACTCTGGGGGGGGGGGGGGAATCATTATCCTCTCTTCCTAAAAACAATGTGTGTTCCTTATCTGGGGGCATGGTATGCAAGACAATGCAGTATAGACATAACAAAAAAGGATGAGACCAAGACACAAGAATTTTGTTTGTTATTCAAGATTATGTTTAAAAAAATAAAAATAAAAACTGGTATATGTTTTTAAAGTTGTATATAGTTGGAAGTTATAGTGCAAGGTGGGTATTTCAACATCTCAAAAAATGTAAAGTAAAAGAGTTGCTAGGTAATATGAAGCAGAAATATATGGTATCCTAAGAAGAGGGAAGACAGATTTTATTCAGTTTTATCAGTCCTCTCAAACACTCTTCCATTGTCTAACTTCCTTTTCTCTTAGAATAAAGACACATTAGTGGAATAAATCCTGACTGTTTTATTTCTCCAGAATCTTCAGTGTCTTCAGAAGTCATCCCTTTTCCTGACTTTACTGCAAAATTAATTTGAGCACTCTAACCTCTTTCTGGCATTTATTTTTTCATCTAAGAATGGTGTCTAAAAGCTGCTATTAGCTTATCTTCAACTCACATTTTTCAGACCATCTTCTTTTTTGAATACCTTCACTAAATTCCCCTTTTCTTCCATAAAAATATGCAATTTTCACATTGTCTTAAATATCTTTTGTATTGTCATAAATTTCCTTCGTATTCAGAGATCACTGTTAGCATTCCGTTTTTATTTATTTTTTTAATAATTCCTTTCAATCTTCTTTTTTAAATGATGCTTTTGTGTCCTTCATCCACTGCCACTTTTGCTTCTCACCTTACATATGAAAGTGTCCTTTATCTCATTAAAATCCGTTTGGAAAATCTATCTGTTCTGTCAATTCTGCTATCAATAATGGTAATAATGTGCCTAAGAAATATCATTGGACTGATATTTATTTTCTGTATTTATAGTATAATCTCACAAACCCCCACTTACATGAGTAGTTTTTACTTTCATAAGCAGTCCTATTGATTTCAAATTGCATACTCATATAAGTCAGAACTACTTCTGGGTTTACATTGTTGGGAGCCTAAATTGTGCATTAGTTAAAGTACTGTTAGACAACATACTGGTAATGATAGGAGCCTTACTTTGTAATGGTTCTTATAGTTCCAATATATTTAAATTTGCAGATTGTGTACTTTGTTCACTTATGCTTAAAAAAAAAGTCCTTCTTTAGATTTAATTGTTACTTTGCAGTATGCTAAAGTTTTTTAAAGATAGTTTGAGTGAGCAATGACAGTAACATGGAACAAGACTGCAAAGATTTTAGGAACATTTATTTGGTTTACAATTCAATGAAACATTTTTAGTAAAGTTCTTATATAAATTAATAAGAATAACATTTTTGCTAACCATATATTACCATGAAAAAGCATAATCCTGAATGATCAACAAAAAAGGAGGGGGGACAAATTATCAGTATAAATTCAGAGAGCCTAATTCTCTGAAAGTATGATCCACAGTTTGAAGGATGCTTTGTCTTTCATTTGAGCATTCAAAATGAAGAGGAAACAAAACACAGAGCAAACAAATTGTAAGCGACATCACTAAGAAAAGGGAATCATCCTTGGTTATGGATATTGACTAATTCAATGCAACAGAAAATGGACATGGAAGCCCTAATGCTCTCTGTGCACAGTAATTGGTTTGAACTTCATCTCTGAATATCCACATGGCATGACAGTAGAAAATTGTAATATTCTTTATGCTCACTGTTTTCATCACCTGTTTCATTCTCAAAGCTGTAAAAAAAAAAAAAAATCTAAAGTGGGAAACTTTGCTCCACACAAATGAAGGAAATATGAGGTATTCAACCCTTCGTACACAGAGTTCTTCAGTCAGGAAAAATGTTGCCTGCAGTGTTACAGATGCTTTTTGAGTAAACACTCAATGGCAGGCAAGAACAGAAACATTTGCCAAAGGTCCCAGCTGCTTTCTCAATTCCCATTAAATTATATGATATTCTCTTGGATCTGCATACTTATTATTATGAAAGTATTCTTCCACTATTACAAATGCAAAGTGACTCTATCCTGATGGTGCCATCCTGTTCCCAGCAGGTGAGGCCCACACCATCCATCTGTACAACATAACAGCGGCCAATTTCATCCATTATACAACTCTAAGTTGTATATCATTGACTGATTCACTCTCATATCTAATCCAAGAAAGGTTTATACTAATGAGATATAAAAACAAGGAATGGAAGAAATCTTGCCTAAATCAATGTTGAAACCACTTTATTCTACAATTTGAGTAATATTTCACTTGAAATCAGTAATCCTCACATATGTACTGGTAACAAAATAGCTAAGCTACTAATGTAAGCAACATACTAAGATCATTTTAAAATGAATTGGAAGGCTAAAAAAGGTTTTTAAAGCTTATATTTGTAAAAAATGAATAGCAGATTAATTGAATCAAACTGTTGTTAAGACACTCCCATTAGATTTGAATATTTGTACAAAATATTTTAATATTTATATAGTAGATCAGTATTAGTATATTTTATAAAATGTATAATTTTTTGTATAGATTGAATAATTTTTCAAAGTATTAAATATGACTCCTTTAAGAACTTTAACCTTTAAAGGAGTATTCTGTTTCAGTTTACATGCCTAAATGGTGTGCACATACCTATCTGATTGCAGTTTTCTAGCACCTACGCTGTTTGAGATTCTATTTCACCCCCTGCTGAAACAGAATTTGTTTGTGTATACATATATCTGTGGAAGCAAAAGTAAGGATAAGAACCCTCCTGTATTTTAGCGTAATGGACTACTTGCTACAACACTCCCACAAGGAATGGGAGGCAGAGGGTTTAGATAATCTCACCTAATCTCACTGGGTAGGATTTCAACCTGCATCTTCTCCTTCCCAGTGAAGTGCTGTAGCCATCAGTATACAAGTTAAGCATTATCCAGGGTGCTCTCGAGCTCTGCTCTTGAAGCTACCCCACTGCACCTTGCATTTATTATTCATTGGGTAAAATGGGTAAACAACACTGGAAAAAATTCTGTTTGCTGCAAGCAAGGGCTCAAACTAGAACCCAGAAACCCCCATTCAAGGGAAGCATCAACCTTATTGAACCACATACCCTATAGCCTAGGAAGGAACTACAACTTCTCTTTCTCCACTACCATGCCACCTATAATCAACTTGTCATATTCTCTACCTCCCCTCCTCCCTGCACCTACAATTCTGGGACACAACCAGCCTTCATGGGGGAGTTCATGGAGGTATATACCTGTAATCCCTACAACACTTTGAGCTTGCACACTTGAAGCATTATTCAAGGTGTAGACCGTCATACTATAGTATATATACATTTATTTTGAAATTTGAAACAAATTGAGCCCTTACCTAATCATGGAAGCTCCTGAAATTGAAGAGAAGATTTTGTCATTAGCTTAGTGGTTTCAGAAAGGGCCTTTTAACTGCTTGTGTTTATGCTATAAAGGATAATGGAGAAAATGCTGTTGTTTGAACCCTGTCATCTATCATTTTCAGTTCCATCTATCAATAGCAGTCATAGAATATTTTAAACAACTTAATTTGTCTATACCAACCATTCTAACAAAAAAAAAGCAAATAGACAAACACAAATAGGGGTTGCATTTAGGGTAGAATTACAAAATTTAAGTATTTAGGTAATTTAAGTACACAGGTAATAAAATATAAGTATATAGGTAATTTCACTACGCTGGCAAAAATTACAGATATATGGAATTTTGGGTACATAAATAATCACCAGGGATCCTGGTTTTCTCTGATAAAAAACAAAAAAAAAAATCTCCAATTTTCAAATAAAAAATGTAACCCAAAATCCACATTTTTCCGAACAAGAAGCAACAGTCTCAAATTGCAGCAAGGGAAGTTTAAGTTAGGTATTAGGAAGAATTTTCTTACTAGGAGGTTAGTAAAACACTGGAAAAGGTTACCCAGAAAGGTGGTGAAATTTCCATCCTTGGAGGTTTTCAAGGCCCAACTAGACAAAGCTTTCGCTAGGGTGATCTAATTGGAGATGGTTCTGCTTTGAGTAGGGGGTTGGACTAGATGTGCCCTCCTGAGGTCCCTTCCAACCCTAATTTTCTAAAATGACTGTCTAATTTTCTAAAATTAGGGTTGGAAGGTAGTCATCTAGTCCAACCCCCTTCTCAAAACAAGGCAGGGCCATCCCCAACTAGATCATCCTAGCCAAATTTTTGTTTAGCCGGGTCTTTTAAACCTCCAAGGATGGAGATTCCACCACCTCTCTGGGTAACCTGTTCCAGTGTTTTACTACCCTCCTAGTGAGAAAATTCTTTCTAACCTAAATTTCCCTTGCTGTAACTTGAGACTGTTGCTCCTTGTTCTGACATCTGCCACCACTGAGAAGACTCTAGCTCCATTCTGTTTTGAACCCCACTTCTGTAGCAAAACTCCTAGTTTGTTTGTTTTTTATTTTAAAATGTATTCCCTCTGCTTCCCCAACCATTTCTGACTTTTTCCTTCCCTCTCTGTTCCTTATAGATAAGTATAGTATAAGTGAACTAAGACATAGGATAAGGTTCAGCATTGTATTTTGGTAGCGAGTTGTTTTTGTTTTGTTTTTTTCTCCTTTTCAAATAAGTGCCACTGTTTTATATTGTATAATTATTATGTTTATATTGATTTTTACTGTTCTATATTACTGTTTTACTGATAGTATATGATATAGGCCTACATATGTAAATTAGCATAAGTTACGTCAAGTTTCCATTTTGTTAGTCAAGTCTCCATCTTGTGTCCCCTGCCTGGGCATACCCTATTGTACCTCTGTTGTAACTGTGTGACTCGTGACCGTCCTCAGATGTAAACTGATTCTGTGAGTAAATGGGTGATTGACAGACAATGGCAGAAGGACTAAAAATAGCTCCCTCTGAATGACCAAAGCATCAACTCAATGACCCAACCATCACCCTACATTGACCCTCCCTGGCTCAAGATTTGGAAGACAAAGACTGTTGCAGAAATCAGCCAACTGACCTTTCCAGACATCTGAAACTGCATGTCCTCGCCTGGAGTGCACATGTTCAGTACACCAGGGGCTGACTCTTGCTTGGGCATGGCCCTGCCTCTAGGGTCATAGGAGGTCTGCCCTTATCAAAGGGGGCAGTGAAGACAGATCCAGTGGGACACCCTTTCCATCTGGACCAAGAACATGCCACACCACCTATCCACCCAGGGTCCCTGCTGGCAACCCCATCTGGATAACACCTTGCTGGAGAAGACCCCAACTGGCCATCAAGGATCAACTCACAGCCCAGGATAGGTAGCTAACCCCCACCTTCCTTCACCAAGCAAAGGACCTGGACCCTGTCCCTACACACCTTGACTTCAGTCCCTCCACCAAGCCTTTTTCTCTCCTGCTACCATTGTGTGTGTGTGTATGTGAGTGCTTGTGTGTGTGTGTGGGGGGGGGGGGGGTGTAGGAACCAATAACTTTGTGGGGATATGTAGTGTGTCTTTTTAATAAACCTGTTATTTTGAAACCCTGAGTTGGGTTTTTGTCTTATTGACCTCCTAACCCTCCTCCTCAATCTCCCAACTTTCTGCTTCTTTTTCCAGCCCCAATCTCCCAGCTTTCTGCCTCTCTCTTTTCTGGCTGTCTCCTCCTTGCTACCAGGCTTTTTCCCTTGCTTTCACCCCAGCACCAGTGACCTTGAGTAACTCCGGGGCCACTTGACCTTAAGTAACCCCAAGCCTCAGTTCCTCAACCCAGCTTCTCTCTCCTCTACTGGTTCTAATCCGACTCCCAACAACATTCATTCCCTGCACTTTCACTCTCTCACCTTAACCTTCTACCTAGGTTTCCCAAGCGCACACATACACACACCTTTACCATCCAAGTTAGGCATTCACCTGTGTGTATGTGTAGGTGGGTGGTATGTGTGTGAACTGGTGAATATATATATATATATATATATATATATATATATATATATATATATAATGTCATTGTGTGCATGATGTATGAATTAGTGTTGTGTGTATGTGTACTGAGTGTGTGGGTATTGGCAATTGACTGTTGTCTAATTTTTGGTGTGCATGAGCTTGAATTGGTAATAGGTGTGTATGTGCCTAGGCTGGTAATTTTGGATGTGTGTTTGTGCCTGAGTTGGTAGTGGAGGGTACGGGTGCGCCTAGTGTGTGGGTGTATGCACCTAGTGTGTTTGCATGTGCCTAATTGATTTTTGAGTGTGTTCATGTGTAATTGTATACCACGCCCTCCTGTCTAACAGCATGATATTGAGATCCTGAGCGCGGCCTGACCCCACAGGGCAACACTTCAGGTATTGAAGGCTGCTATTAAAACCTGCCTCAGTCTTCTCTTCTCTAGACTAAATAAGCCCAGTTCCCTCAGTCTGTACTCACAAGTCATATGCCCCAGCCCCCTCACTATTTTTGCTGCTCAAATGTGTGTGTGTGTGTGTGTGTGTGTGTGTGTGTGTTAGAGAGAGATAGATTCATAGACATTAGGGCCCGATGGGACCTCAGAAGATCATCGAGTCAAAGATAATAAAAAGTCCTTTTTCAAATATATAGGGAGGATTAAGAAGACACCAGGAAAAGTGGGGCCCCTGCAAGATAAGTTGGGCAATCTGGTGGTCATGCCAGAGGAGAAGGCAGACCTCTTTAACAAATTCTTCACCTCAGCTTTCTTGTGCAGGGACCAGGACTCCCCCACCGTGATTCAAGATGAACTCGAGGAGAATGCCTCAGAACCTTAGGTTGAGGAGCACCGGGTTAGAGTGCTAACGGAGGGGCTGGACGTGTTCAAATCAGCAGGTCCAGATGCTCTCCACCCCAGGGTGTTGAGGGAGCTAAAAGGGGTTATTGCAGGGCCCTTGGCATGGCTTTGCAATCACTCGTGGTGCTCGGGCCAGATGCCAGATGATTGGAAGATAGCCAATGTGGTCCCCATCTTTAAAAAAGGGAAGAGGGAGGACCCAGGCTACTATAGGCCCGTCAGTCTTACCTCAATCTTGGGGAAACTCTTTGAGAAGATCATCAAGGAGCACATCTGTGATGAACCGGCATCAGGGATGATGCTCAAGGGCAACCAGCATGGTTTCATTAAGGGCAGGTCATGTCAGACCAACCTGATTGCCTTTTACGATCAGGTCACAAAAGCATTGGATGCAGGTGTCCCCGTGGATGTAGTCTTTCTGGACTTCAGCAAGGCCTTTGACACTGTCGACCACCCCATCCTCATTAAAAAAACTAGGTGACTGTGGCATTGATGCCTACACAGTCAGATGGATTGTGAATTGGCTGAAAGGTCATACTCAGAGGGTGGTGGTGTACAGGTCATATTCGACCTGGGGAGAAGTGGGCAGCGGAGTCCCCCAGGGGTCTTTGGGCCTGTGTTGTTCAATTTCTTTATCAGCGATTTGGATGATGGGGTGAAAAGTAACCTGTTCAGATTTGCTGATGATACGAAAATATGGGGAGAGGTGGGCACATTAGCAGGGAGGGAGAGACTGCAGAAAGACCTGGATAGGTTGCAAGGGTGGGCTAACAAAAGCAGGATGCATTTCAATACGGACAAGTGCAGGGTGCTGAACTTGGGCAGCAGTAACCAGCAGCACACTTACAAGATGGGGAACTCCCTTGAGAGCACGGAGGCAGAAAGGGATCTTGGAGTCATTATTGACTCCAAGATGAACATGGACCGACAATGCAAGGTCACGGTCAGCAGGCATCCACAGGTGTATCTTAAGTAGGTCCAAAGAGGTGATCCTCCCCCTCTAAGGGACACTGGTCAGGCCACAGATGGAGTGCTGTGTCCAGTTCTGGTCACCCCACTTCAAGAGGGATGTGGACACCATTGAGAGGATCCAGAGGAGGGCCACCCACACGATCCAGGGACTGCAGGGCAGACCCTACAACGAGAGGTTACAGGACCTGAACCTGTTCAGCTTTCACAAGAGAAGGCTGAGGGGGGACCTGGTGACCATCTATAAACTCACTAGGGGGGACCAGAAGGGTTTGGGGGAGACCTTGTTTCCCCTAGCGCCCCCGGGATAAGAAGGAATAATGGCCACAAGTTGTTGGAGAGTAGGTTTAGATCAGACATCCATAAGAACTACTTCACAGTTAGGGCAGCTAGGATCTGGAACCAACTTCCAAGGGAAGTGGTGCTGGCTCCTACCCTGGGGGTCTTTAAGAAGCAGCTAGATGCCTACCTGGCTGGGGTCATTTGAGCCTAGCTTTCCTCCTGTCCAGGCAGGGGGTCAGACTTGAAGATCTACAAGGTCCCTTCCGACCCTACTTCTATGATTCTATGAGTCCAGCCCCCTGCCCAAAGGCAGGAAGTCAGCTGGGGTCACAGGATCCCAGCAAGATAAGCATCCAATTTACTCTTGAAGGTGTTCAATGTAGGTGCTTGAACTACCTCCGATGGCAGGCTGTTCCAGACCTTGGGGGCTCAGACAGTAAAGAAATTCTTCCTTATGTACAACCTGAAACGGTCTTGCAGTAGTTTGTAAATGTTCGACCTTGTCATCCCTTGGGGTGCTCTGGTGAACAAACGTTCCCCCAGATACTGGTGGTCACCCCTGATAAACTTATAGGTGGCCATCAGATCACCCCTGAGCCTGCACTTTTCCAGGCTAAAGAGCCCCAGGGCTCTTAGCCTGTTGTCGTAAGGTCTGTTTTCCTGACCTCTGATCATGTGCATGGCTCTTCTCTGGACTCTCTCAAGCTTCTCCACATCCTTTTTGAATTGTGGAGCCCAAAACTGGACACAGTACTCCAGCTGTGGCCTTGTCAAGGCCAAGTACAAGGGGAGAATGATGTCCCGGGATTTGCTTGAGAAGCATCTATGGATGCAAGCCAGCGTTTTGGTGGCTTTACTAGCCGCATCATCAAATTGCAGGCTCATGTTCATCTTGTGGTCAACAATGACCCCCAAGTCTCTTTCTTCCATAGTGCTAGCCAGCGTAGCACTGCCGAGCCTATAAGGATGCTGCAGGTTTTTCCTTCCAAGGTGGAGAAGCTTGCATTTTTCAGTGTTAAACACCATCATGTTCTCATCCGCCCATTTGCTGAGCCTGTCCAGGTCAGCCTGGATCACCCTCCAGGTGTGTGTGTGGTGTTCCATTTTAATCAGGAAAAATGTAGATTTTGGGTTCCTTTTTTTTATCCAAAAATTGGGGATTTTTTTAATCAGAGAAAACCAGAAACCCTGGTAATGAGGTAGCATTTTTTTGGTACATAATCTTAAATCCATAGATTCATAGATTGTAGAGTTGGGAGAAACCACAATGGATCATTGTGTTCAACCCCCTGACCCTGGCAGGAAAGAGGACCAAGGTCAGATGACCCCAGCCAGGTGACTATCTAGCCTCTTGTTGAACACCTCCAAGCTAGGAGAAAGCACCATCTCTTTTGGAAGCCCATTCCAGATCCTGGCCACCATTACTGTGAAAAATTTCTTCCTAATATGTAACCTAAATCCACTCTCAACTAGTTTACACCCATTATTCCTAGTCACTCCCTGGGGTGCCCTAGTAAACAGCGTGTCACCTATTGCCCGTTGACCTCCCCTAATAAATGTATAGGTGGCCACAAGATCTCTCCTCAGCCATCTCTTGTGAAGGCTGAAGAGATTCAGCTCTCTCAACCTCCCCCCATAGGGTCTTTCCTGAAGGCCACTAATCATGCAAGTGGCCCTCCTCTGGACCCTCTCCAGATTCTCTGCATCCCTCTCGAAGTGTGACACCCAAAACTGGACACAGTAATCCAACTGTGGCCTGACCAGTGCCGCATAGAGGGGGAGCATCACCTCCTTTGATCTATTAGTCATGCACCTGCTAATGCACAAGGTGCAATTGGCCTTGTTGATGGCCTCGTTACACTGCTGGCTCATGTTCATCTTGGAGTTAATTATGACTCCAAGATTCCTCTATGCCTCTAAGTTGCTGAGAAAGACACTCCCCAACCTATAGGTGTTCTAGGGATTCCTCCTTCCCAGGTAGAGTACCTTACATTTATCTTTATTAAATTGCATCTTATTTCTCTCTACCTATTGATCCAACCTGTCCAGGTCAGCCTGAATCTGCTCCCTGCCCTCCGGTGTACTAACTTTGCCCCATAACTTGCTATCATCAGTGAACTTGGAGAGGGTACTCTCCATACCCTCGTCCAAATTGCTGATGAAGAAATTAAATAATACCAGTCCGAGGACCGAATCCTGCGGGACCCCACTGCCCACCTCCCTCCAGGCCAAGAAGGAACCATCCACCACCATTCTCTGGGTGCGGTCCCTAAGCCAGTTGGCCACCCACCTGACCATGTAGGCATCCAATCCACAGTCTGCTAGTTTCCCAATGAGGATAGGGTGCAAGACTATGTTGAAGGCCTTCCTTAAGTCCAGGAATATGACATCAGCCTCAGCTCCCGCATCCAGGCAGTGTGTGACCTGATCATAGAAGACTACAAGGTTTGTCAGGCATGATCTACTTGTGACAAACCTGTGCTGGTTTCCCCTCAGCATCGTTTTCCCTTCTGGGCCTTCACAAATGTGTTCTTTGATTATTTTCTCTAGCATTTTCCCAGGGATAGAAGTCAGACTGACTGGCCTGAAGTTACCCAGCTCATCGCTTCTCCCTTTCTTGAAAATGGGCACCACATTGGCCCTTCTCCAGTCCTCAGGGACCTGGCCAGAGCACCATAAGTGTTCAAACAGCTGTGCCAACAGTTCAGCTATGACATTGGCCAATTCTTTCAGCAGCCGTGGATGGAGGTCACCTAACTTCCTCATTAGCTGTCCAACTAATTATGGACCTGCAGATTCATCAGAAACAGGTGCAACATACACTCATAATGTAGATAACCTGCATAAAATATACAATATGTTACAATTTGCTATATTAAGCATATAAGAACATAAGAACTGACATTTACTGGGTCAGGCAATAGGTCTATCTTGCCCAGTATCCTGTGTTTCACTGGACCTATCTACACATGTAATTAAGGTGAAGTAGTAACTGGGGTTTACTGCTATTTGAATGTGCATCCAGAAGAGCAAAATGTTGAGCCAGGTTGGAGCAGCTCCAGCTGTCAGGGAGCCCCGGGGGGGCAGCCTGCAAACCCAGGGTTGCTCCCTGCAACTCAGCATGCTTGCTGCAGAGGGGATGGCTGGGTCACAAAGGTGCTCAGCATGGAGCTAGCCAGCAGGCCACTCCCTCACTGAAGCATCCTTATGTCCCAGCTGTCCCTCTGGTGTCTACACATGTGCTGCTGTGAAGTTTTTTAATCTGCAGCAGGTAGTACTTGTATTTACAAATACTATCTTGCTTTGAAGTAAATTAATTTACTCCAGGCTATTAAGGGTTCATGTGTAGACACTGAAATGTTTATTGCACAGTCAATTAATCTACTGTACAGTAAACATCTCATGTAGAAATGCTATCATGGCAGAGTCTTATGGTTTCTACAATTTTAAAGATAGTAAACATAAATTCATTGAAGAAGTAAATTATAATACAAATAAATAACACTGAACGTCCTTTGCATTTTTATGTCTGATTCAATACTTTCTTATGTATTGGTTTTAAAGGTTCTATAAACTATAAAATAATATATTACTTAAAATAACAACAACAAAAATACAAACTCAGGAAGTGAGTTACAGTTTTTGCATAGAACTTTATGAATTAAAACAAATTCTCTTTAATTCTACAGCACAGGATAGTTATAGCTAAACTCTAAATAGATTAAAAAACATGATATAAGATAGCTAGGCCACCAAACACTTATAAATTGAAGCAAAAATATATAAGCATTCAAGATACAGTATCTTTGAGAACTGTTAAAATTGTTGAGACAAGAGAGGCTGTGAGCCAAAGAAGAATACCTTTATTTCTTCTTTACAATGCCCACAATCCTGGAACAAAGAACAATAAAAGAAAATTATAAACACAAAAAGAAAGAAAAAACCCTACCAAAAAAGAAAAATTCATAAAAAGTATGTGAGAAAATCCTTCCCCCACAACAACCCCATAATCAATAGACCTAAGAATGCTATTACATAAATCAGAGACAGTATGCCCTGATTCTGAATCTATACTTTATATGAACTTATTGTATGACATTTTTGTTGATAAATTTTGACCAGTGAAGTCTTTGTCAATTGCATAGATGAATATGAAAGAAATAATGAGTTACATCTATTTAACACTACAATATTGTCCTGGCAAAGCCCTTATTGATTTAATTTGCACCTTAACTACAACAAGACTTTTGCCTGAGGTAAAACAGTTTGAGTCTAAAAACAGGAGCAAATCTATACAAAGAAGCTTTAGTCACAAAACTTCTCCCACTTTACCCATTTACTTTTGCCAAATATTTGGAACCACAACTCTAAGGAAAATAAACATTTTTTTTTCTCCTGGTATTGGGAACATTCTGCCTGCTGACCTGCTCAAAAATGGTGCCAGTCTTGAATAAAGTTACTATCATATGGATAACTCTATGCTACTAAGGTCAACAGGTCCAATAACATAAGCAAGGTAACAGACACAAGGTTCCACATCTTCAAAATGATGCGGAACTCAAGTTGTGAAGATGGTGAAAAATCTCTGTAGTCTGTTACTAATACCTAGAACAAACAAGTTACTGTATTTCAGGAGGGAAAAGAGGGTATCTTGGAGCTATACATACTCCAACAACATTAAGTATGGCTATGATACTACTTCATCATAATATAACTGATTTATTAAGCCTCACAATTTGAAGGTTAAGGGCCTGGGTCTTAAATCAGTGGAAATATAAGTGTACTAGGTACAAGACTGTAGTATATTGCCAATATAGTGCTTCACAAAGGTACTCATGCTAACTTTGGTACCAGTAGCAGTGCAGCCAAATCAGTATTGTGCTTTAATTAGGCATGCATTTTGCCATGTATTTCAAGTCAAAAAGTGCATTTCCAAAACCCTGCCTAATCTCTTTGGCAAAGCTGAGTGTCTTGTTATATATCCTACACCTGAGGACATTTGAGGTTCACATAAAGTACTTGAACCAGTAGGTGAACTGAGAGCAGCCAGCCCAAAGAACATCAGACTTAGCACAAAGCTGTTGAAAAATATAGCCAAGGGAGGGTATGTTGATGGTTTAAGAGGTAGTCACCTCCAGTGGAAGCTGGAACACCAAACAATAAAGAATGCAAGATTCATGGGACTAACTAGAGGAAATATAAGTGCAGCCCAGTCATGGCTGTTCACCTAGGAAGAGAAAGGCCTCAGTTGCAATCCACATTATTTACCTATTTCATCCAGTGACTGTTTAATGCAAATGCATAAGTAATCCTGGGAGCAAGGATCATAACCTGCTTTGTATATTCTCTCTACTTCTCTCTCTCTCTCTCTGCGTGCATTGTGTAATACAGTGCACAATTTAGTATATTAAAAAAAAATCTTCAGAAATAATGAATGAAAAGGAAGCAATTCTAATGATTGCCTTTAGTGTATTTCAAGAAAGTTGTTTTAAAAACAACCATTGGGAAAGTGATAAGGAAAGGCCTCCAGTTAAATAAATTTGAGTGGGTTGAGGTGGTGATAGGGAAGTGAAAACAAGGCTTGATGCTTATATCATTGATCAGAAATTGTACTCTTCTGTGTACTCTTAGAAAAGAATCAGATTATTTCTTTGGACTAAATGTGTTTCTTCTTTTCTTCTTTTCATAGTCTGTAAAGGAGAGTGAATATGAACTTGAATGTGAATGTCACATCCCTTCTACGCTTTGATCATGGAATAGGCATTGTTTGGCAAAGAGACTCAATGTTGAAAGTCTGGGCAAAGGCTTTCTACAGTAAGACGAGCTGTATGCTCCTCTGTCCAGCGAACAACAGAAGGGGTTTTGTGTAAGCCCACATAAGCATAAAAATGGCAGATGCCTTTACTTTCAGCAGCTTAAAGTGATCAGTCTGAAAAAGCATTCATCAGTGGACATACAATGCAGACTTCTATATGTCAAAAAAAAGAGATGGTTAGAGTGATTAGTGTTCTCTGTATTTCATCATCAACTGTGCTGTCTCCTTTTTACCCTGTAATCAGCTCTATTCCTTAGTGTAGTGAAACTTATCTCATTGCTTTCAATAACAGAAAGAATGAAACTTTTGATTATAACCAATGTTTTTCAGCCATTGAAAAAGCAAAAAGAAAACTTAAATCAATAGAATGTTGAAAGTTAATTAGTGAAATAAAGCAAAACTGTAAACAACCTGCCAATTGTTGTAGTTAATGCAATTTTAATAAATTGAAAAAATGAAACAGTTTAAATATAATGGTGCAAAGTTTATCTCTGGTGTTTATCCCCTCATGTATATCCCTGGGTCACACTGGGATGCATGTGACCAATTAACATGCATATATTTGTGTGGAACGGGACAATGTTAATTTAAGTTATGTTTTGGAACAACTTTTTAAAGAGCAGTCTCTGCTTTGAGATCTCTCAGTTTTTGCTGCCAAATTTAGAAGTGTGGGTATTCAAAATCCTAGGTTACCATTGAAAATGTGTTTGAAGATTATAATTAATATTGCTTCAAGTTTAGTAGACTCTCCTGTGAAATTATGATGTTTAATTTTGTCCCAAGATTTTTCTTCCAAATATTTATAACTTGAAAAGTTCTCTGGGCTTTGGAAAATATAGAGCACCAACTTCTGGAGATTTCTCTCATACTTTTTTTAGTAGAATTAACTGATTCAGAACAAAAACATTTTCTTGAGATTTGGGGATTTCCTAAAATTTGGAAAATGGCCAAATTTGATTTTGAGTTGAGAAGTCTTAGAGTGTTGGAAACATCTATGAAAAGAAATAAACTGGAAAGCATGCTGTCTGTATAGGATAAGCAGCAAGAAATATTTAGAAATACAACCTAATCCTGAGATATGAGAAGGGAGATGGTTTCCAAAGTTTGGGAACTTCTTATATTTTGTAATTTAGGTATACTAATTCCTTTAATATGGTATAAATTCATTAGTGGGTGAGTAAAATTCAGGTAGGTTTTCCAGCTTCTCTCAGATGTGGTCAGGACCTAGGTTTAAAACATTTTTTACCATTAAAAATCTCAGGTCACTTTCCTGTTCTTTAGTGATCCCTGTTTTTTAGGTCTGTGCAAAGCTTCAGTCCATGATTTGATTTGGGGGAGATTTGGCCTGGTTTGGTGGCCAAATCTCCAAATCCAAAATGAATCAGAGGACCCTTTAATCTCTCCAAATCAAATTGGAGCCCTCTGAATCAATTCGGACAGATTCAGAAAGATTCAACAATTTGGATATAGACAAAGCTTTAAATGTTTTTTCTACATACCGCTAGGTAGCAGGGGCTTGTGAATGCTGTGGTTCTGGGGCACATGGAGTGTCCCACAGAAGCACAGGGAGGGGCTCCTCAGTGTGCTTGGCAGCAGACCCAGAAGTGGACTAGAAGCTCTTCCAGTCCACTTCCAGGTTGGCTGGGGAGTGCACTGGGAGTCCCCCCCCCCCATGCCCTCAGCTCAGTGACTGGTACTTCCTGGGCCTAGGGGAGTACCCAGGGTCCCTCTGTGGCCAACTGCCAAGCCAGGGAGGTACTTCCAGTCCACTTTCATGTTCACTGCCGAGCATGCGGGGACCCCTCCCTGTGCTTCTGTGGGATGCTCCGTCCACCCCAGCATCGCAACATTCACAAGCTGTGCTGGTACCTCAAGGTATATAGAAAAAACTTTTAAAGCTGTGTCTATGTAAGAATCACTGATTCTCTGAATCAGCACCAAATCTTCGGATTCAGATACGGCTGAATCAAATCAGAGACAGTGATCCGAATCAACAAATGGAATCACTGTCCCCAATTGAGGCCAAATCCGAAAGCGAATTGAATAGGGCCCATTTCACACACCCCTACTGTTTTTCCTAATTTTTATAGTCATCTAGAAATGTATAATAATACTACTAAAACTGGGCTAAGCATAACTTTGCTCTTTCTCCCTTTCCTACCTGTATAATGCTTTGACACATTAATTAACATTATTTTTTAAATCTATTTTAAAGGAATACTTTGATTTGGCAATGCATTAGAAACATATATTTGGAAATGGGCTTCATGGGACCTGCAGTTCATGTCCTTTATGCTCCATGTATCTTAGCTGAACTACTTCTTGCACCATGCACCAAATCTCTCCTACTCCTAAATTAAACTGGACAGATAGGGAAACAGAAGTGTGTGTGAAATGAAGTATTATGAGAAACTGTTTTAAATATTCTAACTTTGGCATATACTAACTTCTAACTAAATTTGGAATATGCTTTGGGTTTTTATTTTAAATAAAAACACCAAATTCTTCTCTTACATGTAATTTAATTAATCTGATTTGATAGTATTTACCCATTTTAACTTCATTATGTTAAAACTTGTGTAGGCTTAGACCCCCTGAGTATGAAGCACCTTTTCCCATTGAGTAGTCATTGATTGACAGGTATACAGTGTGAGTGAAAAACTTTGCTTCATTTTGTGAGATCTGAATAGATAAAGATATATATTTTATCCAATGAAGGCTAAGGAGTCTAATGTAATGTATTACTAAAAAAGCTAGAGATAAACACAAACAAATGTAGAGGGGATTAGAGATTTTTTAAAAAATGTCAGGAAGATGCTATAAAGACTAGGCCTAGCAGGAAGAGACATTATAATGCTGCTGGCAGCATTTTACTAGCTTTAGGGCTTCCATAGAACTGAAAATCTGTGTGTCAAGAAAAATTAACCAAAAAGCTTTCATATTTATCCCTTAAGGGAAATCATGATTAGCATACTTTAAGAAAATATGTTATGCTTGAGCACTAATTATAACTTTATGACCTTGCAAGGAGAGACACATTGAGCTATCCTTCATATAACATTTGTAAGTGAACACACATTTAAGAGAAAAAAAAAAATGTCTGTGAGCTTCTTTGACTTGAATCAAGATTTAAATTAATGCTCAAGGTGACCTGAATCATAATTTTTCTGGCATGTTGCCCCTTACAGAAGAGATAGAATGATATATTTTACATGTGAAGCCCCTAAATTGTATTCTCTGGGTGTATTTTCTGGGTGCATCTACATGAGATGTTTAGTGCAGAGTAGCCTAATAACACTCCAGTAGGGTGCTGGGCAAAAACTGTGCTAATACACTACTGAGCAGTAGTACTAGGCTACTGTGTAGTAATCATCACAAAAAAACCCCTGTGCACCAGCGCTACAGTACAGTTACTGTGTATTAAGTTAGTACTTCTTTAAGCAAGTACTAACTAAATATGCAACAACTACTGCACATTAATGAATGTGTACACATGCCCTCTGTGGAGTGAAAAAATGGTAAAGTAGGAAGGTATAGTAGAAAGAAAAGATTACCTATACAATATAGTCCTGATGACAAGAAGCTGACTCCATTCTCTCCTGCACAACTGTTTTTTGGTCTTCCAAGATGAAAAGTGGTACTTTCCAGAAATGTTTATATCAGCTTGAAGTACTTGGCTCAAACTGAGAACCCATGGTACGGGAGAATGTATTTTTACTAGTGATATAGAAATGTTGCATTACCTGAAGCATTTTCTTTCTTTAACTTTCTTAAGGGCACTCATTATTTGAGGAATATCAAGTGAAGCAGCGTATATAATGAGGACTGTAAAGTTGAGCATCATTCTATTTGTAGCTGGCCCTCAGAAACAAGTGGTGTATCCTTCCTGTTCAGCACATATAAGTATGTAATGATTTAATGTCTTTAATTAAGTCTTTCAACATCTCTGTGAGATGCATGTTATTATAAGATTTTTTTTTTTCAAATGGATAGTATGACAGCTAGAATAGTTAAGCAGCTTGCCAAAGTTTTCATAGTAAATCAGTAGCAGATTTGGGAATGGAACCCAAGAGACCTTATGCATAGTCCTCTCTTCTAAATAACAGAATGTATTGCCTTCTGAAAATGTCCCGGACAAATGTAGCATGACTTTGTTTTTTTGTATCCTTTCCTTTCAGGTACTGAGTTTTCTATAGTATAATCCCACTATCCCATTGACTTTCATGACATTGATTTAAAAAAAAAAAAGGTTTTTGTTGTTCTTGTGTGGGAGAATCAATACCAGTTGTTTTTATGGTAAGAGTAACTATGTATCAAATGTATACAGCATGGCATTCATAGACATAGTACTGGTTTGGAAGTGTTTGTTATTTGTAAATCATAAATCTCATGGCCTGCAGTGAAGGCAGAGTAAAGCTAAAATCAGGTAGGTTTCTCTTTAGAGATGATCTTGTCCAGTGGAATTGTGTCTCAGATTGTCAGAGTCCAACCCTCTGTCAGTGACAATTAAGTGTGCCCTAATTCCATCTGACACAAACATGGAACACAAGCCCTGTCCATGTGGAGTCCTGACTTGAATTTCATGGGAGGCAGAAGGACTTTGTCTAAACCTCAAAAAAATGTTCCATAGGACAACAAAGATTGAAATGCTGTTGCCTATTTAACAGAGTGAAGAAGATCAGTAAATATTCCAACTAGTTGAGGATATTTTTTGAGGAGTGGGGTGGGGGGAGCTGGGGACTGTAACGTTGAAAGACAATTAAAGTAATGAAAAATGAAGTGAGAGATTCTGGTGCACTTTTATTTTTTCTTTCAAGAAATATCTTAGTCACTTTTTGCTGAATATTGCAATGTTAATTTCAACATAATTTTGTGTATAAATTCAAATACTATTTAGGAGATTCCAGACATGAAACTACAAACACAAGCTGGAGATGGGTGAATTTGAAACAGTTCAAATATCAGGTCTGGTTTAAGATAAATATCCAAAGCTTTGCATACTTATCAAAGTTTATCTGTAATATCAAAATACATTGCAGCATTTCCTGATCGACACACAGTGCTGTGTGAATCCCTTCTCAATATACACAGATCAAACCCTGAGGCTCTATTGGCAAATCTTACAAGGGAGGCCTATGGCCTGCTACTCTTTTCCAGTACACAGCCTTCCTTTCTGTGATCAAGCAGCCACTTCTCTTATCAAGAGCAATCAAGGAAATAGCTTCTTTTCAATATCCCTTTTTCCCTCCAGTTTCTTTTCTAGGGTGACCAATTGTTCTTTCATCAGCTTTTGTGGCTTTTATCCCACCTCCCTGGACCTTTCATGGGAAGCCAGTAAATTAATTGTACCCCTATTCAGCATGGCAATAGGTCATGTCCCTCATAGGAAACTGAGAATATTTTACTCAAGAATTATGCACATTGGTCGTGGAGTTAGAAGACTTGAGCAGCAGAACCTAACAGAAAGCTTCCACATTCTGCTGCTACCGAGCAACGTAAGTTAATTATATTCTAATTGCAGATTTTTTCCCCTTCAGAAGGAAGTAGCCTTCTAAGCAATGAAAGGATACAAACTTCGTAATGTGCATTAAAAATAAAATATCTTTGCCCTGTTGATTTTTTTTCTACTTTTGGAAGAATTCAGATAGGTAAATATAATATATATTTTTATTTTCATATGTGAGAATAGATGGTCTGGTTACCACACATTGGAAAATTATAGGACCTGTCCTGGTCAACACTAGAGTTGCTAGATAAGCCACAGAATTGTGCTGAATAGAACTGCAAAATATTTTGGCTTGGTTATAATGTTCTTATAAATAACAACCTTCTGGATGAGATTTAATTTTGAGAGCCTATGAAATTTTGGTTATCTAAGTATTTAGTAGAAATAAAGATTGTAAGTAATAATGTCCAGGAAAAAAATGCATTTCATGAACTTATACATTTTAGATTTAAAACAAAAAAAGGGCAACAGTATAATTTTACTTGAACAGGTTATTCAAGCATAATTTGTTTTCCTTAGGTTTTTAAAGAAGAGGATGCATTGATTTAATTTGCAATGAAAAAAAAAAAGTCAAATACTACATAGGCTTAGTAATGTATGAAATTGCACTGATTAGGTCCATGCCCACAACTATTTCCTTAAGAAAGAGAATAAAACCCTATATCAGTCTAAGGCAGACAAGGTTCTTTGAGTGAATCTGATATCCTTTATTAGACCAACTTAAATAGTTGGAAAAAAATCCTTAGCAAGCTTTAAAAAACAAGTTTAAAAACCAGGTTCTTAGCAGGTTTAAAAAAACTTTCATCAGGCTAAAGAAATATCTGCAGTTGGTGTGTGCTTTTCCTGGATAGAACGAATAGTAAAGAAGCCGCACCTCAAACAGTACACAGCAAAACTTGTGACGTGTGAGTGTTAAGGCATAGGGGAATGAAAACAGCAGACATGGTATCCCCTGCTGAGGCCATGAAGCCTGCCAGCTTTCAAGGAGATAAGTTCAGGGGTTTCTGAGAAACCACACCTCAAACTGTTCAGAGCAAAACATGTGACGTGTGACTTTGTGTGTATGTGTTAAGGCAGAGCAGGATGAAAACAGCAGGGATGCTAGCCCCTTCTGAGGCCATGAAGCCGGCCAAATTTCAAGGAGATAGGTGCAGGGGTTTCTGGGAAACTGCACTTTATCATGGAGTAGGGTCCCTAGAGATGGCCATGATACCCCTAGGGCCCTATAACTGTGCCAGCTCCACCCTGTGGGCACCAACTCTTCTTACCTGCCATCACGTCTTGTTGGAAAATGTGATAGGGAGACTGCCCTTGAGCTTCAGCTCAGTCATGGTCCTAATGAACCCCACTAAAACCTGTAGGTTCTTGGACCCCTTGCTGGGACCCACTCTAAGTAGGTGCCTCAAGGGGACACCCTAAGGCTTATGGCTAGATGCATGGCTCCAACCATGATGCCCCATGCCTCACAGATAGTATATCGATATCAGCCCTGTAATGAGGTCTTGGTCATAGTCTACCTTCTATTGTCACTGGGCTCTCTATGCCACTGTCACTGAAACCTCACTGGCACTGGGCCTCTACATGACATGGCAGTATGTCCCAATGAGTCCTCTTCCTCCCACTACAGTCCACCACTTTAAATAAGAAGAGGTAAACAGCACAGTAGCACTAGCATTTCAGACAGCCAGACTGTCACTGAGACTTTGTTTCATTTCCTGCAGAAGCTACTTCTCCAGCAGTTGCCAGAGAACTCTCTCTGCCAGCCCCTGCCCTGGAGCTTAGATGTGCCCAGGGCCCTGCCTCTTTCTGGTCAGTGACTGGGGATAGGTGTTAGGGGTATAGGTTGTAGCCATGTTGGTCTAAGGACATGGCAGACAAGGTTCTTTGGTTCAATCTGATATTTTTTAGTAGACCAACTGAATAGTTGGATAAATATATCTTAGCAAGCTTTCAGGTTGAAAACCCTTCGTCAGGCTGAGGAAGCGCCTGCAGTTTGTGTGTACTCTTCCTGGATGGAAGGAATAGTAAAGAAGCCAGAGGCTGGCATGCAATGCAGGCAAGAAAGCCAGTCAGTGAAAATGGAAATTGAGACATCAGAGGGGTGAGAGACAGGCTGAGGTAGGGGGAAGGGGGATTTAGCAGGTAAAAGTGGAGAGGTACCTGGGGAGTCAGATGTCCGGCAGGTTGTAGTGTGTCAGAATTCCAATGTCTATATTGAGTTCATGAGTTTCTGTACCTAGGAGGTTGATGAAATGCAGTTCATAGGCTTGTCTTCGAAAAGTGGTTTGTAAATTCAAACAAGCACTGAACCTCACTAACCTCATCACCATAAGCCAACTTCCTACAGCCCAAAACACACCAAATGGATCTAGACCATGCCATGACAGGACATGCAAAACCTGACAACCATATCTCCAGTATGGAGATATCTTCATAATACATATCTCCATCAGGGCACCAAATGCCCTGGACCTATGGACCTGCCTTGCACAGCTGCCCCCTCAAGCACACTCTGCATGGCCCATACAGGGAGGGCACAAATGTCCTGCTGAAGGTGGTGCATGTGGACACTTTGTATGATGGGCCACAAGAGCCGTGTCACCTGAACCCTGGATGTTTAACAAAGGAGAAGGGCTGGCCATCCCCAGCAAGCATCTCCCCAATGTTGTGGGTGACCTCGCTCACCCTGGGAACAAACCCCCTGTGTTCCCGCCTTTCCTTCACCGTTCCAGGGTGGCCTGCCTCTGTTTCAGGGGGATGGGGCTTTCAAGTGAGAGGGGGACTTCTTTTTGGGCATGCCTCTACTGGTGCCAGGCTGAGAGGAAGCAAGGGCAAGTGGGTGGCACCTGTGGAGATGCATCAGCACCCCCATAGTGCTCATGAATTTTGCTGCCTTGCCCTGGCTAGTTTTGGCTCAGCAGTGCAGGCAGGTAGCATATGTGGGATCATCTGCTAGCTCAAAATGATCCCAGATCACACTACCTCCTGCTTCAGGGGTGTGGGTGCATGTGTAGATGTTGCCTTTTCTCCCTCCTCACCTGGCAGAGGCACAGAATGGCTGCTAGCTAAGCCACTTGCTACCACAACCTCTACCTCAACCTCCTCCAAAGTGCCTTGTGGGGAAGGAGACCTGGCTCTAGGGGAAGCTTGAGGGGTGTGGAGCACAAACTCTGATGATTCCCCCTTCTTCCCCAGAATACCCCTTGCTATGGCACACTGGTTGGTGGACAGGACAGGTGTCAGAGAGGTGTTGGTGGCACAGAGATCCAGCTCCAGCTCTTCCTCTGGCACTGGAAGGCTCAGGCTGGGAATTTAAATTGGGATGGAGGAGACTGTAATGCTGGTGCTGCTTGTTGTTGTCATGGTGGTGGTGCTTGGGGTTGTTGTTATTATGGTAGGTGTTATTGGAAGGGATGCAGACACTGCTCCAATCTCCTTGGTGCCACTAGCAGCAGAAGCGGCATGGTTGCTAGTTGTTGGAAAGAGGCTGCATCTAAGTTTTGGGTGGGGGCAGAAGGGAACTTAGAGCTCTCCCTCTGCCTCCTCTTCTGCCCCTGCCAGGAGAGCGGCCACCTGACTTTCCAGAATGCTCCATGTTTAGTGTGCTGGAAAATCTCTGTGTTTTTCTGTAATGTAATGTATATATTTATGTAATATAAATATATGTTTGGTAATATATGCTATGCTTTCCTGCAGTCAATGCAGACTGTCAGGGAAAACACAGATTTCTTTTATGTGGAGAAAGAATTACAGAGAATAACAAAAAACAAAAGAGGATTTGGGAGGAGGAATAAATTGAAAGGAATGGATTAGGAAAGGGTATTAGGGTATTTTGGAAAGGATTGGATCCCACTTGCTAGGAACAGACTAGCAAGTAGGAAGTGAGAGCCTTGCTGATGCCTCTGGAGGACACAGCTCAGTAAGCTGACAAAGGCACAGCTGACAAAGCTCATTTCAAACAATGTTTTTATGCTCCTTCTCTGTTCTTCCCCTAGAGCACTGGGATTGGAAGAGACCTCAGGGAAGGATCACAGTCATGTGTAGACATGAACCTAAATACTTGAGGCTAATGTGCATTAAGTTTAGGTGTGCATAAAAGCACATATAGATACACCCGGTGAATATCTTTTTCTGCTTGTTTACTGTACTTACTGCTTTAAAGGTGACAGCAAGCACAATATTCTTATTCATACATTCTCTTCATAAATTCTCTTTAGAAAAAGGTCTTTCAGGCCCACTGAGGACTTTACCATATTGACCTACTGTGAACAAGAATAGAAGGTAAATGAAGACTAGCACTCAAAGTGAACTAAATATGCATCTAATACATTTCCTTTTTAGTTTCCATGATTCTGTGATTTCAAAGCAGTCACCCACAGCCATAGGTAATTTGCATAACAAAAACTATAGATTCAGAAAGTAAATCTTAGTGCAGGGAAGTGAAAGAATAATCATTTTAATATGTATAGATTACAAAGCATAGACCATGAATAGTGAATTTAGTATGGCAATGATTTCTTCTCACTAATGATTTTAATTTCTATTAGAACAGAAAACAGGAGAGTAAACAGGATAGTTTGAGCAGGGAGTTCAATGGGCCATTTGCCCAGAAATTTTCTTAGCTTTGCTTCAATGTAACCTTGCTGAGTGAAAGCAGATAAAGGAGCAAAAGGAAATTTTCAGGAAGTACCAGCAGAAGAAGTAGAAGGAAATAGCAGGAGAATAAACAGGATGCCTGGGAGACTTTGCAATGTCAAAGCCTGTCATTGCCAACTCTTCCTCTGTGTGTGCCTCTGTAGCCTCTGTTGAGATATGGCCACATACAGCTTCCACCCAGGTTCTGTTCTAACTTTGCAAGGACTATGGCCTTCACATTTCTGCCTTCTTGACAGCCAAATGGGAGAGTGTTTGAGAGCTTCCTGATGGATTTGATCAGGGATAGGTAAGGATGTTTCAGCAGCAGGTAGATAGGGTCAGAAGCATTTGTGAGAAACTCTGTGTACAAAGAGAGATACCACATCATTAAGGCATAGGTACTTTGGAAAGTGGAAACCAGAAGCTTGTCACCTCTTGCAACAGACAGTATTGAACACCAAGATGTCCAGCTGAGGTTGTGCTCATTGCCCTGGGCTACAGTGTGAGAGGGACAATGGCATGGGGCAGAGGCTGGGGGGGGGGGGGGGAAGGGGGCAGGCAGGAACCAGAGATGGCAGGAGGTCAAGCACAATTTAGGCAAACTGTTTGACATCCTGATACTCCCTTCTTCCCTGCTGCCTACCCCCTACTTCAGTGGAGAGGAATCAATTAAAGATGTCCCTCCAATGGTTGGATTCTATACATGGAAACTTATAACAAATTTATACAATTTTCTTGTAGAAAATCTTGTTGTTGTGGGGGTTGTTTTGAATTCAGGGTTGTCTTATATTCAGAAATGTGGTATTTTTTTCTCAGTTCTCCTCTGGATCAAGCATAACCTTTTGACGGGCTAGCTGGTAATGATTTAGCCCAGGGGTTTTGAAAATGCAAAAGATGATTAGAGGGCTTGGGATTCCCTTTCCTCACCAATCAGGCCCCACAGACTCACCCTCCATGTCCCCTGATTGGCCCCTTGGGTCACCTAGAGGGGGATAAAAGGGACAGCACAGCTGACTCAGGGGAGACCAGCGAGGGACCACAAGGAAGGAGTGTCAAAGAGTTGGCAAGAGCTGGTACCTGGCCCTATGTTTCTTGTTATTTGACATATTGTATTTTGTGCATTTTATATTTTGCCAACCAGTATTGTTTGTTCTGTTGTTTGTGTTTTATATTTTGTTAAACCTGTCTTTTGTCAACTGGATGAATATGTGTACGATTGTAAGTGCCTAACCTTTATTGAATCCTGCCCCCTCAGGGCATTGTAGTGTCCCCTATACCCCCTGGTTTATACATGTTATGTTCCCACTACTATTTTTCTCATTAAAAGGTATATGGTTAAGTCCCCACTGGTGATCTGGCTCTGCTGTATAGGGGGAGGAGGGTCCCTACACTTCCCACAGCGCTTGTGCACCAGCTCTTATCCCTTCAACTGGAGAAGCGGTACATCTTGGAGTACCGCCCGGGTTACAACCTGAAGTCTCCACCAGATCCTAAACCTCCATCTACTCCCTGTCACTGGAGTGACTGGTCAGGGTCAGCTGACCTCCATTATTTCCGTGTAAACCCCTGAACTGGGACAGGAAGTGTATGGGAAACAGGACACAACCTGACCTAAGGCTGCTTCACCACTCCTTCCAGCTTGTTTCTCAACTCCATTGTCATCTTGCTCTTTCTTTTTGACCCAGCTCACTCCTAGACCCTACTCTCAGCCCAACTCCTGGGTTCTTGACCTGGTTTGTCATTTGATTTTGCTTACCCATCCTAAGCATCTTCAGTACCTCAGTCCTTAGTGGTCTCAGATCTGACTACACACATCCCAGAATGACCATATCCTGATAATTTAAGTCCCCTAGGAGAAAAAGGTCCTGTGATTTGGAAGCTTCCATCAATTGTTTAAAGAAATCTTTGTTCACCTCTTCTTCCTGGTTTAATGGCCTATAGGTAGGGATTTCCAGAATTTCTGGAACTTGTACTGAAAATGCACAGCATGACAGCTTCTTTAATCTTGGACTTTCCCCTGCATGCTGATTGGTGGAGGTACCTCATCACTCGCTGCTTGTACCTGATGGCTAGAAGGCAAAAACCACTAAGCTGCAGTTTTACCCTCCTGGCCATCAAGTGTGGGAAGCAAGTGGTTTGTGATAGGAACCCTCTGACAATCAGCAGTGGGGGAAGGGGTTGGGTGCAGGGTGGGAAACTCCAAGATTAAAGAAGCTACTGTGCTAGATGCTTTCAGTATAAATTTTGGAGATCCTTCCCTATAGCGGAGGCCCACCTTGACACCCCCCTTGCTTTTCTCCCCTTTGACCTTTACCCATAGGCTTTCACCAGGCCTACCTTCTACTTCATACTGAACCTCAGAATACATAAAGATCTCCTTTATATGTGGGACAAGACATCTTTTTTTCCTCTGCTTATCCTTTCTGAACAACTTTTATCCATCTAAGACTATTCTCCAGTCACATGAACTGTTCCAAATACATCATAATTCCTAAGCTGTACTAGTGTAATGAGACCAGGCCAGAACTTTGGACCCAACTGGTCCCAATCAAGAGATCAGGGCAAGTTACTCCTGAACAAACACCACCTAGCACAGCCTGTAGTCTCCTTATCTGGAGAAAGGCAAAAGTTCTTTCTTCTGATTGGCTGCAGGGTATCAGGCTGGGAACCCAGGTATGAGACTGTGGACTAGCAGACATCTTTTGTGGGGAAACACATCCACACACAAGCAATTCAGCAAATTCCTGGAGTGTATTATGGATACATTTTTTTTTATACAGATGGTAAAGAATCCAACTGAGGGAGGGGGTAAGGATCTTCTTGACTTGCTTCTCACAAACAGGAAGCAGTTGGCTGGGATTGTGAAGGTGGAAGGTCATTTGGGTGACGGCAGTGCATTTGCATGTGCAATTTATGCAACTGAATATACTTCATCTTAATACTGCATTTAAGATCAGTAATTTACTGTACTGCTAGATACTATTTGTATCTGATGGGACTATCCAGCAGTGCAGTAAATTAGTCTACTGTCCCCTAATTTCTGTGCAAAAATCAGACTTTAAAAACTAGGAAACCTGTGGGAAGGATCCCCTTGGAGGTAAATCTGAGAGGAAAATGATTCCAAGAGACTGGGCTTTTCTTTAAGAAGGTCCTTTTAAGGACACAGAAATGAGCTATTCCAGCACAGCAGAAGAATGGGAACTGCATTAAGTAGCCAAAAATCTCTCCAATAAGTTGAAATACAAAATCCTATAAAAAGTGAAAACTTGGTCATAGCATTAGGGAACGGTATGAGAGTATTGCATAGGTGCGCAGGGAGAAAATTAGGAAGGCCAAGGTGCAATTTCAGATGGAACTTACAAGAAACATGAAAGACAATAAGAAGGGATTCTATAATCTGTACAAGATGTCAGAAGTAAGAGGGAAAGCAAAGAAACTATAGTTTCCTTATGAAAGAGAGAAGGCAGTCTAGTTAAGGGTGATGCAAAAAAGATAGATGCATTCAGTGCATTTTTTACTTCACTCTTCATGAATACGGGCAGTTACCAGCTGATGGTTACAGTTGGCAGCAGAGCTAGGGAAGGAGTCAAATGGTTTAGAGTAGTAGAAGAGCAGATTAGGAATTACTTAAAGAAGCTAGATGTTTTCAAGTCACTGGGACCAGATGAGATGCACCCTATGATCCTGAAGAAACTGGTTGAGGTAATTTGGAGCCACCCACTTTCCTCTTTGAGACCTAATAAAGGTTGTCCCAGATAACTGAAAAAGGCAAATATAGCACCCATCTTTAAGAAGGGTAAGGAGGATAATCCAGGGAATTACAGACCATTCAGCCTGATCTCTATACCTGGAAAGATTTTGGAGAAGATCCTTCAGGGATCTGTTGCAAAGTGAGAAGAAGGTGACCAGGAAAGATGAGAAGAAGGTGACCAGGAAAATCCAGCATTAATTTTTTAAGAGGAAGTTATGCCTGATTGCAATATCATGATGTGACAGGCTCTGTGCATTGGGAGAGAGTAGTGGGTTTGACTTAAGCAAGTCTTACTATACTTATGACAACATTCTCTTTACCAAGCTAAGGAAATACAGACTGGATGAAAATACTAAAATGAAGATACATAACTAGTTTGACAAAAACTGGACAGCAATAGCACACTATTGGCTTATTCACTTTATTGTCCACTGTAAGCCCCAGGTTCTTTTCTGCAGAGTAGCTGCTTAGCCAGTTGGTCCCCAGCCTGTAATTGTGCATGGGATTGGTTTGTCCTAAATGCAGCCTTTGCATTTCTCCTCTTATCCCAAGTTCTAGCACTTTGCACTTCTCCTTATTAAATGTCATGAGATTTCTTTCGGTCTAATTCATCGAGGTCTTTCCAAATCCTAGGTCTACCCTCCAGCATATCTACTACACCCCCAGCTTGGTATCATCTGTGAACTTGCTGAGGGTGCAATTCATCCCACCCTCCAGATCAGTAATGAAGCTATTGAACAAAACTGACCCCAGGACCAACCCATGGGGCACTCCACTTGATGCCGGCTGCCACCTAGACATCGAGCCATTGATTACTACCTGTTGAATCTAACAGTCTAGCCAGCTTTCTATCCACCTTACAGTCCTTTCATCCAACCCATACTTCCTCAGCTTGCTTGCAAGAATGCTGTGGGAGATGGTATCAAAAACCTTGCTAAAGTAAGGTATATTATATACACTGCTTTCCCCAGATCCAAGGAGCTAATTATTTAATCATAGAAGGCAATCAGGTTGGTCAGGCATGACTTGCCTTTGGTGAATCCATGCTGACTGTCCCTAATCACCAGTGATCCTGTTTTTTTCTGATAAAAACAAAACAAAATAAAACAATTTTTGGATTAAAAAAGTAACCCAAAATCTACATTTTTCCATGATCAAAATGAAACACCACAATATGTATTTAAATGCATATATTTATAAACTGATAGGCAAGATCCCATATATACATTGTGGTGTTTCATTTTGATCATGGGAAAATATGGATTTTGGGTTACCTTTTTAAATCCAAAAATTAGGGATTATTTTTTTAATCATAGAAATTCAGGATTCAAGTTAATCACCTTCTTCTCCTCCAAGTGTTTAGAAATGGATTCCTTGAGGACCTGGTCCGTGTTTTTCCTCGGGACTGAGGCGAGGCTGACTAGTCTGTAGTTCCCTGGATCCTCCTTCTTCCCTTTCTTAAAGTTGAGCACTATAGTTTGCCCTTTTCAGGTCACCCGGGACCTCCCCTAATCACCATGAGTTTCCAAAGATAATGACAAGCAGCTCTGCAATCACATCAGCAAACTCCCTCAGCACCCTCAGATACATTGCACCAAGCCCCATGGAATTGGACACATCCAGCTTTTCTAAATAGTCCCTAACCTGTTCTTTCACCACTGAGGGCTGATCATCTCTTTCCCAAACTGTGCTGCCCAGTGCAGTAGTCTGGGAACTGACCTTGCCTGTTAATAGCTTTTTCTGCATCCTCTGTCACTAGGTTGCCTCCCCTATTCAGTAAGGGACCCACACTCTCCCTGACCTTCCTCTTGTTGCTGACATACTTGTAGAAACCATTGTTGTTACCATTCACATTCCATACTAGCTGCAACTCCAATTGTGCTTTGACCTTCCTGACTTCATCCCTGCATGCCCAAGCAATATTCTTATACTCCTCCCAAGCTTTTGTCCAAGCCTCCACTTCTTGCAAGCTTCCTTTTTGTGTTTAAGCTCATCAAAAAGTTCTCTGCTAAGCCAAGATGGTTTTCTGCCATACTTGCTATTCTTCCTGTGCACTGGGATGTTTTGTTCCTGCACTCTCAGTAAGTCTTCTTTAAAGTGCTGCCAGCTCTTCTGGGCTCCTTCCACCTTAGACAGGCTTCCCAGGGGATCCTGCCTATGAGTTCCCTGAGGGAGTCAAAGTCTGCTTTTCTGAAGTCCAGGGTTCATACTCTGCTGCTCTTCTTTCTTCCTTTTGATGGGATCCTGAACTCAGTCATCTCATAGTCACTGCTGCCCAACTTGCCATCCACTTGTACATTCCCCCACCAATTCTTCCCTGTTTATGAGCAGTAAGTCAAGAAGACCATGGTCCCTATTTGTCACTCCAATACTTGTACTAGGAAGTGGGCTCCAACACTCTCCAAAAGCTGTCTGGATTGCCTGTGCACTGCTGTATTGCCCTCCTAGCAGATGTCAGGGTGATTGAAGTCTCCCATAAGAACCAGGGTCTGTGATCTGGAAACTTCAACTAGTTGCCTGAAGAAAACTTCATCTACCTCATCCTTCTGATCAGGTGGTTTATAACATACACCTACCACAACATCACTCTTGTTGCTCTCTCCTCTAATTTTTACCCAGAGACTTTCAACAAGCCTATCTCCAGTTTCATACTGGAATTTTGAGCAATCATATGGCTCTTTTACATATAGCAGAACTCCTCTTCTTTTTCCCTGCCTGTCCTTCCTGAAAAGTTTGTACCCATCCATGACAGTGCTTGAGTCATGCAAGCTATCCCACCAAGTCTCTGTTATTCCAATCATGTCATAGTTCCTTGACTGTGAGAGGACTTCCAATTGTGCCTGCTTTTTTTCCAGACTCCATGCATTCATATACCTGAGTTGACTAGCCAATTCCCTTATTTCCTCAGGAAGAATGAGAGCTCCCCTGCTGCCCACTCCTGCTTCCTCCAGGTCCCCCACTTTCCCACTTACCCCCTGGCTTTATTCTCTAGCCTCAAGTGAACCTACTTTAAAGCCCTCCTCACTCGGCTAGTGAGCCTGATGGCAAAGATGATCTTTCCTCTCTTCATCAGGTGGATTCCATCTCTTCCTAGCAATCCTTCTTGGAACAACATCCTATAGCATTCTCCATACTCTGTTGTGAGCCCCACAGCCCACATTGGCTGTGGGACTTTCAGTGGAGGCATTCTACCAACTACTCCCATTGTGAGCACCACGGCCAGCAATGCTTCTCCCACTGTGAGCCCTGCAGCTGACCATGCTCATTGAGGGACAGCATCCTCCCTGAGACTCAGCCTGCAGCTGCCAGTGATGTCACTACTGAGAGCATTGTCAGCTGTGGGGCTGGCAGTGGGTGTTATACATATACTTGTGGCTGGGAGCTCCTCATTTGATGGGGTCCAGCCATAGGGGAGCACTTGGCCATATGTTCAATGAATGGAGTTATTATAACAAGGTATGATGTTATTATACATTATTTTTTGTGGAATAACATTGTAGCTTAATGCTTGGTTTATCACCAGGGATCCTGCTTTTATAATGTCATAGTTGTTAGGGGATGGAAGGGATCTTACAGATCATTGGGCCCCCTGTACTTGGGTAGGAAACACTGCTGGGATCAGATGACCCCAGCAAGATGGGTGTCAAGACACTTTTTGAAGATCACCAGGGTGGATGACTGTACCACCTCTGGGGGAGCCTGTTCCAAACCTTTGGCACATACTTGTAAAGAAGTTTTTCCTTATGTCTAGTCAGAAGCCATCTTCAATCAGTTTGTGTCCATTATTTCTTGTCTTCTCCTGGGGGGCCTTGGTGAACTGACGCTCCCTGGGGCCCTGCTGTATGCCCCTGATATACTTATAGGCTGCCACCATGTCCCCTCTGACTCTTGTCTTCTCCAGGTTGAACAGTCTTCCAGCCTCCCCTCATATCACCTGGTGTCTAGGCCTCTAATCATGCATGTGGCCCTCCTTTGGACTCTCTTGAGCTTTTCCACATCATTCTCATAGATTTCATAGATATCATAGACATTAGGGCTGGAAGGGACCTCTCAGAAGATCATCAAGTCCAGCCCCCCACCTGAGGGGCAGGAAGTCAGCTGGGGTCATAGGATCCCAGCAAGATAAGCATCCAAATTTCTCTTGAAGTTGTTCAATGTAGGTGCTTGAACCACCTCCGATGGCAGGCTAGTCCAGATCTTGGGGGCTCAGACAGTAAAGAAATTCTTCCTTATGTCCAGCCTGAAATGGTTTTGCAGTAGTTTATAACCGTTTGACCTTGCCATCCCTTGGGGTGCTCTGGTGAACAAACGTTCCCCCAGATACTGGTGGTCACCCCTGATAAACTTATAGGTCACCATCAGATCACCCCTGAGCTTGCACTTTTCCAGGTTAAAGAGTCCCATAGCTCTCAGCCTGTCATCATAAGATCTGTTTTCCTGACCTCTGATCATGTGTGTTGCTCTTCTCTGGACTCTCTCAAGTTTCTCCCTTCTTGAAGTGTGGTGCCCAGAACTAGACGCAGTACTCCAGTTGTGGTCTCATCAACACCGGGTACAGTGAGAATACAAAATCCTTTGCCATGCTTGAGATGCCTCAGTGGATGCATGCCAGTGTTTGATTAGCTCTGCCAGATATGGTATCACAGTGGTGGCTTATGTTAATTTTGTCATCAATAATGACAACCAGGTCTCAGTCAGTTGTGTTGCTGGCAAGTGCAGCACTGCCAAACCTGTTAGTGTGTTGTGGGTTATTTCTTTCCAGATGGAGAACTTTACATTTCTCTGTATTAAACAACAATCCAAACCATTGATGAACCTCTTGAAGAGCACTGGTTCAAGTACTGAACCCAGAGGGACACCACTGGTCACCTTCCACCATGATGACTCATTTCCATCAATCAATGCCCTTTGGGTCCTACCACAGAACCAGTTACCTAGCCACTGAACCATAAAGTAGTTGAGGCTGCATTTCCTAATTTAATCGTGAGAACATCATGGGAGACCAGGTCAAAGACCTTTATGAAGTCCAAGTATATGACATCAATCTCATTTCCCCTATCCAGTTGGTGAGTTACCTGATCATAGAAGGAAATGAGGTTGGTCTGGCATGACCTGCCCATAATGAAGCCATGTTGGCTATCCTTCAGAATATTGCCTTCAGTTAGCCTGTGTGTAATGGATTCTTTGATAATTTTCTCCAGGATGTTACCAGGGATTGAGGTCAAACTGATTGGCCTGTAACTTCCTGGCTCCTCCCTTCTCCCTTTCTTAAAGATAGATACCATATTGGCCTTTTTCCAGTCTTTTTGGGACCTCTCCTGAATGCTCTCCTGAGTCTTCAAATAACTTTTCCATCAGTAGTGTGATGACATTGACCAGTGCTTTTAGCATTCTCAGGAGTAGTACATCCAGTCCGGCTGACCTGTAGATATTTAGCCTTTGTAGGTGTTCCCTCACAAGATCTACAACAACTATGAAGTGTCTACCATAATCATCCTGTTTCCTGTCAAGCATACTAACACCCTTGGATTGGTGGAATACCAACATGAAATATTCATTCGGGAGCTCGGTTTTGTCCTGAGTGTCAGTTACCAGTTGTCCCATTTCATTCATCAGGGGCCCTATGCTTCCCTTGTTCTTTTTTTGACTTCATACATATCTAAATAAATACTTTTTGTTGTCCTTGATTCTGGTTGCTAATTTGTATTTGGTTTGTGCTTGTACGGTCCTGATCTGTTCCCTACAGGTGTGGGCTGTTGCTGAATACTCCTCTTTGGAAGTTACTCCTGACTTCCATCCCTTGTAGGCTTCTCATTTTAATTTCAGGAGGCCCATGACTTCCCTGTTGAGCCAAGGGTGTTTCATTTTAATCATGAAAAAAGTGTAGACATTGGCTTACTTTTCTTAAACCGAAAATTGGGGATTTTTTTTTTTTTTTAATCAGAGATCCCTGAACATGATCCAGCCTATGGCCCTAGCTCCACTTGCCAGATAAGGATCCGGCCCTGTAAAGCAGAGCAGACCTGCTGCCCTGTCCCCAGCTACATGTATGGCCCACTACCCCATCCCTTGCCCTAGCCCTGCATACTTAAGATCCAGTTCACTGACCTGGCCCTGCATACAAGTCCAATCCAGCACGTAAGGCCATGTCACCTAGCCCATAGGGCTTGGAGATCTGGTGATGGGAGAGCAGTGGCAGTGTTACCACTGCCATCACTTCTGCCAAAGGTCTGCACCTTGGGGAAACCTAAGTGCTGGATGACATGGTTCTATGGGTTTTATCCAGCCCATGAGCCATAGGTTGAGCATCCCTATGTGACAGAAGTCCCTATTTATTTCTGTAGGAGTAAAGGCAGCATTAAGTGACTAAAAGACTTCTGGCAGCTAAATTGGTGCCAGATGCTAAAAGAAAGGAAGGATAAAGGAGTCAGAAAGCATAGCTTCAAGGTAGTAACAAGCTGCCAACCACTTACCTAGGGCAGGAAGCAATAGGACTGGGTGCTGAACTCCAGGTAACAAGGTAAGTGGCAGCTGTTGCAGACCTGCTGGGTAATGAGAAAACCCTGGACCCAGTTAAGAGAGGCTACAGTTATATGACCGGAAGTGGATAGAGCACAGGCAGCTACACTCCTGGGTTAGAGAAAATCATTCAGTAACTGAGAAGAGATTGTGGCTGCTGGGCTGGCACCAGATAGCAGGCAAGAAACTGAAGGCTATAGGTGAGAATGGGGAAGAGGTTCAGGGAAAGGCAAACATCAGACTACAGGTGCCCTAGGGAAGGGAAAACCCCAGGTTCCAATGAAGCATTGATATGTCAGGCATAGGATGGCTGGTAAGGGGCGAAGTGGAGGCCATTAGGTATAGCTTAAGGACTGTGCTGGAGAGTGCTACATTACAGAAATAGAGCTGATAGCAGGTGAGTGAGCCCAGGGGTTACCCTAGAGATTGTGCTGGGGATAGCAAATCAGATGACTCTGCTGGGGGCAGACAAGCCCAGAGAACTTTTCTAAAAGGAAAATTACCTAAGAGGCTACTCTGGCTTTTAAGAGCAGCTTCCTAAATTTGCTATAGCATTTAGTACCAAAGGCATGGGCTCCCATATTATACATACAACTTTCTGTCCACCGAGGATGTATTTGTTTAGCAGACTAAGTTGTGTGGATACCTTTAAGAGTTTTAAGTATAAGTTGTTACATTGGCCTGTGGGTGGCAGGAGGGAACTACAGGGAACAGCAGATCAGTAAGCTAAGAAGGCTGTCTGAATAAGCACGTTTTATAGTTCTATAAGCTTAACTCCTTGGTCTTTTGAGAATTGCACATGGTACCAGGAGTGGGGCATGAAGAAAGACAGAAAAAATGGAGCATCTCAGAATTCTAGAGGAGTTAAAGCTGTCTAGCAATGCAGCAGAAAATTGGAAGAAATTTAAGCAGAGCTTCACCATATATATGATATATGATATATGATATATATATGATTTCCAGTGGAACTACAGAGAAGAAAAATCCAGTCAAGGTTTGGGGAGTTTTTTTGTGTATTTTTTTTTTAAATATAGCTGGCCCAAACACTCTGTCTCTTTATAATAGGCTATAACTGTCATAAACAGAACATAAAAGCTATGGCACAATAATAAAAATATTTGAGGAATATTGTCTATCCTCCGGAAAATGAAACTTTAGAAACTTTTAATATAATTTCCACATAGAACAGCAGAAACAATGTGCTACAATAGAGGAGTTTGTCAAAGTTGCATGTCTGCTGTGCCAGACATGCAACTTTGGAGACCTAAAAGACTCTATGATCCTTGATGGACTCCATATATTCCAATATAATAAAGGGCTTAGTCTGTGTGTCTGTCTGTCTGTAATGCTTTTGGACAACTGCACGTGCACTGCCAATGGGGCCAGCGGTGATTGGCTGCATGGGCTCCACCTTCTCAGGCAGTGGGGAGAGCTGCTGTCACCTCAGGCAGGGAGGCAGTTGGAAGCAAAAAACACTATTTTCCCATGAAGTAGTTCCAAGGTCCTATAAAATAGTCACATCAGAATGACATGTATTAAGAAGGAACACACAAGACTTATAGCTCATAAAAGGGAGTAAAGAAGTAACATCACAAGATTCACTGAAGAAAACAGAGCTAACAACAAGGCAACAAGAAATGGCAGAGGAGATTGAAAATGACATAAAAGTACAGAAATCTGAACAAGGAAACCAAACAAGAACTGAACAAGGATTGAGAATGCAGAGAAACTGAGAAGATCACTTAAAGCTAAAAAGCTAGCACCGTGACTAATAGACACTTGTTAAAATGTGCTTTAACAATGAATTGAACTAAACTTCTAATGTTAGTATTACATGGGGCTATGTTACATGTAAAGGGGGAAGCTGTATGGGGACCTTTGAGTGTTATGTATAAGGTGTTGCATTGATGTGGAGATGGCAAGAAGGAAAAGCAGATCAGTAGGCTAAAAAGTCTCTCTGAATAAACAAACGTTATCATACTATAAGTTTAACGTCTTGGTCTTTTGAGAATTATGCAGAAGTCTTTTTCTGATTTAATGAGCAGGAGAATATTTACATCCTTTCAGACATAAAGATGATTAATACAATACCCTAAAGATACTATCTCCCACTTAATTTTCTAACCATGAGAAATGTCCTTTCCTGAATAGTCTGGTGTGATTTTTGTGAGTCTCCTGTTTTAAAATGTAAATTAATCTTTGCCTGGAATATTCTGGTTTACATACCTTGGACCACATTCACAAAGCTATATTTGACTAATCATTAAACATACCAATATCAGATACTATATTTCAGTTATTACTAGGGATCCAGGGTCTCCACTTTCCATGAAAAAAACAGAGTAAACAGTGGATTTTACCTTTTCCAAGAGGCAAACACAGATTAATCACTTTACTGGAGAAACCCATGGATTTTCCAATTTTGCAATGAGTTTCCTGCAAGCTAGCAGAGTTCCAGCCTGCAGGCAGCTGGGTGGGAGAAGGAGGAGGGTGGTGGGGCTGTGTGCATCTACAATGCACATGGCCCCAGGCAGCAATAGCAACTCCCACAGTTAAGTAGGATTTAAGAGTGGGATTAAGGCCACCACGGAGAGGAAGGAAGCTGGGCAAGATTGGGGCTGCGGCTGGGGCTGGGGCTGCTGCCCAGCCAGTGGATGTGTGGGACTTAGGGTCTGAGCCAGCAATGAGTGGCTAGAGGGCCCCAACAGGGAATGGGATGGGCCCCCAGGTAGCTCATATAGGGGGTGGGAGGGTGGGGATGTCTCCCCACCACAGTGCACACTCCTAAAGGGGAAGATGGGACCCACGCCCTGCAGATCTGTGCATGGGGCAGGCATGGGCTGAAGGCATGGGCTCTCATCCTGCTGCCCTCCACTGGAGCCTCTGCAGCCCAGTGGGTGTAACCCAGCACAGCAGGACACAGTAGATCCATACAAAGAATCTGCTCACTGCTGCAAGCTCTGCACTGCCCTGCTGATGTGTCTCTTGCATACAGAGCCTTGAGGGGCAAATACTGCTTTGAGGGGCAAATCCCATGCTGCTGCCCTTACTGCAGCCCCGCATACAGGAGGTGCATTGCCAGGGCACTGCAGAGCTCCTAGTGGCGAGCAGCTTGTCCACACAGTTCCTCTGTGCCCTGCTGTGCTGGGTTGCACCCACCAGGCTGCGGAGGCCCTGGGGGAGGGTAGCAGGGCAGAAGACCACTCCCACAGCCTGTGCCTGCCTTGAAGATAGATCTTGGGGCTGTGAGTCCCTCCTGCCTCCCTTATGAGTGCGTGCAGTGGTGGGGAGCCAGCGCCCCCTGCCCCCTGCAGCAGGCAGCAGGGGGGATGGGGCAGAGGGCTGTAAACCCAGCTCTGTAGCCCTGGCAGCTGGGGGCCCCCTTTGGCTGGTCTTGGGGAGCAGGGGCTGGGGGTGGAGGGGAGAGTGGCACCAGCAAGGCTGTGAGGGTTGTGGGCAGAATGAGAGGCATGCAGCAGGGTCAGGTGGGCTAGAGGGAGACTTTAATTTTAATAATGGATTTTGGGGGTCTTATTACAGAATTTGTGATTTTTTATCAGAGAATTTGCAATTTTATGTCAGGGAAAACCAGGATCCCTGGTTAACACTTTGCTTGGCCATTTAGATTTTGAGCCTTCCCAGGTGTTAAACTCTCATTGTTTAGGCAGTGACATGTTAAAACATTATCAATGTTATGCAATCCTGGCCCTACTATAACATATTAGAAATAGATTCATATCAAATACCACAATTCATATAAACATAAGGATGATAAATCTAAATACGGTTTGGTGTTACTTATGTGTAAAAACTATATATGACATATCAGTAAAAAACAAATTCCAGAAAATATGCATAACATCTTTTAATCACCTTAAAATAACATGGATCATGACAATCTCCTCTTTAATTTATCATTTCCAGCTGAATTAACTTACATATAGTCATAGTTATGTATGCTGCAAACTGTCTTATGCAACAGTTATGCAATGTTAGCATGCAGTCAGTGAATTTTATTACTTTGAGATACTACTTTCCTAATAGAACAAAATGAGTAGGATTTTTTCCCCTCAGATTTTAATTAATATTCCCTGTATTGTGTATAATCAATGTAAATCAGTTAGCAATCAACTTGATTCCCAACAGTTACACAGATGTTATTAGGCCACATTGGTTAACATAAAGAACATACTTATGTTTGACAACTTTCCCTTTGTGTCCTCCCACATTTTTATTTTAGGTATTTTTCTACTTTGGAATTGAACAGGAATGTCTTCTTCTTAATTACATGGATGATATACATAGCTGGTGATCAGTATATTTCATCATAATTCCTTCCAGACCTCTTCTATTTCAGGTTTGTACTCAATTTTGTTCTGTTATAAATCTTTATCTGAGAAATAAGCCTACCTGGCATCCATATTTTATTCCTTAGCACATTGCACACAGTGGAAGTTTACTGCAGGTACCTAAGAACCTAAGTAGGTGTCTGTTTTGAACAACCCAAGCTTGACCTTAGAACCTTACTTGAGATTAATTCTATGAATTACACCCCATCCAAACGTTACACTTAAGGCATGATTAACCAGTTAATCACAATTTAAGTGATCACCTGGTCACATGTTCAATCAATTAATGTTATGATAAAAAGAGGAATAAGTTAAAAATTTATTCCACTAAATACGTTAATAATGTTGTAAATGCTTGGTATCATGCCATGAAGTTAATGTGTGACCTTGGGCTCCTGTGGCTGGGATCTCCTTCAACTGATCAGACCTCCTATGGTCATAAGGCTCCTTATGTGATTTGATCTGCAGGGATGCACCATGTGCTCCCAGTCTGGGGCTCCTCAAACTCCTCCTGCACTAGCAGTAAAGCATGATGGGATCTAATGTGTAATCCACTCAATCAGTCACAGTTAGTCTCACTAATAATAATAGTACCCTGCTACACAATCAAATTAAAGCTGGATAGAAACCAGCTATAGAGTTGTTACACACTTTCAAGCACTAACTTTGTAGGTAGTCCGCTCTTTTTATAGATTGACAGTCATTTTTACATTGTGATAATTACTTTGTACATGTCATCTAAATGTATTGTGTAGTTAACTAATTAATTGTGTGATGATTACTTTGCTGTTATGGCCAGTCTTACTTTGCCTATCTAAATTCATTTACAACTAGTTAATTGCATAACATATGTAATGTGTAGCAGGGGCCATAGAAGCCTTTTTCCTTGAGTTTAGTGGACTATATCAGATCAAAATGACATTCAGAATTTTTAAAGGGACTGATCTTCCTCCTCCTGGAACCCCCTCCCAACACTTTTCACATTTGTCCTCCCCCCTGAACTCCCCCCTGCCCCCCAAAAAAAACAAAGAAACAAAAAACTCTTATCCACACAAGTGCTGACTGAACAGGAGGCACTATTTTGCTTCATAGAAGCCAAGTAGGAAGGGCCTAAAAGTGTATGAGCAGGGAACGTGTTACATATGGCATCTTGATTCATCTTCAGGATGAGTGTTAAGTGGATTACAGAAAAAGAAATACTGATCAAGAAATGAGGGAGAGGGAGAAGTAGAGTGTCAATGAAGCTAACAGCAGGGAACAGAATAAAATATCAATGGGAAAACTAGACAAGCATAAGAAACATAAAAGGAGAATAATTATATTTAAATTAATTGTAGGTTTCTATTCTTTTTAGGTGCTTTTAAAATTGCAGTCCTGAATCTTAGGAAAAAAACCCAGAAAATAATTGTTTCAAAGCAGTCAAAGAAATCAATCTCTGCACACTTGTATTTGGCATGAAAGTCAACCAAGTTCTACAATACAAAATTAATTTCTGAATATTTAAAGTTCAAGGAATTTTAGTATTCCTCCCCACTATTATCAAACTTAACCTATATGTTTAATTTATAGTTAAAATCAGAAGACTTGTTGGTTCTGTTTAAATTACTAAAACATTTCCTTGTTCTGAACTTTAATGTTATATCATTCTATTATCCAAAGTAATTAAGCACAAAGGAAGAAAATTTCACAGATGATTGAACAATCTGTACAAGAAAATGTACTTTAGTATCTAGCTTGAAACATATGAAGTTTCCATGTACAATTAAAGGTTTTTAGAGATTAAATGAACCTTTTTTAATTTGACTTTTAAAAAGCTATTTTCAAAGGTAAACTTCCATGAAGTATCTAAATGTTAACTGAAATTCATTTAAAACAAAATTTAAAAAATGTTTGATATTCTGAATCAGTGGAAAAATGCATATGAAAGCTATAAAAAATAAATGTGTTTTAAAATTAAACCACAAGTCTTTTTACCTGAATCCAGGCCATTATTTTCCAGCATGAGTAAATAATATTATTAATCTAAAGAGTTGAACAGGAAATGCACTCTTTCAGAGTTTCAGTGATGTCAGCAATGAGGGAGGAGAAACAAAATTCAGAACACCTAAATTCAAGTCTTGGTATTGCATTTTAAAAAAGATTGGTTTTAAATAATAGTCAACTACATGTTGCATATATATTTTTAAAGGCCGTTGGCTGGAGTTACAACATTTATAAACAGACCCAAACTTCACACAGTTAAGGAAGGTATAGAACTCGAGTCTCATTTCTGGCCACTCCTAAATTTGATATTTATGGGGCTACTTGAATGAAAAACATTACTGAGAGGTGTGTAGGAGTTCTACTTTATGGCATATTTTGTTAGGTCTAAAATTTCAAAATACCATCAATCGGAAGAAATTAGAGTATTTCAGTATTTTCCTGTGTTTTAAAAAAATCCTTATATATAAATTAAACGTGTTTAATTTTTCACTGAATTGGAGTGTGTTTTCTCTTTAACCTTCAGCAATGGGCCATATATTTTTGGTCATGAATATCAGTGGGAATAGGAATAGATGGTATGAATAGTGATTTTGATTAAGTCTCTTGGACTACAAGCCCAGAGCCAGACACGTTGGCATGTGCATTTCCTCAGGGACAAACGCAGTAGCACAGTGTGCTGCTGCTACATTTCCCCGGGGAATGTCCATGCACACATGCTGTGGCATGCAGCATGTTGCCCTGGGTGGGGTAGAAGAGGCTTGGGCCAGCACTTGGGTTGGCCCTAGCAGCCTTACCTGGGGGGTTGGGGGCCTCCCAGGGTGCCAGTGGTGGCAATCTGGCAGCAGGGAGCCTGGCCAGCAGCCAGAGCATGGCTCCAGCCAGCCAGGCTCCAGTTTCAGATGGTGCATGCTGCCACCATGTGCACTGCCCTGCTTTTTTCCACTGAGGTTTTTTTTGACACTGGCATGATGCAGTGTGGCATACAGATTTAGCTTTGAATGAGATAGCTCAGGTTGCAAGTGGAAGAAGTTATAGAATATGTGTAGGTTTGCTTATCTTCCAGTTGAGATTCTCCAGTTTCTGTACAGATCTCTTAGGCACCAGAAATAACACCTTGACATGATCTATACATACATGTATAAATCATGATGTTACATAGCACTTGCTTAATTTCTTTTCAACAGATATTTGGGTTAAAATTTTCCATGAAGAAAAGAATCCTGTGGTCCCTAGTTATTATTTTCCATGGTCCAGTCTTTTTGTTTGTTTGTTTTTGGTTTGTTTGGGTTTTTTTTCTTTCTTGATTTTCTGCAGCCCTTATGACCTATAGCAGATGGCCACTTTAGTTTCTCCTTTCTTTTGTATTCTACATAACCATATCTGGAGTATCTCTGTTCTGTATTATATAACATTAAATTGTATCTTACTGTTAATGTTAAATAAATTTATGGGTAATTAGTTCTATCCCAGCCGTGTCTTTTCTTATATACAGAAAAATTCACCCATAGTGGCGATGCTCAAGTTCAGAGAATTTTCAAATCTTATGTCCAGTATTTCATCCTCACCACATATGTATGAATCTGGCTCCATTTTTTTTTTTTTTTTTGTATTTTTGTTTCTGAATGTTAAAAGCTAACTTTAAAATTGATTTAATTACAGATTATACAGCTGAAAAATATAAATTATGGCCCTAATCTTGTAACATCATATCCACTGGTTTGTTTTACACAAGTAGCCTGGTAGTAGTCAGTGTGTGGGCTATGTAGATAAGTGTTTAGTGAAATGCATTTAACTGCTTTGGGAAGTATGTGGATATTATTACGTGGTTGGCATAACTGAAATGCTCTGTGATGATAAACTACCATACCACAAACTGTTCCAACATGTGGCTCTTATTTTCTAATGAGGATATCATTTATATGTCAAATATTTATTCCCATGGACATTTTTGTCTTTGTTAACTAGCTCTCTGAAGTAATTTCAAGACATTTATATTATAGCTGCTTACTTTTCTTTGACAAAAATTATTTAACAAGCTGGAAACTTTACACTATCGTTAAGAATGGACTTCTTTATTTAGAGTAAAATTTGTCATCACTAACATATCAAAAGAACAAGTTTTATATTGCACAGTAGCCCAGTTTTGGGGTTGTTTTTTTTTTGGTTTTCTGTTTTAAATTTGGAAAAATTCTGATTAGCTATGCTCAATATTACATATCAGTTATATAGCTACATTTGGGAACAATGGGCTCCTATACATTGGCATGGAGCCTGCTCCAATGCACTGGATTAATCGAGTCTGCTGGAGCATGGAAATTGACATGCTCTGGCAGCCTCATGCGTCACTTGTATCAATTTCCCAGCATATCCACACACTGAAAAAATGGCGGTGGGGTGCTCTGAAATAAAATATGTTCAATGAGCCTTAGTTCAAAGCACCCCACTGCCATTTTTTCAGTGCAGGGACACTGATACACATGACATTTGGGGGCATTTAATTAGTGTGGCTTGCTAATTGAAGCACTCAGTGCCACATCCTGCAGCATTTGTAAAAAAAGCCCATAGTCAAGGTAGATTTAAGCACCAATGTTAGCACACTGCTCCATAAAATGCACCTAGTTTAAATAATGGAAAATGCACTGTACTTCCAGTTTTATAGCACTGATTTAGGTTATTTTGAATATGAAATTATATATACTTTTCCAGTTTATCATAATTGGAACATTCTATTTTTAAGCAAATTCTTTGTAAATAATCACATAGAGAAAAGTCCGGTTTCTATTTCTCTTTGTATTCCCCTGCTTCTGCTTGAAGTGTTGCTGAAATAGTTATGGTTCAGAAATAGCTCCCCTTTCTTGACCTCCTAAAAATGTTTTGTGATGGAGAAGTCCTTGATACCATGCATCTAGACTATATTCAAGTAAAAAAATCATTTATGCATCTTGAAGATACTTGTGGTAGAAATTTTTCTATGAAGTACAGTTCTCGTTGCACCTGTGCACAGCATGTATCATGGCAAGGTATTTTATCAATAGTCTCTTCTTTTCCAATTAGCAAGTAGGAAGATTGTGAAATGTTCACACAGGGAGGGGGTTTTAGGCATGTGATTACTTACTGGATATTTTGATAAACATAAAGGGCTTTACTATGGTAGTATTTTATATAAACAATGTCTAAATCTACATCACAGCTACTTTCCTAGACTACACTAGGTACCATTCATTTACTGATAATAGAGCTATCAATTGGCACATTTACTTTCAAAGTTGCTTAAATATTTAAGGTGTCTTACAGATGTTACACTTAATATATGATTAACTGGCCACATATTCATTCAGTTAATGGTGTCATAAAACTAGGAATAAGCCACAAAATATGACAAATATGTGTTATAAATTTGTTGCTGGTTTCTATCACACCTGTAAGTGAACATGGGGCCAGCATTCCTAGGTTTCCAAATACACAAGAACCCTTCAAGCCTCCTGTGTGGCAGTGATGATCAGCTGGAGTGGAAGTGATAGGGCTGCCACCGGGGGAGTGCACCATGTGCTCCTCTGGCTGGGAGCTCCAATCAGCTGACCAGGGCTCCTAGCCACAGGAGCACATCAGAGTTTAGGGTTCCCCAACTGGAAACCTTAATCAGTTGACCATCATTGCCATCCATGCGTGCGCATCCGAGCCAAAGTCTCCTCTTAGCTGCCCTGGCTGAGAGCTCCAATCAGCTGTCTGGGGCTCCCAGCCATGGGAGTCCATCAGAGCCAAGGCTTCTTTAACAAGGAAACAGAAGCTCATGCTACTTTAAGGCAAGAGTGCCACAGGCAAGGTCTGCTGTTGGGACAGGCACCCGAGCAAAAGCCAGCTGTTAGAAAGTAGTCTTTGTAAGTAAGCAGAGACAACAGGGATAGGACCTACTACTTAGGCTGACTATCCTGGAGCTAGCTGCACTGTAATAGGAAGCACAAGTCAGAACTCCAGGCATCCAGGGGAGTAAAGGTGGCAGAGCAGCTGGGTTGGCTACAACAGAGGAGGGAACGCTAATCATTTAGAGAGGAGCCCCCGGGGAATAAGGCATGTGGGGTACCCTAGAAGGCTTAAAGGAAACAGCTAAAAGGAGAGAACAAGTTTCTGTGGGATAGTGACTCAGAGAAGGGTTTAGATTTTAGATGAAGCAGCCTGCTTGTGTTTCTTTTCATGTTGGGACCAGAGGTTTGGGTGTGGCTACAAGGGTGGAGGAGGCCATGGGTAAGGTGTCTGGGAGTAACTGTCCAGGATAAGAGGTTGAGGCCATGAGAAATCCTGCAATGGTCCATAATGCAGTGGGCTGTGTGAGGTGGGAGATAAAACTAAGTTATTGGAGGCTGGAGATAACAGCCCAGCAAGAGTTTGGATTGTGGGGACTGAACCCAGTACAAGACCAGGGATCCACAGTTTAAGTGACAGACAGAGCCAAGGAGGCCTGGAAGGAACTGGAGTGATACCTGTGTAGTATGTCTATGAGGGTGGCTGGAGGCCACTATTAGTTTCCCTAAGCCATCTTGTACCCTTAAGCACAGATAGGGCCATAAAAGCTACAATTTAGTACCCAAAGGCAAGGCTGGAGCCACTAGTGCATGAGTAGTACTAGGGATCTCATTTAGCAGCAAGATGAGGCAAACTGAGGCTTATTCTAGGACACAGAGCAGCCTCCCTAAATACTATAACATATGATATTATATGAAAAATGAGGCAAAAAAGGAAGGTTCCCTGAGGAGCCAGAGTGGGGCTGCAGTAGTTCAGCTCCCAAGACAGTGGTGTACCAACAGGTGAGGGAGGGCCATGTCCCCAAAGGGCATGGGCTGGGCCCTCTGTCCCCCCAGCAGCACTTCTGGTTTCACTGCTGGCACTTCCAGTTCCGCCACTGGCATTTCCTGGCTCGGTGATTGGCTGCCGGGGGACCTCCCCCATCCCCGTTAGCAATCGGCCACAGATGGTGGGGAGGCGCAAATACACGTATTTGCCTCTGGGCACCAGAGGTTCATGGCACACCACTGTCCCAAGCGGTGTCTCAGATGCTCTTGGACCTATGACAGCCCCAGTCAATTAATTGGGCCTCCCAGATGCAGGAACACAAAAGGACCCCTGTGCTCCCCACTTGGGAGCCCTGGTCAGCTGACTGGGGCTCCCAGGCAAGGGAACGCAAGGAACCAATCTTGCTATTTGTTTGTGCTGAGATCATGATTCTCAGCTATCTCTGCACTGGCAGTATAGCAACAATGGGTTCTAATGATTGATTCCTATGTGTGGCATGGCAGGAAACACAGTTATTGGGATTGTGCATCAGATCCCATTATACTTTAATTTAACAGCTACCAGTGGCTTAACTAAAATATTTTTTAATTATTCATCACAAAATTAGGTAGAAGGACATGCACTGTTTAACTAACTCTACTCATCACATATAAAGTCACATTTCCACCTTATTTTAATGGGCAAACACCATTAAGTCATGTATTGCACAATTACCTGGTTAATTGCACAATTAATTTAGACTGGCTACACGTGCAAATTAACTATGGCACTTTTCATAGTTTCATTTTAAAAGGTCCAACCAGCTATAAAGCTATTGCTGGAAAATGTGCAATAGCTTTATAGCTGGTTCCTATCCAGATTTAATTTGTATATATAGCCTGTGTCGCTGCATCTGGGAGCCCCATCAGCTGATCAGAGCTCCTAGTTGTGGGGACCCGTGTGCACCACCATGCCTGGGAACTGCCAGCTGATGCTGGTACCCAGCGATATGAACACATGCCTTGCAGTTAGGAACCCCATCAGCTGATGGGGCTGGGCTTCCAACTCTCAGGGTGTTCCATGCACCCCCACAGATGGGAAAGCATCCAGGTGACCCGACACTAGCAGTAAGGGATGATGAAATCTGTTTTGTGGTCCCACAATCATGCTTCCTGCCATGCATGCATACTGAGGAATCTGACCTACACTGATAAATTTCCAGAGGAGCAGAAATACACATCATAGCAAGGCCCTTATCACCAGGGATCCTAGTTTTCTCTGATTAAAAAACCCAAGCAAACAACCATTTTTCGGACATAAAAAAGTAACCCAAAATACATATGTTTCTGTGATGAATATGAAACACCACTAATACGTGCACGCGTGCGCACACACACACACACACACACGCACACACACAATACAACATATACAATATATAAGAAACACCAGTAATATCTATGTAGATATTAGTGATGTTTCATTTGAATCATGGAAACATGGATTTTAGGTTCCTTTTTTAATCTGAAACTTGGGTATTTTTTTTAATCAGAGAAAACCAGGATCCCTGCTTATCACCCAAACATGGAATTGCATAGAGGCACCTCCAGAGCTAAAGCACTTGATGCTACAGATTGAGATTAGAACATGAACTGGTACAATCCCTGCAAAATATAGTTATGAGAGGCTTTCACACATCTGTAGTTATGCTTTCCTGCTTTTCACCATCAGAATATCCCTTTATATGGGTCCTACTTAGTGTTCAATATCTGCTGTTTAAACTGTAGTTAAAATTAAGCTGCTAGCACTACAACTAGCCATGATATGATCAATAATAACAATATACAAATCACTACATGTAGTAATTAGATATGAAATAAAGTAAGATATAAAATTGCTGATAAAAATGAGTTACTTGCAAGGGTGTAAATAAACCCATGCATATGCATATATTATTAACTATCAACAATACTATTACAAAAATGTTTTGCAATACCATACTCTGATCTGAGGTTCTGATTCCAAAGATAATAATCTCCCCAGGTTTCATTTACAGTTTATAATGAGAAACATGTTCTATCCTCTGTCTCCAAGTGTGGAAAATATTCCTTTCAAATATTACTTTTCCATCATTTGTTTAGGGAAAAAAGGGAGAAAAGAGCTCTTAAAACCTATACATCAAGTAGACATAGTCCTTCAACCCTGTGAAAATAACATGATTGCAAAATATTACTGTTCTGATTTGTTAGTGTTTTGCATTTATTTTTCACTGTAGAAGAAACAAGGCACTGGATCATGAAGACTTGTTTTTTTCTCTCCAGAAAGTAACACACTGGGGATGCATCTATATGAGCGATTGATGATGCTCAATAAAATCCAGTGCAGTTTTTACCAAAGTCAGCTACTCCCAGGAGCAGCATTTTTGTGTGTGCCTGGAACCACAACAGTTTGAGCTGGGGTAGAGAAGCCATGGGTTGGCAGCAGTCAGGGGTCAGCCCCAGGCTCTGTGTGGTAGCATTGGGTGGCAGAGGGGCTGGCTCGGGCACAAGAGTGCTGAAGCTGCGAAGCCATGTGGCTGAACCTCTGAGATTGCTGACAGCACAGGGGTGTTCTGCTCCAGCTCACACTGCTACAGTCCCAGTCACCATCCACGTGTGTTTCTGCGCACTAAATAACTCAACTGTAAGATGGTACTGTCTATCTTATGCCGAAGTTATTTTTTTATGCCTTAATACTGGTGTGAACTACTCAGTACTACTTTGGAGCTAATCCTCAGTAAAGTGCATGTGTAGATGTACCCTGGTTTTGAAAAAGCTAGAGCAATTCCTTCTTTCTATATTTACTTCAAGAGTTGCTATAAATCAGAACTATGAGACTATTAATTGGGAAGACCCCCTGAAATATATTATGCATAACTGACAAGTTTAGCCTAATACTTATCCAGCTTTTCTAAATGGGCAATTGCAGGAAATGAGATACTAAAAAACAGAAATGCAGTCAAAAAGCAGTAAAGATTTGAATTCCACTTTGGTAGCCACAGCTGTGGTAAGTTTGACTCTTTTTTTGAGTATTTAAATTTGTATTATTTTACTGTAATGTAAACTTGAGAGCTATTTATGAGGTAACAACCATGACCTGAGCTGAATCAACTCTAAAACTAAAAGCTCATTTTTCAGTTTCAAACTTCATTAACCTAGGTTATGGTTATTATCCTGTTAATAGGAATGACTCTGAAGTTATTGTTATGCTGACATTTTAAATGGTAACATTTAAAAAGTAAAAGACAACATAAACAAAACAGACCATGAAACTGCAGAAAGGTACTTTCTGAACAGAAACTTGTATGCTTTCTTTTATAGATCTTCTTGTCAGCACTTCTTCCCTCCGTTCTCCCTTTCTTTCCTGATCTCTTAGTTATTTTTCCTATGTTCATCACTTCCATCCCTACAGTAAAACCCTTGTCCCCATAGTAAATGCCATGTAACTCTGCTTGCTTCAAGCAATGCATAATGCACAAAAAATGCATAAATGCTAGTTGCAGAGTAGAGGGAAAAATAGTTCAGAGAGAATATGAAAGAGTGCAAGATGATGGGAGGGAATGACCAATTAATGTTTAATTATGTGCATTCTTCAGTTGATTTAAGAACCTAATGAAGAAATGTATTTATATATCTTTTGAAGCTAATGAAGTGAGAAACTGTAGTAGCATCTTTGTGGCTGACAGCTTAAATATAAAGTAAATTAAAGGAATTACCAGAGGTCACACATTTAATGAAAGGCAGTGTTGAAATTAAAATTCATGTTTGTGCGCTAATGGCAAAACAAAAGGTTCCCAAACTGTTCTGTGACATTCATAATTTGTGTGCACAATTACCATATTGCTCTTGCACATGCCAAATGAGTAAGTATGCATAGATATGATCATTTAGATATTACTTGAACTAAAGCCCCCTTCATTTTAAGGGAATGAGACCAATAAGAAATTAAACACAGAGCATGCTGTGTATCCGACTTATGTTAACACCCAAACACAACTCTTCAAAAAAACAAAAGCAAGAAACATTCATTTTCAGAATCAGAAAAAATATGCAGAAGATTAAAATTTATTTTTATGTCAGTGACTTGATCCTTGCAGGTGAGGAGGGGGCTAGTAGACATTCGAAGAGCTTGTTCTGAGTGCCCTTCACATTCTGAACGTAAGGAAAGAAACACTTGCATTGACCCTGGTTTCCATAGGAAATTAAATCAAGTTCTAAATATTCAACTATGAAAATATACAATTTGGGGAATATAAGTTACCTGCAATGCTCTCCAGGGATGTTCTCTAGGCTTCAGTGGCTCAGTACCCATGGAGTTTCATTCTAATTCAGCTGCATAAAATCTCACCTCCCCAGCCCTGCAGCACAGACACTGTATGCTTGTCCAAAGCCTCCAGATACGTATGAATTCTCTTGCAAATCCTCTTCCCTTTGACCAAAGCAACCCAAACTTTTATGTTCAGATTCACAGAAATGAGTGAATATGCTGTGGAAATACGCACAGACCTCTATTAACACCTTGGGAGGAAAAACCTGCAGCATCGTTATAGGCTCGGCAGTGCTACGCTGGTTAGCACTATGGATGAAAAGGACTTGGGGGTCATGATTGACGACAAGACAAATATGAACCTTCAATGTGATGCTGCGACCAGGAAAGCAAGCAAAACACTGGCTTGTAGCCATAGATGCTTCTCAAGCAAATCCCAAGATGTCGTTCTCCAATTGTACTCAGCCTTGGTGAGGCCGCAGCTGGAGTAGGGCATCCAGTTTTGGGCTCCTCAATTCAAAAAGGGTGTGGAGAAGCTTGAGAGAGTCCAGAGTAGAACCACATGCATGATCAGAGGTCAGGAAAACAGACCTTATGACGACAGGCTGAGAGCTATGGGACTCTTTAGCCTGGAAAAACACAGGCTCAGGGGCGATCCATAAGTTAATCAGGGGTGTTCACCAGGTTTTGGGGGAACGATTGTTCGCCAGAGTGCCCCAAGGGATGACAAGGTCAAATGATTATAAACTCCAGCAAGACTGTTTTAGGCTGGACATAAGGAAGAATTTATTCATTGTCCAAGCCCCCAAGGACTGGAATAGCCTGACACTGGAGGTGGTTCATGCACCTACACTGAATGCCTTCAAGAGAAATTTGGATGCTTATCTTGCTGGAATCCTATAACCCCAACTGATTTCCTGCCCCTCAGGCAGGGGGCTGGACTCGATGATCTTCCAAGGTCCCTTCCAACCCTAAAGTCTATGAAATCTATGAAATCTATGAAACACTAATAAGTGGCTGAGGCTGACAACAAAAAATAAGTCCAAATGAAATATGCTAGAGATACCATAGTGTCTGGCTAGAATGCAATTGGGCTAGAAATTAGAAAAGGGAAAAATTTCCTTTCATTTCCAATTGAAATTTTGAAGGCTCTACCTATAGCATGTCTTTCCACTGTAAGTATGAACCCTGACAAGCATAGGATCAGAAGGCTTTCACTGAATGGGAATAACTTAATAAATACAAGTCAGTATTATACCTAAGAGACTGAACATCTACAATATTTTGTGTACGACTATGCCTCTGTGCCACACTCAATCATCCCAACACATATCTGATAGATCCATCTTTCATCTTTGTCTAAAGGGAAACAACATAACAAAAAGTGTCCCCCTGGTGCCTTATAAATTCATGAGTACAATAATGTTCCTGTTCAATGCTCAACTTCTCTCCCAAGATAGGCAACATGAAATGTTCTTTGAATTAATACACCCTGGGGTATCATTATCTGACCTGTTTTTGTCCTGTGAACTGAGTCCCTGTGTAATTAACATGAATTTTTAAATGAACATAGGTCAAATATATGTCCACAAAGATGGAAACAATGGCAATGTAGCAGGATTATAGGGTCCCCTGGAGCAATACAAACTCCCCCATGAAATAACAAAACAAAAATAGTGTGTCTTTATTTTACTGTTGGCTTTGGAAAAGGAAACCAATATTCATAGCTGTTTTAAAATCCTGATCTGTTATATACATGAACATGAAAAATACTGTATCTTAAGTTCTCTGAAGTAATACATAATATATAGCAATATGTCAATTTTTATGTCAGAAGAGACTTTAGCTCAGAATATAAATTTGAATAACAGAGATGTCACAGAGAAATTAGGTAAAGCATAAAATAATCTAAAAACCTTTTACATCCCTAGAACTAATACACATGTGAACTTAAGTCTTATTCATGGTTCTCAGAAGAATGAAATATGCTGTATAAGCCAGTTTGGTAGACAGGTAATACCTAAGGGCTGTTAAAATACTTTCATTGGTTTGGTGAAATCTCAGATAAAATTCTATATCTGTCTAATGGACCATTTTTCAAGAATATATTCAATTAATTCCTGCCAACAGAGAGATGGGGTAAGAAAAGAATGTATACACATGCCATGGAGGTGAGTGCTGGATAAATATTTAGGTAGGTATATTTTTTTTGTGGCTAAGATTCTGACCAATAAAACAATTAAAACAGTGGGACTCCTCATATATTTAAAGTGTGTGTCAAGTAGGTACTTCACTGTGAGAGAAAAGAAAAACAACAAGAATTTTTTTTTCTCTTTCTCTTTCTCCTAGAAAAATGCAGGAGACATAGACTTGGATTGTAGTCAACCTGTTGAGCATCTAAGGGCACATCTACACATTGCCCTATGTCTCCATAGTGAGTCTACACGTGACTAGCACTTATGTCACCGTAGTGGGATGCTCCCCCATTTTAGTGTGCTGCTACAGTGAAATAGCAACTATAACTAACCATGCACCATGCGCATGATGCAGTATGGGAAGTTACTGCTCCATGCTTTAGTATTTCCTTTTGGAAGCATGGTGTAGTAACAATGCTGTTATAGGGTAACATGTAGACACACCCAAAGTGTACTTAAATGATTCAGTATGATTCTATTTCACCCTGTACCAACTTATACTTAATGCATCTACTTTTATAACACACCATCAGCTGATCCTTAAGACTGGGCCACAAAAAAGCAACAAGGAAAAGGAGAAACTGCTTACCTTATGTATTAACAGTTATTCAGAGACTCAGGGAAGACGGAACAGAATTGTACTTAGGTTCTGAAGTCCACACAGATGCCTACTAAGTTGAATAGAATTTGGCTCATGCTGGTTTTACCACTTTTGTGGTCCATAAAAATCAAATTTGAAAGTTTGTAGAGAGAGATAAGTACCAGAATGTGTCAGGTAATTAGCTCTGTCCCCCAGGTCTCCTAGACCTAAGCCAGCATAGCCCCTTTTACTGGCCCCACCTCCTTGCTTTGGTCAAGTGTCAGCCACAGCCAGGTAGTAAGGGGGAAGGGGTGCTTGGCCATGCCCTACAGACAATCAGGGATGGCTTAGCCACTGAGGAGTGCTTGGCAGCTTGGGGAGACTGCTGGGAGATGTGCAGAAGCACCCCCAACCTGCTGGCTTCAGCCAGTACAGGCAGTTTTTTCCCATCCCCCCAAAGGGTGAACATACATTCTGTTCACTCTCAAACTAACCTATTCCACTTACAGAAACCTGTGTAAGTTTGACAGATTCTGCCTCAGGCTTTTTAAACATCTGTACTTAGCCTATCTGGATACACACATATACAACTATTTATACATATAAACATACTTATCTATCTATCTATCTATCTATCTATCTATCTATCTATCTATCTATCTATCTAAATGCACACAGTCTACCTAATAAATTATTATAAGGTGAAAAAGAAACATATAATTTTATTTTATGCAATTTTATTTTATTTATGTACTTATATATTTATTTAAGGTCAGCTCATCTAAGATATATATGACTAAACAAAGTATATGCTGTGTATATATGTATGTATACATATGCATGTATATGCATGTGTATCTTTATGCATATCTGTATGCCTTTACGGCCCCCCACTGTCCCCTTTACAACACTATCACTTGTCCTGCACTCAGCTGCTCCAGCTGAGTGCCCTGTGGGCTTTGCTCCCCACATATATACACACACAATACACACGCACACACACACACACACACACACACACACCAACCACAAGTTTGGGGGGCTGAAGTTCACTTCGTCTGATACTGTGAACTTCAGCCCACAGAAACCCAATGAAACTTGCTCTAAATACACACACACACACATACACACTTTGGTTAATCTACAAGGCAACTGTACTCTGCCTTCTATTCAATTAACTATACCATCCATAAACCTGTCCCAGTTTTTCAAGTATCTTATTGCATGTAAAACTACTTTTTCTTTCATTCTAACTCAAGTTATTCCTGATTTTAAAAAACAAGTTAAAAATAAACAAATAAACAAACAAAAAAACCCCCAGGAGATAATCTAAGCCATTGTCTGAATACAAATTTGGACATTTTTCCCCCTAAAAAACAAATTTCTATCTAGAAAATCTGTTTTAAATGTTCTTGTTTATGCAGGCAGTAATGTGGAGTGTTGGTTGAGTTGTTTTTAGTTTGATTTGTTTCTATTTTGTAAGATGCTCTAGGTTTTGTTGGATTTCAAAGTCTAGAAGAAAAATGTGTGCAGTACAAAATAAATAGAATGGGTTGTCTCTGGTTACCTAGGAACATTTTTATTTAGATGTAGAATACACAATGAATTTGCAAATCAAATGGTCTTTGCTGTAATCCATCTTGCTTAAGATAACCATGCCCAAGTCTGAGCAAAAAGATTTTCTTCATGCTACCTATGAAACATATGGGAATTTACTATACGCACGTACACACACACACGCACACTGTTCATGTTTAACCATGTTTCATATATGTCCTCTTATTTTTGAAGTGTAGGACAAGTCATAGAAACATGTATCATTCTTGTTTTATTACAGATCATGGAACAATATCTATATACGTGACCCTCGCCATTCGCGAGGGATACATTCCCATGATCCCTGCAAATGGTGAAATCCATGAATAAGGTACTGCATTCATGAATGCAGTCTGCATTCATGAACGCAGTGCCCCCGGCAGCTGGGGGGGGGGCAGGGGTGGGGAGTGCAGCGGCGGAAACCCAGCGGCAACAAGTACAGAGCTGCTGAGGAGCTCCGGTAGGTGTTTAAAGTGTATTTAAAATGCAGGTTCAGCATTCATGAATATTTGAAACCACAGATGCTGAACCCGTGAATGCCAAAGGTTTGCTGTATTATTTATTCTTCTAGGATTAATGAAAGTATATTAAAATATTTTAATCTAAAAGATTGGTGTATAAAATAACATGCTGCTTTAATACTCTGGTAAATTTTCAGGTACATAGAATACATTTTCTTATATCATTATACATTATAACCAGGGATCCTGGTTTTCTTTGATTAAAAAAAAAAAAAATTCTCAATTTTTGGATTTAAAAACATAACCCCAAATCCACATTTTTCCATGATTAAAATGAAACACTGCTTATCTATATCTATATCTAGATAGATAGGTATAGCTATAGATATAGATATATCTATAGAGATAGAGATAGATATAGATAGATATATCTAACCCATATTAAGGAAGTGGACAAAGAATAACATCTGTATGAAGAAGGATATCCTCCCCTAGATCTGGTGCATTAGCAAAATAATTATATTATTGCTTCCCTTGACTTTTTCCTCAGATCTTAGCATCCCTGTTTAATCAAATATTAAGCCCCTGTATGTATTCTTGAGAACGCCTTTTGGGAATGATCCTTGAATAGCTTGACTGATGCATTTTGAGCATGTGAGTGTTGAGCAGGGATCCTGGTTTTCACTGATAAAAAAAAATCTCCAATTTTTGGATTTAAAAAAGTAACATAAAAACCCATGTTTTTTTCTGTGATTAAAATGAAACACCACTATCTAGATCTAGATCTAGATACAGATCTAGATATAGATAGATCTCTCTCTCTCTCTGTTTATAGATATAGATATAGATATAGATACAGGCAGTCCTCGCTCTTACGGCGGCTTACGTTCCTGGAAAAGGTGCGGTAAGTCGAAACGATGTGAGTCGAAACTAATTTCCCCATAGAAACAATGTTATAATAGGGGGTTACATTCCTGACCAAGGGCCTGATGCCCAGCTTTTTATAGAAATGACCATAAACACCATATTTAAATCAACTATTTAATCAACTATAAATGATATACACTGTACAGTACAAAACTTTCTAAAGTGTACTATATATAAATCGATTAAATAGGGCAATACAGTAACTAATTACATCCAATTTTATTTAATCAGAAGGTGAAGGAACACCTTCATCAGGGTCATGGAATTCAGAAGGGCTTCTTTGGGGAGATTTTGTGGAGAATTAGGGCTACTTGATAGCTTTTTAAGAAATTGATACAGGGATGTTTGTTTTGCTGCCCTCATTTTCTCACTGTAAATGTCACTGTAGTGCTGTAAGTGCAAAGATCCAGTGCTGCAGGTAATAACATGGGTGTAAACGGTGGAGTGCCACGAGTGCAAATCACCATAGATTGAAACACTGTAAGTCAAGGACTGCCTGTATATAGATGTATATCTACATCTAGATATAGATACAGATAAAGATATAGATATTAGGGGTGTGTGAAGCTTCAGTCGCTAATTCAGGGCTGACAATATAGGGACAACCATGCAGGGTTCAGAGAGCCTGTGTGGGACCCAGCATGGTGTCCTCCTCCCTGCCCAGGCCTGTGACCACATGTGTTAGAATGCCTGTGCCCTCCATGCGGGGCCCCAGTTGGAGCCAGGAGGAGACTGGTAACCCCAGGGCACTGTGGGGTGAGACAGAAGTGCTGCACCAGTTTGAGTGGACCAGGTGCTCCAACACCCACATTTATAAGGCCCTGTCAGGCCAGATGCAAGAGTGAAGGCACAACAAATTAATGCAACAGTGCCAAATAAAGGCCTGGTAGGCATAGTGGGTCACCGTGACTGACCACAATCATTAGTCAAGCCCTGTCCCTAAGTCCATGCCCTTTATGTGTCTACTGATAGTTATCCTGGCACCCCAGGACCCAGGCTGCAGCCATGCAGTATACACCAGCATGGGTGGCCTGCTCAAGCCCGCACCCCAGCCTGGCACCTCCCATGATACATCGCTGGAGGAACCCTTAGGCATGCAGCGGCCCATCCTGCCCAGTTTCCACCAGCAGCTTGAGGAGCCCTGGCCAGCACCTGCCTCACCAGCTGTGCAGCCCCAGGGTCAGACACGAGGCACAGCTGGCCATGACACCACTGGCCACTAGCTCCTCCCCAGGGTGGGGCCCTTGCTGAATGTCTGAAAGGTGCACCCTGCAGGCTGAGATGACCAAATGCAACTACATTCCATCAATAAGCTGCCAGCCTTGCCAGCCTTGGCCACATAGGGCCTTCCCTGCCCCCAGCCCCTGCCACTGTCTCTCCTCCCCACCCAACTCACCCACACTTCCATGACCCTAGGTCCTCCACCCCCCAACAGCACTCAGGGAGGTGGGAGACAGTGCTAAACTTTATTGAGCAAGCTGTGGCCCCACAACTAGGTGGGCACAGGTTTTTAACACACAAGGAATGTGTTGATGCTGATAATGATGTCTTCTTGGCAGCAGGGGGCAGGGACATAAAGTGCAGCCACAGTTATCCCTCCAGGCAGTGAAGAAGGTTGCATGGCAACCTTGCTCCCTGCACCACCATAGCTCACGGTCCTGTACCAGGAGTGCATGTGCACCCAGGTCATCATGAGGATCATTATCAGCAGGGCATAGTGGGTTGGGCACCCCTCAGCCCATGCAAAAATCTAGAAAGGCTATGGAATTAAATTAAGCTATGGAATCTAGATTACTTACAAAGGCTGTGGAATTTTCATCTTTAGAAGTTTGTAAACGTATGTTTAATAAACATTTTTTTTTTCTGGAATGGTTTAGAGAGGAGTGATCCTACTTTGAACAGAGTGTTATAGTAGATAACTTTCTGAGTTCCCTTCTAGTCCTATGTTTTATAATTATGGGATTTTAAGATGTAATATGTACAATCCAGATAATGCAACTTTACCCCACAAACCTTAAATTGTGCATTTATAGACTTCTTAGGATATACTCTTGAGTATATTCTATATTTTTCAAATCATAAAAGTACTATTACCAACTTTAAATTTAAAAACTACTTTGTACTTGAAGTAGGGATTAAGGGCTAAATCCTATTTCATTTTATACATCTAAGTGTCATGCAAGTAACCACATAATTGCAGCTTTTTGCCACTAAACTTCAGTCTAGGATCCTATTTCACCCTAGAGGAGAAAAGTCCGACTGCCATTTGCTCAATAACTTATCAGACAAAAAAGCCTTGGTTCTATTTTATAAGGTTCATATCTTTTAAGGTTGTATAAGGTTCATCCTGTATAATCCTTATCAGGACTCATACAAAGCCACCCCAGAGTTCATGTTGGCTTCCAGTGCTGCCTCAAGCTAAAAAAACAAAACAACAACAAAAACAAACAAACAATGGAATGCAATGCCTACATTCCCATTAAAAATGATAAAGAGCTGTTGAATGCCATCAAAAGATATCACACCAAGGCCACATACAGGCATTTCATATTGCAGTGTATGGGCATTCATTCAGTGTCTCCCGGATTAAACATACCCCAACTAGGATAAAGACCTTTCAGGTTGACACCTGGAAGATGTCCTCTGCAAGAGAATTTCTCTTGCTAAAATATATCATGCAATTGTTATAGTCTCAATTTAGATGCTTTTGTCATGAGACAGCATCAGAATTATGAGTTCCCACATAGTGTCAGAAAGACAGCATAATGTGCTATTCTGATTATTTTATATTCTACATTTTGTTCATTTAGCTATCCTTCTCACATTGCTTAAATCATAATAAGCAACAGCACGAGTTGAAAATGGCTCCAACCAACCATTAAGATTAAGTTGATGATTAATGCCTCAATTTAGCACAGATTTGGAAGAAATTCACAATCTAGTAGATTTAGTAATGAATGAAGTAATTTTTTGCAGTTATAAATCTTCTGCCAGTTTTCAGTATTTGGACTCGGAGACAGGGTCAATAGAATTACAAGAGATCCTTTTAAAATAAATAAAATATTTGGATTGGTCCTCTGCTCAGACTTATGCTTGGGTTTCTCTCTCTGTGGCAGGGGCTTGTGTTTGACACTAAACCTGTGTAAATAGAGAAGTATTCAATTTGGATTTGGATTTGGCCAATTCAGAGGACAGTGATTTGATTCAAAGATTCAGATTGCTGTCCTGAATCAATTCAGCCAAATCAGCTTCAAAAGATTTGGCACTGATTCGGAGAGATTTGGTGATTCAGATTGGGTGGGGAGAGGCAGGCACAGCTGGGCAGCTCCTTCAGCTGTGTTTGCCTCTTCCTGGTGGGGGGAGCTGTGGGAGAATCCTCTATAGCTGCCCTGCTGGGTGTAGTAGGGGCTGTGGGGACTCTGGGGCCTCCTGGCAGAGCTCCCCCATGCAGCCCCTACTCCCCAATCGCACCCCCACCCAGCCCCATCTCTGATGGCCCCCTCCCCTCCCAGCCCCAGCACTCCAGGAATCAAACAAAAAAACCCAACTAAAACATAGGGTTTGCTGCAGGACAAAATGCCTTGATTTGGGGAAACTCCTGTTTCCCCTCTTCTCTCAGCTGTCAGCATGCTGGAGAGCCAGGGAGCACCTAAAGCAGAGAAGATGCTCTGGTTGCCAGTCAGAGCGTCTCCCTGGAGGGCCCAGCCTCGAGTTGCTCTGGTGCATGTTCCTGTATCATGCAGCATGCCACTTTTTCTGGCATTTTTTTAATACTGTGAGTTTTGGCACTGCACTGAAAATTTGCACATGCAAAGATGCACATGCACTGTGTGCAGTTTGCAGTGCCTCAAACAGTTTTGAGGTACCAAAAACCACATGTGTACGCTCATCTGGATGTGCCCTATTAGACTAAAATCAATATATGTGGTAACCTTAATAGTAATTTTTTCAGTTCTCACAAGTATATATGGAATATAGATAAAAACAACCATATTAATCCAAATAAACTCATTAGCAGGTTGATTAGAAGGTACACGCCAGAATATTGATTAAAAATTGAAGCCTCACTTATACCTCACCCACAAGTTGAACCCCAGCTCAGACCAGCGCACTTCGTGGATTTTCTCCGCTTGCTTGATTATGACTTTGGCCATACAAGGTCATTGGAATATTTGGTCACTGCCTGACCAGGTCATGTTAGCTCTTACCTGATCAGCAGGGATCCTGGTTTTCTCTGGTAAAAAAATCCACAATTTTTAGATTAATAAAAAGGAACCCAAAATTCACATTTTTCCAAGATTAAAATGAAACGCCACTACTCTATAGATAATATATCTATAGATCAGTGGTGTTTCATTTTAATTGCAGAAAAATGTGAATTTTGGGTTACTTTTCTATCTGAAAATTGGGATTATTTTTTATCAGAGAAACACAAGGTCCCTGCTGATTAACTGCCAACAGTTTGCTAGGTCAGCTGATTCCCTTCCAATATTGTCATCTCCTGTATTCCTAGGTACCAACACAAGAAAATCGTTCTGATTAACCACATTTACTATTTGGCCCACTGAATAATCCCAGAAACCTTTAGATTTGCATTTCCCTCTCACATCTATAACTGCAGTTCACATTCTATGTGATTCATAAGTATGACTCATGGGCAAATTTCATCTACCATAACTTTGGGCACTATGATATACCTTTAAGCTATATGAAAAGTATACTATTCAGAAGGTAGGAAGCACCTTCTAGTGTCTACTTTGATATATTACTGGAGGAGATAGGACACATGAGTTAGATCAGGGATATGATCAAGTAAGTCAGTTCCTATGTTCTCAAATCACAGTTTGTGGGCAGTTTTCTAGGGCTACAAAAGCCACTTTAAGAATAAATTCTTAAAAGGTCTTAGATGCACACAAGTTGGGTACATGAGCTAGCATTGTAATGGTTATTTTTAGGTGCTTAGCCATTAGAATGGAACCCTGTCTGAAGTACCAGGTTTCATTCCAGTTTATGAGAATTAGCCATCTCGGGGTGGGTTCCAGAATTACCAGCATATTGAGTGTGGACCCTGTAAAGTTAGCTAATAAGGAAAAGCAAACCTTGAGGGCTTATCTTAATCCCTGTTGATCCCCTCTCCAACCCTTAAATTTCTCACTCAAGACTTTGATTTAGAATCAAAAGCCCAGAAATCTTGCAAAAACAAAATACAGCCCAATGTTTTCGTTAAAAACATGACCAAAGAAGGGTCAAATCTGTATGTATTCCATCTCCCAGGAGTGTGTCCTAAACAGCATACCATACAAGAGACTAAAGGACATACTCCACCCCTCCTATTGAAGTTATACACCGGTGAACAAATCTAATTCAAGATTATCTGTACTATTTAGATAGAGAGCTAAATAGAGCTTTGCTCTCCTGACTACTGGATATGGCACTCATTTAGTAGAGGCTAAATGGCTAAACAGGTATTGGATATGCTTTGAGAATTCAGGTGTCTCAGGCAACATGGGCAGAGGACAACCTAGTGTCTGGATTCTGATTGGGCTCAGACATGATATAAATTCTCTTGAGATTGAAGGTGATTCTACCCATTATATATCAAAGTAGTATTGTAGTGACTCTTAGGTTTCTAAGTGGAATGCTATTCTGTCCTGCTCACTGCCTGAAAAAAAAAAAACATTTAACACCTCTGCTTTGGTAAAACATCTTCACCTTAGTTTCAAGCACCAAGGAGGAGACAGAGGACACCTAATTTTGTCAAACATCTTTACGGTTTGACCACTCACACAGGAAGTTGGGAACCTGGGTTCTAGCTCTCTCATTTTAAGGGAGGTTTAAATTCACATTTTCTACTTTGCCCCCAAAAGTGGCTCACCATCTGAGTTTAGGGTAGGTAGCGATGAGGTTATTTTCCAAGCCTGCTGTTAAACCTGAGCAATTGAATGGAAAGGAATGTTATAGAGCCAGAAGGAAAGCATGAAGGATGGAGCATGGTTCTGTAGTTTTGTTAGGTAAAGCCCTATCCTGGGAGACAAGTGCATACACAGCAGTGCAAGTAATGGCCAAGTTTTACCAGAGGGAGGAAAGATGTTCTTATCAAGGTAACATTCCTAATAGTTTCAACAAAGGATTGTCTGAGTCAGGACAACAGAATTTGACCCTTAAAATAGATTGTAAATGTTGTATACAGTTTATATAGGATTATTGTTTTAGGATGAAATTTACAGTAAATAAATAAATTGTTTTAAAATCAGAGTCCAGAATTAAAAACAAAAAACTCCCCACTTGTGTCATGGGATCAACATCCTGAGCCATTCACCTCCTTTAGTTAAAGCTCTGTTTTTCCTAAACTCAGTTGATTAGCCACTGTATAAAAAATACACTGTGTTTATTTTTGGAAGTAATGGGGGAGAGTTTTCAATTATTTAATTCCAATCAAAAACCAATTTATCTAATCTAATTTTTCAGCAGTGTTTACATTTACAAAACAAGTACAGCAGCTAACAATTTGTTAAAAAATAATGGAAAGCAACACTTTGCTATTTTTTTTTTCTATTTGCAATAAAACAAATTAGTTTGAACTTAGTCCTTTGGAGAAATCAAGGCAACTCAATAATTTCACTTTGGCTGCAATAAAAACAAATCAATCAAACAAGCTCTACTTCACATTAAAAAAAAAAAAAAAAAAGACGTCCTTTTCTAGGGAAGAAACAAAAGTGTGTGTGTATTATACACCTTACGTACATAGTTTTCCCAAACTTTACGTTGGTGATATAACCTTCTGAAGTACATTTTTAAGGTTTTTCAGTGCTATGGGGTCCTATACAGGTCATTTGTCTCAGTATTATTAGCTGCTTTAAAAGTAAAATCTACACATGTTTTCAGCAGATCATGACTGCTGTAGCAGTCACTGACCTGTGGGTATTATGAATAAACAGCAGAGCTGAGAACAGAGACTCTTCAGGCTACCATTATCTCACATTTGTAGAGCAGACATGCTGTACTGTGGTCAGTACAAGTCTCATTTAGAAATAATCAGGAGAGACAAAGATATTCAACTCACCAAAAAAGAGCAAAGGTTAGATGCTGATACAATTATTTTAAAATCATCTTTTGGTGGGAAACCTCTGGAATATGAAAGAATAGTTTCATTCCCCACAGGGATGTTTCAGGGAATCTCCATTGGCTTTTAGCACAAATCCCCTCCACTTAGGAACGCGCTTTTGCCCACACAAGTCTAGCTACAGTATTATTCTTTTCATGCCATCTGCATAGTAAAAATAGAACATTAAAATAAAGATGAACCATTTTAGAGCACAGTTGTGGTTTCTGCAAATTCACCAATAGATTACTTCATATGGTGTTTGGAGCCAAGCTTTTGTTCAATTTTGTTTTTAATTTCACAAGGACACACTGTACACATGAGAAAACAGGTGGGGGGAAAATTGCAACCTGGATTATAAAAGATTCTTTTGCTTTTGCAGAGCTTGAGCAAGAACTGCATACCATGCCTGATACTATCAGTATCAGAAGCTATATCAACATCTGTTTCAGCAGTAAGAGCATCTTATGCTTGAAATGAGGAAGATATAAAAATCCTACACAGCAGATTCTAGAGCTGAAAAACACCTCTGGGCTATCTAATTCAGTGTCTTGCATGAAGAGATTGTTTAAGCACCCTTAGCAACAGTCTTAACAAAATCTTGAGATAAATCATTATGTTACCTAATCACTTACAATATTATGCAATTTCTTTATATGTCTATATTATTTTCTGATACTATTTTCAAGTCTAACAAAGAAAATGCCTCTCTTCTTTACACAATTGTCTCTTAAATACTTAAAGGTAGTTTCTTTATTGAACCATTTTATTCTTTTCATAACTATTTCATATTCTTTCATTGCCTTATATAGTATAGATGTGGCAGATATGAATTTCTCATTCAATAAAACAGGAAGGAAATCATTATGAGCTTCCAAATTTCTGTTGCATAGGCCTGAGCAGGGAGATCAAAACATGAGAAGCATGTGTTAAATATATAAATACATCATTAAGTAGAACCCCATTCCAATTTAGCCCTTGAGGTTTGATACACTTGCAAAACTTACAATTTACTACTTCAATTTTTATTACTGTTTAGTTCCTATATTACAGAAACACATACATATCCCTTGTCAGCCCTGAGGACCCTTTTATTCTAGGTGAGATACAAACACTTCTGATCCTTGAGCATTAAATTCCTGTTCAGGTTTTCCATATTTTGCTCCCTTTGCTTTTGTCCTTCTGTGCCTTGCAAGTTATGTAGCTCACAATCCATTATACAGTTCTTCATGATAATCCTGTGATTTGCTCTGTTTTAGTGCGGGTGTTTCCTTCCATTCATCTATGTAAAGGCCCACACCGAATAGTTCAAAGGTTATCTTATGTGAGCAGTTTGACTTTAAGGGCTGACTAATATGTCCAAGTCCATTTTCATAGCCTCAGTAATGCAACAGAAACTTCTGTATGGTTCCCAAGGTACCTGAGACCTGAGGTGGGGACTGGTTCACCATAGACCTGCAAACAAATTCTAAGAGTGATTTTCCAGCCTTGATTTATAAAATCATCACTTTGTGGCAGAAACCTGTTTATTGTTCTTCTTGCACTATGATGAAATAGGTGCATCCTTTCCCTTTCTGAATCACCAAATCATGTCATACTTCAGATGATTAAGAACAACAATGGGGTTAAATCCTATTTTGTTTTGTTCACCTAAATGGCAGGTATGTAGCTGGGGATTTTTAGATTTTGGCATTTATGTACAGTTTAGGATTTCATCTCAGATGCATTTTTTATATTAAAACTGGGTAAGTCCCAAGTTTTAGTCAGATAGTTAATAAGTGTTAGATACCAGAAGATGAAAATGGTCTTCCTACCTTTTAACCCACCAGCTAGTGGCTTTTGCCAAGGGAGTTCTAAGCACCCCTCATTAGATAAAGGGTTTGAACCTGAATGCATCTGACTTGGTCCCTTCCCCTTCTCAGACCCATCAACCCCTCCTCCCCCATGGACCTACTAGGCTTCCCATTTGATCCTCACAGATTGAGTACAGCAAACGTGTATGTACCCTTATGTGCTTGAAGTGATTTAGCACAGGATGTCATCGTCTGTAGTAACTCTGAAGCATATCTTCATTTGTTTAATTGTAAAACACCAACCAGTTGGAGGTGTCCCAGAAGACATTACCAAGATAGAAATAATTTTACTCGCTTTTATATTAAAAATATATTTGATATGCCTTTGATAGTAATTACTTCACTGGGTGCTAGTGGACAGGGTTACATCTACAAGTCTAGTTTTACTTTGTTTTTCTCCAGTTGACAATATTTTTCTCTATTCCTCCCTCTCCTTTTCTTCATTCCCCTTCTTCTTAGGACAGAAAAGTGTTAAGTTGTAGAACCAGCTCACTCAGGCACTAATCCTTGTCCCAAACCTAAATGGGTTTGCTAAGCATTAGAAGTACATGACAAAAAATTATCCCAGTCAGTGACACATCAGATATTCAGTCATTTCATCAAACCCTGCTCTCCCACCACTCAAAATGTTGCAAGCAACTATTACAAGATTTGACACCAGATACTGTGATGTAGAAATCAATTTGCACTACTGTCAATAATTTTTTTTTTCCCCAGTGGAGTTTAATTGGACAGAATAAACCTTGCTTTTTTATGATCTTATGATAGTATCAGTGTCCTGTAATGTTAATTTCTGCTTCACTGTAACTTTTCCAGTCTGCTAAACTCTCCCAGTATGTATCTCTCATAGTATTTTAATCATTGTTACTCATCAACAAGGATCCTGTTTTTCTCTGATAAAAAAGTCTCCCCCCAAAAAGTCCCTGCTCATCAACGTAAGTAAGTGTTTGTGTCCTATCTGGGAACTCTTGTCTTTTGCATGTCTACTTGTATTCTACCTAATGCTAATATCTGCACCTGTGGTTCTAAAACAGAGAACAATGAATAGTTTATGTTTTCTTTGAGCCCCAGGCAAAATATGCAAAAGCAATGAGAATGTGTCTTTTGTATAAGTAAAGAATCCTGAAATTGTCTTCATATTGATCCCTCCCACCTACTTTAAAGTTATCCATTAAAATATTCTAAAAGCTTGATGTTAATTAAAGCAATCATCTTAATAATTCTGCCTGTTTGGAATATCCATTAAAAGTCTATTAATGCAAAATTCTAAGTAATTATGTCTTCTGAGGGCAGCCATTAAAAGTCTAGCAGTAACATAGAGAAAAATCAGAGGGTATTTTTTTGGATTGCTTCTCCCACAGTGATGTTGTGGACTTTTTAATGGGTAGTTTAAAAATTGTTAATGGTAAATTAAAAATCATACCCTAAAAGCAGATTGTATGAGATGTCAATTATCTGATTTGGCTGAAGCCTCCAGGTGATTTTGAACAAGTCATTTTTTAAAATCTTTTAAGTGGCTGGATTGCACAATGAGCCCTGTAGCTTTACTCTGCAGTGTACGAGGGAGAGCTCTTTTGCCCAACCATTTCAGACAAGAGGCTCCAGCTGCAAACACCCTTTGGAATGAACAAAGGGAGGACTGCAGCAACTTGTTTGCCTTATTAGTCTGTCAGGCAACGAACGATAGAGTTAATAAATCATACAGGTAGGATCACTCTGATTACTGATGCCAAGAACTATTTAGCTTTGTCTCAAGCCATTCAGCTTCTGTAGGATGAGTTGGAGAATATAAGATAACGAACTAAACAAGACCAACTCATTTTTAACAAAGCAAGCAATTGCTTCCTCATGATACCCCTTTTCCTCCTCATTTAAAATGAAGGAAGTTTGAACATAATCTGAAATGAGGCTTTGAGTCCTAGCAACTGGTTTGGTATTATATATCAAAATGTGTTTTAGATCTGTTCTTATGCTCTCTATTAAAGTATTTAGAGCCTTCAGTCTGCATCCTGAAGTAGATTGTTCAGTGTATTCTTAGCATTATAGCCAAAACCCCAAACCCTGGTAGGCAAGGGCTGGGTACAAACATTCAGGGAGGTTAGCAGGAGGTTAGATCAAGTTAAAAATAGCTACTTGATCTAAGGTAAGTTGGAGTGTGGGTGGCTAGTGAGGTGGGGGTTGGGGAGATAGCAGGGGCAAGCAGGGGTTTGGAGGGAGGCTGGCTGGTCCACAGAAGGATGGGGACAGGGACTGAGATGGGAGGTGGGGCGGGGGGTATAAAATAGCCTGGTGCCAATGAGGGAAGCAAGAAAAGCTCACTCCTGGGACTGGGGCCAGTGGCTGGCTTTTCCAGTCATGGGGCTGCACTGGGAACTTCATCTAACTGTCTTGTTCTTTGGTGTAGTTCACACTTAGATCCACCTAACTAATGTAAAGTCTGCATCTGGGTGAACTAAGTTAGATTGGGGGGCATTTTCAATATGATCTAACCTCCGCCAAATACCTTGAATGGCTGTACGCACCCAAGGTGCGCGTCGTATCTGCTTGACTACTTTGCATCCCAGCCTCTTTTTTGGCCTGCCCAATGAAAGCAGCTATTTTGGTCAATATACCAGTGGTAGAATCACATGATATAGCTACAGATCTAAAAGGACAAGTTACTACAATGTGAGTTAAGGACATAGTTGGAGGCTATAATGACCTCATGTACATTTTTACTATGCCTAGAAATATATATATGCTTTGATCTTCAGCCAATCCATTCATGCTAACATACAATGAAGCACCTTCAAGAGGATACATGCATCACTTGTGTAACTTCTCCAACAAAATATGTTCTTCTAGTGCCCAGTAACACTGTCCTAGTTCTGCCAGTAACCTATATTGGTACAGAAGATGGACAGGAATCATAACGAGATTAACATAACAGGATTTACATAACAGTGCCAGATGATAACACCATGAAACAGTCAACAATTTACAGCAGTTACCAGGGGGCTACACCAGTTACTTTTTTAAAGATAACTTATTTCTTTTTTAAGACAACAAGAAATAATTGACAATATCGCAGTTCATGAAGGGCCTGATTGCGGCTTCCCCTTCTATAGGTGTACAGTTTTTTTAAATGTGTATGTGTTTTCTATCATATTCCCTTGTGTGACTTCTCTTTCACATTGATAGGGTAAGCATATTCTAATAAAAAAAAATGTACCTGGTGAACAAGTATAAAAAGGGCTTTTCAAGCCCCCAAGCTGAAGAAAAACATAAATAACAGTAAGTCAGATAACAGAATGGCATTTTTGTGCTCCTTAATAGGGTTACTTCTCATTTACAACACTTAGCATTAAACTGGAATGTGACTTTTGAGTTCAGTGCCTACATTTGAGAAAAAAAAGACGGGGGGGGGGGGGGCTTCAGTAAGCTACTTTAATCAAAAACTGTTTCCCTTCTCTTTTTATTTTGTTTCTCAGGCTCAAGTGTTTCCACTCACTCACCAACCAAACAAATAACTAAATCATGCTCATGGTGAGATCATCACACAGTGAACTTTTCTCTGAATCCCCCTGTTGTCTCGCACATTGGCTCTAGCACTTGGAGAAGTCAGATGTTTTCTTGTGGCTTAAAAGCTCTGTGATGTGATTTTTCCCCTCTATCTCCTCTATTATAAACTCAGTAGTCAAACTACATGTAAAGACATTTTTGCCAGTGCCCAAATCTGTGGTGAACAACTTGTTTCAGCTGTGGCTGTTTATATTGAATCTGTCGTGATACTGTACAAAAAGGAATTCCAGTTGAATGTGATGACTATATTAAGAGAAACTGAGTAACATTGTTTGGAAGTAATTCATATTGGGGTTTTTTTCACAGCCACTAAATCAGTTTTTATTTAAACTCTGGAATAAAATCTATTATTTCCTTTTCTTTTCATCTATGAGGAAGGAAATGATTCCTCATTTCAAACAGCTGAAACTTAAGAATAGAGGAACTATATTTTACAACTATAAATGGTATGTATGTTAATTGCTGGGGGGGGACTGTTGTCTTTGTTGCTAGGGGAAAAATAAGAACAAAGTAGCTGTTCTGCTGGAGGCAAAAAGTGATTGATAGGCTATCTGGTAGCTTTTTTGACCCAAATTAAGATTTAATTTTGACCCAGAGTTGATATACGGTAGGCTTTTTTAAATAATTTGTAACAAGGTTAAAATTAAATTGCACTGCGTCCTGTCGTCCATGCAATTTTGAACATGTGGTCCAATTTGTGAAGTATTTTCTAAGATCTTTAAACAAACATCAGGCAGTTGATTGCTTCTAATCAAGAAAAATTGAAAATGAGCTTGAAAAATGTTCACGCACAATTAAAATCCTTAATTTTCATAAACATCAGCCAGATTAGATTAATTTTGGTCAATGAAACAAAACATTTATTCAAATATTAAATCAAATGCATAGGATCTCATTTAAAGACAAACATTTGAGTGTTTCTAATTACAAATAGAATAAATAAAATAGTGTTCAGCGATTGCATAGTCAGAAGCCTCATTATTCAAAAAATTATTTCAGATGTCACAGCCCTCTCAATATCCTAGAATGAGATGGAATATGAAAAGTACAAAATGTGTCTTTAAGGGATTTTCCTTTCTTTTTAAATCAGCATTAAGTGAGATGACAGCAGTCATTAGGAGAGAGATTACACAGACACAGGCTTGATGGGTCTTTGTATCTCGTAGGGTTTCTGAGGGGTGGAGAGAAGGATGAATATAATAAGGAGGTGTGGATCAGGAGGGGAAAATTAGATGTTGGAGAGCCAAGGTATTAGGCAGCTAATGAAGGGGAAAAAAGACACAGCAGGATATAGGGGGAAAAAAGGAGCCCAAACTGAAAAGTCAATTGTGAAAGGAAATCAAATTAAGGGTTGTACTGTCAGAGATAGAGAGGCAGTTAGGTGAGTTAGTCTTAAGTCAGTCACAAGTTAGGGTTCATATACACCTCTAGACTAACTAAATAAGTTAATTATTTTAGTTAGTTAATAAGGTAGATATGCATATAGAGCACAAGCATTCATGAATACATGTTCACTTCATCAGATTCTCATGAAAGGTTGTGATGTCTCTCTATATCTTATTTAGTTATTCTATAAAGGTGTATATCTACCCTGCCTTCTGTGTGCCACATATTTCACACTGCAGTTATTCTGCCCAGGAGATGAGTATGTACAGGTTTCACTCACTTCTGGAAAACATATATACATATATACTTTCCTGGAAAATGGCATATAACTCAAATTTTCATAAAGGGAACCCACTTTACAATGTAACAAATAGGGGTATGTTCCAAGAACTTGACTGTACTGACCCCCAGACCCATTTCTACCACTTTTACAAGACAATTTTGGTATTTACCAACAGCAGACAGTACACACAAATACAGGGTGGTGGTGAATGTTTAGTTGGTGTGAAGAGAGGGTGGTGAAAGGTCTTCAGCATCAGACTCTGCATCACTTATAGGAGGTACGGGCAGGGTAACATCCATAGGAGATAAGCCAGCGGGTTACCTAGAAGTTATAATTGGGGTGGCAACTAAGAAACACGTGTCACAGACAATGAGCGAGGAGCACAAATCCACACGGAAAACTACATTTTGGTGCATGTCACTCTCAAAATACACTGCACAAAGCAGCTGACTGTGGGCTTCTACCACACCAATCACATAAGAGTGAATTCACCTCTCGTATAACAATTTTTGGGTATAGAAAGGGTCATTGCATAAGAGTGAATTTGCACATACAGAGCCTGCATAAAGCGAGGGAAACCTGTACCATCTTTCAGCTTGATAGCTGAGCTCTTTAATTTAAACTGTAGAGAATTTCAGTTCCTGAAGACTTTTGTTTAAATACTAGTAGGTGGGAAAATAAGGTAGCCATCATGCAGCCAACTGAGAGACAGTATTAGAGTAAGGGGGCAATGTGAGAGTACGAATTATCTTTCATGAAAGCACTGGATTGAGACAAGAGGAATAATTTCATCATGTTCAGATACATCAACATGTGTGCTTTTCTGTGAAGTAGACTAAATAGCTCCACAGTAAAATGTCACCTTCTACACATGCACTATTATTAGGGCACAGTAAACTAATTAACTCAGGAACAGTATTATTTTATGGCAGAATAATTTACTGTGCTGAAATGCATATGTAGATGCTGACTGCAGGCATAAATTGCACTGGTCAGCCCAGCCAGCTGGGGACCTGATCCACCCCAGCTCAAATTGCTGCTGTCCTGGGTTCAGGTGTAAATGCTGTGTCAGGAGCAGTTTACTCTGACTCGAATTGCTCTGGACTGTATTGTGTCACATTAATTGCAGGTGTAGTATGTTGCAGGAATACTGTAGATACATCCAGTATGTTGCAGTATGATACATCCAGTATGTTGCAGGAAGACGGTGATCCTAAGCAGGATCAGAACCTTCAGGTACCATAGAAACACATAGAAATATCAATTAATTAATCAATATCAAATATCAATATCTAAAGAACCAAAATAGAACCTTCTATAGTTGTATGCAAGAACATAGAGCCACTGGATCTGAAGAAGCATGTGCTTAATAACCACAAACTATTTCCTGTAAGAACTATGGTCTATTCCCTTCATTTATTCACTACTGGTACAAAAGTCTAAACTGTGCATATGAGCATAGGGACCTGTAAGCTTGACTGATCACCTGTGTCACCTATGTGAAAAAGAGGCATCACATGGCTTGAATAGTGCTACAGCTGTGGATAGTCTTTGATAAAATTTACTCTAAGGATACAGGAGAAAAATGGTGCTGGGAAGAGGGTGAAATGTAAAGAAAAGGAACAGGAACAAGGTGAGATAGCTTGGAGGTAGATAACAGAAAGAGAAACATAGGAAAGTTGAAGAGACAGGAAAAAAAGTCAGATACAAAATCAGTAAAAGGAAGTAAAATAGAAATCAAAGTACACTATAAAGGAGGGGGAAAAAAAGTAAAGTGTGAACTATCATCAGTATTATATCTGGGGAAAGAATAAAATGTCCTTAGAAAAGAATAAAAGGAAAAAGCACAGGAAGGTGTGAGTTCAAATTGTAGACAGACTATTAATAATATCTTTATAGCAGTCTAAGCTATTTCTACCAGGTAGAGAATTTTCAGCAAATACATTCCACGTTGTTGCAAAACTGAGTTTCTTTAGTTCTTTTTACTGCCTTAATCTGCCCATGACATGAATCTTCCAACTTCTTAACCTTTCAGTATTAAGATCTTCTAGTTTCTATATTGTACATTCCTTTTCAGGTCCAAACTATGGAATATTAAACCCAATTTAGTAAATTAGTTAGGGTCATGTTTGCCTTTTGAACTCATATTTAAATGCAACCTACTTAATATTCAGAGTTGTCAAGAATGTGCACTCCTTATTTAATTTAATGGCATTTGGAGTGTCCAGCATTAAAAAAAAACCCAAACAGATTATTTATAGTTAAGTGCTTTATTATAGATTTTGCTACCTCATTTTTAAATATTGCATTGATTATGAAAGTGAAGGAATCTCTCAGTCAGCGCTGGCTGAGTGGGGAATTAAAATGCTTCCCAGTCCTAGAACTGCTCAGCTCCCCACTCCTGTGAGAAGCTAGGAGCCCAGCAGTGCTGGGATGGGGAGGGGTGGGGAGGAGTGCAGAGAGGCAACCGGTTACCATACTGATTGGCTCCCAGCTCCTGGAGGAAGCCAGGAGCTGAGCAGTGCCAGAACTGGGGCCCCTAATGGTGTGGCTGACTGGGAACAAATTTTCTCCCAGTTAGCACCTATGTGAGCCCTACTGTACAGTATCTAGTACACAGTTAGTTTAGTACCTGTATTTACAGTTACTAGCTAACTGCATGGTAGACTAATTTACTGCACAGTACTTTATGCGCACAGTTACTTTGTGATGTTTTCCTACACAGTAGATTAGTCTACTGTGCAGTAAAGCATCTTGTGTAGATACACCCCATGTCTCCTTGTTTACTCATTTCTTCTGAACTATGAGCCCTGAATGCTTTTCTGCACAGTGAAAATCTTCAACTGAAGAGCTGGAGAATGCCACCACTAAGAGCAGTTTATAGATTAATGGCTTGGTCATCTCCTTGGCTGGCTGGGAGATATAGGTTTGAACCTGGGTTCAACATCCTGGACCAGTGTCTAAATGCATAGATAAGATATGAAAGTCAGACTGTGGCACCTTTTTATCCTTAAAAAGGTGAATATCACTACTTTACTACATTTGTAATAGCCTCATTAATGACATAGTGAATGTTTCAATCCTGATGGAACACGCTCTGAGAATATTTACTCTCTGAGAGTTAAGCCCCACATGTGACTTAAGTGGAAGAATAGTTCAGTTTCTGACCTGGGCATGTGCCCAAGCTAGGCACTGAGCTAATCAGACTGCAGTAGTTCTGGGCATGCGCAAACACATAACTTTAGGATTTGGGGGAACTCTAAAGGCAAATGGTACTATCTTATAATGGAGTACTTAATTCTGTCACGCATGTAGATGGTGATGGTGTAGATGGTGATGGGCTGGCTGGAGCATGAGGGTGCTAAATTGTGGAGGGGGTGCCTGCCACCTAGGCCCACACTTCAGCATCATTGGGCGCATCCACACATGCAAGCATATGCGCTTGCAGCAGCTCAAATAGAAGCAGTGCAAATTTGAGCTGGGGCTTTTTGCTTCAGTGCATGTGCTTGGACATGCACTCTGGTGTGGAGGAAATTGTGCGCTTGGGGCAAAATAACCCTGCATGGCTCATCCTGGATCTAAAGTCAAGGGGAGCTGGAGCCCAGGGCCAGCATCTGTGCTGTCCCCAGCAGTATAAAAAGCCACCCTGGCAAGTAGTTCAGGGCTCCTTGCTCTCAGGAGGTTCTGGGGCCCAACCAACTGGTAACTGGGGACACTACCGCTTGTGCCAGCTGGACTACTAAAGCAGCCCTGAGAGTTCCCTGCACCCTCTACCCACTGCAGGGGTCTGGCAGTGGGGGGTGCTACCTGGCTGTGACCTGCCAAGATGTTCCGAGTGTGGTGGCCTGCTTTGAACTGTCAAAGCATGTCCTCCTGGCCCCATTTGGCCAGGAGGTCAGCCACATTCAGCTGGGTCTAGGTGCGAGCTCTGAGCAGGCAGGGTCCTGCCACTGGCCTCCCTAGCAGGAATTCTGGTGTTCCCTATAGGAAAACTGAAAAATCCCTTATAAAAAAGATCCCAAAGTCACTCTGTAAAATACCCTCAAATCCATGTTCCTCCATAAGTAAAACAAAAGACCACTATAACAAGAGAGAGAGCAAGAAAGAGACAGCGATCAGTTGGACAATGTTTTATTGATATATCTACAGTGGTAAAGCAAGTCTGTTATCATAATAATAAAATAAACTCTAAATACATGTTTCATGAATTCATGAATACACATTTTGCTGCACTCCCACAAGGGGTTTGGCCCCCCAAAAGGGTGTTCGACCCCCCAACATGGGGTTCAACCCTCAAACAAATGGTACAGCCCCCAAACAAGGGGTTCACCCCACCAACAGTGGGTTCAACTCCCAAACAAGGGGTACATCCCCCCCAACAGGGGTTTCAACCCCCAAACAAGTGGTACAGCCCCCAAACAAGGAGTTTGCCCCCCCCCAACAGGGGATTCAGCCCCAAACAAGGGTTCAGCCCCCTAACGGGGCGTTTAGCCCCCACACAAGGGGTACGCCCCCCCAATCAGAGCCAAATGGCCCCTGCATCGGCTACTACCCCCCTGCAAGGCCCAAATGCCTTCCAAACTGCTGCCTCCCTGACCCCATCCCCCACAAGTTGCTGCAGCCCCTCCAATGGCTTCCCCACCCAGCCTCACCCCCCAACTTTTCCCCCAACCTCAGGCACCATCACAAAACCCAGAAAAAACAAGACAAAAAATGGGGGAAAAAGCTTCTGCTTACCTGAGAAGGCGGGGGGGGGGCTCCAGGGCCTCCTGGCAGAGCCCCCCAGGCAGTACAGAGCAGCAGGAAGGCAGCAGGGTCTGGGCTGGGGCTGCTGGGGCTGTCAGCCTGTGGGTCGGGCCCCAGCCAGACAGACAACAGCTGAACTGACGGTAAGTGCCAGAATTGTTGTTGTTGTTGTTGTTTCTTTAAGCTATAGGGTGGGGGGACAGGGATGGGGGGTTTGGGGGGATGGGGCCAGCCAGGGCAGGGGTTGAGGGCCTCAGGGGGGCTGGTGGGGGGAAGGGCCAGCCCCAGCAGGGGTCAGGGGCCTCAGGGGGGCTGGCAGGGGGAGGGATCAGCCCTGGCAGGGGTCTGGGGGGACATCGGGGGCCTGGCAGGGGGCCAGGGGGCCATCGGGGCTCCCTCCTCCAGCCCCTCTGACCCCTTACTCATCAGCACTGGAGCTCTGGTGCTGAAACATGCGGCCTGGCTGGCCGCATATTTCAGCACCAGGGCGAGGGCCAACCATAGAGACGTTCTGGCAGCCAGAGCATCTCCATGGAGGACCCAGGCTCCAGTTGTCTCAGGGCATGCTTGGGGACCGTGCCCTGCTTTGCTTTTTTAAACTTTGATTTTTTTAGACCTAAATTTTCTAATTTTCTCCCCACGCTGCAAGTTTGCTGTGCGAGGAACGTTTTTTGTTCCCACATGTGCCTCTTGCCCCACCTCTGAGACAAGGCAAGAGGCATGTGCACAGTCATCTGGATGCACCCATCATGTCCTAGCAAGCCCCTCCACCACCTGATTTGTATCAATACTATTTTTGTCACTGCAAGCACATGCCTTTGCATGTGGGGATGTGCCCACTGAGTTTTGATGTTTAAAGGTTTAGGCATTGGCAGTTGTTTTGATTTTTGTTTTTAAATGGCAACTAGGTTCAGTTCCTTTGGTTCCACCTAACTTCCCCTTTAGGTGCTTGAGTCCTGTATAGGAGCTAGCCTCTAGTGATTCTTCTATTGTCAAGTACAAACTGTTTCTCCAAACTGGAAAGACAAAAACAACAGTTCTGCTCATTCTGTAGATCACTGATAGGTAAATTGCATCAGCTTTTAATCAGAATAAAAATAGAGAATTAATTTCCAAGTTACAAATTTACACCATTCAGGATGGGATGAGATAAAGGCATTACTTCAGCAGGTGGGCAATTATTTGGTCCCAGGGGCCACATAGAGAGTTTTGTTGGTATGTCATAGGCCAGGTCAGCAACCCCCTGCCAACCTCAACAAATCATCAAAACTCCTGTGGATGAGACTACAGGCAGGAAGGAAGCAGCGTTCAGGACCAAGATAATTGTGTTAAGCAGGGAGCATGGCAGTTTGCAGAGTGGCCCCTGCCCTGTGGTGGGATTAGGTGGCAGGGGGGTAGGGAAAACATATGTATGTGTGTGGGGGGTAGGGGTAGGTGCTACCTGAGTGCTAGATCCTGGGAGCTGGAAAGGGTTGAGGGGAGGGAGGAGCAGCAGGGGACACATGTAGCAGAGCTTGCTCAGGTGGTCTGGCCATGGCTGCTGACCATGCAGCTTTCCACATGGGCCCAATCCCCACCTGGGGAACACACACCACATTCCATCCTGCTGCTGCTGGCTCACACCCAGCTAGCCCACACTGGGTGCTGAATAGAGGGGAAGAACCAGATCCTTTGATCTGATGGCAACACTCCTACCAATGCCATCCAGTATACTGTTAGTCTTCTTGGCAACAAGGGCACGCTGTTGGCTAATATTCAGCTTCTTGCCCACTGTAAACCCCAGGTCCATTTCTGAAGAACTGCTTCCTAGCAAGTTAGCCCCCAGTCTGTACTGGTACATGGGATTGGTCTATCCTAAGTGCAGAATTTTGTGTTTGTCCTTATTGAATCTCATGGCTGCATCCAGATGAGTGTAGATGTTTGTTTCCCTGAGGACAAGCAGCAGTGGAACACATTGTGCCACTGCTACTTGTTCCCAAGGAATGCCAGTGCCATACATGCTTTGATGTAAGGCAAGTCACCCCAGGTTAAGTAGGGGAGGCTGGGGCCAGCAACCAGGCTGGTCCCAACAGCTTTATATGGAGTCTTGGGGGCCTCACAGGACTGCAGCCACGTCAGGAAGCTTGGCTGGCAGCTGGAGTGTCGTTCCCACCGGTCAGGCTCTGGGTTCAGGTGGCATTTGCTGCTGCCATATGCACCACCCCACTTTTATTTTGGCGTGCATTTTCTGAGCATGGGATCTCCTTAAGGATCCTGAGGAAAGGAAGGAAGATCCCCCTGTAGTCCCAGCACAGAGAACACCTACATGTGCGGTGTGTGACACTACAGATGGGTCTGTGGTGCCACATAATGCCTGTCCATGCTTGTCTGAACAAGGCCCAAGAGACTTCTTTTGGTCTAATCCTCCAATTTCTTGAGGTCACTCTGAAGCCTAGCCCTACACTCCTGCTACCCATCTACTGATCCAGCCAGGTTTTTATCCACCATACAGTCCATTCATCAAACCCACACCACACTTCCTTAGCTTGCCTGTGAGAATGTTGTGAGAGACCATATCAAAAGCTTTGCTGAAGTCAAGATATTCCATATCCACTGCTCTCTCTGCATCCACAGAGCCAGTCATCTCATCATAAAAGACAATCAGGTTGATCAGGCATGATTTTCCTTTGGTGAATCCATGCTGACTGTTCTTCTCCAAGTGCGTAGAAATGGATTCCTTGAGGATCTGCTCCATGATTTTTCCAGGAACTGAGATGAGGCTGACTGGTCTGTAGTTCTCTGGATCCTCCTTTATTTCTCTGGATCCTCTTTTTTGCCTTTCTTAAATACGTACCCTTTTCCAATCATCTAGGCCCTCTCCCAATCACCATGAGTTTTCAAAGATGGCCAGTGGCTCTACAGTCACATCAGTCAACTCCCTCAGCACCCTCAGCTGCATCCTGTCTAGCACCATAGACTTTTTTTACATGTTCAGCCTTTCTAAATCCTTTGAAAGTCCCTAACCTGTTCCTTCATCATGGTTGGCTGTGCTATCAGGTATAGTAGTCTGGAAGATGACCTTGAACGCTGGGGTGAAAAAGGTACTTCAGCCTTTTCTGCATCTTCTGTTACTGGATTGCCTCCCCCATTCAGTAAGGGACCCACACTTTTCCTGATCTTCCTCTTGTTACCGACATACTTGTAGAAACCCTTCTTGTTACCCTTCACATCCCTTGCTAACTGCAACTCCAATTGCACTTTGACCTTCCTGACTTCATCCCTGCATGGCTACTTTCTAGTTGTTTATTGAAGTTTCCACTTCTTACAAGCTTGCTTTTGGTGTTTTAGCTTACTGAAGAGCTCCCTGCTAAGCCAGAGTCTTGTGCCATATCCGCTAGTCTTCCTGCACATCAGGATGGGTTGTTTTTGAATTCCCAGTAAAGTTTCTTTAAAGTACAGTCAGCTGTCCTTGACTGTCCAGGGAGGACTATTCCTCCATTGCTCAGGATTGTAGGGGGCCTGTTAGGAAGGCAAAGGTGGAGATGGAACTGGAACTAGCAACCCAGATCAAGGATAACAAGAAATCCTTTTTTTAAATACATAGTGGGTAAAAAGAAGGTTCCAGGTAACATTGGGCCTCTGCAGGACACACTAGGAAATCTGGTGGTCTCACCAGATGACAAAGCTAACCTATTTAACAATTTCTTTGCCTCCATTTTTCTGAGCAGGGACCAGGTCATCCCCCTCCCCCCCCCCCCACCCCGGGATCCTCAATGGTCCCAGGAGAGGCACAGCCAGGCCCAGGGTCAGAGAGGACCTAGTCAGGGAACTTCTGGTGGGACTGGATGTGTTCAAATCAGCAGGTCCTGACAATCTCCACCCCAGAGTGCTGAGGAAATTAGCAGACGTTATTGTGGGACCACAGGTACAGCTTTACAGGCACTCGTGGTGGTCTGGCAAGGTGCCAGAGGACTGGAAAAGGGCCAATGTGGTCCCCATTTTCAAAAAAAGGAGGAAGAAGGACCCAGGAAATTATAGGCCTGTTAGTGTTACCTCAGTCCTAGGGAAACTCTTCGAGAAAATTATCCAGGTGCATATCTGCGAGGGGCAATCATGGAAGTATATGCTTAGGGGCAACCAAAATGGGTTCATTCGGGGCAGGTCCTGTCAGACCAACCTGGTGGCCTTCTATAAGCAGGTCACAAAATCCTTGGATGTAGGTGTTGAGGTGGACATAGTCTTTCTGGACTTTAGGAAGGCCTTCGACACTGTCTCTCACCCCATTCTCATTAAAAAATTAGGCGACTGTGGTGTCAATGCCTACACAGTCAGATGGGTGACAAATTGGCTGGAGGGCTGTGTGGCCACCTTTGTCTCTTCCCAAAGTCTCTGCTCTGTGACAATTTGATAAGGATGGGCCCAGCAGAGGAGACACACCTTTACCCTTTCTCTTTAGGTAACCTGAGCTGGATACATTCCTGAGGGAGGGGGGAAATCTGCTCTCTCTGACTACATGACTAGTATCACATACCTGAGTGAGGGACTTCCTTCCTGGTAGGCTAGAGTCTGCCCGACAACTAGTGATGTATTTCAAATTGGTTGGCTGACAGCCAACAGGTGCTGACTTCCATTGGACCAGGTAAATGAGGTCACAAGGGCTATATAAGTTAAAGACTGCCAGGAGGAGGGGGCTGCAGACATGAGGGAGACTCAGAGACAAAGAGAAACTGTACCTTCTGAAACTTGCCCTTTGTCTCAAAACTCGTGATCAAGGAACTGCCTGCCTCCAGAGTGATTCTCCAACTGCCTCTGGATGATACTTGTGAGTAAGCTACCTGAGATCTAACTAGATATTTAGCTTGAAGTAACTCAGATGCAGGAGTTTGCTTGATAGGATTTCTGTGATATTGCTCTACCCTGTACCCTATTCTAACCCTACCCTTTGTAACCAGTATAGTTCTCCTTTGTACCTAGTGTGGGAAACTTATTGGGAGTGGGTCTAGATTATGCCTTGGGGTCCCCTTGGTTCAGCTGACTAAGGGAGACCACTACTTGTGCTTCTGACTGAGGGAAGCATCCCAACTTCTGGAAGTGAATCAAGTACCCTTATGGGCTACTAGGCCAGTGTTTCCCAGAGTGTGCAGAGCCAGAATTAAATCCAGAGCTCTGGGTGGTGGCAGTGGAACCCCCAGGATAGCGGGTATGCTCCAGGAAGGGGGTCAGCCAGACATGAGGCAGCCCTAGGGAGGCACTTGGAGCTTGGAAGGTGGTTGGGCACAGTGAGGTGGGGGGGGGGCTCAACTCAGGAGCCTACTGGCCTGCTACAGGCAGCACCCAGAGAGTGGTGGTGAAGGGGTCATTTTTGACTGGGAGGGATGTGGGCAGTGGGGTTCCCCAGGGCTCAGTCCTTGGGCCTGCACTGTTCAACATCTTCATTAGCGCCCTGGGCAAGGTGGTGAAAAGCACCTTGTTCAAATTTGCAGATGACACTAAGATGTGGGGAGAAGTGGGCACACTAGAAGGGAGGCTGCAATTGGATCTGGACAGGTTATGGGGGTGGGTGGATGAGAATAAGATGGGATTCAATACTGACAAGTGCAGGGTACTGCACCTATGGAAAAAGAACCAGCAGCATACCTACAGGCTGGGGAACTCCCTTCTCATCAGCACAGAGACAGAAAAGGATCTTGGAGTCATTATAGACTCCAAGATGAACATGGGCCACCAACGTGGGGATGCAGTCAGGAAGACTAACTGCACCTTGCTATGTATCCAGAGATGCATCACGAGCAGGTCCAAGGAGGTGATCCTCCCCCTCTATCTGACATTGGTCAGGCCACAGTTGGAGTACTGCATCCAGTTCTGGATGCTGCACTTCAGGAGGGATGTGGACAACATTTAGAGGGTCCAGAGGAGGGCCATTCGCATGATCAGGGGGAAGCAGGGCAGGCCCTACGAGTGGAGGCTATGAGACCTGAACCTGTTCAGCCTCCACAAGAGAAGGCTGAGAGGGGTTCTGGTGGCCATCTATAAACTGGCCAAGAGAGACCAGCAGGCAATGGGAGAGTCCCTATTCCCCCAAGCACTACTGGGAGTAACAAGGAATAACAACCATAAGCTGACAGAGTGTAGATTCAGGATAGATATCAGGAGGCACTACTTCACAGTTAGGGCAGCTACGATGTGGAACCAACTTCCAAGGGAAGCGGTGCTCACTTCTACCCTGGGGGTCTTTAAAAGGAGGTTAGATAGACATCTTGCTGGGCTCGTTTGACCCCAGCACTGTTTCCTGTCTATGGCAGGGGGTCGGACTTGATGATCTGCTCAGGTCCCTTCCGACCCTACCAACTATGAAACTATAAAACTCCTGCCCCCTCAGAGTGGCTTCCCAGGGCATCCTGTTCATGAGTTCCCTCAGTGAACTAGAGTCTGCTTTTCTTAAATCCCAGGTCCTTACTCAACTGCTCTCCTTCTTTCCTTTGCTCAGTATCCTGAACTCAGTTATTTCATGGTTACTGCTGCCCACGTTACAGCATCTACTATTACATTCCCAACCAATTCTTTCCTGTTTGTGAGGAGCAGATCAAGAAAAGCAAAGCCCCTAGTCATCCACTTTAGTATTTGCACCATGAAGTTTTCCACAATATTCTCTAAAAACTTCCTGGATTGCCTGTGCACTGCTGTATTGTCCTCCCAGCAGATGTCAAGGTGATTGATGTCCCCCATGAGAACCAGGGACTGAGATTGGGATACTTCCATTAGCTGTTTGATAAAAGACTCATTCACCACTTCCTCTTGGTCTGGAGGTCCATAGCAGACCCCCACCATGATATCACTCTTGCTCTCCTTTCTGACCCTAACTCAGTGACTTTCACCAGGCCTATCTCCGGTTCATGCTGGAGCCTTAAGAAGTCACATGGATATTTTATATAAAGTGTAACTCCTCCTCTTCTCCTCTGCTTGTCCTTGCTAAATGATTTATACCCATCCATGACAGTGCATGACAGACCCATTCATGTGAGCTATCCCACCAAGTCTCTGTTATTCCAATCACGCATACTTTGATGACTGTGCAAGCACTTCCAATTCCCCCTGCTCATGTAACAGGCTCTGTGCATTTGTGTATAGGCACCTAAGACAATTAGCTGATTGCTCTGATTTCTCAGGAAGAATGAAGATACGTCCCCTGTTGCCCTCTCCTTCTTGTGTTTCCTCCAGGTCTCCCACTTCTCCACTTACCTGAAGGCTTTGGTCTCCATCCCCTGGAAAACCTAGTTTAAAGCCCTTCTCACTAATTTAGCAAGCCTGCCTACAAAGATGCTATTCCTTCTCTAGCAAACCCACCTGGAAGCTGGCTTGTTTACTGTTCCTTGCCCACAAAGGATTCCTTTTCCCCTGCTTCCTCACATCAATCTTAAAGGCTCTCCCTCAAAGAAAGTGTGTGAGAAGGGGTGGTAAACTGACTTTCAAATGACCAGCAGACCGCCTACAAACTGCTTGCCCTTTTTGCTGCCCCTATGTGTTAACTCTCTGGTTGCTCAGAGTGTCTCCTTTTGAGTTTTCTCCTTTTTGAGATCCCAGTGTCAAAAAAAAGTGCTGCTAAAAAAAGCAGTGTCGTGCACATAGCAGCAGTGTGCATCACCAAAAACAGATTCTGGCCAGCCAGAGCCACACACTGGTCACTGACCAGGCTCCAAGCAACCAGGTTGGTGCCATTGCTGCCCCAGGAGAGCCCCAAGATCCCAAGTAAGGCTGATGGGGACAGAGAAGGTGCTGGCCCCAGCCTCCCCTACTCTACCCAAGTCAATTTGCCCAGCACCATGGTGCATGCACAGGGGTGTGCACTACTTTTTGTGCTGTGGGAAACATGGGCCCCTGCATTTGCATGGTCCTTTGGATGTCCCCCATGTGTCAAAGGATGCATGGTTATCTTTATGGTATGCTGAAAAAGCACAAACTTTGCACCTGATTTCAATTATTATTGTTCAAAGCTGCCTTTCCCCCATTTCTACCTGGCCCCATTCTAAAACTGTTAATTAGTATAACACACCTATTTTTATTAGACTAGAACTTGAATTTTTTTTTCACTTTCTTTCTACAAAATATTCTGTATGGGGTATGGAGGGTGGTGTTTGCTAAAGAAAGTGCAGCTGGCATGCTGTCTTCACAAAATGTCAAGACTCTTTTGGCTTAAGGAATGTTAGTGTATTAGATGATTGAAGACAGTTCTTGAAGAGGAGTTTGACAGAGCACTGCCAACAAATCAAACGTGAAATGTTAAATTTATTGAGCTGAAAACTTCAGAGAACCTTCTTCTTTTCTTACTTCTGCATGAACAACAATGGGATATTTTTTCCGTAAAGTTAAGTTACTGCCTTCAATTTTCTCATCTCTGGGCATGGGAAATATGCTTTTCTACAATATGCAAAACAAAAAGCTCTGATCCTGTTTAGAATTTCTGTAGTGAGGGGTGTGGGTTTGTATGTGTGTGTGTGGGTGTCTTTATTTGTTTAATTTGAGTTAATCCTTGTTCTGGAGAGTTCACAGTCTGAATAAGACAGACAAATCAACAGCGTGGGGAAAAGAGGAAGTATTGTCATCCCAATGAGTAATTGAGACCCTGAAGGTACTCTTGTGTGGCACAATGTAATACCACACAGAGATACCTGATCCAGCTTGGGGACTGGAAATGGTATAATCATGTTAGCTTAGTACTCTGCTCCAGCTATTTTTATGTCTAGGCAGGGTGGTGTGCTACTGTTTTCTGTACCCAAGTTGACTTGTTCAAAGTTAGCTCAGGTATCTGACCAGACGGCACACTATATAAAAAGATAACAGGGGCATATCCAGATGAGCACACACGTGTCTCCTGCAGCATCTCAAGCCACTTTGAGATGCTGCAAGAGGCATGTCAGGAGCAAAAAAACATTCCCCACACTGCATATTTGCAGCTTGGGGGCAAAATTTGATACCTGGAGATCCAGTTATCAAAAAATACCCCAGCAGAAAAAAGCAGGGCAAGGCATGGTCCCCGATAGTGCCCTGAGGCAACCCTGGAGTCAGTCCTCCAAGACAGATACTCTGGTTTCTGGCCAGAGTGTCTCTATGGTGTTCCTGCTGCCCCAAGCACTAACACAGGTAAATCAGAGAAGTGGGGGTGGGTGGGTATGAGGAGTGGGAGAGGGATGTCAGGGGGTGACATTTGGGAGTGGAGGGAGATGTTGGGGGCTATGGGGAGTGGCAGGGGATGTCTGGGGGTGTCAGAAGTAAGGGGGATGTTGGGGGTGTCTGCAGCAAAGCCACAGCTATGCTGCCTGCTGCTGCCAGTGCCATGGGGGGCAGGGTTGGGGGGTGCAGGTATGTGACAGCCCCCGCTCCCCTCAATAAATTGTGTGGTGGAACCTGACCTGGCCCAGCCCAGTTTGTCCTGCAAGCCCAGGTTTGCACTGAACCAGGACATGCACCTCTTGTGCAGCACACGCTAGCTCAGGTCAGGCTGTGTCAGGCTGGTGGGGCACATTGTCCATGAGACTCGGGTGGTGGTGCACAAAAATGCACCCCACTGGCCACAGCTATCGTATGGTTGCACAGGAGCCATGTGGCCCAGAGTTGACTTAGTGAGCCACACTGGACCAGGTCCCACCATGTGCCTCCTGTCCGCATGCACTGTGGGTCTGGCAGCACTGCCACCAGAGGCAGGACCTGGGTTGGCATGACATAGTCCCCGCGAGCGGTGCTGGCCCCCAGGTGACAGCACCAGCAGTGCTGGTGCTCCCTGAAGTGGCACAGTGCTGCAGCAAGCTTGGCTGGTTCTGCTACAAGTGGCACAAATGGTGCCTGCTCTTAGCCACTCAGGGCTGCATCACATTGCAGGGGGAGGGAGCCTGGCAGCAGTGGGCCCTGAGAGTCCCTCACCCACTGCTGCTTCAAAGGTGAGTTGTGGGCCCTGCATAGAGTGGCTGGGACCCTGCAGAGGGACAGTCCATGTGCTGTGTGGGAGGTTGATCCCTGTGGGTGGCGGGGGACCCAACCCTCCTGAGCAGCCCCCCCCCAGTAACCCCACACCCACAGTCCCCCACAACCCCCTCACCCCTACCCACATGCTGACTCACATCCCCCACATCCCTTCACACCCACCCACACATCCACACCACTTCCCACCTCCTCTTGCAAACCCCACATCCCCCATCACACGCCCATCATGTGATAAAACCAAAAGCAAACATCAAAACATATAAATATTTAGAATGTATTTTATTATGATGATAGAGACACTGGTAGTCTTCCAAATTGTTTTAACATCATAAGTATAGCAAAAAAACATTTCCCAACTGATTGACACCCCCCCCCCCCCCATATATATGTATATAGTGGTTGTGAGAATCGAGCTATGCCCACAAAATAAATTACAGTCTCTCATTTTAATATGAACTGGTTAATTTCCTTTACTTCTTTCCTGCCATGACTTTGATGGAATAAGGTAGGGAAATAAACAGTCCTGAGAGATGAAAATATCATGTCTGCAGTTCAGCAAAATAACTTCTTCACAGTTATTATGTTTCTCTTTGACAACTAACATCTCGGATATATTTAGTTCCCTCTCTTTGGGAACTCTCACTTTCTTAGTTGCTTGCCCTGTTCTCCTCCGCATGGGTCTCAAGGAAATGGCAATCCTGTGCCGCCTTGTATTTTCTACTGATATCAAAATGTGAGGTTCTCTTCCCTTTGTTAATCCTTACCCACTCTTGGTTCTTCTCTTTTAGTTCCCCAGGAAGATACCACAGCTCCCCTGGCATCAGATTCACCAACTCAGGGGTCTCTGTCACCACCTCACTTCAGCTTCCCAGGTAATTCTCTCTCTAAGACTCTTCTTCCATTCCCTTCTCTCTTCTGTCTGTCATCTCTGTCTTATAGTCTCTCCATATGTCCCAGCTGCCTGCAGAGGGTTCAAGATTGAGAGTATGGTCAGGGGTAGAAAGGTAAGAAAGGTTTATTGACTTAACAAAAACACAACTACGCATAGTAACAAGAATAATTCATGTTGGCAACTTATTGGCAGTCCTCTCTGATGCCTGATGTACAACAAGTTTCTTTTTCCACAAAGCTCAGCAAAGTCCCCGATCAGTGCTGTCCGACAGGTACCAGGAAGAACCCTGGTATTCAGTCCTTGGGCTCCTCGAGATCCACGGGCCCACTGATCCATGTCAACAGCTAACTAATCCTTTTCACAGAGCTGTATCTTCCTTCTGAATGATTTCCAGATGTTTCAACACATTTATAATTTCTGAGCTGTGCTGATAAGTTACAGCCATTCAGATTCTTTTTACTTCATCTGTTCTTAGACTGACCAATAGCAGTACAAGCCTTGCATTCCTTTGATAAGGTTAATTTTAACTATGCCACAGGGCCTTACTACTTCAAGACTTTGCTAAATTTACTAGGCCTTACTTTATACAAGGCCTTACTACATCTTAAATTTTAATTAGGCTCTTAGCAACAACATATAGCTTAATATCTAAACAAATACAGAAAAACACTTGGTCTAGTCATAAAGCCTTCAGCAAGCATTTTTATCACACAGACATAATTTTCAGCTGTCACACCATATGTCTTCTGAGTTTCTTTCTTCCTCTTTCAGAAATTAATTCTGGGCTCTGTTCCCCTTTAATCTGGCTGTCTCCTGTATCTCTCACAGCTGGCAGTCTCTCCCCACTCTCTCTGCACATGCCTCTTTGTCTTTCCTTTTGTTTTCATCCAGGTCCTTCTCTCCTCCATCCAGGTATCCCCACCCCTTTCTCTCCTCGGTTTCATTGCCAAGGTAAGTTCTCTGTTTTCCTTCACTACCCCAGAGTTCTGTGATGGGGCAGACTTGTTGCCCTGTCACAGTGGTCTTTTGTCCTAATTGTGAAAGAACATGGATTTTAGAGTACTTTAAAAAGTGATTTTGGGATGCCTCTTTGGCAGTCCATCTGGCACAAGGGGTAGTGTCTCCAGATACCAAGTGGCCAGGCCTCAGAAGCTCCTGAGGGCAAGAAACCCTGTGCTGCTGGCCAAGGGAGGTTTTTATACTGCTGGGGCCAGCACAAGTGCTGGCTCTGGCCTCTAGATCCCCCTGGCTGTAGATCCAGAAGAAGATGGGCAGGGTTATTTTTCCCCAAGTGGTATAACTTGTCCCATAATGAACTGCATGTCCAGGCACATGAAAAATCCCCAGCTCAAAGTTGTGCCACTCCTATTTAAGCTGCTACAAGCACATGTACCTGTATGTGTGGATGTGCCCCAGAGGGTTTAATGAAATTTTCTACACTAACAAAGGAAATACATAGAAGACCCAAGATTTGAATCCATGACACCTAAGCCTTGGTTCAGGGCCTGAATGGTAAAGCTACACACTTACACTGAGATGCTAGGGCTCAGCATGAAGTAATGTTGATTGCAATTAAAAACATTGCTTTTCATAAAATGTAAGTTTCTATATGAGCTTCAGGACACAAAAATGAATCTGTGTGTGATTAGTGTGGGGGAATGAGAAAACATAGAGAATCAAAGTATAATCTCTTCCAGAACCACACAATGATTCTTCCTGACACCTCTCTTGGAAGCAAAGCCAGTCCCTCTTCCTGTTTGTCACTTTCTTTTCCTGCCTTACATATGTAACCTGGGTACACCCAGGGGTATGCCCTATTCTCAATTGAATGGGAGGGGTAGGCAGGAATGGGTGCTGTGAGAGTATTGCCAGAATTTCAAGAAGATCCCTCTTTCCTCTATAGAGTTAGCCCAAGCCCAAACTTCTTAACTATATACAATTTATTCAGTTATAATATATAAACATAAAACTAAATATCATATACATATATTTACACAGAGAACACTAACCAGTAACCAAGGTCAAACCTTAAATAACACTATTTACAATATCACAATACAGCATTTCAATTACAAAATGTAAGGAGCAACCATGAACAATCTTAATAACATCTATTTCTTAATATAGTCCCTGACCCATAACAAGAGATAGTCCTCCTTCCATTGGGGTCCCTTGTGGGGTGTCCAGGAAGCACCAGGGGCACCTCCCCTTAGGACCTTGACTAGGCGGGAGGCTGCTTACCCAGCCCCTTCTCTGGGGTTGCCCGCCTCAAACGTCTTTCCCCTGTGGGACCCAAGGGCCGAATGACTCATGCTCCTTCAGATGGCAGAGGTCAGGGCGCAAGTCGATAGGGTCTCCTCTGCTGGACCACCTCTCCAGGCCTCTCCTGCACTGCTGGGCTCCTCTCCACCTTGTGCCCCACTCTGGATACTGGGGGGTTAGCTCCTCTCAGCTGCTGCACCACTGCTGCTGGCTCCTGGGTGATGAGCCTCATGCTGCAGCACTACTGTTTCTCCATGCCCTGGCTCAGCACTGAGGGCTGTCTTAGCACAGGCCGGGCCATTCAGGCTCTGGCCAGCCATCCTCACGGCAGGTGGCTAACCCAAGCAGCCTCCACTGCTCCCCGGCTTCCAAAGCTTGGGCCTGTGTGCTGCCCTGCGCACCATGGGACCTGGCCGCTTGCTGGGAGATGGGACCCGAGCCGCCTCACTGCAGCCCCAAGGCCTTTGCCCTGTGCACTGCCCCATGCACTATGTCACCCGCTGGCCCTGCTGGGGTTACAGGCTTGAGCAGCTGCTTGCAGCTCCCAAAGTCTGGGCTCCATGCACTGAACCACACACCATGATGGGCCTGAGCAGTCTCACACTGCTCCCAGGGCCAGGTCTCCATGCACTGTTCCTGTGTGCCATCAACAGCCCAGGTAGTCTCATGCTGCTCCCAAGGTTGCTTCTCCATTGGCAGCTTCAGGAGCCTTGGGCCTATTGCCCGCTGGGGGAAAGCTCTCCAGCTTTTCTTGGCTGCACTCTTCTTAAGTCCCTCACCACATCTGCCCATCCTGCTGGGCACTCAGCTTCTTTTATACGCTCCAGGGCTCCACCCCTGAAGTCTTCTGGACCTGACAATTTACAGTTTACAGTCTTCAGTCAGGTCTAAGGGAGCTCTTCTCCCTCTCCCCTCAGGAAAGGGGTGTAACTTTATTTCTCCTGCTGCCTCCTGATTGGTGGGTGGGCTCCACCAATCAAAACAGCAGGATCTCAAGCCTGGGACTCAACCCAAGCTCTGAAAGGTGAGCCTGCTTCATTTACATATTGTTTTTGGCAAAGAGGCAATGAATTAGGTTTTTAAAAAAATATATATTTCAATGTGAGGCTTAGATGGAGCCATAGACCACTAAGCCTGCAAAGAACATCAAAACTGAAATATTCAAAAAGGTTATGATTTTTCTTTTCTTTTCTGTTTGTTTTGTGTTTTTTGCTTTGTTTTCTACCTTCCAGCTTTTTTAAAGCCTCTAATATATGTGAAGATGCTTACTCAATTTACACGGGTATGGATTGTGCTTATCTTCCAAACTCCTTGGGTGCCTGCACAGGAGCATGGAGGCTGCTCCGAAGTACTGTAATTACAGATGAATTGAGCCTGCTGAAGGGTCATAATTACCACGCTCCAACAGCCTCCTGCATCTTGTGTATCAACATCCCCAGCAACGAGATTCAGTTCAAGTGCCCCCCCCCCCCCCATCCTGAAATGCAGGAACGCTGATACATGAGGCACTGCCGTACTTTAATTAGAAAGACTTTCACACTGCTTTAATTAAACCACCACATCCCCACCCCCAGACCATGTGTAAAAAGTGCCTATCAAGTTTTCATTTTCTCTCTGGAGGATGCTTTAATTTATAGATAGGCCAACATTTTCCAATTGTTACATATAGTAACAGTAATTATTGATCTCTGACATTAGCTAGAGTTGGTTCCTTTCTATCTTTTACCTCTTCTACAAATAAAACTTTTTTTTTTTAAGTCAATCTCTTTGACTGACAAAATACAAAGGTTTTGTTGGCAAACTATGAAGATGGATGAATATTAACCTTACAGGTTTCTTAACAAACTTTCTCTTGTGCACCCTTCCACATTACAAAACAATGTAACTATTTGTGGATGGATTGTAAAGAAGGGAAAACTGCCAATGTCAGGAACAGCAACAATATATAGTTTGCTTTTCTATATAAACAACATGACCCATCTAAAAACACTGACAGCGTTTCATAAACTTCTCTAAAGGTTTTACCACTGTATTCTATGTTTAGATAAAACAAAGCTATAAGATTATGTTGCATTTATCTTTTGGTGAAATAAGAGCTATATCATGTGTGCATTGGGTATGCTAGGGCAACTGAAGTAGATCTTTTAAAAAATTCATGTATTGTGTGTGTGTGTGTGTGATATTCCTCAGTTCTGAGACTATTAGGTAGCAAAAGCTTTGTCTGTGAGATCTGAGTATGCCAACATCTGTAACTTGAAGACTTCTGCTTTTGTTAAATGATGTTTTCCTGCCTTCCATATAGGAGACAAAAGAAACATAAAATTTCACTTTGCATTTGTTTTGACTGATGGCTGTCACTAGAAAAAATAGACAAGAAATAAGTATATTTAAAATGAGCACAACGATTTGGAAACACCCATTGTTTAACAGGGTAAATGTTCTATTTGAAGAAAGGCATCCTCTATGCAAATAGGGTGAAAAAAGATTAGCTGCAGAACATCATCAGACAATAGGAAATAGAATACTTTGGACCTCTGTAATTCCAATAGAGATTATACTTTTTTATTACAAAGATGGGGATAAAATCTTTGACATGCTGAAAAGATTAAATAGATGTGTACATATTTGCAAAGTTTAAATATAATGAAAATTCACTACAAAGGATAATAACGAAAAATATGGTGCTATAAAGATAATACCAGTAAAAAAAAAAATCTATTATATTTTCTAAATATTGTGTCTTTGTTAAGACTGCAACATTTCCATTCTCATTGTCTTTGTGTTCATTATGATTTCTGTCTTGGCTTGGCTTAGTGCTGATGACAAAAGTACCTGTCTACCTTTCTTTGCTGTAAAAACTCCTTTCTGGAAATGAGCCGAAAAGCAAGCTGTGGAAAACTAAGGCCACAAGTCTTACTTTTAAGTAAGACAGGTGGGAATTTTATTTTTATTTTTTTTATTATTACTATCTGGTATGCCAACAGCACTTCAGTATGAATGTGATCTTGAACCTTGAGTTTATACAGTAAGCCTTGCTGAGGATAAAGTGTGAAGTGATAAAAAGCTAGAAGTGTGATTGCTCTTTAGGGCTTTGTAAGAGAAAAAAAAAAAGAATAATAGAGGTAAAGAAAGGGAATTTACTACTTAATAATGAGTATTTAATGCACTGAGTAATAAAAGAAGCTTTATGAGATCAATGTTACAGTAATATTAGTTACATAACAAATCAAACAAGAAAGGGATGAAGAAAATTCAGAGTTAATAACTTATTCATTCAGAGTTAATTCATTCACTGACAATCATTGTGTTTTATTTCATCTTTCAAGAAATAAAGGAGTAAAAATGAATTTAACCTCAGGGGACCGTATTGCAACAAGATGTTGTAGCACATAATACACAGGCATAAACAATTACTATAATATTCCAAGGGACAACAGATTGTTTCAGACAAGGCAGCAAAGAACACAGAAACACTGAAAATAAGGCTGGATGGGGATCAAGAGACTATTTAATTTGTCCCTATCTGAAAGCAGGATCAACAAAACCTAAAGATAGGATCAACTACATCTAAAACCCTTCTATCATGGATTTAGGTAAGGAATGTAATAGTATAAGACAGTGAGCATGTTTTTCACAGTACTTAAATCAGGCAAACATCTCTTTAACCATGTATCCAGAATAAATCAGACCTTCAGCTAACACAGGTTCAAAAGCAACAGGTTTTGTGGCACCTGGTATTTGTGGTATGACTGAGCACAAGGTGGGGGACAAAATCAACACAGATGCTTAATACTTACCAGGTCTTAGCCTGACACTGCTGTTGTTTAAAGCAAGTTGGAAATTATCAATAAGGAGACAATGCTGGGTGGCTCATTTGCTTGCTTTTGTGAACACTGAATTATTTAATTTGATTTAGGCTAGGGACAGACATTCAAAAAGCCTGAGCCTGAATTGATTCAATCTTTGCAGGTTAGTCTAACCTGGCTAGGCTAAATCAGTTTTGTAACTAGACAGACATCCCAGAAATGCAGGTACATGCCTGCTGTTGCTCAGGCTAGGAGCTGGGGGGGGAGGGGGGAGCTAGCGCAGCCCTCCCTTCCCTTGTACATTACTGAGCTGAGGGGGCAGGGGGCATTGCCAGACTCTGGCAGGATGCTCTGATTAGCCCAGCAGGGAATTGCTAACAGTTTTACCTCAGTGTTTATCACCCCATTAAGAAAACAATAGAGGGACATTACCAGCTACCTGTTGATTCTGCCTGTTGATTCAGCACAGACTATAGCCAGCATGTGGTCTGCTAGCTAATACACAGACACCTCTCCACAAGGCAGGGGGGAGGGGGGAATTCCTGCTTAGCAGGGAGTGGTGAGGGGAGGGGTGTGAGCAGCCTGCGGTCCATGACAGAGCTGCAGTCAGGGATCAGAGGGAAGGGGCCAGCCTTGCTGTACAGCAGAGATCTCCACCCAGCCCAGAGAGCATGCCGGGATGCTGGGGTGCCTGGTTTATATTTGCATAAACTGGTTTGACCCAAATCATGCTCAGGGACAATCAGCATGGGTTCATCAAAGACAGGTCCTGCCTGACCAACTTGATTGCCTCTTATGACCAAGTAACTAAATCCTTGGATGATGGTGTCACTGTGGACATAGTCTTTCTAGACTTTGAGAAGACCTTTGACACTGTCTCTCACCGCATCCTCATCAATAAATTAAGTGACTGTGGCATTGATGCCTACACAGTTGGATGGGTAAAAAATTGGCTGATGGGGCTCACCCAGAGAGTAGTGGTGGACGGGTTGTACTCAACCTGGTGAGATGTGAGCAGTGGGGTACCCCAGGGCTCGGCTCTCACACTTCACTGTTTAACATCTTCATCAGCGACTTGGATGAGAGGGTGGAAAGCACGCTGTCCAAGTTTGCTGATGACACTAAGATGTGGGGCGAGGTGGACACACTTGAAGGGAGAGAGAGGTTGCAACTAGATTTAGACAAACTACAAAAGTGGGCAGATGAGAATAGGATGGGGTTCAACATAGACAAATGCAGGGTGCTGCACCTTGGGAGAAGGAATCCACAGCAGACATACAGGTTGGAGAGTTCCCTTCTTGAAAGCACAGAGGCAGAAAGGGAACATGAGCTGCCATTGCCAGACCGCAGCCAGCAAGGCCAGCCATACCTTGTCATTCATCCAAAGGTGCATCTCAAGCCAGTCCAGAGAGGTGATACTCCCCTTCTATGCAACTTTGGTCAGGCCACAGTTGGAGTACTGCATCCAGTACTGGGTGCTGCACTTCAAGAGGGATGTGGCCAGCCTGGAGAGGGTTCAGAGGAGGGCCACCCACTGTTGAGAGGGCAGCAGGACAGGCCCTATGAGGAGAGACTGAGGGACCTGAACCTGTTCAGCCTCAGCAAGAGGAGGCTGAGGGGGGACCTGGTGGCTGCCTACAAACTCATTGGGGAGATCAACAGCAAATAGGTAGAGCCTTTTTCTCCCCAGCACCACCTGGGGTGACGAGGAACAATGGTAATAAGCTGATGGAGAATAGGTTTAGGTTAGAGATCAGTAGGCAATATTTTACAGTTAGGGTGGCCAAAATCTGGAACCAACTTCCCAGGGAAGTGATCCTCGCCCCTACCTTGGGCAAATTCAAGAGGAGGTTGGATGATCACATGTCTAGGGTCTTGTGAACCCAGCATTCATTCCTGCCTGCGGCAGGCGGTCAGGCTAGATGATCTGTTCGGGTCCCTCCTGACCCTAGCTACTATGAAACTATGAAGTTAAGTCTGATACTACATTCAATCAGGTTTATTTCAAACTGATTTCAGCCATTTTCAAACTGGGTTATGTGCATTGAACATCTGTTCTGTTACAGGTTTAAACTAGTTTCTGATCCCTTAAACCAGTTTATGTCTAATCTCTAATTCCAAGCCTTAGAGTAATTAATTAGACCATTTATTTGTTACCGTGACTATTTTACAGCCAAATAATACCCAAAGCAAAACTCTGGCTTTCTTTCATTGCAGGATAGCAAAAATCCAAAATATAAAATAAACTTAGAAGTGTAAGAAGGTCAACTGTTGCTACAGGCCCATGGGCAATTTAGTTTCGCTGGTAACTTCTATTCCTTTGGAATGACATGTGAATTCTTATGCAGAAGAGATTAGAACCTTCAATCCATGTTTTATTATTTTGATTAGGGTAAATTCTGTAATCTATTAAATAATGAGCACAGTAAATCAGAAATCTTTGTTAAGGAGGAAGCTAGCAAAATACAGGGCATTATGGAATGGGTCTGCTGTGTACAGAGAGTATTTGTTATAATGCTACACTTCCCCTTTTTAAGTTAATTTTTGTTTTCTGAATTAACCTGTTCAAATACAAGAATAATCCAGGAAGCTGAGAGGGGTTCACCTAAGTGTATTGCTTTCTGGGGACACTTTTAAACATATGTTCTGGTTAGAACGCATCAGAGCAGACATAATTATTTGAGTCTGCTGGAGAGTTCCAATCAGAATGCTCCAGTGTGCTGTAGCATCTTATGTATTCAGAGTCCCCACATTTCAAAATGGTGGTGTGGGTGCTTTAACTATAGCTTGTCGAACATTTTGAAACACAAGGAGCCACTGAAATGCAGAATGCTGAATACAAAAGAAACTGCGGATATTTGAATTAAAATATCCCACCCCCACCCTTAAGCATGTTTATAGGTGCCCTGTGTGTTTCTGTTTAAATCACTTGCCCAATGTTACATTGATTTTTTTTTATTAATTTGTTAATTATTTCACTGTATTCTGAAATACTGTAAAATAAAAAGAATGCAACCCGAAACTAAGGACAACATCTGATTTTACTGTATGTTTCTAATTGGCAGTTATCTAGCCCCATAGATTCACATTTTGAGACTTGCGTAGTTTGCTATTATCCATGTGAGCACAAGTGTTCCCAGACTCACTGATCAGGCTCAGTAGGCCTGCTCCCTGTCCATGCAGATAGGGGTACTGTATACTTACTCAGGTATGCTAGGAAGACTGGGTAAGAGTCGCAACTGTAGCTAGGCAAAAACCTATGACTAGTGGCTATTGGATTGGAAGATGCTGGAAGGGGAGAAAATCCTTCCATGTTTTAACACATGATCTTAGTTTTTAAGCCTTTGTCCAGAGAGCCTAAAACACAGTTTCTAAGCCTTCTCAGTCATTTGACTAATTCAGCAATTTTGAACCTGCATCCCGTGCTTCCCAGAAAAGTGCTTGAACCACCAGGCCATGGGTTAGGCATTATCCAGTCTTCCTGTTTACGGTGGTCCAACAGGTAGCCAAGAAAGGTGGCAGAAGGAAAAGAGCAGGACAGAGGTGTGTGACTGAGTGTGATGCTTCTTTGGCTTGTAAAGAGCCTTCAGTTTTAGGATGGGCTTTTGCTTCCAGTGGGACAGACATCCCCACTCTTCTTTCAAATTAGTATTTAAGTGGGTCAGCTTCAAGGGAATTACTAGAATGATGTCTGTGTGGGGAAGTTGTTGAAGAGCTCTTAGAACTCAGGTCTCTTGTTCCCTGGATAAGTGCCTTAACCACAAGTTTATTGAATTAAGAAATGTATTACTCCACTTTGCTTCTGGCATCTCTATTTCACTAACTTGTGAAACAAAATCTGAAACTTTGTGTGGATTCCAAAAGTCACAGTTATAGCTGGATAACAGCCATTTAGGCTCATACAGTGAAATAGGATTCTGTCCTTGTCTCATTTATGTGCTTAATCCATTTTGTATTTCCCTGTTATTCATTAAGTTCCAATGGTGTTGTGAATGCTCTGCTGTATTCTAGCTTCATCCAAAAATCTACAAGGCTGACAGAAAATAAAGCAGTTAAAAAATGCAGTTGGTTGACAGCAAAAGTGTGAAGTGGTGTGCAGATTTTTCAAAAGTCAGTGATGAAAGGTATCATAGAAGAATTGTTTTGAGGATGGAAGAAGGAACAAGAATAAGGTTATTTGTTAGTGTGGAAAGATGTATTTGTGGAATAAGGTTATTCGACAGATGCAAAAAGAGGAAAGATAAAGGCTAAAAAAGGTATAGTTGTGAGTAACACACTGAAAAAGTTAAGTGTTTACAAAGGAAGGACATCAAAACAGTGATGGGAGTGTGATACTTTGTAGGAGTTAAAAGGTAAGAACAAGAAGCTATCATGTAAGGCCTGATTCATAGTCCACTGAAGTCAGTAAGAATCTGCCCATTTATTTTAGCGCTTGTGGGGCAGGACCTTAGGAGCAGAAGATAAAAGACATTTAAAAGAC